>NC_140592.1:509209550-510418300 GCF_964204655.1 Triturus cristatus | reverse complement strand
CTGCCAGCTTGCTGGCATCAATGCGGTCTTCGGTCACACCACATACCAAACTTTTTGGCTCCTGGGAAGTTGTTTGTGAGTATCCATGCTCTAGGTGGTACTGTAGTTGTAGGCAAATATATTTTACCAGCAGTTTGCAGTTAGTAGTTTTTGTGTAGCTGAGTGTCTACTGCAACAGGTACGTGTTTTCTTCTTTTGGACTGTGGGTTGACGTGTCTATGCTGTTGCGAGTTTAAAGGCTAGAATTGATTGACCATGGTTTCAGCAGTCAGAAGCTATCAGTCGATATGTTTGTCTGACTCTCAGTCAAGGGCAGATGTTACTCTGTGGCTATTTCTAGTCCCTTCCTTAATGCCTTGTAAATCCCCCTCTTTTAGAAACACTTAAGTATGGTAGGCCATATGCACTGTCTTACTGGAAGAATAATGTTGGAACTGGGTAAAATGAAGGCTACTTTTAATAAACAGGATCTTGGGTTACCGACGCTAATTAAAAAATCACGATGGTGCCAGTAGGCCAAGGTAAAGAAATACAGAATGATAAAGGGGTCCACTTAATCTGAGTCTTGAAATGGACAACCTAGAACATTAATTTGCAGAATGTCTCTTAATGTATTCCTCTTACTGAACCTGAAATAACTATATCTCGATATCTAGCTGATCAGTCTGGCCATATGGCCAAACAAGCAGGAACAGGCAAAATAGAAGTCAGAACTTAGCAGAAAGAGGCAAACTAAAGGTCAGCAACGAGCAGAAAGGCCACAAAGGTGAGAAACGAGCAGAAAGATGCAAATTAAAGGTTAGCAATGAGCCGAACTAGGCAAGATAAAGGTGAGAAACAAGCAGAAAGAGGGAAAGTAAAGGTGAAAACGAGCATAAAGAGACAAAATATAGGTCAGGAATAAGCAGATAATGCAAAATAGAGGTCAGAACTGAGCAGAAAGAGGTAAAGTAAAGGTCAGCAACGAGCAGAAAGAGGCCACATAAATGTGAGAAACGAGCAGAAACAGGCAGATTAAAGGTCAGCAACGAGCCAAGATAAAGGTGAGAAACTAGCAGGAAGAGGCAAAATAAAGGTCGGAAAGAGGCAGGCCAGAAATGAGCAGAAAGAGGCAAAGTAAAAGGACAAGTGCTCTGAAATAGGCAAAATAAAGGTCAGAAACAAGCGGAAAAAGACAATCAGAAATCAAACAGAACCCACTCAGGCACTTATGCACCCAGTCACAGAACAAGTCTGAGCCACTCACAGACCCATTCAGACACTCATGCACCCACTCACAAATGAACACACAGTTACACCCACTCGCAGACCCAGTCAGACACTCATGCACCCACTTGCAGAATCACTCTTACTCTCTCACCCACAGACCTACTCAGATTCATGCACCCAATCACAGATCCACTTAGAGATTCATGCACTTACTCAGACTGACTTACACACTCATGGAGTCACTTGCACACCTACTCACACCGCCTCATAGACCCACTGAGACACTCATGCACTCACTCACCCAGAAAGAGGCAGAAACAAGTTGAAAGAGGCAAAGTACAAGGACAGAAACAAGCAGAAAGAGGAAAAATAAAGTCCAGCAATGAGCAGTAAGAGGCAGAATAAAGGTCGGCAATGAGCCGAACGAGGCAAGATAAAGGTGAGAAATGAGTAGAAAGAGGCAAAATAAAGGTCAGAAACTAGAAGAAAAAGGTAAACTAGAGATCAGAATTGAGGAGAGAAGTCCGAAATCGAGCAGAACCCACACAGGCACTTCTGCACCCAGTTACAGAACAACTCCGAGCCACTCACAGATGAACTCACGCACGTACACCCACTCACAGACCCAGTCAGACACTCATGCACCCACTTGCAGAATCACTCATACTCTGTCTCACCCAGTCACAGGCCTACTCAGAGACTCACACACCTAATCATAGACCCATTCAGAGATTAATGCACTTACTCACAGACTGACACTCATGGAGTCACTCACAAACCTACTCACACCGTCTCACAGACCCACTCATGCACTCACACACACCCAGAAAGAGGAATAATTAAGGTCAGAAACTAGTATAAACAGGCAGAATTAAAGGACAGAACCGAGCAGAAAGAGGGAAAATGGAGATCAGACACTCAGTCACCCACTCGCACACCCAATAAGGTGCGCGCGCACACACACATTCACACACACACCTAAGACACTCATGCACACACACACACTGAGGTTACATGTTACAGTTAGGAAATCAAATTAAAAAAACATTGAAATTTGTTGAAGAAAACAAGGTTACAAGGACGTTACGAAATAGATATTTTTTTTTTAAACATAGAAATTCACTGAAAATCCAAAAGGTTACAGGGACGTTCTAGTTAGGCTCAGATTTCACTTGTACAAAACCAGTGAAAATCAGCAGTCATATGTACCTAAGCTAACTATAACGTGCGCTCTTCCATGCACTGCTTATGACCTCACATATTACATCACTCATGACCTGATCAGTGACCTCACTCAGGACATCATTGATGACATCATCCACAGAACCACTCACACCTTGCTATACAACTTTTCATACACTCAGATACCCATTTGCAGATCCATTCAAGTACTCACACAACCACTTAGTCATCCATATAGCCATTCACACACCCAGCCAATCACACAACCACTCACCCATAGAGCTACTCTTACAACCAATCACTCATCCTTACAACCACTCATGCCCCCACTCACTCATCCATACATTCACTCATCCATACATTCACTCACACACCCACCAAGCACTCACACTCTCTCACACTCACTCACACTCTCTCTCTCTCACACACACACACACACACACACACACTCTCTCTCTCACTCACTTACTCACACACACACACTCACACACACACACACACACACACACACACACACACACACACACTCACACACTCACAGGTATGCAGCAACTTACTGACCCACTCACTCATACATACAGGCACTCAGACAACCACTCACCAAAACGGCAACTCATTTACCCAGTCCCTCACCCAGACAACCACTCACCCACCCACAAAGCTCTACAGTCTCTCAACACAGGCACTTACTCACCTATACAAGCACACACACACCTATACAAGCACTCACACACCTATACAAGCACTCACACACTTACATATTAATTCACACATCCATACAGGCATCCCCACATCCACTTACTCACACATGAAGCCATTCACATAGACACATGCTGTTCAATACAGCCACTCACATACCAACCTACTCAACCAAGCACCCACTCAGCTACTCACTCACCCATTCAGACACTTGGACACCCAGTCACTCACTCATACAACGATTCAGATACCCACAAATTCACCCATAGTCACGCATCCACCCATACAGCTACTCACACACCCACCCATAGAGCCAATGACACACCCACTCACTAATCCAGTACAGCCACCCATGCACACAGTCCCTCAGCCACTCACATATATATCAGAAGTAGTATCACTCAGTAGTACACCTAGTATACTTATATATTTTATTTTTAGAGTTTTATATAGTGCGAACTAGACCCGAAGATATCAGGTATCAGAGTGTTTTACATGAGCACCAGTTTAGTTACAGATGTACACATTAATTTTTGATATGCACGGGGAGATTAAGTGATTTGCCCAGAATCACAGGATGTTCAGCGTCGTTGCCGAGACTCGAACCCGGTTCCCCAGCTTTGAGGTATACAGCTTTAGCCTTAAGGCTACATCCTTAGTATATGTTTAATAATCATAAACTCTTACAAAGTACTTACTTGATGACGTCATTGAGATGTCATCGGTGATGTAATGGAGATGTCCTCAGTGATGTAATATGTGAGGTCATAAGCATTACGCAAGTGTTACGGGTGTGTAAGTTCTAGTTTGCTCAGGTAACTATAACTGCTGAATTTCACTGGTTTTATGAGTGAATTCTGAGCCTGACTGACATCCCTGTAACCTTTCTTTTTTTAACAGACACCCCCCCCCCCCCCTCCCCCCATCTAATAGAACAGGTCCTGTTCAAAATGGTTTCACCTACAACAGTCTTAAATAGAAACACATAAACACTATTTTTTTTATTTGTAAATCTGACCTTTTTTTGTACCCCCCCTGTAAAATATGTAGAAGGTACCAGATTGTACTCCCCAGGAAAAAAACATATATGCATGCACCTCTTGTAATAAAAGCAGCACCTTTTTTTATTCTGAACATCCCAGCTGTCAACTATGTTTGTGCTATTTGAATGTTATCTTTAGTTTTAGGCTTCCTCTCAGTTTACACTACAAGGACGATGTAAGCCCTCTTTCCACTAAGATCCATTCTTTTAGTATAGTATTCAACATTACCCATTCATCATGGTATTGGCTCTGTAAAGAAGTACCATAAGATTCAAGCCATCAGACCTTGCGAAGAGATGCAGAATAATGGGAATTCTTCTAAGCACGCTCTAATCTCCCTCTTGGAATAGCTGCTTTCAGAGCAGTGATATGAACAGTTGTAGTATTTAATTATTTTTGACTGAAAAGGATTCAATCCTTCTACCTTGCTTGACTTGCATTGGATAAATACAATTGAGTTTTTTGTCTGCTTCTACAGACAAAGCCCGTACAACAGTTATTCAGCTTGGGGCTGTATGGGAATTGTGACAAATGCTTTCCCCCTAACGCCTGAATATAGTAATCAGCAGTTGAAAGGTGTCCAATGTACATTAGCTAAGTGATGGAACCGCACAGACTTGTGTGTAGATTTATTTCTCAGTAGTGTTTGATTCGGTCGAGCGAGAAGCAATTTTTTCTTTAATTTTGAAATTATGCATCAGATGGGGTATTGGGTCATGTGTGGAAACTATATATAATTGTGCTTAAAACTTGGTAGGCTTAGGGTACTAAATGGCGTGAAAGGAAGAGAGGAGGTCCCTACTTTAAAAAAGTAATTAGTTGCTGCGTGGTAGCAGATGCCACTCAGTCACAACTTATGGGTGTAGCTCACCTGCACTTTGTTGTTCAGCTGGTTACCTTCTCTGATGAGGTGTTTCTGGAGCCTTCATGGAGTTCCCTGGGGCTCCCCTGGCCTCTTTAAGACAGCTGGGGTCTTCCTCAGGCAGCACGTCCAGCTAACGGGAGAGAAACCGGAAGGATTTCAGGTTTGGTCCCATACTTGATGAGACTGGCAGCACGTTTCTGGGTGCGCTCTCCCAGTGGCGTAGCTAACTGTAGTCCAGCAGGTAGAAAAACACAGAGTGACTGCTGGACCCAACAGAATCATAATTATAACTATATTTTGCAATCCGACGAGGGGATTGGAGGGCCAATTCTTCCTAACATGAGGACCCATTTCCCCCCCCCCCCTTCCCCCATTGACTCCTGCTGACAATGGTGGTGAACTGATGGTAGTGTTAAGGACTGCACAGTGAGAAAGCTTGTTGAGTATCCTAGATTGCCCAACAAAAGGGCAGCTCCTTCAAGTAGCCATTGTGCCACCCTGCACAGAATAATACACGTGAAAGGTGTTATGTCTCTTTTAGGGGGGTCACATTTAGGAGAAAATCCCACAAAGGTAGGAAAGAAGCTCTTTTGTCAATCCGGTAGTTCATGATTGAAGATGAAGGTATCTCTCGAGAAATCAGTAAGGCACCAAACTCTTCCTCACATCTAGAAGGAGAAAAGAGCCAGGTCATGCCAAGAGACGATCCCAAAATGAAAGTGATCCAACCTGCATAAAGCAAAAATCGGGTACAAAAATAGTGGCATACGGTAAAAATTGCAACGAATAATCCGGGTTGCTATGCATCTTCTTTTTGTAAAAGCCTATACTTCATATTCATACGGGAACTGACCCTACATCTTCAATTGTAAAGCTCAGACACCATCAAATAGACCACCATCTTGGAAAGGGCTGTTTCTAAAATGTGATCCAACCCTTTTCGCCCTTTTCAAAAACCTTTTATGGCGTTCATTTGACTAAGAATCCCGGGTTTGACATCCTACACCCCAAGCAGAAATCGGGAGTCCCTCTACTGCCCTTTATGCGGATTGCAAAAATCCCTTCTGGGTCACTACTTGCACAGAAATGCCAGAGCACCCTGGGCAGTGAGGACACTCCGCATCTGTCTTAGTGCAACATCTGACAGTGCAATAATCCATCTGTTCTTTTTGCATTTGTCGTCCTAAATGGAAAGGGTATGCCAAGCTACCCTAGCTGATATGGGGTGATACCCCGAAATTGGTCCCAGGATACTTGTTTCTTGTCCAGGAAGGACCTGGCGTGGCAGTTCAGGCTGGATTGTTCACATTAGGGAGCAGGGTCACGACTGATTTGCATATGGCTGGGTCCAAACTGGAATGGCGTGGTGGGCAAAAAAACTATGGATTTAACCCAAATCTTTGACTGGTGGTGAATATTTTATTTGTTCAGCGTTCCTTCCATCATCTGTTCTTTTTGCAAGGTCAATAATTGAGAAAAGCTTCTTCCCCTTCTGAACCCAGGTGGGCTCTTGGTCCTGTCCTCTACATCCCTCCCGGCACGAGCTTGACAGATGATCCCCATTTTCACAGCAGCATCCTGGGGCTCTGTGGGGAAGTACAACAGTTGTTGCGTGAATGGTCATCTGAATAGGCCATGCAAAAATACTGGGGAGTTTCGGAGAAAATAGAAAGATTGTTCCCAGCTGTGATGGGTTTTGCATACTGTAACTTAAATATTGTTGGCAGTTTATCGAATGACCATTGTTTTGTGCATCAAAAGCAGTGAGAACAGGCTTTAGGCTGATTATGTTCTTGTACTTAAGTAGCCTCTGTGGATGTGTAAAATATCTAGGTCGCTCTGCGTTTTTGCAACTGGGAATACGAGTGGTTTCCAGTGCCCACCCCCTTGTGCTGTAGATCTGGATATTAATGGACCGTCAAGAGCATTGTTACAGATTTTACCGAAGCGATTTTAACTAATGAAAAACAAGGAAGGTATATAACTGTCTGGATTTTATGGAGAGGTCCATGGGGAGAAGGGGTGTCATGGAAGGTGGTTGTCCCAGGCTGAACTCAGACTGTCACTGAGAAGAATGTAAAGCACCTTCTTGTCCTATTCACACCGCTCTTAAAGCATCCAGGACCTTATTATGAATATTGTGAGTCCGGTATACACACCACATTCCTTTTGTCCCTGGAATGTGGACTAACTGCCCAAACCTGCGAAGTTCTTTTCTGGCAGTTTCCCCAGTTCAGTATTGGTTGGGGGGGCGGGGGGGATTTGGGGTGGACTGCTGACATTTTCCACCTTTTCTGAGGAAGCAGGATGTGTCGGCGGAATGGCCATCGGGTGTGCAGGACTATTCAGTACAATGCTGAGGAATAAATGTCCAAGGGGGCCTAGCTACTCCCAAACCTGTATGCATGTCTCTCATGGTACCCTACACTGAAATGCGCTTGCATCTTGAGGCCTGGCTGACAGAGATAGCATTGTAAATCCCTCTGTATATCTACGACTGAGGGCCATCCAACTACCAACAAGAGGATCTGAAAGTAGAGATTATCGGAAGCCATCCCGCTCTACTCACCCATGAGAAAGCAGCTTAGTTATGCTCCCTCTTCAGACAGTTCCATGTAACCTGCAGTTAAGCCTGAAACGTTAAAGGTTTGAACTCAGTTTTTTATATTAAGGCTGATAGAATGATGTGCTGATTCTTATTAGCATGCACACACACACACTTCTACATATTCCAGAACCCGTCTCCCCAGGCGACACCAGGAACTCGGTTACGCCGCCAATATGGCGGTTGTGCCGGTCCCCGGTGTATTGTTCCGGCGGGGGTGACTGTTCCCAACTAGTTACCAGGTCCCCCTTTTCCGGAGTGACCTTGTGCACGAGGCCCTTGTGCCCATCAGATTCCGTGGGTGCCCCCCAAGCTCTTCCATCGTACCACCCAGGGGCCGAGGTTATGCCAGATTGGCGCCCAATGTGCCTGCGCAGGGGTTGGCCCAAGGTGCCTACCGGAAGCTGGACTTCCTTGCCCCTCTCACCCATCAGTCTACTGCCCCCTGAAGTGTGATGAGGGACCACTGTCCCACCCAGGCGTCCCCATTTAAACAATGGGATGCCTACTAAGAGAAGTGAATATTTCCTAGCAATCATGACCTTACCGCAGACCAAGGATACTCAGAGACATAAACACGATATCCCGCATCGGAGGACCCCAGAGCTTTCACTTTGGAATTCTCTTCTTTTCTTTTCCCCTCCTTCTCTTTTTCGTTTTACAGGTATTGAAGGAGGAAAGGAGCTGCGGTGAAAATTTCCGGCGGGAGGAGGTTTCCCCTATCAACGCGAAAAAGAAGAGAATTCCAAAGCGAAGGCTCTGGGGTCTTCCGATGCTGGTTGGGCGGCGAGCGGGTTCTCCCGCGGCTCTGCTGTGGCTCTTTAAGGGGGTCCGACCCCCCGAGCCAGCTGGAACTGTTCCAGATGAGGTCCGGGACCGTTCGTAGTACGTATTTGCCCCAGAAGTACTTTAACTGCTTCTGGGGCAAAACCGCCTTCCAGCCAATGGGGCGAGGGTGGGGAGGGAGGGGGCCCCGCGTGTCAACCGCATGGGACCCGAACCCCCCCCCCCCCCCCTGGAACAATACACCAGGGATCGACACAACTGCCATATTGGCGGTGTAACAGAGTTCCTGGTGTCGCCTAGGGAGACAGCTCCATGTAACCTGCAGTTAAGCCTGAAATGTTAAAGGTTTTAACTCAGTTTTTATATTAAGGCTGATAGAATTATGTGCCGATTGTTATTAGCATGCACACACACTTCTACATATTCCAGAGTCTGAGAAACTCAAAAACACTCTAAAATGTCTTTTCATCGCTTAGCAACTTGTAAAGTTTCACTCCAGGGTTTTGGCTCTTCGGAGCTGCTGGGTATGTTGGCCAAAGTGTCATGCTCCAATTGTGCTGCGTTTGACTGCCTACTGTTCCCTGCCAGTACATCACTTAGAGACGCAAAAGGAATTAGATTGTAGTTCAAGTGAGGCATCATGCAGCCAGGCAAGCTGGAAGCGAAAATGAGCTCTGTGCAGCTTCCCACAATGGAGCACACTGAACAGCCATGGGCATTGCTGCCTGTTCCAGTGTAGGCGCACAGCACCAGGACAGTTGGGAGGGTTCACTTGGGGGGAGCAAACCCAGAATCAGATCTCTGTAAAATAAGAGAAGAGGGGTCCCTGTTAACTATTTTCCAAAACTCAAGTACGGAATTAATTTGTAGGGTGTTTAGCTTTTCTTAACAAATAAAAAAGGTTGCACAGTATTTCGTCTTTCAGTGCTTGTCAATAAACACACTTTCTCAAGGACAGGGCTTCTCTTAAAAGATTAATCTGCTCCCTCTTGTGGGCCCAGCCTTGAGCTTACTCTTGTGGGCCCAGCCTTGAGCTCACTCTTGTGGGCCCAGCCTTGAGCTCACTCTTGTGGGCCCAAGCCTTGAGCTCCCTCTTGTGGGCCCAAGCCTTGAGCTCCCTCTTGTGGGCCCAAGCCTTGAGCTCCCTCTTGTGGGCCCAAGCCTTGAGCTCCCTCTTGTGGGCCCAAGCCTTGAGCTCCCTCTTGTGGGCCCAAGCCTTGAGCTCCCTCTTGTGGGCCCAAGCCTTGAGCTCCCTCTTGTGGGCCCAAGCCTTGAGCTCCCTCTTGTGGGCCCAAGCCTTGAGCTCCCTCTTGTGGGCCCAAGCCTTGAGCTCCCTCTTGTGGGCCCAAGCCCTGAGCTCCCTCTTGTGGGCCCAAGCCCTGAGCTCCCTCTTGTGAGCCAAAGCCTTGAGCTCCCTCTTGTGAGCCCAAGCCTTGAGCTCCCTCTTGTGAGCCCAAGCCTTGAGCTCCCTCTTGTGAGCCCAAGCCTTGAGCTCCCTCTTGTGAGCCCAAGCCTTGAGCTCCCTCTTGTGAGCCCAAGCCTTGAGATCACTCTTGTGGACCCAGCCTTTTTGCAGCCATCTCCCAATGAATCCTTCCTAGTGTGAGAAAATAGACATTGTAAACACAGAACTCCATTAGCAAAAAGTCACACTGCCCCTAGAGGCACTTTTTTCTTTCTTTAGCTTTTTTAATCAATCTATATAGGCTCTATGTACTACAAAAGATGAGCACATTTTAGAATACGTTTGATTTTCTTACAATGCATATTGCATTTAAAATTTGATTTATAATACACATTGCTTAATTTTGATATTGGCACATTATTTTATACAAAAATGCACATTTCTCAATACATTAACAGGCGTATCTGCTATCTCAAGCAAACAATGAATAGTACTTAGATGTTCAAATGTAATAAATCTTTCTAAATGAATACTGATGTCAACTGAAATGTTTTATAAAAACAACATAAGGAATGACGTGTATAATGTGATATTGACCTTCACCCTCATGGTTTGTAAATGTCACCAGACCCCTCAATGGCAATATAGGCCATACGTTTCACAGTTAAGCTACATGGCACATACAAAGTGTTCCAATACCCTTGAATATATAACCACAAAGACAGTGAATAGTGGAAAGACTCTTAGTATAATCGGTGCAAAGTTTCAGAATGTGGAAAATGTACCCAAAACATTTCGTCATTCTCAATGATTGACGACATAATTGTCAGGCATTTTTGGGGAATGATAAATAGCCATTATACACCTCAAAGTCATAAATCTGATTTCATGTTTCAAGAGTCCATGGTCACATATTAAATACAATATCATGTACAATCACTCAAAAAAAATGTAAAAAATAAACCTATTATTTTTACGTTCCAAGTGGATTATTTTTGCATTCAGAATTAATTATTAAAATGCTCAAAAACGCAACAAAATTACATGTAGTTAAACATTTTCATTCTATCTCCCAATTGTTGCCCTATCATGAAATATGGCAATAGAAATAGGACTCGTACAAAACTCATATTTAAATCATTGGATACTTAAAGTAAAAGATGACTTTAATGTGAAACACTATTTGCACCTTGACTGATCTCACACTACTTGATTTTATTTATAATGTGTTACATTGCGCGAACATGACCCCTGCGGGTATCCGAGCGCTTTACAGTGATCAAGGGGACGTGTATAATAATAACATCAAGCATGAACAAGGTGTGGGAATCTCTCTCCTCAAGAGCAGACCACCTGGTCCGGTTGGTCCGCAACCAGTAGAACAGAGTAAGAGTATAGTTTGCAAGGGTAAGCGGGCATGCATGCAGGCAAGGGATAGATCAAGATCTGGTGTATAGTTCATGCGTTCAACAGTCTAGATTTGTTCATCAGTATCATGTTGACTTCTTTCTTGAATGAGGCAATTGAGGGATCCATTCTGATTTCAGGGGGAGGTCGTTCCAGATTCTCGGGGCCATGCCTGAGAAGGTATGGTTACAAGTCTAATTTTTATGAAATGTTGGTGCTTTTAGCAGAAGGGAACTAGTGCTTCTCGATGTTCTGAGGCCATCAGAAACCTCTAGTTTTCATGAAAGGTACCTCGGATTGTTGAAATGCAGAGCTGTGTCATGCATGCAATTTTCAGATGAATATTCGCCTCATATGAAAGCCAGTTAAGAGGTTTCAGGTCCAGAGTGAAGTAATTGTTCCTTTTTGATCCTGTAAATGAGTCTAGCAGCAGCGTTAAAAGAGGCCCGAGTGCTGCCTGCTTGCTTAGGCCGCATACGGTTCTACTCCCATAGTCCAACCTGGTAATCACTAGAGCTTGAACAGCAGACATGAGGTCATCCTGGGGGTGATGGGGGGCTATTTTTCTAAAGATGCTCATGTAGAAGTTTGCTCCTTTGGTGGCAGAGGTAATGTGTTCCTGCATCTTTAAGTTCTTGTCCAGCGTTCTTCCCAGACATCTAGTTGACTCTATAATGTGTGGTACACAATTAAATACTATTCGTTGTTTCATCCTTTCTGCAATGCCCAGAGAACATTTGGGTGGGTCAGTTAGAAGGAATTCTGTTTTGAAAGCGTTTAGTTTGAGGTGGTTACCAGTAAGCCAGTTTTGTGGTTTTTTGAAGGGTTGAATTTAGAGACCTAAAATCTTTAAGGGAAGAGATTTTTAAGTACAATTAAGTGTCATCTACGTGCATGTGATAGTAGATGTTAGATGAATTCAACAAATGCCTGCATGGAGTTAAAATTTCACGAGGAGCATGCCAGGGGTGTAATGAAGCCCCTGCAGTGTGTTTGGAGGGGTTGCACCCTTCAGAGTTCCCACGTTCATCCCCAGGCCTATAAATATCAGTGATATGAGGGGCTCTGGGACCTCTCACCACGTTCTGCAGGGGACACCCACGATTTTGTGTTATGCCACTGGTCATTGATGGCATTGCCCAATAGGATTTTGATATTTTCTTGCTGCAGGCTAACTCTGCGCGTACCCCTCTTACATTTAACATGGTATGGATGTATTTTCATGTATGCAGTGCCACAGGAATTATGCGGCAGGGGAAGTTCAAATTATATGGCAGGGATGACGAAATTATGTGACCAGAAAAGGGAAATTATTCAGTGTAATGCAGCACATTATGTGATATTACTTAATTTTTGTCATTTCTTCACATGGTACCACTTTTTTGGCAAACAGTTCACCTGATTAGCACCAGTTTAATTAGGGGTGGGCGGAATTTGCGTAGACTGGCTACGCAGTGCTCTGCGAAACGGTAAAAAAATCTCCACGAGCACGCAGAAATTCCACGAACACGCGGAATCACTTGTTCGCGATGCTTTTTTCCTGTTCGCGAATGCTGTTTGCGTGCTTGGGGGAAATATCTCCAGATCACGCATTTTGAGAACGCGAGCAAGCAAAAAATTCCGTGAAGCCACGGAACGCAGAATTTTGGGTAATTCCGCGCTCTGTGGAACGCAAAATTACCCAAATTCCGCTCAGGGAACGGAATTTACCGCTCAGGCCTAAGTTTAACACCAAATACAGCAATAGGCAACTGAAAGACAACTAGTCAAAATTGTGAAGCGCCTTCCACTGGGTGCATATACTTGTCAACATGTTTTTAGTAACTTTTGAACCGGTTGAGCTAGGAACCATTTTTGGGGTAAAATCTGCAGATGATGATTAAGTGGCAAATCCATACTTATGCTGAAAACGTCACAGCCACAGAATTGCATATTGCAGTGGCCGTGGATATGTCTGTATGACTCACCAGTTGTTGGCTGACGCCTGGTCTGGAGAGGGGAAGGGAAAGAGATGGTGGCCGTTGGGTGAAGCAGACCGAGGCAACAACCACCGCAAGAAATCAGCAGATTTGAGAGGTGCCTCACCGAAGGCTTACAGCAGGTGTTGGCATCAAACCAAGGGACAGCAGGTAAACATTCAATGTATATTTCGATGTAGCAGAATAGCATGGTTAGCTGCAGAATTAGATGGGCCGACGGAGAATTCGGTAAACCTCAATGTAAGAAGGCTAGAGGCAATTGCAGCTAAAAACCGGCGCACGGAGACAGGCAAGCAATTACGCAATAGCGCTGAAACAAATGTGATTTAAGCCTGGGTTTAGTGTGCTAATGTTCAGACTGCATTACTGTGGGGAAAAGCATCGATTTACAGACACATGCCCGTAATTCCCAGAGCTCATATACGGTGTTTTCCGCATTCTCAATATGCCCCCCTCTTCGTCAACACTTTGAGCGTCTTTGCTATGGGAATATTGCTTCCGAGGCTTCAGCCTTTACTGCGAATGCCCGGGTTGGGGATGCTGTATTTATAAAATACAATAAAAACGAACCCCCGGGTTTTAAAATGTGCAGGGTGTTATAAACAGCAACCCCTCAAATGTGGCATTTCATGCGGATTTTGTGCTTTCTATATCAAAATCTGCTGGTTTCAGTAAATACCGGGCATGTTTCCCTCAAGTTTAACTTCAGCTGATATATTGTGCCAAATGTATCCAGCTGCAGACTTCATTGCATCAGATTACTGGATTCTCTAAACACTGCACCACGTCTGATGTGTGATCCCTGCGCAAACAAGTGTTTGGGGGGGGTGTTGTAAAATAAAATAAAATGATGCACTCCTGATTGAGGCATTAGAGTGTGACTCGCCGGAAGTGTACTTTTTGATTGTGCTCCAGATTTGGGCAGATAGCCATGAGCTGTGGGTACCTCTGGAGCCAAGTGGATGGGGCCCAGATAAAAAGGATGGCGGGGTAGAGCGAGAGGCCCAACTAGGGCCCAATTTCGGGGGGGAGGCTATGTGTGTGCCCGGGAAGCTGCCACACACGAGGGGGGGGGGGGCTGAAGCCCTTTTAGTCCAATGGGTGTTGCGTGCCTGGGTAGAGCCTATTTTAGCCAAGTAGTTGACTGCTTCTCTGCAGTGTAAGCCTTGCCCCCCCCCCCCCCCCTTCATCATATTCTTGAGAGCGTGCCACAATTGCAGCGCGTGGCATGGTAAAGTCACCAGTGTTATGCTGTGGAACTGCAGCAGACTGACCAGAGTTAAGCTTGGAGTTTTCTGCCTTTCTTGTGCTGCACGTGTTTAGACACAGCGATGGTGGTACACGCTGATACATATAGTAACACCAAGTGGTTCATGAGGGCATCGCTCTCAGTTCATATGGTGCAAACAGCACAAGGGACTTTAGAGGTTCGAAAGAGCAGGAAATGACATGATGGTGAAATATGGCAAATTCCATTGTAACCCGGTCTACTACAGCACTGCGTTATCCTGATCCCATTTAAACAAGCCCTTCTTCTGCCACCATCCTACCTCATGAACAAACTGCTCACTTATAAACTTTGCTTTACCATCCTCTTAGGCCAATTTCCCATTATTGGCACAGGTCTTTGATTATTGAGCAGTTCTCAAGTGAGTAACACATTTCTCAATAGTGTCTCAGGGCATTGACTACTTCTTGTACTGTTCAAAAGTTTTAAAGGCTTCTTTCTGGGTCTTCTTTCTCTTTGGGTGGAGAACTGATAGCAGTCATGCCTAAACGTAAGAGAGATTTAGGAACATCGATGCAGAACACAATCAAATAACACCCAAAGGTCTAAGTCCAGCTCGCTCTTTAGGGTAGAAAATAAACTGCCATTTAACAGAGGAGGAAAGATGATGGTCAACGAGGCAAACCAAAGCATTCAAGCACCTTCTGGGCCTGAGTTAGAACAATGTTTTTAGAGAGCACCATCTTTAGGCATTACTAATGCTGTAACATTAAACCCTATGGCCATGCCAAATATAGAGAAATATTTAGCATAACCAACACTCTCTCCTGTCTGCAGTCAGGGCATAGGTCTGCTCTTTGGGTTTAGGAAATAGTCCAGCTCACAAAGTTGGCTGGCCTACATCTTTAAAGTCTGCGCAAGTCACTTATAAACACACAGGTCAGGTTTCCTAGCAAGGGCAACTTTGAAGGAGAATAGGGAATAGATATTTGTTTTCAGTCCTGCATAGAAGCAGTAGGAAGATGGATGGCAGAAAACTGCCTAAAATTGAATTTGGATAAAACCGAAGTGATGCTGTTCGGGAATGACCCCTATTTTTGGACCCCCAATTGGTGGCCGGCCTCTTTGGGATCACTCCCTTCACCCTCCAACAAGGTGAAGAATCTGGAAGTGTTGTTGGATGAGAAATTGACCCTGGGAGCCCAGGTCAATGCAGTAGTTTCAAAAACAGTACATATCCTGAGAACTGTTAAGAAGGTAGTGCGGCTTCATCCGCTAGGATGCCGGAAAACAGTGATCACAGCCCAGGTCTTATCGAGGCTGGACTACTGCAACCGCCTATATCTAAATATTCAGCAAAAGTTTTTGTATAAACTTAAGCTGCTTCAGAATGCCGCAGCCAGACTTCTTAAGGGCGCTTCCAAATTTTCCCCAATCGCTAGAGATCGAAAAAATTGCCCTGGCTCCCGGTCAGGAACCGGGTGCAGTTTAAGTCCCTGTGTATAGTTTTTAAAGCGCTGCAAGGTGGGGGACCTGATCACTTAAGACGCCATTTTCAGTGGTATAGACCGACAAGAACTCTGAGATCATCAGAAGCTAAACTGGTCGTAGTCCCTCCCACAAAAAAGGCCCAGTGGGGTGGCAGAAGCTTCTCCTTGGGTGCAGCCAAGGCCTGGAATGGTCTCCCAGTCCACTTGAGAAATGCTACCAATCTTCTAGCATTTAGGAAAGGGTTGAAGACCTGGCTCTTTGACAAATAATTCTCCCTTCCTAGTTCTGCTGCACGAGAAGTAACCAGCGCCTAGACACCTCCGGGTAATCGCGCGCCTTAGAAATCTCCATAACATAACAGAATTGCTGCAGGTGTGTCAGAGGTACTAGCCATACTGTAAATATGTACCTCAGCAGCCAGGGTCACTATTGAAAAGCTTCCGTTTCACAAACTACAGTCCAGCCCCCCTCCCCCCTAAAGAAATCACTGGATCCGCTTCCTTTATGGTTACTTAGTAGCTATTGAAATTTGGAACATAAATGACCATGTGAATCGTTATGATATGTTCGCACATGCAGGGAGTGCACTCTCAAAACGAGTGGATGGAGATGTATATGGGTTCAGGGCACACAGAAGTGTTGTCCTGCACTTACCTAGCAGACAATTAATGGAGGTGAAAAGGCCCAACTGAAAATTTGTAAACCTAGTCATTCTCTGAAGCAGATAGACAAGTGGTAGAGGACCCATGGAGGTCTGAGGGATGCTTTTTCACGAATGCGTAGGAGTAACTCCTACATTCTCCAATCCAAGCTTGCAAACCACAGACCTGGGAACTCTGCTTGCCAACTGACCTCCAGCAAGAGGCAGGTGCATAGGATGACTCGATAAAAAGCGTTGTGTACTTGAGACTTTGAAGGTCTGATTTTTTGTGTTTTTGCTCCCGTGTGTTGCAGGTGCTCCTCTGCTGGAAGTGATCTTACTTCTCAAGCAGGTGGTCACAGGATATCTGTCAGCAGTCCTTATGTGTGTGCCACAGAGTAAGGGGCCGGTCCTCTTTGCTCAAGGCAGTGCACGTCTTATACACAGGATAGTGATGCTGGCCTAGGCCTGGCCTACAGGTTCATTAAAACACAGGGAGCTGTAAAAGGTACCACACTTTCTTCATTGCAAGGCCTGAGAGACTCTTCAAAAGTTAAAGGGGAAGTAAAGCCACCTTACAAATTCAGTAGGGAGCCCAGTTTATTCAAAGGACACCCTCCTGCTCTTCCACAACAATTAGGAAGGAGTAATAAGCAGACACTAGAATGATGTGGGATGTGTAATTTGAGCCACAAATCCCATTCACTCGTTTTCAGGCTATTGTTGCTCGGCAGATCTTACTTGCTGTAGGCACATCTGCAGAAAGATGGAAAGGCCACCCAGTCACGCACAGGGTTCTAGATGCTTTGTTGCGAGGTAGGTCTTAAACTATGTGAATTTTGGGCTCAAAGTCAGAGTGAGAGAAACAACCCAGGGAGGGTAAACTGTCTGATGATGCAGGTGAAATGCAGCACAGCAGCAAGAGCACGTTCACCAAGAGAACCCAAAATGGCATTCACGCTCCGTGAGATTTTCATTTTAAGGCAAAGGCACAATGTGTGTAAAACAAACAAACTAATTTACACATACCGCGCTCCCCACCCCACACATACATGCCATACACCTGCCACTCAGTGGCGGCTCCGATGGAATTGTACAGGTGGGGCGGGGGAGTTTAAACAATAAATGGCACTTACCATGCTGCCGCCTCTCCTCCGCCCTCTTCTGTTCCTTCCGGAAGCAGGACACACACAGGCTCCACTAAGCCAATCACGACGCTGCGTCACCAGCAAGAAAGCAGCATTGTAGTTGGTCTGAGTTCCCTGGTTTGGCTCAGACAGTGAGTGGGAGCCTGTGCACGTTCTCCACCTAGACTGTGCGATACAATTAGGTGAAGAACATGCTAAGTGCGCATGAATGTTTGGCCTGCTCAAGACGGCCCGCCAAGCCATCATGCGCTCTTAAGTGCCCCTACTACTGTGACATCAGCCCAGTCCTGCCCCGCAAAACTGCCTCCGTATGGAAAAATAAAATGACGATAATATTGTGTTATTTAATTTTTCCATTTTTAGCAGTGGAGGAGGAGCTGCCACCACTGGGTGGGTTGGGGGTGAAGGGTCTTAGTAAAGACAAGTCTGATCAGATTTTGCCACAGAATTAGGATGCTTCTCGCTCAGCATTGCAGTATAGACTTCTCGGAAGCTTGCAGTGACCTACAAGCGATCATCAGCTGTAAGAACGTCCGTAGCCTGGTGAGAAGCGTTCTCCGTCCAAACCTGTCGTGTACAGTTTCCCCATCCTCTTCACCCCTCAGAGCATACATCTGATAATGTTTCGCTCCACCTTCTTAGCATCGATGTCTCCCGAAGAAGTAATCCTATGTTTAGAAAAGTTAACCAGACTGGACCTATTTTATGTTCTGTGTCCCCCTAGTACAGAAGTTTCCGGTGTCCATTTCCCACGGAAAGGCACAATTCCAAGGCCGGTGCAGGCACCTACTTTCTTCAGTCAGATTGTAGGTAGGCAAGGCAAAATATAAAATATACCGATAATATTTGTTAATTTGACCTTACAAGAAACTCACTAAATATCTAAAAAAATAAAAAAAAAGTGTGTAATTTTCATCCACTGGATATTGCTCTTTGTAGAAAGTCTTGGGACCTACTGTAATCGAACCAGCTGCCAGCATTCCACATGACACTTTTACTACGAGGGTACACCTCACATGAATAAAAGACGTGAGATACCGCTAAACAAACACATCACGCACAAGAACAGTTATGAAAATGTTTCATGGACTTTAATAAATTGTCAGAGGAAAAAAGGCAGTTTCCCTCACCCCTACTGCAAGCTCTTGTGACGCCCCTCTCGAACAAGTGGATTTTCTGTTGTGGTTAGTTTCCACTTTTTTGAAAAGCCCCTTTTTTGAGAGGACGTCACAAGTGTTTGCAGTAGGGGCGTGGGGATATTCTCAGTCTGGTTCACAGTTGTAGCTTGTAATGCAGCTACTTATACTGTTCACACAATAGACCAACGATTTGATAAGAGGTCTAATGAGATGCTACGGCCCGCTTCACTGTGTACTAGGCCAGCCCAGAGGTGCAGAGTCAGTGGGCACAATGGCATCACAAGTGACTGTGTACTGCTGCTGGTGTCTGTGGTGCCTTCAACATTGGCTATAATTGTTTTCTTCCCTAGCTCATGACTTAGCAGATCAATTAACTCATGTAAGTGCCTTTGCCACTTTGTATGAATCATTAATTTAGGACCATTGTCTTTTGTACCAAGATTTTACCCAGGTCCTTAATTTACTGGGTTACCCCATTTTTGTAATGGCTTCAACATTGGCAGGCAGTTCTACTTGCAGTTGGTGCAAAGAGCTCCTCCATCAGCTCTGCTACGTGCCCATGATGTGTGGTGGAGGCTCCGTTGTGGAGGTTTTGCTTCCGCGGCCCGCTTTACCTGCTCAGGTGATGTCCTTGGCAGACACCATGCAGATGCTCAGCCCAGTATAGCTCAGAGGAAGCAGTCTAGTACATTTGAGAGTTTGATGTTTACATTCCATTTATAGGTTTTGTTAAATGCAGTGTTTTAGTCTGGTGCCTCTGTTTTGGGTGGGTCTTTGGTATCCACAGCTACTCCGCTCTACACTAGTCTTGAACCACAGCACTGGTTGCTTTTGCAGTATATGAACTTGTGGTGTGACACAAAGCAGAGCTCTAAACACACACCCAGTAATGTTCCAGTTTGCAATGAACAGGATATTAAAGCATTCAACAGGACGTCAGCTGCCTGCCACACATTGATTTGTGGAGCAATTGGCTCTTGTATGAGCTTAAGAAACCATAAGCGTTTAGAAACAGCTCTCTGGTCTCATGCGCCAAACCTCCTAGCTCTTTTAAAGTGACACACTCACCCCTCTAACCACACACCCCATGTTCCAGTGCGTCATTTAAACGTTTAGAAATTCACACTCCGGTGTAATGAAATGTACTCCGAAGCCATAATAATGGCAGATTGGCTGCTATATAATTGCAGTTTACAATTGGGATTGCATTTATATAGCTTTTACTACCCCTGATGAGGCGTTGAAGTACTGTATGGCGAGTAGCACGCTACACTGAAACCCAAGATTAGTGGTTAATCACAATAATTATCAATAACCACTGGATTAGTCATGTGCTCTTAACTAAAAATGACATGCATTTTATCCAGGTACTTTGAGATAATTATATTAATACCCCTTAGGTGTGATCATTAGTGGAGGCTAGGTGGGTCAGGTGGATGGTTGGTCAGCTAGATAGGCTGTCGGAGATTAGATAGTGTTAGGTTGCAGCAATAGAGTTTTAAAGGGGAGAATGTGTGATGTATGAAATGAGGTGTCAGATACCTGCAGAATTACAATGAGAGATTAAGAAAGACAGGCATGAGACTGAGACGAGGCTATACTCTGGAAGGCATGCTGAGGTTGAAAAGTAAGAAGAGGATCAGTCTGAAGGAGGAAAGGAGAGGAATTAAGCAGAAGGAAGTCGAGGTCAATATTTCATGCACGTTTTTAGGAGTGTTGTGGGATTCATTCTGAGCAATCTGAAGATGCAAGCTGTGGAAATGAGCAACATTACATACAGTGCTCCATGTCTGGGATAGTCAACTTAAACATACTAGTCCAAGTGTACACATCATTTAAACATTAAGAGCCCGAACCTGCTGTGTGCCAAGCCTAGGGCAATCCCCTAAATCATACTCCGAATGATCCAAAACTTGGTGCAGGAATTGTAAACTGCTAAAGGGGAGGTGGCAAAGATGCTTTCTTTAGAAAGCCTCATTTAATGATCTTTACAAAAAATTCTGCATTGAAGGAAGTTTCACTCACTAAAAGTTATTTCTGTGACACTGGCTGAGAAAATCTTGCCAATGCGCAGTCATAATCATACAGTGCTTACCTAACTAATCCCATTTTAGGTTGTTTCTGTTGTTTCTGTGGCACAGCGGAGCAACCGCTGATCTGAAAGAAGCCTTGCACTAATAGATTAAGTGTATGTTGTAAGTGTTTGTATACGTGGCCTGTGTGGTGTGTATATATTGCATGTATAAGTGAAGCATAGTAATAGAGGCCTGCAGGTTCCATTGTGGAAGCCCCCCAAACCTCTTGCACAAAATGGGGATGATGTGATTTTCCTAGGCAGTGGGGGGGAAATTACTGACATTACTGAAACCAGACGGGAGGAGACCTAGGCACTAATATGGTGCAGATGGAGACATGGCTCCCATAGCAAATTCGTTAGATCCTTTTGTTGATAGAGGCTGTTATCATTCTTCCTGTAGCACTGACACCTTGGTAGATGGTGGGGGTGAAGGGTGGGGCTGCAATCTATCTTAGGAGTTAGAAGGGTGCTTAAGTTTTGCCAGCCTTTTTTTCTCTTTTTCCTGGTCACGGTCTTTGTGGCTGCTCATGGCCTGGCTGCAGATAGTTCACACCCCTTTGAGTACTCTAGGTGGAGACCACACTGCTGTGAGGAGAGTCACTCTGCACCAAGACTGAATCTGCAAAACTGCAACCTTCATATTTGGTGCAAGAACCCCCGTCCATCTCGCAGCTCACTTGTATGCCTAATCTTCACCCTGCTTTTCTAGCACAAGCCCCCGAACACTTCTCACACTTCTCCCCTTACCTGCAGTACCATCAGTTGTCTACAACCTGGGACCCATCATACAGCTCTCCCACATCACCTATATACTGCTCTGCAATCCCGCCCTCCCCCGTTTGTGTTTATATACCAGAACGTTTCCCTGCTAGACAAATGTACCTCTACGCTGACGTGCAGCACCCCCTGCTATTTTGGAACACATTTAATTATGCAAGTTCTTAATTCCTTTCCATCTAAATGGAGCTTTAACAGCACCATTAGCTTTTATTACAGTCTAGAAACATAATTAAAAGCAAAACTGCATCAGAAAGCTAGCACAGCCCAACCACAGTCAGCACTTCTGTAGAACACCACAACTCAGTCTCCTAAGAGTTAATATATTCAGTGCCACATCCCTGGCAAGGTTGTTAACTGATTGTCCAAGGGGCTGCATGGCAGATGGGCTATTGTGCCTCAACTATGCAGTTTTTGGCCATTTGCAGTTGGTGTCTTGAGGGGGTCAGTCCGACTAGGGCTCTGCAAACTGAGCCAAAGACAGTGATTTCTGCGCTTGACTCTCATGGTAGCGAGAGCCAGCATTCCCAGGGAGGTAGTGTGAAGGACAAGAGCTCAGAACTAAACAGGCAGCTACCTGACACAAAAACAGTGTCCGGTCCAGAACTTTTTTATGGAAAGTGTTTTCTCACACAGTAAAACGAAACCATTATTGGAAGAGACGAGAGTTGAAAACTACATTGCGATAAGATAGCAAGGTGCTACACCTACTACTCCCCAATGTCTTTCCAGTATCCTCTCCTTCTCCAGCTGTGATAAAGAACCCATATCTATAGTCCCCAACATACTACTGGTTTTATACAAGAATGTGGCACAGGTACGATAGATTAATTTTTCTCACATGTGAGTACCGCATGTTCAGTACAATTAATCTTTACCAGTTGTTGGTAAAAGTAGTAGCGATCATGACTGACCCATCTGAGCACATTCAATCTTTAGTCCCTTGTGCAGACTAGGCCTCACATTTTCAAATGCTTGTTTCTGTAGCAGTGCTGGTTATAGGGTGAGAGCAGACCGGCTTCTGCCCTTAGGGCAGCAGTCCTTCTTGGAGCCGACCGTGGTAGGAGCCTCGTTCAGGACGATGGTCTTTGAAGTGATTGGTGGTGTGAGCTTGTACAGCAATGGCTGTCCCTGCCAGTGCAAGTTCAGTCAGTCCTAAACTGCTGGAGGAGACCATTGCATGGAGATCGGCCCAAAGGCTACACTGCCACCACAGGACGTTACGGTAGCTGGTCAGGAGGACCAATGTTGAGACAGGCTATTGCTGTGCAGGCCCACCACACTTAGCATTTTTGAGACCATTGTTACCAAACGCAGGATTTGTGTACAAGTCAGGCCACTTCCTTAGTGACTTCATCCTTACCCCATCTAATAGTTCCTTGGTTACCCTTATTAGACCACAACGCTGAATATTATTTTGTGACACCTTAAAGATCCACTCACCAACATATTTATCCCACTACAGACACTCCCACCACATGATCAGCACATTGTGATGGGGCACGATATCCCAAGTACTGCCGATGCTTAATTTGAGTCAGTGGTTCCGGGTGCTTGCCGCTGGCACTTACGGCAGTCTGCACCATGGTAGCACAATTCGTCTTTTTTAGAGATGAGCACAACAGTTGTTTATTAATTAAATATACATTCAAAATTACCAATATGTCACCCAAGCCATTCTTATAGCTTTGGGGGGCTGGGATAGTCTGAATTGTCACACATGTAGGAGTGCGATGGTTAGAAGGTGTTTTTACTGTCATTGGGAGCGCTGGCAGGGGCAGTCGGTAGTGCCCGCTGCAGTGGCCTACTGACAAAGGCCTTGGCACTTGTGTCTGCTTTTAAAAAAAAAAAAAAAAAAAATTAAGCATTGACTTAGTCATGAGAAAAATCCAAAATTCAGGCAGTCCCCTTGTTTATCCACAGGGTTAGGCAGAAGGGAGCCCTCACTTGGTGGCTGCCTTGATCGCTGTCGCGCGCTGGCCCCACAATCCTCCGTGCCTGCCGTTTCTGTCGAGTGGGCTGGTGTCAGGAGGCCCGCTCCTATAGCAACAGAATAAAAGAATAGAGAAAATAGATAAATGTGTGTGTTTATCGCCCTGAGATAGAAACCCTGCATTATTCCAGGCTGCAAAGTGAAGGGCGAGCTCTGGCAGTGAGGGCCGTGCTCTTGAAATGGCAGTTCTAAAGGAATGCTTAGCGGTCACATGTCGCAAAAAACCTTTCTTTCACTTTGAATGCGAGGGGATCCCGACGGGAGGGAGTTCGAGGTGGCGAGCGGTAGGCGAGCCTTTGTTGGCGAAGTCCCTCCTCTAGATGTGCCCTTGGGTGCCGGAAGCGTGGGTGCTCCTTCACAAGGCAGCTAGGCATACACCGCGAGTGGCGTGCGCAGACCGGAAGCAACACGTACAGCCCTTCAGTGCACCTCCGCTGTGACCAACAGAGACCCTTATTCTAGTACTGGAACGCAGACAGGAACTGGGACAGAACACAGGCCCACCACCAAAATGAAAGTGGCCCTATTAGTTAATTAGATAGCTAAAAATGTAGTCCATATTTGCAAATTGGTGCTGTTTCGAACTTGTAACAAACGTTATATAAGGGCTGTGCAAGCTATGGGAGAGCATGTGCTTGCTGCAGGCAGTATATATTTTTTTTAATATTCGTGGAATCAACAATAATGAAAAAGGGCCCAGCAGACAATAAGCAGACACACAAATAAGCAACAACAAAAACAAATGACTCGCACCCTGATTTGTCAGATCAGCCCTCTGGTCATGCCCGGTTGCCCTATAGGCCAGTTTGAGCCTGCTGCAACCCTGCGTACAGCTGCCACTGTGCCTGTTCTTCACCCATAGGGCCACCCAGTCTTCCTAAGGATAAGAATAACACATGTTGCTTTATGGGTCAGGCAGACATTTTGTTGCATGCTGTCTGTGTCTAAAGGGTTCACTTAAAACTTTGAGAGGGGAAGAGGCCCCTTTTACAGGTTCTTGTGGATCTCAAATTGGCATAGTCTGTGGACTTCATCCCTAGGGCACGATGTTAAACCTTAAAAAAAATAGTTTTGACTGCCAGCAATCAGTTATCTTCAAGGGGCTCCAGAAGGAATAACTCTAAACAATATACAAGTGAACCATTTTATGGTCTTGTTCCACAGCATATTAGGGCTAATTAAGATGCCCCTTGAATTAGAAGCCACCTGGGCATGCCAAAAATAGTGGGACATCTATGGAAAATTGTCTGAAGGGCACAGATACCAACCAGTATTGTAGTCTGTATACTCGTTCATCGACGTCACTGAACTGCAGTCTTATCAGGCACCTCTGCCAGATATTCTAGGTTTGGGATTCCCACAAAGCTCTGTCAATGCTTAGGGGCCTCCATGATACACCACACCTGTACCTTTCAGTGTTGATGGTCAAGCAGGCTACCTTTCATATTGACTTGAGGCAGCGAGCTTCAGGGTGATACTTTGGATATCTTTGAGGTCGAATGTGGTTTTTCGATCGAGCCTGGGCAGCGCATGCGCTGCTCTGTGAGGCATGCTGTATTCAGGTAGGGACTTGAAGCTCAGGACACTCTCCTCCCATATTTTTCATTGGCTTGTCATTGTCCACTGTAAACTGTGGCTGTTCATTGGTCAGTAGGCTTAGTAGTGTCCCTCCTTAGTACCGCCTTGTCTCATTTTGTAACCTCCCATGACGACACTCCCTGTTGTGTGTTATGTGGTAGGCTTTAGTTACAGCCTCCAAGCACTATTTTCTTAAATAGCTTTGTCCTGCCTGCTGGACACGCTCTCTCCTAATGCTTTTTACAATTTTTTTTAGCACGGGCGCCTAACGCATTTGCAATGCAATAGGTTTTACATTTGCGAGCGTTTAAGCTATTGGCATTGCAAATGACAATGCCTTTTATTTATTTGTTTTAAAGACAACACTTAAATAAAAGGCATTGTCATTTACAATGCCTGTAGCTCAAACTCGCCTAAATGGGAGATCTATTGCTTTGCAAAGGCTTGTTAGATTTTGGGTTCCACATATGATAAGTATACACTACCCTTGGAAGGAAGATGACGGCGAGGCTTGTGCTGAGCCACCAGGGTTCATAAAGCCCTCTCATTCAGGTGCTGAGCACAAGTGACTCTCCTTCACCACTGCCCCAACTAATGTGGGTAAGTCTGGCTTCAGTGTACCACTTATGTCCCTCAGTGTGGTGCCGAATGTGTGGGAGAAATTCGAAGAGTGGCACAGTGCCTTCCTTTCACTTACCCCTATGAAACCATCTTCTTTTCCCACTGAACTCACCTAATACATGCCCTGATAAGTTTCTTTTCCACGGGTAAAAGAGGTGGTTGAATCCATCTTTGCTAGCTCAGTAACTGTTTAGGAAAAATTCAGACAATTATGTGGTTGTTTTTGCCCATCGTGACGCCCACTGGAGACCTGCTGTAAGGAATGTGCCCTGTAGTATTCCGGTGTGAAAGGCTTCCCCCAACGTTATCTTGTGGGCTAACCCTTCGTACAGGGCCTTTTTTTTTATTTATTTTTTTTTTTTTTTTAAAACCTTTATTCGTGCATATTAAAAGAACAAATACGGGCCTACAACCTTCAGGCCGGCCACGATACGGTTAAGCACTGATACAAACATTACGGCCCCTGTGCTTCAACGGTCAAGGTTAGCGACGATTTATGAAACATACACTGGAGAGATCCTTGACCCCAGGGAAAGGAGAAGTGAAGGTTAATTTTAAAGTTTTCAAAATAAGTTTATCAGGGAAATAGTCAGTGAAGAATAAGAACCAAGGAGATTCGAGTCCGCACGATATCTTCACCACACAGGAGAGCAGCAGCATCATTAAAACAGCAATGGAAGTAAAATCGCAGGCAGTGAGGCAATGCAGTTATATAACAGGATAGTCACATGAGCAATTACGCACCCCTCCAGTGCCGCCCCCACTCAGTCAACCCCCCACCCGGACCCAGAATCGAAACAAGTATAGCGCAGAAACATAAAGAGAAAAAAGGCCCATAGAACTAATTAGAAACAGTAAGTTACCCCCCCACCCTACACCAATGCGGAGGCTACGGCCTTCCCCCCCCCCCCCAGCATAGTGCCTGTCGCCCAATAAACCCGAAATATAGACAAGAAAGAGAGTAAGAATAAAGTAAAGAAAGATAAGAAAACGATACACCTATGTTAAAGGGGGTGAGAAAAGAATAGGACTACTCTAATCTAAACTCCCAAAAAGAAGAAGGTGGGGAGGAGCCTACGTATCATCAGAGCGCCCTGAACCATCGGCCATCTTTGGCTTCCACACACTGAGAACCCACTACCCCAAAAGCGGTCGTGTGAAAATGAATTGTCACAACAATTTAGATGAAGAAAGACAAATCGCGACGAATGCGCACAAAGTACACATACAGTTCCAGTCCCAGTCCAGCCCCTCCGTGAAACCATGGCGATATTAATCAGTCTAGCCCTGGCCCGATCGCGGGCTTGAGATTAAGCCAGCCCCTACATGAAGGCCCCGCATCCCGTGCAGACAAAGACAATATGGCCGTTTGGGAGAAGATGGTGAAGTAGAATCCCAAAATGGCCGCCGACCATCTGTAGAGGTCCCTTTGTGCACCACATAAAGTCCAGACATGGCATGTAGAGTACAGGAGTTCCACAGAAAAGAAGCAGTAGGCCACCGTGAACGATTCCTCGAGGATGTTAGGTGTTGCTCAGCTGGATACTCTTGCAGACGCGGTGAGGCAGGCTACAATGAAGCAGGCAGCAATGAACGGGGAAACAAAGTATCCGCTGTTAAGCTGGAGAGCAATTGATCCTGGGTGCCGGGAAAGCCAGATGCAGGCACCAGTGTAGCACGATCACACACAGCCGTTGCGTCCCCGCAAGAGGACAAAAGCACTGGCGGACCCACGCCGTGTTGATGACAGACGGAGCGCTCACGGCCCGCAGCCGACAACAGTGAGTCAAACTGCTCACTTAGCGCCTGAAAGCGAGAAAACATTTGTAAACGAAAGTCCCGCAGGACGGCCAGTACGGAGCCGCATGTCAGCGGAAGCTGCACCCCCACATCGGCAGCAATCCGGGACGGCACTGTGGAGCTGGTGTCTGGTGGAGGGAGGGCGAAGCGGGCAGCGGGCAAGACCGGAGTATCACCCCCCAGCCGCGAGCAGGCAAACAACGCCATGTTTTACCGCCGGACGGCACAATGGCCAGGGGGGGGGTCGTAGCAAGGAGTCAGTTCCCCTCAGGTCTGCGCCGCAACTGGGAAAGCCAACAGTCGCCTCCCTTCCCTCGGGTTCTCTTTGCAGCCGACTAGGCAATAGAAGAAGGGGGTCAGCAGCCTCCCACAGCGCGGTCCACAGATCGGGGCAGGAGACCCGCCTCACCGGGGCTTACCCTACAGCCCCAGCCCTTCAGGCGCAGGGTGCAGGAGGTGTCTGGCCGTCCCTCCCCAGGCTCATCTGGCGACAGTCCGTGGTGTTAGGTGAGGTCGGGACCGCGGGGCTCGGATTTGCGCTAGCGGGTCCGGGGACTGCGGAGCTTCCTGGGGGCCGGCAAAGGCCACAATGGAGCAGGGGTCCAGGGCGGAGAACAAAAGCACCAAAAACTCCGGCATCCGGGCGGGCTGAGACTTCGGGGAAGTGGCGGCGTGGACAGCGTGTCGTACACGTTTCACCTCGAGAATCGGCAAGGATAGGAATCAGGATAATAGTCCGGGGCCAAGGGCCGACGGAGCCGGGCGCTCAAGCGTCTGCTCCGGTCGCCATCTTGGCTCCTCCCCACAGGGCCTTTTTTAAACTAATTTGTCCAACAGTGTTTTGTTAAAGTATCATACATTTCTGTTTTTTTATGGCTAGCACTTGAACTCCTCTTATTATTATTATTATTATTATTATTATTATTATTATTATTATTATTATTATTATTAACACTTCTAGAGCGCACGGCTACTTCCAACGGAAGTGTCCCGGCGCTAGCATCCTATCTAAGAGAAGAGAGACCAGGAAGGATCACTGCATCTAGGGCAGACCAAAAAGCCAGGTCTTAAGAGCTTTCCTAAAAGGCATTTCCGCCTCTCTTTCTCAAATCATTGGGCATAGAGTTCCTTAATGTAGCAGTTTTAACAGAGAACGCACGACCGCCAGTCCTTACCTCCCTAAAGTGATACATGGCCTTTGTTTTGATTAGCTTACTGCCGTGACACTCTGAGCCTCAAACAATCAAACTAAAGACCGAGAAGAGTTCTTCTCGTGCACGATGTAATCCATTTAGAGAGAATGCATCAGAGGGTACTAGAGCAGCGCTGTTGTGTCTGTGGAGGAAAGGCGCCAGACAAATAAATGCTCCTTGTGACCACTTTCAAAGAGAAACCTTTCCAATTACTTGATGTGCAAGGACGCATGGTCCACTGGTAATTAACCCAACATCAGCTTCGAGGAGGTCACATCACACAGTGGTTGATAGAGCCACAGCTGCTTCGAGCAAATAGATAATTATCCGCAGGAGACAACCAATCCAGCTGTAGCTTCTGCTGAAGGAGGACATGAAAGCCCAACTACAGCCATACAACACAATCTCGTCTGAAGAAGAGAACTTCTCTTGCAGTCTTCAGAAGGGATGTAGAGGACTGTGACCAGAAGATGGCAGCCAATGGACACCTGGCCTTGCGTGTATTACAGGAAGGCTATGTAGGTTGATCGACTGGGCCCTTAACACACAACACTGTGGTGGAGGCTTTACACCGCCTGCTGCAAGGTTGGCTACCACTTTGCTGCTGGCAAAATGGAGCAATTTTTCATAAACTAAAGCAGAATAAAGTGAATTCTTAGACCATGTGATGTTCAGTGGCACAATTAAATATTCCTGGCGCCTTCTGAAGCAGCGGGAACTCTGTAAACGTACATTACTGGCGAGCACAGTGGTGCGAAGAGGCCGGCAGTGGAAATTTCCTAACTGACAGCTGTTAATTCATTAATCCAGATGTCGAGGTAATTAATGCTTCTGTACCTCAAATTAAAGATCGCTCTCTTTGGCTGCTAATTTTATGGCTTGCTGTGCTCACCGTTGTGTGTGCAGGAGACTTGGCGGCATTGGCAACGGCACTGGGATGGCACAGGGTAGCCTTTCTAAACTCAGCTGCTGGTCTGATGGAGTTGTGAAGTTGTTTGATATCAAGTTGTCCAAATGATGTGATTATTGCAAGGAAGCAGGTTTTCTTTTTCTTTTAATATAATCCGTGTCTCTTGAATAACAGGCTTTGAATGCTGGCTCTTGGGCACTAGATGCAGAATCATGAGTGCTTGACATGAACTACCCCTCAGCAATGCCAGAGGAAGGACTGTGGGTATGCACTGCTGAAGAAAATGAGTTGCTCTATGTGAGGCTGAAATGCCACAAAGTATTGCCCAGACGTTGGCCCCTTGCTCACTTTGCCACTGGATTCAAGCTAGTCTGGCTGATGTGGGGTGTTACCCCAAAACCGATAACAGGACGCTTGTTTCGTATCCTGAGAAGACCTGGCTTGGCAGTTCGGGCTGGACTGTTCCCATTAGGAACCGGGTCAAGACTGATTTGCATATGGCTGGGTCTGAACTGCGGTGTTGAAGTGAGCTAAAGAACGATGATGGATTCAACGCAGATTTGTGACTGGGGGTGAGTGTCTGAAAAGTTTCAGTGCTCCGTCCATCATCCCCTTGCGTTTGATTTGAAATGCCACAAAGCCAAGCAGTGCAGGCACTCCTCAGAATAGTGGGGGGTAGCAGTGTAAGTGGCCACATAACATTCCTGTTCACCTTCGGACCAAAAAATGTAAATCACATCTACAATAATGAAATTGAACTGACAGTGTTATAAAGTCATGGTCAGTCGCTCTATCGATAAACAGAGTGATTCCAAACAAAGAGCTTGTATGAGGAGTCATGCCCGTTTTTCACCAACCTAGTTGGTGACATGCTTCATCATTGGGATCCCACCCGAGGGGCCGAATGCCTCTCGCGTGTGCTGAGACGCCTGGTTACAGCGGAGCGCATTTTTTTAGAAAGTGCAGTCAGTGAAAGTGAAAAGTTAAAATTGTCTTTACTTTTCCCAACTATTTTTATTGGTGGAGAAGTAAGGTAAGATTAAAAAGTGGTGAAAGTGGATGTGAAAACTGGTTAAATTGACCAGTCCCATCCTAATGTGGAAGTGCAATTGCCGGTCTACGTGTTTCAGCCTCTGTTTGCGAGTAGCTAGGCTTTCTGCAGGACCAGAGTGCCACGGGGATATGCACATGCTAAGGTGCACCCTCACCTGTGACCCATAAATACCGCAAAACTTAGGTTTACAGTGGGCCTTCAGCAAAATCTGAAAGCAAAATAATTCTGAAAGACAAAATGTAAATAAAGACAAACATGCCATATTGTATGTTTTGCACAAAAGCGCGATACCTCAGTGTGGGTGACATCGCTCATGCTGCCATGCGTGCTCATCAGGTTGTGTCCATAAGTTAAATTCTTAAACCTCTGGTGATAGTGGTAAAGTGCGTGGGTTTTTAGCCCTCAATCATGTGATGGTATATCAGGTGGACTAAGTATTCCCCCTGTGGTTGGTCGTAGTATGCCGGATCAAAGTGCAACTATGCACTAATACCTGCACGCCATTTCGGAATGCCAGGTATGTGTAATAGACATTAACAAATTAAAAAGAAGTGAACATGACTAGTAAAAGAGTGATACGAAATCGGAATGCTCGGGGCAGGGGTGGATGCAGAGAGGATTTTAGGCTTACATGAGATGTAGAACGATCTTACACCATGGATCCTAGCGGGGGGAGGTGGCTTGTAGTCACACACTAGGAGATTGAATACAACAGTTACAATAGTATTAGCGAAAGGTCGTTACCTTAGATTTGCAGCAATTCTCCCCATTACTTACTACACCAAAGCCAGACGCCCGTTTGGCACATGGTTATTCCTGTAATCCAGGACCCAGAGAATAAAGGAGCCCAGGACGGGCGTCATTAAATAGAAAGTGAAGAAAAAAAACAATTGATGGACAGAATGCAGAACAATGTCCTACATTCACCCCAGTACAGAGATCTGGGCCTTAATCCATCGTTTTTTTGCTCCCCATGCCATTCCAGTTTGGACCCAGCCATATGAAAATCAGTCGTTTCATTCGTTTCGTTTCAAAAACTTTATTCGATTCAAAACAAAAGAATCATAAAAGTCAAACAATTTCATTTACAAGCATTATTTCAAGTTCATTTTTAAAAGACAGTCTTACAATTATAACACTAAACTAATAAAATCTATTAGCTAATATAATCACAGATGAAGACCCCATAGCTTTTACTTTCAATCAAATTAGATGATTTCATAGATTCTTCGTACCGAGGCATACATTGAAGGGCAGAAAAAATAAATAAGAAAATCACGATGCAACAATATACAATATACATGATCAAAGGGTCAGCGTCTTGGGGCCAGATTTAGCCATACCGTTTTCTAATCAAAAGTGACACCCGTATAAAATTTAACATTGCACAGCAGACACCAGGTGAAGACAGAGATAATAAATAATCATAACCCTCTTTATAATGGCATGGTTGCTTTTCCTTAAGGATCGGCTTAATAAACCTGATTCTCGGGTCCTTATATAGGGAACAGAAAAGAACAATATGCATCGTGCTTTGGCTATCTTTGTTATTACAAGGACAGGGGGGCAGTCTCTCACACCAACCCCCCTGTTTAGGAAACGCAAAAAGGAAGTGCAAGATGTGTAGCCTAAACCTTGTCAAGTAGAATCGCCATTGCACATGGTTTGTGAAGGTTAAATAAAACTGGTGCTGCAAAGTAGCCTTAGGAACATTAGGGCTAACCAGGGAATTCACAAACGGTGATTTCCAATAATTTGTTTTAATTACAGCTTTGATATCTCCCTGTATATTTTCGGGGTTGTCAAAAATGTCACCCAAGCCTATTTTATGGAGCATTTCATTTACATAAGATAGCCAGGGGATCTGTTTCATGTTTGCCAATTTTAAACAATCCCGGAGGATATCTCTGGTGAGCTGTAAGTCCTCTGATAGCCATATTTTGCCCCATAACAGTAAAGGGGAAAGGCGAATGGTGTCACTCACGTTGTTTAGACCTATTTCGTTGTGGGCAAATCTGTTTGAGGAGCCTGGTGGAATAGCCAATACACGCTTTAAAAATTTGTTCTCCATGATCTGTATCTTATCTGGGCTTTCAGTCCCCCAAACCCCTGCCCCATAAGTAGCAACCGACAAACATTTAGCTTTATACAAGGTTTTTAGATGTATAACCGGTTTTTGTCCTAGTTTGCCACAGAAATGAAACAGACCCTCTATAGAGCGACTAGCACTTTGAACTCGAGTCTGCATTAACGGGGCCCAGCTTAGTTTGTTGTTAAAGAGGTTTCCCAAATAATTAAAGTTTTCAACCTTTTCAATGGTGGAGTTATTGACTACAAACTTTCTGGTTTTGGTACCCTTTGGGCCACAAACCATGGCAAAGGATTTGGAGAAGTTTACCTTGAGGTCTAGGTCCAACATGAATTTGTGGAAGGCATCAAGACAGTGCTGCATACTGTTTCCTGTGAGTGTCATAAGTACCGTGTCGTCGGCGTAAGAAAGCATTGGAATGCTCCTGCCGTTGACCTTTGGAAAATCATGACAGTGGTCCAACAGGTATTTTTCCAGACCATTGGTGTACACAAGAAACAAAAAAGGAGCTAATATGCATCCTTGTCGAACGCCCTCAGTTGAGAGGATAGTAGTGGATTCATGGAGTCTACGGAGCAAGATGACCAAGGGTTCCTCGAAGCCCAAAATCAGTCTTGACCCTGCGCCCAATGGGAACAGTCCAGCCGGAACTGCCAGGCCAGGTCCTCCCTGGACTGGAAACAAGCATCTTAGGGCCGGTTTTGGGCTTTCAGCCCTCATCAGCCAGGATAGCTTGACTGCAGTGGCATGGTGAGCACGGGACCCACGTCTGGGCATACCTGTCCCACTCGGGTGACAAACGTGTTTGCTTTGTTCGCCCTAAGTTGGCAGGGTATGCCCCGACGTGGGTCCCTTGCTCACTTTGCCACTGGATTCAAGATAGCCTGGCTGATGAGGGTTATGAACCCGAAACCGGTCCCCGGATGCTTGTTTCCGGTCCAGAGAAGACATGGCTTGGCAGTTCGAGCTGGACTGTTCCCATGAGGCACAGGGTCAAGACATATTTGCATATAGCTGTGTCTGAACTGGGGTGGCAAAGTGAGCTAAAGAATGATAATGGATTCAACCCAGATCTGTGACTGAGGGTGAGTGTCTGAAAAGTTTCAGCACTCCGTCCACCATCCCCTTGTGTTTGCTAAATACAAAGTGAGCTGCAGCCGGAGAGTGCCGAATCGGCACACAGATTCGTCCGGTCGCGGGGCAGTGATGTCATCGTGTACGTATTTGCGCGTCTGGTCAGTCATTGGATTGTTGTTCATAGCAGTAGAATGCTAACCCTTGTGTTTCGTGTTATTCTTTGAACAAAAACTTTATGGACAAGTGCTGAAAGAGATACAGAGGATGTGACTAAAAGTGCAAAAAGTGGTTCAGTTTTGTATGTGACAGAAGGGTACAGACATGCTTCCGCCTGTATTTCTCATTCCACGTGTGGTGGTAAGAGTGTACGGCGTATTTTTAACAAACTTTATGGGCAGAATAAGATACATATAATGCATCTTAAAGTGCAAAAGATGGCGCAGTTTGTTTGTGAGCCTTTGATGCTGCTCATAGAAAGTAATGGAACGCCCATGTTATGGAGGTGTGGTAAAAATGTGGAGTTTGATGATATTACAGATGGCTCCCCATATTGTGGATACGACCTAGTTGATGATAGGTGCCACCTAGATAGGGTGTTTCAGAATGGTAGAGTGCAGTCTCTATTTATTTAAGGACATACCCCCATGAAATGTTGTCATTCAGACCCTGTTTGTGCGTGGAAAGGCGATAGATCCAACGTTCTTTTTCGAAAAGGAGTCTTTGGATGGTCTTGCCTAATTTTATCTGCTCAATGACAGTCCATTTTAGATCATTCGTGGTATGGTTCAATTGCAAGAAATGTTCAGTCATTTCGGTAGTAATTTTACTGCACCGGTGCTCGCAAATGCACTGCTTCACTTTTCTGCTGGTCATCCCTAAATATCTCAAGCCACAGGGACAGATCATCAAATAGATCACGTTGATGGAATTACTATTTGTGTGGGATCTCTGTGTCCATTTTGTTAGGTTCAAGATCCAAATTCTTGGTTGGTGTGGTTAAATGGCAGACACTACAGTTCCCGCAGGGAAAGTGTCCTGTGACACTAGGAAGGCCCCAGGCATTGACAACTGATGGGTTGGGATTGCCTTCTGGTCTTTTCGGACGCAAGTGTACTAAGGAGTTTCTCAGGCTCCAAGCCCGTTTAAAAGAAAAGAGGGTTTTTCCCCAGTTTCTGTTGCTGGTTTGTATTATCTTCCAATGTTATTGATGGATTTTGTGATTGCATTGAATGCTGTGCTATATGTTGTCACTCAGGTCAAGGGGATCTCGTTGGTATGCCTGGGATTGTCCTCCAGCAGGATCTCCCTGGGCTGATTTCTTGCTCTTGTTTTGCTCTTCAAGATATTTCCAGGATACTCGCGACTTCCCAATTTGTTTGGCAGCTCAGCTGATTGGGTATGGTAGTCATCTAATCTGCTACAGTTCCTCCTGATGCGGTGGCACTGTCCATATGGTACGTTTTCTCTGTGTCCTGGGATGGAAACTGGAGAACTCTAAAAGGTTGTTCTTGGCAGTAGGTTTGTAGTAAGTTTTCGTTGGTAGTCTCCCATTTTCCTTAGAGATGGTCACATTAAGGTAAACCATTTTCTTCTTGTCAAAAGTGTGGGTGAATTTTAGGTTAACTCCCCAGGTGTTTATCCAGTGTAGAAATTCAGACAGTGTGTTCCGGTCCTTGCCAAATGACAAGGACGTCGTCCATATATCTCTTCCAGATAGAGATAAATGACTTGAATGGGTTGCCTTTGTCCAGAATGTACTTTTGTTCAAAGTCATATACATACAGCCCGGCTTTGCTTGGGGCAAACGTGCTGCTCATTGAAGTCCCTGTGGTTTGAAGGAACAGGTCTCCCTCATATTCAAAATAGTTGTGCTTCAGTGCCAAGGTGGCACACTCTATGATAAATTGTCTGGGTGTCTGATAGTACCAATTGCCTCAGCCAGTGCCTTGCTCAGCACCCTGATGGTGTCGTCTTGTGGGGTGCTGGTGTATAGACTGTCAAGGGTCACCAGGATACCACTATCCTGGTGAACCTCGACATAGAGAGTCTATACACCAGCACCTGTAATCTCATCAACTCATTTTTTCCACACCTCCATAACATGGGCAATCCATTACTTTCTATGAGCAGCCTCAAAGGCTCACAAATAAACTGGGCCATCTTTTGCACTGTATACCGGTAATTGCACTTCTACATTAGGATGTAACTGGTCAATTTAACCAGTTTTCACACCCACTTGCACCACTTTTTAATCTTACCGTACTTCTCCACCAATAAAAAATATTTGGGATAAGTAAAGGCAATTTGATCTTTTCACTTTCACTGACTGCACTACCCAAAAAACCCACTCAGCTATAAACAGGCGTCGCAGCACACACGAGAGGCATTCGGCTCCTTGGGTGGGATCCCAATGATGAAGCATGTCACCAACTAGGTTGGTGAGTGAGGGATCTTCTAAAAAAACAGGTGTGACTCCTCATGCAAGCTCTTTGTTTGGAATCCCTCTTCTGTTTGTTTATCTATATTAAGGCGACCAAGAGTGTCTCCACTAGTATTCCCTTTCTCTCCTTTTGATTCGATACATTCGCTCTGGAACACAGTCAAAGTGATGGCTTGACTCTGTAGCTCACTGTAGGTTCAAATATGGACTCCAATTCGGTACCACCTAAATAGACCTGCAAGCAAAGTTATTTTTCCATAAATGCTGTGGTCACAGTTAAAGTAAATTAGCACCTCAACTACCAAAAATGTATCACACTTCAAGAAGGCCATGCAGGACCTCCACAACCCCTAACCCTTATCTAGACCTTGACGTGTAGGATTTTGATTTCTATGGCCGGAGATGTTCTAGATGGTACTACTGTTGAGTAACAGCACCATATGTACATTGTCCATATATCTGTGCATCATAAGACAGGACAAGGAAGTTACTTAAACTATAGATGTGAGAACTATTACTGTGTTGCAAATTTAAGGGCACTTGACAACCAGGAGCGAGGCCTGCACCTTTATGAAGTCTGTTGGTGAAATTCTAGAGCAGAAGAGGGCTTCTAAATGGTCGCGAACAGAGTCCCTGACACCATTTTGGATTGTACCTCTTTCCTCCTACCTTAGCAATCCACATGAACGGTCCGGAATCTCCACAAACCATCTGTTAGAATTAAACATTGCTTGGAAGAGTGTGGTAACAGGAAGCTAAGAGCTCAATGTCTTCACGTAAGCAGCTTATAAAAATGCTTTAAAAGAGCAAACTAAACCAGCATGGATATGTCTTCAGAAGGTTATGCTTTACATTGCTTAATGATGTTGTGGTGACTTGCATTTGTGGAGAGGTATTGATTATCTGCTTAACCTACTAAGCCCTTCAGACTTTAACCTTTGGGTGGGAAACCCTTAAATGTCACTAACGTGTAATTTCTTGAACTCTAGATGGGAAAGGAGACCGTTTTGGAGGAATGCGTGGCCTTGTCCCAGGAGGACAGAGGCTTTGTGGTTATTAGGAGCTAGGAAGCCCAGCGGCTAGCAGAGGGCAGAGAAACCCTGAGGGCTATTGAATGGTGGTGCCAAGAAAGATTATTTTGCTAATACTTCCAATCCTCCAGACTCGTAAGTGTCCGAAGCCGGCAAGCTGCAGCACTAATATTGTTGCCCATCAAAAAATAGGTTAAAAAAAGGATGTTGCTTGTAGTTATCATATTGCGCATCCCTTGCTTTCTGACGCTTTTCTCCCCATTTCTTGTGTTTTCCCTTACTGGAATGAGAGATAACGGTGGGTGCCTAAGTCTAAGCTTTGTCCAGGATGTCTTGTGGGGGCCTAACCATGGGCACCTCATCTCCTAGAGCAGTGGTTCTTAACCTTGTGACTTCTGTGGACCACCACCTAATCCTTGCTAGAACCTGGGGACCCCTGCTTAATTATTATTGGAATCTGAGGACCACCATTGATTAATTAATGGAAGGCAGTGACCCCAGCATAAGCATTTTCTATAATCTGAATTGCAAAACAATGCAGCAACAAGCATTCATCAAACAAATACACAAACAATCAAATATTTTATGTAATTCATAAACAAATATAAAGAAAATCTAAATTTGATCTGGAAGTGTTGGAGCATTTCTAAATTCGATTGAGGCCACGCATCCTCCATACTTTTGATGCAGTTGCACTATTTCCATTAATCAATCTGATTTCAACTTCCTTCATGTTAGACCTGACATCCTTGGCGTGGGTTTTTCCCCTATCTTTTGCCTCTGCTACCTGGATTTTTGATGCTGTGATGGATTTCGTTTTTGCTGGTTTAGATGCTTTGGACACTCTGCCACTGCTAACCAGTGCCAGAGTGTAAGTGCTCCCTGTGTAAAATATCATATTGATTGGATATACCTGATTGGCATATCTGTATCACCCTGAAGTCCCTAGTAAAGTGCACTGTGTGTGCCAGGGCTGGTGATGACAGATGCTACTAGTGGGTCTGCAGCGCTGATTGCGCCACCCACCTGTGTAGCCCTAAAATGGTGTCTCAGGCCTGCCACTGCAGGCCTGCCTGCAGTCCCCGGACTGCCATGTCCTCCTGGCCAGTGTCCACACTGACCGGGCCTAACCCTTCCCTTTTTATACACGTCAGTCATCCCTATGGAAGGCCCAAGGTACCCCCCTGGGCAGGGTGCAGTGTATGTAAAAGGTAGAGCATGTACTAGTGCAGGTAACATGTTCTGGTAGTGAACAACGGCCATTTTGTGTGTTCACTGCTGCAAGGTTATCTTGCTCCATAGGCTAACATGGGGGAGGCTGGTGCCAATGGCTATCCGCCTATCTTCTCATAGGAACAAGATAAGACATGAGTGTTTGATATCCCTGAGCTCAGCATTTAATAACACATCTTTTAGGAGAGGTTGTTTTTAAATCCTGAGCTGGAGAATAGTACTTTTTAGAGAGTAGCTGTTCTCTTGTCTGACCCTTCTGTGTGCCTGGGCATGCTTGTGGATTGACTGTCTGGCTTGAGAGTGACAGGGGCTGGGGATCCCCCAGGAGGTTGGCTGAGTCAGCCCTCTGCTGAATGGCGACATTTGCAAGTAAAGTGGAGGGAGGAGATAGCACCTGGGAGTGAATAGGGCTGTGCCTGCCTGCCACACTGCTGGTTCCACCTCCTGCTGGGCGGCTGACGACTCTGCCCCTCACTCTGAAAAGAAAGCAGAAGCCAGGAAACAAAGTGCTCCAGCAACACCCAGAACTGGATCAGACCGGGCTCAGGACCCACTTGCACAAAGACTTCAAAGACTTTTAGGGGTATAAGTACAAGACCCCTGACAACAGATTTGTAGATTCTACCATCAAGAGGAACCTCTGCTGAAAGACGGACCGCTGAAGAACTAAAGGAAGATTGCCTTGCTGTGTGCTCTAAGGGCTGACCTGTTCTGCTGTACAACTGAAGCTGAGTAGGAGAAGGGGTCTTGCTGTGTGCTGACTCTACCCCCTTGACCAAACAAGACTTTGCTGTGTGCTGTGTCTTAAACCGAATCTCCAAGGGCCTGAGAAGAGCTGGCCTCCTGTTTCGCAACCCAGGGATAGAAAGGTTGCCCAGAACCCAAGACTCTGCTGTGTCCCCCCCCTGCGCTGCTGTGTGCTGCAGGGACCGTGGACTGTTCTACCAAGCTTCTCAACATCTGCCGGTGAAGTAGGCTGGCTGCTCTCTGTCTTGCTGGAGAGTACCGCGCTGATCCGGGCCTTACACCGGTTGCCGCATCAAGAAGACCGACGTGCTCATCGGCACGTGCCTTGCCGCGACCCGGAGGCCTGAAGCAGATCGAGAGTCGTACTTCCCTGCTCTACGAAGCCGCGCTGTGAGTGGCTGACTCCGGTGACATCGACATCGTCACTGGGGGGCTCGTCGAGGGAGTTGTGGAAACCTTGCACCGAACAGCCAGAGGAGCGCTTTGTACAACGAGCGCAGTGACGCCGACGGAGCAACGTAGCTGCCTAAACAACAAGAGCCTACGAACTGATTCATTCTCAGTGAGTATCGAATCACGCAAGAGACTAGAGACTATCGTCTTACGATCCCGACCAACCAAGAAAGCGAATATGGTGTAAACTTGTGATGCTTGATTTCAACTGCGGAAACTAGATAAAGATATATTATTTTTGATATAACTCACCTGCGTGGTCTAAGTTTGTGGTGTACGGAGGGGGGATCATTGTGGTGTCTACGTGCAAATACCTTACACATTGCCTTGGGGATAAGCCTGTCTGCTCGAGCCAAGCTACCTAGAGGGTGAGCAGGGGTTATCCACCGTGTGTGTCCCTGTACCCTGACTAGAAGCAAGGGTCCCTATTTGGTCTAAGGTGTATACCTCTGCCAACTAGAGACACCCAGATCTAACACTTCACATTTCAGAATGTTTTACATTTTTCAGTTGTACATTTTCATTCATGTAAGGGAAATATAACCATATACCCAAAGCTGATACTATGGATAACGTATTTATAAAAGAAATATCAATTTAATAATGACAATATAATAACAAAATATACACTGTGTATAGACCATCAATTATACAGGTTCATTAAATAACATCTAGAATTATTTCAAACTAAAGTAAAAATTGTGACCACATTCAAGAAAATACATTCTTGTTAAAAACACACCCTTTAAGAGAAACCCAATCCGTGAAGAGACTGGGACCATTGAGTACTTAACAACGTTACAGTACTGGGTGTCAGCCAGAAACCTTAAGTAATCACAAATGTGTATAGTTTTAATGACATATCTTTCTGTCTGTTGTATGTACTCTCTTTTTTTACTTGTAATTTGTTTGTGTCAGCTTTGGGTATATGGTTATATTTCCCTTACATGAATTATGTGGGTTTGAACGAGTGAGACTTGGGTGTTTTTCGATATAAATAGTGTATCCTTTTATGAGTCCTGAAATAAAGTCCAAAGGATAATTTCTCTATGATACAGTTGTATAGTACCCTATTCCTTTGGTGTAAAAGGGTCCCTCTCATTTTTTGTACGGTGTCTGGCCCAAAGTACGATGAGTGGCTTCTAGCTAGGATCTTCTGGCATTCTCATTTGCAGCACTTCTCGATTCAGGTTATCTTCATCTGATTCTTCTGGTTAAACCAAGGTACCCTTAGGGCTTTTTATGGAAACCGAGTTTTCCCTACTGGTGACCTATGGCTTTCTCCAGTCATGGTGTGAGTGGGACGCGCCATACACGGTTGAGTTCCCACCCAGCACCCCATCAGTGCCTCTGTTTACCATACCACCACTGTCAGCTTTGGTTTGACTGATTGCCTACCTCACTTGCGTCATGTACCAGGCCTCCCTAACCCCCCATTCCCCTTTGTTTGACGCTTTCATTTCTACAGGACCCAGCTGGTGTCCTCTAGTCACCGCCAGGACTGTTGCTAGCAATTTCTAGCAACCCACTAGGTGAGTTCGCAGCTGCAATCCCTTTGTCCATGAGTGATGTATTATTCCTCTCCTTTAATACATGTTTTTAAAAAAATATGCTTTTAACTGCACGCCCCTTTACTCTTTGATTTGCACACTGGGTGTAAATACACACCATATGCGTTAATGATTAAAGAGTTGATTTACCCTTATGCATCCAAACCTTAATTGCGTGGTTTTTTCACTTCGGTGATAATCCTTGTTGATATTTAGAAGAGTATTGTTTAGATTGTTGTCTGGTATTATACTTTTTTCACCCTTGTCCACAGGCAACGCACCTGAAGACGTGGTAGGTAGAATGCACCTCTCCACGTAGTGTAGATAGTTGCTTATGATCCTGAAGAAGTGCCTAGATCCTCCTGACACACGAGGCACGAAACATGTCGATCTATAGAGTAGAGCTTCATGACTAGACACCTTCTCTAGTACACTAGCCACTCTACACCATTTTAATCGGGTAGTTTACCTTCCGAATAAATTATTGATAAGGACTAACTGACCCGTTTTAATCTCACTCCTCCACACGTCTACACACTTTAGGCCCCTCACCCCCATGCACCAACCGGCAGGAACAGAAGATCCCCGATAAAGAGCCCCGGTTCGGGTGCCCGTCAAGGATTGCAGCGCCGCCTTGACGAGGGGCAGAGCTCATATGATGAAGCATGACACCCAGCTTGCTGGGTGTGTGAGAGCTCTAGTTCAACCAAGGGAATTTCCCAAGTTACTACTAGGCCTTTCCGGTTCTGTATAATAGCATTGACGTCCTGAACAAACTTTTTTATGCACCAGAGGAACTTTGTACCCAGTTTTTGTTCTTGATTATTGGGGCCTGTACACTGGACCTCATTAAATAAGCCCGTCTGTCTTGTCCCTCCCTTTGTATCATCATTTCTCCAGTCATGGTCATCCCGGCATTTAATACTGTTAGAAATGGGTTCTTTAGTTGGCAGTGGTTTGCACCCTGTCCAAGTAGGGACACTCACTCTAGTGAGAAGTTATGCCCTCAGAATAACCCGTGCTCACCACCTTGGTAGCTTGGCAAGAGCAGTCCGGCTCATCTCCGAGGCAATGTATAAAGTATTTGTGCACACAGTAACACAGTGAAAACACCACAAAGACTACACACCAGCTTAGAGAAATAGCCAATGTTTATCTGATTAAAAGATCAAAACGACAAAAATCCAACATACACAAGTCAAGATATGAATTTTCAAAGTTAAGTAAAGTTATAGTTATTTAGACATCAATGGTTGCACTTGTCCAATGCAAAGTACCTTAGATGAGTTAAAAATCGAAGACATGAAGCAGGGGAGGTGAGGCGTCAAAGAGGCACGTGATGAATCAGTTCCTTACTGCTATGCAGATCTGTGGCATGTTGGCGCTCGAGAGGGTTCTGAGTGACGCTGGGAGTCGATGCCATGATTTCTCTCCTTGTTGCACAAAAACTCACTTCTGAAGGCCCAGGAACAGTATTTGGCACCACTTGCCAAGGCAGGGCTCTCAGCAGAGGAGCCCAGGTGCTAGCAGGTGAAGTATTTGATGGCCCTGAGACTTCTTAAAAGGAGGCAAGCTCAGATCAAGCCCTTGGAGAACCTAAGAAAGCAGGATGTAGAAATGCAAAGTCCAGTCCATACACTGCCAGGACAGAAGCAGCAGGCCAGCACAGCAAAGCAAACAGCAAAGTGGCAGTCCCTCTTGAAGCAACACAATCCTGAATCTACAAGTGTTCTGAGTGGATGCTGTCAGAGGTTCAGTACTTGTACCCAGTGCAGCCTTTGAAGTAGGCAAACTTCAAAGGAAAGTCTTTGTAGTGCACAAGACCCTGGCCATGGTGCAAGACACACTACAGGAGAGTGGAGACTGCTTTGTGAGGGGGCAGGCACAACCCTATTCAGGCGCAAGTGTCAACTCTTCCCACCACTCCAGCTCAGGAAGACCCATCAGCCTGGTGATGGGCCATCAGGATGTACAGGGCACACCTCAGTTCCCTTTTGTGTGACTGTCTAGAGAAAATTCTCAAAGCGTAACTGTCTCCATCCCAGATGTGTATTCTAGGGACAGGCAGAGGCACAGCATGGTTAAGCAAGAAAATGCAAATTTTCTAGAAGTTGTATTTGCAGACCTGCAATTTAAAAACCAACTTCACCAAAATGTTTTTTTTAAATTGTGAGTCCAGAGACGCCAAGCTCCAATATTCTATCAGCTCCTAATTGGAAGGTACACTACTAAGGTGTTACACAACAGCTCTAGTGCTAACCTATAGGAGAGATGGACCTTGCTTTATTGAAAAATTTTGTTAACAGTTTTTCACTACTGGGACATTTAAGACACAACCTTACGTGTCCTACCTTTTAAATAGACTGCACTCTGTCCATAGGGCTACCTAGGGCCTACCTTAAGGTTTGGGCCTTGCAAGTTGGTGCACTTGTTAAAATGTAAAATCTGATTCTCTGGTTTTTAGGTCTCGGCTAGCGATGGCTGCGCTTGCGCAGTCTCGCTCGCGAGATTTAATGACATTGAGAAGAGGGGCTTGCACCCGCCCCTCTTCTCTCCTGTTCTCCATTGGCTGGCCTCTTAAATGCTGGCCAGCCACTGGAGAAGAGGTCCAGTCACTCCGATTATGCCCCGTCCTTTTCAGATCGGGGGGCGTGTTTTTTACAGAAAGTCTCATTGTCTCCTCCAGCCAATGGCTGGAGGAGAGAAAAGACAAACACGCCCCCGAATCCGAAAATGGCGCTGCCTTTCTCCGAGGCATTTCTTCTTGGCCTCGGAGAAAGGCGGTGGTGTCTTCCAGTGCCCTCTTTACTTGTTTTAAACAGGATGATAGATTTCTAATAAAACCTTCCTGGCTAGAAGCACACATTAAAATGAGTTGGTAAAAAAACATCGATTGCAGGATTTCACTTGTTCCCAGGCACTCACACTTAAACTAACTCCAGTTTACCACACGAATACCACTCCGGAAAACTTCGGAAAGAGGTCTTCTCACCAGGTGAAGAAAATTCGCTCTTTTCAAGAACAAACAAGGAAAGCTATTGTGGAACTCTGTGTTCACTCTCTCGCCATGCTGAGACTTGGAACGCAGAGTTAAACCACTGTTAGAATCACACCAGCCTTCAAATACGGCTGTGATGTTTGGTAGACGACAAATAGAGCGTCCATCTTTAAAGTTCCGAAGTCTCGTGCTTAAATGCAATATCTATATCGTATATTAGAAAATAAAATTACATTATGCTTCAAAATTAAAACAAAAACAAGTGTTTCTCGGAAACCCATTTTATTGTATAAGTAAACAAATTAAGGGAATGAGGTAATGAAACCTACATTTCATCCCGTGTATGTAAATTATTAGTTGTTACTGTCGTTTAAATAACTAATAGTTCGGATCTGTTTTCGAGTAGCAAGAGTCTATAAAATCCATTGTTGACAGGGCTGTTTGTCATGCTTATTGTGCAGAAAGATAGTGGAAAATGAAAGCTGTTATCATGGAGTACATCATTGAGGCGTGATCTTTAGCCTGATCTTAATATGGCCAGCGCTGGGACAGTGCTCTGCCCATGCGCATTGTAGACTAGGAAATATTTCTGTGTGGCGCTTCCTCGAATACGACCATAGAGAACTGAGACAGTTATGTTCCATCCCATCCCTTCCCTTCCCTCTATCGTTTCGATGTTCTGACATCACACAGTCAGGCAGAGCCGCGGTCTGTCCCAGCCCGGTAAGGTTTTCTTCCGAGTTGTGACGTCACGCAGGGACACCAATCTTAGGTGGTCGGCTCGCAGGAGGGAGAACATGGCGGAGGCGGCTGCAGCGGCTGGGGTGACGGTGTCTCAGCACCGCTTTTTCTGCCATTGTTGCAAGGGAGAGGTCAGCCCAAAGCTGCCGGTAAGATTGCATGGAAATGGGATACTTGTATGATATTCTTAGAATGCTCTACGTTTTGGGATACACACTCATCGGATTTAGAACCCTTCACCCTCAATCTATTCAGAGCATACGGTTTACCACATTAAGAGTTTCTAATACAGAACTCCATACTCTCATGGTCCTTCACCCCTATTTAGCAATTTACATGGTAAATCGTTAGGTGACAAAGCCTGCGTTGCACTATGATCTTATCCAAGAGGTATTTTGGCCACCTATCTACCTACTTCTGTCGATGGCATTCGTCCATTGTACTCCTTAATTGTTCTCCTTACTCTTTGCACAGTAGGTTGACTGGCGTTGGTGCAAATTCAGGACGGTTAGTGTTAAAATTCAGGACAAAGGGTCAAAATTCAGGACACAAATTCAGGACAAGAGGTCAAAATTCAGGACACAACTTCAGGACAATAGGTACGTTTTACAGACACATCAGAGGAGGTCACGCAATAGTATATAAGTAAGCCCAGCCATATCCAAACATATTCAACCACTTGCAAACCTATCCATCATGTATCCTTCCATCTATCATTTCACTCACCCATCCCTTTATCCATCCTTTCACTCATCCATCATCCATCCTTCCTTTCATCCTATCCATCTGTACACTCATCCATCCACTCTTCTACCCATCCATTCACTCATCCATCCAGCCATTTACCCTTTCACCCATCCTTTCACTTACTCATCCATCCACCCAGTCACTCATCCTTCCACCCATCCACCCTTTCAGTCATCCATCCTCCCTTTCTCTCTCCATCGACCCTTTCACTTAGCCATCCTTCCTTCCACCCACCCACCCATCCATCTACGTTTCTTTAAATGTTTTAAAAACAAAAACATAAACAAAAATAATGTCATGAGCAATGCCAATAGCTCTAACTTTACCAATGCCGAGACCATTGCATTGTAAATGCTTGTTTGATTAAGTTATGCCTTTTCCATTTTTCACCCCTGCCCTACTTCCAGCCTGGCTCTATCCTTGACACCGCATCTGTATAAACATGAGTAAAGAATCTAGATTGGGGCATTGAAGGCTGTGTATACATGCAGAGTCGGCGCAAAAGAACAGCTGGCGTCTGCTTGGGGTTTTTCAGACAATGGTAAAGCCTCAAGTAAAGTTTACTCAGATAGCATAACTTGTTGTGCAGCCTTAGGACGCACAATTGCACAAGACACCAAGGCGGTCAATTCTTCAATTTTCTCATTTGTGTGTTCTTCCTAAAGCTCTATTTACCTCTGGGCGTCCCTTGTTTGTGATCTTTTGCTATTAAAACCCATGTAACCATCGTTCAGTGCGCTTCCTCCTAGAGTATCTTTATGGTGCTTGTCGGATGAGCCCCCATTCATGAATGCAAATAAATGATCCTTGGTTTGTACTTCACTCCAGTGTCGATTCCTCCTTACTTGTTAAGAACCCGTGGACTAAGGATGACCCTTCACCAGTGGATTTTCAATAATCCGCTTCCACACACTTGCTAGGTCTAAATGACAGTATAAAACTGCCCACACAAACACTGCAGTGGCAGGCCTGAGATGTGTTTGCAGGGCTACTCGTGTGGGTGGCACACTCCATGCTGCAGGCCCCCTAGTAGCATTTGACTTAAAACTCCTGGGCACATCTGGTGGACTGTACTGGGGATTTACTAGTAAATGAAATGGGCCAATCCTGGAGAAACCAAATACCATAACATTTTAGAGAGGGTGCACTTGCACTTTAGCACTGATCAGCAGTGGTAAAGTGCCCAAAGTCCTAAAACCAGCAAAAACAAAATCCAGAACACAGTCAAAAACAGGAGGCCGGAGGCAAAAAGACATGAACTCCAAAAGATGCCAGGTCTAACAAACACCTTGTCCAACATACTGCTTATTTGCCTTGTTTGTGCTAACTATTTGGAGAAATCATGTTAAGCAGGCAGATGAATCCAGTGCCCTTATTCTAAAAAAGGAATTACTTTCATTACCACATAGCTAACAGCATCCTCTGACCAATAGTTTTGGTATCCTCCCATGCTTTGCTTAGAGTTTGTCACAGTGAAGGATGTAATGCATTCTAGAGAAAGAGTTCCTCCCAAAGATGAGCATCACACTCAGGAATTTCACTGAGGAGCCCATGTGGTGGGTCACTTGTATGGATTTGTCCAGACAGACTCTTGCTTGTAGTCTTCTTTCAAAGGTTCTGTTTTTAGGATTTCTGTTCACATTCCCGTTTATTGCTTTAAAGCCCTGGACCTTCCCCCTCAAGTTCTGGGATTTGGCCAGTCTTTTAACTTCATGGATCTTTCCTTTGAGTGCTTTGATTTTTGTGGCCAGGTGCCAATCTGTATCTTGTCTCCCAATTTTGGTACATCTGACTTGAATACAGTTCTCTCCAGCAAAACCTACTGGAGTTCTAATCATAATACTCTAACACATTGATCGTCACGAGCTATCCTATATCATTTAAGGAGCTAGTTCTCAACATAATCTTTCATGGCCCTGATGAATTTAGGTTTCTTCCACGTGCAATACTTTTAGCACCGTTCCACGTGAGCCCTTCACTTTGGTCAAGGCCTTTTTCAATGAGTTTGTTCTAGACTGCTGTCCGCAACCCCTCAGGTGATCCACATAAGCCTTCTGGTGATGTAGCGTCCTCCAGCTGTATATCTGGGAGGCCTCACCAACCTATACACGTAATGAAGTAGGCTTTGGCTCATAAACCAAGAACCATGCATTCCTTGTCCATAGAGAGAATTTGCACTCTCCCCTTTAGTACGACTAAGCGGTTGCTACCACATCACATTACGAGAAAAATGCCTGACACCAGTAAGTGTAAGCTGCTTGCCCTAGTGGCTTTTGTCCTGGCAGTCCCAAGAGTCCTTTCCTCTGATGAACCTCACCTGTTGTGAAGGTTATCCGTTTTTTTAGGTTTCAGCCTACCAAACAGCTCATCTGTCTGGCTAAAGACATCTTGGGGACATTCAAAAAGTTGACCTAGGAATGCATTCTGCCCGTTGCTTACCAATGGGTTTGTGGTTTGCAACTCACACTTTCTGGCTTTCTATTTGTAGGCTTTATTTGCGTTGGGCTGCCCAGTTTGAGCTCATCCCTCCCGTTGCGCAAACCTTTTTTTATTTTTTAAACTTTATTTATGATTTTCAATACAGAAAACATATTATGCAATACATAGACAGAACCACAAACATGGGGTATGTGAGCACCATATGCGCAATTATATAAGCAGGAAGGTATTGGTACATATCCGCAGTAGCCAGTGTTATTTCCTAAGGTGTCCGGCACCATGGGCGAGTGCAGACAGCGGGGCACAACATTCAGTTCAGTTAGGTCTGAGCCATCTATATAACGCACATCTGTGAGTTTCTTATTCGGCACAGCCTCTGCAGGCGAGTCCATCCGTTAGTCCTGAGTACACATTACTTAAATCGTTCCAATCTGATATTAGACCATCTCCCATCTGCCGGGGTGCTGCCCTATTTACTGATCCCCTCACTTCGGATATTTTGATCGCCTTCCTGAGCGGCGCCCGCTGCCTATATCGTTAGTCCAGCACCTGTGGCTTCGCCTGCTACGCAGTGTCGTGGATTTGCGGCAGCACTGCGCCGTCTGCTCGTGGCGTCCGCAAGGAGGATTGGGACCATAGGATAGTCCATGAAGAGGAGTCCGGGCCATCACTCGCAGCCCGGGATATCTCTCCGCGCCACTCACGCCGCCATCGGCCCGCAGTGTCGTCCCGCTCGTTGGCTCCAGCCGCCACACAAGCGCACTCGTCCTCCCAGAGTAGCGCTACACTTCGCCTCCGACCGAGCTCCACTGCAGCGCCAGGTGGCCAGGACCCCTCGCAGGTATCGGTGGCAGGGGAACATAGGATCACAAGCAATGACCTTAGGCGTCTGTCTACGCAGCGGCAGCTCCCGCAGAGACCGAGATGGCGCTCACCTCTTCTAGCGCGTTGTCTGTATCAGCCGGCAGTACCCTCTTGCTCAGGGCCTCAGTCGCAGCATTCCGGCCGTACAGCTTGCAGCGCACCTCAGCTCCGTCCCCAAAGTCGCAGGACACGCTCCGATAAAGGAATCAGTCTGACACATGAAGTGAGGTACCTCCACCACCTCTCCCCTGCCGCAGCTATATCGGGGCAAACCGCCGTCTCTTCTTTTAGTCCGAGCCCCGCCAGCTAGCGCTGCGGGTCACACTCCACTCCCGCCTGGCTCGTCGCTTTTGCAGGACGCGTCAATGCATACTCACTGACATCCCTGGCGCTCAGGCTCCGCGACAGGCAGTCCTCTCTCCCGCAATCCGTCTCAGCCACCACGGCCGCGAGCACCAGTCCGGGGCGGTCCTCGCGCCACGTGAGCGCAGCGGCCTCTCTTAGATGTGTACCGCCCAGCGCGGTCTCCAGGCAGGCAGGCCCCGTCGCCGGTCGGATCTGTCCCTGCAGCTTACCGCCTCCTCACGTCACTATTCTTCGTAGGGCTCGCCTGGATCATGTCTCTGCTATTTCTGCCGCGATGCCTCGCAGTTTTAAGGTGGAAGCTGGTCCGGAAAAAGGATTATTGATCGGATAGTTGCATCGGACTGCGGGAGCTTCACCCGGAGGCAGCCATTCCGCAAGTGCGCCACCTAGTGCCCCTCCGTTGCGCAAACCTTATTTACTGTATTCTTCCACAAATTCACTTTCTGTAAACCAGTCTTTAAATCTTGTATTAATCTTGTCACATTTGCTGTGCAATCAAAGACTGAGGTCGAATGTCTGGCTATGTCTTCCAGGGAGCTTGTTGTTTGTTGCTTTCTCTGACTTCAAAATCGAAAGATTTGTGACAATCATGCTGGCTACTGGGGGTCTGCTTGAGGGAGACTGTGCGATTTTTATTTTTTTATTTTTCTACAACACAACAAAATTTAAATGTCTATAAATTAACTGCTGATGATCAAACCAACACGTATGATTACATTTCCACATATCGTTTGTGTGCTGTATACTTTTATCAGTAAAAGTGTTTGTGACTACAAATGTAATGGTCATTTCAACTGAATATCTGTTGTCTGTTATGGCATTAGGCTACCATGCCATGCATACTCCACACTGCACTCTATGCTACACTACTGTGCACCACTGCACTCTTCGCTACTGCACTCTACACCACTCCACTCTGCCACCCTACTCTGCAACACTACACTCTATGCCACTGCACTCCATTCTGTATCACTTCACTGTATGTCTGTGCACTCTGTGCCAATCCCATCTATGCCACTATGATTTACTCTGCAACACTGCACTGTACTCTGAAACAGTCTATTCTGTGCCACTGGACTCTGCGCCACCCTATTCTACACTGTACTCTACACCACTGCTCTCTATACCACTGTACTCTGTGCCACTGCACACTGACATTATACTCTGCAACACTGAACTCTCTGCCACTCTACTTTATGCTACTCCTCACCCCTGCTCTCTACGCCACTCTATTCTGTTTTGCTTCACTCTGTTCCACTGCACTCTACCCCAATCCACTCTAAGCCACTGCACTGTAACCTACTCTAAGCCACTGCAGTCTGACACTCTACTCTATACCACTGCACTCAATGCCACTTCACTCGAAACAATCTACTCTATGCCACTGCAGTCTACGCCACTCTATTCCACTCAGCGCCATTCCACACTGCGCCACTTTATTCTACACCACTGCACTCTACACCAATGCGCACTACAACACTTTACTAAAAGGCAATATACTGTACGCCACTGCACTCTATGCCAATCTACTCTGCACTGTACGCCACTTAACACTACACCACTCTGCGCCATTGCACTCTACCTCAATGCACTCTGCCACTCTACTCTCCACCACTTTACTCAATGACACTCTACTCTGCAGCACTGCATTCCGTGCCACTCTACTGTGCCACTCTACTGTGCCACTCTACTGTGCCACTCTACTGTGCCACTCTACTGTGCCACTCTACTGTGCCACTCTACTGTGCCACTCTACTGTGCCACTCTACTGTGCCACTCTACTGTGCCACTCTACTCTGTGCCCCTGCACTTTTCTATTCCACTCTACTGCACTCTACGCCACAACACTCTACACCACTCTAATCTACTGCGCACCACTGCACTCTACGCCACTTCACTCTGCCTCTACTCTACCCCACTGCACTCCATGCCTCTACTCTACCCCACTGCACTCCATGCCACTGCGCTACATGCCTCTACTTACCCCACTGCACCCCATGCCACTGCACTCCACACCACTGCACTCTACTCTACACCACTGCACTCTACTCTGAAGCAATCTACTCAACCCCACTGCACTGTCCACCACTATTCGCCACTCCACAACACACTGCATTGCGCCACTCTACACTAAACAGATCCTTCTCCTACCTCGCCGCCAAAACCTGGAACACCCTCCCAACCCACCTACGACAGACCCAAGACCTACTCGCCTTCAGAAGACTCCTCAAGACCTGGCTCTTCGAGCAGTAGCGGCACCCCCACCCCCCATCTCTCCCCCCCCCCCAGCGCCTTGAGACCCTCACGGGTGAGTAGCGCGCTTTACAAGTTCCCCTGACTGATTGATTGATAAACCACTGCATTCTTCGCAAATTCACTCTACTCCACTTTACATAAAACCAATGTACCCTACAACACTGCACCTACACCAACTACTTTGCACCACTGCATTTTATGCCACTATACTCTACAACATTATATTCTGCCACTTAACTCTACAGCACTGAACACTACATCACTCTACAACATTGTGCTCCGCGCCACTCAATTCTACTCTGCACTACAATACTTGTCACTGCTCTCTGCTTCACTCTACCCTGCCCAACTATACACCACTGCACTTTGTCACTACACTCTACACCAATGCACTCTGTGCCACTCTACATCACTGTACTCTACGACACTCTACAGCACTGTCTGCACCTGCATTCTACACCACTGAACAATATGCCACTCTACTCTGCCATTCTACACTATGCCACTGCTCTACTTTATTCCACTGCACTACTCTATGCCACTCTAGTGCAGTGTACACCAATGCACTCTAATCTACTGTGCACCACTGCACTTTGACACTGTTTCTGGGTTATTAGCATCCTGAGGAAAATCTTCCCATGTCTTTGTCTCTCTTCGCCAAAGCAGGCAGTTGTTGCCTTGATTTTGTCCAGGCTGGACAATTGCAATGGTCTTTACTTGAACATTAACAAGGGATCCATCCATAAACTGCAACTTGTCCAGAATGTCGCAGCGAGACTTGTTATGGATTTTCCTAAATTTCACTCCGTCTCGGAGGCAATTCACAAGTTGCATTGGCTTCCTTTGGAGAAAAGAATCCTGTTTAAGGCCCTATGTATAGTTCATAGGGCACTACGTAGTTTTGGTATTGAAGGAATTAAACGACTCTTCCAACGGTACGTGCCTACCAAACAGTTGCGGTCTGCCAACAAAAACAGACTGGTAGTCCCCAGGTTTAGGCGGGCTAGGTGGGGTGGAAGAGCCTTTGCCGTTGCCGCATCTAAGCTTTAGAACACACTCCCCCTATCGTTCTCCTGTCAAGAGTCGCATCTTCTCTTCCTCAATTAAATAAAGACCTGGCTTTTTGCACTTTAATATCTGAAAGTCTCACTCCTTACTTATTGACTGCGGTTATTCTATCCCTAGCGCCTTGATGCCTTTGGGCAAAGTTCGTGCTGTACAAATGACCATTCAGTGCACTCTACCCTACTCTGTGCCAGTGCACTCTACCCATCGCTATGCCACTTCACACTACTCTGAAGCAATCTACTCTATGCCACTGTACTCTATACCACTCTGTGCCACTCCACACCACTGCACTCGACGCTGTGCCACTCTACTCTGAACCAGCGCAGTCTATGCTTTGCGCCTCTGCTCTAAACCACTGCACTCTTCACCAATTCACTCTATCCTGTCACTCTCCTCTGGAACCATCTACTCTATGCCACTGCAGTCTACGCTACAGTTCTCCACTCTGTGCCACTCCACACTGCACCACTTTATTTTACACTGCTGCATTCTATGCCAGTGCACTCTACACCAATGCTCATATACCACTTTGCTCTAAATCAATACACTCTATGCCACTGAACTCTTTGCCAATCTACTCTGCACCGTGGCACTGTACACCACTATACTGTACGCCATGCCATAGCACTCTGTCACTTTAATCTACTCCACTGCGCTCTTCGACACTCTGCAGCACTGCACTCTGCCACTGTACTCTACTGTGCACCACTCTACTGCACTCTAAGCAATGCACACCACTACACTCTATCACTCAAATCTACTGTGCACCCCTGCTCTCGGACACTGTGCTCTGTGCCACCTCCCTCTACACCTCTCTATTCCACTCTGCGCTGCTCCGCTGTGCGCTGCTCCACTCTTCCCCACTCCGCTCGTCCCCGCACCACTCCGCTCGTCCCCGCACCACTCCGCTCGTCCCCGCACCACTCCGCTCGTCCCCGCACCACTCCGCTCGTCCCCGCACCACTCCGCTCGTCCCCGCACCACTCCACTCAATCAACGCTGTGCCCCTTTACACCACTGCACTCTGTGCCACGCCAGTCTGCCACACTGCACTCTGCCAGTGCACTCTATGCCACTCCTCTTGTTCGCCCTAAGTTGGCAGGGTATATGCCCAGACTTGGGTCCCTTGCTCACTTTGCCAATGGATTCAAGCTAGCCTGGCTGAGTTACCCCGAAACCGGTCCCAGGATGCTTGTTTCTGATCCAGGGAAGACATGGCTTGGCAGTTCTAGCTGGACTGTTCCCATGAGGCACAGGGTCAAGACAGATTTGCATATAGCCGTTACTGAACTAGGGTGGCGAAGTGAGCTAAAGAATGATGATGAATTCAACCCAGATCTGTGACTGGGGGTGAATGTTTGAAAAGTTTCACCACTCCATCCATCATCTCCTTGTGTTTGCTTTGTTCGCCCTAAGTTGGCAGGGTTTGCCCAGACGTGGGTCCCTTGCTCACTTTGCCAATGGATTCAAGCTATCCTGGCTGATGAGGGGTGTTACACCGAAACCGGTCCCAGGATGCTTGTTTCCAGTCCAGGGAAGACGGGGCTTGGCATTTCGGACTGGACTATTCCCATGAGGCACAGGGTCAAGACTGATTTGCATATAGCTGTGTCTGAACTGGGGTGGTGAAGTGAGCTAAAGAATGATGGATTTAACCCAGATCTGAGACTGGGGGTGAGTGTTTGAAAAGTTTCAGCACTCCGTCCATCATCTACTTGTGTTTGCACTACTCTATGCCACTGCACTCTACCCTACACCACTCCACTCCACTCTACACTACTTCAGTCTACTCTGAAGCAGTCTACTCTATGCCACTCTACTCCACTGCAATCAACGCTGTGCCACTCTACTGTACACCATTGCAGTCTACGGTACTACTCTCACTCCACTCTGCACCACTCCATTCTGAAACCGTCTACTCTGCCTCTGCACTCTACGCCACTACACTATGCTGCACCACTCTACACTGCGCCACTGTACTCTAAACCACTGCACTCTACACCACTTTACTCAAACCCAGTGCACCCTACACCACTGCACCCACGCCAACTACTTTGTACCACTGCACTTATGCCACTATACTTTACAACATTCTTCTCTATGCCACTGCACTCTACACCACTACACGCTACTTCACTCTACACCATTGCACTCTGTCACTGCACAGTAGGCCACTCTTTTCTACTCTGCACCACTGTACTCTAAGTCACTGCTCTCTTCACCACTCTACTCTTCACCACTCTACTCTTCACCACTCTACTGCGCTCTAGACCACTGCACTCTAGACCACTGCGCTCTAGACCATTGCACTCTACACCACTCTACCCCGCACCACTACACGCTAATCTTCTCCACTCTGCGCCACTCAACTGTACGTCATTGCAATCTACTCTGCACCGCTCTACTCTATGCCAATGTTCTGCACATCACTTTGCTAAAACCAATGCACTCTGCGCCACTGCACTCTACTTTTCACCACTGTACTTTACACCACTTCACTCTAGGCTGCTGTGCTCCACTGTACTATACACCACTTCACAACACTGCACGCCACTCTATGCTGTACTCCATTACCCTCTGCCCCTCTGCCCCACTGACACACTACTCCACTCTGCCACTCCACTCTACAGCACTCTACTCCACTCTGTACCATTCTACAACACTTCTCCAGTATACGACGCAACTCCCTTTATGCCACTTTATTCCACTCTATTCTGACGGACTACTCCACACTATGCCACTCCACTCTGACAATATACTCCGCTGTACGCCACTGTACAACACTCTGCTCCAGTCTATGCAACACCCCCTACTCCACTCCACTTTGCCCTACACCACTCCATGCCACTCTGCCACTCCACTGTATGACACACTACTCAACTCTGACACTGTACTCCACTCTGCCATTCAACTCTACGCCCTTCTACTCTACAACACTCTACTCCATCCACAACATTCTACAACACTGTATCCTTCCCTGACACCCCACTTCACTCAGCTCTACTGTACGCCACTCCCAGATCTGCAAACTTAGACGGTGGCACAGTGTGTCACATGATATCAACTCCTTTCACAAGGTCACCCAATGAGGAGCCGATATCACATGGTGGGCACACAATTAGCTGGAAACCGCTGAAGAGAGCAGGTTTCCAGCTAATTGTTTGGAGGTTTAACTCAGCCAATGTCCATTACGAAGTGTGAAACCACCCCATGACATCAGCTGCAGCCTCAATATCTTTAATTTTAGTGTTTGGCTGAGTAGGGGGGGCGCTGTGTGATGGGTGGAGACTTGTCCTGGGAGGTGAGGCTGTGCATTTAGAATTGTCTCGGGATGTGGTTGGCACTAAGCCCTGCTCCCTTAATGATCAATCCTCTTGCTCGCAGCGAAAAACATTCTCATGTTGACAGATCTGCACTCCATTCTAGGACACTCCACGCTCTCCTTTACCCCCCTAACTTTTTGCCATGCGGAACAGCAGCCACTCTGGTGTACAACACTCCTAAAACATATTGGCAAAGCCAATAGCACTTGCATAGGTGAGACCTATTGGCTTTGCCAATGCTTGTTCTCAAATGAGATTAGGAGCTAAGAATTTAGAAGCTTGCAGGCAAGTTGGGAGCTGTGTGAGGGATTCTTAATAGACGTTTGTAGCCTTTCCCTAAAATGCCCGTAATTGTTTCCTGTGTTATATCTTGTCAGAATGTAAATGATCCGGATAAGGAGAATTGGGAGGGAACCTAATAATGTTGCTAACTTGCTGTATTTTCTTTAGTTACAATGTTAGTTTGGGTGATTGGTTCGCACACACTCCCATGGCATCTTGATTGCTGTGAATCACAGATTCAGATCATACTCTGCGTTTTCTCTCAATTAGCATGCAGGAGTCGTCTGTGGTAATCAGTCAATTAAGCAGGATCTTCTAATGATCTCCAGACAGACCGTGACCGGCATTGCATTTGCCACTGTCGCAGCGGAGATGGGCGGCTTGCACTTCGGGGCAGGTGGGAGGGGGAGCGGCGGGGGGCACAGTGCAATAGTGGGCTTCCGACAGTCAAGGTGGTGTTTGACTATTACTTTTCAGGTCCAGGAGCTGCCTCTCTTTTCTAGTGTTTGCTTGCCCTCTCAGTTGCGCTCTTTGGCTAAGTTGGTCTTGCACTTGGAGCCTGCATGGTTTGGTGCAGGCCCATGCAGTGCTGCCTAGGCAGAGCAGCACCTTTCCGCCTCCTGCACAGGTGATAAAGGGGTTGGTGTAAAGATCGATTCTCATTCTGAGTATGTCAAAACAATGTCATGAGGCCATTTCTTATTTCTTTGGGTTAGGGGTCGCAAGACCCCCGAAAGTATGTATTTATTTTCACACAACAACATATGTTCATAACATTTTACACAGCTATCCCGTTATTTACATCTTGTTTACACGTGTGACCTAACCTTAACAGAGACTCTAGTACATGGGAATTACCTAACCATACTAGTTTGTTCCTGTGCAACCAACAAAAAGATTCCTTAACCGTTCCGAGTGAGATCAAGACTGGTTTTGTACCCCTCCTTTTCGCACCTCCCTCGTCCCAAAGGATGGGGGCCCTCCTTATGGGAGGGCCCCACCTTCCCTCTCCTGTATTGGGAGCTCTCCTGTCTCGAACTTTCTTGTTCAGGGAGCCCGGCTGCCCTTAGGATACCTATCACGGGCCACCCCCTACACCCAGGTTCCTCGTCCCCAAGGGCCATTGCTAGGTTGTGCCCAAATGCGCAGGTGGTTGATGGGTAAGGACCGCATGTCAGCACCAATGAGAACCCCTGTGCCTCTGCCACCTCCTTTGGACTTGGTGACAGCGCCCCTTGGAGGGTCCACAAACGCTGATGTTAAATTTGGAATAAGGATGAACCCAAATGCCCCTCCGCCCACCCAATCTTGACCTCACCCGCCACAGCCCAGCTTAAATTACACACGGTACATGTTGGCCTAGCCAGACATGCCCATTTTCCAGAAACATTGCATTACCACCTTTTGACAGGTGTACTCCATTCTGTAATAAAAAACGCTCACCCTTGATGCACCCATGAGGTATGGCTGACAACGAGCTGACCTTGCGTTCGAACCGTTTCACTGACTCGTCTATAGCTCTGACTTACTTACCACCTCTCCAACTTAACCTCGGGACAATATTAGACCACGCAATTAATGCTTCCGGGATCTTGTTTGAGAGCCAACATATTTCAGAGACGGTCAACTCAAACAAGTCTCTCCAACCTAGCTCCGCCAAGTCATTGCCTCTCAGATGCACCATTATCACCCCTGGAAACGTAAGCCTTCGTTGCAACATTTTGTCCAATGCAATTCTCAAGTGGCCGCAGAAAGTTAGCTGGTATCAGACTTTCTTTGCTCGAGATGCGTAGTCACATGCAGAATAAAAACTCTTTGCGCGCCTCACATAGGACTGGCCCAACACCAACATGTCTTTAATGGCTCTTGCGCCCGCGTAAGCCTGAGGCAATGAAGTGTCCAGCAGCTGTATCCTTTTAACATCTCCACCTGTGTTTACAGGAGAATATGGTAAGGAATAGGAAAATTTAACAAGAAGAAAACCGGAATTCACAACATGTTCAATCTCACATAGTGCTTGTAGCAATCCGACTTCCATCTGCCTATCCTTTGAACTGCCTTCCCCGGAAATCCAAAATGAATGGGTACTATATTCTGCTGGATCCAAACCTGCTGACACCAGAAACCTGCTGAGCACCCTGGTTTTTTGAAACCTTGTGAGTTGCATTCCATCCTCATGTAGAAAATGAGGGCCTACCGCTCCTTGCACTCAATGGGCCATAAAGGCTTCCAGATTCCCCACGGACAACTTTCAATCCCTGGGGCTTCTTCCAGCAGTATTTGATCTCCTCTGCCCACTTGGTCAGTCTTAGAAGGGGTAATGATGACCGCCAGGGAGCCATTTGGCCATTGAATGGCTGCAGACCACCCCTCATCTTTTTTTTTTTTTTTTTTTTTTTTTTTTTTTTTTCCCTTCGCTACCAGCTCGCCCACTTTCAATGCCCCATAACATTCCAGGGGGAACATTGCCCTAAGGAGGTGAACTTCATTAGGTGAACTACATCCCATGCCAAGACTGGCCATGATATTTGTCAGTTTTGCTGTGTCTATGGGGCACCTGGAGTGTAGTCTACACCCTTCTAAGCCTGCCAGCTCTTCAGTGCCATGTGCACTAGGAATGCCTATGTCCCATCTGTGTAACCCAGCATCTTTGCAAAAACTGAAATTGCCACAATATGTCGCTTGGCATAGGACACTGGTCTCCCTTCCCCTCTCAAATACCCCAGGAATGAGATCACTGACTCAGGTGAAAACCATCCCCCCACCCCTTTTACTTCCTGAAACGTGCAATATTCCCCCTCATAGGCACGCCTTGTCCTGGCTGCTAAACTGGCCGCCACCAGGTCCGGTAGACTGGGGCACCAAGCTGCCTTAGTTGCTCCGGGAACAGTGCGGGTATCTCCTCTGCTTCTGGGTGGTGGTACTTGAAAATCTGCATCTTAAAATGAGATCAAGCTTCTGCTGCATTGTTCAACACGCTTGGCACATACTTCCATATGAAGTCAACATTTAATCTCAAGCAGAACAGTATGATTTCTTTCAATAATCGCAAGATCATTTTACACTTAGCAGCTTGCTGGTTAATGCACTCCACCACGGTCATGTTATCAGACCAGAATACCACTGATTGATTGCGGAACTGTTCTGGCCACATTGTGAGGGCCACCAAAATGGGAAAGAGTTCAAGGTAACCAATGTTCGCAGCCAGCCCAGATACTTCCCAGTCTCCTCACCATCACTGTGCACCCCAAGCTGCCTCTAAAATGGCACCAAAGCCTGTGCTGTCTGCGGCTTCTCTAAAAAGACCCAACTCCTTATTGGTCTTGGCCATACCACTGACCCTTTAAAGTCGCTCAAAAATGCTTACGATATTCTCATGTCCTGGTGGACCTCACTTGTCAACCTAGTATGATGGTGCTGCAACTTTAGGCCAGACATGGCCTGCTCAATAGTCCTGGAAAATGGGCGGCCCATGGGTATAATGCAGAGTACAAAATTCAACTGCCCCACAACCACCTGTAACTGATGCAGTGTCAACTTTGGGGCATCTAGGTATTCTTCTAACGCCTTTGTGAAAGCCCTGACCACCTCCTGCGGGAGCCTGGATACACCTCCCCTGGAATCCAATTCTCTACCCAAGAATTGAATTGTGGTTGCCGGTCCACGGGTCTTTGCTTGCACAAGTGGTACCCCAAATGCACTCATCAATTTCTGGAAGCACTTCAAAGCCCTCCCATACTCCTCCGTCACAGGCGCGGCCAAAAATAAGTCATCCAATTAACGAAGTGCCCAATGGTGTCCTGACGTGTCTAAATATCCATTCCAAGAAGGTATTAAAGCTCTCAAAGTAAGCACAGGAGACTGAATAGCCCATGGGCATACATTTGTCAAAGTAGAAGGCACCCTCGAATTGGAAACCCAGTAAATGAAAGTCCTCGTGGTGTACTGGAAGCAGCCGAAAGGCAGATTCTATATCTGCATTTGCCAGCAAAGGCCCAGGTCCCAGCTCCTGAAGCATTGCAATTGCCTGATCTAGTGAGGCAAGCTTAACCGGGCACAATCTCTCATTGATACCCACATTGACTGACTGCCCCCTACCTGCTGAAAGGGTGTGGATCATACAGTACTCCCCCGGGTCTTTTTTGGGAACTATCTTCAAAGGGGAGCAAACTAATTTCTCAAAAGTTATGGAATCGAAAGGGCCTGCCACTCTCCCCAAATTCCTGCTTCATAATCTTGTTTCTGGCAATGCTAGGATTAGCCCTTTATGAATGCTTGTTTCTGCAATAGGCCACACCTACATAACCCCCGGCCAGAATCCTGAAGCATTTCTTAAATCCCTCATATAAAGACTGTGCTGCTGTTGTGTTGCTGTAGATGTTCAACCATGACACCATTGCTTGCCAGTTAACCGGGGAGGGGGGTTTGACCAATAATGGGTGCTCATTCATGCTTTTTGGGACCCCTATCCTTTGTCTTTTTGAAACACTCGGATTTGGGGTGCAAACTTGTACGTCCCTGGGGCTCTGGTGCAAGTTCTTTTATTGAAATCCCAGCATGCCCCCTTTCTTGCCCTACCCCCTGAATTACTGTTTTCCCCAGAGCCGCCCTAAAGGGCTTGCTTGGGGCGGCCACCGCCCTCTGTGGATTCATGTATCACAACGTGCTTTCACATCTATCTTGTCCCACCCCAAAGTGGGTCTAGTGGCCTTAATACGCCTGAAATCCTTGTCATAGTCCCTCCAGGCAGTGCCTCCAAACTCATAATGCGCACAGCTATCCTATTTTAGTAGCACACCAATTGTCCCCCAAGAGTTGGGAACTGCTCTGATAAGAGTGCATGGAAAATCGAGAAACCTCTTACTCAATTCATAATGGCCTCCTTAACCCTCTTTTTGTAAGGCCAATGCCCGCACTCCCTGGAATGCGAGCACTCCTAGCACCGTTTGCTCTGTTCCCTGTCGGGCATATTACAATGTACTCACAAATATCAACATAAGCACCTTTCCAGATCTTCTCCTTAATATCTCGGTGCACGTGCCTGCCCAACTGATCAGGCTCTGAATGCATGTCTCCCAAACCCAAACTTGGCAGTGGGCGCAATATACCTGTAGGCGTAGCTTCCTTGAGGGGGGAGGTAGGGACCTGACTGCCACTGGTACCGGCTGCCGCCAGCACGGTTTGCGCCCCACTACCTATTTACAGGGTACCCGCTACTACCAACTCCTGCACTGCTGACACACGTCATTCCTGCCTGTCCTTGCAGACCCATTCCATTCAAATGTGCCACCAACCTCTTGGCCCTTTCAACATGGTAACTCTCCGCTAACCCTGCTAATGCATATCCCAGTAATAGTGCAGACGACACGCTTACCTTTGAAAGCCAAGGCAGCACTCTAGCTAAGTTTGCCATCAACTCCGTCTGACCTGCAGGTCCTGCTGGCCATACCGCAGTTGCCATAAGGCTATTACCAGGCTTTCCACTGCTGCTCCTCGCTTGCCAACACGCACCACCTCTGCAGGAGGGCTGCCATGCCCTTCACTTATACCGCCCACTATCGCAACCTATGGGGTGGCCCTTGACCCCCTTCGCCTTGTGTCCCCTACCCCCTAAACCGCTTCCTTACTGGGGTGGAACACTGCCTGAGGTGCAACCCCTGGCCTCCGAGGCTTATCTGTTGGCACTGCAGGTCTACTGGCTGCCCACTAACACCGCGTGGTTATAGTGGGGGAGTGGGGTGTCTGAGTGAAGCAACTGCATCCTCTTCGGCTGCGAACAGGAACCTAGTGACCTGCCAGCAGCCGTGTGGCCCTTTAAATATGGGAGGGATTTAGCTGTGCTGCTCCGGAAGCATTTTACTGCTTCCGGGTCAGCGCACGACCTGACCCAATCGTTGCTGAACTCTCGATTGGGAGCCGGGTTGACCATGCCTTGGTTCCATGTGTGTCCCCCACTCCTAGCCATATTGTCAGCTCTCCCGAGGGGAAGAGCCTCTGTTAAAATTAGAGTTTTGGGCATATCACCAACTTAAGGGTATGCGACAATCTTCGGAAGAGAAAGCACCCACTCCACCTGGATACTGCAATAGGGGACCACACAGCAGAGTAGTCACTGCAGCCTATGCATGTTGAAATACCACAGTTGCACACAGTAAATAGATTGTAGAGGGCACATCATGTAGCTTAGACTTCCACTTATTCCTTTTCTTCGTGCACAGTTTGCACTGCCATCTGCTGTTTACTCTTCCCAAACACACCTTACACTGTGACCTGGGGCTGCAACTTTCTTATGCATAATTGCCCACAATTCTATGTACACGTCTTTATGCTTTTTTCTGCCGATCTTACTCGGGCCATCTCCCTTGCAGCAACTGATTGTCTGCTTGGAAACCCAACACCACCATGAACTACCAAACCATTGGCATCACCCCAAATTTGAACCATTTTCCCTCTGTGCACTCCTGGGATGCCCATCCCCTTTATTGGCTCTGGGACTTACCTCTTCCCCGTGCACTTTAAAATTGGTCTGTCAAAACGACCACCTCCAGTGTTGCCTCCCCTCCCCTTCTGCACCACACACTTAATCTAGATGCTCTGAGAATACTGCGTCTCGGCTGTATAGTCTTGTACTTTGTCTGTGCCAGTAGCAAGCCCCTGCTTCTACCTGGAAGCAATACACACCTGCTCTCTTCAAATTGTAACAATTTCAGTCTAGGAATCAATCCCCTTTCAACTTCCATCTAAATTACTGACCACTAGGAGCAAATGGATCATTTCACTGATCAGTACTGTCCTGTTTCTCATTCACCTAAACCTCATCTGCCTCTGAAACTTAAGCCTTAGCTGTTACTCTTTCGACAAGAAGGCGAAGAAACCTCTTTCACCCACTAGAGTTTAACAAGCTTCACCTCGTATAACCACAAGTGCAACATACTGGATCCAGTTGTTTCTTAAATACTGTTAACTACCTCTATTCTGACCACCTATCCATTCTGGTCTCATAACATAACACCTTACCCATTCATTGTGGCCCACCGCAGCCTACCAGACCTCAAGCACACTCCCTCCAGAACTGCTCCCTAGAAATGCTCAGCCATGCATCCAGTACGAATGACCAGTAGCTACCCTCAACCACACATTTAAAATTATCGCAACCGTGCATGGACATCAAAAACTCAGCAAGCATCCAGATCCATGGTACATGACACAAAATAGGCAAAACGGTCTTCAACCAGCAAAAGTGTTGTAGCTTAAACCCCAAGCTCTGATATATTGGTACTTAAATTCGTCCATGCCTCCTGAAGAATCTCAGTCCCCACAGCCAAAGTCACCTATTAACACCTTTGTATAACAAGAGCAGCTCACTATTTAGTCGTGGTAAATATGAGCCCACACCTAGACACCATTTTCTCATTCTGTCTGATACACTGCAGTCAACAGGATCTTCAAAAATGAACAGTTGTGCAGCACAGTGAATCCAATGCAGGGGCTGCACTGTTCAATCGGTCTCTTCATGAAACGCACCCGAATGACCCACCTTTGATCCAGTGTAATTAACTGACCTCCCCCCTCATCAAGAGTACTTCAAAAGCCAACACCCATAGTGATGACATTTTCCTCATTGCCCTCATGGAATCGCTCCCGTGGAATGGACTTCTCCACATCATCAAAATTATCAACTCCTTCCACTCACAGCAAGTCTCACAGTCTACCCTCAAGGTAGGCTAGATTCTCCCACTCCTCAGAAAGGCAACTCAGAGGACCTCCATGATTATTGGACAGTCACACATTTCGGCCTACTTGGATTGTTAGGAGAGGATGTGGCTTAACAGTCAGAGCTACTGACTTTGGAACTGAGGAACCAGGTTCGAGTCTCGGCCGGGACGCTCCACATCCTGCGATTCTGGGCAAATCCCTTAATCTCCCGGTGCCCACAAAAAAAAATAAAGTTATTTACCTTGTGTATTGTACCTGTTCATGTAAAGTGCTCCAATAGCTTAGGGTCGAGTGTGCGCTATATAAAACTGCAAAAAAACACATAAATACACACATCACAGCTACTGATATTTTCAAAACAGTGTTTAAGGCCCACAGAGGCACAGGTAATGGATGGCGAAATATAACGATAGCAACAAATTCTTTGGGTTTCCTATTGACTGACGCTTAAAGACAACAAGTCTTCATTATTACCTTTTTCCCTGGAGAAGTAGGTAAACCCCCTGATTCACAAACCCTTTGGCTGTAAACTTGCAGTCTGCTCCTAGGGCTAGATATGAATTCCAATGTATAAGATGTTCAGAATTGTAGTTATGATTCCTTAACAAAAAATATGTACTGTTTAGAGAAAGCACATTTCTCTTATGAAATATAGTGAGCTATAAACTAAGCTTGTTCTAAACACTGCTTCCAATATAAATAGTTCGTCACGCTTGCAAAATAAAAGTATTTGTGACACTATATAATGCTACCACAGTGCTCCCTTATGTTATGCAAATAGATGAAGGTAATTGGTTTGCTCTTCTGGGGTAAAATATTTTCCTGCATGAATATACTTTTCCTTCCATGCTCACATTTTTAGTTCTCGCTTGAGGCAGAGCATGTGCTGTTGCTTGCGAGACATTTTGTTTACTTAAGGGGGCTTAGAGGTCCCCAATTGCTTACAATTGGTTGGCTTCATTTTCTTTCATTTGCTTGCTTTTCATAAATTGGCCCATGCTGCAATCACTTCTGTTTTTTGCTTTCCCTTCCCTGAAGAATGGCCCAATTACTTTTCTCCTTCCACTTCTTCCCTAATCAGGCACTACACTTTTCCTTTTGTCTAAGCACTTTACTAGAGTGCGCCTCTTTTCCAGCAGTGTTCCTTGTGTACTCGCCCATGTTGACCCTCCATGTTGGTTAGCCCTCCATGTAATTTGCCCCCACCGTCCGTGTTGTTGCTTTGCCCTCCCACTGTCCATGTTGGTGATTGCCCCCTCTCGCGGTCTGTGTTGGTGCTTGCTCCCTCCTACCGTCTGTGTTGTTGCCTAACACCACAAGCGGTTGTGTTGTTGCTCTGTCTTCCACCCTCACCCATTCCACCCGCTGTCCGTGTTGTTTTTCTCCCTCTTACCCAATGTCCTTGTTGTTAACTCCCTCATGCCCCACTCACTGTCCATGGTGTTGCACTCCTTACACCTCCACACCTCACCCTCTGTGTTGCCTCCCACCCGTAAATAAACAAAAAAGAAATCACTATGATGCAGTCAAGTGGCCTCGCATTGCTTTCTCCACCCCACACCCTCTGTCCCGGTTGCTCGCAATACCACTTTGTTTCATGGTGCAGCCTGCCCTGTGCAATAAAGTGCTATAACGCAGCCAGCGCTGGCCAAATCATAGTGCTTTTTAGGTCTCGACCTTGCTATCGTGTAAGCGATCGCAAAGCGAGACTATTATAAAGGGGCTTTTCAAAGTGCTCCCAAAAGCGGATTGCATGGCTAGCACGCGCACAATCACGCGCATCGTGCCGCCATGCACTCTGCTTTTGGGAGCACTTCAAAGGGTCCGCTCCCCCGCCCCCAAGCGCGCGCACGCCACGCTCCGCTTGTCTTGCTTTTCTTTTTTTTTTTTTACTTTAAGCTTGAGGCGTGCGTGCGGCCAATGCTTGTTACTTAGATTAAGTATATTAAAAAATTTGCTTAAAAATACTTGGCTACTTTCAGACCATTTCGTATGTTAAATATGTTTCAAACTATTTCCCCTGACCCTCCCCCCACCACCCCACTGCATGGACACCACCCGCCCTCTCCCCCCACTGCACGGACGCCACGCTTCATGGTTCACAGGCGCTCTGTTAATTAAAGAAGAAATAGGCAGACACTTCCACCATTGTTTCTCCTCCTCCCCATTCATGATCTTTGTTTGGCTTTTACACTGAAGAGTTTTGCATACATATAGGCTTGGATTGGGGTCGCAAATCGGCCTGGCATCCTAAAATGGTGGCGCTCATTTGGGACAAGTCTAACATCAGACTGAAAACTTCTCAGTTACAGTAATTCCGTTCAATTTAGGGGGTGCATTGGTAGTGTTATACACACCACAAGGTAAGCGTGTCTTCGTTCTTTCCAGCGCTTTAGCAAGAACGCAAAACAAGGAACATGTTCCTTGCCCCTGTGCTTTTTCCTCCTCTGCGCTCCCTCGTGAGCTGTCTCTGCCTCCACTCTATTGCTCTTTCCTCCGCTTGCCTGCCAGCCTGCTCCATGGCTTTCATGTTTTCTCACACTCCCGTGTTTTTCCCCCCACAGTTTTAAGTAGCGCAAACCCAATTGTATCGGAGCGCTTTTACATTAGCACCAGTTACATTAAATGTTTTTAGGCACGGGTAGATTCATTTATTTGCCAAGATTCACTAGGTGTTGGGCCGACGCTAAGACTCCAACTTGGCTTCACAGTTGGCAGCTCTGAAGGGCCATATTTTGTCTCCTGTTGTTTACACACGTTCTCTGCCCCCTCCGCAGGGTCTGTAATTAGATTAAAGGCATCAGCCATGAAAACTAAGCAATCGGGTAGCAAGCAATAACAAATTTCTTGGACATTTTGTGAATTACAAATATAACACAAATGGAGAACTACTAAAGAACGAACAACGTCCATAAATGAAAGCTCAAGCGTACACAGCATCTTCACGTTGCAGTACTTCTGTTCATTGCCTTCAACGTGAAGATGTTGTGTACTCATGAGTTTTAAATACTTGGCTACTTTCAGACCATTTCGTATGTTAAATATGTTTCAAACTATTCCCCCCCCCCCCCCCCCCCACTGCACGGACACCACCCGCCCTCTCCCCCCACTGCACGGACGCCACGCTTCATGGTTCACAGGCGCTCTGTTAATTAAAGAAGAAATAGGCAGACGCTTCCACCATTGTTTCTCCTCCTCCCCCATTCATGCTCTTTGTGTGGCTTTTACACTGAAGAGTTTTGCATACATATAGGCTTGGATTGGGGTCGCAAATTGGCCTGGCATCCTAAAATGGTGGCGCTCATTTGGGACAAGTCTAACATCAGACTGAACAAGCATTTGCAATGCAATAGGTCTCGCATTTATAGGAGTTTGAGCTATTGGCATTGTAAATGACAATGCTTTTTATTTAAGTTTGGTTTTTTTAACACATAAATAAAAGGCACTGTCATTTATAATGCCAATAGCTCAAACTCATATAACTGCGAGACCTATTGCATTGCAAATGCTTGTTATCCTATTTAACTGTTTTAGCCATGTTGTACAAAAAGCACGTCTTTTGTGCAGCATGGCTGAAAGTAAATGACATGGCCAGCGCATGGCTAAACATTGACAAAAGCAATAGCATTCATCTTGTAAAAGTGGCTTTGCCAATGCTTATTGTAGAAGGGGATGGGATCCTTTTGTAAACTATCTTCTCCTGTCCTCGTTTGTTGTAATTTATTTCCATTTTTTAGTCAGAAGGGGTGTGAGAACAGTTTTTAAACATACACATGATTATGCACAAACTCACAGGGCGATCCAGTCATGAAATTACCACCTCAGAGCTGCTACCCGCCTCTGTGGGTGGATTTGCTCTCATAAAAACCTTCATGCTTTATAAAACCTTTCATGAGTATTAAACCAACTTCTGCGTGTGTATATCAAACGTACAAACCTAAATAGCTTTGAAAGTCAGGCCCACAATATTTTGACTCTGTCCTTGCAGAATTCCCACAGAGTAAATGGTAACTGTTCATCCCTTGATATAGCACGAAGTATATGGACAGAATTATGGCAACCGAGGGAACTGAGATGCCGTGAATCAAATTGATTTTCTGAAGAATTAGATTGTGTGGTCAAGTGGAAAAGCTCAGGCTGTGAGCAGTCTTGTTGATCTTCAGTTGGGCCAGGCACTGGGCTGCAAGTAGAACCTGGGTTTATTTAAAGTAACATTGTGTTAAATGAGCTGAATGCTTAAATGTAAATTTACCTGCGCAATTGTTTTAAAAACATTATCAGAAACTAAACTAAAAAAGAGCGGCACAATTATAAAAATGATATATCCTGAACTCTGCTGTAATCAGAAGTCTGGCATAATGAAAGTGCTAGCATCTTTAAAACCCTACCAGGACTATAAAGCTGGCCTAAACCAGTTCGTCCTCCTACGTATACATAGCACCTGTGAATATTAAAGGTTTTGACCCAAATAGAGCCCTGGCACATTCTGAGTCTGGGTGAATCAGAAAAGTGGGTTAATTAGACCCTTGCTCGAATCCAAACCCTTACATAGCATGAGCCCTGGCATGATCAAAGAAGCGGTTATCAGAAGACCTCTGATATAACGGGAATGCTGGCATAATCTGACAACTCGCTGCATGGCACTAAAAGAAACAATTGGCTTTTTACTGGAAAAGAAGGTTTCTGAAGCATAGTGTCTCTTTGGTAAGTAGTTATATACATTTGCACCATCTCTCAGTACTAATAGACTTCGGCCTTTCTTTTAACAGTACTCTTAAGGCATTTATTTATACTGCCCACCCCAAAATCAAAATTACAGTAGTAGACAAACTTATACATTGGTACACATGTCCCACTGTAGATACTAACAGCTGCAAGACGTTGATATACCCTTTACTTAAAATGTTATGAACATGGTTAGTGAATTATAAATTGAAGTCACACTCATGAGGTGGACATCGTGTTTCCAGGAATCGAGTGCTCTAGCGCCAGCCCGCAGGTTGGTGTGATATCATAGACACCTGACTTTTAGAATTTACTATTTGTTAAATTTGTATGAGTTGACCAGCCGGCAGCTCCTTAATCAGTGTTTCTCGGACTGCTCAATTTTTTTACTGAGAGGAACTTTTCTTAACAGTAAGCATAGTCTAAGTTTGTCATGCGATAGGATTTTCTCTCCATTATGAAGTGGTACCACTTTTTCGGTCTCCAGGATCAATTTAAATTTTGGTCCATTTTCGAAAATAAGATCCGAAGAAAGTTCAATGTTACACAGTAAAGTATTGACATTGCATATTGGACATAATGGACATTGCAGATAAACTTGAGTTTTATTGGAAACTCATGCACAAAACGTTGGGTGTATCCAAGAAATGTTGAAGCAAAGATGAAGTATGTGGAGTTATCAAGTTATTGAGGTTTTTTGTCTTTTCTCTAGAATCTAAGCTACATCAAGGCTTAAATGTTTTGGTTAAACCCCCCTGACATGTCCATAGCCTTCAGGCATGGCCAGAGCCACCTCACTTTGTACCAATGATCCTCACTTTTCAGAGCACTGTCAAATTCTCCTCTCTCTTCAGAGCATAAGGCACTCTTCACTCTCCACCAGGGCTCCTCGCCCTTCCCTTCTTGCCTTTTAAAACATGAGGTCCCCTTCACTCTCCACTGGGGGGCCCTGTCCTTCGAAGCATTATAAAGTCACTATCTCTCTCCACTAGGGCTCCTTGTCTATCAGAGCACAATGCGGTCCCCATAACTCTCCCCAGGGTGCCTCACACATCAGAACATACGGTCCTCTTCGCTCTCCTCCATGGCCCTTCACCCTTCATAGCGTGATGAGGTCCCTTTCACTTTCCAGCAGTCTCCGTGCCCTTGAGAACCTGAGGTCACCTTCTCTCTGTACCTGTGGTCTGCGTCCTTCAGAGCATAATCAGAACCACGGCACTCTCAACAATTCCGTCTCACCCTTCAGAGCACGAGTCTCCGCACTTTGTAGAAAGTGTCCACTACCTTCATTTGAGCCACGAGGCGGATCGATGGACATATCCTGCTTCCCTGTCTTGCTGCTGAGCGTAATGATGATTGGTTTGCTGTTGAGACCTATTTTATGAGCTGTTCACAGGTTAATCCGGTGGTGCGGTGATGTTCCCTTATAGAATTGATTTGTACTGTAGTTAAGCTTGTGGACAATGTCACCTTTTCATCTCAATAAAACAAATACAAATTGGAAATCTGAAAAACAAAACACTGCAGCACTTTGCTGTCCATATTAGTCTTCGCTGCTTCTGGTTCCCATTTCCCCAGGAAGCATACAATTGTACTTCCTTTATGACGAATATACAATCACCTAGAGGGGTCCCTATAGCCAATCCATGCATTATTGTAGTGGAATGACATGTAGTGTTTATGTGGGGTTGGATTAATGCCTTCCCTGGGCAATGGCAGCTGTTGGTCTCCTTTAAAGGGGCTATAAAAGCACAATGGGGATTGATAGTGATGCCTCCTTATTTCTGTAAAAGGTTTATGGGCGTGTACAGGGAATTTTGATTTGTAGGGTGATCAGTGTATATTGGTGGGGGCCTGGACTTATTTGGAACAAGTTGAACCTATTTTATCTTCTGGACAGTGAGCTTCCCCCAATCTCTGCCGCCACACATGTTTTCAGCCTGCCACACATGTTGGGAACCTGATGATCTCTAGTTTGGTGTGTGCAGTCTATTTGAGGCCCAGATTGTTGAACCCTCCTCGTGTACTTGGGCTAGTAAGATTTGTGGTGTAGCTAATCTGGAGGAAGAATCTACAATTTTTTCAACAGGCAGTTGGGTATACTTGAAGGATCTGGTGACCTCCTCCGTCTGTCACTTTCTTTAAATCTGAGACCACAATCTCAATCAAAAAAGGCTCTTGCTTCGTTGTTTCGAGTGGCTGTCACCAAGGCAAATCCTAAAAAACAAAATCCTCCGTGCAGCTGTCTTAGCTAGTGAGAAAGCAAATGTCTTTCCAGAGAGCAGGTCATCAAAGGAGAGAAGCACCATCGAAATGACAACAGGATGGCAGGTATTGGCCTGCAGGCAAAAAATGGACAGTTGTGCACGATGAGCAAGACAGACTTCCAGGAAGGGGGTGAGCCACTCAATAGAAAACATGAAGAGACACTTGCATATGTAAGAAATGTTGAGGAAGCGACTGGTGTGGTCACTGGCACAGAGGCGGTGGAGCTGCATACGCTTTGCGTGCAGAGGACAATTCATGCAGAAGACATTTCAGAAGACATTTCATGCAGAAGACATTTCGTTGACCAAGTACTGCTGAAAGGGACAAAAAGGAGGATGCATGGTTTATAACTTGAAGCATGAACCATTCCACCTTTTGACAGGTCTCTTCCGCAAACACCTACAGAGATCAGTCACTAACTCTCTCCCAAGCCGGTGCGCGGCACGTCGTTGATCACTGAACCTTACTGTTGTGAAGGTTTGTGAACGGTGCACTTGCATCTGCATCATTTTGACGACTGCCACAAGCCTCCAAGTCTAGGACTAGATCTAGTCATAAGAGTGGGATTGCACATGCAATCACAGCCAAGAGTATCGACTCTCCTCTCAGGGCCATGTTCTCAAACTTCAGTTTATGCCCCCGTTTCCAGGAGCCTATGGACTTGGGCTGCTGTCTGCTCTCCCCTTCCTAAAGTGGGCGCAGTAGCAACTCCTGATTGTTACTATGTGGTATATTGGCAGAGGCACCACGTGAAGTCAGCAGGTTACTACTCCTCCACATGAACAACAGTGGCATATACTGTAGAAGAAAGTGGCTTTCATCAACATGGGCACTGAATGTAAGTCATATGAGGAACACGCTTTGTTTCCGCTCCATCAGGTTTGATTATTACCATTCCTTGGGAGCTAAGATATGGTAGAATCAATACATGCTCAAAAGCTGAAAGTTTTACTGAATTGGATGTGAAATGTCTTCTAGAATGGGTAGGTCATGCAAGGACAACAGGAGTGCGACTGGATGTTGGCCATGAAATCCCAGGGGGGTTTGGGGAAGCTTAAGGCTAGTCGTCCATAAAATAAGAGATTAAGCTATAACGTTCCCCCAGTAGACTTTACAGTTCAGAGCACTTCCACACGGATCAGCCTGTTTGAGGTATGGAGGATGGAGTACTCTGGACATTTTTTGATGAGTCCAGTCTCGTGCTTCTGGCTCTTGGACTCCATTTGTAGATCCAGCCGTTAACAGAGCTAATTAAGGCTCTGGGGCACCGGTGGACCCTTGAAAATATTGTCCAGTCGCTGATGGTGGGAAGAACCTGTCTTGCACCGTAACCTTTTTTACTTTTCGATTTGGAGACCTTTCTGGTTGGAATAGATTGAACAGTTGTAGGAGAGAGGGTTGAAGGAGGGTCTTCGTATAATTTCAGAGACTAATATTAAGAGGTATTATTGGGTCCTGTGATTGGCTCAGATGTTTCTGGCTTGGCGTCTATAGAGATGTGGGGGCACAGCTGCAGAACGTGATGCAAGTCTTGGTGACAACGTGTTTTTTTATTTAGAAGGTGTATAGATTATTGATGGGTGGAGCCTAGCTATTAAATATTACCATCAGTTGCTCATTGCCAAGATGGTAATTGGAGGTCTTGAGGTGGTAATTAGATGTGAGTGACAGATCTGCAGAATGTATACTTGTTGGTATACTCAACAGCTCATTTTGTGTATACGAAAGAATAAGAATAAACCCCGTCCTTTACAATTGAAGATTTAGCCAGGTGGAAGTTTCAGTCTGAATTGCATATTTTTTGCACAGGTTTGAATCCTGGTGGGTGCTGTTTTTCACCAGCGTAATAAAGAACTCTGATTTTGCAGGTGCCCAGTGCAGGTGGAATATTATGTTCCAACTCAACCAAAGGATTCAGATCACTTAAACATTAAAATTAGAAGGTATGGCGTAAAACCCTGATGTGCTCCAGTAATGGGTATACTAGAACAATCCAAAACACAGCCTCTTTTAGAATCCCTCATCTGGTAAGAAAGTGCAGTTTGCAAAGGCTCGGACCAGCGGCATGGGAAAATTCAGGCAAACTAGGTTGGTCCATAGGAGGGTCTGGCCAACGCAAGCAAATGCCTTTGAGAAGCCTGTGAATACAGTGAAGCAGCACCACCCCTTCAACCACGCTTTAATGCCCCGTAAAAAAAGTGCAGCTGCATTGTGGGCATCCCTTTATGGAATCGAATCTGAGTGAATGGAAGTAGGTCATTGGTTGCAATCAGTTATTCAAATGGTTAGGAAATATTCTGGCTGATATATTTTTCGGAGGGCCAAGCATAGCCGACATATGATAATTTGATGGATTTGCATATCTATTTTATAAATGTTAGCACCAAATTGTAGCCCGCCACCATTCAAAGTTAGCTTAAAATCCTTTTGTATCAGTACCGGACCACCCAGGCGAATTTGACTGAAAGATATTGGAGATGATATATTGCTCCTCTGCTGAAAAAGACTAACTATTTTAAGTAATCCCAATCACTTTTCTCCAAGAGACGCATATACCTGTGAAGATGGCAGCATCAAGAAAGGGTTTAAAGTGGGCGCTTATCTTTACTACAGTCATTACGGGAATTATAGTTGACCCAGATGGCATCAGTGTTGTCCTGCAATAAGTTTAGCTTACAAGCCCAAAAATCTTCAACTTTTTCATTTGTAGTACGATCTGTTTTGCCTCATAATTTTAATATACTCATTCTGCAACTCCTCTTTCATTGGACTTTTCAGGGCCTACATTGCCTTTTTTATCCCCTCAAACATTCTGAGGACAATAAGGGATTTTCGTCCGCATTCTGAGCACTTTGCGAATCTTTATTGTGCCTAACGTTGTCGCAGGTCTTCCAGCCTGCTTACATTGTGACATGTTTTGGGTTATTGGACTTATTTCTCCCAAGTAAATTAAACACCAGTCAAGTGTATATTCCTAGTTTATCCTAAAGGTATTATTTGCTAAGGAGCACCCTGAATGGTTTATACTTATCCCTTAGAGTTGTATCTCTAAATGAATTTGACTTATATCTATTTGTTGACTCTGCACAATTGGCTGGCTGCCAGTGCAGCAGGGTAGCCACAGTCTGTAGTGAGCATGGCATCCATGTAGCTTTTCCTTAAGGCTCTTATGGATACAAGGACATTGCTATCTCTTGAAGCAGATGCATAGGTTCCTTGTATAGGAGCGGGTCAGTTTAGAGAGGCCTAGTGAGCCATGGTATGCCCTCTTCTGGTAGAAGTTTATTTGCCAGGCCTTGTCGTACTGAATCACCTCCGGAAATAACGGTGAGTTGGCTCCAGGACTGCGCTGCCATCTTCCCCTGTTCGTGTTGATCTTACCCATTGACATACAGTAGTAGGTTCTTGTGAGAGGAACCGAGGCCGGAGCCAGGAACATAGCTTCAAGGCTGGACTCCGTGTTCCAGGCATCGGGCATTTCTCTGGATGGTTGGGGGACTTTTTTTGTTACCAGGGGGCCATTTTTGTAGCAGTGCAGCAGTTTTGAAAGCACCTCTTGCAGAGTTTCTTGACTACCTTGTAGTTTTCAGGGAACAGTAAAAGTGTCAATATAACTTTGGTGATTATAGTTCCTGTTGGAGAGAGATCAAAGTTTTGTCTAGTGGCAGTTTTGACTCAACTAAGGTAGAGCAGAGGGTTAATATACCTGCTGCAAAGGACGTACCATGCAGATCACAGAACAGTGTTTTATGTGCATAGCTTACTGTGCAGTTCATAAATTATAATCATAATCTAGCACAGTGAGCTATGAAGGGTCATCAAAGAGCTATATGCTAATTACATGATACAGGTTAGAAAGTTATATTTTGTTTGAGTCTATCATTAGCCAAATGTCGCTAAAAAGGGTTAGTTTGGGTAGAAATAAATTCTTAATAGTAAAGCCAACCCTAACCACTGTGTTATGGTCTGAATCCTGTGTTTGTGCTTCTCCACACATAAAGCACTCTAAAAAAAAAAAAAACTACCAGTATGGATGACATGTGAAGCCTACACATTTCCCTTTGTCTTTGTAACATCACCGATACTCAGATTTACGCACATTTTATTCATTGTCTCTGCATTTGTTTGTGATGTAAAGTGCTCCGACACCCTACACTTGTATGAGAGGCACTATAAAACAAATGAAATGCATGTGAGAAAGGGGCTCTGGAGAGAAGCGAGGCACTGTTGGAGGGTGATAGTGAAGGCATCCTTGAAGAGCCCCAACAGATTGTTGAATCCTGGTGCACTGTAACTTCAAAATGTACTATGCTTTAAAAGCTAATATAATTGAAAAAATAATGAAAAATGTGTTGTAAAATGTGTCTTTTTTGTCTAAATTTTCTTGGTGGGGGGGGGGGGGGGGGGGAGAGCCCCCCCCCCCCAAATCCTTATTGTAGTGGTCAGACTCCATCACTGCATTCACTATGCACCCTACGGGGGCTGGCCTGACAAAATTTGCCAGGACGGCTTTGGGTTCCCAGTCCGCCCTGCACAGCTATCTCTCTGCCGCTCCCCCCCACAGTTTGTTTACCACATGCTCTCCCGAGGAGACCCGTCTTTGTGAAAGGTATTCCTCAGCCAGCCGTCCAGCAGCCCGCGGCCCCTGTTCTGAAAACGTCGAGCTGATAAAAAATACATCAGCCGAGGCCATGCGGGCGCGCATCGATCCAGGATGCCTTGTTCTGGACAAGTTAACCTCCACATTCACCCTTTTCACACGGGGCCCTCTGACAAGACTGCGAAAAAAACGGGATCGAATGAACTTGTACGTTTGGCTCTTTCTGACGTGTGTCTGCTTGTAGGGGAGGCTGAGGGAGGCTTTTGAGCGGCTGGGGAAGGGGAGCGACTTAGTATTCCAGTTCCATTCCAAGGTCCACAGGCCCTCCATGTGTGATGGAAACTGGAGTGTCTGCTAGTACTAAGGCTGCATTTACTGGTTTCTAAGCAGATTCGGTTTCAAGGCGCATTATTTCATATGTATAGCAGGTAGGTTCGTTGTACTCGCCTAGCAGTATGATGTCCCTAGGTTTCGTATGCGTAGGAGGGGCAGGGGCCTCTGTTGCTCCCTGGCCTTTCCTGTTTTCCAGTGTACTGTGTGCTCACATGTGCATGCATACCCCCGCAGTGCTGACCAGGGGTATGCGCTTCCCTGGCACGCCTTTGAGATTGAAGGTGCATCTTCTATGAGAGCAGTTTGAGGAAGCTTATCCTGGGCAATAGAGCGAGTTGAAGAATCGTGGCTTAACTCAAAGTGAGGGCTCCTGAGGGTTCTACCTCCCAAGGTACAAGTGCTCATACTTGTGACGTGTGACTTTGTGAACCCTCTAAAAACGCTTTTAATAACCTAGTAGACCAGCTGCCAGTGTCTGAGTCCTAGAGGACTGCTGAACAGCCCCCTCCTGCTCAAAAGATGGCCCCTCCTGGTTTGTTTTACACTCATGGAGGACCGTCCATGTTTTGAAGGAGCTGGACAAAACTGGGAAGTTGTGGTCATTTGGGGCCACTGGAATGCTTGACATCCACTCCATTGCTTCTGGGACTCTCCACCGCTTCGCGGACACTCCACCGCTTCGCGGACACTCCACTCTTTTGTTGTCACGGGTATTATTGGCTAGTCGGCCTTGGTAATCCTGAAAAGATCTCCTTGTATTGTCTATTTCCATCCAGTGACTAATCTGTGGGAGATGAGAATCCCCTGTGCTATAATTGTACCTCGTTGGTGGAGGGATCCGCATATGGCGTCCGCACAAGTGGAAACACCAAGCTACAGAGGATAGAAAATTTGTCATTGTGGTTGCAAGGGATATTATTGCTGCATGATGAGGTGAGTGTTCAACAGCGAGTGTGCAGTAGAATTGTCTGGATTGACAAGTGTAAAAATCTGGTGCAGGCTTGCTGGGCCTCAGTGACTGTGACCCAGCAGGGGCAAGGTCTTTGACTATGTAGTATTTGACTACGAATCCGAAAGTAACTTGGTGATTAACATAATTTGAATCAAGGCATATATGTAAATGGCAAATGTACAACTTTAAGAGTTTCCAGTTGAAGAACTGGTGCAGCGTACATTTTTTTCCTCAATCCTGTGTGCTGATTCGAGGGGGAAATCACTTAAAGCAATGCTCAGTTGTGTTCTATAGCACTTAATATTGGTGTTTACCCTTTTTTCAGTTTACTTTACTTAAAGGGACTACTAGGGCACTGTGTGGCCAATGTGATTTATCACAGGATCATACAGGTGGCCATTTAATTTAATGTTTAAGTCAGACAGCTATTAGTTCCATAAAATATAAATTTGTAAAAAAGACCAAGTATTACATTCACAAAGCAGTCAACTAATGTACTTGGCAAACTATTAAATACTAAAAATGTATGTACCTAAAATATGGCATAAAAAGATTAAAACACTGGAGGAATGTGGACCCACTTATCTCAGGACTCGTACCTGGTGTCTCTTTATTCTTTAATAACGAGTAGCCGTGATCTTTCTTTTGCAGAATTCCAACGTCCTCCAAATAATAACTAGCTCTTGAAAATTACATTCTATTGCTCCATACCATGCAGCACCGCAGAGCCTATCTGTATCGTACATAATCCTGTAGTAACTGTTTTAACCGGACTTTTGCAACTCGAGAAAAGGGGACAGGACAGCGAAATGCATCTCATCTAGGGAGAGGTTATAAGAAGGCCAAAAATCGGCATACCTCGAGCCTCTCCGCACATAATGTTACCAAAACTGTGAGTATCTAACCTGGTTATCAAAAATACATTTTCCAATTAAAAATGAGTCATAAGGTCAAGTGAGGGTCACCCTTGTACATCAATTAGAAGCACATGTAATTAAGGTCAAGGGTAGACCTATAGATGACTTTGGGGTCCTTAGAGTACACTTATCTGCCTGCCTGGTTTTTATAAGGGACATGGGAAGTACAGATATAAGTGAGGTATTGGACCCAAATATATTTATATGGATCACTACAAATGAATACCGTTTGTGTATCAGACGCAAAAAAATATGGGAGGAATTCTTGCAATTTGTGTAACCATTAGCAAACACTGGGGTAGCATTCCAACCCATTTTTCTTTTGCTCCTCACACCACCTCAGATTCGACCCAGCCATAATGCAAATCAGTCTTGATCCTGCTCTAGTAGGAACAGTCCAACCCGAACTGCCAAGCCAGGTCCTTTCTTAACCGGAACACAAGCAACCCAAGACCGGTGTAGTCATCATTGGGCCTCTTTAGTCGGGTGTAGCTGGGTTCCAGTGGCACAGTGAGCAAGAGGTCCATGTCTCCCATTACCTGTTGTGTTTGATGTAAAAACCCAAATGACCAAAGATATCCCCAGGTGTGGGTCCCATGTTAAATGTGCCATAGGCGCCACGGTAAACGGGTCTGGTGTTGCTTGTGTTCTCTACTGGAGGGGGCTTGTCTGGCAGTTGGGGTGGACTTTTCACATGAGGAGCTGGGCCTGTACTGATTTACATAAGGCAGACCTTGTCTAGACTCTCGAGTGGCACAGTGGGCAAAAAACACTGGTCTGGAATTCTAGCCCTAACAATCGCTCGTTGTCAAACTGTTTGCAAGCATTCCACTCATCACCTTTTGTAAGATTAAATTTGTGTGCCAGCCAAGGAAGTCGGGCTGAATTGTCTCAAGCCACCAGACTCTGCAGGTTACCTTGTTCTCCTTCAGCCATAATGTTGACCATAAATTTATTTCAAAATAACCACCATCTCAGACCAGCAACCCATGTTATGCTAACTGGGTCCAACTCTCTTTGCGAGCGGTGAGGGTCTTGAATTTAGAAGTTCATAGACCTTTCATACAAGTTTGTTAGTTCTGATTAATGTTTTAACCCTGGCACATCCACTAGTTTAACTTTTTAAGGAGAAACGGTTTCTGGCTTTACATGAAAGCTTCCAAAAGGGCTAACAAAAGGGCATATGCCATTCCTCTTGAGGACAGTCAATGCCTGGCAAGTGCATCTACTTGCCAGGCCCAAACCTTCTCTTTTATTACATGTAAGGCACCCATAAGCTAGGCCCAAGGTAGCACCAAGTATAAGGTGGCACTGTATGTGAAAGGTAGGACATGTACTGGTGTGTTTTACTCCTCCTTTTAGTGAAATACTGCCAATTTCGTTTTTTACTATTGCAAGGGCCATATTCCCTTAGGTTATCATTAGAGTTGCCTTGCAACATTTTGCAAGTGTAACTTTAAATCTGGAAGAGTTCGAGATTTGGAGTTTGGGCTCCCTGAGCTCAGAATTGAAAAAAACATTTTCCTGAAGGTGGTTTTTAAATTGTATGTTTGAAAATAGCACTTTTAGAAAGTGGACATTTAATTGCTTTACCATCCTGTGCCTCTGCCTTCTTGTGGAATCCACATCTGGCTTAGACTGACAGTTTGGCTATTTGTGCATTCACTTTAGACAGTCACAGAAAGGGAGCTGAGGTGTGCCTGCATATCCTGAATACCCATCACCAGGCTGATGGGCCTTCCGGAGCTAGAGTGGTTGGAGGAGTTGTCCCTGACACCTGAATAGGGCTGTGCCTGGCCTCTCACAATGCTGTCTCCACACCCTGTAGTGTGTCTGGAGCCAGGCCCGGGCAAGGCAGGATCTGTACACTACAAAGACTATCCTTTGAAGTATGCCTACTTCAAAAGGGGGAATTGGGTTATAAGTATTTGACCTGTAATTCCCCCCCCCCCCCGTTTGGTCTCTCCCCTCTTCTCCCTGACCTTAAAGTATATTTCTTCCGTGGGGGTCCCCACTTTTGCATTAGCATCCCAGGTACTTTGCACTAAAAAGTAACGCATCAATAGTTTCCTGTGGACGGAACTGTTTTGAACCTTTTAAAAGTGATATCTTTACTTTTGTATGATGGATTTTTGTTGTTTTGGTCTTGTGTTAAACCGATAGATTGGTTATTTTTCTTTAAACTGGTGTGGTGTTCATTTGTAGTGTTTTCACTGTGTTTGTGTGTGTTTTGTACAAATGCTGTACACATTGCCTCTGAGATAAGCATGACTGCTTGTGCCAAGCTACCAGGGGGCGAACAGGGGTTATTTTAGCTGTGTAATCCTTATCCTGACTAGAAGGAAGGGTCCCTACATGGACAGGTTGCAAGCCACTGCTAATTAGAGACCCCCCCATTTCTAAAGAGTATTTTACCAATAAAAATAAGCATTGGCAAATCCATCAGGTCTGGTGGTTCTTACCAGGCTTTTGGGGCATAGTCCGTGCTTATTTTGTCATGGTTTTAACAAAACTTTACGACTGGGGAAGCTGCTGGACCCTCATCAACCTGAACAAAATCATTGGCTACAGGCAAAAATATTTTTTAGTCTCATAAAGCATCACACTACTTTGTGTGTGTGGATGTGCTCCCTGTGAAAGGTCCCATCACAACAAAGTTAGCTAGTGGCGGAAGTGGGCTGAACTCTGGTCCCTTGCTGTATGCTGTAGGAGAGTAGGATCTGCTTCTTATAGTTACCCCCACTTTTTGCTGATGTTTCACTGTTTTTCGACTTTAGTCTGGCTGGAGCCCTGCTAACCAGGACCCCAGCCTAGCTGCTTCATCTCTAAATTGATTACCAGTACTTTAGGTACACTCCAGATTGGATTCTGGGGTACCCTTATAAGTCCCTAGTATATGGTATACTATGTACCCAGGGCATAGGTACCCCAGAGGCCTACCAGGGGTGGCAGCATGTATTATGCCACCCCTGGGAAGCCTTCCAAAATGACACCACAGGACTGCTACTGCAGCCTGGGTAAGGTGGTGCATGCACCCCTTACTGAGTTATAGGTTCACTATATCTCTCCATATCTCTGCACATATAAACCTATCAGTCACCCATATGGCAGGCCTTAGTAATCCTGAAGGCAGGGTGCTGGGTTTTATGTGAGAGGGTACCCAACCTATATTCCGGGGTTGTTTGTGATGCAGCCAAACCATATACTCTTAAGTGTATTATAACTAAACAGTAAATGCTATCTTTGGGATGGCTGCATGGAAACATGCCGTGTTTGGTGTCAAACACCTTGGAATCATACCCCCACACCAGTAATTAGTGTGGGAGTATGATCCCACCATTCTACCGGGAGAGACATGACAGCACCGGTATACCCCGTACCAGCTAAATGAGCCCTGGCATCACATAATGGATGCTGTCAGCCATGAGTCTGCCCTCCTGCTGCTGGACGAAACTCCAGCAGGGGAGGCTAGGCTTTCTGTCACAGGGAGGTGTCACCACCTCCCAGACAGGCTTTAGTGTATTGGGGCTTTGTGGGTGCACTCCTAGAGTGCTTTGAAGTCAGCACTAGGGGCACATTTGGTGTCCCTGTGCATAGTCAAGCTCAAACCAGTTGCAGGGGCTACCAGCCCCTGCTCTGGCGCGAAACTGGACAAAGGAAATGGGTGTAGCCACCCCTCTTTCCTGACCCTCCCATAGGTGGGTTCCTAGAGGTTATCCAACCCCTTCCTTGGATACAAGATGGAAACCCCTGGCAACAGGACTTTATATTACACCTGGATGATACTCTGAATCCTGGAACCTCGACGATCTACATTGAACTAGATGACTGAAGAATCTCCCTTGGAGTAAAGGAGTTACTCCCCTGCAAGGCAGGCACCAAAGACTCATCTGACCGGTTTGCATCTCCGAAGCTCCCGCCGGACTCCGAAGAATTTTGCAACACAGGAGGTGGGTTTCCGTGGTTTTTGTCGATCAATGCCCATAGCAAGTCTGAGGCCCGTATCCCTTGTGGCGACCGCGCAACCCGAACCCCTGGTCACTGTGTCACTTTGAAGAAGCATCAGCTATCTAACGACTCCTGCAGCTGAGTTTTGGGTTACTTGTAGCCCTGACCCCGAGGAGCATTTGTACTGAAGATAGCCCGCCTACACTCCACGAATATTCTGTGAGCTGTCCCTTTGTGTTTTCTCTCGAGGTCCCTTCGCGATCCCTTGTCCGTCGACTGGTGGGTCCTTGTGAAGGCAACTTTAACTTGAATTGGGCTTACCTGGTTGCTCCAGACCTGCCCTGACTCCATCACTTGGGGAGTCCCCAGGACCTTGCTGGTCCTTACCAAAGCATCTTTTCTCTTCCTGCGTGGATTGCTGTTGCCAAGGCTTGTTTGGTCCAATCCGGGCACCGACACCACAGCACTCGACATCCTTTGTGGGACAGCTCGAATCCAGCTCCTGGTCTTCGTCGATGCCTCCTGGTCCTCGTGGCTGCAGAGGCATGCTTCACCTCTTCGCACCTGAAACACTCGACATCGGTGGGCATTCGCCTATCATCCCCCTGGTCACTGGCAAGTGACCCAGACTCTGTCCCCTCTGCTTTCAGGTTCTTCTGATCTTCGATCCAGGCTTGGATCACACCGGACACTTTTCTACTTCCCAGCAGCAGCACTTTGCAGTAGATCGCCATTGAAATCAACGACGATTCCAAACACCATTTGACACCTATGCACCCGGCTTCCCTGGGTGAGGTAACTAGAGTACTCCGGTGCTCCCATGGGTGCTGGCCCAAGAACCCCGTAAGTCTAAAGTGGTTTGCTCAAAGTCCTCTCCTAAGTGGCCTTAACTTTTAAAATTACAACCGCGACTTTCCCATAGAATAGTACGGGGCTCGCGGCTGTGTACTCGCACTGCACACGTCCCCCGTGGGTCTCCTGTGTCACTACCTTGGGTGGTTCCTTGGGGTCCCAACGATTCTACGTGCTCTAGGCACTGTGCCTGGTCAAGTCGTGGTTCTTGTACCACTATCTTAATATATGGTTTGGTCCGCCCCTAGGGCCCATTGTATATTGTGCTATTTACTGTCATTTTTTAACTGTATTATTGTGTATCTTGGACTCTAATATCATAAAGAGGTTAGTAGTGAGTGTTTACATATATTTTATATATACATTGTGTGGTTCTCCTTTCATTTAGTAATTCAAGAGGTTATAATCTGGTAAACCAAGCTGCTTTACACTCCTTCAAGACTTAGCCTGAAGGCTGCTCTCCATAGCTACCACTAGGATAGGTTTCAATAAAGGTTGTCCTTAAACCTATCATCAATTAGGTTTGTTTGGGCTGGTGCAAGGTGCTCACTATAACTAGTGGACAGCATATGCCAGGCCAACTTCTCACATAGTTGGTGGAAGAAAATGTGAAGGACAAAATAACAGACCAATGAATGAAGAAGCGTGACTGAAAACTCCTTTAAGTACATATCATTTTAGCGAAATTAACAGGTTTTGGTTAACAGCAGCCCTAAAAATGGGGAGGCAAAAAGGCTGGCTTTTTCAGGGTGAGGCTCTTTTTTTCTTCCTTCTCTATGCTCCTGGTAACTAAAAATCTTATCAAAGGTAATTTGCTCAAGCGGTTGAAGGAACATTAGTGGGTCCACGGGGAGTTGTCTCTGCTACGGAGACACCTGGGAAACGTCTGGTGTCTGCTATTGCTCGCGTGACTTAGAAAATAGAAATACATTGAGGTGACTGTCTCAGTGGGCTCAGTAGCCCCATGAGCCTTTGTGGACCTCGGGACGCTGTACATCAGGCGGGCAACTAGTGCCAAATTTGGGGGGGGGGCTGAAAAAGATTTCGGGGTGGGCTAAGTCTTCCAGTCACAGGCAGAGTGGCTGTAAGAAGGGGTGAAAACACAACAAAAGCCTCATTAACGAGTAAATGGTCTTTTAAAGACCTGTGAAGTACTCGGGTGCGGCTGCAATTAGACGGACGCCAGCCCGCGAGGCTGTCTCAGCCGGGCTGTCAAACATGAAGGGGGGGGGGGGGGGGGGCTGAAGCCCGGTGAGCCCAATGGGTGTTGCGCGCCTGCTGTACATACTGACTGGGCTAATTAAGACTGTAACTTGCTGTGCGCTGCGCCACACGCACCATGACCTGCTTGGATGCACAGCTCTGTTTTTTTGCGCAATGTCCTTCAGTTTGTTTTTAAATCGAACAATTGAGGAAAGCAGCCTGTTGACTCGAGAGCTCGGTTGTGGTTGGGTGTGAGGTTGTTTGTGGTGCCCCGTCTTCCCACCCAAACTAAGGCACGGGCCAATCACTGATTGGCGGGTCCCCTCCGTCATCAGTATTCTGCTGAGGCCTCGGGCCGCCTCGGCTGTAATGCGGCGTTTGATATCGGAGCGTTGGCTAATAGACTGTTTTGTTAGCGCGGGTCACCTGCACTGTAACTTCAACGCTTCAGTTCTTTTCATTTAAATCCCGCCGATTATTCAGCGGCAGGCCGCCTCCCACTGCCCGCCCAGGCTGCCCTGGTGCTCTGTCTGCTCGGGAGTTGTGGAAGAAAGGACCGGCGTTGTTTCGCAGGCGGGTAGCCCTTGTAACAGAAGCTATGCAGCGGCATTGGTGGGCCTCACCAGTGGGTAGAGCTGTCAGCCGATCGTGGATTTTCAGTTTCGTATTTATATTTTATTTTTAACTAATCAAGGAAAAGAGAGAATAGAAATTGTAGATCATGCAACAAGTAAAATTAAAATATTATAATGGACGATAAGATTTTGAATGCATATTCAATTTAATACAAAAACACTAAATTCCGATGGCTAATATTATATAACAGCTGTTTGTATCCAAAATGAACGTTTAGCTGACTGTTCTAATGTAACTAAGCATGTTAACTTTACATTACCATTTCTCCTGGCTTCCTCCACACACGTGTGATTTGCATAATCCCGGGGGGTTGGGCAGTATGGGGGACCCTGCTTTACCATTGATCACGGAACCAGATGCCAGAGTGGTAAGCGCAGCCCCTTGCTCCGGGTATGAATGATAGGGTCTGCAGTCCAGTGATCTCACGGGTTCCAGTCTGTGCGAGCAGGCTGGGAGGAGAGCCTTGGGGGTAAAGGTTCTATTTGTTTAACTAATTAAATGTTCCGCATGACATTATCCTTAGTTCTGGAGGCTGCATCTAGAGAACTGTTAAGTTCTGAAAACCTCACTTTTTCAGTAATGTCCAGTTTAGAAGGCCATATACAATATTGTATAGTTCTGGGGTGTCTAGTGCAATGTGTACATCGAGGTGGGGGGTCAGCAGGAGTGATATAGTATTCTGATGGTTATTCTACCTGCAGCGTCTTCACCTTTGAGTTTTCCGGGCATCAGACTGGATCCGGAAACATGACCTAGTTCTTTGGTGCTGGTAGAGAGCACTAGCTCTGACTCTACACCGGAAGTGAAGTCAAGGTTGCATCATTGGAGCAATTTAGTGCTCAGACGTCTGTTCTGTTGTGTCCTTGCCTTTCAATGTGGGTCTTGAGTTTCTCATCCGAACTCTGAGGTGAAGAGATTTTTGTCTCCACGGTATTTTTGGTGCAATGGTATGGACATGTCCCCACCAAAGAAGTCGGGGGTCAAACACTGCCACATGTATGATGGACAGCTGTCCATTACAGACCCACATGATTGCCTTTTCTGACTAGTTCAGAGGAACAACTTGCCATTGTGTGACCTCTGACTCCAAATTAATCTGAAGGCCATCAAGGAGAGAGAGAGAGAGAGACAAAGCTCCTTTTGGCCTGTGCGAAGCTCCTTTAGGCCTGTGCGAGGGAGGAACGTAGGGGACTTTGGGGGTACTGACCATGCCCTCCCACGTCCAATACAATACAGATGCCAGCGTACCCCAAATTTCCAGTATTAGGTACTGATCCAGCTATTTTTTTTACAGGCAGTACTCGACCTGTTTCAAAGAGCAGCAGCCCCTCATGTGTGCCTCACGGCCTCCTGTGACCATTTGAGACACTGCTTGTAAACCCCCTTCCAGACCCCTCCCCCCACATACCTCTTGGCGCAGAGTGATTCCCTGGCATTGTGCATGTTCCTCCTGGAGCTGTCTGGCTTCAACTATATTCCGGGAATCTCAACGAAACTGCCACCTCCAGTGCAATTTCCAACGTTAGCCCTGGGACGCCTGCACGTGCCTACTCTAATGTCGATCCCTACGTCGTTAGGACCTCACTTCTTGAAGACTTTACTGCGGCATGTGAAGCGTATCGAGTTCAGATGAGTGTCTCAGCACCTCCTGAAAGAAGAACGATATCAAGAAGCGCCCAGTGTCCAAAGTCACTATTGGGACACAATCCACACTTTTTCAGCTCAGACCAACAAAATGCAGATGGCCAAGAGGTTGCTAAAGACACTGAGCCCCTGTATTGCTCTAAAGCGTCATATCTTTTGTCCCTTCAAAATGCCAATGGGCTGGATATGTCACCATTGACATTGGTCCAACCCTGGCCCAGTAACAGGAGAAATGGCATCTTTCCATGCCATATTTATAGTGTATAAAGTGCTTGAACTCCCTCTCCCCTCAAAGAAAAACAAGCCTAACATTCTGACTGATCTGCTGTAGTCGGCTCCCTCTACTGTGGAACCCTTCCTCACCCTTAATGAGATGCTTGTGAAAGCTGTTAAAGAGCTGTTTTCTAAGCCTAACTCATGCCCAGCGGTTAACTAAACCATTTCACGCCACTATATTGCAGTCCCTGAAGGCCCGGCTTTCTCGTCCCACCTTCCCTTGGCCAAAATGCTTAGTAATGCAGGTGTCATCCACAGTAAAGATGAACCCAGGAGCCTTTACTTACCATCGTCCAGAGAGGGAGTCAAAAAAGCTGAAGGGAGTGTCAAAGAAAACATTTTTGCAGGTGCTCTACCGTTGCATTCTCTGAATGCAGCTTTTTATTGGGGTGCTACTCCCATGTGCTTTGGGCATGGCAGTGCTAGTGGCTCCTAACTTACCTGAGCATCTCAGGAGCCACTTAGCTGAGGTGATTGACAGGGAGGATGCTTCTTGTCATATAATCAGGATGTGCCTTGATGGGGCTTACTGCATCGCTTGTGCTAGAAGTTCATCCGTGATGTTAAGATGACATGCCTGGCTATGGTCAACAAGGTTTTCAGTCGTTGTTCAAAACACCCTAATGGATATGCCCTTAGAAGGCTATCACAGATGCAGCACTGGAACGGTTCAAGGAGGCTCGAGCCAACTCAAGTTCTTTAGGGCTGCGGTCATCAGTGAATGACTTTATTGACTTTTGCATGCCCAAGGCCTATTCCAGGGTTTCCCTTTCAGGCAACCCAGCCAGCCAGCAACAGTAAAACTCCTCCGTCTGGCAATACAGGTGCAGAGGCAAGGGATGCAGCCATTCAGTCCAGCCTTCCTCCTCCACACCACCAGCGAATTTGTAATAGTTTGCCTGTAAAGGAGCATGTTATGTATGTGGGAGGTTGGGTATTCTTTTTTTCTGCAGGTCTGGAAGGCCATAACCTCAGACCAGGGGGTCCCACAGATTGTGGAAAATGGATAAATACCCTACTGTTCCAGCAGCATCCTTCCATATTCCGCCTCAGCATTCTCCCCCATCTGGTGGACCATCTATGGATCCTGCTGCAGAAGGAAGCAGTGGAATTGGTGCCAGAGCAGGAAATTGGAAAGGGGTGCTACTCTCAGTACTTCCTGATTTCCAACAAGGATGGTAGTCTTCCACCTATCCTAGACCTCAGATTCTTAAATTCTATCTGCATAAGGAAAACATAAGATGCTTTCTCTAGCTCAGGTCTTTTTGTCATAGGATTGAATGGTGTTCCTCGACCTACAGAATGGGTATTTTCATGTAATAATGTTGTGATTGAACAGGAGGTACCTGAGATTTGCGGTTGAGTCCACTTAGTACCAATTCACAGGTCTTTTCTTTGGTTTAACTTTGACACCTCTTGTCTTCACAAATGTTATGACCGCAGTCGCAGCCCTTCTCGGAGGTCAGCCGTGCTGTTACCATACTTGAACTCCAGCTCGACACAGATGGTGTAATTCCACTTGTAGACAACATCATGTCTTTGTTTATGATCACTGTGCCAAAGTTTCACGAGGAGCCCTCCCAAGGCCGCCTGTTCATAGGGATGGTACTGGATATGACCATAATCTGGGCCTTACTCCTCTGCAGAGGATTCAGGACATTCAGTGTATTATTCTGATGTTTTGATCGGAAGCTTGGATTCCAGTCCTGAAGTCTCTACACTTGCTCGGTCTGTTGGCTTCTTATATCCTCCTGGTCCTGCATGCCTGTTGGCACATGAGGGCCCTCCAGCAGTGCCTCTGCAGGACTGGTTCTAGTATTGGGGAGCTCTGCAGACCTTTGTGGTCTCTAGAGATTCTGCAGCATAATTGGGATGTTGGGAACGGAAGAGAACCTGTCTCTGGAGGTCTTTGTGTCCCCAGTCAGCAATGATGATGGTTGTGACTAACGCGCAGGGCCCGAATCTGGGCAAACAGGAGATCAGAGGCTTTTGGTCAGCAGAAGAGCTGAGACTGCACATAAATCTGCTGGAACTCAGGCTAATGCGAGTGGTGTTCAAGTCCTTTTCCCCGTGTCAGATCTTGATTGACAATACCAGTGTGATGTGATATATCAACAAGCAGATAGGAGTTGGGTTTCACCTTCTCTGCCATGAAGCTCTGAGGCTGTAGTCTTAAGTGTACGGACAGGGACTTAGGATGGTAACAAACAATTTTGAGGGCTTATTCAACATTCGAGTCGATGGCATGGGTTGGCATTATCTTGCCAACCACGAGATGTCTCCACCAAGAGGTAATTCAGGACATCTTTGCTTTTTGGGGCACACACTAGGTGTATTTTTTTGGCACTCCTACCAATGACTATTGCCCTACAATCTGTGCACTCAAGTATCTGTCAAAAAAGGGAGCCTACGAGGGCACATTTCAAGTTGGTGTGGAAGTTTTTCTTCACTGTGCATGTCCTTCCATACCTTTTGATTCCTCTGTTCCTGGGGAATATTCACTAGTACCAGCCTCGAGTCATTCTAATCGCTCCAGACTGGCCAGGTAGAATGTGGTAATCAAACCTTTTGTGCCTCTACCTGGTCTGCCCCTTTTAGTCTCCTCTCAGGCTGGAACGATTCTACCAATTAGGGGCAATGTCCTGCTCCCCTCTATGGATTGCACTTTTGTGTGTGTAGATTGAGTGGGCAAATCTGAGTCTATGTCAGCTCATCGACACTCGACAAAGTCAGTCTATTCTGGGATATGGAATACATTTGTAACATGGTGTTCATGCATAAGAATGTATTCTTTGAAAGCACCTTTGGTTGACATTCTAAAGTTCACATTGTTTTAGGCCCAGCAAGGCTGTGCTATTGGTACGTTCAAAGGCTGCTGTGTTGCTTTGTCTGCCTTTTTTAGATCTCCCAGACTTCCTTCCTTGTTTAAGTAATGGGTTGTGGCTTTGATTCGTAAAGGGTTTGACGAACATGTTTCTGCCAGTCCAATTTGTTATGTTACAAAGGGACTTGAATTTAGTCTTGTCATTTTCGATGAGTGCTCTTTTTGACCGCCTGCAAAGATGTCAGTTACAAAGGCTCACTTAAAAGTGTACTTTTGGTTCCACACACCTTGGCTAATCACGTTAGTGAGCTGCAAGCCTCGAGTGTTAGGCGACCCTTTGCAAGCTACTTCCCAGATAAGCTTGTACTGCAAAGTAAGAAGACTTTCCTTCCTTCCATTCCATCTGGGACAGTATTTCACCTTACCCAACTTCTATCGGCCTAATCACCCTAGCAGCGAGGTGGAGTGGTTCCAACGGCTGAACCCCCAGGTATGTTTCAGCTATTACATTAGCTGAACTAAAGAGATCTGGTTTGACAACTAGATTTTTGTTCGGCACACAGGCAACACAAATAGCATGGTGGTTCAAACCCGTTGTGGAAGTAAATCCTCTCCCATAAAGAAGACGTAGGCAGACGTAGATGTTGAATGAAGATTTAATCAGGAGAGAGTATACATTGAGACCCCATCCAGCAGCAAGTTCAAGGCAACTGACACGCATTCAAAACAAAGCTAAGTCGCCCACGTTCTAATCAACTAAGATTCCAGAACCCACTACTGCAAATGACGTCAATAGATATGCTAAGAACACCACACCCGTCTTTCTCATTTGATATTGTTGTGCATCAAGATCTGCTGCACACTGCTGAAGAGCCTGAGGGGATCCAAGCCCACTCCGCCAGGGCAAAGTTTTCCACTAGAGGAGTGCCAGTGATGGACATAGGTAAGGTGGCAACATAGACTTCTCACACCTGTGCCAAATATTGTTTGGTTTCTGAAGTTGGAGGGGATGGGCACTTTGCTTGCCTGATCTTACAGGATTTCCTCACTTACGTTTCTTTCAGGCCCTAGGAGGGGTATTTCTTGGGAATCTATCCAAAGGTGAGGAACCCGCAGGTAGAAATATCCATCAGAAGAGTCATTTACCTTTTGTAACCATCTTTCTGGTGAATGCTGTCTGGGTGCAGATCCCTCACCAGGCTCACCCTCTCTAAATGAAATTTACATATCATATAATAAGATGCCAATTTAGTTAATTGCATCTGGTTTGGTGGAGATGTTGTTTTTGTTCCTGCCACGAGAGATGCAGTTAAAACCAGACTGACTTTGAGGTGGTTGCTATATAGGTCCATTGAAGTCACCATGACTCCACTTTAGGCAGAAAAAAAACGAGTCATTGTGCCATACCAGCACCAGAGAGTGACGTCAGGTGTTTCTGGATACAGTCTGGCGCACCTGGGATATCCACGGGTGAGGAATCTGTAGGTAGATAGTAGTACCTACCAGAAAGATCCTTACTGAGTATTAGAACATTGGAATGTGGAGCACTCCATTGTAGACAATGGAGTGCTCCCTGCTTCTACGGGCCGGTAAAGGTCCGCAGAGCAACATTCCAATGTTTTACAAAAGCCTCTCGAAGCTCGAGGGGATTTAAATCCCCTCGAGCTTCGAGAAGCCTTTGTTTAACTTATTAGAACATTCTGCCCTTTAGTGGCAGAATGTTCTAATAGCCTTATAGCCCTTCCTAGCAGAGCTATACCGCTATTAAAGTCCCGCTGCTTTTGTTAAAGTCCCTCGCCTTCGGCTCGGGCTTTTAACGCTGCAGCGGGCCTTTAATAGCCGGTATAGCCCGCTACGGCGGGCTATAAGGCTATATTAGTAACTTTTTCTCATAGCCCACTTTCGAGAGCTATAACCGTTATTAAAGGCCTTCTTTGTGCGTTATAGGCCTGGCCTACCGGCAAATTCCTATAATGAGGAAGAGGACCTTTAACGGCTGGTATAGCCAGAGGCAGAAGGACTGAGGATAGAATTTTCTAAGATAAACAGGAAGAAACAGAAAGCAAACAATGGAATGTTGGAGCAGAAGGTCTGCACCAGTAATTATTGTCCCTGAGCTCTGAATATTCCAATATTCTAATATTTAAATACCTCCTTGTAGTCTAGAACTACAGGGTCCTGAAGTGACATGTAATGGGAGGCTCAGGTGTAACATAGCACACTTTGGCAGAAATTGTGTTAAATAAGAGAAACCACCTTGCAGTAGAACTGACAACCTGAGGAATAGATTTTATAAGTCCCTGAGCTAGATGCATTTGATAATCATAGCGAGGGAGGAAATAAAGAAGCCTTAATAGTCACAGCACTTCAGCAGACTGTAGACGATCAAATTAGATGGGCTGGAATGCAATGCAATGTTTCCGCTTAAATCTATTCGCCTTAAACTGCAAAGTGCCTGCTTTGCAAGTTACTTTTTTCTTTGCAGAAAATACCTTTGGTAAGAGTGAAGTGATAACCATATTGCGAGAGTGTTCTGTAACCGGAAAGCATAATGTCTCCATTCTGAATTAAGTCGTTTGTGACCCTGCCAGGGGTATGAAGGGCTATATAATAAAATTATAGTTTAAAAAACTATTTAAGCTGTTCCTACTGATATGAAGCTAGGCTTTCCCCCCAGGGATCAGTTTTCTTTGTAACACCAGTATAAGGAGAACTGATAGGTCTGTGATATTGAGTATAAATTAATATTTTCACAACAGGAAGGCTGGCTGATACCTACTGCAGGAAAGTGTTTTCCCACACGGATAACCCCTTTTTTCTCTGCCAGATGTTGCTGCTATGTTGACTCTGTACATTGACAAAGCCCTAACTGGTTTCTCAGTGCATGTGATTCCTTTAAAATGTGAAGAAAAACCTTATATGAGTGCTAGTTATTGCATGTAAATGTACTGTATCAAGTTTCTCAGCCGTAGGGGTGCAGTGTGCCTGCTCTTCGCATGCAGGAGCTGCAGAAGAGCGTGGCCTGAAATGCTTCCAATATCGAATACATGCAGCCTTAAGCTGGAGGAAGGGGTTCAACAGCGCCCTGGTATGCATAGAGATAAGGTAACAAAGGAATGAGTAAGGGCTAGGTCCACACTAAAAGTGATGCCTCAAAGGGCAAACAGGACCTGGGAGGCCAGAATCAAGAGAAATCTGCTGATGCCAGCTTTTCCATGGAGACCTAGGGTCAAGGGGTCATCAAATTAGTTTGGGAGAGCCCAGCATTTTTATCCATGGGCCTTCTTCAAAAAAGTATTTTTGTTACTGTTTCTAGTTGTGATATTTTGAAGGCTTCAAACTGACTGCTCATGTCATCGTTTTTGCCATAACTGAGAAATAAATGTAGATGAGGGTGGAGGATCAGAGTAGGGTTCCGCATTCCCCCAGTCTCTGACAGGTCCCTTATCTGATAGTGTTGCCAGTGGCGGCTTCTGCATGAGGGCAGGGGAGTGTCGCCCCTCCGCACCAGCTACACTAAACGTGAAAAATAAAAAGGCAATCAAATTGTTTTGTTGCCATTTTAATTTTCACGTGTTGTGCTGCAGCCACCAGCCTGCCCCCAGCTGGGAGAAAGGGAGGCGTGGCCTTCTCTGCTGCCAATGGCATCATAGAAAGCTGGAGGAGATAGCTTGGCCGACTCTCTTGTGCCGGCCAAAGTGACATGCACTCTTTGCAGCTCTCCACCCACGTGCCTGAGACAGCAGGGCGGAGACCAATCACAGGCCTCCAGGGTCTGAAGGAGCGACCAGCCAAGCCCGCTCCATCCAATCCTGGCGCTTCTGTCATGTTGGTTACCAGCATGAGAGTAGCTTTAGGATTTGGTAATGGGATTGGCTGGAGCAGGAGCCGAGGGACCAGAATGATGAGTTAGTCGGATGTGCAGCAAACAACGTAACCGACTTTATTTGTATTTTTATTTCATAGCCACGCAGTCACGCACTCACCCACCACCCATTTGCCCTTCCCCAAAAATATATCTACCTGCCATCCGCCCTTGAGTGTTTCAGTCGAAGGTTCCACCTTTACATGGGCATACCTTACACAGTGAAGTCTGCTGTCTGCTGAGAGAATAAAAGGCCTGGATTCAAGGCCCTAATCAGAAGGAAGTGATTGGAGGTCTTGTGTTTATTAGCCAACAAAGACCAGCCTTATGAGTGCTCCCTTGAGAAAGAACGCATTTGGAAGTCTGAACACATAAAAAGTAGAGCCAAATTATAAATGTACAAGATACAGAACTTGGAAGCAATAAGCAACTGTGCAGCTGTTAGAGTGTGACCAGCCCAACCAACGACTGAGTGTTGTGCCCTGCAAGAGGATCAGTGTAGAATGATCTCCAGGGATCCTCCAGTGATGCAAAAAAGGCACTGAAAGACTCTACTGTGCAGTTGACCTGTTAATGGTTTGGCACTAGAATTAGTGAAGATTCTTTGGTGGAACTGGGAAGTGAGTGGTGAAGCAACCCTCAGACCCAATGTGAGCTGGTATCTATTATAGGAACTCTCCGGAAGGCAAGGTTTTTGGTGTCATCACCAAGGACTGAACTTGCGACTGTGAAGGAAGGGCTACTGCCCACTGGCTTGGGCAAGCTCTGTCTGAAATGGAGATGCAAGGAAGACAAACCACCAGTGGAACAATAGGAAGTTCGGAAGCTGCGAACTGTTCCTGCCTGCACAAGGTGACCGACTCTTGAAGGAGCCCCTCTGGCCTAGCTGATGGCTAGAGGCAGCGTGGAACTGGGAGTTGTGCCTTGTGATTGTAAGGGGAAGAAGCCTCCAGCGGCCACTTCTGAGTAATGCGCGGGAGCTTTCATTGACCGTTAATACAGAACTAAGTGTGGAATAAAACGATTACTTTGAAACTCTAGAGCTTGTAAGTGATGGCTTGAAACTTTGTCGGTTTGGTTTCATTTTAATCAGAGAATAGCTTTTTAATTCTACTAAATGAGTCTGGGAGCTTTACTGAGTGATTTATTGATTTATGTTTGTGCTGTTGACCTTTTAATACACTTTCTCTGAAGTCAACTTCTGTCTCGGTGCTGCTTTGCTAAGTGGTAGATGAGACTGTCTCAGAGAAAGTGTTTGTCCGACTTGGAGCTAGTTTTGCACCTTAGTGGGAGAATTTGCCTCACCAAGGGACATGACCTGACACCTACCAGTAATCGCTGGGGAGTAATTATTGAATGCAGCATGGGCTATGAACAAATTGTCTGATTATAGTGTAGTTAACTTTGTAATGTGCCTTTCGTTTGACCCCTGCAAGATGAAAAGGCTGAGTCAACCAGGCAGGAATATGTAATGTTGTCCTGCAGGTTTTGAACATCTACCTCCGCCAAAAGGCACCTTACCTCCCATTGTGCTGAACTAACAGAACTTGCTTCATTATAAACCAACTTAAAACGGACACGAAAGCAGTCGCAAGATTAACTAGAAATGATCTTGCGTGTGTGCATGCATGTTTACATGCATGTTTACAAATAGCATGAACTCCTGGCACGTGCACCATGTCCTTGGGCCAAAGTTTTGTAATTCTACCAAACACTTGTTAAGAACCCAGTTTCTAAAGTTTTTACCTTAATATCAAAAGACCATATCTTCTTTGAGATCTTTGTTCCAGAGCCTAATTCCTTCCTCTAAGATGCACCTTTCTCCCTGCCTTACTCCCTTAGGCAATGGTGCCTCCTTACTTGTCTCTTAAGTTAACTTAGACCCACAGGGCTTTGCTCTCGGTTACCTCTCTGACTTGCACACAGTGCCCTAAATGGAGTTGTTTGTCTCCTTGGCACCTGGTGTAGTGACTCCAAAATTAGCCTTGTTTGCTGTCACCAGATTCCTTTTTTGCTTGTGGCAGTGTGATAACCGGTAGGGCGACACCATCGTAGGAAGGCTTAGGGTCCCTGTATGTTTGACTGTCTTCATTCAACGTGTTAAGTAGACTTTTTAAACGAGTCAGGCCTCTCCATCCATCTCACTAGTGTTGGAATACCTCCATTCTGTATACTCTTGGCTAGTAGAAGTGCTGGTGAAGGCAGCTTTTGCAGCATCTAATCATGGCAGGTTCAGAGTGGACATCTGCCCTGTTTAAGCACCGTCTTTTACCTCAAACTAAAATTATTAAATGGTTGATGTACCATTCAAAAACAATAACCAGCATTGCCAATGCTAATAGGTCTGGCTTTAGAGAAATGTTGGACTACATGTAAATAGCTTGGGAATGGACATGTATTTGTGGGGAAGCAAAGAACTGAAGAATAATATTGGTGCAGGTTAAAAGCTCTGGTGACAGTTGCACTGTCAAGCCAGACCTAAACTTACATGTATGTTAATAGTTGCCCTCAAGGGTGGCTTCTCCGCTATGGCAGAGGAGTGTCGCCCCACTGCCGGCAGAGGCAAACGAAAAATAAAACTATCTTAAGTCAGATCATTTTATTTTTCTGTCCTGTGGCTGAGTCTTGTGGGCGAAGCAGGGGTAGGATGAGTGGTAGGCTCTGCTGTCCGTGCGCATGACTGTTTGACCGGCCATCTTAGGACAGCCAAACCTCAATGCCCCCTGCATCTCTCCAAACCAGCTGTGTTGCTGACTGGAGAGATCAGCAGGCACAGGCTCCCAGCTCCCAATGGAGTGCAAAACAAGCCTGCTCCAGCCAATCCCAACGCTGCTGTCATGGTGAGAGCAGCCTCAGGATTTCCGCAAGGACGCTGGGAGCCTCAGGCTGTGCCCAGAGGAGAAAACCGGCGAGCAGAAGACCAGCAGGTAATTTTTTTTTTTTTTATTCCGTTTCTGCTTCCTCACTGCTCCACCACATTTCACTTACACCAGCCGCTACTGGTTAACCTCCTCCCATCTTACTGCTGCCAGAGAAAGACATCATGAATTATGTCTAAAACGCTTTAATAACATTACAATGTCATGTGTGGGCCCCTGAATGTTCAAGTTCAGGCAACTGGATAAATTAACAAAAGGATCACAGCAGTGTGTAGGGCAAGCACTTTTTATTTTTTTTGTGGAAGCACACAACTTCTGTCCAATCAAAACGTTAACTCCTGGCTCCCCAACATGTGGGCAAAGCCAGAGCCCCTTTCTTCTGATGCTCACATAATTGTCTGGCGACAGCTGCAGTGCAGAGCCAGTCCATAAAAATGTAGATCATGCGAGGGACACTGCGCATTCTCAGAAGCAGTGGGTGTTTAGGGGAAATTCTGTATAGAGTGACACCGCGCAATGCTTGGGTCCTTGGAAGTGCACCCCGTCTGCTCCATTACATTTAAATGCCTTTCAGGAGCGTGGCGGGCATCGCACTTTATCTCGTTTAGACTGCAGCACCTGCAATTTGTATCCTCTTAAGAATATGTTAATGGCAGTGGAGAGAACGACTTGTATCTGGTGATAGCAGATCGTCTAACATCATCTGGCTTCCAGCAATCTCCTGTGGCTTATATACCTACCCTTTCAAGAAATTCTAACTTGAGATAAAAAAAAACATTCCAATAGCGTGTCCCAGTCATCTCCCAGCTATTAAAGCTGTCCAAGAGTTAGACATTGGTGCTGCTGAATGCAAATATTTCCGAAATGTAAGCCAGTCAAGTCTAGACATAACTATCTACCACAGTCCTACAGTTTGTCTTTGTATCTTTTTTGTAATTTCTTTTTAACTTGTGCTTTTTCATGATTTTCCTATAGTTCTCTGCCTCATTTCTTATTTATTGTGCCCTCTTTCTTGCCTTAGCTAAAGTCTGGTTATGAAGAATGTCTTGTGTACCCAAAAAATAAGTACTAGACTCACCAATTCCATCTGCAGGCACAGGGCAAACTGAGCACTCCCCAGATCACGCATTTTTTTATTTCCTTCTTTTGAATGTGATATTTCAGTAAGGCCAAAAAAGTGCCTGGAAGTTAATGGACTGAAAGACAAATTGGCCAGTTCTTCCAAATCAATTTGCAAAACGTTTAGGGCGCAAGAACTTGATAAAGATTCTGCCCTTAAAACCTTCCCAAGAGATGGTACGTCAGAGTGAGTGTTGGCATGCTGCTGTAAAGCCTTGGCTGATAGGGGCGTGCCCCAGGCAGGTGGTGCTTTTCCAGGGACCACAACAGTTGATTGGTTGCTGAGACTAGTCCTCGAGAGCAAAACTATGGGGGTTTTGAAGAAGCAAATGACGTATGTTATAGCTCAGTGGGCTCGTCCGCCTGTTTCACCCATCTTCTAATACTCTAAGTTTGACTCACCCTTTTAACTTTCCGACGTTATTGCTGGGTTATCAAGGCCACCTATAACCCTAAGAGCCATTAAAATGACGCAATTTCGTAAGAGCATTGGCTGTTCTTTACAGCGCTGTGAGCCTGTGACGCTGCGGGTTGTGGCACCAAGTGGTATTTAAATGGAACTCTGTAATGTACAGAAATCTACAGGGAATGCACATGCTCAGTTTTCTTCAGTAGCGCTTAGGGCTGGGAGAATGTTTTTGCGGGTTTTCCATTTTCACCGATGAGAGCACTGAGGCGCCAGGGGCTTTGCCCAAGATCCCACAATGTGGTCAAGTGCAGGAACCGGGATTAGTCTCTGGGTTCCACACTCGACGTCTTTACCACCGGCCGCGTCCTCTAACGACGAGGTCAAGAAGGGATTTGAGAGTGGATGAGAGCGGGTGATGTGGCGGGCATTCAGCCGGTGCTCGTCGGCGCCCCCACCGCCAGCAGCCTGCAGGCTTCGTGGTGTGCTGGTGGGAGGCGAGCTGCGGCCCCCTTCATCACGGCGCCGGGATGATCACGCATGATCCCGTGCTGAGGTTGCGTGGGTATTTTTAGCTGCAGAGGACGGCGCTCTCAGAGGGCTGCGGCTAGAAATTCGTGTATTAATATCCTGTCTTTGTTGGATGCGCTGCGTGCGTGACCGGACGTCGGTTCCTTTTCCAGGTCAGTCTGAGTCTGAAAGCAAGAAACCTAAAATCCCACTAATCTTCCAAGAGCTGAGCTGAAGGAACCATCTCGGTTTATACATGTGCAGCAGTTACCAGGATTAATATTTGCCAATGCAGGCTGCTGGCGTTGCGTGGATCTGTGTTGGTAGCAAATGTTATCTTAATGTTTCCCTGTCAGTGATAAATGACGTGTGTGCCATTTCTGTCTCGGTTTTCCCGGAAGATATGAAGGAGGGGCTCTGTCTGGATCTATAACCTGGGACCTTCTAGTGTCAAAAGGAAAAAAACCTGCTGGTAAAAGTCTTACACTGTTGAAGAGACACCGGATCGGAATGGGGCAAAAAATAGGCCCGGCACCAAAATAAAGGTGGCCTCATAAGCGTACCAGATCGCTAAAAAGTTGCCTACATTTGCAGATCAGGCCAGGTTTGAACCTGTAAACACACTATATGGGCATGTTGCAGCGTGCTGGAGACTGCATGAGTGTGTTTGCTGCAGGCAATGTTTCTGGTAAATCAGGGAACCCAACTGTGAAAACTGGCCCAGCAGACTATAAAACAGACCCACAAATTCTAAAAAATAAAAAAAACAGCCTACGGATCTGTCAGACCAGCAGGCACTGCCTGATTGCCCTTTAGGCCAGTCCAACCCTGAAGAGACTGCGCTGGATTAGGCATCATTTGGCTTGAGGGCAGCGTCAGATTGGCAACACGGGCATACAGGAAATTGCCCAAGGGCCGGTAGCTGAGTTCTAGCTATCGGCTGCTTTTTTGGCAGCCTGGGGGCTGTCTGTGCACTGTCTGTGCAGTTAGGATGCCGCCAGCGGCCTAGTGGGTGCCTGAGTGGCCTTTCTAGAGGCAGATGGGCGGAGGTATCGCTCCCTTTTTCTAGCTGGGCCGGCCCATTAATGTATGGTGATTGAGCGGGGCAGGGGGCCTGAGCAGATGTGGTCTCACTTGCATTCATGTGTGGCTCAGCAGTGTGAACTAATCGGTGCATTTTTTTTTTTTTATCATCTAAGTGAAGTTGATAAAACATGCCCCCCACCCCCTTTCTTTTCTCAAAACTTCGCTGAAGCAGTGTTTTGCAGAAAGGCAGTATGCAAATGTGGGCCACTTCTTTTTAGTGTGCCCAAGCCGATTTTTAATCCCAATCCAACCCTGCTTGAGGGGGTCGCACATGGGAAGCCTTGCAAAGTTTAAATGATTTGTGTTTGGCATACCACTACGCTTGTTTTATGCAGAGGTGGCTTGCAACCTCTGAAGCTGGGGCTAAGAAGCTGTCCTTCTTGTAGCAGGCGACCTTCCCCTGAGTGGGAACTGAAAACAAAGACCAGCATTTGCAATGCAATTGGTCTCTCATTTGTGAAAGTTGTAGCTTTTGGTGTTGTAAATGACATTGTTTTTTTATTTTATTTTTTTGTTTGCAATGCATCCTTCAGAGAAACTAAAATGAGGCACATGAACAACCAAAAAAGTTTAAATCTGTAGTTATGTGACTAGGCCTTCTTTATGATTAGGAAAAGAAAGATGTGTTTTCTTTAAAGTGTGGTAGCCAATTATGCAGTCCCGGCTTTCCAGCTCAATCTGCTTTGCAATCTGGTTCTTGTAGTTCTAAGTTCCATTATAACTGAAGAACTACAGTGATACAAAATGCCATTAAATAAAATAGACCCTGATAAAGTATGCATGCTTTCCGAGAGCAATTAACCAAATGACCAGTGAGCAAGACACAGCAAAGCAATGAGGCACCTACCTCACTTTAATTTGTGTTCATATTTGTAGGTGGACCTGTCCTTTCCCCGGTGCAGTCCCTGTTTCACTCGGCTCAGCATCAGTGCTAAATGTCTGCTACTGTTTATAGCCTGGCTGTCGATGGGTCTGGGATGGCCAGGCTGTCCTTACAGAGCTTTGTCTTGTTGGTTCCGGGGAAGTTACACACTCGCCACCTGCAGCTGCTCGCTGGCCCGGCTGCCCCTAAAGCAGCTGCTCGCCATGCAGCCTGACTACCTGTAGCTGCAGCCCAAGGACAGCCTGGTGAGTTGCAACAGCAGCAACGGAGGCTACAACAGGTTCTTGGACGGAGGGTCATGAATACCAGGTCCATTTTTCAACAGCATCAGCAAAGGGGGGTGGGGTGTACAGTATCCACATGAGGAGCATAGCGCATGTAGGAGTGCCGTACAAAACTAAAGAAAGGCACACTTCAAATATTAATCAAGGATTAAGTGTGGCATGCCACACTGATTAGGGCAGGGGTACTCACAAACTTTCTCTTGGGGGCCAAATTTACAGTGTGGTTTGTGGCCGAGGTCTGCACCTTGGGGGGCGGGCTCATTGGGGGAGGGGGCGAGGCTAGAGCAACAACAAAAAACTGACCATGAGGTATAACACAGGTCCCTGCAGCGGACGCCTTCGTCCACTGAGCCACCGGACCCGGCATACACATCTCTATCTCCCTCCCTCCGCACAACACAGGCTGTGGGTGCGTTAAAGCAACATGGAAGGCGCAGGTGTGGGAAGCAATATGGAAGGCTGTGTGGCGAAAAGCCAAATAGTAGAGAGAGAGCAACATGGAGCTGTGGGGAAAGGCTCACGGGGGAGAAAGCACAGGGCTAGCGATTCAGAGAGGGCCAGGTAGAAGCGCACAGGTGAGAAAGTGCAGCAAGGAATGCGTGAAAAGAATAACACGAGGGAGACGGCTGGAAAACATGCACACTCATGGAGTACTTAACCAAAAATAGTAGTGTCTAAATTGTGAACAGTGGGAGGACACAAGTGATGCAGCCATGCTCCAGCAGAGAGACAAACGCAGCAAAGGAAAATAAAATCCATACAAGCTAACAAGAGACACGCAAATGGGTGACAATAAAGACGACCCAGGGTAAGCAAAGGGCAGGTTCAAGCTGAAAATTAGGTGCGTTTGAAAACCAGACCGCTTGTGCTGTGCGTAGTAGGCGTGACCTAAAAATGACGGTGAAGTACTGGAGGTAATTCTTGACATATGAATGAACCCATGTCCGTTTTGAAAATAATCCATGAAATATTGGAATATTTAATGAGTTTCCCCTTTCAGAGGCCATAGCTTTTTAGCCGTGCTTGTGAAATGGTACTTTAATGCTGTATTTGACCCCCCCCACCCCACCGCAAGATGTGCTGAGGGGGCCCCTCAAACTCACTAAGTGGGTCTGAGGGTTGCCCCCTCCAGTATGGGTAAGCCTGCATGCACCCCCCGCGGGGGCCTTTGTTACGCCTCTGGCACGGCTCTTTGTATCCCAGACACCGCTGCTCATTTAACCTGGGTCTCCACCACTATTTCTGAGAACCTTGATCCCACGCGCCCCCACTCGCAGCGCCCTTCGGACAGTCCACTCGGTGGACGTAGGCCGGCACGGTGCGTCGTGCATTACCTCATACTCCCCAGTCGCCGCCGCTCCGTAGATGCGTGACGCCCTTATCCATTCCTGGCACCGCGCGGCCCTTTATGAGCTGCATCGATCCGCTCCTTGGTTATTTCATAAGGGACAGGAGGGGGGGTGCCGCTTTATCATCCGCCGCCGTCCGGGGCTCGCGCGCCGTTAATAGGCCCGAGTAATGGCGAGCTTTTACAGCCGCATTACCTGCTGTCCCTGTTAACCTTTGATTTCGTGTCTTAATGACCTGTGGATTTATTTCGATAGCGAAAGCTTTCCGGTGGTTAAACCATGGGGCTGGCAAGGACAGAGCGAGAAGAGAGGAGTTTACCGAAGTTTGGACTCTGCGATGCGTACCACAGACCGGACCTGCTCCCAGCGGGGCTGGAATTAGGGCCTGGGAAGTGGACTTGCTCGCACTGTCGGTCACAGCAGGGCTTTAAGTGGGATGAAAAATCTGGGGGCCTCTCATAGGGGCGTGGCAAAATTATATCATTCAGATGTATAACACAAGTAACAATACACTTGCAACAAGCCAGGACTATTGGCTTTGTCAATGGTTGTAAGTTGCATGAGATAAACAAGCAACAACTATGACATCGTTGTATTTTTATTGAAAATGGTTTAGTTCTTGTGGGCTAACGCTAGAGCAGCCGACCTTCGAACTGAGAAAGCAGGTAATACATTATATCCTTGTGCAATGTAACTAAAAACCTACTAGTCACAGTAATATAGCCTACGTTTGCACAAAATAACTCATTCGGTTTGATCATAAGTATATTCCAAACACAATTTTATTACAAAAAGAGATGTTGCATATTAGAGCAATAATAATCTGCCTCCCAAAATAGGTTACAATCTGAGCATATTGAAAATCTCAAACATTAAATATCAAACATCTTAAAAGCATTGTCTTTTAATGCTTTTAAGATTTTTGATTCAATATGCAATATCTCTTTTTGTAATAAAATTACTGTGACTAGTAGGTTTTTATAAAGTTATATATAGTTTTTCTTTTGACAGAGGCACATAGCGGGTATTTGAATACCGCTAGACTTTTTTGGCATCTAATTCTTGAGTTTAGATAGAGGTATCTTCTCTTTTTTACTCATTACGACATAGGGACTTTCTGCTTTTTAACTCATTAATACACCTCGTCCCTAATAAATATATAGGGGTACCTCCCGTTCTTGTTTAACAAAAAATATGTACATATCAGCAGTAGTTTTGTATGACATGGCCCTACGTAATCCTGAAGAAAGCAGTGAGAATCTGTAAACTGTCACCGCCGTGTCCAAGCACCATTAAAATCCTCGTCCCTGCCGTCTGCAGGCACACAGTCTTTGGTATAATTGGAGCTTTGGGGCCACCGCTCTCTAATCCGCCTCTGATTATCTGTAAGTGTTGCATTTTCTTACCTAATGCGAAAATGTCCAGTAATAATGAAAGAAAAAAAGCCAAGGAAGGTGAATTTGGACGTATGGAACCCTGCCGCAAATCTAGGGAATGTTGGTCCCTGGCCCATCGGGGTCCTGAAATACGCAATTTATGATCCAGACCCCAAATGGTAGACTATCGCAGCCTTGCTCAGAGTTATAAGAAAACCTTCCTGTCAGAGGTGATCTTCAATTCTAGCTTCTTAATGCCCAGTAAAGCTAAATGTAAAATGGTCAACTAGACCACGCTTACATATGTGTTTCTTCTGGTGGTTCATCCTGTGAAAGCCAAATATTGAATAGCTATGGCAAATGTGTGCTGTTTGGGTCCTGGTTGGTGAGCTGTTTTTAGGATGTTCACATAAAATATATTTGTGTACAAGAAATCTAAGTGGAATTCATTTACTTATTGCTAATCGTGAAAAGTTGACATAGATTCCGTCCTCCTGCACCTAATCTGATATGCTTGCACCTGATGGTGCTCTATTGAAGACCGAGGGTAATGAGGTTTTCTGGCTGAATTGTCAACCTTTGAATCAGTGACCTAGGTTTTTATCTCTGCTCTGGTATCTGACCAAAAAGTATGCGATTGTTGGCAAATCACTTAATCTCAGTTAGCAAGTATCTGTAATCTAATAGTACAATATAACAAAGTGTAATGCAAATATGTAAAAATCTCAGTTGTAGATGATCTTGAATCCTTTCCCAATCACATTAAGTTATTGCGTTCGTAGCTCCTTAGCGTGATGCATCCTAAGTAAATAATGCTATCCTGTACTATAAGTATTTAATGAAGAGGCAAATGGCCTGCGACTGCTCACTCAGCCTTTTGCAAGATTTTTGACCGGATGGACGAAGAATAGACAGGTTAGGACAGACAAAGTGGCTGGAAAAGAATTCATTTGCAAAGGTGGCTTTTTTGGTGCAAAGTCAAAGTGCAATGTTGGGATGTATTCATCGTCTGGGAGGAAAATGCTTTATCATTTCCTATTGTATGACAACGTACAGGTACCTAAAAATACACAGTTTGAGATATTGTGAAATTAATAATCCCCTTCTCTGAACTTTCCAGAAAACTCAGAAAATGGCAACTTAAGGCACAAGTATCTTGACCATTTGAAAGCATTCACACTTAAAAAGATTCCTCTTTTGTATAATGCCATGGCAAACTATGTTCTAATGTATCTTCAATCATAGCTGTAGTGTTTTATGTGGCAACAGCCACATTCTGTGCGTTAAGATGCTGTTGGCAGGCCAAGGAAGGCCAACCCACCCTCTCGTCCCAACCAAGAGTTGTTTATTTCACTGGTGTTGGCATTTGTCCTGGTTACTGGACATGCATGATTGTTGAAGATGATGCTGCTTTTCCTAACCATTGTTCATTTTTTTAATATTTCATCAGTCCATTGATTCAAGTTGGCTCTTGAAAGTAACAGCTGACAATCCTAGTAGAGTGTAGTATAAACTTTAAAAAAAAGTCATATACCTTATGGCTTGTTCATTTTCTCCAACCAAAATCAAGGCTAGTGTGAAAAAGCCTTGTAAGATCACCTGGCAGGCTGAGGCAAAGTGGTCAAAGAGGTTTCTGCTTTGGCTAAGCTCAAGCAGCAGCATTGCTCCAGAGACCCTCCAAAGACCAATTAAAACTAATCCTGAATATCCATGCCTCATTCTTTAAAAGCTTGGAATAAGTACTTCTTCCTAAGGAAGATATAGAGCAGTGAATGAATGTTGTAGTTCAAGAGTTCAAGCTATGGTACTTGTTAGAAATGGGGGGGGGGGGGGGTTCTCTAACTGGCAATGGTTTGCACCTTTGTCCAAGTAGAGGCCCTTTTTCCTAGTCGGGGTAAGGGGGATACACTAAAATAACCCCTGCTTCACCCCCTTGGTAGCTTGGCAAGGGCAGACAGGCTTATTTCAGAGGCAGTGTGTAAAGCATTCATGAAAACACTACAAATGGACACCACACCAGTTCAGAAAAATAAGTAATCTTTATATAAACCAAACTAGACCACAATGCCAAATATCCAACATACAATAATCAAAATATGACTTTTAGAAGGTAAAGACAGTTCTGTCCATAGCAAACTATAGATGCAACACTTTCAACAGAATGTACCTTGGATGCGTTAAAATCATAAACTAAAACAGCCGCACGGAAAGTGATGTGTCGGTTCCATATGCACAGGGAAGGTGATGCGTTGGTTCCTTGCTCCAGGGGAGGCGATCCGTCGTGCCTTACTGCCGCCCAGGGGAGGTGATGCAATGGTTCCTTACTGAAGAGGTGATGCATCAGTTTCTCAATGTGCAAGGAAGTGATGCGTCGGTTTCTTACTGGGGCCCCAGCATTGTTGTAGACTTGGTGCCATGTGTGGGGCTTCATGGATGCATCGGTTCTCGATGTGGTAAAGGCACTGCATTGAACTCTCCAGCCACGATCCCACAATGCGGTGGTTCTTGTGGTCGCACTGCAGGGCCTTCATCCGAGTTGGTGCGGTGATTTCGGACTTTGGAGATCGGTGCATGAGACTCGAGACTCTGCGCACAAGACTATGCGCGCAGCGATTTTTCCAGCCGCGGTCAGGTGCCGAGTCGTTTCCTTCAGCGGCACAATAGTGATGAGTGGGAAATCTTTCCGCACATCGGTGTTGCATCAAACTGGTGCGGATGCGTCACGCTTCTCAAGTTGCTTCCCTGCTCCCAGCAGAAGGAACAACCTCCAGAGGCCCAAAACAGGAACAGGCACCTCTTGGCAGGTCAGAACTCCAAGTAAGGAAGTTCAGGGAAGCTAGTGGTGAAGTTCTGGTGTCCCTGAGACTTCAAAACAGGAGGCAACCTCTGCTTCACACCCTTGGAGATTATCTTCAAGCAGGGTACACAGTACACAGCAAAGTCTTTGTCTTCTCCTTGACAGAAGCCGCCACTGCAGGCCAACCCAAGGCAACACACAGAAAAGGGACAGTACTTCTCATTTAGCTTTCTCGGCTCTTCTCCTTGGCAGAGGTTCCTCGAGTCAGGAGTATTCTACAGTTCTTGGGCCTGGATCCCAATATACAGCATTTTCCTTTAGTGGCAAGTTTCCCTGTGCTTAGTCCAAACCAGTTCTGTCATCTCAGGTCCACCTTCTTGGCAGGAGTTGGAGACAACATTGTGTATGGCAGACCAGGCCCATTCAGGTGCAAGTAAATCTCCTCCCACTACTTTAAATGCAGCCCAGGTCGATTCAGCACAGCCCTGACTCATCCAGGAAATGCAGGACACACCTGAACCCCTCACTGACTGTCTACAGTGAATGCACATCCCCAGCACCTGTCACTCCAAAGCCAGGCAGTCAATCCACAAAATAGCAGAAGCACACAGGATGGCGAAGCAAGAAAATATCCACTTTCTAAAAGTGGTATTTTCAAACACACTTATATAAAAATCATCTTTACTAAAAATGCATTTTTATATTCTGAGTTCAGGCATACTAAACTCGATCTTTCTACCTTGTCCCATTGGGAAGTTATACTTATAAGATGTTATAAATAAACTCCCATTATACATAAACAAAGTAGGTCGCACACTGCTCGTCATACCAGCAAATAGCCCCATAGAACTCTGGATAATGTAGTAGCAACGGTGAGTACGCCTATGCCACGAGTATGTCACTATAATGCCATCCCTGGACACGTGTTTCGAGGTAATTGCCTCTCGTCAGCAGGGAGCAGGTAGGTATGTGGGGTGCCATGTAGACTGCCAAAATATTAAAGGTAAAATACCTCTCACGGCGCGCAGGTGCGGTACCAAGGCTCGTCAGCCCAAATCGCTCGAGGGAGCTTAAATACATAAACAAAGTAAACTCCCATTATATCCTATGGGACATAGCTTTTCGATAGTGAAAAACAAAATACCCTGTATTTCACTATCAGGACATGTCACACACATCAGTACATGTCCTACCTTTCACATACACTTTACCCTGCCCACAGGGGTACCTTGGGCCTACCTTAGGGGTGACTCACATGTAAGAAAAGGTAATGTTAGGGCCTGGCAAGTGGGTGAACAGTTTACTTTCACACACATCTGTATCCATTCCCATGCTATTTACTTGCTTCACATTACCAAATAACATTAACAGAAAGGTTTACTTGTTTACATTCCCAATGCATGTTTTATCTGGTGTTCAGCAAATCACAGATACTAGTTACGAGCTCTCACGGGCTACCAGGCAGAGTTTGGCTTTGCTTGTCCGAAGAGCACACAAAGTATTCTTTCTTTTATGTTAACAGAGAAAACATCCCTGATGGACTCTATATGAATATCCTGCTGGTGCTGTTGAATGGACCATGAGAAGAGTAGCCTTTTTAGGTTTCTCCTGAGACACCGCATGTGCTGTTTGCAAAACCTTTTGTGTTTAAAAAAAAAAAAAGAAAAAAGGATTAAGACAACACCAGAGCTCACCTATTGCTATCGATAGGTTTGCTTCATCATCACTGTAGTTCATTCACTCGCTTCTGCTCTGCCTGCTACTTCCTCATGGGGCTTCGAGTGTTTTCCCCTGCTGTGGAGCATGGACCAAGTACAGCTTCCTGCCTGCGGCCAGGGTCCTTCCACTGGCCGCGCTCCCCTGCATGTACTTTTTTCCTTGCACTCCATAAGTGTTCATGTGTCAGCCGTCCTTCCCCTGTTATCTGTCATTTTAATTGCTCCCTGTGTTAGCCTTCCCTCCTACCACCATCCTTGCTCTTGCCCCAACCTCCTTTCCCATCCCTCTTGTTGCTTCTCCCACACCCTCCTTCAGCTGTTAGTTGTGTTTGTGTTGCTGCTCCATCCCTCTTCCCTCATGTTGCTTGCCCTCCTGCTGTACTTTGTTTTGCTGTTCCCTCCTTCGTCACCCGCACCTTGCCCATGTTGTTTTCCCCCGCCCTCCTCCTGCTGTCCATTATGTTGCTGCCCCCCCCAACCACGGTTTCCACTGCCCCTTCCAAACCTCCTGTCACAAAAAAGATTAACAAAGCCAAATAGCAATCGCATGAGCGAGAGCTATTTGGGTTTGTCAATGCCTTTTTTAGACCTATTTCACATCAGCACGGGTTGCTGTGCAATATGGCCCAAAGAAAAAGCCTTCCGACACCAGCACTGCTGGCCGCATCATTGCATTATTTTTCTTTAAGCATGTTGCACAGCAGCCGGCGCTGCTGTTAAGCATGTCTAAAAAACATTGACAGAGCAAATAAATCTCGCTCAGACGAAACCTATTGACTTTCCCAATGCTTGTTTTATATTCTGGGTCAGGAAGGTGTGTATAATCAATTATGGTCCCATCTAGTGCATTATATTGTGTATTTGTGCGATGAAAGTTGGTTTGGTAATACCCAGGATGTCTGCTAAAACAAATTAGTGGTTGTGGATGCTTTATGGCCACCACTGTAGTATGTCTTTTTGTGTTGTCTGGGCTGACATGTGCGTGCTTATGACTCCTTATATCTGGAAAAGGACCACTTGTCTTTCTGTCCTATTTCCGTCTTCTGCCTGCTGCATTGTTTTTATTCCGTCGGACTTAGCTCTGCGAGTTATACTGTGCCAGTTGCCAGGAAAAACCCATGAAGCAGTAATCGTCCTTGATGTGGTGGCCAGTAAATTGTGAAAGAAACTTTGCCATTTGATTGAAGATTATCTCCCCTTTACCTTTCCCAGGAAATGTATACTGGAGTCTTTAAGCTCAACATCGCTCTCAGATGCTGAATCGGAGTCCTTCTGTTGGACGTACTCTGGTGCCACTCGGACATGTTGGAAGTTGCATGCTTTTTGAGATATTTAAAATCCCAGTGGCCCGTGAGCAAGTGAAATGAAACTGTGACTGGTCGGTTTGGAGTAACTGGTCTCTCGTGGGTCCCAAACGTGCACCAGAGAGCCTATTGGGTCTCTGGTAGAAATGAAATGACATGAACTGTAAAGCTTTACCTTAAGGCCCCCACTTTAACCTCACGCTGCAAGATAAGTAGGTCAGAGCTAAGCAGTAGGTGGACAACATTGTGTTGTGTTGCATGCTCTACACTGAAGTGTACTTTAAGCTTTCTTAAACTAATCGTTGACCCATTTCACCATGACATTGTTACTTGCTTTTGGGCCAGTAAAGTGCTGTGATCTTCTGTAATTACAAAGTGACAGAGGGTCCTGATTGATTTTAAGCACTCGCCTGTCCTATTTTCTTCTTTGCCTTGGAGTTCAAAGAGAACACAAGTCGTGATTAAAGCCAGAAGCTGGAAACTCGGTGAAGGCGTATAGCCGTAAATGCTGCCTTGAACACAGTGAACAGAAAAGATCCCCACTTGTCGATTAAAGGTAATAATGTGTACTGGGCAGGCCAAAGACGTAAAATGTTAATGGGCCTTTCTCAAAGAGTGCAGCCAGGCAGGTTATTGTTATTTCTGTTCAGCACAGAGAGTGAAGCTGGGGCTGTCCAAGACAGCTGATATACATAGGCCGAGGGACTGGCTGGTTTTCAGGGGAAAACATCATAACATTTTGATTTTAAAATGCTATAGAACAAAACAGTCAAATTAATAATTTAAAAATCTTATTGCCATTCGAACATTTATCAGTTTATTTTCCGCCACCATGACGAAATACATGTTGTAGCTTAATAATAGAGAGATGCAAGTATATGGTATTTCTACAGGACAATCGTCGCCAAAAACCAGTAGACAACTGTACTTGGTAAAAGTCCAGCATGAAGCAGCGAGCGATAGGAGAGATTGCTGGTTTTCAGACTGGTTATGCATTGAGATATAGTGTTCTTTAAAGAAGTATTTTCAACTCTTACCTCAATTGAAGCAGTGTTGTAGAGGTTCTGGGTGCGTAGATGGAAAAGGCCTGTTGCCTTGTTTATTTTTTTACACTTGTTACATTATGTAACATGCTGGCTAGTAGGCTTACTATCTGTTCCTATAATGACAAAGTTCAGCACATTGGCAGAAGCATGTAACCCGTGGGGAAAGTATTATTTCTCTCCAGTCCACTTATGAAGGAGCTACCCGTTATGCAGGAGCCATCATCTCACATGCACTGACCCCACTAAATGTACCTATTTTGACAAAAGTCATACAAACTGTTAAAATTGGTCTCCGTTAGTAATAAATTCTGCTACCGGCGTCTTGTGCACACTTAGTAGTTTTACGACTTTAATCTTGGTTTCTCGATCAAATATGCCGCTTCACAATGTCTGAGCATTTCTTTGCGTAACAGGTGAACAGTAAAGAAAGTCCGAGGCCCACCGATTTGGAATCAGAAATGTCTTTTAATCTCTTGCCCAGTTGCAATGCATAGTGGTAATACGAATTATATTACACTGCTAATTCCTCATCTTTGTATCCTGTGCTATGCTGTAACAGTTTAAATAGTAACCACTTGAACCCATATTGTATTGTAATTAAGGCTCCCTGTTTTCCGTTTTTACTGATTTTTGCAGATAAATACAGACAGAAAACATTTATTTTCTTGTCTGTATTTATTTGAAAATGTGGATAAAAACGGAAATTGGGTTGCTTTTTGAGTCATTCTAAATACTGTCTGCTATGGCCAATAGCTGTGTGGATTGATAGTTAAGGGGGTTAAAAAAGAGAGGAATTTTAGTAAAGAGGCTTTAACAGCAGTATATATGCACAAGGTTGAGAAAGAAATTTGCATATTTTCCTATAAGGGTATTGATGTATCTTCTGTGGGTGTCACAGCATTAAAACCAGGCAGACATTCAAGCATGAGTGCAAATTTATTGGTTATATAAATGTGGAAATATACTAATTTCAGCTTGATTTTTCCACAAAACCTAAAATAAATATGGATAAATACAGACAAAATTAGCAAAAAATAAATATGGATAAATACAGATGGAAATGTCAAAAAAATAAATACCATAAAACCGGGAGCCCTAATTGTAATTGTATTGATAGATAGCTTTCTGCACCTGACGAGGTGAGGCTAGACCTCCTTTTAACACACAAACTGCTTTGACCGTATTTCTTGGAAACATTATACTAGAATAGCACATAGCTAGTTGTTTGGCCAGGCATCACCTTTTTATCAAAGTGGAAAATACATTGAAGGCTCATCCCAAATTCTGTTGACATACATGGGGTTTCCAGCCTTCTGTTGCCACAAGTTACCTGCTTTTGAAGCCAGACCTACTAATTCATTGCTTGTAACAGAGGGAACCCCTTCCTGGTTGAGCCGGTTTGGTACCTACGGTGCTAAAACATTGAGATCTTCAAAATTCAGATGCCACTAAGAAATTGGTTAGACAAGTGAGAATAATCCTGTAGGCTCTTTATCCATGTTAAGAGCTGGTAATCTGTTTAGTTCCAGGCCCATTTTCCCTTTGTCTTTTCCTTTGTTCAGTCGATGCTACAAATTGTACTGGAAAATCACTGAATCAGCCCGGTCTCATAAATGGCTTGCAAAATGTCCTTCCTTTTGGAAAGCTCTGTGTGCGCAGTGTTCTCTAATACATGTACCTGAAGTGAGCGGAACAGACGTTTACTGTGAAAGATCAGTCCCATGCAGCAGAATCTGACCTAGTTTTGTCCAAGCAGATTTGTGCCTCTTTGTGCCAGTCCGTCTGGAGAATTGTGCTCATTGTTAATTCTTTGTCTGGAAAGCCCAAGAGTTGCCTGGGCCATCCTTCAGCGTCCTTCACAATGTCGAGCAAAGTTGTTTTGCTAAGAACCTGAATTTCACTATTTCTGGCACAGGAAGGAGAATGACTGAACGAACAGGTTCTATGCTTTATGAACTGGGTGAGAGAGATCTAATGTGTATTAAGCTGATCAATTTGTACATATGTATGTGGTAGTTGCATGTTGTAAACCTAGCTCAAAGGCAGTGGAGCACTGTTGAATTAGCAGTTTCTTAGTGGTAGATTACATGTCCATGTCTGAAGTTTCATTGGTTTCTATTCCAAATGGTAGGTGTAGGAGAGTAGGGTCTGCAATCCTATGATCACCCAGATTTTTTGCTTTTGCTTCATTGGTTTACGACTTTCCCCGGCTGTGGGCCTGCCAATCAGACCCACAGCCTAGCTGTTCTCTCTCGAAATTAAACACATGTACATTAGGTGCATCCACCAATTGGAACTGGGCCGCCTTGTCAGTCCCTGTCTCAGCATACCACAGGTATCCAGGGCATCGGTGTACCCAGGGCCTACCAGGGGCTGCAGCATGTATTATGCCACCCCCGGAATAGCCGCCCAAATCTGACACAACTGGCTGCACGACAGCTGGGGCAACGTGGTGTAATCACCCGTTGCTGTAGGTGTAGTATTCCTACACCGAACCCTAAAATGGACACATGGATTCCTATCAGTCACTCCTATGGCAGGCCTTATCAATCCTGAAGGCAGAGTGCAGGGAATCATGTGGGACGGTGCTCTGGCGCGAGCTGAGCCCGTCGACGGCTTGCGGAACCAAGTCCTAATAGCCGTTCCATGGTGACGCGGGCCAACTACTTTTAAATGCATTATAATCCTCGCGGTTATTTGCTAACTTTGGCATCGCATCACCTACACATGTCGAGTAAGGTGTCATACGAATTGGAATACGAACCCCTCGCCAGTTCTGGCGACGGGGTTAGCATTCCCCCCTTTTAGAGGGGCACGACATGGAAGTAACCTTGAACCCCGGTTAAAGTTGACTCAAGCCTCAGCATCACAAAATGGATGCTGCCACCAGACACAAGTCTGACCTCCTGCTGCTGGGAGACCTTCCAGCGAGGGGAGCTTGGACAAAGGGTTTCCTGTCGAGGGCGGTGTTAGCACCATCCCAGACAGGGTTTGTGTATCCCAGGTAGGCAGGGCTGAAAGGAAGGTGATTGCAAGTGGCACCCCGGTGCTCACTGTGCATAGCCCGGCTCAAACCAGTTTCGGGGGCACACCAGCCCCTGAGCTGGGGCGAAGCCGGACAAAGGATAGGGGTGTAACCACCCCCCTCCTGGCTCCACCCATAGGTAGAACCTAGTCACGGGCCAGCCCCTTTTCTTAGAATAAAGGTAGGAGCGAGTCCCCTTCCCAAATTGGATAATTCTGAATCTTGAACTACTTTCCACGAAAGGAACTCTTGACTATTTCTTAAGACTCTCCCTTGTGGCTAAGGAGTAGCCACCCTGCACCAGCAGGCACCACCTAAGCGCTTGCGGTTTGCTGTAAGTCTCTCCTACGGATCAAGACTGCCCAGCTCGACGAGACCCGAGTCCCTGCCATCTCTGACCTTTTACCTACCTCATCAGCCCAGCTGAGAGTCGTAGGTGTGACGAGACCTGCGGGACCGGCCATCTTCAGAACCTGCACGACGCTTACCTAGCACGCCCACCGAGGGACCCTCGAGTGAGTGCACCTAGGGTCTGAGAAGCCCTAACCCTGAGCAGCTCCAGCCCCGAAGTCTGCCTCCCCAGCATCCACGAGATCTGCGTGGGGGCCCTTCCGCTCCTTGCTGTTCACCGCGTTGTTCGACCACTTGCCGACCGGCTTGTGGCCCTCTTCACGACGCACCACGATTGTTTCATCACTAGTCTGGTTGCTCCAGACTGGCTCTTGCTCCCCTTCAACAGAGGAGTACCACGGACCCTCCTGGTCCACTCCAGACGCCATCTTGACTCCACCGCGTGGGCTTGCCACTGCCAAGATCCGCTGCCCCTTCCTGGGCCCAGCATCATCAACAGCAGACACCTTCGTGGGACAGCTCGCCCTCCATCCGGGTCGCCGCCGCGCCTCCTGGTCCGAGGACCAGCCGAGTCCGACGTCATCCACTCACCTGGTCGAGGTGACTTCAGCCGGTACCCTCCTGGTGCCCACACGATCGCTGGCTAGCGGTTGAGAACTGAGTCCCCTCTGCTTTCAGGTTTCCTTCATCACCGATCCCGGCTTGGATCTCGCTGAACATCGACACTGGTCGCCTGCCAGCAACTCTTCTTTCAGGCTCCTGAGACTACAACGAGGACTTCCGACATCTTGCCGAACCTTCAACCGCCGCAGCCTCTGGGCTAGGTAACAAGAGCATTTCGGTGCTCCATCGCAGGTTCGCTTTACAAGTGTCCAGTTCCTTTTTCGTTTAGTCCCACTGATCGGATCACTCCGGAATCAGTAACTTTAGACTGTCTAACTTCTCCCCTTCTACTTGCAGTGTAATGGTTTCGTGCCCTCGGGCATTTGTGTAAATTGTGCAACCAGAAGTATTTTCCTAAGAGTTTTGTATTGTGCTTAGCTCCCTGACTCATAAAGAGCCAGGGTAGTCTTGTTATAAATAAATATCCTTTATTTTCATAACAACTTGTGTGGTGTCCTTTCACTTGGTGTTCAAGGGGTATATGTGATGGTAAACAGCTGGCTTAACACGCCCTCTAGAGTTTAGCCTAAGACTGCTCGTATCCACGCTACTAGGATAGCTGGTCTATAGGGTTGACTTACAACCAATCATCAATAAGGGTTGTTTGGAATGATACACAGTGATCACTAGAATAGTGAGCACTACATATCAGGCCAACTTCTCACAGTAGGGACCACCTTGCATTTCCCATATGAACTAAGCATGTCTCTAGGAGTTTGCATACATTTCTTGGACGGGATGCTTGGGCTCACATTTTGCATAGCAGGCATCCGACCACGCCCATTATGCATTTTTTTTCTCAAGAAATTAGCTAGTCTTATCTTCGTTTGACTTCAGACCTAATGGAGCGAGCGCATACATAGATACAATGTTGTTGTAGTTAAGAACCACTGTGTCCATCTCCTGTGGTTGTGTCATGCAGTATCTGAAACTCAAGATCCCCTAGGTCGGCTGAATGGCCATTTTCACCCTGATCTGCATAAGTCCAGGTAGTGATATTGCACTAGCTAGATCACTCAAGCTGCAAAAGGATTTGTGAAGAAACCTTTAGGTGTTCATGAGACCTTCAAGTTTCAGGTCTAAGTTCTCTGAATGCATCCATCTGTCCCACTCCCTGTCGCTTTCGCCCCTTATTTCAAGCTATGCACCCTTTTCAGTAGTTTGTGGCTGACTACATTTAGAGTGACAAGGAACAAGGACAGGACAGTTAAGACCGGGGTGAAAATGGTTTTCAAAATAACAATGTCTCTGCCGGGAATCTTTTGCTTAAGACAAATAAAAAAGACAATCAAATGTTGATGAGAAGGTAATGAAGGAGACCACAAGGTATGGAGAGAAGAACAGGGTCTTATATTAGAAAGAAGGTAGTTATATCAGCACTACAATACATCATATGCAAAAGTAACCCATTAATAAAAATGTGCACAAACGTGCTTGTGAGACAAGTGAACTGTGCAAGTGACACGTAATATACAAGTGAGGTAACAGCGGGATGGAGAGAAAAAACAAGGTTGATAAATAGTCACAAAAACAGTCAGTAAGTGAATATCAGAGATCTCAGCTGTTTAAGGACATCACAGTAGAGCCCATAATTGCACTGGATGGTCGACGGTGTTTCAACCTGATTGATTCCAGGTCATCATCAGGACTGGGTTACATGAGTTGTAAGAGTGCTGTCAGAGTAGCAAGGTGCCCGCATGAAGAAGAGTCAATTCAGTAGGAGGGCTTCTTAGGAAGGTTGTGTGTAGTTAGCCAAGTTCCCACGGATATTGGAACTAGTATTAATATGGAGGCCAGAAATCCTAATCTGGCGTCTCGCAGGGGAAGAGATGTTGCCGGTCCTGATGATGACCTGGAATCAATCACGTTGAAACTTTGTTTACGTGACAAATTATCAAAAATGTTTTTTGCTCCATCCCGCTGTTACCTCACTTGTACATTATGGGTCACTAGCGCCGGTCACTTGTCTCACGAGCACGTTTGTGCACATAATATAATATAATGGCCGCCTGTGAATGCATCTGTGTGTATGGGCACCCATCTATCAGTGTTTTTTAATTTAATAATAAAAGGCATTCAAAGATGGCCAACCAGGCGTAAGCATGTGTTGAGACACGGGCAACCATTTTTGTAATGGCTTTTGTGAAGTTATTTTTCTCACAAAAATGATAAAACAAACACAAAGCCATAAGGCTGGCAACCAATGCCAGCCTTATTATCTTTATCATTGCTCGATTTAATAATATCTATGGTCATTTTATATTTCATTCCTGACTCTGATCCTCTGCCTGTATCTCTTTTCATCCTTAATATGTCGGTGTTTATTGCCACTGAATTTTATTACACGCCTTAAATCAGGTCATTAATTCTGCAGGCTCTTGGGATACCAGTCATGTTACATGATATCTTGCTGCAGTCTGTAAACCAATTATTCTCTCTGCCCCTTCAGTGTGTGGACTCGCATTTGCCTTCTGTAGACCTGTGCATCTGAACTGTGTTTGTGAAATAGTTCATATAATTGAATCCGTTAGTTTTCCGGTTGGAGGAAGTTAAGCTGACAGTCTAATCTCGGCACCCACTTCCGGGCAGGGCAGTCTGACGACACCTACTTTTCTGAAGTCTCTATTAACTTCTCATGTAAGGGTTCGCATGTTTTAGTGTTCGTAAGTCTACTGTTTAGCATAGTTTTGATTATTTTAGCATGCACCGCCCATGCAGTACACACCATAACTCTATCCCTTCGCTTGTATATGTTCTTACCGTCTTTTATATGGCTTCAGCATGTCTCCAGACACTTCAGGGCCGGAAATATTTGACCTTCGGACTAAACCAGACTACCCCGAATCTCTTTGGACTTTGTGAAGCCCAGTTTGTCTGGACGGCTCTTAATTTACGTCTCCCTCCCTTTTTCGAGGGGAGGGGGGTTGTCTTTACATGCAGACCATGTCTGGCATGGAGGTCAGTCCGAAAATAGTCGCTTGTCCTACAGCGTTCAAAGGTCACATTCGAACACGTTTCCAAATTACGCGCTACATTAGCAAAATGGAGAAAAATGCTGTTTTTTTCTTCCTGCGAAAGCTTTCTCTCTGCAAACGCTTACCCAAGGAATGCAAACACTCCCGAGGCGGTAAAGAGAGATAGATGCCCTCTAGAGAACCCGCGCACGTGCCCGACCTCGACGGGTCTCTGTGAGGAGGGAGCGGGCGCGTCGTCCTCGGAGGAACCCCGTTCCAAGGCACCGTTAGTCTGGGCCCTGTGACCTCTGAGCCGGCGGGAATCTGCGGAGATGAATGATCAAACTATCAAGGAAGCCACCTTGTACTTCCGCCCGCCCGTCCGCATCTGGCTGGTGAGAGGAATCGTGGCCAAAAGATTATCAGGGATGTGTGAAGAGAAGGGATAATAGCTGAAAAATCCATAAAAAAGTGTCGTGGCGAGCATCTCTCACTTGGGTGACGAGGAGAGTGAGTCAGATCAGCAAGTGTGAAAACCGGAGGGAGGGAGGTGGCCTAAAAATAGATGCCAGAGAAAAGGAGAAAAATGTGCCTCGACGGTGGGAGAGCGGCTGTAGATCACTTGTCGAAATTGCATTACAAAATTTGGGTGAGTCAGGGTGTTATCTGTGCTCGCGCCTTCTGCTGCTGTGGGGTGGCCGGGAGCCCCCGCGGGTTGATCTCAGACACGCCGGGTGACTTCACACGTTTTGCTCCTCTTGAGCATATACCCTTGATGACACGCCCGACGCCACCTCTGGTCGCCCTCTCCTGACAGTGGACTGAACCCCTAAACTACCTGGAGATGAGTTCAGACTCGCGATGACAGGTCTGGGCGACATCAGACTGTCGAGATGGCAGGTGTGGGCGACAGAGCCCTCCGACCTCCTGTGGTGCTCGCATGGTAGAAACACACCGCTCCATGGCTCGGAAGTGCACAGCAAGATTCAGTTGCGGGGTTCCTTATCACTCTTGCCTCATTTGGCTTGCTTAATGTCATGCGCCTCTGGTATTATTTCTTTATTCGGACTGCGGCTGTCCACTTTGTGTTATAATGCCACCGTGTGTTGTCGTTTGGTGTGGGGGTGGGCGGAATTTACGAAAGCGACTTTCGCAAATTATCGCGAAAATGTTAAAAATCTCCGCAAACAAGCGGAAATATCGCGAAGATGCGGAAGTTTTTTTCCGGCATGTTCGCGAGATTTTCTGCATGGTTGCGGGTCGCCAACTTACCCATATGGTTGCTTGCGGGCGCGGCCATCTTGTTTTCAGTTGTCTCGCGGTGCATGATCGCGAGAAAAAAGACGTGATCGTGCGACACATTACGTCACTGCGGACGCGAACTGTCGAGAGACAGCGCAAATGGCTAAAACAATACAACATCTCATGGAGAACGCGACCGGATCGGGAAAACTTGTCGGCGAACGGGGGGATTCAGGTAAGGCGATCGCGCGAGAATGTATTATTTTACAGCGCGAGCAAGAACCAAATTATCGCAAAGCTGCGGAATGCGGAAATTTGGACATTTCCGCGCTCTCCGCGGAAATGCCAAATTATCGCAAATTCCGCGAACGGAACGTAAATTTTGCCCAGGCCTAGTTTGGTGCTAGATGGGTTTAATTTCCGATTTTTCGATCTGTTGGCAGACCGTGCTTGTAGCACCACACCTCAGCCAGGACTGTCCTTGAAACAGCAGCGTTACCCTTGTGCTGTGGCTTGTGGCTCAGATTAAGAGCTGTGCCCAGATGCCTGCTTCCATGGCCAGTGTTGGATCTGTTTCTCCTCTTCTTGCTTCCATCACCTGCTCTCTGCAGCCACCAGCGCAGCCTCTGCTTTAACAAACCGATCAATAGCTTGTTAGAGATTGTAGGGACAGCAGGATGGTATCGATCAGTGATTATAGATCCATTCTAGGGCCTTCCGACCACCTCTAAGTAGATGGGACTAAGGCCTGTGCCGCCCTCTTTCAGTGCCTTGCTTTCCTCTACATGCAGCGTAGGATTTTAAAACACGTGCTGCAGCAGGAGGGAACTCATGGGCTGTTTGACTGTGTGTAAAACTGTGATTCACACCTGAGGGCTAACGTGTTGTCCCACGCTCTCCAGGTTGAGTCTCTGAGGGGCATCGTGTTGATCAACGAGTAAATTTGATGCTGGCATGATTTTCAGGAAGACCCAGAGCTGTGCAGGTTCAGTGGAAGAGAATGGCACCTTTATCCAATGTTGGATTTGGATTAAAAATCGGCCCTGGCACACACAAAAAGTGGCCCACATTTGCATATTTCCTTTCCGCAAAACACTGCTTAGGCGAAGTTTTACAAAAAGAAAAGTGGGGAGGTCTCCGACAGGCATGTTTTCTTAATTTTACTTAAAGAAATGCACAGATTAGTTCACACTGGTGAAACCCACCTGATAACAAGTAAGGCCACTAATGCTCAGGCCCCCTGCCCCTGCTCAATATGCATACATCAATGGGCTGGCCCAGCGCGACAAAGGGAGTGAAACCTCTGCCCGGTGATAAAAGGGAGATTCTGGACGCCCACCTGCCTCCAGAAAGGAAACTCAGGCACCCACTGGGCCGCTGGCGTCATCTGAACAACATAGACACTGCCCAAATCGGCCCCCAGGCTGCCCACAAAAGCAGCCCACAGCTGGAACTCTGATACCGGCCCCTCGGTCATTGTCCAAGGGCCCGCCTTACCAATCCGACCCTGCCTTTATCCCTCTACATGTTGGCCCCAGGTATCTTCATGTGGGTGTTGTGTGATCATGAGCCTTCTTCAGGAGTCAAGGAAGGATGGCCACAAATCCATGATAATTAAATCCTTAACATCTCTGCAGATACTGCCAACAAGGCTGAGAGTGGCTGGAGACGGTTCCAATACCAATTATAATAATTACTCCAATGTAGGAGCGCTGCACATGATGGCAGTGCTAATTGGCGATACTGTTGCCTATTGGCACTCCATATAGTGACCTTGAAAATATAAAAGGCTGTGTTGGCCTTTCCAGGATGCGTATGTTTGACCTGCAGGTCACACTATATGTCCTTGAATTGTTGAGCCGCCTCTTGCTCATATTGGCATGAAAACACGGTCACTGTGTCAGGCCTCTATTCCTATCAACCAGAGGTGGAAAACTCAAACGCTCTTAGACACTATGACAAAGCACATTGAGAAGTAGTAAAATTCAAATTTTTCTGTTTGAGCCACGGTTTTGCAGATAACGTCATCTGCCATCCCTTAAAGGTTTCTCTGTTACATCCTCATTGTTGATAACTTCATGAGATTTTAGAATTCAATGTGTTAACCAGCCCTACCCTAGTGTCTACCATTAAAGCCCCTGAAGCTATGCCCATTGTCGTCCTACACACCCTTCAAAATCTCCTGGGTTACGGTGCCATGCGCAATGCTTGGGTGCCTTCCCCTTAAGTCTTCTGTCCTCTGAGCAGTGTGGCAAGGATTGAAAACAAACGTTAAAGCTGGCATTGTGCATGAGCCTAGGTTGTGACCATGTCAGCTGTCCTCGACTTTATGCAAGGGAACTGAACAGACTACTCATAACTTAAGTTTTGATAGGTATAGAGTTTTAGTGCCAGTCAATTCAGTTTACTGAGAATCCACCCTATAAGTAAGGCTCCTGTGATGCACTTACATCACAAACTTTTATAAAAAAGATGTACAACAATTTATAGTTAGCGTGTCCGACCGCGCAGGCCTACTCTGACCCCCTTGGTCCATCTTACCACTTTCACTGCACACTCACTGCCCCTCTGTAAACCTTACTCTTTCCAGTGCTTACTTAATGCCACTGAACTGATGTGAGAATTCCATAGGGGGCTTTTACGGTAGGAGCTGGGGAGAACTAATGCAAGTGGATGGATTTATTTTTGTTCTAAGTGTCTACATTAAATACTGTGCGGTACAGTATGGGAAAGGATCTCTTTGGAATGGGTATAGCTCTGCGCCTTATGAGTTTGTGACTAGAATAATTTTTCTAGCAGTTATATTAACTCTGTCCCTAATGTTGATAATAAGTGTGCAGTTTTTCCCTGCACATGTGTTGCGTCCCTTTTTTCTTACACTTTTCAGTCCCCTGTTCCCTTGTTATGTCAATGTATCATCATGACACAAGGGGAACGTGATGTCAAATAAATGAAGTGAACTCTCCTTCCTTGGCGAATATCTGCGGAGGGATGTCATTGTCAACAATTGGTTGCAGTACTTCAAAATATTCAACTCGTGATACTTAGTGTCTGATGGCACAGAATAGCTGGGAACAGGTTTTACCTAGAGCCCAGAGTCCTGTGCATTTGTTAAGTCTTGCAATAATAATATTTTTTATGGACGTTGTCATTTTCCCCGATTCTTGAACTTGACCGAAACATTTATCAGACTTCGAGATGATGAGGCTACATATGCTCCTTAAAGACCACGAAAATGGGTGGGAACTTGGTCTGGGGCAGGAAGCGGCGCCTTAAATTCTCCTGGTCTCATTGAGGTAACTTGATTGAGCCATCAAAGGCGTGCTTAAGGGACTGTTAACAATAGGACGAATATGCTGTGGAAAAGTGAAGATATGTGGGTGCCGCTTACAAGCCTGTGGCTAAATTCTGATTTCAGTACAAACTAAAGTTTGCACGGGGATCAGAATTTCAAGCTGTGGTGTTTTATCACACCCTTGCTGTCCCCCCCCCCCCCCTCACAAAATTGCACGTATCAATGTCCTAGGAAAGTAACTGCGATTCTGCATATAATGCCTTATTGCCAAGTTGGAATAGGAGGTGTTTAACCTGTATATTCCTCAGTTTGTGGTAAATGTGTTTACCTGGTGCGCTAAATACCTCACCCTATTTCACTCTCAATTTGAAGTCTGGGCTTTGAAGTTGAAAGACACATTTGCAAGAGGTTGTTGAGAAATGCATTGTATTGTTTGTTTTGATGTACTGTAGAAATGGTATTTTGACAGAATATCTTAAAAAAAAATTATTGTGGGACAAAACATTGTGTCAAGAATATGGAGGACAAAGCTATTGTGAAAGTAAGTTTCTATAGGTAAGCCAAGTTTTAATACATAAAACTCCACAAATGTATACCGTGACAAAATATATATAATATATATCTTCAAGGTACATAGCTGTAGAGTTAAGAATAGTTCATCTATATGTACCTATGTGCTCTTAACTTGTCAATATTTTGTCGTTAATATTTTTGACATGATATTCTGTCCACACAATATTTTTGGTTCCTATTTTGTCAGTGATCCTTACAAATTGCTGTACAAGGTCACACAAGATTTAATGGGCAGCAGAGTTAGTCTCAGCACGTGCCAGCTCAATGACATCTGTAATAATGTCTACCTGCACAATAGAGGTTTTCATTGTTGCACTTTCGAATGCGATCCACACAGGTCATTAATCAGTCCATTTGACTGGTAATACATGCACTGAAGACAAAGCAATCACTCCCATTCCAGCTTGAAATGAAGTCATTTCCACTCAATGTGTCCACGCAAAATGGCGTCAACATCCATCTATTGTGGGGAGGTACAAAACTGCTTCTGGATTCATTTAATTACCAAGACACCCCGTGACAATCAATGGTCCTTTCTACATCCAAGGCTACAGATACACTTTAAAAGACCATAATATCAATGATTTTACCCTCTTCAATAACAAAAAATACAATTTGCAGCAAACTAAAGGTCTGGAGAAATTCTGAAAAGCCTTTCTACTCCTGTAACTCACGGTTAAGACTTTCCCATCAAAATCTTTAAGCACCAAGGATTGTAAATTGTGTTGATTTAATATGTTAAAACCTGATATGGAAGAAAAACTGTCCAGTTAGCCCTACCACCACGTGACTAGGTCTTCATCCTTTTCCTAACTGTACCAGGTGGTCTGAGCTCTCATTCAAGAGCCAAGGGTTCAAGAAGGCTTACTTGGGGCCTGATTTAGAGTTTTGCGGTTGGGTATTCATCACAAGCGTGACGGATATCCTGTTTGCCTTTTTGCAAGTGCCTTGGGATAGAATGCACAAGTAGTAAGGTGGACGGGATATGCATTACCTTTGGGATGGAGTACCTGTCTGTCCAAATCGGGCCCTCAATCTGTTATCAAGTGAGTCTCCTCTTAAAAATGTATCTCTTTCCCCTGCCTAGCTTTAGTCCAACTCTTTAAGCTCTTGTAAACTGAAGGAGGAAACTTTGCTGATTGGCATAAAAGACTCCACCCTCACCATCTCAGGCCTGTGTGCTGCCCTTAACGCTAAAGCCCAACCCACAAGAAATTATAGCCACATCACCTCCCACTTCCAGACCTTCACTCATTCCCCGATACAGCAGGCATGAAATTCAAAACCTATTGCAGCATTTGCACGGCCCTCAATCCTCCCAAACGGTGTATGTCATCAATAAACTCCGAATATCAAGTGGTCAAGAACAATCTGCATTCTGAACAGCAATTTAGAGAAACGGAGGAATAACCAAGACCTGAAGCAGGCATATTTGTGCTTGGTGCCCAAACTCTGCATTGACTTGCTCTTCACCCAAGGTAGTCCCTATCCCATCTCCACAGGTTTCTTGAGACATTCCCTCTCTACCAGTTTCTGCCTAATCCTGCCCCAAAGGTTTCCTTTCACGTACACCACTGATTTCTGGCAACCTCCAACTTAACTACTCCCCAACTTTGTATCCCCACTGATTTTGTACCAATGTTTTACTCTGAATAACCAATACATTTTACCGACTGTAACATGGCTTAGGACACTCTTGTCCCCAGTCTGTCTTCCTTGTGTACCTTCTCTCGGTATGTGTCTGTAGTAATGCTCATTTACTCTGTCATGCTGTGTATGCCCCTCCCTTACCGCTTGGGGCCAGGTTACGAACAAATCCAAGTTAACTATATGTGTTTAGAAGGAGTCACTTGTTGTCACCCTCCCGTCATGTCCAGGTACCCTTTTATTTGTGCTGATAGGATTTCTGAACTGAAAGTCTCACTCACATGTTCAATTAGCGTAAGGGCATTAGGTCTTCAATAAAGGCTTTGAAATAAATGCCAGTTTTTTTACTTTAGTTTGTGCAGTGGCTGCAAAATAGTTACCCGACAATTTAATTTTTTTATAAAGTAATTGTATTTTGCCCAAAGCCACTTAAGAGTTTTGATAACTCGCATGATGGAGTGGCAGTCGGCAGAAGTGTGTCAAACATACTGGGCAAGCAGACATAAGCCAGCTTATTTCATTAAAGACATTTTGGGAAACAAAAGGTACTTTTGGGACCTGCTGTCTAGTGTAATTGGGACGATTTGTGCGATACCTTCTATTCAAGATTGAGCGTTCCAGTTTGCCACCTCGAACCAACATACTTTTTTAGGTTTAATCCTGTCTCGTTTCGTTTGCTAACAACATCTTGAGGCCATTCGGAAAGCTACCCTGGGAATGCATTCCACCCATTGCTTACTATTAGCTTTGTGGTTTGAAACTCACATTTGCTTGATTTCTGTTTGCTGGCTTTATTTGTTTTAGGCTGTTCAGCTTAAGTTCTCTTCCGCGGGCCAACGTCTATTTACGGTATCCTTTCACAAGTGCCGGCCTTTAAGTTTTGTTCTTATCTCGTCACGTTCGCTGTGCATTCAAAGTTAGAGGGCAAATGTCGGGCTCTGTCTTTCAAGAGAGCTTGGTGTTTACTTTTCTTTCTCTGACTTCAAACTGAGAAGATTTGTGACAACCTTGTGGCTACTGGGGGTCTGCTGGACGGAAGGCTGTATGATGGTTTTTATCTAGCACACAACAAAACTTAAATGTCTGTAAAAAAACTGTGTAGACATTTCAGAATATATTAGAATTAGGGAAGCACAAATGAAGTATTTTTTTTGATAATTCTGAAGTGTTGTGTTAACTTTGTGAGAACACTATCACACTGCCTTGGCATTGTGTACAAGGCCCTCTTATGCGTTATACAATTTTGTTATTACGTCCAAATGGCGACACAGCCATCTGTGGAATACAAACCATGGCAGCCTGATCACAATCTCGTCCCAAGGCAAGGATGCCTTTTTCTATATATAACCTTTTGGTTCCCAAGTATAATCAGTGGAGACACTTCTTCTGATTTCGAGGGGTCCCTGTATGCTGAAGCTTTTGCCCAGTAGCTGGCCGACATCTCCGTGAGGGGTGTCCAGTTCGTGACCAAGACTGGTTCCTACATTCTCACCCACCAGGTAAATGGGTTAGATCATCCAGAAGAGGGTTCTTTGGCAGACCATACATCTACACTATAGACACGTAGGTTAGGGTTTTCACCGTAGGAGTACACTAGACTGTTATAATATTGTATATGAATGCATTTATAAGTTGTCTCAGCAAGATGGTGAAACTATTTGGATTATTCACTGTCTTTTTCACTCATTATAACTTTTATCTACTTCTGTCTATTGATCAATGCAGCACATATTTTCTATCCAAGAATCACTTTGGTTTATTAAATATTTAAAAAACGCCCCTTTGTGTATTCTATGTATATTTCTCAGAGCAGAAGAGAGCATGAGTGTCTGAGCGAAAGCTTGTAGGTCTGTCACCACGGTTCCTGAGGGAACAGGATTGTCATGTTCAGTAGTTGCCAGAGCTGTTTGCTTCCTGTCTAGGTTAGGGTGGGATTACGTTGATTTAGCTGGTCCTAAGGATGACCTATCCTGCGGGGGTGCATGGAATCTGTCTGGCACCATCGTAAGTTTGTCATCCACAAACGCATAGTTCATACTGATTAGTGGAAACAACACGACCGCATGTCTGCCCAAATTTAATGGCCATTTCAATTGAAGATGTGTTGCCTGTAATGGCAGTGCCTACAACACCATGCATAGTCCACATCACTCCACTCTACTTTGTGCCACTCCAGTCCACACTACGTCACTCTACTCTGCACCACTCCACGACTCTACTCTGTCCTTCTCTATGCCATTGCACTCTACACCAATCCAGTCTAGGACTCTCCACTCCACATTACTCTAATTTATGCCACTCTACAACACCGCATTCTGTCACTGCTCTCTATGCCAATTCACTCTACTCTGTACCACTCCACTCTAAGCCAGTGCACACTCTGTCAGTCCACTCTACGCCACTCTAGTTTACTCACTCTAATCTACTCTGCACCACTCCACTTAACAGCTTTGCACTCAATGCCACTGCACCCTATCCTTCACCTCTCCATTGTGCGCCACTATACTCTACAACACTCTATGCTTTACCTCTCTACACCACGCCGCTCTACACCATACTCTGTACTCTGCACCACTCTACTCCACTGTACTCTAAATGCAATCAACACCACACCACTGCCCTCTTCAACACTAGTCTGCTAGACTGCACTCCCTGCCACTGTACACTACGCCACTCTCCTCCTCTACACCAATGCCCTCTACTCTGTCACTCAACTCTATGCCACTCTACACCTCTGTACTCTGCACTCCACAGCTCCACTCTGCCACTTCACTTTTCCCTGAAACAACCTACTCTGACACTCTACTCCACCTATCGCCCCTCCACTATGCACCACTGCACTCTATTCTGCAGCACAGCACTCCAATCTACTCTATGCCAATCAATTCTATGTCACTCTACTCTGGCACTTCCATCTATGCCAACAAGCTCTACACTACTTTACTCAAAACCAATGCACTCTATGCAACTGCACTCTACACCAGTCTACTCTGTTATGCCACTTCATTCTGCTCCGCTCTACCACACTCCACTCCGATACTCCTCTCTGATGCTCTACTACAAACGGTGCCACTCCACAACACTCTACTCCACTCTATGCCACTCTGACACTACTCCATTGTATGACAATCTAAGCAACGCCCTCTATGCCACTTTATGCCACGTTACTCTACTGCACTCTATGCCACTCCACTGTGCTTCACTCCTTGTCATTACACTCTACTACACTACTCTGCTACTACACTCTACAGCTATCTACTCTACAACATTCTACTCCACAACACCCTTTATGCTGCTCCACTCTACTCCACTATGCCACTCCATGACACTCTACTCCACTCTGACGCTCTACTTAACTCTACACCCTTCCACTCCATGAAACGTTACTCCCTCCATGACACTGCACAACTCTACGCCACTCCAGACAACTCTACACCACTCTACGCCATTCCATAACACTACACTTTACTACACTTCACTCACGTCACTCTCCTTTACACCACTAGCAGCCACGCTGGTGTACACCAAGGCTAAAACATATTGGCACAGCCAATATCTCTTTTCCAATGCTTATTTAATTTAGGAAACACCTAAAAGAGGTAATGCTACCTCTGTCACTATAGGGCAAAAAAAAAAAAAAATCAAAACAAATGTACAACTTTCAGAGTAGAAGGAAATTATTTGTTCCCCACACTGTTTTTATGTTGTTGCTGCCAAGTCCCCAGCTGACCCATTACTTCAGAAGCGAAATCCGTGCCTGCAATTTCAGAGGTCATTTTGGACATTCGCCACAGGACCTTTTCACTTTAGGATACACCGAGGGACTGGGTAGAGTTAGCAGTGACGATGCACAGTTCTGGACAAGTGGGAAGATTTGTAGTGCCATCTAGCATGCTTGTTTTACTGCCTTGGATTCGTAGGGAGAATCAGTCTGCTCTTAAACTCATTTTTGTATGGTTGTCTGGCCACCCACACCATGCTGGCAACAGGGACAACTTCTTCACTGCCTTTGAATTTAACTAACCCGACTCCCTGCAACCACGAGTTACTAGTGCAGACTCTAGAAACCATACAGATAATCGAAGCCCCTTATACAGCATAACCTCCTAACACGCAGGAGGAATCGGCGACACCAAGCAGAATTGAGTTCTACTCTTTCTATGGCATTTTAGTGCCTAGCTATGGGATTTAATTGTACTACAGAAAGGAGGAAAGAAATATGAAACAAACTATGCCCCCTTAAATAATATCAATATATCGCGGGTACTCTGGAACGAAGGAACTGTACAGAACAAGTATCACACGTTGGTGAATTCACTGCAAAATACACCATGCTGTTTAAGTCTAGGTGAAATATGGAACTGACTCCGACATTTGTTAGTGAAACCTCTAGAGACCCACCAAAAGTCTACAAGTAAATGTGGAAGATCACACTCGTTGGCTCGAATTTCATGGTGTTTTTTTTAATTTTTAACTGGGTTAACATTAACAACTTTTGTTTTATTGGCAAATTATAGAAAACAATATATATTCATCTATTCTCTTCTGCGTTCTTCACGTGAAAGGAAAAAACTTCATGTCAAGTTGCTCGACAATCTCCCCAAATTGTTCAGTGCAAGAAAATAAGTGCCAGGCTTTTTTTGAAGGGGGGTAGATGAGTTAAGATGGAAATAGTTGTTTGAAAGAGGTTTGGGCGGTTACAAAATAAACGGATCATGAAAAATTTTAAATTAAACCATTTAGTTTAAACCATTTAGTCCTGAAATAAAAACAAAAAGACTCTTAACACTGCTCAGAATTTGGTTCTTCCTGTGAACCCCCTTTTTAGTTATGATCCCTTTTAACCTCCCATCCCAATAATACAAATAAGTCTTTGCACACTATTAAATCTCTCCCACTCATTTTTATTGGCTGCCAGTCTCCTTGTTCAGTGTATTCCGAGTGTGTTCCCAGTCTGTACTCGTTCAGTCCCTTGGTTGCACAATCCTGGTCTCCTGATTGCCATCATCTGCCTCCGTGCCGCTCCCTTAAGGTGAGTCGTGTACCCCTTAATTAGGACACTCCATGTTAGAGGTATAGGCTGCAGCGCAATCTGGTGATGCAGGAAAACGGAGCTGAGATGGTGGAACAAGAGGTGCAATTTGCTTCCATTATGGTGCTAAAGACCATAGTGTACGATGAGACTGCTATTCCTCCTCCCACCACTGTCTCCTTTAGCTGGGCCAGAACAAGCCTGTAGTCCTCCCCAGCTCTGCTTCGTACTGCTGCCCATGTTGGGGCAATTGATTGTTCTCTCCACACAAATGTCTTACACCACGCTCTCCTCAAGCTCGTCTGTGCTGGGGTATAGAGCCTTGCCCTTAAAGTCATTGTCACACTGCATCAGCAGGCCATGTACTGATTGGCTGCGCTTAGTCCATATGACACTTAGTCTTTTGGCGTAACTGTAACACGTTGTGGTGGAGATGTCACCCATGTCCAAGGAACAGCTGCGCTTTGCTTTGGGGAGGCCCATATACCCCTCTTGATCAGAGCCCATGTTCAAATCACAAGTGAGATGTTCCACCTTTTGAGTCTTGCATCCCGGATGTGTATATCTGTCTACAGCCCCTTCGGCCTCAGGCCTGTGTCTGGTTCTGGTCCTCTTTCTCTGGGGTTTGGAACCATATGAAGCATCACTGCAGTGTGCACCCTCACAGTCCTTCTCTGGTGCCAAGGATGCATTGTTCTTGCCGGTATCTTGACTGGAACTCTTAGCAGTGCCTGGACCCCCACGCTGCAGAAGCATACCATTGGGGACAAGCTGGCTTCCATTGGTCTGTGAGTACACCGTGACCTTAGGGATGTTTGAGTGGGCACTGCTGCAGACCTTATATTTGACCATCATCACCACTGTGAAGACTAGTAGGGTAACTACAATGATGCCGCCAATGATGACTGTCAAGGTGCCTCCCAGGAAGTGAACGTGGAGTGAGTGACAATCCGGGTAGTCTTCCTGTGTGGTAAACTGGACGCAGCCCAGGGATTTGGTGGCAGCCAGGGAGGTGGCCACATCATCGAAGATGGCAAGGATACAGAGATCGTAGTCCACACCAGACACCAGGTGTTTGAGGACAAAGTGCTTGCTGGTTGGTGGAAGAATTCTAGAAGGAAATTGGAGACCATGACTTTAGTACCACAGATTATTGAATTTTTAAACAAGCTTCAATATGAAGGCCCTCATACGTTTCATACCACCTTCCCAATACTGAAACAAATTAAAACCTTTTAGTGTAGTGTCCCCTAGTTACCCAAAACAAAGTGCAGATGATGTGGAATGTGAATTGCAAAAGACCAAAATGCTTTTCGGGGTTTTCACCTCTGTTCCGCTGTATAAATGTTGGCGTAGTTTGGCATCACACTTTTAGTGTAGCTTTGATTATTCTATTCCCCTCTAGTCATTGTCTCCTGTGCTTGTCTTGCTTGTGTATTGTAGCACACCCCTTTTCAATCACAATGAGAATGTTGTAAACAGACACTCAAGCATTTATATTTTTAATGATTTCCAACTTTTCAAGTGAGGTGTAGTTACCGTCAGACAAAATACACGGACTTCAAAATGCCTCACCGTGGTTAGAAGATACACATCCTCACCAGGTTGTGATATAAACTGGAATTTGATCTTTGTGCTGGAGAAATGTGCGACTGTGCGTTTATTAGTACAGTTGCTAAAAAAACGTGTCATTGGGCCATCATTATATTCACTATTGTGGCAAAAACATTTTTATGGTAGGGAAAGTAAACGTGGCCCAATAACACGTTATTGGGATCAACTGTACTAATAAATGCACATCTGCATATGTATTACTACCATGCAAATGTCAAACTTGAGTATAATTGACAAAAGAAAATGCACTATTTACTGCCTTACAGATTGCATGTAATAATTACTTTACACAGGGTTTAGCAGTGAGGTTATATCGGCAATTGTTGATTACTATGAGCAAATGGTATTGTATCAGTCTATTCTGTGGGAAGCCTTCAAGGCCGTGATGGGGGGGATTGATAGCAAAGCAGGCTGGTGTGCTGCCAGCATTACACGTAGAGCTTCCGCGAGTAGAAGAGGAGACTTGCGCTTTGGAGCTCCAATAATTTGTGATATGCAGTGAATCCACGCTGGCAGCCATCTATGGCAAACTCAGATTATGACGAAGTACTGCACGGAGAAAGACACTATCTGGGGAAAGAAGACCACACTAAGCGATATGATGAGGGTGATAGGACCATGGATAACCTGCTACGCAAGCCTTGGGCAAGTGATTATATAGTCGAATTAACAGATGATCCACATAACACATGTTGCAGCAGAGGTCATAAAAGGGGGGTGACTGCCTTTTTCTCTGCCCTATATACGTCCACGCAGGCCATGCCTCACCTCCTACTTGGACTTGGTGCAGCTACTCTCGCTGAAGAAGGGCCACAAGTTTCCTTGACGAGTCCATCACACAGTGGAGGAGGCCCAGCACTGCCTTCTACAAAGATTATGCTCGGATCCTGGCCCACATCTCCTTGCCCCATATGAGGACTCCTTAGCTAATGAAGTATTGTCCCCCAGGAGGCATTGATTGTGACTATATTAAAACAGGACAAAGAGTTCCAGGGCTGCGAGTCGTACAGACCTTTATTCTATGCTTAACATGGATAATAAAATCCAAGCAAAGATGATGGCCTCGCAGCTACTCCTGATTATATAGCACGACTGGATCAATCTGGGTTGGTACCCAGTCGGAAAATGGCCTGTAACCTGCGCACCTTTTCGCCCCAGTGCACGCTATTGATCCTGACCTTAGTGTGGCTGCTGTCTTCTTGGACTTCACTACGGCGTTTGACTTGATCAAATGATCTTACCTCTTTGCACTGCTGTTGCACCTTGGAGTGAACCCCAAGTTCATTCTATTATTTGGCCTCCTATATGCCCAGCCAGTTGCTAGATTGCGAATTAATGGCGTCTCAATATTGAGGGGGTACCCGACAGGGGTGCGCCTTATCACCCACAGTATTCACCATAGCCACGGAGTCATTGGCAACTCGGTTGAGACAACATCACTTTAATCAAGGCCTGGCGTTTATACGCCACAACAATCCTTTTATCCATGTATTCAGATGATGTTACCCTGTATGTGAGGGACCCTCTAATCAGAAAGTTCACCAGATTTGGTGGCATAATGGGGATTCATATCAATAGGGCCAAATAGATTATAATCCAGTTGACAGCTGCGACTAGGGAATTTACCTCAAAATTCCTGCTGCAGTGGACGCGAGAGCCAGTGCAATACTTTGTGTTGTGGCTAAGCTGGGACCTAGATGAACTGTGAAAAGCTAACTATGGAGGGTTGATGTCCTGAATGGGGTAGCGGATGGAGAGCTGGCCAAAGCTCTTGCTATCATTGACTGGGGGGTTAGCCATCGTTAAGATGGTGATTCTCCCTAGATTCCTTTTAAAAAAAATTTTTTATTAGCCTGCCACTCCCGGCTTACTTTCGTAGGCAGGTAAGGTCGAACCTGGTGACTCTTGCGTGGGTGGGCAAACAGCCGTGTGTCGCTTAGTAGATAATGACACTCTACTTCAAGCAGGGAGGGTGGGGAGCACCAAACGCAGACTCGTAATATTTCAGTGACAAGGCAAAATGTGCACACTACGGGCTTTATCCTACACAATTTAAGGCACATATGGCACCTGAGCACAACCATGCCGTGCTGTGCCCCCTCCTGACCGCACTGTACTTGGGGCCCCAGGTGTCACCAGCGAGGATCGACACCATGGCCTGCAAGGTATGGGCGTGGAATGAGCTGCTGCGGTGGGCACGGCTGAAATGTCCATTTGTCCCTTCGGTACGGATCATCGCCCACCCCTCCCTTCCCATTACTCAGGACACCAGCACCCGTATTCGGCTGTGCGTGCTACAGCCAACGTCCATGGGAGAGGTGTACCCGCAAGGCAACTGAGCAACTCTTACATGCTGTCATGAGACTTTACACCGGAATACAGGACATTTTCTGTCTGAACCCCTGTTCCTAACTACATAATTAAATACTTTCTCCTATTTTTGCTACTGGCAATCAAGCATTTCCCTCAGTACTTTCAATAAACCTTTCTTGTTTCAAAAGATATTGTTTTCATGCTAATTGCACCAAAATCAACATTCAATATCGAAAATACTTCCCATATTACTTGTGAAGTTTGTGCTTCTAATGCCATCACGGAGTGCTTGTGATACTTACAAACCTCATGGTGTCTGAGGCGGCCATGAAACCTTGATGACAATTTTGGAACATATTACACTGTCATTTGTATATTAGACTCCTGCCCTCTTCAGTACGTTGATGACTCATAAGCCACCCTCCCGCTTTCCCTGTTTCCTTAATGCCTCTAATAGTTTGGTATCGCACAATGAATGTTTCGTTCGTGCACATTGTCCATTTTCATGTACAGCATTATTCTGGCACCGATCTCGCCAGTATGCGTGCTACCATGTCTTCACACACTAGATCTGACTTCGCTGAGGTCTTTTTCCACCAGCTAGATCGGCATTCAAACTCTGGCAGTGCCTGACCACTCCTTGCATACCCTGCCATTACAAAATATTGGTTCACTGCAGGGTATGCTTCTGGGGCATACTTGTGCCGCTCTTTCACAAGGAAGGGCAAAATCCAAACTTCAAACCATCTAGTTTGAACAAAATCAATTTCAATTGAAATGGCCTGGCCAGTTAGCCTAAGCCACCCACTGCCTTCCCAAGCAAACAAACTCAATGGCGATTTACTACTATTTGAAATCTCACCTCCTGCTCATTGGACAAAGACTGCTGAGTGGCATTAATATGTAGGTAAAATCCCCACAGATCCATACTGGCCTCCCTGTACTCTCCAACCAGGCTATCTTTATGCTTTACGTACACAACGTCCGTATTAAGAATCATCCCCACATTAGAGATACAGTTCTGCAGTTTGGAACAAAACAAGGACATCACATTCTAACTACAATAATGAACCATTTGTTTAATTTCCGAGTGGAGCTCTTTTTAGCTCTGTGTGGGACAAAACCATAAGAGTACCATCCTATATGACTTGCATCTTTGGCCTTTTCAAAAGAAACCTTGACCCACTATTTATATCAACCACCCTCTGATTCCACCTTTACCATCTAGGGAACTTTACTTACACCACTGTAAATCATGACTGCCCTGTAAAAAACAATAATCACGCCTGCCTCTAATAACCAAACCTTGGTCCGGCCTCTTCTTGAGAGAACTACAAGATGCAGATTAAAACTACTTCCACAAGAAGCACTGTTTTGTCAAAAGTGGCTCTCCTCATCCCTGCAGTCTTCTCAAACTCTCTTCTTTGAGCAACTCCAAGATCCTATGAAAAACTTATGAATAAGCCAGTCTCTTTTCAAGATGTATCAGGCCATGTATGAAAATGGCCGAGAGGCAATATGCCCTCTTCAGGAAGTTGCCTACACAATTCTCAAAATGCCAGTGATAAACATCTATTTCTATACCAGTGGTTGCCCCATCTGTCTATCTTGAATATATCCTTCAATGCCGAACTCCATGGAAAGATTGTCTACATGCGGCTAGGTGCCCATCTCGAGTCCAACAGCTTGTTCTGTGCCTTCCAATAGGGTGGGTTCCAGTTAGCTTATAATATGCCCATGACCATTAGAGGGATTTAGCAGCCCCATCTTCTTGAAAGTCTCTGCCTCCTTAGACAAACAATGATCTCCTGTTCACACTGAACTTTGAAACTGAGAAGCAGCCTAGACACGCCTCAAGCTGGCTTGAAATCATCCTTCTCAACAGCCAACATGAGGTCCCTATTGTAAGAAGTCCATTAAAACACTTTTCAGAAGTCCTGTTAGACTAGGTTTGCTCATCGGTAGTGTTTAGAATATTCCAAAACCTCTCTATCATGAGCCATTTCAACATTTATTCCAAATTTACTTGTCCTGGGGAAGAATACCCAGAAACAAGCTTGCTTTGAAAAAATATCTGACTGTGGTTGAAACCAAATCGGCTTTGCCTTAACCCTCAGAAATCCAAGGACTCTTGCAAATTAGGAAAGTATAATCAGATGTGTGCGCCAGTGTGGCCTATCGGTCCAAGCTGCCACAGCTGGCAAGACTTGATGGTCAGAAATCTAGGATTGATCTTTGGCCAGCTGCTTTGCCTCCCGGCACAAACTTAATTCAGGTGTGACTACCAACTCACTCTCATATTAAGACAAAAGAGTTGCCGGGACAGACTTTGTTGGGCTTTCAAGGACTTCTGCTCTTTGACGCACTGCCCAAAAACACTCCAGCACTGCACTGTACAGATGCAAAGGTTTTTTTGTAATGGAGGCTGCAAAAAGGGACACTTGGACTCCTGATACAAACAAACAGAATGTGAAAATTAGTTTTTCCACTAGGCCTTCCTTTTTGACACCATAAAGCTGCAGTGTAAAAAAGAGGCTTAAAAGCATCACAGACCAGGACCATACATGTTTTACCCAGTAACTCAGGGCCTCGCCACAGCCGTGCAACAAACAAAAACACAGATGCACCAAGACGGTAAAGATGTCTTATCACCATGCAACTTGGCTGGTGTCCAGTGATCCTCCACCTGCTGCGGACACATTAATCAACGAGCATTTCTACTAGACTTCCGTGAGCGCACCCCAACAATGGATGGCCACATCCAGTACACCAAACCATGGTGCTAAGGGGTTCACTGCATCAACAACAACAAAAAACTTCTGCAACGCTGTGTGCTCTAGTATAAAAGCGATAAAATAAAGTAGGGCTGTCCGTAACTGTCATAGTACAATTTATCTAATGATACATTTGCAGATGCGCACATTGTGCACTAATACAATGCACTTTACAGTACAACATCCAGCCCAGCATACCATTGATAGTACCTTTATAGACAATCTCATTCATCCACTTGAAAGGCCTGCCCTGTCCACCAAGTATCATGAAACACGGGTGTGCTGGCACAACCCCCTCGATAAACTGCTACCCTTAAGCTTGAACTGTTTTTATGTTAATATAAGACTCCTGTCCCCTTTCCCAACAATGAATTCCTGTCTCTCCTAGACTCTCTGTATCATTCACCAAGTGAGATATTACTGTTCATCACAGCTGCCAATGTAGGCGTTTCGTCACTTCCTCCCGTCTGACACCTGTATCTGCCTTGCCCCAGAGAAAGCACAGGTGGAGAAGGACAATGAAGAAACTACAAAAGACAAGTTTATGGCAGTAGCGGCAGGCATCTAGAAATATTCTATAGAAATAAACTCCAATAAAAAACTTTGCAATTCTAGTTTGCCTCCTTGCCAGTTTGGTTTTTCTCGAATGAAACCGCAGAGTGGGTACAGCCGAGATGTATATGCTCGGGGATGACAGGTTCTCGAGAGAAGATAATTAGATTTCGATTTATGAATCCTACTGTCATTTCATGCAGCGAAAGGCATCTCTCTACCTTTTTATAACCCTGCCAGGCATAGCTATTGTTTAAAACATGGCTGACACACTGTCAAATCAGACATAAATGAGACAACTTTAAATCTGTGAAGCCCACCTTGTTTCTTTAATTCTAGGTGTGAAATATTGCATATTTCCATACTTCTCTGGATTAGCCATGTTCCCCCACTCAGAAGTGCACACCGTATTCTCTGGGGAAATAAACCTCCATGATCCCTCTTAGTCCAAATCATCTGGAATTATGGCCATCCTTGAAAAAGGACTTCCAAACTTGAAGATGCAAGACATGTCATCTAGGGTAGAGGTTGCTAGCCTTCTTAACTCATAAACTCTAGCTCCCCAGCAAATGAAACTAAAGATTCTCATAGCAATATTCTTCTACCTCTCGGTCTAAGGCATAATCCCTTAATATGTACAAAAGAAAGCTGAGCTTCAATGCACCATGAATGCATAGTCCATAACGCCTCATGCACAAGATCTTGCGAGAGCAAAGCAGCAAAAGATCATATCCTAGACTTCGGTAACATACATGATCCGAAAGCAACCTAAATGTATCACCTGGCAGATCCAGCCTTCTGTGTAGGATTTGATCTTTCACAGATTTGCCACACTGCTTAGGATACTCTAAACGATAGAGGATTTTTTCCCATGGTTTTGTTTTTTAATTGCTCCTGCATCAAGTGCAATAACTAGGCCCTTTGAACAGTAAATGTCATTTAAAAATGCTAGTTGATATGGCAAGTCAAAATATCCTTTACATTTTAGTTTTGTTCATTTCTTTCAGTACGAAGCCGAAAGAGGGAAAAGTTTCGAGTGCTAAAAATTTCCTAGGGCCATGTTACAGAAGTGCCTGTGACTCCATTAAATCTTGTCTGTTTTTGCTTCAGTATATTTTTCCCATTTTGCTAGTGATTTTTGTCAGAATGTTGGCGGTTTTTTGTTCCTGATTTAAAAAACGATAAGTTTAGCACCTCAAGGCTTTTCCAGTTTTCTACTCATCATTAAGTTGGTATCTCTCTGTGGTATTGTATCTTGGCTTTAAACATTATTTTAAGCATGTAGGCCCACAAAGAAAATGATAATGTATGGCATTATGCATATTTGGACTGTTAAGACATTGACAGTACTTTCTATTTTACCTCCAGACAGTCTAAGAAAGTACGAGAGCATATCCTTAACCGCTCACAGAATGTACTTCAAGTTAAGGGAATTTGAAGTGTGCCTCAGTGCATTTCAAGGGCGCCATATAGTTATTGTTATGAAAAACAACTGAGGGAATTTGATTGAAAATTCTTAGAGTGGGATTTATGATGTACCTAAAGAGATGTAATTAGTGCAGTGACGTGGTGAAGGCGTAGCTTCTGATGACACTATTTCACAAAGAATACTAATGCTTTGATACCTATTAGACAACAGGGATTAATTCTTGCATAATTTACAGAAGGAAAATTTACGAAGATTTGTACTGAATTTGTGACTTTATAATAACCCACCACCTATGTCATCTGTAAAGATTTTTTTTTTTAAAAAGCTAAGGAAATCTACACTAAGCGTATTATCGAGTGGTTTATAGTGTGATCCTTTCACCATAATCCCTCGATGGCTTATCTGTCATTAAGTGAAGGGGCTAGATAGGGGTTTGCATCTTGGTTTCTAGTATCTATTCATATAGTTATGAAATTAAAAGATATTTTTGTTGTGCACAATCACATTTTAGGCTTACTGGTTTTAATAACCGCTTGATTTGTAATATGCTGGGCAGATTTGATATCCCTTTGCACAAGAACAATTGGCTACTCCTTTTCTTAAATGCAACCCTTAAGGCTCTCGTGTGATTTTGAAGATTGGGCTCCATTTGGTCAATAACCAGAGTTCTGAGATTCTGCATTAACTGTTCACCAGCAGGGATTGTTCCATGCAGCTTTAAAAGGGCAGCTGTAACATCTCCTAATTGAATAAAGAAAAAAAGCAGACCAACAAATCTACGTTTTACCTACTTAGTTCTTGGAATGGGCAGTGAATGGCCAGTTAATTATTTGTTGATGAAAATCCTGTTGCATCTGCAAGACCATTTTTAGACAGAACAGATGAATGGGTCAATAAGATGGTAAGTTGGGTCAGACAAGCTTTACGCTGGGGAGAGCCAACGTGGTCTTTACTCTTGAGGAAGTTTGTCAGAGTATTCTGGCCCTATCCTGCAACAAAGCCCCTGGTCCTGATAGCATACCTCCTGATTCATTTCGGGACAATATTGATGTCATGGGGCCAGTTTTCACCTTGGTTTTAAATGCTGCACTAAAGGAGGGTGCTCTATCCTCATGGTCCTCGGCCATCATTGTCCTGATCTTCAAAAAAGGGCGAAGCCAAAAATCCACAGTGCTATCGCCCAATATCTCTTATAGATGCTGCTGTCGAAGTATTGGAGAGGATTTTGTTAAACAGGCTCTTTTCAAGGGCAGACGACAATAATCTACTTTCTGAGGCCTAAAATGTTTTCCTGCCAGGCAGGTTGATCACTGACCAGTGTGTTAATTTATATCTAATTATAAACAAGTACACAGTTGCCCGTTCTGATTTGCTTCATTTAGTACTCTTCAGGTTCCACAAAGTTCTCGGGCGTTCTTGGTTCACGAGGAGCTGGGCCTTCGATATATTAGTGATCTGATACCCCTTAGGCCCCTGCTTTGTTGGGTTAAGATCTGAACTGGGGAAGGCTTACAGCTTAACCTGCAAACTTTGGCCGATTGTTTCTCTCTCCACCACATGCTCAACATCCCTTGGATAGCGAACGTTAAGGCCTCTCTGACTAGTCTTGGCAGGGTGGATTTGTTTCATAACCATCAGTCCCTGTGCCTGGGGGAGAAGAAAAGTTTATAGATTTGTTATTTGAATGTGCCTCTCTGCACTGTAATCAGCTAGAACCTGGGAAACCTATGGTCCGGGGTAATCTATTATTAAAATCCGTACAGGGCATGGAGCCATATCTTCCCCAGTTATCCAACTGATGGAACAGATTTGTGGTGATACGGTTTATGTTTAATTTGTTACATCACCTTCTAGCTTACCCAAGTGGCTGGACCAGCTCAGGCTCCTTATGGCCCTGTAGCTGCGACTGTGTCTGCACAGGATACCCTTCGTTTTGTATTGTTTAAATATTTATCCCCAGGAAGTGTTTTCTTTGTCCAGTTCTGAAAGCTATAAATTGTGCCCAAGCCCACCCGGCGCTTATATATCTGTTTAGCGTTATCAAGTTTCTTTTGTGCTGCTGTAAGATCCAGGCACTCCAGGTTGAATTACATTAGATGAGGCTTTAGAGCTTGATTTGTTACTTGTATTTTAATGCTGTTGTTTTTATTTTAAACTTTTATTTGATGTATGAATGAATGGTCTTATGTTCTTTTATGATTGTTTTTACAATCGAAAAAAGATTTTCATGATGATACTGAGTCAGTTATTCTTAACTTCGGTGGGCAGAAGTTGATGGCAATGGCGTAACCTTCCTAATATGTGCTCTGTTGGCGACTTTGATCATTTGACCACATCACACAATTGATTTTCTCCAAAATGTCATTTTTTGGGGTCTTGAATTAGATTGGTTCAGATCCTTTCTATCTGACAGGTGGTCTTGCTCCCTTGCTGGTCACACCCTCGAAATCTACTTGTGTTGCCACATAAGGTTCAATCTTGTTGCCTTTGTTTTAAACACCTGCCTTCCTCCTCACCCTGAGAAACGTTAATTAACTCTTAGTATTGAAATAATCTGACGATATCCTCCTTCTGTATTGTCAGTCTTGTGTTCTCAAAACAGTGCATGATTTTCATCTCGTCTACTGAAATTAACACCTTGATGAGACTGACGTATGTGAAGTGAAATCATTAAAAAATGGAAATCATGGTGGTGGGCAAGCTTTAGAATTTTGATTAGCCAACACCTGAACCCCTTTATATGTGCCCATGCCATCACTAGGCACACTCACATCTATGAGCTCGGATCTCACAATGTTCCCAGAACCTCAACTAGGAGTAAAATAGTTTGAAATACTAAAGGAAGTTGGCAACTATTTGCCTGCTTTCCATCATTGATGACAAGCTGCATGGGCATCGATAGGTACTGTCCAGGACTGAGAGTGCAAAAAGTGCTGTCCGGGATTTAGCCGTACCCAATATATTGTTCACAGCGCCCTCCAGATGCAGCGGCACAGTCATAACATAATCATAGGCATTGGCCCCATGTCTCACCATTTTTCATATTTCTCAATTGTTTTTCTCTAATAAAATAAAACCTCTTTAACCTTGTGCGTGGTGGTGCTTGCCATGTTCTCAAGCTAGAATCGGTCTTCATCCAGAAGAAATGTCTCCCAACAGCCCTGAAGTACCCTGCAATCGGATTCGTATAGGCTGTTTGGTGTCCCAGATTCAGAAAGTTGTGCCTCCTTGACAATTTTCAATTCATATTCTTTGGAAAATTCTACTGATCATATTGAAATGGTGGTTTGTATGCTATGAAGACCTACCCTTTCGCACAACGCAAGAATGTTAGCCGGGTACCAGCAGTAATATCTGTGTCAGTGGAAAGAGACCACTTTAGTGGCAAATGTTAAGCTTTATAAACTACATATCTTTAGCCCGCTTTTCTTTTTTGTTTTCCCGACTATACAAATGTAAGCGCGCCTTTGGGATAGTCTCTAATCTGTCTTTGTTCTTCTGGAGATCTAACGTCCAGAATCAGCCACAACATAACTAAGGACTTCTCAAGAACTGTCTGCAACATTTTACGTGTGGCCTACTGAACCGGGCACAACAACCCATGATGCATTTTCCAGAACTAAACCTAAACCAAAGGGCAGAGCCTTGTCAGGCTTTTATTGGTTTGATAGGTTATTTTTTTCTGGTGGTTGCACTGCTTGACACCTGGACGCCACAACATCGCTCTTTCGCTCCCTATGGCCTTGTCACCTGGGTTGGAAAATATATTTAATTGTGGTAAGACCCAGGTTCCCATCTTCTTGGGTACAAATGAGTAGATCATTCATATTGGTTGCTTCAATGTTATTCTCCAATTGCAATTCCACCAACTTGTAATTTGATATGTGCTCACAGGATTTACGAAACTTCAAATAAATATAAATTACCAGTTTTTGGAAATATGAGTTATTTTCTTAATTAATCTTTTTCCTAGAATGGAATTCAAAAAATGTTAAAGCTCGTATTTGAGAGGGAGGATCTACAGGCAAAACAATGCCCAAGGAAGAGGGTATCCTGTTTGAAGGCTCTGTGCATCAACCCAGAAGAGGGTACTTTATAGCAAATGTGTGGGGTGATAGGGTGTGCTGTCACTACAACACCAGGTATCTCTTAAAAGGAGAATGTGATTAAAATGTCCCCGCAGGAGAACAAATGCCACTATTCAGAGAGAGTGGTGTTAAGGACGCACAGAGGAAATAAGTTGTTTTGCTGTTGCATTGCATGGTGGGAACGTGGGCTGCATGCCACGTATTGTCAAGGGGTCGGGAGGTGTTGGATTTTCACTACAAGTAAAACGAGGCAGGGTCTATGTCAACTTGAAACTGAGTTATGCTAACAGTATCTTAGAAAGTGCCTACGTCAGTTTGTGGAAAGGTGATTGCCAACCTCAAAATCAAATTAAAATATCACACATACTCTTCAGAAACATCGAGTGCAGTTCAACACCACCCCGATCACATTTTTGGTGATTCATCAACATGTTTTTGTGAACTCTTTAAGCCTTCCGTTGCAATCCTCACCCACTCAGAAGTGCAAAGTGATATAGTGGCCTCGATCAGTGGTGGTTAACCTGTGGTCCGTGGCCCCCTGGGCGTCCGCCATGCCTACTCGGGGGGGGGGGGGGGGGGGGGGGGGGGTTAGTGATAGCTTAGAAAATTAAATAACATTATCAGGTAAATGAAGTGTAAATAAAGAAGCAAATATAACATTGAAAAATGTTAAATGTTCTGTAAATGTGAAGAAAGTTGAAATTGGCGGCAAACAAAATTAAGTTTGTATCCTCAGATTGATTTGTTGGAGAAGCGTATTAAATAGAATGAGATATGGATGATTGGTGACCTCAATTGAATTTGGAAAATCTCCAACCTTCCCATTAGAATTAAAATTTGGATTTTTTTTTTTATATTTGTTAATTAAATAAAATATTTCATCATTCCCGTACTGATTGAGTGGGGGCCCACAGACGTCAAAAGGTTAAGAACCACTTGCCTAGATGGTATTTGAAACTGTGAAGTTTGGGTTGCCAAGCTTTAACAACTGGCAACATGAAAGCCATAGTTCCTTTACCATTGTTGACCTTAAGCTAGTCTACTGAGTTGTGGACTAGCAAGTAAACACATCCAGCAATTTGTGTAGTCACTTTCCTTACCTGTACACCAAGGTGTCATCCTCCGTGCAGTTGTACTGAATCTGATACATCCATACGACGTAGGACGACTTGTTCATAATCCACCGAACTAGTGCTGTGGTAGCTGTCACATCCAGCACTGTGACTGCCTTCTCCTGTGTCCGGTTCTCATCAGTCATGTTCATCATAGTCTTTGCTGATGTGGTTATGTCCGACGATCCTGGGTCCTGCACCACATTCACTGTCCCATTGCTCCGATGTGGCAAGGGAATAATTTTTAAATCTACAAACGCTGTGGATTCTCCAGCAGCATTCATGGCTATGCATGTGTACATCCCATCATCCCTTATAGTGGTTACCAAGATATCCAAAGTGCCGTTCCGATAAGAAACAGTGCGAGATGAGTTGGACATGATTTTGTCATCCGGTGTAACCCAGTGGATCATAGGCTCTGGGTCCCCTATCGCTCTGCATTTAAGAGTTGCTCTTTGACCTTCTAGGATCCAGAGCTTGTGTGTGTGCCTGGTAATAAGTGGTGGCTCACAAGTGAATTCCTCCTCGGGGATAGACCAAAAATAGCGTGCCGCCAATTGGGCAGGAGAAGCACATGTCTCCATATCATCCTCACGCACCAGCCGCCGGAGCCAGAGAAGCTCACAGTTGCAGTGGAAGGGATTGCCCCCAAAATTGAGCACCACGGTGGACATGTAAGGGGTGGGGCTGATCACACCAGTCTGCGAACGGGCAAAAAGTGGATCTGGAGGTAGTGTGAATAGCCTATTGGATGTCATGTCCAACCTGGACAGTTTGTAGAGCTCGGCAAACGTCCCCTCCATGACATAGCCGATGAGGTTGTGGTCCAGGTTGAGGGTGTGAAGGCAGACCATGTTCTGAATTGCCTCCCAGGGGACGCTATTCAGGTTGTTGTAGGACAAGTCCAAATCTTCCAGACTCATTAGGAAGTCGTCAAAGGCTGCAACAGAGATGCTGATGAGCTGGTTATTGTTGATGATGAGGTGCTGGAGGTTGAGCATGCCACGCAGGTCCTCCTCGTGGATTTCAGTGAGTCTGTTGCTGTCAAGGTGCAGTGAGCGCAAACTCTCCAGGTCTCCAAAGGCAAAGGGTAGGATGTTGTCAATGGTGTTGCGAGACAGTGTCAGATCCACCAGACCACTCATATTGAGGAAATCATCTTGGTTGACCACGCGAATAAAGTTGTCTGCTAGGCGTAGCTCAACAGTCCGGCGGTCGATGTTGGGAGGAATGTAGAGCAGCCCCTTGTTGGCACAGAGGGTGCTGAGGGATTCGGACAGGTTTTGGCAGGTACAATGAAAGGGGCAGGCTTCTCCCAGAGTTGCCACGCTTCCTACCAGCAGGACACCCAGGAACAGCCTTTCCATTGTAGATCAGTTGGGGACACCCTGAAAGAAATAAAACAAAATGTTTAGTTATAGGAACTAATAAAAAATAGGTGTCATCCTTAAATGGCTCCATCAATCAAACAAGAGCATAGTTGCCACAAATTCCAGTTTATATTGCAGCTGCAGCAGTAACGAGAGCACTGAAGCCACCCATCCAATTTTTCAAACCATTTCTTTTTGTTACTCCAGGATGACTGAATCCGTATTTGAACTCCCTTATTATTGGAAGCATCCGGGGTGACATCTGCTGGCTGCACTTTATAGATCTTAAGTAGTTCTGTGTCAAATATGTTTGGTGTACTACCCAAACATATCGTGAACGTGGACTACGTGATTTTAGATCCCTGAAGCCCGCAGGTTAAAAACCTCGATTCTTAGTCAGTGGACACACAAAAGTCTTATTTGAAAAAATCTGTTCTAATGGGAAAATCAGGCATGGTCAAGTTGTTGGTCTGGTTCCCAAGTTTGGCATAGTTAAGTGGCTGCCTTCTCTTATTCAGAGATATTGTCACTAAGCCTAGATGTAACCTCAAGGTATGCAGATAGAGGGATGTACCTGCCCTCAGGTGCATTCCAGTCAGAATGTTCTATGGAGTGTTGTGTGTAGGTTCTATCACTAGGCCTGCCTAACTATCGAATGTGTCCCCTTGTGTTATCTCACCTGATTATTTTAGTCTCAGCTACCTGCATCTTATGGTATGCAGATTGCTAATGGTCAAATGTCAGTACATCATAGTAGTGCCCATGGTTTCTTAATTACCAATTTCATTTTCCACCCAGCTCGCTTAAAAGATAGTTGTTGATTTGTTGATCCTTTGAGGCTATAGACATGCTACTCTTGAGGTTGGATTGATTTTAGAGGGGTGATGACTGTCATCGAGAACCAGACCGTGAGGTGGGATACTGAAGCACTGTCAAGTTGCAAACAGGATTAACACCAAATAATTTCAATGTAGGCTGAGTAAACCGCTTTAACAAATCCACCCGAATTATGCGCAGTAATATAGAGGACACCCCTCCCCACCCTGTTCAGTACACGCAACGCCTCAACCCAAATCCTCTATCCACACTGTCATTTGAGGGTTTTACCCCCTAGATCAAGGTACTGCTCTCACAGAGGGTTGCATGCTCGATCTATGGGTGAACTATGGGAAAACAGGGGAGCCTTACTGGGCCCGAAACTCTGTGGACATGAAAATGAATGGTCTTTGGGTCTAAAGATGACCTAAAGCAGTTAGTGAATCTGGTACAATTGTGAACTTTATTATAGGAAGTTCTAGCTCTATTTTTCCAATTCGTTTTCAAATTCCATTGCAGAAAGGTTCTGTAATTGGACCCATCCAGGCGGTCCATTGGGGATGGTGATGTGGTTAACAAGTGGCAGCCTGCCTGGGTTATTCATTTGAAACCTTGGGCACTGTTGCACATTTCATTCAGAGTCCAGGTGTAGATTTCCACCTCTCTATACCTTTTATTATATAGTTTGGTTATTTCAATAGTGTCCTCTTTGAGTACGGGGTGAAAATGGACATTGTCCACAGATTGACTGAATTCTGTGCTTGTCATCAATTCTATTCTAGTCGCATCCATATAGCACATCATTCCCCGAAGAGGTGCTGAAGTGCTTCAGCAGTTGAATAGTACGGCTGCGCCATAGGTGAATCCCTAGAAGTGTGTTGGCTTGTGATGTGTCCTGCAGAGGAAGTGCTGTGGTGCTGCTTGATGCCAGTGTGTGCCTGAGATAGGAGTGAATAGAAGTGAGGGATGGAACTTACCTTTATATTATTGTTGTTAATGCTTGGAACAGTGCGAGTTCTGACTTATGAAGGTGGACCAGGGGGTGCAACGCAAGCGCTTGCCCGGGCCTCTCCAATCCTTCAGAGGGGCCCCATGCTGCACAAGGCCAATGAATGTCTGAGATATGGGATAATCAAGGGACTCTCATTGTATTATTCTTGGAGGGGGCATCATTTTATGTTACGTCACTGTGGGGCCTACCTGGGAATTGCTTTGGTGTTGTGTGAAGTTTAGACGTGCACCAAAACGTAAACAATCCAGGAAAAAAGGCAAACGTCGAGCTTCAAACAGAAAATAAACAGGCCATGTTGTGCAGTTTTCTGCAATACTGTTGTAATTATATTCTAGAGAACAGTTGAAGCGTTTTCCCCGTTTTCGTTTTAGCTCGGAGGAGTGCTTGTTTCCCCTGCCAATCTAATAATAAGACGACATAAAGGAAGGGCGCTGTCAAGAGTGACCTGATTTAAACAGTGCTACATGTAAAGAATGTAGACAACCCTTGGCTTTGCCACTGCTTCTCCATTTCCGCCAGTCGCGCGAGTCCAACTGTCGCTGGCACAACGGGGCTTCGAAGAAGTACATTACGCAGCTCGGGGTGTCGAGTGGAAATGGTTATCGACCGCGATGGAAGCGCTGGGAAGGGATCGAAATCCGATATCGGCCCGGCGCGGGCACAGAGCCTCTGCGGACGCGCGGAATGGCGGGTGGGGGTGGGGTTGCGACTGAAATTTGTAATAAAGACAAGGAGCAGCATTGTCCAAGGGGCATAATTTAACGTGTATGGGAAAGCTGTTGAAACAGTCTATCCTCGGCGTGTTTAAGCCGGGAAGCATTGACTGGCTCTAATGACCTTAGCTTTCCCGCGCTTTCTTTTCTGCTGCCCGCCTCAGCGCTATCAACGCGGCTCCCTCAGATGAAAGGGAGTGCGTCACTTTAATGAAAAGAAAAAAGGAAGGGGACATGTGATAGTCTTTCTGCTCGCTCGACTCCCTTTGTATTACCTCGTAGAGTATGTGCCGCGTTCAGGTGGGCTTTACTCCTGCCCTACCGGCCCTTCAAGTTCAACTGCTTTTATGTTTTTTATCCTCGAATGGTCTTCTGTATTTTTCACTCTCTATCGCTGTCTGTATTTACGCATCTCCTTATTTAAATGTGGTGCAGTTTGTGCTGAGCACCCTATGTATAAATCCTCCTCTGTAAGGTGGCTGGTGTATATATATATAGTTATACCTCACGCACAACATACAGCTGTTCACCCAGCGAACCAGAATGTGGTCTTCAGCCATGCCTGGCGTCTGCTACACGGAAGAGGAGTAAGCTACATGGCACGGTCTGTGGCAGCGTGGCACCTCTAGAGGTATACAGCACACATACTCCTAATTTGTCATGCCATATGTGATATCAGGAATAGTGTTTGGGGGGGTTATGGTGAGGATTGTTTTCAACAGTGGTTTTATTTCACTGAATTGTTAGGCTCTATTAGAATATAAGTTAGCAAGTGATCCAAGTGTAAATAAAATGCCCCATGAGTGATTTTTCGATGTGGTTATTGGTTTTGCAATGATATACTTCAACAAGTAACAAAACTTCCTACAGGGCAGAGCCTCTGGCAGTGCTCCTTTCGGCAAGATCTACCAGAAATGGACGCGGACTTGTTCGATGAGTACTCTGCACAAACCCTGCCGTAGCATGAACGTCAATCGTGAACATACCTAGTGTGGTACCCAAGGCTGTGACCTGTAGCCATCTCTGATCTCTTCACCTGTCCTAGTATCACACCTTTGTGTCTGATTGCATTTATGGATCACACACTGCCTGGCAAGGAGGTCTCTGTGCTTTGCTGCTGCTCCTTAGCTTTAAAAAAAAATCTCCTTTTTTTCTGTCTCCTATCTTCTTCCTTTATATGCTTTATTCATCTTTATTGATGTCTTATTAATTCTATTACTTTTTATCATCTATGTCCCCTTAGTTTTTTTATTGCACTCTGATAATGTAACTATTGTGAGGTACAGCTAGTGCAAGGCAGCACAGTGTCATGTGCAAAGTGTGAGCAGTTGGTTTCACAACAATAAGAAATAGTGATTTATCACAAAAGCTGGTAGCGGCAAGTTCTCGGCAGCCAGACAGTTCAACCCGGCTATTGTGTGAGGGGGAGCAAGATCAACTATTGCTTCATGAGACTGAGGAGGAGGAGGGCGGGAGAGGAGAGGAAGACAGTGGACAAGGTTGTGCAACCTAGACCACTCCTACAGGTAGACTGCGCCTTCGCCTTCTCCGTACTACATGTCTCTTCCAGTATTAGTAAAGGGATGTGACCGAGTGCTTATATAGCATGGGATTCAAAAGTGAGCAGCCTTGAGTCTTACTGTTTTGGGGAATCCATTCATCTTGTTTTGCCTAAATTCTTACCAGCTAGTGAGTTTTGTGAGTAGTTAAGACCAGCAGGGTTGAGGAGGAAGTGTTGGTGGGGTGGGAGCCCTAATGAGAGTAACAGAACCCAGTAATTGTTCCAGGACCAAGTTTATCATTTATCATTTGTGTTGCAACCCTAAAGGGAAGAAGGGAATGTAGTTGTAGGCACTTGATTTCCCTTGCAAATATGCTTGCGTTTGATAATGAGTAGTTCATGTTTGCGTTGTGACTCTATTGATGAGTCGTGCAGTGGCCTCAGTATTTCACAGCGTCAGTGTGCGGATGCAGCATTTGCCGCCTGCCTCTCCTCTCCATTCATCTCTGTGTCGGCTTGTCGGCGGAGGCACCTCCTGTCCAGCTGATCCCCGCCGTCCTTGCTCTCCGAGATTTATTGTTGTGTGCCTGTGACAGGCCCATTACTCAGGTGTGCTGAAGGGAAACTGGGCCCAATTGTAAATAAGTATGTAATCTCTCAGAAGGTCATGTCGCGTTTGGTTTATAGTACTCATGTTATGAGCTAGACAGTCCATCCTGTTGGTTTTTCCCCCTGAAGAATTATTTGGTGCACTGCTTCCCTTCCCTCGCGCCCAGTCTGAAATTTCCATGGGTGAATTTTGAGCTGTGATTACATTGCGCCAGAGAAGCGTCTCCACCATGTGTGTTCAACACGACACTGGGTATGGGGGACTTTATATAGTGGATATGTTGTTTACAGTGGAGCCAGGAGATATGTGCATTCGTCCCAACTTCCATGCTTAACCAAATAGTGTGAGCCTGGGCACATCACTACATCCATGCCTTTCTCTCTTCACCAATTAAATTAGCACGCTGAAAGGCAGTAGTAAGTTACCCTTAAAAACTGGTTTGGATTCAGAGCAGATTATAGATGAAGCCAGGACAGTAAGCCTGGAGCGCTCAATATGTCGCCACCTGTCTGAGTATATAGATCTAACACGAGTGAGGATTTTTATTGCAGACTAGAGCTTCATATGACGCATGCATTTGTCCATTGGGAGAGGCTACAGTTTTTTGTCACACAGACCTTTGAACTCCCATCGCATGGCAAAGAGCAGGGATTGTGGCTTCGTTTACACCGGTTGTCTCTGCTTCTGAGATGTCCTTCACCTGAAGATTACATGTAGTGTAGGGTTGCCTCAAATGTGCTGACACATGATGGGCTGAATAGGCTGCAGGTTGACGCCACCGTTGTTTGAAGTGGTGTTTGTCCTTTCTACAACCCATTGAAAAACATCCCAACTAGATCCCCGGTTTCAGATACTATATGTTCTTGCCCAAAAGACTAGATCCTCTTGGATTGTAAAATTGTCCTGTTGGAGTAGTTCGTAAAATCGCCGCGGCTGCCAACACGCCAGAAATCAGGAAAATGTAAGACATTGGGTTGACTATGTCAGAGTCCAGATTCCTTTGTCTCGTTTCAGTCAGTAGTGAACAAGAGCTTGGTCTGTCTGACCTTAGGTGGCAGGTCATGCCCCGTGTTCAAAAGGGCTGTTAGTGATATCGTCACACTCGGTCTCAAATTCCAACTAGACCTCCTTATGAGAACACTGTGAAATCCTTATTTTTGGAGATCCTGGGTTGGGTAGAGAGAACTGGATTTTTTTTGTATTTGTACTGGATGGCCCTTTATTTGCTTGCTGTAGAAGGCCAGTAAGATTCTGTAGCATGCTGACCAGCCACCGACACAACAAATGTGATAGTAGGCAAATCATTTTATTTCTTGGAATGCAGTCCCTGCTTCTGCGAAAAGTAGTAGTGGTCAGACCCTGGCTGACGCCTAATATTAAGGCTTTAGAAACAAAAAATTGCACCCAGTGCATGCCATTCATTGATTCTGGGTTGCCAATGAGCTTGCAGTCCCTTAATGTTGCCTCAGTCTAGTGATGCTGTTAAAATCGGTAGCAGCTTGAGAGACAACTGTATTCAGAAAAGTACAAGTGCTTGGGTGTTATGATGACCAAAGATGGCTGGTCCCAGGACGTAAGCAGGATGGCGAGAACAAAAGCAAGCCATGGCCTGAAAGGCATGAGAGGCTCTGCAACCAGAGTGTTAGTCAATGTCACCAGAACCCCGAGATGGCAATATAAGACCATATGACATGTTACCAGTTAGGTATTTTTTTATATTGCACGTTTTGTTTGGGTTACTTAACTTGAAATCAAGCGTGTTTCTTCACATTGCAGGTAACACTGGGCATTCATTGCAATGGGAATATTTAGGTATACCTTTCATGAATAAATTGTTGCTAAAACAAAGGACATTGATAAAGGGCAGAAGATTTATGGGATTCATTGGCTGGGGCGTTTACTACATCATTACAGATGTACCAAAAGTGTAGGCTCCTCAAAGATTAGATCTACTTGTAGAGGTTACATTTTCAGTGCCAAGATGAGAAAAAGTATAAAGCAGTAATAAGGACTACGTTTTGAGTCCCTATTAATTGTTACTATATTAGCCGTAGGCCTGAAGATCCCCAAGAAAACACCTGGTCTGTAGAGCTTTTAGCCACTATTGTTTAAAGTCAATAAGCAGTACACCACTAAAACTGCACTGGTTATGGTCGTTAAAAGAATAATGAACCCTTTAGGCTTCATTGTTTCAGTGGTAAGAGCACTAGTGGGGTGTTTTTCCTTGCTCGGCTGCCATCTTTGATTCTAGTTTTGTGGTTACGATGACTCTTCCAAATGTCTTCAGATTGCCCCTGGTGATATCTTTAGAAGCCTGAATTGTGGCTGTATCAGGCCGACAAATTAGTACATTAGGGCGGGGTATTGTTGATGCTGATTGGTAGTTTATTTGGAGTAAGCAGTCTTTCTAATAAGACTGTTTCAAAAATCCTTTTCATCCTGGTCTTTGATGGTCTGGCGGCCTCTCAGCTCTTCCCCTCATAGCTCTGAAGCAATTCATGAACCACATGAAGGGAATTGCTCCCATAAGGTGGTATCTAGAAAACGTTTGAGGCCCTCCACTTGGTCACTCAGAAAAACCGGGATTCCATGTGAGTTGGTTGATTATTACATCATCAGCTGGGTTGCCTTGAAAATGTTTTCCTACCTCTTCCTTTTGGATGAGCCCTGCTCTATGCTCCCGAGATGATAATGTCTAGGGTCCCTGGCACCCATTCGCAAGTCCACGCCTGGAATGTTGCCAGTGAGAAGGTTTTGTCTGGGACATTGTCAAGTTCTGGTGGCAACATCTGGAATGTGGATTCCCTGTGTGAAGAGTACACATTCCGAGAGTTAAAGACTACTCATACAGGAGGGATGAAATATAATCTGCGACATTGTCTAAGGTTTGGGAATGTGAGGTCATGTCGAGATGCTCTGCTCTTTGCTTCATAGTTAACGTTTGAATGCAGCATTTAAATTGCCAGGACCTGTCAAGGTTGAAAGCTATTGCCTGCTTCAAATGTCCAAATAAATGCAAGCATTTAACCATGTCCCAGTTTCACAACTGTATTTTGCTTGTTTAAGTATTTCTACCTTGACCCAAATTGCTCCTAGCCATCCCTCTTTACCATTCCCATGGCAGGGATGCTAAACACCATGTTCTACAGAACATGGCCGACTGAATCCACCACTTTATTTTTATGATCTGGGTTTTTATTATTTTTCTCGACTCAGCATTTACATTTCTGTAACAGCTACTAATCCCCCCCTCACCCTCTGGGCCTCGGAAAAGGAACAGAATCTAAATTGAGTTTTAATATCTGTCCCAGCGATTCGTGACAAGGACGCAGATTGAAATGTGAACATGTATTCCTGGAAGCCCCGGAGCAGCTTTTGAATCGCTGCTTGCGCATAGATAAACATTATGACTTTGGTTTTGAGTGTCAGCGGTGCCGGTGTCGTACGAAAGGCTGGATGTCTTGGCTGTGCTGGGATAAAGTATATTGTGTGGCTCCACAGCACACCTAGCCCTTCCTTTGAGGACAAGTCAAAGCCTAGTTGGCCACGTGGTCCAGTCCACTATTTGTTGAAGAACCCAAAGATCCAGTATCTTATCCTTTCTTCATGGTCTTGTCCCTATGAGGCCCTACTAATGCCCATGATTGGTTCATCAATAAACAATCTGTCCTGTCAATTGGGTAAAACATTTTTGGTTGTGAACCCTACTCTAGGAAAGGAGCCTTTGTGTTGAAAACTCTCCCCGTTGTCCTTACGGTCAGGCCCGCTCTTGGAAAGTCGAGCAAAGACCTTGAAGCACTCTTCTCCCAAGCAATCGGTTCAACATTCACTGGTTCTTCGTCTGCAGGACTCAGTCTTTGCTCAACTAACTCCCTCCCTTTTGTTAACGAGGTGACGTGATGCCACTTTCTGGCAGTGTGAGCACGACATAAAAACAATAAGAGAAAAGAGAAATAAACTTGGTATACATCTTTTTTTTGTCTGACTTAAATTCTTATACACGTGGCCGGCTTCCTTACAATCATTGCCTTTTTTTGTCTATGTAAGTAGACCCCATTCGTGTTTCATCTTTTATGGCTTTTTTCATCCTCTTATCGGCTTCCTATTATTTTTTCTTTTCCTATTCTTCCTTTCTCATTTTAATCTTTCCCATAATTTGTTTTCTTGTTTTAACATGATTCTCTTTGCTAGTCACCTGCACATGTTCCCTTTGTTATTCTTTCGTTGCGTCCTTGTGCTCCTATCCATATGGTCTGCTTTAGAGACCAGAAGGGACCCAGCGTTGACACACTTTGCGGAATGAGGTAGATTTCGAAATTAAAGGGCTATAGAAATCAAGAGCACACCAGATAGGCACAGGGAATTGTGCCCAAATGGCCCCTCTGGCTTCCCATGGCTTCTCAGCCTCAGGCACTTTCAGTGCCACACAAGCTCTGGGTTCAAGGTAAGTCCTTAGGGAGTGAGAGTGGCGGAGCTATTCTTCAGTTTCATGTTCTCCATACCTCTGCTCTGTTACTTCCTCCTTCCCTATACTTCTTCCCATGAAAACCCCCAGAAGGAGCCAAGCCACACTACTGGCATTACTTTTTAAACGTCAGTGACCCCCGCCCCTTAACTATCACTGCGAGTGGGAGGCCAATTGCGAAGATATTGATCCTATGAAGGGATGGTCGAAAATGATGGTGCTTAGTCTGGTTACTATAGCTACGATCGCCCAACCTGTCATTTTCTGTGCACCTCTGCACCAGACAGATGAATGGTTGCGCTGTGGTTCAGTTCCATGCTTGGATGGGACTTGATTACAACATGCCAAGGCCATGCCTACCTGTGCAATGGCAGGCTCACATCTGTGGATGTAGTTAGTCGGTGTCAATGTTGTGCTTGAAGGAAGGTAGAAGCAGCAGAAACCAGCACTAGCAAAACTAATAAATGCAGTGGTTATTGTATTTTTATTGTAAACCTATGCCACAAAAATAAAAATAAGCATGCCTACCACTGCATAAACGTGGTGGGTATATGCTTGCTATACATGTTTATCTTGATTAAAGAATAACCATCATGTACAATTGTGATAGAATGCATACTGTGTTTCCTTGGAATGAACAAAGAACAGATGATGGATGGAATGCTGAACAAACACAACATTAACCCCCAGTCACAGATCTGGGTTAAATCCCTCGTTTTTTTTGCCCGCCATGCCATTCCAGTTTGGACCTAGCCTTATGCAAATCAGTGTTTACCCTGCTCCCCATGGGAACAGTCCAGCCCGAACTGCCAGGTCTTCTCTGGACCAGAAACAAGCATCCTAGGACCGGTTTTGGTGTGCCACCCCTCATCAACCATGCTATCTTGAATCTGGTGGCATAGTGAACACTGGACCCACATCTGGACATACCCTTCACACTTAGGGCAACGTGCAAAAAGAACAGATTGAGGAAATGCTGAACAAATCAAACATTACCCCCAGTCACTGATCTGGGTTGAATCCATCGTTTTTTTGCTCGCCATGCCATTCCAGTTTGGACCCAGTGAGTTTTCTAGGAGGCAGATGTACTTGGAACAGATGTATAAACCCTTTTAGTTTTAATACACTTTACTGAAAAATTTGATTTTTATTCGCACAATGTAAAGTACTATTGGCTTTGAATTCCTGTAAATTGAATGGATAGTTTAAAGAGATAAGTATATCTAAAACAATTGAACAAAATGGAAGAATAAAGCACTGACAAGGTAAAATATTGGAGCTCCAGCCCTGGCACTGAAGTGAACTTCTTTTTAGGCAGCTGTGCACATATGATCAGGCGACATGTCATCACTGCCTGTACAAGAGAGCCAGTGTGCGAAGTGGGCTCATCCATTAGCCCACGCAGTTATTCTTTGTAGCTGGAACAACAATATGAATGACAGTTGACCAGACCAATGGCTGAGACGTGTCACCCAAAGCCCTAGCATGAAACTAAATATGCAAATATTTGTGCGTTTTCTTACATCAGGCTAGTGAGGCATATTAAAGTGTATCTAGGCCAGACCTAAAATCTGATATTGTGTAGTCACTGTGCAGAGAATACAGTTGGAGGGTGAAGGTGCAAGTCCAAAGCTTTTTGGGTCATGCTGTCTAAGCCTTAGTATTTACATTTTTTAGTGGAGCTTTGTTTACTCCCTCTAAACTCCCCCGCCCCCCTTCTCCCCCCCCCCCCCCCCCCCCCCCCCCCCATCCACGTCGACAAAACAACAGCTCTCCACTAGAGGCTCAGCACATACTTTGACCCCACTAAGCCCCACCTCCCAGCTGAGAACAGGCTTCACAACGTTCTTCTGGTTCCTGACATGAAGTCCTTGCCTCAGAATAGAAGATTTCCCCCTGAATTCCAGTTGCAGGAGGACATGGACATCGTCCTAGGCTCTGCCTGCCTGTGACAGGTGAACTGACCAAGATCTAGAACAGCAAACAAGCAGCTTGTGGGACTGGCTAGATTTACCTAGACGACTTATTTTTTGTTAGTTTTATATAGCGCAAACTAGACCCGAAGATATCTGGTATCGGAGCGCTTTAAGTGTGCACCAGTTTCGTTACACAAGGACGCCTTCATTGTTAGGCACAGGGAGATTAAGTGATTTACCCAGAATCAAAAGATGTTGAGCATCCTTGCCGAGACTCGAACCTGGTTCCCCAGCTTCGAGGTCGACTGCTCTAGCTGTAAGGCTACATCCTCTCCCAATAAGCACAAATGAGTACTGCCTGAGCCCAGAGCCAGCACGTCTCTGCTTGAGTGGTATCAAGCATGCGCCATGAGCCCTACCTGCACAGGCGTGCAACAAAAGCCTTTTGAGGCCCCTGCCACTGGCGTTTTTTGCACCTAACCTTTAGGTTCATCAGCTGATAGTCCTTGTAGTGGATCCATATTTGGCAGCAGTGACACCCAGTACCTGGACTACAAAGCTTCCCCCCTCTACTGCCCCGTGCAATCACTTCACAAGCCGGGAGGTACCAGAGGAGGTAGGACACTGTACCACAATAGAAATTTGACTGCGTGGACTGAGCTCAATATATGACCACTAAGCCTCACCTTGAGAAGCCAAGGGTGAGGGTGCCTGAAAAGGTTGGAAGAACTCTTCAGTAAATGGTAGTTATGGTCCGCCATGTGAGCATAGCTGTCACCAGCATTACAAGAAAGGGGCTTTGGCTCCGCCCTACGTTGGGAGTCAGAAGTACATGTTTTCATTGGGCAGAAGTTATGTGCTTCCACAAAAAAAGTGCTTGCCCTCCACACAGCTCTGACCATTGTGTTTATTTATCCAGCTGCCGGAGTTGGACCTTGGATAACTAGATAATTTGTGGTTTTCCTCTGGTAGCCACATAGATGGGAGGAGGGCAGTCATTATCCTACATGGATTTTTTGGTCTGGCCCCACAATGCAACTTTAACATGACTTTTTAACCTACCAATACTATTTTTACAGTTGTTTGCTTCCAAGCACATATTCATTCCCATGCTATTTACTTGAAATTATTCACATCACTGCCCAACTTTCTGTTAAAGCCAGTCCTATTGCAATTGCCAGTGCTTGTTTTTTGAAATGGGTACGGTTTTAGATGCGTCTGCCAAGGCACCAAAAAGACCACCCTCCCATCCATAGACATGGCGATACCACTCAGTTACACCGGCATGGTGCCATTATTAACAGGCGCGCAATGCCTATTGGGCTGAAAGGGATTCAGCCCCCCCCGGTTGTGTGTGGCAGCCCCAGACTGAGACAGCTTCCCGGGCACACACAGCCGCACCCGTGTACTTTGCAGGTCTTTAAAAGACTATGTGCTTGTTAATAAGGCCTTGTTGTTTGTTCACCCCTTCTTAGAGCCCCTGCATCTCCACTCTGCCTATTGGTGGAAGAAATTTGAATTGGCCTCCCCCAAAATTTGGCTCTAGTTGCGCCTCTGATTGACTCCCTCCACAAACACTGCAGTCCCCATTACTATTCCTGCAGTGAAATGCTGTTCCACCCAGTGCTCGCTGTCAAGGTACTTTAGTGCTATCTCATGCTACAGTGCTCGTGACTTTGTATCCCCATAGTACAGCAGTAAAGGTAGTTCTGAGTCTTAGGCCATGAACTGTGAACCTCACAAAGCCATTGACTCCAATCTTAAGCGAAGGGACTGTGCATCAAGTCTGGTAAAGTTCTGAGGTTTGCTAAGTGTTCCGTGATGCTAATGTTGCGCCCATTCGTTGTGCACGTAACAGCCAGTGTCTTTTGGCTGGGCTATGGGTAAAGCTGTTTGAGGTCACAACTTGTTCACCTTGTGTGATGCAGCTGTTTGGCTCTCATTACAGATAACTGTTTCTATAGTGTATTTGAACCTTGTGCATAAGCAGGATCCGCCCTTTCGTTATAGAAGTGGTGTCTGACTGGATAGCCACCTTTATGGATTGCGATAGCTTTGTGTTGCACAGCATCTGCCTCGGACATCACAACCACGCATGAGTTCGGTCTTGATTGCCCGAGCACAGCCACCATTGGTGAGTCACAGGAAGCAATTGGGCTCTGCCTGACAGATGCAGCACTAATACTCTGAATTCTGTGCCACACGGTTATGTGCTGATTCTAGTGTAAAAGCCTGACGCAAACAGCCCAGGGGAGAGGGAGCAATACTGTGCAAGATGTACACCGCCCCTCCATTGAGAGCCACTCAAGAACGAAGGCACCTGGGCTGAAGGAACAGCGACATGTGCATCGAGATGACAAATACACCGTACAAGAAGGAATGTGCTTATTGCTAGAGCATACTCGAACAGGGGGGGTCACTCAGATTGGTCTTGCGGGACTGGAGCAATGCCAGATTTTCAGGATATCTGCTCACTACGAAAGGGGTATTCATTAGAATCATCGTATGTAAAATGATCTTTTGTGACTACCCTGAAGGTACCATAATTGATCTGCACCCCTTAATCCATCAAAGGACACCCTTGCCCTATTCATGAGATGAGATCATGACTAGTACTCCAGAGTATCTGCCACAAAAAGGGGAATGGACACAAAGAACAGACTCCAGCGGAAGGCAAAGACTCAAAACAAATGTGTGAGCGGACCAAGACAACAGCAGTATTCACAATAAAGCTGGCAAAGTACTTCAGGCCTATGGTGTAGAAGTAAATCAGACCAACATTTTGCCCTAGGCCAGCCGGGGACACCACGATGGAGAGACCGCTAAATCAGAGAGTCTGCACAAGCAGGTGGGCGCTTACCCTGGGGATGTGCTGGAAAGGCCAGGTCTGGTGGCTCAGTGGGTTAATGCGCCCACTTCAGGGGCCTGTGTTTGACCTCATGGTCACAGGTTCAAATGACGGTGGGTCCACTCGGCCTTTCATCCATCTGAGGTCGATAAAATGAGTACCATTGAGTTGGGTAACAAACATCTGTTATTCAGCACCAAGTTACCCTAGTGGGTGAACATGTGCTTTACAAATACACGTTATGTGGTTGCAGTTGAGTAGCAATGAATGAGAATAGTTTTAGTCAGACCATTACCATATCAGAGGCAGCACAGGGCCCTACTTTTCCACGCCCTGTGTGCGAAGCCTGGACAGTGAACGTCCTTTGTGTTGATTGACCCTGACCCAGCCCACCAGTGATTAGGCCCACCCACCTCTGAGCTACAGGTGCTGCTCTCCTCTGCACATTTAAATGTCACTGGCTGAGGCAAAGGACGATAAAGGTTCTCTCTTTTGTTTCTCGGCCTCCTCTGCGTCTCGTGATATGAACTCACCCGGTGCCACCGTGCGTCACACGATCTCTGCATAGCTATCAACTCACACGGTGCCACCGTGTCACACGATCCCTGCTCTTTTCACTTGGTAACCCGGTGAGGAGTTTATATCACCAAGTGGAAGACCATGTGAGTTGGAAAACCCTGCAGAGGGCATTTCCGACTCCCATTTTGTGAGGGCTCACTCAGCTAATGTTCATCTGGGGTTTGCATCCTCTCCAGGACATCAGCGTCAGCCTTTGAAGGCATGTTAGATTGGCTCACGGGCAGTGGCCGCCTGATAGCCACGCCCCCTCAGAAGCACCCTCTTGGCTAGGGAGGTAATGGGGTCAAGGCCCCACCCTCTCACTTGGTTCCCTCCTCTCACACTGTCTTGGGTGGGATGGGGGGGGGGGGGGGAGGTCTGGATGAAGCCCCAGTGTTGGGCCATCGATCTGCTCCAGTCAGTGCCTTTGATCTTCAAGGCCACTGCCTTTACACTCAGGTAGTGGTGCCGCCCAGTATTGCAATGCAAACAAATGTTTCTGCATTCATTGCTACTACTGCAGTGTAGTGGCTCCCACGCCCCTGAGGTTGGCACCCCAAGGGTGCCATCTAGAGTAACTGGTGCCCGATGCTCCAAAGGCCCTCCATGGTTTGTGGTTGTACAGGGGCCAGAGGGGATTTGGGGTTAGGCTAGCTATGCCTAGGATGACTGATCGACAAAAAGCCCTGTTCAGGCTCCCATACCTCGGGAGAGTCCAGACGACTCCCTCCTGACACACGGGCTCATTTAATCAGGGGCCAGTCTTTTACAGTGCCCCCCTCCCATACCATCAGTGGACAGAAGGCAGGCTGATATCCCCTGCTGCAAAAATATTCGCCACTCCTGGTCATTCCTCTGCGGTTACCACCTCTGCCCTCCAAACTCTGTGCCCTCTCTCTTCATTGACACCTCCTGTTCTCCCGTGCTGCAAGTCCTTCCTTGCCAGGGCACATCCGCCCAACTGGTCGAGAATATTCTTGCGGGCAGCTAGCTATAAAATGGCTTGTAAATAAGTCAGCGACAGCAATCATGTTCGTATTTATGGCCGATGGATCAGTCTGTGCACGTGCTGCTGAGAATATTGTCTGCCCGTGTAAACGTAAAATAGAACCTCTCCAGAATACTAAAACGTGTATTTCTTTTACATGTAGAAGCTTTGACATTAATACTTTACAATATATGGCTGCGCAGACTAGTGCTTATTAAAAATGATTGTTTTTATACATGAAATTAGAAGCGCTTCTGTCCTGCCCCGGCGACGAGGCCATAGTTAATGTCAAACCTTCTACATGTTAAAGAAATGCACGTTTTAGTTTTCTGAAGTGATGTTCTATTTAACGTATGGAAACGCGGTAAGTGCTGGGCGCGTGCATAGGCTCGAAGAGCCACGCCAGACCCTTGGCTCGGCTCGCCCTGTTAATTTGTTGGCTCGTCCACCTCTCCTTGAGGGAGTCTGCGGCATGCGTGCGGTGGTTCGCTACATCGCGTGATTGGTATAGACAAGGCGTCTGCGGGATGTAGCAGTGAGTACCTCCTGGTGTGCCCGTGTGTGATTAATGTTGATGTCCTCTTTGACGTTATACACACGGAGTGCAGATTTGTTCTCAATTTGTTTGTGTTGCGAACTTGAGATTGGCAGTTATGGCGGTTGTGAATCTGCGGGCGTGGGAGGAAAATCCATCGGGTAAACGTCCTGTGTCCCGTTTCTGTGGAAACTGCTGGCGGTGGATGCGAGTTCTGCACACACACAAGTATTTCTGGACCGACTTGTATTTTTACACACATGAGAAGCTGTGCAGAAGTTGTGGACTAAGCCCGTGTATCGGTGTAACTGTGCGTCAATGGTGGGTGGACTCTGCGTCGTGTTTGCACGTCAGGGCGGCCCACTCCCTAATCTTTAGCGGGGGGTTGGTCAGGGCTTGCAGCCTCGGTGTTTTGAGACTGCGGGCACTGAAATGGTTTCCCTCGCTGGGTGCGAGGCTGGAACTTACCACGCAGCGCCAGGTAGAGGGGTGTGGCTGCGTGGAGAGGCGAGTTTGCCTCCGATGCATTGGCAGTGGAGTGGGTTTGTGGCCGTCACGCGAGGGCCTGTTTAGCGCAGGTGGTTGCGGTCACTTCTGAAGGGTCTCTTGCTGGCTACATAACCTTCAAGACGGAACAGCGCCCCCCCCCCCCCCCACCGGCCTACCCACATTGCTGATGGCACCGCCCGCCTCGGCCTCCGGACCCAGGAGGATAGTTGTCTACTGTCCCGGGCAGTCCTAAGCAACCTGGGACTTGTAGTTTGGCATTTGTCATTATGACTGGGGGTTAAAGATGAGCAAAATGCCCGGGGCAGATGCGCAATCTGCTTTGTGGTTGCAGGCTGCACAGAGCTTGCTGGCTATATAAATGTAAAAGCACCAACCACATCGATACTCCCTCTGGGGGTTTGTGGGCACACAGCTCACACCCGGGATATGTGGTTCTGTGATTCACCTGGGTACCAATTACACGATTATGGGAGAAGCACCCTCGCCGTGCATTAACAGGCACCAGAAGGGGCGGCGCGTTAACTGCAGGGCAGGAGGAACCTGGTGAGCATGACAGCTGTGGCCCGTGCAGTGCATGGACACGGACCCCGCTGTTTGTAGCAGCTGAAGGACCGACGGGCATCACAGATTACACAATGAACAGCCTGCAGCATCTCACAGTGCACCCCTGCACCATAACACACACACACACATGCATGGTACACACTACACAAACCCGCTGCTTTATAAGAGCCGGCTCATGCAGACAAAACACGTAATAAACACGAGCACCAAACACACCTCGATAAATAACGACATGTCCAGAGGGTACAAACCGTTCAAATAGCAGACTGGCCACCCCCGCACATTAACGATCACTACACGCTCCTCGACTCTAGACACACTTCAGGCGAGGGGGGGCTATAAGGGGACAGGTGGTAACATACCAATTTTTGGGCTTCAGGACTCTGCCCATCACCATGTATCAATTAATATCAGAAAACCTGTAGGTACACGCATTATGTAACGGCCCAAAAACGTCCAGTGTAAAACTACAGCACCCGGCGTTCTAACACTCGGAGCGTTAAATGAGCGCGCGGAATGGGCAGTTGTCTCGTCTTCCTACCCGGTGGTGGACAGTGTTACGAACAGTGGGCGGGCAGGGGTGGCAAGTTCTGGTGGGCACAGTTACCACCGGCTAAGGACCAGTGAGAGCAGTGGGGTGCCAAGATGGCACACGCCGTGGTCACCATGATTTGCACATAGGGGATTGGGGGGTTTTCAGTGCACACTGCCCGGGTGCTCTGGTGCAGTTTACCGTCAGATCTCTGGTGGGCCCAGTGGGGGCGGCTAGCCGGCGCTGGACTCGTATTGCCTCGTGTGTGTGGGTAAGGAGAGCGCATCGGTGCCACATACCGTGAATACCCTGGTGGGAACAGAGGGAGTGGTAGGCTCCTCTTCCCATGCATCACACAGAGTCGTTTAGTTCTAGCGGGTACCACACCGTGCCCTCCACGGTGGGCACAGAAAGAAGCGCTGATTACCTGGTTGGGGTCTTCCCCCGTGCTCCTGCAGTGCCTCGGCCAAGGGCTCAGCGTGCCAGGCTCCACGGACGCCCCGGAGGGGAATCTTCTCCCATGTCCACGGCTCCCCCCTCGGCAATCCGTCTCCTTTGATCTCCTGGCGGCGTCAGCTCCCCAAGGCTCCGGCGCCCCTCCATGTGTCGAGTGCCCCCGTCTTCGCCGCCGCGGGTTCCTGGAGCCTCCCCGGCTCCCATTCCCCAGCCCGGGGGCGTCGGCGACGGGCGCAGCCAGCGGCTCCTGCACCTGCCGCAGCTCCTCTGGCGGCAGCCGCTGCTCTGCCGAGGAGCGGTAGGTGGCAGCCGAGCGGCATCAGATGCTGCCGCCTCTCTCAGAGCCCTCCTTTCCGCCGACGAAGAAAAGGGCGCGCTGCGCAGCTCCGCCGTCTCCGAGCCAGGGGCTCTCCTCACCACCCCCGGGGATGCCTCATCCCATCTCCGGCCGGCAGGCACCCCCTCGAGGGCGCCTCCTAGCGCGGGGGCCGGTGCCGCACTCTGCCCGGACTCCTATCAATAATGGAAGACTGCCGCAGAGAGGAGGCTCCGACTCGTGTGCAGTGTGGAGCTGTGTCCTTCCGCGAGCGGCCAGGCAGCGCGACGGGCTGCTTGGATAGCCCAGTAGGTGCAGCGCCTGCTGCTGCCAAAAGTGCACAATTTACCGATCACTGGTAAAACATTTCACATAATTGACCCGTTACTGGTTCACATCCCGTCTGAAGCCGGACCAGTTTTAATCGGTCGTTAAAATGTGTGATATTAATTTTGAACTTTGGCCTTTAAAACGCCAAAAAAGGTTCATGTTGAGATGTCAGACCACAGTCAACGTAATGAGCCCCAAAATACACGCCGGTAATGCATTCCGAGGCCGTTGTCCATTGTAGCGTACCAAAAATAATATAATCGGATTCCGGAGCAAGATTAGGCGGGACGATGTTGATCACATTTTATTTAGGATGTCCGCTGGGTTCAAATCCAATCCTCCGCAGTTAATGCAACCCTCGGAATATCCTAAACATATTTCGACGCCAGAACAGAAGAGGGAATTAGCGTCTCCGGCGATCCAGTCGACGTGGAAGAGGCGGCGTGCGTTTTTTTTTATTCGTATAATGCGTGCATTACCATCGTAGAGCACAAACGCAGCCTCGAGGCGCTGGCAGTCTTCCTCGGTGCCTGGTTCACAGGGTCAGTCGACTCGGCATTACGCAAGCCAGGGAGGAGCCTCGCTTTAGAAGCAGGCTAGTTATTCATTTTACTCCGGTAAGGGAGAAATGTTCCTCGCGACCTCCAGATCCGCAGTCCAGATGCTCAAGCCCACCGAGGAAGCGAGATCGGTGGGGCGGTGGGAGCTGGGTGTCACCCACGGGGTACCGCACTCCATTAAACAATGCAAGGGTTAAACTACGCGTTGTTCCTCGGCAGCTGCACCTCTGGCGGAGATATGCGCCGAGGGGGCTGTGAGTTCTGATCAGTGAATGCTCCTGACTCAAGAATCACTACCCCAGTGACGGTCGCGCATGGTTCCGAGATTGGATAGGTTAATGAATTTACTTACAGGAGACCTTCTGCATAGACGGACGTGGTGGGCGGTTAATATTTGTTTTTGTTGGCGTTATTTTAAGAGTACTCGCTAAGCTACGGGGGTTGCTCCGTACTGTAGAGATGTTTTTATGTATTCCCTTCTCTCTATGAGCTATGCTGATTTAATTGTATCCTGTATTGGCTTTGAGAACCTCAGTGACTATGCTGTGGCGGGGATTGGGGTGCGGACTCGCTGTCCTTTCTCACGCTTTGCCTCTTACAGGCGTACTGTACTGTCGTACGTGGTCTGTTGTACGCAGTCACACTTCTCCACAAGAGAACATTCTCGAGCTTGCCGCTCACTTCTCGGGTCTAATGAATGTGCACAATCTCTGCTGCCTTCCTTGTGAAAGCCATGGTGATCTCTCTGGGGCCCCTTTGGCACATTGGTGCTTTACACGTCTCACCCCCTCCACACTATCCATTTTCCTCCGGGTTCCACGCCAGTCTAATGTTTTTTTATTCATTCTGTGCCATTACAGGGGCAAGCTGTTAACCCCGCCTCTCAAACACCGAGTTCATCCACCATGGTACTTACTTGGTCTGGCTTTCAAATGTCAGGGAAGATAAGCCGCCAAGCCTTACTCTAGGAAACAGTGAAGCATTTGGAACTCTCTAAGCATGGAGTTCAGAACGAAATAAATTAAAGCTAGAGACCTGGCTCTAGTTTTTTTTTTTGCTACAAACTTTTCCCAGCCTCTGTCAGTGAGGGAAGTGTTACAGAACATCAAGACGGCTCAAATACATCTACTTTCTACCCTACCTGTTCAACGGCTCTGGGTGCAAGAAGAGTGCAGTGGGCGTTAACGCACGTCTCTGGGAATCGAAAAATCGCCCCTAAAGCAAGTTACTCAAATCCTTCTACCCAGCTTGAAGACTAGTTCCCTCCCACAGACAAAAGGGATGAGTAAGGTGCCAAGGGACCGGTTAAACAAAGCATCAATGTCTGGTTAACAGGGTAACCACGGCTCTGATCCTGAGCACCAGGGGCAGAGGACATAGCTTGAGACACCAGTTACTGCCCCAGCTGGCCTCTGGAGTATATGTTCTGGAGGGTTACTGTGCTGGAGTTCTTCTAGCATCCAGAGTGCTTCCTGCAGGCATACCAAATATCACAGGTCCATATCTCTAAAAAGTCGGATCATGGTCAGGTTTTCGGTTGGCAGAGGCACCCACGGAACAAGGGAACATGACTGTAAGATCAGAGCCCAGTCATGAATTCAAACATTGATGTATCTGTATCCATAAGTGGCACTGAGGTAGTTTCAACCATCCTAGAGTCAGGGGAACGGTCTTACCCAAAACGTTACCCTAAGACCCAGAGTCAAGAATGAAATACCTTGGTTTCCCGTATGGTTGGACATAGTCCAGGTTGGAGGTGATGCAAGCTCACCTCACTTGCAGTTCTTGAATATTCTTTCTAGATCATCAGCCCTTGTTAAACCGGTTTTTGAGTCGATTTTGGCCTGCTGTGCTGCAAGTTTCCTATGGCTCCTTGATGGTTCACTTACACCCTCCAGACTGGCTTTATTCCGCTGTGCCTTGCTCTTTGTTCTGCAGATCTGAGTTGACGTCTCACCAGACTTGGCAGTACAGCTCCCTCTTCTTCCAGGATAGGTGAAAGCAATAGGTTTTCTCCATATCCTACGCTTGGGCCCAGCCTCGATGGGAAATGGCAACATGCAGTTATGTTTCTGTCCAGTATCTCATCACTGTTGCAAACGGTTTGGGCTAAGAGCAAGTTATTGGCATAAAATGGCCAGAATTTATTCTTTGTGGTCTCAAGCAGAAAGCCAGTGACAACTAAATACAAACTTACTTTACATTTAGATTTTCCATCCAATCTAGAGGACTACATCCCCATAGGCCTTTCTTCCTGGGATTTTTAGGGTGCAGAAAGGGGTAGGCACTGAATTATCACATCATGTATGCCATTAACAGCCCCTCTAGATACTCCGGGTCTGGCAGTGGGAATGTGGAGCTTGTGTACTGTTGGCGGACAGCAGTCTAGTCTGGCATGATTTGTATGCACCATCTCACCTAGACACCTACTGGGTCTCTGAGGTGGCAGTCCCTGTTCGTGTCATGTAGTTTCTCTCAGCTGTACAAAGACAGCCAAAGCACAACCATGGTTTTGTGTGCCAACTGTGTTGCCAATATTGACTACTATTCACCCGGCACATAGACTCCTTGACGTCTTGTATGGAGTATCAGTCCAGTCATAAAGGCCTCATCTAGCGTTTTGTCTGCAATTGTGGAAACCGTATCGGTGAACTGTTGTGCCTCGTTTGAAATACCTCATCTGGACAACTGCGTCCATCTGTGGGCCTCGTCTCTCGAAATATAAGGACCAATTAGAGAGAATGGTTGCAGCAGAGCTACCTAAATGGTGTAAGGTTTGCAACAGCATTTCTAAAAATGGCCTAGGTTGTAGTGCAAGCAGTGTATGTACAGTGTGCTGGGCACACTTGAATTCCTCGGGCCATAAATACAGTTTGAAGGAGGAAATGTTTTTTATTCAACTGCAGCATTGACGCAACGCAACCAGCTTGGTGTCACAATTACCCCTTTGTCACACTGTCTTGTATTTTTTTGTGTCTGGTTCACAAAGGCAACCATTTTAGCTGTCTTAGCTTATCCATCTGTCTTTGTGTGCCTGAACTCTTGGCTGCTCCATAGAGTTTGGGCGTTCAGTGATAATACATGCCAAAACCCTCATTTTTGCATCCGCAGTGCATGCTTGGAACGCCGGGGCGAGATTTAAACTGTGCAAAAATTGCAAAGTTTCTCAAAAAATTTCACATAACCATATTTGTGTACATTTTCTCGCAAGGGACACTTATTTTTTTTTTACAGAAAGTTTTGTAGTGAAAGGTTTTCTTTTCGCGCCAGTCTCGTACCAGCATTTCGTGAGACTTTTTTTAAAAAAACTTTTTTATTTGAAACTTGGCCCTGCTTGAAAAATTCGCAAAAGAGCCAGACAATGACACTTTGGGTTAAAAGCGTAATTTTCTGAAATTTCCTCGAACGTTTGGGGGGGAAATCTATGCACCTTCGCACACTCCTGTTTGCTGGGATGAGTGAATGCCGGCGTTTGCTGTTAAGAGGCTGTTATAAGGAAACGTGATTAGTATGAGCATGACCAAAAATGTGTGGCTGAGCCGGGATCTGTTGCACTGGGTCCTTGGAGTGTGAGTTCTTAAGTAATAGGCTCATTTCTCAACAATAATATGACCCCCGTCAACACCACAATCTCCATCCAATCCGCACTAGTCTTTTAAATGCTCACCAGTTAAGCTTCTTTGTCCGGTTTCTGAGGTTTTTGTAAATCAGGACCCTCTAACGTAGCAGGGCCTTCAAGCCCCTCTTTGTGGCCTTATGTAGAATCTCGCCCTCCAGCTACTGCTATTAAAAGCCCCACTGAATTGACTTCTGCTCGTGACAGTTAAAATTCTGCCGTTCTAACACCAGGTGGCGCTGCGTGCTGTACTACCACCAGCTGTTGCTGCCTGGGATCTTTCGGATCCCGTATTTTTATTACATCGAATCCTGTTTTTGAAACGGTGTAATAGCGTGATGTTTTTCGCATGCCTTTGTCACGATTTGTAGCTAAACCAAATCTGTTAGTGAAAATCTTTGGCTTCGTTCAGCAGTTACATTTCAATATAGGATGCCGATGCTTTCCTTTGTGAATGTACTCTGGGGGAGGGAACGCATGTAGTCTTAGTTGGACTGTGTTCGAATCGTTTCCATCCTGTGTGTGTTAAAGGTCAGGGTGTTTATTCTGTCTGCCACTTAAAGCCAGCGTTCTATGAACTGTATTCACTGGGAGCGCTTTCTGTCTGTGCTCTCCTCAGATCTTCAGCCCTCACCAGGGGCGCAACTAGACCCGAAATTCGGGAGGGTGGGGACTAGAACTAAACCGTGTTGGTGGGGCTACCCCTTTGCACAATGGGAACCGAGTCCGCTTTCTGGCGCCCGTTTGGGAGGCCAATAGGTTCGAGTTTAATGAGCTAATACATGGAAAAGACATATGTCCGCGCCTGTTCTTTACTGCAGTAGCACATTAAAGCCAGGACTTTTGTCTTTGCCAATGCATTCCCCCGAGACACCAAGCACTGCTGAAGATCAGAGTGTCCACCAGACCTGTGAGCATCGGATGTCTGCAAGATGGGTGGTACCAAGCCAGTCCTGTGCATGTCAGAGATGAAAGCGCCGAAGGCTTACGGAGAAGTCTCCTCTGATTAAAAGTAGCATGAACTGCATAATGATAACATTCTTCCAGGGAACAAGATGATGGGTGTGAGGGAATCACCCAGTGTGCCCAATCAAGTGCTCACACAGACAGGTTCAAAAGTGCCTCATAGATGCTTCTTGGCTTGAAGCCCACCCCCTCCAATGCCCTTCCCCCTCCTCACAAGGTGGGATTGTTCAAGTTGGCAGTAAGCTATACAGGTAGGTGCGGCGGCTTGATTTACCTCACGCCTTCTATGACTGCTCACCTGGGCAACAGGACATAAAAACAATAGCAGCTGGAACTGGGCAGGATGCCAACCCACTACGTCGCACCTCCTGTCTGTAAGCAGCTGGCCAGATGTTTTCCTTTGCGAGGGTTAGGGAGAAAGGCTGACTGGGTGCGTGAAAGCATAAGCTGAAAAGAGGCTTAAAAAGGCAGTTGTAATCTTTAGGTGGGGGCGGAAGGGACTCGTGGTGGACTTCGTGTCACAATAACATCCGGTGCACTGATGTGAGTAGATCGAATGTTAGTACACCAGCGCCTTTTGTGAGATCTGGGAGAGCAACAGCAGAAGTCGCACATGTCATAAATTGTCTGACAATTGACTGACTGCATTAGATAACCTCTGACTTTTCATTTCAGGCTGTGCTCCACTTTCCTCTTATTTTCCTCTGTTACTCCGCCCCCACATTTTTCTCTCCATAACTCTAATAGTTTAGTCTAATATTCCACATTCTCTAAACATCCCTTTGTCTAATATTCGTTTTTATCTGGTTATCTTTTTTCCCCTTTGTTTAGTCTCATCATCCCACTATTTACTTTCCACTTCATCGACGAATTGCTCCATGTTCGTAATTTTCTCTCATATTTTTAGTTTGTCCTCCTAATTTACCTTTTCATTTCCTTCTCTCCTGTTATTTCTCACCCCTCACTGGCACCGTTCAGTTTTAGCTTCTATCCTTTCCATTTCCCCTTCTTACGTCTTCTTGTTCCAACGTCTTTCCGCATCACCTCTTGTTTCAATACTCTTTCCCTCTCTCCCTCACCCATTCCTTCCACCACCACAAGAATGATTTCTCCTTCCTACCCTTATCTCCGCCCGCTTTCCCTATCCTCTTTACGCTTTGTTTTTCTCTCATTTTCATTTTCTGGTTCCGCGCTCTCTGATTTCCAATGAGTATTTCCCCAGGACTATTTATTCTACTCTCTTGTTACTCCTCTCCTTTGGCTTACTGATATCCCTTTCCCATTCCTTACCTCCTTTCTTATTTTTTCCTCTCACCTCTTTGCTGGCTTTCTGTGCTAGTTCTTTCTCCCTTACTCCCACTGAATCCTCTTCTCATGAGCCTCACTGTCGTGGACTCCCAAGTGTGCTCCCGGCCTGCGCTTTTAGTTGAGCCACTCACTACCTCTGTTGTAGGCAAGAGCTTTGGTGCTTACAGAACTATGGATAAGCACGAAAACTAGAGGAGCGTGCCATTAGGGCCCTGCAGCCTGGGATCCAGGCCCCGCCCACCTCTTGCGCTGGGGTAGACCGATTGGCGACCGGGCAAGTAAGTGCTTCCGGGGCAGCCAGTGACGTGGATCCGGCTTGGACCGGCGGTGGAGGAGGGGGAGGAGCGGTGGCCTATTTAGGGCATGGCGCCCGGGCCCTCGTCCTCTCTTCCTGCAGGTCCAGCCCGAGTTGCATCGCGTCAACAAAGAATCTCCCACCCGCCCGTCCCTTAGGTTTAGCGTTTTGGGAAGGTGTTGTGGTAAGGAGGCCACAGAAGATTGATTTGCATTGTTAACGGGAGTCCTCTTGCAGACCCCCTAGGCCAGCACTTGGGGGGAGAGATGGTAAGCTCTCGGCAGAGACAATGGGGTCACCTGCTGGGGGGCCATTGCCCCAGGTTACAAGTTGGGGCATGGGGCAGTGGCCCCTGGTTATACCCTACAAGCCCCCTTGGTCAGTCTGGTGATAGAGGGGTTGGCCCTGAAGTGGCAGACATGGACCAGAGGGCTGGGGCTCACCTCTCAAGGGCACGGGTGGGTTGCGCCTTGTGTGGTTCTCAGTTGGGGGACGTGAGCCGGAGGGCCTCTTGGTGCTGGAGCAATTTATTGTGTGTAGATAAGTCAGTCAGTTAGGCTGATTGTTGCTATGCTAAGTTGAAAGTGTAAATATTGATTAGTGATCAGTGATCAATTCATTAGGTTAGCTTCAGAAATGTAAATAAGTGATTTTAATTTGTCATGTTTGTGTGATGGTTTGAAATAAACATGGCAGTTTTTTTACCCACAACTTGATTCAGGTATTGATGTGTGGGTTCCGTGGGAGCGGGGAGCAACCTGGGGGTCCGGGCTCTAAGAGTTTGTCAGGAGATTCACTTGCATCGAAGTTCTCAACGATTCCTTGCCAAGTCCTTAAGCATTCTTCCTTCTCCGGAGTGGACACACCATCCGACGCCAGGTAGGAGCCCACTGACAGCCAAGGTACCATCAAAACTTCCTTTTTGAACCAAATGGATTGTAGGTTTTTCCATCCCTAATCCAGTAGCTTACGCTTTAGTATTTTATTTTTAGTGAGTTTTTACCTCGTCACATCCGATCTGCCTTGTCTTTGCCTGAGCTGTGTATACGTCACTTTCTGGCCAAATACATGTTTTGTCTTGTGTTGTGCAACGAGGCGTTTTATTATATGGGGGGAATATACACATCAGCTGTTAACACAATTTCCACGTCATAAATAAGCAGTTTCCCTAGTATGCTAATCCTATTCTCAGGCTACAGGTATGTGGGTTAGGTAGATGTACATTAGGGTTAGGTAGATTTCACTTCTGTAGTCTGGATACCAAGACGGTTAGCGAAGGTGTGCGGTCACTTGCTTTGAGCAGAGCTCTATATTTTGAAAGCCTGACATATTTAGTAATGTTGAAATTGGAGGTAGCTGGTTCATGACACTGACGTAGGTTATTAAAGAAAAAGGGATGTAGAGCACAGACAAAGCAGTACTCAGCCCACTTAGGTAAATACTTACAGGCGAGTATGTTTTGTCCTTGCGGCGTGTCTGGCGATATTGATATCTGTTTTTTAAATCACAGTGGTTTGTCCAGAAACAGTACAGTGTTTTGCTCTTGCCACTTGGGATGGCATGCTCCTGGCATCCACCACTATTGCCCTCAAAACCCATACAGCTCAGCAGTGATGTACTTTTGCCTAAAGGGCACTGCCCTGTAAGAAGGTTTGGTGGGGCCATGAGCCATACCTTTTCGGGACCTTTTAGATGAATGATCCAAGAAGAGCGGCACGCAATTAAGAAGATGTACACTAGGGGATCTGAAAACACAATTTTTGCAGCCACCTAGTGATATTGCCTGTTAGCTGCTTTAAGGAGGACAAGACTTCGTTTTTATTAATTAAAAACAGGAGAAAGGGTCCCCCAAACGCACAGGACTCTGGGCCAAGAGCCACACCTGCCCTCTCTTTGTGAAGTCCCTGAGAGGGAATTTTGGCCAGATTAGTAAGGGAATGAAAGACTAGAATAAAGTGGGTTTCCCCCTAAATTAATTCAGTCTAGCATCACCCCCACAGTGTCACAAGCAAGTAAACACACAGGTAGCGAGTACTCAAGGGTGAAGCTGAAGACAGTGTAGGGTCTCATGATGAATGAGGTTCCCCCGATGCAATGTCAGTAAACACGGACATCTTGTTTATCAACTCCCAACCAATTTACTTAGTGCACCGTGGACAGCTGTTGTCAGCAAATCTTTCTCTAGGTCTGAGGTTTCCTACCGACCTAGCTGGGATGGATGGACACCCTGCAGAAGCAAGTATGAGAATGCTTGCCTTCCCTACTGACCTGCATGGGTTCGAGGGACAACCGGTGGAAGGAAGGATGAAACTACATGTGTTCCCTACTGACCTGCATGGGTTCGAGGGACAACTGGTGGAAGGAAGGATGAAACTACATGTGTCCCCTACTGACCTGCATGGGTTCGAGGGACAACCGGTGGAAGCAAGGATGAAACTACATGTGTCCCCTACTGACCTGCATGGGTTCGAGGGACAACCGGTGGAAGCAAGGATGAAACTACATGTGTTCCCTACTGACCTGCATGGGGTCGAGGGACAACTGATGAAAAGAATGGTGAGACTGTATTCCCTACTGACCGGATTGTCTTCCAGGGACCCCCAATGGAAGGAAGGATGAGGCTACATGTGTTCCCTACTGACCTGCATGGGGTCGAGGGACAACTGATGAAAGGAAGGGTGAGATTGTATTCCCTACTGACCTGAATGGGTTCGAGGGACAACCGGTGGAAGGAAGGATGAAATTGCATGTGTTCCCTGTGAGGGACCACCGGTGGAAGGAAGGATGAAACTACATGTGTTCCCTACGAGGGACCACCGGCGGAAGGAAGGATGAAACTACATGTGTTCCCTACTGACCCGAATGGGTGTTAGGGACAGCCGGTGGAAGGAAGGATGAATCTACACGTGTTCCCTACTGACCTGAATGGCTTTGAGGGACACCAGCTGAAGTACGATTGCGAGTACATGTGATCCCAAATGACCAGGATGGGTTCAAGGAACACAGAATGGATCAAGGACGAGACACCATGAATTTTCTAATGACCCTGATTCTGGGAACTCTGTCTGAGATGGAACCTTTACCCACCCAGTGACATGGAGGCCAGATCCAATATCACACAATGAAGACCAGTGTCCATTGATGTGCAATGATGGAGAATGAAAATAAAGAGCTTTCTAGACATTTGAAGAGGTTTTCCTGGCCCAACTCCTCCAAGCATGTTGTTTTTTACTCACTATTATATATGTATTACCATATGTCGAAACCTCTTTTCTTTAAATTTACCCCCACCAAGTGCATTAGTGGGAGGAAGTCTATCCTTCCAGACATTTTTGTACATTTTCCGGAATGTAGTAATGGTGATGGGAGCACAGGTGGCGAATGGCATCTTTGAACAGAAACATTGTTTGATTTATGACATATTAAGAAATCTCAACTCCAAAACCGTAACATTCTACATTATTTTGGTTGCAGCTGTATGGATGATGAAGACTGGAAACTGCATAGCGTGAGACTAAATACCTCTACTATAACTCACCTTTATTAAGGCGGTCAGTTTATTAATCATTACAAATCCCCCCAAAAAACCTCAGATCATAAATTGACAATGTAAAAACCGGTTCTTTAAATGGCCCAGTACTGAGTACTGGCACTTTTATATTTTAAGAGGGAGAGTACCTGCACTTCTTAAAAGTGATTTTAATTGGAGAGTACCAGCACTTCTCAGAAGCAAGTAGGCACTCTGGTACAGGGTACCTGCACTTCTATTGTTCAATTTCCAACACTGGTAAAGACCTACAACAAAGTAAATCCCTGAGTCCTCCTCTTGAGTTGTCCTCTGGTGCTCTTCCTTCCGGTACTCGGCTGCTACGGGCAGAACTGCAGCCAAATGCAGGAACAGTCAATAAGTCTAATGCGAGGAGATCTCACTCCAAAGTACAATCAAATGACAAACGGTCCAAGTGTCTGGTTAAAATTTCGCTTTATTCTTTATCACGTTACGAAGCACATGACAGACAACGTGTTTCATTCCTTTCTAGGTCTCGCTTAGCAGCGCGCATGCGCTGCATAGGCAAAAGACCTTTAGCAATCGCTTCGGCTTTTCAGCCAAAAACGTGCACCCGTTCCATTGCCTTCAATGGCAACGCGTGCACGTTTAGCGATTTCCTTTCGGGAGCGAGCTTGACACCATATGTTTGTAATTTACTTACTGGCTCGCTCCCGCAAGGGAAACGCTTTGTGTGCATATATCAGGGGAGGACTCGGGGAAGCATAATAAGAAACCACGCTTGGAGTCTCCGGCACAGTGTCAAAAACCACTACAATATTTAACGGTATTCTGTCAAATATAAAACTGAGTTGACACGGAGTAGAGCATAGGAAATTGACCATTTACTTGGGTTAATAAATGACAAACCCGTAGCAGTTAAGTGAACATGTCACACTCGGCGTGGCTACTGAGAAAAATGTTTTGCAACTGCGCCATCTTCTGGTTGAATTCATGTCTTGCACACGCTCTATGGAAATGCCTCGATGCGTCCCATGATTAAAACAAGCATTGGCACCGCCAATAGGTCTCGCCTTCGGGACTTTATAAGTGTTTAGCCATGCAACGGTTGATGTTGTAGTACCAAGGATATTGTGCTGCATAACTAAATATTTATAAGGGCCCAAAGGCGAGACCTATTGGCCATGTTTTTCAATAGTGAAGGCAGTAATCCTTGTTATTGGCTGGGTGAATGTGCAACTGAGCAGCATTTGCTGCTGCTTTTGGGCCAGTCCAGACCTGGTTGCATCTTTTTGTTATTATGGTGGGGAGAATGGTTTACATTACTTATCAGGTGACATTTGTGTCGGAGGGTGGCGCTCTGTGTCTCATGACACCAAGTACTATAATGTGACCTATCCGTAGCTGCTTCCTGTTGTGCGCTTCATGCGAACTGTAACACCGTGAATCCTGACTTGTTAATCCTAAATACTTGAGCTGCTGTCGCCCTTCATTTCTTTCAACTTTCCCTTTAGATTTATTTATTTCTGAATGGTGAAAAGTTCTATGATGTACAGATAAGCCAGGAAGAACCACCACGGAGGCCGCAGTTACTAGCAGTACATGATAGCGATAGTTGGAAACAAAATCTATAGGGGCAGAAAAACGTATTTGGATATAATGACCCGCCACCCATGTATACTGTTTATTCTCGCTTCAGATTGGGGGTTCTGCCAATGGACCAGCACTCCAGGCTGTGATAAGGTGTTGTTGCCACATCTGGTCAGTGCCAGATTGACACCAGAACAATAGAAACATCTGCCCATGAGGTATTTCTTACATCAGCTAATTAAACACTATAAAGCACTATAGCACGGCCACTAGAATTAAGTGGCAGTGAAGAATAGGGTTGACATAATTATGCAGCAAGGAAAGTCGAATATGTAACATAATGTGGCACAATATGTAGCAGTAATATTTCAGTTTTTTGACAGTTTAACAACTACTAATAGTGTATGAGCAAAGCCGCACCTCATTAGTACCAGTTTAACACCTGAATGCAGCAATCGTCAACTGAAAGCTGACCAGTTAACCCTTGCAGAGGGTTTCTCACTTTGCCGAACCACATACGACCTCTTTTGTTTAGAAAGTGTCTACACTTGTCTATGAATACCCTTGTCTACACTGTGTGCTGCAAAGTGTGAAGGGTACATTGGGAATGGTACACAACACAGAAGGTGTACCCAATGAAGGTAAGAGCCATGGGTTAGAGGGAGCCAAATCTTGCAAACCTTTAATGCCGTTTCGAGCTTAGTAACAGTTTCTGAAAGGAAGATTCTAGAGTCCTCACTGTGAGTAATGCCGATCGCGGACTTCGGAGACACGATCAGTGTTTATTTATTCAACTGTAGCTGCCTTTCATTCAAAAGACTTATCGTGACGGATTGTGCATAGTTTTTACATTACTGTACGTGTCAAGTGTGTGTGTGATGTGTACACTACAGTACGTGTCAAAAGTGCACCTATGACTACCGATGTTGTTGACACGTAGTTGTGGAACAGCTGCAGGCTTGCATTTAAAACAGAATTATTGTATTTTTTGGTGGTCGGTGCCCCTCCTCACATGCCTGACCTACTCAGATTGCTACCGATCACAGCTGTGAGGAAATGAGGCGCCCTCCCTTGTTCACCTCACAGCACTGCGCCTGCTCCTGTAGCATACGACATAGCGCCAAGAGGAGTAAAGAGGAGTTAGACATCCAGGGGAGATTCAGTACGCTGAGAAAACGTGTGGCCGGGGACAGAGGAGAGGTACACATAGGAATAGGTGTGTGGCTCTGGAGGTGTACAGAGTCGGAGGCTGCAAGTGAGTGTTACAAAGCTCGGAGGGTGCGTGTCGAAGCACTGCCCTCTGTGGGGTCTGCATGTGAAACAGCTGGTAGACATGATCAGTGTTTATTTATTCAACGGTAGCTGCCTTTCATTCAGATGACTGAGCATGACTGATTGTGCGCAGTTTGTACATTACAGTACGTGTGAAGTGTGCCTCTCGGGTTTAAACAAGCATCGGCATACAAATAGAACATGGTGACCATGACGGGGTTGTTTGCTCTCCCCCACGCCCCAGTGACACACTCAGGAGTGAGACCTCAGTAGTGACACACCCAGTAGTGATACATCCAGGAGTGATAACCTCAGGAGAGACACACAGGACTGACAAACTTAAGAGTGACACGCCCAGGAGTGACACACTCTGGAGTGTAAGTACAGGGGCCCCTGTCCCTGCAGGCTGGACTCATTAAGATGTGGCTTAACGGTTAGAGTATATGACCTCGAAGCTGGGTAACCAGGTTCAAGTCTCTGCGGCTCAACCTCTTGTGATTCTGGGCAAATCACTTCATCTCCCCGCGCCTAACAAAACATGGATGTGCCCGTCTGGAACAGCTGGTGCTCCTGTAAAGCGCCCTGATACCTCCAGGTTGAATTCGAGCTATATAAAACTGCGAGACAAAATACACGGCTCTGCGGATCTTAAACGCCCGGTAATTGCTTGCACTGTCTCCACGCAAGGAAGCTAGAGATGTTTAGGAACGACGGCTGTGGCACAAAATGCCATGAAAGTGCTTGTGTGTGGCATAGAAGGACCCCCCTGCAGATAAATCACGGATTACAGTGACCTAGCGCGTGACAGTAAGAAAATAACAAGCGCTCGCCATGACGTTTTCGTCGCCTTTTTCTGCCGTCCCACTTGAACGGCCTCGCCTGCTAAAAGGTTTCTTGTCTTTATAGGGCCATGTGTTTGGCCCCATAAAGAAGATAAGAAACCTTTTACGCCCGCAGGAAGTCAGACCAGCCAGTCCAACTGGGACGGCTGTAAAAGAGAAAAGTGTACGTCACTGGAAGCTCTTTTCCAATGGCTGGCAGCCAATGGAAAAGAGGGGCGGGGCTTAAACCCCGCTAGTGAAAGCTACCCAAAAACATAAAATCTCGCCAGCGAAACTGCGCATGTCTGCGCAGCCTACGCTAGCCGAGACCTAAACAGGTGACAAAGGTTCTGATCAGTGCCAAACAAATAACCTTATTTCGTTTATTTGTAATGGACACGGGCCACTAGCCAGGGAAATAGTTAGAAACTAAAGAAACTACACAACAGCATGATTTGCGATGTTCACCAGAATGTGTCTGTCCACGCATGTAGAGTGCATGCACACTACATGCGTTCCTGGCTGCCCAATGGCTGACGCTGAGCCTGACCAGATGGCTACAAAATATGTGAGGTCACCACCAGTCAGAACACTTTACGTTTCACTGAAAGACGAGCAAAATTAAAATGAATGCACATTATAATTTTAGAAGGCTTTATCCTAATTTGTGCCACAGTCCATGCAATATCCGGCTGGTGTCGCCGACGGCCCATGTGAAGATGAACGTTTTTAAAAATGTTAAATGTTCTAGTGTTTTTTTTTGCCTACTTTGTTGCTGCGGAAAAAGTTTTTTGGGAGGGCAGAGTGATGGTAGGCTTGAAAAAACCATCAAGAGGAGCCCACACACTTCAGAACTATTCATTGGTTCCCAAGTGAGGCCAGAACAGAATTCAAATGGCTCTGAAGAAAGAGCTCGAGTGCAGCAACCCCAGCCTACTACCACGCAAAAGACATGCACCGTGCTCTAGAGGCGTCTCTTCCGTTGCTGTTGTGGGTGAAGTGACACCTGGCCCAAGATGTGGAACATGTCCCCGAGCACCACTTATGGCTCTATTTTACAAACAAGCTGGTGGGTATAGAAGCTCGTTTTCAGGTCTCTTTGAACATATCAGGGACTTTAGTCAAATTCTGCCTGTCACTAGTGGCTGATGCATTCACGTTTAATATGGACTCTACTTCCTCGATCAGTTGGTCGATGGCATCGAGAGTGCAGTTCCTGGAAACAGTTATGAGAGGACTAGCTTTATTCTTTGCAGGTTTTCCTTAGTGAGGGGTTTTGAGGCTTCCGTCGCTTGTCCATCCTAGCAGTAACAGTCACTAACGAGCATTTGCAATGCAATAGGTCTCGCAATTGCAAGAGTTTGAGCTTTTGACATTGTAAATGACAATGCTTTTAAGTTGTGTTGGTTTTTGAAACCTAAATTAAAGGCATTATCATTTACAATGCCAATAGCTCAAACTCTCGCAAATGCGAGACCTATTGCATTGCAAATGCTTGTTAATACAAGGAACTTCAGCGCTCTTGAATAAAAATAACCAACCTCAATTCACAGACAAGGATTAATCATTTTATAGCTAAGGTAAAAAAGGAATAAATGTACATTTAATTCCAATACTCAAACAGGCAGGGGACTGAAATTTGGATTTCACATTTAATTTATTCGCATTGAAATCCTATATTGAGACAGTACCTTTGAAAAGGACACAACTTATGGGAAACATTATTAGCAGCGAAGCACAGACTGTTCTGGTGGGTGCTTTACTGTTGCATTATTTATTCCTTTTCTGATATTTTATATACCCAAGTGGGTAGCAGAATTTAGAAGGGTGCACTAGCCAATATTTTATGTGTACTCGAAATGGGGGGACATTGGGGGATATTTCTTTAGTTTGTTGTAAGCGATCCGGTGTTTGGAAATCTGTTTTGGGGTTCATATCCGAAGTATTGCAGCGAACATGAATTCCGACTAAGTTAATGATAATGCTGAGGTTGGATGAGGAACTACCACGGATGGGCTCTGAGGTCTTATTTGTGCCATTTTCTTCATCACAAAGTATTGTGGATAAGAATTGGAAAATATCCGTTCAGATCTGAGTTTGTCTTGGAGATCAACTGTTGCAGAGAACAGGGCTTTAAGTGGGATGAAAAAACTCAGGGGGTGGTCTCCCAAAGGGGCGTGGGCAATGTAGTTAATGGCGTGGCTTAAAAACATGTAAGCTTAAAATCTGTGCTTCGCAAAGGGTCACCCGACTTGTATTTTGCTGTTTGTCATTGCATTGGATATGATACAAGTAAAATCATACCTACAACAAGTCAGGACTATTGGCTTTGTTAATGGTTATTAGTTGCTTATAAGCAGCAACTATGGCTGTATATAATATTAAAAAAGCTTCAACTTACCGCCCTGGTGCCACCACGACAATGTTGCTGCTCCTGAGTTTCAAAAAGAGAAGGGAAATCCAGAGAGAAGTGAGCAGTGTGAGTACCTGTCAGTGCAGTCCGGAAAAAACAGACCGTCTGTGCCAGGGCACAAAACAGAACCCGATAGAGAACAGTCTCGTAGTCCTCTTTAAAAAAACTGCTGGTGCTCAGCACTGGTGAGACCCGACCCGTGGCGCTCAGGTACCCAGGACGGCTCCCGGCCGTCATAAATCACGGTGGGCGTGTGCTCATGACGGCCGGGAGCCGTCCGAACTCCGCCCACCAATTAATTTGCCCGCACAGGCGGGGAATTAGCCGCGCGTGGGCGGAGTGCTAACGGTCGGACGGCTCGTGGCCGTCATGAGCATACGATTACCGTGACTCATGGCGGCCAGGATCCGTCCTGAGCATCCATGAGGTTAAAGTACTGGCAGAGAATGATTATGCCTCCGTTCCAGGAACAGTTGATACTCTATCAAATAAATGGCCGGTTTTTCAGAGATCCAGTGAAATGTTGCTAGTATTCACCAAGGCTGCTCGCAATGGCATCACAAATTTCACTACAATGTTATTTCATGGTGTTGGGTGCAAAAAAAAGATTGTGTTTTAAACTACCTGTCAGGAAGGACCGAGCGTCTCTCCACCCTGGCCCGTATTCCGCAACCCCAAACACCCGCCTACCGGCACTAGGACCCAGAGTACGGAGACCCGGCAAGCCGTCTTCGGAAAAATAAACAATCCCTTCCGTGTGCCGCCCCTACAGGAATCGCTCACACAGTTCACGAGAGGAGGTGGGAGTGAACCCGGAAGTGATTTCGGGAACAAGAAGAAAAGGGACCAATCAAGTGACAGACGGCGCGAAGAAGCCGGAGAAAACGAGAAAGTATACAGAGAACGAGGCGACGAAAGAGGAAAACGCGGAGTACGAAGAAGACTGGGAAACCGAAGAAACCCAAGACGAAGAGGACGAAGAAGACAAGAGGTGGTGTGAGGATTGGTGGTCACCTCAGGAGGAGGCTGGAGAGCGGCCGCAACTCGGGGGGAGAGTTGCGGCGGAGACAGTGAGTGGTGCGGGACTGGGGAAGGGAGACGAGGGTGGGGGTGGACAAAAAGAGGAGGTGGGGGAATAGTGTTGGAAAGGGAGAACGAGGGCATGCTTGAAGGTCAGGAAAACACATACTCCTCGTGCACTGACCCCTCCCTGTGAATAGACCAACAGCGCTAGCGAGACGACCAGAAAGAGAAGTCGATAACCCCAGTGTGTACTGTAAATTCCCCTTCATCCTATTTACGTAGATTTCGAGGTTTCTTACCCTTACGAGTTGCACTTCCCCGCCCGAAAGACGCACATAGTCACTCCTGGGTTTGGTGAAGGAACTATCCTGTCAAAATCGGCATATATTATAAAACTGACGGCTCCTTTTTCTTTTTATGCTCGTGAGCCTCCTGGGGAACACCACACCACAAGAAGAGGAACTATCAAGAGAGGGACCTACTGAACGAGACGCCCGGGCAGAGAAAGAAGAGAACTCCGAGGACACAGAACTTCTCCATATCCCCAACTCCATTAAGCGCAGCCTTGAATAAAAATCGCCGATTGTCATCCTATATACAGCCTCCTCGTCTGTTTATCCGACCTGCCCTCCCACACTACCCTAATAGGGCAATTAGTGTTGCAGCAGTTTCCGGTATATTGTACAGCTTAAGTTGCTGTATGCATAGCTCGTTCAAAAGAGCGTTTCCTTTCTTCCTTGTTCCTGGCCTCGGAGGGCCATTTACAGCCACAAGGCCATTAGAAAACGTTGACACACTTGATAGAAGCAACCAGTGCTTAATTTGTAAATGAATAAGTGCTGGGCCCAGAGTTTTGTTCAGAAGCCCTCCGCCGTCACTATTGAATGTTGTGGGTGCTGAGTACCAAGACACTGTGGTCTAGATTTCAACTCCTAGCTCTTTCATCCTCCACCAGATAGTTTCTGCCTCTTTATCCAACTCTTGCAGGTTCTTTTGCATCTTTGCTCTTTAGGTCTGGCCTTTGAGACCGGTTTAGTTTTTTTGTCAGACTATTGTTTTTCAAAAAAATGATACATAATATGCAGGAAACAACCTTTACTACACGTTTTTTACACCGCAATACCATCACAAATCAGTCATTACATCGACCGCGTTGTTACCGCGCAGTGCCATTACAACGCAAGTCGTTGCAACGACTTGCGCTAGATGGCGCTCTAGACTAAGGAATAGTATGATTACTATTCCAACACCTTCACTAGTGTTGCACACACCGGAGTTGGAAAAGTAAATTATACTATTACTAAGTGCAGCCCGCCATCTAGTGCAAGTTGTTGTAATGGCACTGCGTGGTAACAACGCAGTCGCTGTAACAACCGTGTGTGATGGTATTGCGGTGTAAAAACTGCACAGTAAAAGTATATATTCATAATATGCACACAGAGGCGTTTAGTCAATGGCTTCATCTATTGGTCTGTTTAATTGTCATTTACATTTTGCTCCCGCCCACCAAAGCAACCACATGGGACAGTGTGTCAGCCCACTTTATCCATTGGCTTAGTTCACTTTTGTGTGACTGCACAAAGCCTGTGCGCATCGTTCAAATCCACCTAAAATAGTTGCTTTCTTTTGAGTGACAGAGTTGGTTCTAAATGTCCATTTTATTTTATTTATTTGTATCATCTTTAAAAATTGGCTATATATGCTGTCTGCACTTCGGGTAAAGTTGGTGTTCTAAGAGACATTTTAGCATAGTAACTGCATGCGATTTGAGTGCTTGGTTAGGTGGTGATTTATTCTAGTCTCGTTCATAAATAATAACAAGGAAGGCACAACTGAAAGTTTTTTTTAAAAATCCCCAGTAAAATAGCTGCATCCGTGAAAGTTGTTCAAATTAAACATTTTAATTACAAGCATGTAGGAGCCAACTTTTGGTGACTGGAGATTCGCCCCCCCCCCTCCCCCTTTTCCTGTTGTGCTATATCCTTGCCATAAAAAATGAAAATAGTTTAAGCATCTTGCCATCCTGTTGGTTTTGCCAATTGTTTTCTCTGTCACTGTTTTTCCCTTTCCTTCTCTCCCTCCCCCCCCCCTCTTTTCTCACTTGTTCTTCTGGGTCAAAGTCTGATGAGAAATAATAAGTGCAGAACCCCAGAAATTAGTGATAGCGGGCCAAATTGAGTACTGGAAGCAGCAATTCCAAATGTATATTACAAACAGCAGTTGGGGGAGCACAAGCAAATGTGGGGAACCTCAAAGCAAGTTAGTCACATTAAAAAAAAATATAACTCTTGCCATTTGACACTGTTTAGTCCCCAATTTCCTGCCTCTGTATATTTTTATCTATCCAAGATGTTTCTGCGAGTTTTTATGCTTTGGAGTTGCAATATAAAAAAGTATTGCGAAAATGATAAATCACTTAATGAACTAAATGTGGTGATGATTTAATCTGGTGATTCCGGCCATAAAAGGATTTGTGCAAATTGCCTCCACTTTGGGGGACTGTTTCTAGTAGGGGACTGAAGTTGTGGCCTTTGAGTGCGGGCTGATCAAACCTTAAAATTAGTGTCATCCCCATTCACAAAGTGATAGAATGGCAAAGCCACCAGTTGCAAAATGAAGTGATGAAAAGCTGCATGGGCACCTGCCGGGACCAGTTAGCTAAAACAAAACTGCACACTTTGGGAGGACAAAATGGCTGACACCATTAACTTAACTGAACCCGAGGAATGACCCCCATTACGCCGACTTGCTCATTTATCTTGGTTCCTGGCTGTATATTGCTAACAGTCTTGTTTCAGGATCTTCTAGACATGGAGTCTAGATTGCCTCATATTAGCGCACAGTCAGTGGGCATCAGTGTTCTGCCCAAAACAGAGATCAAGCTCACAGGACTTAAGATCGAGCTAAAGCTTGTATTTTCAGCAGCTAATTTATCATTCACTATAGCAACTTTAAATTGACAGGACAAGTAAAAACAATTAAAACAAAATATACGTGGCTGTCTGTAATGCAACTGGTGCTCATGTAAGGTGCTCTGATTCCTGGCTTCGGGTTAAGTTTGCGCTATATAAAAAAAATCTCGTGGTTAAGGCAGTCAGCCCTCTAGATGCAGAGAGGAACAGGAAGAATCGGGACAGGATGGACCAGGATGCGGCTTGGTAATTAGGGTTGGGTCCATGGGGTGAGGGGGATGGTGTAGTTTTTAGGGCTCAGGGCGGGGGAAGGGACAGCTTTCAGGGCTCAAAGTGAGGAGGCTAGGGTCGGGTAGTGTTTTGGGCTGGGGCCCGGTGTTAGTGACCAGAGTGGGGTGGCCGGGGTAGTTTTCACGGCTGAGGACGGTAGATTGCAGGGCTGGGGGTTGTATTTTAGGGCTCAGGGCAGGGGGTCTGGGGTGTGATCTTTGCCACCTTTATCAATTATGCCTTTACAACAAAAGTCATTATGAAGGCATGCATGGTAAAGACGCAGTCGTGGGTAAGACCACGTTGCTAAGGCATGCTTGGTTTAGGGAGTTGTTCCATCATACAACCGAAACATGAACCCTACTCAAGCTTCATCTTAATGTATTACAATATTTTTCTTTTTAAATCATCACATTCAGCACAAAAATAATCAAATATTAAAAATGATAATATTTAGTTTTAATCCCTATAATTTTCAATAGGAACTTCAGTTGAATTATTTGCGTACACTTGCTTATCTGAGCTGTGCTCTGACTTCAGAGTGTAGGAGTGAAGATGCCAGCATGGTTTGAGGCTTTGTTCCTTTCTGCTTCTCTTGAGCCTTTCAGGTCCCACCTGGAAACAGATTCCATGGCCTAGAAGAGGCTGACCGTGCTGTCCAGATGGTGCTATGGTATTGACTCCACTAAAGCCTGGTCTTAGGAACTTGCTCACGAATTATACGCTTTACTCGTGGGAGTGATGGGTGGCTTGCAGATCTCACCATGTGCTCTCTTCTCCATCCTAAGTATCCCCACAGGAGCTTGCTGTGACCCTGCACGACTGGGGGAAAGTGGTAGTGCTCACTTGAGAGCCTTTTTTGTGTGCTTATGAGAGGGGCATGTTCATCTTCGTCCAACAGAAGCCTCAGATCAGTCAGTGCAGCAGCCGGAATCAATTTGGTGCCTTACCCTGGATGAAAAAGAACATAATGAGCACCCAATATGTTATGATCTGACATGCAAGGCTGTACTTGTCCTTTAATGACCCACACTTTTCTGGAAATGTTAGGTTGCAAAAGCCGGGATAATAAGACCGATTTCATATTTTCAACAACGCCCTATTACGAGAGATGTGCAGATGATTAGATTTAGATCTCGAAAGAACCCCAACGGTCTGCACACTGGCATAAGCCAGCGGTCTTATAATAGTCATTCTCACTGGCCTTTTAATGTGTGGTTGAGATAATCCTTTGGGGTGTTACTTTATCCCCCCAGGCTGAAGAAGGGTTCTTCAGGTAGTGATTTGAGCTCCCATAAAAACGAGTTGTTTGCCAACCAAAATGGGTTCAAATCCCAAATCCGAAGAGTTAAGCTGTTGGCCGCCAGGGTCATTTGCCAAGCAAACTTTCATGTCATTGTGGACACTTTGTATTGTACTTTGAAAAAGTAGCCCTCTAGTTACACGGCTTTTGAAAATAGAGCATTGAATTATGTAAGGCACTCAGATTTCAAAATTGCTGTTGGATGCCAAATATCATTTTTGGCGGACAAGTTGAAACAAATCTCTACTGAAATAGCATCCTCTGGCGTCTGATGCCATTAACAATTTGCTATGATACATGAATTGTATTCTGGCTTCCATATCATAAGATTGCCACGGTTTTCTTAACAAGAAACCTGGTTTATTGGTGATTCCGGGAATAATGTGGTGAGGCATGATAGGCTTGTACCGATGACTTGTGTAAATAAGTTTGAATACATTGCATTTCGCGTTAGTACATTTTATCCAGGCTCAGAAAAGAGGAACCAGTACGAGTGAACTTAGGTAATGTGCTCATGAGTGTAGGTTTAGCCAACACTCTCTCCAGCAGCTGGTACAGGTAGGTGTTTGCTGACACTTGAGTTCTGGGGTGAGGGTCAGGCAAGGTGAAACTTACTGCATTTATAAGTGCTTGGTTCAAGGCAGCTGAAAAGTTTGGGCCCCGAAGTATATGTTTCCGAGGAACACTGTAAAAGGTGCAAAAGAACTGAATCTCCCCCTACAAATCTAAGCATGCCCCTCACACCACCAGATCGTAGTACCAGTGCCCCTTATGCACAAATGTGTGCTTTAGCACATTAAAGCCAAAGCAAGTATCTTTAACTTATAACTTAAAATTAAAGTCATACCTTTTGGCTTTGCCATTGCTTGTTTCATATGTAAGCCTATAAAGTAGGATGAAAGTCTGTGTTGGCCTTGCTGAGACTCAAACAGTTACTTCAGTATTTCACAAAGTATCTTTAAGGTCGACCTTATTGAGTTACTGTGTTTGCTGTAAGTATCCTAGAACTTTGAGTTCAGGTCCAAACCTTTCATCCTTTCACGGCTGATAAAAGGAATACCAATGTGTTGTGTGACAAAACGCCTGCTGTCACAGTGCTTGCTTTAAGCATGTTCTATTTTCCTCTGCAACAGTGATTAAACCCAGTTCTCATACATATACGTTTGTCCACAAAGAAATTAAGTGCAAACTGTGATGCTGTGATAAAATTGCCGAGATCATTGAATTTGCAGTGAAAAATCATCTCTAAATGAAGTGTCCGATTTAAAATCGTTTCAATGCTATGTTAAGATGAACAGTATACTAGGTTGTCGCCACAGCGCATAAATGGACAGGGTACTTTCTGACAAGTAGTGGTGTTGGAGGCGATCTTTTGATTTGTCTTTTTGTTTTATCCTGTTACCCTAAATCTCTGGGTTGATCACAGTGGGACTAGTTATTTTCACTACAGTGCTTCTAAACAAGGGAGTAGTCGGAACATATAAATACCCCAGTGCTTAATTTGTAAAAAATAAGGGACCGAGCTCTCGTCAGGAGGCCACTGCAGCTTGCACCATCCATTGCCCCTGCCAGCGCTGCCGATGACTGCACCAACACAACTACTAACCATCACTCTCTTATAAATGTGACGATTCAGACTATTCCAGGCCCCACAGCTATAAGAATGCCTGGGTGGCAGACACTAGCCATTGTTAATGTATATTCAGTCAATAAACTGTCGTTGAGCTCATCCCTAGATTAGGCGGACAGCGCCATTATGTGGCCGACTGTCATAAGTGCCGGTGCTGACAATGAAAGGTCAGTGCCAAACACCGGAAACCACCGGCTCAAATTACGCCCTGCCTATACTTGAACCATACATTTAAAGACACCGAGCATGTAAAGCAAATACACCTGACCATGCTTGGGTTTCCATTGACTCTTTAATCCACCCTCCATCCATTTATCAATGTTTTCACCCTTTAGTGACTTATCTGTAAATCCCTTCACCATTCTATCCATTCATACATCCACCCTTTCAAACTTATAGGTATTCGTCCATGTCTGCATCACTTCACATTTCCATCCACTAATTCTTTCAAACATCCATCCATCTTTTCACTCTTTCAAATCCCTTTTTACTCTTCCTTGTCTGTCCATTCCCCATCCTTTGATTCACTTAACATTTTATCTATCAATCCTTTCACTCACCCATCCATCCATCCTTTTGAACGTCTGTGTATTCTTTCTCTTTTTTCATTCTATTCTTTCACTTGCGCCCATCCGTGTGTTCACCCTTCCATCCCACTTGTCACCATTTCTTTCATCTTTCTTTTCACAGTTCCTTCCTCCAGTTCTTTCTTTCCTCTTGCCATCTAGCCATCTTTTGTCTCTCATCCTTATTTCTTTATTACATTTCTCTCATGCCCTTTTTCTATTTCTTTCTCTCTGTTTTATCGCCTATTTTCATCATTACATTATTTCCCTTCCTCTGTTTTCCTTTGCTCTGCATCGCAGCCAGTGACACGCCCATGTGCCCCAACGATCATTTATTAACCCTGGGCGTAGTTCGCGAAGTAGCACTTCGCGAAGCTACGCAAAGTGCACTTTGCACTACGCGAGCTACGCGTAGCACTTCACGAACTGCGTAGTACCTTGTTCGCACTGTGCCAGATGTCGTTTTCAATGATTGCACAGTGCGGACAAGCAACCGGCACTGTGCAATCATTGAAAATGGCATCTTGCACAGTGCGAGCTGTAGTTTTCTGCTGCTCGAGTAGATTTTTACTCGAGCGGCAGCTTTCTCAACGCGAACTGGTAGTTTCTCATCGCGTTCGGTCGCGAGCATACGCGACCACTCGCAATGAGAAACCTGACCTCCTCGCGTTGGTAATCTCGCTGGGAGGTTTATTTTCCATGCTTGCGATCGCCAGCTTGATGTTGCTGATCGCGAACAAGGAAAAAGTCTCGCCGGGATGTCATTTTGCTTGCTCGCGGTCGCCAACTTGACGTTGAGGACCGCGAGCAAGCAAAAAATGACCGCAGCACTATGCTACGCGTGTTCGCACTGTGCTACGTGCAATTCGCGTAGTGCGAAGTAGCGCGAACTTCGCAAACTACGCCAGCTTAGTACTTTGCCCAGGCGTATCATTTATTCGCATTTTGTCTTGAGAGGAGGAGGCCCACAATCCACTAATGACCTTTGTATTGGGACCCAGTTCACTGGCGGCAGCCCCCGCTAAACTGTTTAAATGTGGGGTTTACTATCCACAGCTTGCAAACTCCAGAAACTATTTGTGGAACATGTCTGCTACTTGCATATTACACGTTGACTGCAGTGATGCACATTTAAGCAGGGTGGTAGCTGAATGGGTTAGTGAATCTACTGCAGGGATCTGTTTGCATTAGGTAGCCTCTCATCATAATAATGATGCCAAACACCTCCTTCATCTTGCTGGAGTCCTTAACAATGAGTAATTTTCCTCTGTCTAGCGAACATCAGGGAATCTTCTGAAAATGTTGAATTTAATACACGATTCCAAATTCACCCTGACACTTTATGCCAGCATCAACCTATATATAACAGAATGGGTACAAGTGCATCCTCTGTTCTCCTCTTTCCTGTGCTGTGGTGGGTCAGGGTAGGGCAGGGGTGCAAGTGCACTCTCTGACCCTCTCTTTACTGTACTGTGGTGGGTCTGGGTAGGGCAGGGGTACAAGTGCACTCTCTGATCCCCTCTTTCCTGTGCTGTGGTGGGTCAGGGTAGGGCAGGGGTACATGGGCACCCTCTAACCCCCTCTTTCCTGTACTGTGGTGGGTCTGGGTAGGGCAGGGGTACAAGTGCACTCTGATCCCCTCTTTCCTGTACTGTGGTGGGTCTGGGTAGGGCAGGGGTACAAGTGCACTCTCTGATCCCCTCTTTCCTGTACTGTGGTGGGTCTGGGTAGGGCAGGGGTACAAGTGCACTCTGATCCCCTCTTTCCTGTACTGTGGTGGGTTAGGGCAGGGTGCAAGTGCATCCTCTGATCCCCTCTTTCCTGTGCTGTGGTGGTTCTGGGTAGGGGAGGGGTACAAGTGCACTCTCTGAACCCCTCTTTCCTGTACTGTGGTGGGTCTGGGTAGGGGAGGGGTACAAGTGCACCCTTTGATCTCCTCTTTCCTGTACTGTGGTGGGTCTGGGTAGGGCAGGGGTACAGGGGCACCCTCTGACCCCCTCTTTCCTGTACTGTGGTGGGTCTGGGTAGGGCAGGGGTACAAGTGCACTCTGATCCCCTCTTTCCTGTACTGTGGTGGGTCTGGGTAGGGCAGGGGTACAAGTGCACTCTCTGATCCCCTCTTTCCTGTACTGTGGTGGGTCTGGGTAGGGCAGGGGTACAAGTGCACTCTGATCCCCTCTTTCCTGTACTGTGGTGGGTCAGGGTAGGGCAGGGTGCAAGTGCATCCTCTGATCCCCTCTTTCCTGTGCTGTGGTGGGTCTGGGTAGGGGAGGGGTACAAGTGCACTCTCTGAACCCCTCTTTCCTGTACTGTGGTGGGTCTGGGTAGGGGAGGGGTACAAGTGCACCCTTTGATCTCCTCTTTCCTGTACTGTGGTGGGTCTGGGTAGGGCAGGGGTACAGGGGCACCCTCTGACCCCCTCTTTCCTGTACTGTGGTGGGTCTGGGTAGGGCAGGGGTACAAGTGCACTCTGATCCCCTCTTTCCTGTACTGTGGTGGGTCTGGGTAGGGCAGGGGTACAAGTGCACTCTCTGATCCCCTCTTTCCTGTACTGTGGTGGGTCTGGGTAGGGCAGGGGTACAAGTGCACTCTGATCCCCTCTTTCCTGTACTGTGGTGGGTCAGGGTAGGGCAGGGTGCAAGTGCATCCTCTGATCCCCTCTTTCCTGTGCTGTGGTGGGTCTGGGTAGGGGAGGGGTACAAGTGCACTCTCTGAACCCCTCTTTCCTGTACTGTGGTGGGTCAGGGTAGGGCAGGGGTACGAGTGCACCCTTTGATCTCCTCTTTCCTGTACTGTGGTGGGTCTGGGTAGGGTAGGGGTGCAAGTGCACCCTCTGATCCCCTCTTTCCTGTGCTGTGGTTGGTCTGGGTAGGGCAGGGGTACAAGTGTACTCTCTGATCCCCTCTTTCCTGTGCTGTGGTGGGTCTGGGTAGGGGAGGGGTACAAGTGCACCCTTTGATCTCCTCTTTCCTGTACTGTGGTGGGTCTGGGTAGGGCAGGGGTACAAGTGCACCCTCTGATCCCCTCTTTCCTGTACTGTGGTGGGTCTGGGTAGGGCAGGGTTACAGGTGCCCCTTCTGGTCTCCTCTTTGCCGTGCTCGGTGGGGGTTACAAGTGTATCTTCTGTTCTCGACTTTGATGTTCCGTGGTGGGTCTGGGTAGGGCAGGGCAGGGGTTCAAGTGCACCCTCTGATCTCCTCTTTCTGGTGCTGTGGTGGGTCAGGGTAGGGGAGGGTTACAAGTGCACCCTCTGATCCCCTCTTTCCTGTACTGTGGTGGGTCAGGGTAGGGCAGGGTAACAAGTGCACCCTTTGTTCTCCTCTTTTCGGTGCTCGGTGGGGGGTTACAGCTGTCCTCTCGGATTCCCTGTGCTGTGGTGGGTCTGGGTAGGGCAGGGTTACAGGTGCCCCTTCTGATCTCATCTTTGCCGTGCTCGGTGGGGGTTACACCTGACCCTTCTATTCTCCACTTTGATGTTCCGTGGTGGGTCTGGGTAGGGCAGGGCAGGGGTTCAAGTGCACCCTCTGATCTCCTATTTGCGGTGCTCGGTGGGGGCTGCTGTTTGGTCTGTGCGCTGGCGCTCCCTCTGATCTCAGCCTTCCTGTGTTGTGGTGGGAGCTGGTGTTTGGGGGCGAAGTGCAAATCCCCGCTACGCTGCCTGCTGTTCAGGTCGTGGGCAGCAGCAGAACGCGTTGCCACTTTCCCATCTCAGTATTTTCACCATCACAGGCGCTTTCGCTCCCTCCGCGAGCGAGCAGACTCTGCTTTATTTGTTTATTTTCCTCAGCTGCTGTTGTGAGAAAACCGCCATATGAGCGAGGGCTCCCCATCTGTGTTTTTTGTCCGCTCTCTAGGCACTTGGCGAACTGTTTATTATACGTGCTTTGTGCCTAGAAAGCCCGGATGGGAATGAACACAAGCTGCATGGAATGGAAAGTTAAATGTTCTGTGGTAGCTCTGACGCATGCTGCTGTGGCTGCAGGGGTACAGCATGGGGTTCTAGGTGCCTTCTAACCCCTACAGGCCTTGTGAGCCCAGCGTAGTGCGGGAAGGCAGGCCCAGGCGCCCTTGTTCGATGCTGGCAAATCTTCAGCCTCACCATCAGCTTGTGGGTGGAGAAGCAATGGCAAGTGACGCGCTTTGAATGCATTTATTATAGAATCTATGGTTTTTAAGAGCCACTGTCGTCGACACAAAGTCTTATAAAAAAATGTATACTTTTAATGGAGATAAAGTATTCAGTCTTTCATCCTCGGAGGGAAATACCGCGAGAAGTTGTTGGCTGACGATTTGCTGTGTCCTAAGCATCTAAATGTAGGGCGGATGGATACGTTGTCCGATTTTGTGTTGTCCAGGAGCAAAGCGGGTTCTTCCAGAGGCGGTGCCGGAGTGGGCAGCCTTACCTTTTGTCAGCCTTACATCCAGCAGATGGATTTGAAACCAGTGCGGATGTCTCCACTTCAAGCGAAATGCCTCGCGGAGGGGCACTTGCCTTCATCTGAGTAGCTAGTATGATGCTTTGTCAGCCAGTAGTCCTCTAGGATGGTCAGTTGTTCTGCACCAGAGGCCTAGACTCAGCTCGCATTTTATCTGCCTCTTGAAATTAATGGATAGTTATCAGCTTTTCAGTCTACACATGTGCTTTTTTCTGTTCCTTGTAATGCAATAATGTCCATTGATCAGCCTTTGATACTTCCAAACACAAATCTCAGTGAGATGAAGGCACTAGCCCTGTTTGGCCTGTTGATAGCCGTCAGACCCCCACCCGAGGCTTTACAAAGATCTTGCTCTCCAGAGGCTGCTTTTCTGCTGCCACAGAAGTTTATCTGCCATCCTTTCCTGGATAATTACATATGGTAGTCTGTGCCCAGAGAGCAGGCATTGTTAAGCAGGCATTGTTAAGTTCTTCTTTCTCAGCGCTGTAATACCCTAGTTTGGATGTAAGTGGGCTTTACAGATTATCTAAACTACAGTGCTTGTGCCTGTTCTGGACACTCAGCAGGCTGGGGTCCTCGGAGAACTATCAAACGTCCTCCCTCAATGAGAATCCATTTCATCGGGGTGGTTATGGACACTAGGAGTGGAAATGCGTTGCTTCCTCTTAAAGTGTAGTGGTTGTTAAAAACGGACTGTGGATCTGTTCCTGCAGAACAATACCATATCAGCATGGTGGTTTCCGAGGCTACAGGCTCTGTGATTTCTGATGGTCTTTCATGAAAGGATACCAATACTCTCCTTGCTACGTTGTCCACATAAAAATTAGAAGTTTCAAGTTTTTGTTTTTTTTGCAGATTTATATAACGCGAACTCGACCCGAAGGTATTGGAGCGCTTTACATGAGCACCAGTTAAGTTACACAAGGACAAATTCATTTTTTGGTAGGCATGGGGATATTAAGTGATTTGCCCAGAATCACAGGAAGGTGAGCAGACGCCGAGGCTCGAACCTGGTTCCCCAGCTCCAAAATCGGCAGCTTTGGCCATAAGGCCACAACCTCTCCCCAAGATAGTCAGTTGTGGCCCGTCACTATTTGAGTTGGAGAGTTTATGGTCCTATCTTTCTTAGGGGGGGGGGTCGTTTAAGCTACAGCATCTGTAGACATAACCAAACCACAGCTTGCTGAGGGTTCACCACTGGCATCCTGCCAGCAGTGCTTTGTAAGACAGATCTGATGCATCCCTTAATGCGGACTTTAAGTTCAAAATTGAAGTTGGATGCGCATGTACAGCATTTTTTCAAAAAGATTTTTTCTCCACTTGTCGTAGTAGTTACAAAAATTAAAAAAAATAAAAGCCCATTCCAAGACGGCTACAGAGCAGAGCATGGATGCTATTTTGGATGTTTTTTTCTGATTCGGGACGCATCGGCAAAGCCAAAGACAATGTAGTGACAGTGGCTGATGGCAGGACTAAGACTGCGCGGGGCTGAATGATCAGGCCAACAGTGGAGCGGTAACCACAGGGACTAATTACAGCCCCATGTACCCCTCCTCTTAATGCCACGGCAGTAAGGACAGATGGCTGAATGCCTACTGCCCACTTTTTGTACTGTGCTCTATGTATGTGTATGTAATAGTGGATTGTTAACACGAGATTTCCTTCAGATACCAGCAGTTGTCATTAGGAGAATCCTGAAAATGACTTTTTCTTAAACTACCGCTTGTGTGATTTTTCTCCCCCCCCCCCCCAACACCCAGTAGTAGCTTGTGAACTTGGAAAGTGGTGAGGCATAATTATCTATTTCTAATGCAGCAGTTTTCATAATTTTTAAAGCTGCACCTCCTAAAGAAAAAGCAATCGCCCCCCAGAATTTCTAGCAATTATTATAATCAATTTGCAATGTGTAATTATGTCTAAACCTATTTAAATATTGCAGCCAATGTCTGTTACCCTATATAAAAATGCAATCAAATACACGATTGCCGAACATACTAGTCTGGTAATGCATGCCTTACTACAGTGTAGAAGTATCCACAGGTGATTATCAGTGTTGGTGGGAGGGGGAGGTTTGAGCAGTATGCACAGTCTCTTCCCTTTTGACACCTGCTCCCCGCCAGTACATACATGACAGGTGTAAGCGATGGCCCATTACAGATTGGCTTACTGATACTTATTTTTCCCACTTGAAACAAGCACTTTAATCAGCATAATGCTTCTCTTGCTCAGAGCCTGGTGTGGGAGGGGGCTTGGGATCGATTAAGGGCCCCCAGGGGGGGGTCCGCCCCCCAGTTTCCTCTAATTTGAGCATGCCAGAAAGCGAGAGAGCCCAGCTCTTACCCTTTGCATACACACCTTCCACTGTGGGTTTCCCTGTGCAGTGCATCGGCTGCTTGCCCTGCGCCTGCCTTTGGCAGCTTCTGATGATGTACACTGACGCACTGAATAGCTACAGTGGTGCACTGTCGTAAATGGCTGTCTGTGCTCCCAGGTGCAGAAACCACTGAGCCACCCACTAACCGAGCTCAGAAGAAACCAGGAGCGATCCTGCCAACACTAAAAGTGCTAGATTGTTGTAGGAGCCATTGGGCTAACAAACGTGGGCATTTCCGTCGACTGCCACAAGGAGAGCCAACTGCGCCTCTTATGTACAACTCGCTGAGCTGCCCAAAAGCCGAGATTAGAAGCCGACACTGGAGAGATAATCCTGAGCCACCTCATGGTAGACTTGAACTGCTAGACCATTGGTGGCCCTCCGGGGGTTACAAAAAGGTGCAGGGCCCATGAGACTATAATGGACAGATATTCCATCCTCTCTCATTAATGGTATGATGGTCAAAGCTTGGTGAACTACTCACAGCAGTCCCATAAGCGCCCCCTGAGGAGGGCTGTGTGCGTCCTGAGCCACCCAAACCAGAGTGCAGGCGTAGATGATGTTTTTCCTCTGAACTGTGGCGTTGTTCACTGGTGTAGCAAAGGGCCACTGATCCTAATGCAGGCGAGCAAAATAGCCCCTCACCGCCCAATAGTTGGGTAGCAAACTGCAGCCATAAATGGGATTCAGCAGGCCTTTCACACACCCGGGCACTGGTGCCACTACACCTGCTGCACAACTGATAGTTATTTCCCGAACAGATCTGTGTTTCAGATTGGCAGGCAATGCAAGTTATCCTGCCAAGCTGTGCTTTAAATTGTCCGGTACTTATTTTGAGAGGGAGAGTACCTGCACTTCTCAAGAGAGATGTAATACTTTTAATTGGAGAGTAAGGCACATTTCAGAAACACGAAGGGTTCTCTTCTAATTTCTCATTTCTAACACTGCTGCCAAGTGAGCCAAGACTCATGGTTAAAAACTGGGCATCAAGTAATCATTCCAAAAATAAAGTCCAGGTAGAAGACTAGGGGCGTTTCACCAAGTGCAGTTTTAAAGAGGCTTTCAATGTTCACTTTTTAGGTCTCGCCTGACCCAGCGAATGCGCTAGTCTGGCGAGACTTATTGAGAGGGCTCCAAAAAGTGCTACCAGGCCAGCCTAGGGCTACAGTACACGTGCCACTTTTACCGTGATTACTTTCTCTTTAGCGACCGCACGGCTGTTTTGATGTTTGATCGCGATCACTTTCACTTTTGCGGCCGCACTATTTAGTTGTTTAGTTATGCAACTGTTGCATGGCTAAACACTTAGAAGGTCCCAAAGGCTAGACCTATTGGCTGTGCCAATGCTTGTTTTGTGCACTGCTGCGTTCTCTGGTCTGGATTTCTGTGACTAATGTTTAAGCACAGCCTTTTTTGGATAAACAAGCATGGTTGATGCAATCTTATTTTCACCAATTAAACTGGGCCACTTTAACACATATACTTTTTAAAGTAAAAACTCTACCATGAGTCATGGTTACAGTGCTTTGCAATGCTTTATTTCTTTTATCAGAGTGCAAAATGAAGAGACACAGAAGAAGGGGAGACCCTTCCCAATCTTGACCCCAAACTCTAGACCGCCCTATCAGAAGCCAGGATAAAGCTGAGGGGTAATGTTTCTCATCTCTGCTATATTGTGACTTTTGATAGGGCAGGGAGCGACTTTCTGGCAGGGTCCTATATCTGCTGCAATGCATGGGTAGGGTGACCAGGCGTCCCCGGTTTGTCAGGACGGTCCCAGTTTTTAACCAGCTGTCCCAGCACATTTCAAGAAATGTAGCTCATGTCCGGGTTTTTAAAGAGGGTCGACTGAAAACGGTGGGAGGTGTTTTTTAGGTTTTACAAAGCAGGGATAGTTGGCAGTTGTTTCAAGAAGGCAATTTAATTAACAGGCAAGCTACTGGGTTTAAAAATTGATTTTTATGTATGTTCTTACTGCCTATTCTGTAATTCTCTGCTGAGGAGCGCTCTCATTGCTTGAAGTAAAATTGTAGTCCTTCTATTTTTGTGAGATGTCCCGGTTTTTGGCTTCAAAATTCTGGTCACCCTATGCATGGGGCATGCGCAGCATATCTATGGCTCCGTGAATGTGTGAGAGAGCTGATTTGCACCGCGCCCCACACATGCGCACACCACAGAACTCTGGAAATGCTCATTTGCCAGTGTGGCTGACACGCGCCGTTTGCACCGTCTACAAACAGGTCTCGTAAACAGAGGAAATGACTGATCTGTCGGATTGCCGGTTTGCTTTCTCTCCTGCTATAAACTGTTAAGAGCAGCGCCTCTATCTGTCCTTGCTGGAGCTGGTAGGTGGACGCCCCAGAGCCCCTATGCACCAAATCCTTCTTCTGCCCAACCAGTGTGGCGCATGGTGTAGTCAAGTGCCACCACCTAAAATGTTCCTTCAAGCGGCACTGGTTAGCAGACTGGTGCAAGCCTGCAACTCTCCATGAGAGAAGATTTTAGTTTATTGTTTGGCTAGGTATACTGTGCGCACTTACTCGCACTGCACCGTAGAGCAGTCAGATTGGGACCAAAAATTGGCCCAGTCACCCAACAAAACAGCGCCCCACACTTGTGGATCACACCTTTTCCTGAAGCCTTGCGTGGTTTATATAAGGGCCCCAATTGTGGGAGAAATTTGTTAAATAAAGCCTTTTAGAGCATGTAAATGAATGAAAACTCCATTAATACACCGCAGCTCACCCATTGGTCTTTTTACACTCATCCTCAGACAAAGGAAGAGAAAAACGGGAAAAACCTTCCCACAGGTGGGAATGGGGGACTGTCAAGAGTGAGATAAAGGGACAGGGAGTGTCTGGTGGTGGATTTAAGAGGCATCAGGTCCGGTCTTTAAATGGGCGGGTACGGTCTGATACGGAGTACCTGCACTTCTCAGCACAATTGCAATACGTTTAATGGCGCAGCAGCGGTACTTCCTAGAAACAAACCGGTACTCTAAATGATGAGTGCCTGCACTTCCATGTTTCCATTTAAAGCGCCGCATCAGGTGCGTTAAAGGCTACGCAGTCGCGGTAATGTGCGCATGACATTTAATTGCCCTGTCTGCAGAGCTTTGGGCACCAGCGCTCACTCTTTTACAAAATATGCGCGGGGACCAAGCTATTGAACACCAAGTTGTGCCCTCGTATCCAATGGGAGTGCTGATGTCTGTACATCGCCACCTCTTAAAATTGTTTGTAACCAGCTCCTCTTGGAGGGTGACATCCCTCCTCAGATTATTTGCTTCCATATTTAAATGTGCCTGCCGGATCCCCCCTCTGCAGAGAGTTCATTAAATTGTTAAGCATATTGGCGCGGTAAAATAATCCCGCCCGTAGCCATTATGCCACATTCCATTCCCAGGTAATCTCGCTTTATGGCCTCTAATGGGCAGCGCGCTTTCCTCTGCAGGGGAGAAAGGCTGAAATGATGTTAAACATACACATTGTGCTGCTGAATTAATGGTTGTGGCAGAGGCGGCTGGCTGCCGAGGGAGGGCTCCCCAGCACGAGGGCGCGGGATTGAACGCTCGCTGCTGAAGCGCTGGCAGCGTGGCGCAGAGCGCTCGTGTGATCTGCATTCAACGAGCTGCAGTGAAGACAAAGCACATTAAGTGGCGCATCCTTGAGGCCTTTAAATTGTGTGGTAATAACACCTGCGATTTACTGCGGCTCGAAACTGCAGAAGTGCTGCACGAATCTCGATTTAGAAGCAAGTTATCAATACCGAGCACTCTCCGTGAGGAGGCGATGGCTTTGAAAGCCCCAGCGTGCCTGTATGCATACATTCATCCATGATGGGAGTCTGCCAGGAGGTGGCTTGGTGAGACATGGATAGAACACGAAGGGTCCTGCTCTCCTTGTGGGTCAAGGCTTGAAGTGTGTATGAAATTGGGTCATATCGAAAAGATACTGATAGGCCAAGGAAAAGTGAGCTATTGTTAGCCTTTCCAGGAGAAACAGCAACAGGTGTGTCCTTTTAAGGTCTCGGCTAGCGAAGGCTGCGCTTGCGCAGTCTCGCTCGCGAGATTTAACGTTTTCAGAAGTGCTTGAACCCGCCCCTCTTCTTCAATCTTCTTCATTGGCTGGCCTCTTAAATGCTGGTCAGCCATTGGAGAAGAGCTTTGTCTCTCCAAACAAGCCCCGTCTTTTTCCGATTCGGGGGTGTGTTTTTTCACTTCTTTCGCTTTTTTTAAGCCCCGCCCCTTTCCACCCCCTTACACGTGGTGGGCGTGTTTTTTTTTTTTTTAGCGTCGAAGTTTCGTCCATTTGTGCGAGGTCGGAGCGTGACGTTGGGTCGCCTCTTCCTTGCTCCTTTCAGGCTCTTTGCAATCCGCGCTGTGCTGTGGCATGGCTGCAGGGAGAGTTAAACCTGTTCCTTTCAGATACTTTGCAGTCCGCACGGTGCTGTGGGAGAGTTAAATCTGCTCCTTCGAGACCCTTTGCGGTTGTGTTTTTGTGTCCCTATCGCTTTGTGTGCCACAGCTCGCACAGGTAGTGGGCTGGGTTTCGCTCCTTATTTCAGCCCCAGCTCGCAGCTCTGCGCAGCCTCACCTCCCCCTGTTGCCCAATGGGTAGCCTGAGTTTTTTGGGCTCTCTTCCTTGTTGTGACAACTGAAAACCTTGACTTTAAGATGGGATTCTCACTCTTTCCTCTACTTTCTTTTATTTGCTCCCCTGTGAAATGGATCCAAAAAAGAAAATCATTTTTGCTGGAAATGTGTTATTTTAATTCTAAGGTGCAGCATCTGGAATAAAAGGTTAAAAATATGAAAAATAATTAAATAAAGTAACAGTGGTAGCAAACTGGCCAGATTGATTTTATTCACACCCAAACACTGTCGTGTTATTTTAATGCAGCGTGTGTTTGCGCGAGAGCGCTTAATTCTTCGAGGCGCTGTGGGCCGTGCCCTGCCGTGTTTTTTCAATGCAGCATGTGTTTGTGCGAGAGCGCTTCATTCTTCGAGGCGCTGTGGGCCATGCCCTGCCGTGTTATTTTAATGCAGCTTGTGTTTGCGCTTAGGTCTTCGAAGCGCTGTGGGCCGTGCCCTGCAGTGCTATTTTAATGCAGCTTGTGTTTGCACGAGAGCGCTTAGGTCTTCGATTCGTTGCTCGTGTTCGTCTCTCTGCTAGCTGGACCTGTCCTTGACCAGGGCTGTGTGCTCCTCGGAGCTCTTCATTGGGAGTGTTTGGCAGTTTGTTTGAGCCGGGGCTGTGATGGATGCTGTAGTTTCTGAGTGTGATGCTGCGCAGGAGTCTTTCTGCGTCTGCTCTCGACCTTGTCTCCAGCTTTATCTTATTTTACGTTTTGATGCAGAGTGGCTCTGTGTGTGTGAGTGGGTGGCTCTGTGTGTGTGGGTGGCTCTGTGTGTGTGGGTGGCTCTGTGTGTGTGGGTGCAAATGCAATAGGTCTCGCATTTGAGAGTGTCATGAGCAATGCCAATAGCTCTAACTTTAACAATGCCGAGACCATTGCATTGTAAATGCTTGTTAGATCTGGGTTGGTGGTGCAGATGTTTGGAAAAAGTCATTGATTACAATATACGTATAGCGGGCTTTGGGTCAGCCCCATTCAACCACTGGCTATTTGAATCACCCTCATAACGTCATAGGCATGAGGCATGGCCCCTCATCTCAGACCACCCAATACAAGCATTTTACTCTCGCTGTTATGCTATTTAGTATATAATTCAACCTCCTTTTGAATTCTCATTTTGTATTCATGATGGCCTATTTTATATCTAAAAAGTGAACTCAACCCTCACACTTTTGTCGCATTAAGTTCCTTATCTCATACATACATTGCTATAAAAAAACATTTTTTTCTGCGGCAGACACTTTTTGAATGGACTAGAGTTTGACCCCGACTCTAACATGACATCCTAATTCCTTTTTATTAAATCGCATGGCCATCTTGGGTTCAGGCCATTTTGCTGTATTAAACGAAAAGCGATTAGGTTGTGTAAGAGATGTGCAAGTGCTACTCTGTGGAAATTTGATTAGAGCCCCCATTAGTACCACCACTAGTTCCAACTCTACCACCACCACAATAATAGCTATAATAAATAACTACAGTTAGCACTAGAATCGCCAATACTGCCCTCGCCATAAACAGTACAGCCTGCTGTAAGACTACCTCCACTAATATTACCAACACTAATGCCACCACCAGAAATAAAACCTACACCACTGCCACAATACCAATGCCCCACCACCAATACAGTTAATATTGATAACACCACAACTCCAATACCACACCCCCCAACAAAACTAATTCCATCACCAATCCTACTACTATCAGCATCACTAACGGTAACACAGTACCATTACCATTAATACAAATGCACCGCCAACACTGATACCACATACTAGGGAATATTCCCACAGCCTATACCACATGGGTGCCACCCCCAGCATTGCCACCAACAATATCAATATTCCCACCAAAAATACCACCACCAAAACCAGACTATCACAAAAATATCAATACCACCCCCCAAAATCACACATCTCATAATCACCAAGAACAAAACCAACCGTAAAACACACAACCAATACAACACCAACAATACCAGCACCAGTAACACCACTACCACTACCACAACCAAACACAACCATACTATACTACTTCCGCATGGAATATCCCCAAAAACAGAACCGACATGCTGTAGTCCAGACCTGGGCTTGGAAGGGAAACAAAGTACAGTCAAAGGAGTGCTTTTAATCGTAGGCAATGCCAGCGTATTTACTCAACTTGCTTACAGGATACTGCCATAAACCATTCATGATGCCAGGCGTCCGTCTGTGGCAACTACCAGCCGTAAGTATTTATAAAAGAAATAAACTATAACTGGGTGAAAATGTTATTGACAGATTAATGAATCCTGAGAATTAGGAACTGTGCCATTTGTAAAAACATTACAAATGTGTATTAATTATTAATGGCAATGGTCCCTGCTCCTCACGTTTTAACCCCATATGGTCGATAGGAAAGGGGTGAATGTAATCCAGGTCTCTTTTTAGGTGAAACCAACATTTATTTATTCCGATTATCTTAATTATTTAATATCGGCACAGGACGAGGGCGACTGCAGGTAGACACCCACAGCTGCTCAGAAACAGCCCGATATTGGAGGGGTCTAGTTGGGGGTTTGCTAATAATGGGCGGTAGAGGGCAAGTAAATGACTGGGGAGAAGGAGGTAGTATGGGATGGGGTAATTTTGGGGGAGTGTAGTGGATGTTGGGAAGGTAAGAGCACCCTGTTAGGGGTAGGTATTAAGACATGTGATCCCGGATTGGTGGGCGGTGTTGAAGTGGAAGTTGAGTTAGGCGTGTGGGGTAAGAACATGTATTGGGAGGGGAGTTGGAAGGTTTTGTTGGAGGTACTCCCCTTCATTTCACCTTACATTCCTCTCAGCCTCTTTCACCCACACAATGTATTCTCATCCCACACACACCAACATCTCTCACCACCCTCCCTCCCACCCACCCTTCAAACTCCTCTCTCCCACCCTCCCTTCAAACTCCTCTCTCCCCAGCCCACCTTCCAAACTCCTCTCCCCAGCCCACCTTCCAAACCCCTCTCCCCATACCCTGACTCCCAAAACCCATCAGCTAGAACACAAATTAATTCTCCTTAGCTCAACACTTTCTCAGCTCAATGAGACTATATTCCAGCTAAGCTCCAGACTATCCTTTCCTAGACTTTCTCTCTCTCCCAATCTGAAGATACACTATCCTCTGCACTCACTACCTAGGAGTAGTTTACCTCACCCCACAAGAGTCACACCCGCTTTCTCCCAAACTGGCGTTGTCGACCTACTTGCAAGTTACAGCATCCAGCTACCCAATCTCCTCTATTCCTACTCCCACCCCAAATCTATCCAACTCCAACCAGCACAGAATTCCAACTATCTCCTTCACCGGATTCAAAAATTAACCACGTCCAAAGCAGACACCTGCTGTCAAACAATATCCCTATAATAACTAAAACCACTGACACCCCTTATAACAAATCAATTACATTATCTCTACCTGCCATGCTTCACAACTTTAGATGTGCTATGAAGCACAAACTGGAAATCTCAGACAACTGTGAAGACAATCTTGATCTCTTAATCCTTACGGAGACCTGGTTCAATGACCTTCCCACAACACTTTTTTTTATTATTTTTTATTTTTACGTTTCCCATCAAATATTTATTGAAGAGAAAAAGTGCATGACTTCAGCGATAGGGGCATAGCAGATTTGCAAAGACAAATAACTAAAGAAGAGTTACAAAAATGGCAACAATATGGTACTCAAATGAATGGGTATTGGAAGGATCAGCATGGTTATTGATTCATGCTCCCTGACAAACTGGTATATCCTACAACATTAATGATACAGGCCCTTCCCATTTGGGAAGAGATGGCATCGTAAACAGTATTTCACAATTTTGGGAAATGGATATTATATGGAAATTTGCAGATAAAATATATAAAGATTGCCTGATATATGCACAATAAAATGCCTATAAACAAAATCCTACCCCTACAGGACATTTTGCACCTGCTGAGGTACCATTCGAGCATTTGCCGATGGACTTTATTGAACTGCCCCCTACAACTAGGTAATGGCGAAAGAAGAATAAGAAATTCAGCATAACTTTTTTTCTTGTATAGAAGGTGGGGAGTCATGTCATGCACAACAGTTTGCTATTCAGCCCAAAAGCTACTGGAAATGCCACAGGAGAAAATAACAATGGACATTTTAGGTACATGTAGTACCTTACGCTTACTCCTGAATACACATTACTTGTAGTGGAGTACCATTGACAATGGCTAGAACTGAAGTTTATGTGGAAGCCGTTATGTGAGCATTGTGTAAGGGCACAACTAGAGAACTGACAATGAAAAACCTAATTTGGACTCCGAGTACACGTGAAATAGAAGCAGAGAAGTGCTCACTGAATTTGCTGCCTCACTGTAATAAGTTGAATCAGTCAAAAGTTGCCGAGTGTCTGACTGCTTGTTGGAACAGAGTGGTCACAAATTAGAATGTTCGCAAAAGGATGAAATCCTTAGAAAGATACAAGTGAAAAATATGAAGAAAGTGAGGTGGGAGAGGGGTGTATGTAGTATTTCCTGTCCTTTGTTGTATTTGCTGAATAGTACAATAGTACCCATTTGTGTTAGATTTTAGCAGTCAAGAACCTCAAACCGGTATGTTTCCATACTTCATGCCATTTGCTGGAAGATACCCTCTTGTGGAATTCTTATTTTGTTTTTATTGTGAATAAAAGCGTTCATTAATCATCAACCAAGATCCATAATCCATGACAATATGACAGGTATTCTCTCCAAAACAAACCTCCGATACCCAAAAAAAGCAGCATCGCCCAGCCTTCAAGCTATCTATTACCACATAAACCCACAGGATCATCATCTACACAGAATTATAAAATCCCCACTCGCTTATTCTTCTCACAAAGCCCGCCGGGCTGCAGGAAAGAGCCGCGCCTCTGGGGGTCGAACAGGAGACCACGGACCTTTGGAAACATACATTTATTTATTGACGCCGTCGTGCCTCACAAGGCTTTTCATACAGTAATGAGAGCAACCAAACAAAAACAAACATGATTAGTCCGGAATGATGTCCTCCGTGTGCTAGAGTCCTCCCGGCAGAGGCCAGTCTGTACGAGCCACGGCTCCTGGGGTGCCTTACGTTCTCCAGGGGGCCCCTCACGCTCCTCCTGGGGCCCCTGCCTCAGGCCACGAAGTCGAGCGGCCGGTTGAAGCCGCCCTTGCGGTTCATGTACTGCCGGTACTTGCGCTTCTGGATGACGTTGATGGCGTAGGCGTTGACCGAGCCCTCCACCTTGCGGCCCTTGGTCGAGTCGAACTCGGCGAAGCCCATGATCTTGATCATCTCGATCTCCTCCTCCGTGCGGCCCTCTAGGTCCTCCTCCGTCAGCTCCTTCTTGGTGGGCTTGGGCGGCCGCGCCTCGCTCTTGGTCGGCCGCACCGGCGAGCTGGACGACTAGCGGGGCCGGCGAGGCGGGGAACGGCAGCGCGGCTTCGGGGAGTGGCTGCGGCGGCGGGCCTTGGGCGACCAGGCCTTGGGCGAGCGGCGCCGGCGGTCGCGCTCCCGGGAGCCCGAGCGGCTGCGACGGCGCTCCCTAGACCCAGAGCGGCTGCAGCGGCGCTCCCTGCGGGGGGAGCGGGAGCGGCTCCGGCTCCGCGGCATGGCTGAGCGAGTCACTGGCGGCAGGAGTTGAGCTTCAGCGGCTCCGTGAAGACACCGGGATCCGGTGAGCAGTACCTCGACGGCCACTGACCATAGAGAGCAGACGGGTGTGTTAGCCCCACAACACTTTTGATCTTCTACTTCCTCCAAATCATTCCATCATCGGCAAGGGCCGAGTAGGGAGAGTCAGGGCGGTATCGCAGCCATTCACTGAGATTCACAGCAATGCAAGGAGACACCAAATGGCTTTCTCCTCGTTTCAATGCCTTGCTCTAATCTATGCGATCAACACAATTCTCCCTTCAGGATAAATGCAATATACGACCCATCAGGTGGTAAGATGGGCTTTGTCCTGGAATGCACAGACCTCATAACTGACCAAACTACCCAAAGCGACAGTGATCTTTCTGGTAGACTTCAATCTTCACTGAGGCATCACTTTGCAGTGAACCACTTCACCTCCACTCTCATCTACAATGATTAGATCCAACATAGCCTAAAACTAACCCACGCTAAAGGCTCCGTACCAGACCTAATAATCCCCAATGAAGACTTGTTCTCAGTGAATGATCACATCTCAGTAGAATGGTCTGATCACTCCTGTATTCCCTACACCTGCGACTCTCATATTGTGATGATGGGTCAACCGAAAAGAGCAACTACCTGGTTTCGAGACACCATGAACATAAACCTTACTACACTTCTCAAACCTGCTCAGAAGATACTAGCCTCCATCGGCCCCACCACACATGTGAATGGCTTTGCCTCCCACAGCTTTGAATGCCTCTGATATGCTTTGTTGTAGCTCCCCTCCAAAGCAAAAACAAACAACCTAAACCCATCAACAATGTGTTTTAACTTAGACATTTGAAGAAAGGAAAGCCTTAAGACTCTGGAGATACTAATGACCTCAACAACTATCGCTTCTCCCCAAACTGCCTTTCCTCTAAATAATCATTGAAAGATGTGTAGCGGAGCTACTCACCCAACACTTTAAGAACAACCTCCTAGACTAATTCCAGTCTGGTTTCAGTCGGGACTTCACACAAAAAACGCTCTATTACAGGTGGTCGATAATGCTCTTCGAATCCTAGACTTAGACAACCCCTTCCTCCTGATTGTTCGCGACCTATCCTCAGCCTTCCACACAGTAAACCACCGCACACTCCTAGACACACTAAGAAATCAAATGGACGTTGATGGCATGGTCCTTAATTGGTTTGCTTCATTCCTCTTGGGGGAGGTCGCAGAGAATAAAAATGATTCTCTTTTTACCAATTGCAGTCGAACAAGTAGTTCCCAAGAGGTCCATCCTCGCCCAACCTTATTCATCCTATAGATCAAGCCACTTGGAGTCTTCCTTGAGAAGGCAGGAATTTTCTATCATCAGTACACAGATGACACACAGCTGTATCTAGAGGTCTCCTCAGAAAACATTCTCACATCTCGTCACCATCCTAAACTCTGTTCACAACTGGATGACCTCATCACCTGAAGCTAAACCCTATAAACTGAAATTCTCCTAATCTTCCCTTCAAAATCAACACTTCTGCTGCAAGCCTGTATGAATGTACCCAGCATCCTTAACAGTAAACCCACCATTGTTGACCGTGCCAAATATTTGCCTGTCATCCTACACACAAGACTCACTCTACATTCCCAAATCCGCACCATGGCCATAAACGCAGGCTATCAACAAAGTCTTCTGTGGGGAATCCTCAGTTACATCCCAGAGCAAGATTTAAAATCTCTTGCTTATACACTGGTGCTCTCCAGAATAGACTATTGTAACTCTGATTTCCCCCAAAACCCATCTCACTCCCTTAAAACAGATTCTACAATCAGCAGGACAGTTAGTCTACGGGGCCAAAAGCAGTGACCACATTACACTCGTATTAATCACTCTCCATTTGTTACCAATTGAAGCCAGGACTATTTACACGGCTGCCTGTATCACCCATAAAACTCTGCATACATCCACTCCCTGTTACCTGGCAGACAAACTCAAGCTATCTGGCGGCTCCATACTATCATCAAACGCCTAAGCAATGCTGCTAAAAACCCCGTCCTTTAAAAAAGAACGACTGATGACCCAACCTTCTTTGATAGCCTAACCAGAATCTGGAACTCATTACCGCCTAAATCTATGCACAACCACCTACCTGGCAACTTTCAGAACAGACTTGAAAACCCTTCTCCTCTGGTGATATTTTAGCTAATACTTCAATCAACTCTTGGCACAACACTCCACTGAATTCTGCCCTGCCCGAACACTAGTGCGACTTAGCCTTAACCACGTTCATGCGTGGTTAAGGCTAAATCGTCATTGGGACTAGCCGTTGTTCGGCTTGCGTGACTCCGGAGCTCGTCGTTCTGGAGTCGTTGTTGAGGATGTTTCCCTTCAGTGGTATACAGTGGTTATTCTTGCCATTTGAGGATAATACAGGAACATTAAGGCACAAAGTATGAAAATGACATGCTTATGTGTAAGTATTCAAAAAAGTGATGGGTGGAATGCTTGAATTAATCTCAGCCACTGGTAATTACTCAGGACGCATTCTGATTCATATTTATTTATTTTTGTGCCTTAAATATAAGCATGAAATACACAAAGAGTGATGGGATGAATGCTTGCAATAAGTCTAACCATTAACAATAGGTCGGGATGACTCTCCCACTGTTATTTTGTACACCTTGTCACCTCGGTTTGGACCCAGCTATATGCAAATCTGTCTTGATCCTGCTCCAGTCTGGACAGGCCAGCCCGCACTGCCAAGCCATGTCTTCCCTGAACCGGAACCAAAGCAACCCAGGACTGGTTTTGTTCTAATTATGGCTCATCAGCCGGATACAGCTTGGTACCAGTGACCGTGTGCACGGGACCCACGTCTGGATATACACGTCCACTTAGGGCGACACGCTAAAGTATACCCTATGTGGCTTGGGTATACCCAGACATGAGTCCCATGCTCATTGTTTTACTGAAACCAAGATGTACCTGGCTGATGAGCCCATATCTAGGGCCAAACCGGTCCTGGGTTGCTTGTGTTCCAGTTTAGTAAGGACCTGGCTTGCCAATTAGGGCTGGGCTGTTCCCATGAGAAACAGGGTCAAGACCGATTTGCATATGGCTGGGTTCAAACTGAGGTGACATGTTGAGCAAAAGAACAATAAGTGGGAGTTATTGCCAGTGGTTAGACTGATTGCAAGCAGCCTCCCATCACTTTTTGCATGTTTTATACTTATTTTTAAGGTACAAACCTGTATTTAATTGAAAAGGAGGCTGGTATTTAGAAACAAAAAAGGGTTTTTGTTCATAAAATGGCAAGCTTTTTGAGGGAATCGATTTTTTTTTTGGGGGGGGGGGATTTTTTTAAAATTATTATATTTTTTTTTTCTCAAATTGCAATGTCTGACTATAATAGCAAATTGTATTTTCGGGCAATGGGTTAGCTATTGTTTGGAGCTAATTACTGTATTTCTAAAATATATTCAAAGTTGACAGCTGAATGATAAATGATACTGATTTAGGAAAGCTTATTGTTGATGGCCTTCATACCAGAAGGCAGCCGCTTCGATGGCCTTCCTTTAATTACTCATATGGAGGTGTTTCGTACCTAGAAAATATTTGGATTCACTATCGTTGGTAACGTTGCCTGTTGTGCTTGGGGTAAACTGTTAATCTTGCAAAGGGTGATCACTATTGCAGTAGCTTAGGATGTTTTCCATTGATAAGAAGTAGCAGGTAATGCACAAAAAGTTGGCAAACTATGCCATTGGTGTTGTCCGGTTCAATTGCATTCAGCTACCAAAAGTGCATTTTCACCCTCATTTCCTTGAGGTTATTGGGCATCTCATATTGTCCACTTGATTTATAGATTGGAGCAAGACACTCCCCCTGTCAATCCTGAGTTATTGCGGTTTCCTTGCTTTCGTCTGTAGATCAGGACACAGGACTGTGGATAGAGTGGATGGACAGGAAAGCAGTCTCATTTGGGTAGTGCAGTGGCCATGCTCTTGGCCACAGTGCTTAGTTTCAGGTGTTGCGCCTCTTAGACCATTGGCTCACTCTACAAACATAGGTGGCTGCATACATAAATGTGGCTTCTCGTCTATCCAAGCACTCCTCTTACGCACAAGGCCCTTCAAGTGGATCTGGGAAGGGGGTCTCTTTACTGACTATACAGATCTTTACAATGAGCGCCAATAAGCAGTCTCTCCACTAGGGTGTTGAATAAAGACTTGTGCTCCACAAGTACGTCAGCTGCCACCAACCGTTGTGTGAGGGAGGTGTGGTAAGGTGCCTCCCCATATAGTGTACAAAAATGAGGTGCACTGTACAGAGAGTCCAAGTATTCCTTATTAGTGTACATGGGCTTGCTCTAGCAATCCCAAGGTACACTATTTGTGTTAGTGTGGGTAAGCAGCCGTAGTCTTATCACAGGGGAGTGTTAGGCATTTGTTGCTCACACAGTCAATAAATGAGAGACGCACTCAATATGGAAAACCGACACCTATGTAGGAAAATAACATATGTTTTTACATTTATGTAGACACCAAGATCTACAAGAATAGGAAAGTACTTTTCGAGGGAGCGATTTTCAGGCACTTAGAAAATACAGCTGTCGGATTTGAGGCATGTTATTCTATGAGGGAAACCTACTCTGCACAGGGTCACTTGCAAATTGCTTACAGGGTAGTTCTTCTGGACTTAAGTAGGGTCCAAGGTCCTTAGAACCACCAGCAGTTTTGGGTTACCTGCCTTGGTGGGTCTGGATGCAGGGGTGCTGGTAGTAAGGGTAGCCCTTGAACGCTACCACTGAAGTCTATGGGGAAAAAACTAAGCAGGCAAATGCTGCAAGTGGGGACCAGGGAACAAGTCTGTTGGCACCCAAAGGGGGCTCAGTTCTTGAGGGTCTTTGGACCAAGGGTGCATTGTTGGTAGGCTTGAACTCAGGCTGGGGGCTCGAGTGCAGAGGTGTTTTGAACGGCAGTTTGCTTGTGGTGGAGGCTCTCGCTTTTGGGGGTCGAACCTGGAGATGGAGACAAAACAGAACAGCAGGGCCATTCCTGATGCTGGCCTTGGTGATGCTCATGTCCCAAGTCGGTAGGTCAGTCTTGGTGGAGTTGGTGTCCATGCATGACAATGAACAAGCCTTGGTTGCTGCAAGGGGTCTAGTACCCATGGTATTGGTGCAGGGCAGCTCCTGGGGTGCTGGCATCTTCAAACTTGATGGGGAGACGGATTTGACCTTGTGAAGCATGGTGACCTCCTGGGCAGCCTCCGTGTCCGTGTACTCTGGGATCAGCAATTGGTGAACCGTACATTGCGGTCGGTGGCTGCAGGGAAGTGGCTCTCCCACTTCAAGGAAGATACTGATTGGCTGGCCAAGTGCTTGCAGCCCTCTGAGGCTATATATGTACTTTATAGCTTTCTGTATAGCTGTAATGAGTACCACATGCTGTCTAGCAGGCATGTCCAGAGTGGGTTCAAGAAAGCCAGCTGGTAGCAGATTTTCAGGAAGCCAATAACTACGTGTCCATTTAAATTCTGTACGTGGAAGTCGATATTCTGAAGGTGAGTGCTGGACCTGGCATTCCCAGACTTAACTTGGATATCTCTGCTACAAACTGCCCTTGTTTACTGAAGCTCATTCACAGCTTACTGTAGCTATAGTATAGCCTACCTTAACTCGAGCAAGGATTTATTTATCGCTGTTAGTTAGCTTACTAGGTATCATCCAGGCTCGTGGTGTTGGTCCTCTGGACTGAGCTGGTTATCCGTGTAACCATGCTGGTGCAAGCAGAAGGTGCGATTGAAGCTCTTATCCGAGATTTACCCAATGGTTGTAAGATGTTAGTTGGCCTAGAGGTCCCCTACACTTGGGATCTCCTATATTGAGTGGTGCCAAGGTAGAGAAGTTGTTTGCTTCCTTTCTGATTACTGCCCGTGTACGTCACTATCTGCCCAATCACACCTCTGTCTCTCCCTATGGACTTATCTGTCCGTAACAGAGCTTTGCTTTCATTTACAGTTTCAGCTTTTCTGTTCCTCCTGTTTAGACTAGTCGCAGGACAATTGTTCTTTCCCCTCGTGGCTTACTAAACCTACTGAAATCACTGCCGTTACTGACGTGATTGTATTATTCCAATAGTAATTGTTAATGTTTTACAAGATTAAAATGGTTATTGGAGCACACAAATTGAAGGGGGTTCTCTCTAAAAGGCCCTCCTTTTGTATGGGCACAGTGAGTGTTTCTGCCGCCTCCTCTCTAAACAGAATATTTTTTATGTAAACTCTAAGTTATTGGGTTTTTATGTGGAGGGATAAGGCTGCAGAATGAGGTGGGAATGATTTGTCATTGCCCATCACGTGTGCTGTTCCTGTAGGTGAGGTCATGTGTGGTGGAGAAATGTAGTCCGGCTCCTCGCCTGGTCCCTTCTTGGGTTTAATGAGTGAGAAGATAACTGTCCATATAACGCGAGGCCTTACTTTATAGGGAGCGTCTGTAGCAGTGAGAGTTGCATCCGTTGTTGGTGCATGTGCAGTGCTTGTCCTCCCTCTACTGTCGTCCACTGCATTGACACTGTACCACTTGCCCATGCCATATCAATAGAGGAGAAGCTCCTGCTGCAGGAACTGGCAGGGAAGCTCATCTGCATGCCAGGTTCATCTTGGTCACAGGCACGTCACAGCCATTGGCTCTAATGCCACTACACCTTCTACATAAATGATAGCTACAGCCCCTACTCAAGACAGAGCATTTGGTATTCACGCCACATTAGTCTGTCAGTGTCTCTGCTAAGAGCACATATTAAAATTAAGAGTAGCGGAGGAGGAGCCTAGCGCGCAACCAAGATGGCCGCGTAGGTGCGAGGCTCCCGAGGACCTCCGCGACCTCCTATGATTATCCTGCACATATCCTGTCCCAGATGAGGGGACTGTGTTGGTGAGCCTGAGCTGAGGTGGCACCCGTTTTCCGCTTCCAAATCGGACCTCGGACACCGGCTTTAGCACCGATTGAGGTTTGCGGCCTTCTCCCAGCCGAACCCCGGATTTGCGCTGTGGGGCGATCCAGTGACAAAGTGAACAACAGCGGCGGGCAGGGCTTGGTGGCTCGCGTACCCCGCACTTTCACTTTCGCTTTCGCACCCCCCTTGCTGTCTCTGCGAGGTTGGGTCGCGGGGCTTTGTGTGTTGGTGTGGCCTCGCCGGGGGACCCTGCCTGCCTGCCGGCTGTGATCCGCCCCGCAGATCTGGGGTGGCACCCCCCCCGGAGCCCGTGGACCGGCTTGCCTGCCCTTCACGACGTGGCTGGTGCGATCGGGAGACTGGGATCATGGCCACGAAACAAGATGGTGACCGGGCAAAGATAAAATCGACCCGGCGTGGCGCTGCCCATCAGTCCAACAGCATGGATCGATATACCCTCCAGAAGGGATCTCCCAGGTGCCACGCAGGTCCCCTGAGGGCCCTACTGATGCCCCCGATCTGCCCACGGATCTAACTCTGCGGGATGTCATGGGCGCCATCGCCGAGATGAAGGCCTCGGTGGGCCAGCGTTTTGATACACTGGCGCAGAAGATCGACTCGGTCCTCGTGGATGTTGGCCTGGTAAGGGCCGATCTTTCCAAGACCAACGACCGAGTCGATTCTTTGGCCCACACCGCATCGGGCCTTACGACAGATGTGGCGGCCCTACAAACGGAGGTGCGCCGGCTTGCTCGGGCGAGGGCGCTGATGGATCGCCGCCTGGAGGACTCCGAGAGTCGGGCCCGGAGGAACAACATCCGTATCATCGGGGTGCCTGAGGGACGTGAGGAGGCGGCGGCGGACCTTTTCGTGGAAGACCTGATTGTTACCCATCTCCAGCCACGGGGGCTGAGTAAATTCTTTGCTGTGGAGAGGGCCCACAGGGTTCCCGGGGGAAGGCCTAAGGTCGGAGCCGCTCCGAGACCTCTCATTGCCCGGATTTTTAATTTTCGGGACAGAGACGCTATCCTGCAATCCTCCAGACTACAGGGACCGATTAGACTTGACAATATGGACATTAATTTTTATCCTGATTTCACCCCTGCGGTCCAGAAGCAGAGACTGAGCTTCCTCGGTGTCAAACGCCGTCTTCGGGACCTAAACCTCAAATACGCCATGCTTTTCCCAGCTAAGCTGCGAGTGGAGGTGGATGGTCGCACGCACTTTTTTGATCGTCCCGAAGCGGCCGGGGACTGGCTGGATACTCTGTCTGGGGATCGGGATCGGGGTGGCGGGGGGGGAGCGGCCGGGGGAGAGGGCTCGCCGGATCAAGACTGAGGGACTAATATTAGGCCTCGCTCGGGACAAAAATGATGCCACTTTTGACCATACGTCGGTTCGCTTAAGTTCCCCTCCTATGGAGGTCGTGTGGGGTCTCTTGGGGGTTCTCCCTCCTCCTCTGGGGGTCTAGTTAGTTTAACTATCTATGGGGCGACAGGCACACTGCACGTTGGGGGGGCTGTCTGGGCTCATGCAGGGGTGCATGGAGGGGGGAGTTCTGTTGGGGTGGGTGGGCAGGGATGGGGTGTTTGTTATTATCACAAGGCAACCCTTTTTTTGTGTTGGTTCTACTGTGCTCTCGGGGGGACGAATGATGGTTTCTGTGTATGATGGGGGGTAGGGAATTAACTTTGTTGTCTTGGAACGTTAATGGACTGGGGGACAGGATCAAACGAGGTGTGGTCCTACAGTATCTGAAGCGACTCTCGCCCGATGTAGTCTTTCTGCAGGAGACACACCTTATTGGCAATTCCTTCTGCGCCATGAATCGGCGTGGCTACAACCTCGTGGCCCACTCGGGCTTCACGTCAGGCTCAAGGGGTGTGGGTATCATGGTAAAGAACTCGCTCCCGTTAGAAATTGATGAGGTGCTCCACGATGATAGGGGACGTTACACTGTCTTGGTGGGGAGAATGGAGGGCAAAGTGGTTGTCTTTGTGTCAGTGTACGTCCCACCGGGGTTGCAGTCGACCACCTTTGCAGACCTGGGGCGCCTCCTCCTTGGCCTTCCGGGGGGGCTTCTGGTGGTGGGGGGGATTTCAACGCGGTGGTTTCTGGGACTGTGGATCGTCACCCCCCTAGGGACCTCCCCCGGGCACAGGCGTGGCTACCCGGCCTCTTGGATACACTGGGATTGGTGGACTGCTGGCGCTTAAAACATCCCACGCAGCTGCAGTACACTTTCCACTCGGGGGCCCATGGTAGTCTCTCACGGCTCGATTATGTCCTTGTCCCGGCGGCCTATGTCGGGAGGGTGGGGGAGGTGCGCCATTTGGCACGGGGTATTTCGGACCACTCCCCGCTTCTGTTGCATTTCGATGTCTTTCCGAGGGGTGAGAGCAGGGTGGTCCCAATCAATTCCTGGTACCTGCGCGACCCCACCATTCGCGCTGACTTGATTAAATCCCTCCAGCGCTATTTTGATGAGAATGTGGGGTCAGTGCCTTCGGCTATCTCCCTGTGGGAGGCCTTCAAAACAGTACTCAGAGGGGAGGCCCTATCCCTTATTTCCCACGCCCGGAGGCGCGAGCGGGAGGAGGTGACCCGGGTGGAGGCTGAAATAGCAGAGTTGGAGGGTAATCTAGAAGATGGGGTGACGGATGCTGCACTACATGTCCTCCAGCTCAATCATGCGGCGTATAGAGCCCTCGTTACGGAGGCGGCCAGGGGCCTTAGTAGAGAGCAACAGGGGCGACTGTATGATGTGGGTGATAAGGCTGGTAAATTGATAGCGTGGTTGGATAAAAAGGAGAGAGCGAATCGTGTGGTCCCGCTGATTGAGAAAACTAATGGTGTGTGTGTAACTGAGCCAGAAGAAATTGTCTCCTGTTTCGCGGATTATTTCCGCGAGGTGTATTCCCCGGTCTCTTCTTGCTCTGAAGAGGATTCCCGTGCCCTGCTCAGGGATATCGCGCTGCCTTCCCTTTCCGGGGAGGACCGGGTGTCGCTGGACGCCGCTCCCACCTCCGACGAAATCGCCCTCGCCATACGCTCGGTTGCTTCTGGCAAAGCCATGGGCCCGAATGGTATCCCTATCGAGTTGTATAAGCTGCGACCGGATACATTGGCGCCTCACCTCCGCGCAATGTTCCTGGCGGCCCACTCGCTGGGCTCCCTCCCGCTTGACCAGCGTCTGGCTACAATCGTGGTGATCCACAAGGAGGGGAGACCTCGGGACCGGGTTACTTCTTATCGGCCTATCTCACTACTGAATGCGGAGCCCAAAATTCTCGCCAAGGTACTGGCCAATCGGCTGGTCGGTGTGGTGGGAGATTTGGTTCATCAGGACCAGTCTGGCTTTATTCCCCATCGCAACACAGCCCTTAACTTGCGGCGTTTGCATGGGGTGCTCGCGCGCGTCCCATTTATACGGGAACCGGCCATTTTGGCGTCCTTGGACGCCACCATGGCGTTTGACACGCTTGAGTGGCCATACATCTGGGCGATGCTTGAGAAGTTCGGATTTGGCCCCGGATTCATCAGTTGGGTCAAATTGTTGTATTCGGGCCCATTGGCGCAGGTGGTCGTGAACGGAAGAGTATCGGCCCCGTTTGAGCTGGGCCGGGGCACGCGACAGGGCTGTCCCTTGTCGCCGCTTCTTTTTGCGCTTGCCTTGGAGCCCCTGGCGGAGTGGCTGCGGTGGGAGCCTTCCATCCGTGGTCTCCGTTGGACCCCCGAGTATGAGGACCGCGTATCCCTATACGCTGATGACATCCTTCTGTACTTAGCCTCCCCACGTAAATCACTTATAGTGCTGGTTGATGTTTTACATTCGTTTGGTCGTAACTCCGGTCTCGTTATCAACTGGGCTAAATCGTGCGTGTATGTTCTCTCTGGGGAGGCTCCTATTCTCCCGCGGGGCTGTCCGATCCAGATCGCCCCGCAGGGATTTCGGTACCTGGGTGTCTTCATTACTCTGGACCCGGAGGCCCGGTATGAACGGAACCTGCTTCCCCCCCCTTCCAGCGCCTGCGGGTAGATGTCGCACGCTGGCGGCGCCTGCCGCTTTCGCCGCTCGGCCGGGCGGCATTGTTCAAGATGATGTCTCTGCCGCGTTTCCTGTACGCTTTGCAGAACACTATGGACTTAGTCCCGGCGCGCTACTTCCGTGAGGTGGAGAGTCTGCAACGCCGCCTGTTCTGGGACGGGAGGCCGCGTATTGCCCTGGCGAAGCTGACGCTCCCATGGTATGACGGGGGGATTGCCCTCCCGGATATTAAACGGTACTATTGGGCCTCCCAGCTCGCTGCAATTAACCATGGCCTATACGGGCCCGCCTTAAACCCGGCATTCGAAATGGACAAGATGCTCCTGCCAGGTGGCGACTACAATCGAGCGCTCTATTCTAGCGCGCCCGACGCTCGTCTGACGGGCCCCACGCGTGTCATGGTGCAAGTCTGGCACGCGGCCAATGCAGCTATGGGGTGGAAGGACCGTTTGACCCGGGCGTCACCACTATACGCGTCTGAGCGGTTAGGTTCCCTGTGGACCTCTAAGGGCTTTGAGAAGTGGGACATAATAGGTATCAGTAAAGTGGGGGATCACTGGCCGAGGGGAGGATTTAAAACGTTCGATATGCTGCAGACGGAATTTCAGTTGCAGGGCAGTGAATACTTTCGGTATTTGCAGGTCCGTCATGCGCTGGGCTCCGTCTTCTCGGACGTTGCCTCCATCCCGGAATATTCCCCCCTGGAGGATAGAATGCTGGATGGGCACGTCCCGGACAGCACGATCTCACTGATATACAAAAAGCTGATAAACGACCGCTCGGGCCTGTTGACTGCCCTTCGTGCGGCTTGGGTTGCCGACGGGCTGGAGTTGGACGACAAGGACTGGACCTCCGCGGTGGCCTCCCCGAAGGAGGTGGCCATACGGGCTCGCCTTCGCTTCGTCCAGCTCAAGATACTCCACCGGGTCTACATGACGGGGCCAAAGCTTCTGCGTATGGGCTATGCTGGAGATGGGTTGTGTAAGCGTGGGTGTGATGCTTTGGGGACCTTTCTGCATATTTTATGGGAGTGCCCGGAGGTGGAAGGGTTCTGGCGTGGTGTACATGAGGTGCTGCGACTGGTTACGCATGTGGCGCTGTTGCCTGAAGCGAGGAGATGCCTGTTGAATGTGTGGGACCGACTGATTACTCGGCGCCGCAGACGTGGTGGGTGACTCTGGGATATATGATAGCCAAGCGTGATATTGCTCAACTGTGGGGATCCCAGAGGCCCCCAACGGTCTCGGCCTGGAAAGAACACATGGACTGGTGCATGTTTCGAGAAAAGGTGGTGTATGTGGCGAGGGGTAAGCCTGGGACATGGGTGAAAGTATGAGGCCCCTGGAACGCCTACCGCGGGGGTATCTGTGCACCACCGTTGCTGCCTGATACCTCGCCAGCCCCATCCCCTTAGCCGACTCGTTCCCCCGCTGCCGGGCATTGGGTTCCCCCAGTCCTCGCTCTGTTCTCTTCCCCCTCTTTAGACTTCTGTGGATAGTTGGGATCCCCCCTCTAGGGGAGCACGTGCTGCTATTTTCGATTGTGGGTTGCCTTGTGGGTGTGGTTTTTTTGTTGTTCTTAGTTTAAAATGAAACCGCATAATGGGGTCTGGATGATGTGGCTTTTGACGTTGTTACCTACTGAGAAATGCTCCTCCGTAACACCACGTGTTCCATAAATGTATGTCGTATGTTCCTATCATTGCTAGCGGCCGGCCGGAAGGTTGTAGGCCCATACTTGTACACTTTTAAGACTTGTAATAAACGGTTTCAAAAAAAAAAAAAAAAAAATTAAGAGTAGCGTCTGCTGTCTGTGCCAAGGCCATCTTCCTCCCCTTCCTATAGGGACAGGCATCCATGCCAACCCCATCTTTCTACAAGTGTTTGGGTGGGTGCCAAATCGAGCTTTCCCTTACTGTCGCTGTACTGTACACCTCTAGGGGCCGGAAGGGGACTCCAGTTCTACGGTGGCCGTGTTTGACCTTTCTTGGGGAAAGGAGCATGTGTATGAGTTCTGTTAGTCTGTCTGGTATTGACGGTGGTACTCTGGAAAAACGTGGCTTCTCCATACTGAGCGATATTCCACATATCCTGTATAAGAGGAAAGCCTGTTAGCTGTTCTGTGCTCTTTAGAGTTAGTGGGTAGTGCTACTAATAGTCGTGGAGGGGCCCCCACTTATGGCTCGAGGCCTGGAAGTGAAATGCAGCGTCACCCCTAGGCCTTGCCGTTAGGCCCTCCTCCAATGCGTGCTGCCCTCTCTTTGGGTCGTTGATTGCTGCTGGCTTTCTCCCACTACCTCAGCCTCCTCATTTCTCCCAGATACATATCTGCTTAATTTTTCATGGAGCCCTCGTTGCACTGAAGTGCTCTCCCTGTCAAGCCGCTCCCTGCCTGTGATTAGTTTGAGTAAATGAAGCTCAAAATTAAAACCGGGGTGAGAGCTCTGCATATTAAAACATACACTGGCAATTTTCTCTTAATGGGAAGGACGCGCCAGCCTGAAATCCCAGCTATGCCAGCAAAACAAACCCAGACCAAGGAGAGAGGCGTTAACAAGCGCCGAGCTGCCCCTGGATGGAGACGCGCATTCTATTACCAGATTGTGGAATTAGCCAATGAATCCTGTCAGCAGATCGAAATTAGCTTGTTGCACATGGCTGCCTCTAGTCTTTTCCGTTCCAGGACTCTCGTGATAAACTCGAGGCCTGTTCTCTCTTGGTCAGTTCTTGCAAACTTGTGTCTTATTTGTCCGTATCCTCCCCACTCCAGTGGGCTTTCTGCCTAGTCCGAGGTTCCAGTACTGCAGTTCCTTTTCCAGATTTTCATTCCCTTTTGGTGCATATTCAGTGTTTTGATTTTCTGTGGGTTACTTACCTAGCCTTGTTGCTGATGTACCGGGGTCCTTAACAGCCCATGCCCCTGTTATTTTGTGTTTGTGCTCCATCCTTTGTCCTTTACAGCCAGTATTGGTTTTCTATCCAGCCCTGTTCCCCTTTTGTTGTGATCTGTCTATCTCACTCCTCTTCTCTTGCGCAGCTTTTCCATTCACCCCTCTTCATTTTGGGCTCTGTGCAATCTTGCACTGGCTCCACTGGGTATCCTGACCAGTCTCGACCCTCTTCCGCTATGCTTTGGTCATTCAATCCTCAGGGGCGTACCTTCAGGGGGGAGGGGGGAGGTTTGGGGTGTTCCGTCTCCTGATAATGTATTTTCTGGTAAATTTTTGGGTACGGGTGTTTTCAGTCGGATATGGGGTGGTGTCTGTTGAATTTCACTAGAAATCCTTACATGCAGACAAAAACGTGCACACACACTCGCTGTTTTGAATGTCTTCAGAAATTAAGTTTGTTTACAAAATAGTGTTTCTCTCACTTAGAACCCCTACCAACCCGCATTCCTCACCTTGTCCACTGCCTCTTTAGCCCCCCTCATGCATCCTGCTAGTCCTACAATGTATTTTTACATTATATGCCAGCGTGACTGTTGGAAAATCTAAAGCTCATCTCCCCCCCCCCCCCGCCCCCCAATCTTACTGCCCAAGCTACGCCCCCTGCCAGTCCTCTTCCACCGAGCCTCCTATTCAGCCTCATCCCTCAAGTGTTGGGGTTCTTCCCAACTCATCCTAAGTTCCAGTAACCTCGTTTCCCGTCCAGTCACGTTCTTCATAGCCAGTCTTCTTGCTCTTCTACTACAACTCCATTGTAGTGTCCTTCCGCTCCTTTTGGCTTTTATTCCAATCCTGCACGTTTTCTGTTTGATTCCTAAGCTGATTCCCACTGCTCTTTTATCAGTGCTCATGCGGATTCTTTTTAATCCCTTCCTGTACTTTTTAGGTCTCGCCTACACAGAAATTTTGGTGTTAATTATTGAAATAATTATTGTGTACAATAACATTCTTAGGATGGGTTTCAAGTCAAGGCTGTTAGCAGTGGTTGGCTTCCTTGTCACTCATTTGCCTGCTTCCTATTCAGTGACTTTCCTTCCCCTTCTCATGTTTGTCCCTCAACCTGGACCATGGCTCCTTTGTCATCCTTTTGATTGGTTGACTTTTAGCCTTATACCCTCCACTGCTTAATTCCATGAAACAAATGTTTTTGTTCGCTTGCTGCTTCCCCTTCAGATCACCCCACGCCCTCCTCTTTTTGCTCTTCCAACCTCAGCTTGTCATTTCTTTCCCAACTACTTGCCGTCTGTTTTTTGTTCTAACTCCTGCTCCCCGAAGCTTTTATTTGTTCCTCCCTACTGCCTCTTCTTCCCTCCTTTGCTCCCCTCACTTATGTTTCCATTTAACTGTATTGTTTTCATACACTTCAGGAGAGCTCAGCAGTTTGCTAACAGGCTGCTCCTTTCTGCAAATGCCTTCATTTTCTTTTTAGTAATTATTTTTATTTACCAATACGAGATGGGCATCCACTGTTTTGGTATGGTAAACTAAACAAAAGCCAAAGTGGTTACCTCGTCATGACACATGCACTCACAAGCATGGAGACGCATAAATGTGCTTATGTAATCACAGTGGAACAAAAGCCAAAATGACTGCTGCATCATAACATGCACGCACATGCATCATTGCTTTGGGGCTAAATTTTGTCCCTTTTTGGCAATTCTGTACAGCATCAACAGTAGGCCTTTTTTTTCTTTAGGTCTAGCCTAGCAGACCATGTGGCTCCGAAAGATCTATTGTGAACTTATCAAGAACGTACAGGGGCATGGACTCATAGTGCTTACTATTGGTTGGCCTTGCTGTCGCCCTCATTTGTTTGCTTCTTATTAAATGGCTATCCTTCCCCCCCCCCCCCCCCCCCGCTTGTTTATCCCTTTCCTGGAGCATAACATCTTGACTGTCTGACCTGTGTCCTTCCACTGCTTACTTTTAGGGAACTATTTTTTTCTTTTTTGTTCAACACTGCATCAGAGTGCATGTGTTTTCCTGTTCTTTCCCAGATGTTTCTCGCCCCAAATTACCTCGGCCCCTATGCTTTGTGTTTTCTCTCTAAGGCTGCCTGCTCTCCATCCTCTCCAAACCCCCAGTGAGATCTCCCCCGCTCCACCCCCCCCATGCTAGTTGGTGCTTACCACTTTACCAGCTCAACTGTTGCTCCACCTCGTTTCCTTGCTCAACACAGGCTTTATTAAAAGGTACAAAATGTACATTAGTGACAGACGGACTGCTCCTCGGATAATACCGTGCAGCTGAATCCAGCTGCACAGAGAAGAAAGGACACACGAGTAGAGTGCTTCAGGTGTTCCTTGGAGTTTGTTTGCTGCTGCTGAACAGACAGAGAACATATTTCACATTCACAAAAGCTTCTTGCCAGCAGCATCCTAAGCTGAAAAGCATCATGTGAATATTCTGCCTGTGTTCCTTTCACACCCACAACTTCTTTTTTATCCATTATAGTAACATGCTATTCTGTATTTTGATATACCACCTATTATGGGGCAGATGTTGCGTCTAAAGATAAATGCATTTGGCACTCATCAGTTAGAGGAGCAGGCCAACACGAGTTGCATCTCTTTGTGTTTATTTACTTTATTCAAACTGTTAAGAACATAGAAAATTGATACAGAAACCCACCATAAAGGACGTTTGCTTATCTAAACCTTGACAAACGATGGTTCAGTTGGTTAATGCAACTACTGCAGATGTCTGTGTGTGAGCCCAATCACAGAACGTTATCCAGGTCGGCGTAGTGAGGAATAGTGACGTGTATTTATGGTGCTACGAGATTCCAGCCCATCACTGAAAACACTGTGAATATACACTTCATTCTTTTATTGTAATATTGCGTTACCCTGAGGAGGAGATCGTATGCAGCAAAAAGTGGAGAGCCTGTCCATTGTTTGCCTTTATCGTGACTCATTTACTTGCTTCTTACTCAGTGACCTTTCTTGTCCCAGCTTGTCCATCTTATGTTTGTTCCTCCCTTGCAGCATAGCCTCAATACCGGCTCTCTGATTGGCTGACTTCTATCTTTCTGCACTTCGCGTTTTGAGAGAGCTACTTAGTTGTACTTGGCTTAGCAGTACATGAGAGCGTGAGTTTTCCAGCTCTCTCCCTGTGGTGCTTCTGCTCCCGCTCCCCAAATACCCGCCTCGCGTGCTGCTGTCTCCCACCCTGTGGTGCTTCTGCTCCCCAAATAACCGCCTCGCGTGCTGCTGTCTCCCACCCTGTGGTGCTTCTGCTCCCCAAATACCCGCCTCGCGTGCTGCTTTCTCCCACCCTGTGGTGCTTCTGCTCCCCAAATACCCGCCTCTCGTGCTGCTGTCTCCCACCCTGTGGTGCTTCTGCTCCCCAAATACCCGCCTCGCGTGCGGCTGTCTCCCACCCTGTGGTGCTTCTGCTCACCAAATACCCGCCTCTCGTGCGGCTGTCTCCCACCCTGTGGTGCTTCTGCTCCCCAAATAACCGCCTCGCGTGCTGCTGTCTCCCACCCTGTGGTGCTTCTGCTCCCCAAATACCCGCCTCGCGTGCGGCTGTCTCCCACCCTGTGGTGCTTCTGCTCACCAAATACCCGCCTCTCGTGCGGCTGTCTCCCACCCTGTGGTGCTTCTGCTCACCAAATACCCGCCTCTCGTGCGGCTGTCTCCCACCCTGTGGTGCTTCTGCTCCCCAAATACCCGCCTCTCGTGCTGCTGTCTCCCACCCTGTGGTGCTTCTGCTCCCCAAATACCCGCCTCTCGTGCTGCTGTCTCCCACCCTGTGGTGCTTCTGCTCCCCAAATACCCGCCTCGCGTGCTGCTGTCTCCCACCCTGTGGTGCTTCTGCTCCCCAAATACCTGCCTCGCGTGCTGCTGTCTCCCACCCTGTGGTGCTTCTGCTCCCCAAATACCCGCCTCGCGTGCTGCTGTCTCCCACCCTGTGGTGCTTCTGCTCCCCAAATACTCGCCTCGCGTGCTGCTGTCTCCCACCCTGTGGTGCTTCTGCTCCCCAAATACCCGCCTCGCGTGCTACTGTCTCCCACCCTGTGGTGCTTCTGCTCCCCAAATACCCGCCTCGCGTGCTGCTGTCTCCCACCCTGTGGTGCTTCTGCTCCCCAAATACTCGCCTCGCGTGCTGCTGTCTCCCACCCTGTGGTGCTTCTGCTCCCCAAATACCCGCCTCGCGTGCTGCTGTCTCCCACGCGCGCTGCATGCTCGGGCTTCTGTGATTCTTCCCCTCTCCAAACTCCCCTGTGCTGCTTCTCCCCCCGCCCCACCACCCTCTTATTAATTGTGTTCACAATTACAAAGAGAAAACAAGACTGCTTGGCGCAAAAATAGATCTCTTAATATAAAGACGATACTGAATCTAACATATAAACAGTTGTCCAATCAGGCTGTTTTGTCAAAGTTTCAGCCCTCCGTTTTATTGTAACAGGGGGCATCATTTGGAGGAATATGCAAAACTTTGTCATAATCTCACTGTGTGCATTAGTTAGTATGTCTGCCTTTTTTGTGTTTTGTTCAATTGTGTCCAGTTTGCCTCTGTTGTGCTGTTATTGTGCTCCTCTTCCCTCACGGACATTTTCCATATTTATTTAAAGTCTCCAAATGTAAAATGTAATATATGTGTGTATATATATCTTTTGTACGTTATTCACCAATACCCCTAGGGGGTAATTTCCCTAGGAGGGACTGATGTGCACTTTGAAGATCTCTTCCTTAGGGTAAAATGTGCCTTTGAGCTAATGGTGAGTGCACTACCAAATAAGCCTGGTTTCTATAGAGACGCTTCCATAAAATGTTAAAGAAAAACCCTCAAAATCCAAATTGCACTTTATTTCTTAAGCGACATGCACAGTGAACACACGTTTTTCTCATGTCACTTAATCGGAGCTATGAATGCAACTTAGAAGCATCATTGAAAACCTATTGTTGACCAAGCAAAAGCTTCAAGTGTAATATAGGTTGAGCGGGTTGGGTCATACAGAACCCCGAAACTAAGCGGCCTTGTCCCTCCTTCTATTAAACGTTCTAGACACTTTGTGTTAGTTTTTATCAGCAGCCCTGTTTTTCTTGGCGGATTGATTTTCTGCTATGCTTGATACAGAGTCGGATTTCTCTTCTGCTAGACTTCTGCTGTGTTTGCTCCCCCACTGAACTGATCTATTCCTGTTAAACTATTTGTGTTAGGCCTCCTTTCTAGTTGTAATCCAGTTCTGTTGTTTTTTTTGGCCTAGATTTGTTCTCCTGGAGTTTCTGTCCCGGTTTTGTTCAAGTGTCATAGCTAAGTCTTTTAAGAATCAACATGTGGGTCTAACTGAGGATTTCCAATGTAGGTTCAGCTGGGCCGAATCGGACACATTTTTAGGTGGAGACACCCAGACAGCAGAGCTATCTCATTGCGAAAGACTTGGGCTCACCAAGAACATACAGGGGCTTGGAGTTTGCCTGTTGCTTACCATTGATTTGCTGTCCTGTCTCTTTTTTGCTTGCTTCTCATTCATGTCCTATCTTGTGTTTGCCCCTCACAATGAACATCATCTCTTTTCCCTTTCTGTTGATTGGCTGGCTTCTGGCTTTCCACTGCTTGCTTTGCAAGCACTATTTTTTTTCATTTGGGTAAAGCACTTCATGAAAGTTGCCTGTGTTTTCCAGTTGTATCCCTCATGTACTTCTCCCCCCTGCACTCTAAATTGCCCTCTGTTGCCTGTGTGCTTATCTCCCCCATGTTGCTCACATCCTTGTGTAGTTCTCCTGCTGCGTTTTTGAATGTGCTTCTCCCTTTCCTACTCGCTTTCGCCTTCTCACCTGCTGCTACGCCTCCCAACCTCTGCTCTGTGTTTCTCCCCCCACCCACGCCCTCCTTCTCCCTTACCCATTGCTTCGCCTCCCTGACCCCACCCTGTGTTGCTTTCCCCCGAGAAGCTTCCCCTGCTCCCCGTATTGGGCCTTGATTTAAAAAAACAAAAAAAAAAACCTTGACGCTATTTATTTTTTAATTTACTGTTCCAACTTTATAAATAAAAAATAAAAAATTACTTGCATGCATGCGCCTACAAAATGAAACTTGGTGTGTGCGTCTACAAATTGACGCGACCGCCACATCATAGTGCCTTTTTTTTTTCTCTAGCCATGCTGTACAGCATCGGTAATGCTGTACAGCAGGGCTAAAAATAATTGGCAAAGCCAATAGATCCTGAAGTTGAGACCTATTGGCTTTGGCAGTGCTTGTTAAGATTACCACAATGCGAATAACTTCCATTTAAATTAGTGGCTATCCTAAAAATGTGGCATGTCTCTAAAGTACACCCCCCCCCCGCCCAATATAAACTGGCGTTTAGCTCCTAATCCTGCAGCAGGTACAGTGGCTCCAGAGACCCGAAGGGCCAATGAACCTGGATGATTGATGTATTTAAACACATAGCCATAGGTCATGGGTCCATTTTCCTTGCTTGAACTAGAGCCCATAGCACCCTTGCTGCACCATTGCTAGTAGATCTGTGTTGGACTTTCCTTCTATAACTGCTCTTAGTTACACTATTTGTCTCAAATCGTGATTCGATCTGTGGCTCTTCTAGCCAGTGTAAGCACGCTAGGGATCCTCCTTGCTTCTCTGCAACAGCGGACCCCAACACCCTCAGCAGCTACAGACACATCTCACTTCTTCCTTTTCCAGCTAAAGTCATTGAGAAAGCCACCAATACCTAACCTTCAGACCACCTAGAACTCGATCAACTCCTAGACCTCTCTCAATCCCCCATTGCGTCCACTGATAACATTAGAAGCATCCTCGACCGATGAGAAACGGCTGCACTCCTCCTTCTCGACCTCTCTGCAGCTTTTGATATGGTCTCCCACATGTCACTCATCAGAAAACTTCAGCACTTGAATATGTGCGGACTGGCCCTCAAGTGGATATCCTTCTTCCTCATGGACAGAACTCAACTAATTAGACTCACTCCCCCAAACTCAGAACCCAATAAACTTATCTGCAAAGTACCTCAAGGATTGTTGCTCAGCCTAACACTCTTCAGCATCTACATGGCACCCCTCACGGACATCAGCTGAGCCCCGGACGGGGCAAGATGGCGCCGCAATGTTGGCTGAGTGAGCTGGCTCCCTGACGCTCTCCTGGATAGACCCCCCCCACTCCTTACCCGGTCTCAAAGCAGCACAGTAGGGGAAGGAACAGTAGTTTGTGGCGCTTGGCATGATTTGGCGCGTATATGGTTATGGCGCTGGGAATTGCCTGCACCCTTTCGGTTGGCTCACGACAGTCACTTACTTTCTGCAGCGCTTGTCCCTGGATTCAATCACTTGACTCTCCCGATGCCGCCAAAGACTTCTACCAAGGGCACTAGGACCCGGGGGATGCTTCCAGGCTCCAGGAGTTCAGTGAAGGATACTTTTGATGCTGATAGCGGAGATGCAGGAACACGCCGTCTTGCTGCGGGGGTGCTTACCGGACCTTCAGGCACTGTTGAGCGGGCAGGGAAAGGAAGTGTCTGCTTGTGGACTCCAGATGGTCCCCGCTTTATTCAAGGCTCAGGCTGTGAAAAGTACACATCCGGGGGATTAATCGGCGGGAGGTAATGCTGTGGTAAAAACTTTAACAGCACCAGTGATACCTGTGACACCCACTGCACCTCTTGAAGTGCTTATTCAAGGTACTGTCTCTCCTTCTTTGGTGGATATGAGTGAGCTGAGCATGGAGAGTGCTGGAAGGGGGGGGGGGCACTGGAAGGTTTAACTGATCCTACCGGCTTTATTGGCCCTGAGGGAAAACAAGACACTATGGCTATCGCCAGTGGACCACCTGGGGCAAGCAGTGGAATCTTTGACGCACAGCAAACAGCTAGCCTTATGGGAGCTGTAGTCTCTCAAAGTGCTATCCAGGAAAAAGGTTTAGCTGGCCAGAGGGATGGAAGTACCTGTAGTAGGAAGGCTAAAACAGTGGAAATGGATTCTCAGCAGGGGCTTCAAGCTGAAGAATATTCAGCTAAAAGGTCTGTAAAGGAGGAGGATTCAGGGGATAAGTTTTATTCTATGTCCAATCCCTCCAACTCCTCAGGGGATGATAGCCTCGGAGGAGACTGGGCGGAAGAGGAAAGCAATACAAGTAGTTTGCACTTGGAAGAGGGTGAGGCAGGAAATAACTCTCCACATGCTCCTGGAACGGTTTGTAAGCTAATAAAGGAGAAAGGCGATGCCTTGTCAAATTGGGTCTCTGGCTCAACTGGCTCAATGATATGGGACTATTCTTTTTCCCCTAAACTGGATGGGAATGTAGCAACTATTGAATGAATGCCTATAGGAGCTCCAGGCTCAAATTTAGGTGGTTCATATGAAATTACACTTGCCACCATCTATCAGAGCATTATGGCTCATCGGGAGGAGACCCGGTTAGAGAGGTTGCGTACCCAGGGTGCATGTCAAAAATTACAAAATTCAATACGTAGGGTCGCAAAGACTTGTTCTGACTTTGCAGTCCGGATTGGAGAAGCTGAAGCTAGAATATCTGTTTGAGGAGGAGATGGCTGCGCAAAAGACTCACTGATTCCTTGAAAGCCCAGAAGGAGGATATGATTTGGAAACTGACAGCTCTTGAATTGCTCAAGAAGGAATAATTTGCGGATACTGGGCATTCCCGAGGGCAAGGAGGGTGCAGACGTGCGGCAGTTTGTCGTGGAACTTTATGTGGAAGCATTCCCTGAACTTATGCAATTGGACTGGAAAGCTGAAGTCCAAAGGGCCCATAGGTTTCCCTTGCACCAACGTAAAAAAGCGGGACAAGCTGTTGATAGACCGCAAGCTATCCTGATATGTCTTAATAATTTTTGGGCCCGAGAAACCTTGTATGATTTGGCCAGACCGGATAGGAAAAGGGCGGGAAAGGGCTGTGAATTTTTTGTGAGACCCGATTTTTGTCAGGCAACGGTGGAGAAAAGATGGCTGTTGCATCAATTGATCCCATTGTTGCAGGCAAAGGGGGCGCAGGTGTTTTTGCTCAACCCTGCTAAATTGAAAGTGGTATTTGGACAGACGCAATTTATTTTCTCTGAAGTATCAGCAAAAGAATGTTTGCATTAATTTTAGGGTTTACATGTAAATATGATGGGTTGGTGATTTATGTTGGCTAGTTTGATGTATACTCTATGCCTGTGTTTGAGTTAGAGTTGGGTCTCATCTTTTCTCTCTTCTGTGTATACCTTTTTTTCCCTTTTTGACGGCCCAATGGGGTGGTGGGGGGAGATGTCCAGGGGAGTGGACTGATGGTCAGTTCACCAAGGACCGATGGTCCTTATGCCTCTTGAGGTGGGTGGAAGGGGGGTTTCAGGGTGGAGGGCAGGTAACGGGGGTGGGGGGAGTCTGGGGGGTAGCACTGCTGGTGTTTTCCATATACTGTCATGGCTCTTGTTATCAAAGAAAGTAAGTAAAGCTTAGTATAGCTTGTAATTGCTATAAGCATTGTTTTGTAAATTTTGATTGAGAATGGTGCCCCCAAGGATGATGGGTAGAACGGGTAGAATGAGTATCTGCTCATGGAATATATGTGGCTTGAATGATAGGGAACAAAAGAGGCTTATTGGCTAAGATTGTACAATTTATGCAGATAGATGTGTTATGTTTACAGGAGACCCATATAGCCTGGAGTAAACATGGATGGTTGAAGGATTTAGGCCTTGACGTACTGGTATGTACCCACCAAGGTACTACAACTAGGGGGGTGGCTATATTAGCGAAGCGAGGCTTTGGAACTTGTAAGCGAGTCAAGGAGGATGGAATGGGCCAGTGGATAGTTATTGAATTTATAGTTTATGGTGCCCCTTTTTCAATTTGCTTCATATATGGATCAAACTTGAATGATCCGGAAGTCATGAATTATTTAAGTGTAGAACTGGCTTTGTGGCCTCATCCGTTAATCTTTTGTGGAGATTTCAACATCCATCTGGATATCAATTTTAATCTTTGTAGTGATTCTCCATATAAAGGAAGAAAGACCAGAACCTTCAAGGCTCTTCAGGAATTAGTCAGGTAACATAGGTTGGTGGATGTCTGGTATAGACATAAACAAGCGGACTCAGGGTTCACCTTCTATTGGATCCCTCACAAACTAGTCCGCTTGGATTATTTCTTTTTGTCGAACCAAATGGCTGAGAGGGTCAGTGTTGAGATTTACCCTAGGGTCATCTCAGACCACAACCCATTAGTTGTAGAACTCCCATTTACCCCAGTATTGGAACTTTCATAGATTCTCATGCTTTGTATCATTCCCCGTCGTCGGAATGGGAGCCTCGGTAACAAAAATATATATATATATACATATGTATAACCATAGAAACAAAAGAGAAAAATAGGCCTAGGCCTCATCTCATTTTGTAGTATATCACCCTCTTTGTGTAAAAGAGCCCAAACTTTTGCCAGGGCCAATCAGCACAGCCTCACCCTCTGGAACCTTCCTGAGAGAGCTCAGAGCCTCAGATTTTTCTACCGCACGTTGTGCTAGGGAGTCTCCACTGAGCTCTGCTCAGTTTTTCACAGAATTACTTTTGGATATCTTTATTACCATCTTTTGAGACAGAATGTCAGAAAAGGAGAAGAAAGCTTTATTTAGGGCTTGTGCCTCTTGGAAGAAGAGACTGTTTGTGGAAGACAGGCATGAGAACTGCATATACTGCCTGTACCCGGAACACAAGGCCACCGACTGTAAAATCTGTCGGACCTTCTCGACCAAGACCTTGAGAGACAGAGAGGGGCGCTTGCTGACGTGGCTCCAGAAGATAAAGACCAGGGAGGTCATTTCTTCGGATGAGGAAGGATCTATCTCTGGTACCTCCTCCAGGAGATCGAAGAAGAGGGGTAGGTCATCGCCCTCCACTTCTGCGGAACCCCCTCTCAAGGTTCCTCTCAAAGCCCCTCACGGGATCTCTGACAGGTCTGAGGAGGCTGGTCCCAAAAAATCTCCTCACGACAGTGTAAAGGAGAGGCAGGGACGGGCTACTGTGGACATAGCCCCTAAGGACAATAAGGGGGTTGCTACATCTACCCCTTCGTCCCAGAAGGAGAAACCTGTAAAGAAACAGGCTGCAGAAACTCCTCAGTCGGTGCCACTGAAGAAACCGCGTCCGTCGACGCAGGCGGCAGCAGGTACGTCGACGACGATCTCCTCAATTAAGCCTATTTCCATGGGGTCGTCCACGAGACCGTCGACAATATCTACTTCGTCGACGGCGGTGTCGACGACGAGGACCACGTCGACGATGACGACGACGAGTTCGTCGATGTTGATGACTACAAGTTCGTCGACGAGACTGTCGACGGGTGCTCCGCCGACGATGAAACATACTACGTCGACGAAAAAGAAAGCTCCGTCGACGACTGCTCCGTTGACGACTGCTCCGGTGACGGCTGCCCCGTCGACGACTGCTCCGTCGACGACTGCTCCGTCGACGACTGCTCCGTCGACGCCTGCTCCGTCGACGAGGATTACAGGACTGTCGACGGCCTCATCGTCGACGACGATTTCAGCTCCGTCGACGACGGTTGCCTTTCAGTCGTCGTCGAGTGCGTCGACATTGAAAATCCCGTTGCCATCGACTCCGTCGACGAGACCGCCGACTGGACCGTCGACGACGAAAAATTTGGATTTTTCAACCCAAAGATTAGTGATTACACCGGACATGACTTCCCCTAGGCGGGTCACGCCTTTGCCACCATCCATGCTTCTCGAGGACTCGGAGGAGGATGAGGAGGATGGGCAGTTTGGGGACGCATACAGCCTTTCAGACCTGAATGTCAAACAGCAGGACACAGATACGGAGGAGTTTTATGGCCCAGAGGGGCAGGAGGGGCACCAACAGGGATTACGCCCCCGCCCTATAAGGCAGGACCTCATTGCCTTGCCAGTGGCTTTGGTGTCGGATTTGCAACAGATGCTGCAAGACTATAGATCTCGTTTTCCGACGTTGCCGGATCGCACTCCAGTGCGTCCTTCTCCTTTGGAAGTGCCACGTGACATACCAATGGACTTGCCACCTCTACCAAGAGAGGTACCTCGGTCCATTTCACCAGTGCTGCCCTTAGTGGTTCCCCAACCTTCAGGTACGGAACCTGCTGATGATGACGCGAACGATGGAGATACGGACGAAGACGACGAGGGACAGGTGATCCCTCTTATAGATCCAGGCGATCCAGATGGGGACCCTGATGATACACAGGATCCTGATGCTGTAGGCCGAGAGACAAATATATCGCCTCCGGTGGACATTGGGGGTTTCCATAATTTGATGGAACGGGCATCCAAGAGGTTTGGTTTGCCCTTTACGGCGGAGCAGTCCGACTGCTTCCTTTATGACTTTAAAGCCCAATATAAGAAGTCTGTAAAATCAATTCCCATTATAGAACATGTCTGGGATGAGGGACTGAAGACAATGCAGAATCCAGCAACCGTCATTCCGGTTCTTCCCCGGCTGGAGAAGAAATACAAGGCACCAGAGGGCAGTCCTGCGTGTCTTCTAGGACAACCTAAGCCGGATTCTGTTATTTCTCAAGCTGCTCAAAGTAAATCTAAGAATCCGTCCACCCCTTTAACCACGCCTCCAGATAAAGAAGGCAGAAGACTGGACAATGTGGGTAAAAGATTCTCCGCCATGGCCAGCTTGTTGGTGCGGGCAGCTAATTCTCTGGCTATTCTGGGCAGATACGACCGCCAGATGTGGTGTGATATGGAACCATTCCTGGACCAGCTACCAGAAACTAGTCAAGACGAAGCCAGACAGGTGCTGATGGAGGGAGAACGATGCTCTTCGGAAGTCATCGACTGTGCGATGGACATTGCCTCAACTGCTTTCAGGGCTTTGGCGGGCTCAGCCGTCTTGCGCCGCCAAGGCTGGTTGAAGGCGACTTGGTTTCGCCAGGAGGTCCAGAATAAGATCTTGGACCTCCCCTTTGACGGAGAGATGCTTTTTGGAAAGCATGTGGATGACGCCCTCCAAGGCATTAAAAAGGACACCGATACAGCTAAGTCCTTAGGCTCTTTGACCTACCGTAAGGTGCCATTTAAGGGGGCACGTGGTCGGGGGTTTTCTAACTACAGAGGAAACCAACGACAGTATTCCTCTCAATCTGGACAGTCCTATAAAGGACAATATTCCAGCCAGCGCCAAGGACAGTCGGCGTCTTTCTCTCGGCAGTCCCAGAGAGGACGTCAGAATCGTCAGGGACGAGACAACGCCAAGAGGCAATAGCGGCCTCCTGGCTCTGGCTACTGTTCCTCCCCTGCCACAAACACCGGTCGGGGGCAGGCTATCTTTTTGTCTGGACAGCTGGGTGCGTTTAACATCAGACCGGTGGGTCTTGAACATAGTTCAGAGTGGCCATACGTTGGAGTTCCAAGATCTTCCTCCAACAAGAGCTCCAGACGCCCGTGCAGCGAAACATCTCCGACTATTACATCTCGAAGCCCACCAGCTTTTCATCAAGGGGGCGATAGAGCCTGTGCCACTTTCACAAAGGGGCAAGGGGTTTTATTCCAGGTTCTTCCTGGTTCGGAAGACGGAGGAGGCATGGCGTCCTATACTAGACCTCAGGGAGCTCAACACCTATCTCATCAAGCTCTCTTTCAGGATGGTCACACTCCAGGATATTCTAAGGCTGCTCAATCCGGGAGATTTTTGGGCATCCCTGGATTTAGAGGATGCTTACTTTCATGTTCCGATCCACCCAGCTCACAGGCAATATCTACGCTTCACAGTAGGCAAGAGCCATTTCCAGTTCAAGGTGCTCCCGTTTGGCCTTCGGTCGGCACCCCGCATTTTCACGAAGATGCTGGCACCAGTCGCTGCTTTCCTGAGAAAGCAGTCCTTGGAAGTGTTCCCGTACTTGGACGACTGGCTCATCAAGGCTCCATCGTTCAGGGCAACGTCTCAGGCTGTGTCAACTTGCATAAGATTGTTCGCCCATTTGGGTCTTCAGCTCAATGTGTCCAAGTCGGAACTGATACCCTCCAGGTCACGGAAGTTCCTTGGGGCAATTCTGGACACGAGACGATGCACGGCTCGTCCGTCAGAGGAGCGTCAGGGCAAACTGGCCGCTTCCGCTCGTCTAATACTGCACAAGAGACATGTATCGGTTCGACAGTACAAGTCCTTGCTCGGATCAATCTCATCCTGCATACCTTTGATACCGCATTGCAGGCTACATATGCGTCCTCTACAGGAGGAGCTGGACAAACAGTGGCGTCAGGCAGAAGGATCGTTCAACGACAAAGTATGGATAACACCTGCCATGCGCACGGCTTGCGAATGGTGGCTGGTGAAGGAAAACATCGCAGGAGGATTAACGTTCCGAGTCCCTCCTTCTCCTATGGTGGTGACCACGGATGCTTCCCTAGAAGGGTGGGGAGCTGTCCTCCAGGAGCTTCAGGTCAGCGGTCACTGGAGTCCAGCAGACAGACTGCGCCACATCAATCTTTTGGAGCTGAGGGCCATTCACTTAGCCTTGCTGGCGTTCCTCCCCAGACTTCAGAACCGTGCAGTGCTGGTCCGGACAGACAACACTACGGCCATGCACTATATAAACAAGCAAGGGGGAACGAGATCACGGACGCTGTCCAAAGAAGCTCAGGTGATCTGGGAATTTGCCATCTCTCACGGGATCACTCTGCGAGCCGAGCACCTGGCGGGGTGTCTCAACATCACAGCGGATGCTCTAAGTCGGCAGACGAAGGTGACACACGAGTGGGAGCTGGATCAGGCCACTCTGGAGGCAGTGTTCAAGAAATGGGGTACTCCGACCATAGACCTCTTTGCGACCCCGGAGAACGCCAAGTGCCGGTTTTACGCAAGCAAGGTTCCCCAGCGAGGGTCTCTGGGGAATGCCCTTTCGATTGCTTGGTTCGGCGCATTTTGCTACGCCTTTCCTCCAATTCCCCTCATTCCTCGAGTTCTCAGGAAGGTCAGGGCAGAACCATGCAAAATGATCCTCATTGCTCCAGCATGGGCGCAGCAGTTCTGGTACTCGGAACTCCTACTTCTCTCCCAAGATCGCCAGATTCGCTTGCCACTGATTCCATCTCTGTTATCGAGAAATCAGGGGCAAGTCCTCCATCCGGATCCGGAATCACTTCACTTGTCAGCGTGGCTCCTGAACACAGAGAATTCCGCCATCTGAATCTGTCTAAGGAATGCAGGGATGTTCTATCTCAGGCACGGGCACCAAGCACTAATAAGACCTACAGGGCAAAGTGGAAGAGATTTTGCTTTTGGTGCCAGAGGAATAAACTCCATCCTTACAAATCCCGGCCACATCAGATTCTGCCCTATATCCTGTCCCTGGCTAAATCAGGTCTGGCGCACTCTTCGATCAAGGTGCATCTGGCTGCCTTATCCCGCTTTCGACGGAAGACATCGGGGCCATCTCTATGGTCTGCAAGAATTGTTAAGCAGTTCCTTAAGGGGTTATTTCGGATGTATCCTCCGGTCCGGCCACCTCCGCCTATCTGGCAACTTAACCTGGTACTGGCTCAACTGATGAAAGCTCCCTTTGAGCCGATTCACAAAGCGGACTTGAAGTTCCTATCTTGGAAACTGGCCCTTCTCCTAGCATTGACTTCGGCTAGGAGAGTTAGTGAACTCCAGGCTCTCTCTATAGTGGAGCCTTTTCTACAGTTCAAGAGGGATGTCATGATTTTGAGAACCAACCCAAAATTCATCCCGAAGGTGCCTTCGGAGTTTCATTTGAATGAACCCTTAATTTTGAACTCCTTTTTTCCGCGTCCTTCCACTCAAGCGGAACGAACATTGCATTCTTTGGATGTCCAAAGATGCCTGAAATTCTATCTGGAGCGCACACGCTCTTTCAGAAAGTCTACTCAACTATTTATCGCCTACAGTGCACCACGGAAGGGGTTACCGCTCGCTAAGAGTGGCATTTCCCGCTGGATCTCCAGTGCAATTCAGTACTGTCATCAGGCTGCGGGCAAACCTTTGGATAAAAGGGCCCGGGCGCATTCTACGAGAGCGATGGCGTCTTCAGTGGCTCTCTTTGCTGGAGTGGCGATTAAGGACATCTGCAGGGCAGCAACGTGGAGCAGTGTACACACCTTCACGAAGCACTACTGCCTGGAATCGGTGGGACGAGCTGACGCTGCGGTTGGTCAAGCAGTCCTCCGGAATCTTTTTCAATGAGAGGTGAGCTTTCCCTACAATCCCTCCATCCTGGTAAGCACATTTGGTTTGAGTAATGGTTGTTTTATCATGTGCACTGAGATGATTTTGTAAAGCCATGTAATTACCGAAATGTGCTTGTCGTGATCTACTGCTTGCTATTCTGATACAAAGCATGAGAATCTATGAAAGTTCCAATACTGGGGTAAGAAAACAAGTTACTTACCTGTAACTTTGGTTCCCCAGTATTGGTAACTTTCATAGATTCTCATGCGCCCACCCACCTCCCCTGGGAAAGCTCTGCCGGTTTACTAAGGTAGTGGCTGTTGGCACAACGGCTACGAAAATCTGAGGCTCTGAGCTCTCTCAGGAAGGTTCCAGAGGGTGAGGCTGTGCTGATTGGCCCTGGCAAAAGTTTGGGCTCTTTTACACAAAGAGGGTGATATACTACAAAATGAGATGAGGCCTAGGCCTATTTTTCTCTTTTGTTTCTATGGTTATACATATGTATATATATATATATTTTTGTTACCGAGGCTCCCATTCCGACGACGGGGAATGATACAAAGCATGAGAATCTATGAAAGTTACCAATACTGGGGAACCAAAGTTACAGGTAAGTAACTTGTTTTCTTAGTGGCATTTTAGGAATCCAGAGGCTGTAGACGTTTGAAAGAAAATTGCTGTTTGACCTGTCATATTGGAACATATGGCCAAGTGGATAGTGGAATTTTTTTGTGTTAATAGGAAAACGGCCTCAAACTATTGAATGGGATGCATTTAATGCGGCCGTTCATGGTAAGACTCTTAGCTTCTCTATTTGTCGCCGGAAGGTAGCAAAGGAGAAGATGAGGGGATGGGTTGAACAGCTTAGGTCGGCTGAGATTGACCTCATGATGAAAATAGGTGTCGGTCAAGACATAGAAGACAGTCAACAGGTAATCGCTATCATTAAGTCTAGAATACATCAGTATTTTGGGGAAGTGCTTGCTACTAAGTACATGCAGTATAGGACTGAAGTATATGAGTTGGGTGAGAATACTGGGAAAGTCTTAGCGAAACGACTACAACAAAGGGAAGTCTCAAATTGAATCTGCAGAATTAAAGATCATGCCGGCCAGATTCAGGACTCTCCAACAGGAATTCTGGATGTATTTCAGAAATTTTACAGGCAACTTTATACTGAGGGAGTAGTTGGGGAGGAACCCCCAGAGGAGTTCTTTAAAGACCTCGAAACAATGAAGGTAACTTCTGACCAAGATGAGATTCTCACAGCCCCGATTACATGGGAAGAGCTCGAAAGTGCTATGACTTCTTTAGCTTCTGCTAAGGCTGCGGGTCCAGAAGGTATCCCTCTGGAATTTTTTAGGACATTTCGCCAATCAATTCGACTAGGTATTACATCTCTAATTCAGCTGGCTCAAAGAGGCAGTATTCCGGATTCTTGGCATCAGACTACCATAGTACGGTTTAAAAAGAAAGATAAACCTGAACTCATCCCATCTTCATATAGACCTATCTGACTTATCAATTCTGATAGTAAGATCTACTCCAAAATAATAGCCTCTAGGTTAGGAACGATCATTAATTCTCTGGTATCTATTTGCCAGTATGGGTTTATCTCTGGAAGGGATACGACTGACCACGTTAGACGTGTCATTGCCCTTCTTGACTGGGCTCAGGCCACAAAATCACCGCTAGGTATAATCCTGTTGGATGCTGAGAAAGCATTCGACAGGGTCTCCTGGCGGTTTCTGTGGTCTGTCCTGCGATGGAAGGAGATGGGTATTGAACTTATTCAAGCCATACAGGCATTGTTTCAGTCACCGGAGGCTGTAATTGGTATATCGGGACAGGAATCTAAATCATTTAGTATAAGTAGAGGCACTAGGCAGGGGTGTCCGTGCTCTCCTCTGCTGTTTGCGCTATACATTGACCCTTTTCTTAACACACTAGAACTGAGTGAGAACATCAAACCAGATGAGGTCAATGACATTGAGTGTAAGATATTGGCGTTGGCAGATGATATTGCGATACTCACTAGCGATATCATTTTGGCTTTCCCATCAGTGAAGGATTTGGCTGAACGATTTGGGGTCTTCTCAGGGTATAAATTAAACATTGACAAGACTCAGATTCTTCATTCTGGTACTATGTTCCCTGTAGATCTCCCAATCGTCACTGAAGCAACGCATTTGGGGATTAAGATTACAGCAGTGGTTGACAGAATTCCAGAATTAAACATCGTTCCTATGATTGATACTGTCAATAAGACATTGGAGAGGTTAGATCATCTACACCTATCCCTGTATGGACGAAGTAATGTTATTAGAATGTCTATTTTTTCCCCCCTAAATTCCTATACCTTTTTAGGACTATTCCTTTGGTATTTCCTGTAACTTGTTTAGCAAAGGTAGAAATGATGTGTTTTAGATTTCTCTGGGGATATCCTAGATCAAGGAGGGCGGCTAAATGGATGACTCTTCCAAGACTCAGGGGGGGTGGGCTATCCCCAATTTCTTTCTGTATTACTGGGCAGCTATTCTTCAAAAAAATGGGGCTACTCTTAGTGGGGGCTAAAGTTGAAACCCCGGAGGCAGCTAGACCAACTATATATGAAATAGGGCTGGGGGATGAAGCAAAGCAATGCTTGGTTAAGATTTTAGAACCCAGTTACTACAAAAAGACTAGATTTAAAATAGTCAAGATACGGCGTAGACTGGAGATCTCAAATATCAATGGGTATACACTACTGTCGGCTTGTGGGATTTTGCCATCAATTTTTCAAGACCAAACCACCTTCAGATGGGGGAAGTATGGGAATCAATACTTTATGCGATTTACGTCATGAAGGTCAATTTGCCTCATTCCTGTTCTTACAAGAGAAGTTTGGCCTGTGCAAACGGGTCTTCAAGTATTTGGAGATCCGAAAAGATACGATTAGTGGAGGTAATACAAACTAAATCTCGTATAGGGAAGATTTATCAACATTTTTTGGAAGCTCTTCCCGATTATATATCTGTCCAGAATACCAAATGGGACAAAGGTTGGGAAGGTGGGAATAAATATTGGGGACTCACTTGAATTATCCAACCAGATTTTAATCACGAAGTCTTGGGAGTCAACATTTTATGTCGGTTGTCGACCTTTACTATACTCCTGCAAAGATAGCCAAGTGGGGAGGAACGCGGGGTGGTACATGTAATAGATGTGGGTTGCAGGCAGCTGATACTATCCATATGTTCTATTCTTGCCCCAGCTTAGCTAAGTTCTTGCAGGATATTGAATCTTTTTTGATTTTGGTTTTTAGGGACTCCGATAACAATCACGCCCGATTTGGTAATCTTGGGCATTGAGGGTAATATGGGGGAAATGCGAAATCTAGATCGGTGATTGGATCTTTGTTTATTGCAATGGCTATTTGTATGCATTACCTCCCAATGGAGAAGTCCTGATTCTCCTACCTTTTTTAACTGGCGGTCCAGGATACTGGCTATATACAATGTCGAATCCTCAGTGTATCGGCTAAGAAGATGGAGACGGGAGTGGGGGCAAACTATAGCAGGTTGGATACAGTAATCAGGATTAGATAACAATTTATAGATTAGCAATGGAACGGCTTCCTCCCTAAGGGGAATTTTCGCTTTTACTCTTTTTGTTTAGGGGTCTCTTGCAAGAATACTTCTTTCTTTTTCTTTTCTTTTTGATTTCTGTAATTGTTTTGGACGAGGAGATACCTGGTCGTCTTCTGCTTCTTTTGGGTATATTCTGCCTATTTAGTACGGGCTATGAAATAGTCATATAGGCTTGATGATGCTCTTTATTTGCGTTTGTAAGAGCTAAAATGTATTGCTTTCTGATGAATTTGCCATGACATGCAGTTATGCAACATTAAATTGGAAAAATAAAAAAATATTTTAAAAAAGAGCACATGGCATCAACCTAGTATCCTACGCCACAAAGCTCATCCTCTCCCATACTGACTCAACCAGCACCGCCAAAGCAAACTTCGCCAACTGCATGAGAAACATCACTGCTTGGATGAAAAACAGCTGCCTCCACCTCAACACAGACAAAACCAAAGTCCTAATCTTCGTCAGCAACCACTTTCCCTGCGACGCCTCTCGGTAGCCCTCCAAACTTGGCACCCGACCTACGCCTGCGGACCATGCCAAGAACCTCCAGGATCATCCTGGACAACCACCTCTCCATGAGCAGGCAGATTAACGCCATCTCCTCAACAAGCTTCCATATCCTGCAGATGCTATGCAAAACTTTCAAGTAGAGCCCACTGAACACTAGACGGTCACCCAGTCTCTTACCACAAGTAGACTTGATTACGGGAACGCCCCCTACATCAGAATTCCAGCCCATGTTCTATGCCAACTCCAAACCACCCAAAATGCCACCACTAGATTTATCCTAAACATCCTGCAAAATAACCGCATCTCAACAATCTCCACTGGCTCCTGGTCATTTCTGGGTGGGTGTTGTTCCTGGCTGGAAGGTTGAGGTGACCGAACCAGTAAATTAATAGTCTGAGTCAGAGCTATGCCTGGGCTGCCTGGCTTTGAGCCAAACCACAAGCCTGTCCATCTAAAGTTTTGACATGCACATTATGTTTTTTTAAACTGTCAAAATACTTTAGGCTAAAAAAAAAATCCAAACCTTGGTGTTAGTACGTTAGATTACATCACTGCATTTTCTTACATGTGGTAAATGTTGAAGCACAAAAGTGGTTAGCAGGTTTTGTTTTATGAAAACTACATTGGGGAGGGAAGTGTTGGTGCCTTGCATGCTTGGCCCAACTCTATTTTGGCTTTTCTGATGGATACATCTGCCAGTGGATTCCTCACCTTGTGAATATCCCCTGCGCCAGCAACATTCGGAAACTTTTGTAGCAGTCCACGCCGATGAGGTCGAAGACGACGTCACAGAGGCACGGCTCCGCTCGCGACTCCGCTGACGTCACCGGCTCCATAAGAAGACCTCCTCGGCGTGATGACGTCAGTTCCCTTTTTTCCGCGCCGACGACGCCAACGGATTTCGGGAATCGTTACTGGTAGCTTTACCTGTTACTTTGTGTTTATTCCGAAGTTTCTCTGTCTTTCTTCGAGAATGTCGGCAAGGAAGTCTGGTTTCAAGCCTTGCCGTGAATGTGGCAAACACATGTCCATCACTGACCCGCATGACGACTGCGTTTGGTGTTTGTCATCGGACCACGATGTTGAAGGATGTTCGTGTTGCAGGAAGATTAGCTCGAAGGCTCTTAAAGAAAGAGAGGCAAAGCTCTTTATCGCCCGGATGAAGAAAAAGGAGAAAAGAGGTAGAAGAAGATCCAGGTCGAGGTCGGCTTCCAAGTCGACTTCGGGACATGCTTCAAAGAGCAAGAAGCATAAGAAGAAGAGGAGGCATTCGTCTCATCATACGGCCTCGACGTCGAAGTCAAAATCACCTGCTCGGCGTCGAAGGGAGTCAGTGTCTCCTTCTCCTGTCCCGGCTTCGCCTCCTGCTCCTTCTCCTGTGTCTTCTCCGGCTCCGGCTGAATCGCCGGTGCCGGCGTCCTCTCCGGCGCCGATGGCTTCTCCAGATCCTGCAGGTCCTTCGGCTCCGTCTCCGGCCCAGGATGAGGATAATCAGGCTCCGGGTGAGTCTGTGATGCCGCAAGTTCCACCGTCGGCGCCGGCAGGCCCGAGTCCGGTGTTACCTGACCAGTATCCGGCTTTCCCTAATCCAGGTCAGGACCCCTCGCATTATCTCAATGCGATGTACGGGGTGTTTTCTCGGGCCATGTATACCTCTGGTGCACCTATGGGTCCGATGGGTCCGATGGCTTTTAATCTGGGAGTGCCGCAGGTTTATCCTCAAGCACCGTTTATGCCTTTCTTCCCAGCGACGCCGTCTTGGCAGATGCCGGCGCCGAGAACATCGACGTCGATTCCCTCTTCACCGGCGCCGACTCGATCTCGTTCGATGCCGGCTGCTCCAGCTGATCCAGAAGGGAGGCGCAGAGAGTGCTGGAGGAGAGGCGCTATCTTATGGACGAGGCTGAAGAGGGGGAATTGGTCGAATCCAATGAGGTGTTTGACGAGTTGAAGGAGGCAAGTGGGTTGGATTTGTCTCCGGAGTGGGAGATCACTCCTCCATCGGATGAACCTTCTAAAGACGCGGCACCTTATCATGCTGTAATCAGAAAGGCTGCAGAGTTGTTGAACCTTCAATTGCCATCTGTTGAATTCAAGTCCAATATCTTGACTGAGGTGTTGCACTCTCCAACTGCGGTGTCAGAGCCTCTGTTGCCTTTTAATGAAGCAATATTGGAGCCTGTGTTGGATGTGTGGCGCAAGCCTTTTTCGGCTCCTGCGGTGTCCAAGGTGGTTGCAAGGAGATATAGGGTGGCTCCAGGGGATCCTGAGTTTTTGTCATCACACCCTTCACCTGAAAGCCTGGTCGTTCAGGCGGCTTGTTCTGGACGTTCAAAAGGTGCGTTTCCTTAAGTCCCAGGGGACAGAGAGGCCAAGAAGGTAGACCAATCGGCCAAGAAGGTCTTTTCATCAGCCAGTATGGCATTAAAATCTTCTAATGCGACTTGCTTATTGGGGCGCTATATCCATGCGCTTATGGATTCAGCTAAAAAGTTGGCACCGAAGCTGTCAGAGGAGGATAGAGCAGGCTTCCATGAAGTACTATCGGATGCCCAGGCGGCTGCTCGCCAGGTTATTCAGAGTGGCCTGGATACAGCAGACTCAGTTGCCAGGGTCATGGGGTCTTCAGTCGCCACCAGGAGGGGTGCATGGCTTAAGTCCTCCGAATTCTCTTCTGATGTCCAGTCAACCTTGTTGGACTTACCTTTTGATGGGTCTGGTCTGTTCGGGAAGAAGGCTGATGCTGCTCTCGAGCGCTTCAAAGAGAGTAGGGCTACGGCTAGGTCGTTGGTCCTTCAATCCCAGCCGAGAGGTACTTTCAAGAGGTACAGAGGTTTTGGTAGGGCGAGTTTTCGTTCTTATAGACCAGCAGCAGCAGCAGCAGCAAAGTTCCAAGGGATATAGAGGAAGACTTAGAGGTCGCTCACGTGGCCGTCAACTCTCCTCCTCCTCTTCCTCTTCCTCAGCCCCTCCCACCACCGCAAAACAGCCCTAGATTCGGCATTCCGGATCATGCTGGTCCTGTGGGGGGCCGGCTTACCCATTTTCTACAAGATTGGGAATCTGTAACTTCAGATCTCTGGGTTCTGGATCTTGTAGAAAATGGGAATTCCCTCCAAATTACCCTCCTTGCCAGGGTGCTTGCTCGGAGGACCACCGTCTTCTCCTGCAGGAAGAAGTCCTGAAGTTGTTTCAGAAAGGTGCGATAGAGGTGGTTCCGGAGCAGGAGAGGGGTCAGGGATGCTACTCCCGGTATTTTCTGATCCCGAAGAAGGACGGCAGATTGCGTCCGATATTGGACCTCAGAATCCTGAATTTTTACCTAAAACAGGAGAAGTTCAAGATGCTCACCCTTGCGCAGGTTCTTCAGGCGCTGAATCAGGAGGACTGGATGGTGTCGCTCGACTTGCAGGATGCGTATTTTCACATCCCCAGTCTGAAGTTGCACATGAAGTATCTCCGGTTCACGGTAGGGTCGCAGCATTATCAGTTTGCGGTCCTCCCGTTTGGTCTTACTTCGGCACCTCGAGTCTTCACAAAGGTGATGGCAGTGGTAGCAGCCTATCTCAGAAGGTCGGGGATTTCAGTTTTCCCTTATTTAGACGACTGGCTGATCAAGGCGGAGTCGTCTGAGAAGATGCTGTGTCATCTGCAGGATACGACTCGGCTGTTGTACAAATTGGGTTTTTCGATCAATGTGCCCAAATCTCACCTGGTGCCCTCTCAGCGCAACCTGTTCATAGGTGCGGTACTGGACACTACTGTGTGTCGAGCATTCCCTCCTCCTCAAAGGATTCTCGACATTCAGGAAATGATTCCTTTATTTTACAACGGAGCGGTTGTTCCAGTTCTGAAGGTCCTTCGCCTGCTCGGTCTGTTTGCTTCCTGCATCCTGTTGGTCAACCATGCACGCTGGCACATGAGGGCACTCCAGTGGTGCCTCCGCAAGCAGTGGTATCAGCACAAGGGAGATCTCAGGGAGTCTGTGAGGATCTCCAGAGAAGCTGCAGCGGATCTGTCTTGGTGGAGCGTGGAGGGCAATCTGTCTCAAGGAAAGCCCTTTCATCTTCCTCCATCGGTGGCCACAGTGATAACGGATGCATCCACTTTAGGGTGGGGTGCTCATCTGGGGGATCTGGAGATCAAGGGTCTTTGGTCTCCAGAGGAAAGGTTGCTTCACATCAACCTTCTGGAGTTACGGGCGATACGTTTGGCGCTCAAGGCCTTCCTCCCTTCCCTTCGCAGTCGGTCGGTTCAAGTCCTGACGGACAACACTACCGCGATGTGGTATATAAACAAACAGGGAGGAGTGGGGTCTCTTTGTCTCTGCAGAGAGGCCCTACGTCTATGGTCCTGGGCTCAGGACCATCAGATTTGTTTAATGGCAAATCATCTGGCCGGGGTGCTGAACGTACGTGCGGACAGTCTCAGTCGGCAGTTCTCCGCCGATCACGAGTGGAGGCTTCATCCGGAGGTAGTTCGTCACGTCTTTCGGATGTGGGGGGCTCCTCGGGTGGACCTGTTCGCCACTCACGAGAATGCTCACTGCCCGTTATTCTGCAGTCTCCAGTATCCGATGCAGGGAGCGTTGGGGGACGCGTTTCAGTTGAGTTGGGGCTCACGACTCCTTTACGCGTTTCCTCCCATACCCTTGATTCCTCGGGTTCTGAGGAAGGTTCGCCAAGACCGGGCCCAAGTTATATTGATCGCCCCGGATTGGCCAAGAAGGGTGTGGTACACAGATCTTCTCCACCTCTCCTTGTGCCCTCCGCTCCGTCTCCCTCTGAGGGCAGACCTCCTCTCGCAGTCGGAGGGGCAGGTTCTACACCCCCACCTCCAGAGCTTACACCTTCATGCCTGGAGATTGAACGGGGCAACCTGAATTCTTTCTCTCTCCCGCCGGATGTGGTGGACGTTATTTTATCGGCCAGGCGACACTCCACCAAATCAATATACTCCTATAGATGGTCTAAATTCGTTCTCTGGTGCGGAGAGAGGTCAATTGATCCCTTGAAGGCTCGTTTGTCTAATATTTTACAGTTTGCCCTTTCTCTTGCTCAGCAAGGCTTTGCTGTGGCTACTGTAAAAGGATATTTATCTGCTTTGTCGGCTTTCCTATGCCTGCCGGATCAGCCGTCCTTATTTAAATCACCTATTGTGCTTAGGTTTCTCAAGGGCCTTACGAATAAATTTCCTCCTACTCCCTTTATTGTACCTCAGTGGGACTTAAACCTTGTACTGACTTATCTTATGGGTTCTCCTTTCGAGCCCTTGCATAAGTGTCCCTTGAGACTGTTGTCTTTTAAGACAGTATTCCTCATTGCAATCACCTCGGCAAGGAGGGTAAGTGAGCTTCAAGCTCTTAGTTCAAAACCCCCATTCTTGACTGTGCATGCTGAACGAATGGTGCTCCGGACCAGGGCTGCGTTTTTGCCTAAAGTGATAACTCCCTTCCATCTGGGGCAATCCATTACCCTTCCTTCCTTTTATCCTCCCCCACACCCTTCCAAGGAGGAGGAGAGACTTCACCGTTTGGACCCTAAGAGGGCGGTGAGCTTTTACCTGGACAGGACTAAGGACTACAGGATTGATGACCAGCTCTTTGTGGGCTTTGCTGGCTGCAGAAAGGGTCGTGCGGTGCACAAGCGCACCCTTTCCAGATGGATTGTGCTATGCATCAAGATCTGCTACTCTCTAGCTGGTAAGGAGCCTCCGGAGGGTTTGAGGGCTCATTCTACCAGAGCAAAGTCTTCCACATCTGCCTTAGCTAGAGGTGTTCCAGTGGAGGATATTTGTAGGGCGGCAACTTGGGCCTCCCTCCACACCTTCGCAAAGCATTATTGCTTAGACACTGAGGTGAGGAGGGACGGACACTTTGCGCGATCCGTCCTTCAGGACTTTCTGGTATAGAAGGGTGGACACCCTCCTCCGGGAGTGGGGGACTGCTGTGGAATCTATTCACAAGGTGAGGAATCCACTGGCAGATGTATCCATCAGAAGAACAAGTTACTTACCTTCGGTAACGCTTTTTCTGGTGGATACAGTATCTGCCTGTGGATTCCTCACTGACCCACCCGCCTCCCCGTTGTCCGTCCTTCTATACCAGTGACTTTATGTCTATAATTCTATTGATGGTGTTTCAAATGTGTTTACATCTGTCAAAGGCATTGGGTTGTTTCTAGTGTTTTGATGTTTCTTCTCCACACTGTGTGTGTTGATATGCATATTGTGTACTGTGTATACTGTTTATGTACATATTGCTGTCAGTCCGTCCGTGTGCCTCGAAGGCACGGAAAAAAGGGGCGGAACTGACGTCATCACGCCGAGGAGGTCTTCTTATGGAGCCGGTGACGTCAGCGGAGTCGCGAGCGGAGCCGTGCCTCTGTGACGTCGTCTTCGACCTCATCGGCGTGGACTGCTACAAAAGTTTCCGAATGTTGCTGGCGCAGGGGATATTCACAAGGTGAGGAATCCACAGGCAGATACTGTATCCACCAGAAAAAGCGTTACCGAAGGTAAGTAACTTGTTCTTCAGTTGTAGTGGACCAAAGGCCGGCAGGACATGAATGTTGAGCCATGCCAGCTTTTCTGTCTGTACTGCAGAGCAACCCTGGCTGAAGATGCCAGAGCTTTTTTATGGAGTATGCCCAGTGAATTATTATATAAATCTGTGCCAAAGCCAAAGACCCCCCCCCTCCCCCCCCCAGCTCTGTTGAGCTGCAGAGCCACCTGATCTTCCTGGTTCTTCGTAAACATCTTTGATAGACTAGTATGGGGGAGCTCTTGTAAGCACCTTTCACACGTGTGCCCTCTATTGGCTATGCATGGGAGTGCTACGCTGCAATACTTCCACCTCAAACACGCACACACAGACCCACACACCCATCTACCACTGCCGTCCCACATTTGAAAGGGCAACAAGGGTTGCTAAGGGCTGCTGAGCCTCCACTTCCTCTTGCTGCTGCTCCTTATTCTGCTCCGGGTATGTAAATGCCAGTTAAGAGCAGATAAGCCCTAGTTTTTTACGCGCTTTGGGAATAATACGCAGAGGAGCATAACCTGCCTTCTGGTGCCCTCCGCGTGCCAGCCCTGGCATTGGAATAGCACTTAGAGCAGAGGTCTTCAAACTTTTTGATGCCGAGACCCCCGTGTCAAAGGTTTTTAGGTGTAAGGACCACCTCTGACAAAAAAATTCTAGAACCTGGTACTACTCATCATAGACAACCAAAACGTCCCTAATTCCCACGCAAATCCTTTTCACAGTGGGGAAATAATATTAAACGGTGTTTAGCAAACCAAATGTTTGTGGGTAACAGTGGTTCGGTGTCAGAGGCTTACCACACAGCTCAAACAAAAAGTCTACAAAAAGAATTACCTAAAAATGCACAATAGAACTTTATTTTTCACAAACATAGCATTATTTTACAAAACCTATTTGGAGGATAACACCTTTCTGAACTAATATGGTGGGTGTACCTGTTTTTCTCCTGAGAGATGATCAATCTGTAGTTGCACCTCATTAGTACCAATTTAATACCCAAATATAGAAATAATCAACAAAAAGGTGACCAGTCAACTTTGCAAAATGCCTTCTACTGGGTGCCAACAAGTGGAGGTTGCTGAACATTCATCATAACTAAAACATAATATTTACAATCCTTAATGATGAACTGTAAAGTCTCAGTAGAATGCTTTCTTTAATTCCAGGGGAGGAAGTGGTCCCTTAATCTTCTTTCAAAATGTTTTTTTAAAAAGGGTTTTGTTTTTACATTAAGAGAACAGACACATTTATTTTAGCATAAAACTGACTTCTGATTATATTAGTTTGCTGCTGTTGTTGACTTCAGCCATGTAACACAAATCGCTATTTTCCAATGCACCAACCAAGATTTAATTATGTGGCTCTCTAGTTACACAAAGACCTTTGCAGTGCATTAATTAATAGAGGTTTAATAATGTACTATAGTGCATTTCCCACTGAATAACATGTTTTAAAATGTATTTATTCTTCATTCAAGCTCCGTTATTTTATATGTACCTAGCTCATGGTGAAAGACCTATAAACGTACAGAACTTTTTGTTTTTGGCCACACGTTTGACCCCGCCCCCACGCTCCGACGGTCAATGCCCTGCAGCCCCCATCAGACATGACTGAAGTCAATAACAGCAGCAAACTAATATAACCACAAGTCAGTTTTACTAAAATAGAAGTGTCTGTTTTAATAATGTTATAGTGACTTGTGTATTGTTAGTGCTACGAGGTGTGTCTGTGACAGAAATCACTGTGAATACTTGCATTACACACAGTATAAGATAAACTGCTAGAAAATGCGCAAAACGTTTTACGATAAAATGGTGCTTCCAAAATATGGATTTTAGTAATACCCAGACATTTTACTTAAATAACTGTCCCTATAACACCTTCTCTGGGATAGTAAGTGCTATGTAAATACAATCACAAATAAAATCACACTTTTCAGAGCTCATTTTTCCATTCAGAAACACCTTTTCTAGTAGGATCTTTCAGTATGTTGATATTTTTTGTGAAAGTTAATTTAAATATAAAACTGAAGTACCCCAACATTTTAACTGTCACCTCTCACAAAACGCACCAGGCTACTGATCCGCTGATAAAAAGTCAGCTACAGGAATTCGTAATGTGTCTGCCAGGTAAGTAACAGTTTACGGCAGCAGTTTGTAATGCATATTACCAGGTGTTTGGGCACTACTCAGGGTATGTGTTTGTGTCTCTTTTACTCCTAAGTTGCTTCCTTTGAAACTTTTAACGTGGCTAATTTAGAAAGCAAAATTATCCCCTAGGGAAAAGACCGACTCTTGCTTAAGTTTTGTGAAGAAGGTTGCGTTATTTGGAAACCTGCAAAGCTCACCAGAAACAAGAACCTTTGGTCCGGCTGTACATAATGGTTCTTTACAATTGTACTAATACATGACTTTAACCCATCCCTAATATTGCCCTCCCCAACTGTCTAGCCTCCCTCCTTTCTTTAACATCAGAACCCCCAAAATGTAATAAATAAAACACTCCTATTCTTCCAACACGTTTCACCACTATTTATTTTCCAGCCTGCCCGCCATAGCCCAGGCTTTCTGTTTCTTGCTCGTTATTCACCTTCAAAACCTCCTCTGGGATAGTAAGAGCTATGTAAATACAATTAAAAGCGTGCACTTCAGAGCTCAGTTGTTAGCTCTTTGCAGTATCACTCAGAAAGAATAAATCTGTCATCACAAAGCTGCCAGTGATTTGATCAATTAAAGCCAGTATCGGCTCCCAAGCATCCTTTACATTTGCAGTATACACCTTATATTCGCAGAATAACTCATAGCGCACATTTGCATTTCTTTCAGGCAAGCAGGTACCCTGTCAGGAAACCTTGTTTAGCTATCTGACCGGCTTCTTTTCACAGCACAGGACTCTCCCTGAATGACACTCCAGCTGAAGCATTTTAACTATTGGAATTAATTTCCGAAACGGTTGCCTTTTTCCAGATTCCAGGCAGAAGTGGGCCTGGAGGAATGCGCACCCCCTTCCAATTATTCCACGGCTCTCCTAGTGGTCGTGCCCCACAGATTGAAGACCTCTGACTTGGTGAAAGAGAGATTGTAGTGAAACGACCAGAGTTGCTGATTTTGGAACTAGGGAACCAGTTTCAAATCTCTGTGTTGTCTCAACATCCTGTGATTATGCGCAAATCACGTCACTCCTCCCGTGTATAATAATAAAAAGAACAAAAAATGAATGCATACTTTTGTAATGTAACTAGTGCTCATGTAAATGGTTTCAATACCTTCCGGTAGAGTTCACGCTATATCAAAAAAGCAAAAAAATCTGTTGAGGGCTCAAACAGCCTTTCAAAGAATCACAGGCCAGGCGGATTTAGGAACCTACCGTCAAACAGTAACTACAGCTGGGCCAGGAGCATTCACTCCCATTAACTGGACTACAAGTTATTCCGATCAGATTCTCTGCAGTGAGTTTTCACCTTATTATTGTTGTGTAAGAAAGCCCACTTCTCTCTTTGTGTGCGCACACACCAACATTCATAGTTCTTATTTGCTGGTCTTCCTGGCCAAAATGTTGCTTGCCTTCTTTCTAACTTTCTTTACTGTTATTTTTGTTCATGTTACTATGCCACCTCTTTTTTTGGGTGTGGTGAAGTGCCATATGAATGTGAGCCTGCATTTCTTGCTCCCGTTATTCAACATGCTTTTCTGACCCTGCACCTGTCTGCGCCTCTCTGAGGCAGAGCTTTAAGTGAGGTAGGTCCAGCTAAGTCTCACACCATGACTTTTAAATGGACCCCTCTTGAGCCCTATATTCATGTCCTTAACTTTACGAGCAAAAACATGTGGATTCCTCAACAATTACTTTAAAAACCCTTATTTTGTCAGTGACGCAGGCCCTCTTTATATTTCACGTTGTATTCCCCTTTGCACTTCCTCTTTGCATTTTCCAGATGATGTGTCTGTAGTTTGTGTAATACTATATATAAACTCTTATATAGCACATGCAGTGAACTGCATCACCTCTAAGAGTCTGGGTGGTTTCAGGATGTGAATAGATGTTTGACTGTGCACGATATAGGACTCTGAAATTGAGGATGAAGTCAGTATGAATTTCTTGCAGTGTTTGTCAGTGATACCAAAGGGGATGATGGACGGAGCGTTTTAGCAAACCAAACACTCCCCCCCAGTCAACTGATCTGGGATTAATCCATCATCATTCTTTAGCTCACTCCACCACCCCAGTTTAGACATGGCCATATGCAAATCAGTCTGACCCTGTGCCTCATTGTAACAGTCCAGCCCGAACTGCCAAACCATGTCTTCCCTGGACCAGAAGCAAGCATCCTGGGACCGGTTTCGGGTTCATAACCCTCATCAGCCAGGCTATCTTGAATCCAGTGGCAAAGTGAGCAAGGGACCCACGTCTGGGCATACCCTGCCAACTTAGGGCGAACAAAGCGATACCAAAGGGGATGATGGACAGAGCATTTGAGCAGAGCAAATCAAACACTCACCCCCAGTCAACTGATCTGGGTTTAATCCATCATCATTCTTTAGCTCACTCCACCACCCCAGTTCAGACATGGCCATATGCAAATCAGTTTGATCCTCAGTGTCTTGTCAGTGAGCCGTAAAGCCTACACCTAGGGTTACTGGAATTATGCGATTCTGCAGCCTCTGCTTTTTCTTTTTGCATAATTATGAGTTTTCCGCATTTGCTGCATAATCCATCATCATCTGCATAATCTGCAAATTTTAACAAAACAAAAATTGCTTCTAGCTCACACAGATCTAAAGTTACTACAAATGTGACAACGTGTTTGTGCGCAACTGAAGGACTTAAGCAAAAGTTAACTGACCATCTTTCAGTTGCTTATTTCTGTATTTGGGTGTTAAACTGGTACTAATGGGGGGCATGGCCAAGCAGCTGATGCTTTCTTATGAGCTCTGCGTCGCGCCTGTCAGAGTGAATCCTTAGCCATCCTGAACCTGGGAACCTGCGGGCCCCTCGCCACTTATCTGTGACTCCTCGGGCCTGTTGAGGGGACCACCTGTTGCCTGGTGGCCACTGGATCTGTACTGGGCACCTCGGAAGCATCGACTCAGTGGACCGCTGGGTGTGCGGCAAGAGGAGCTGTTTCGTGCGCAGCGGTCGGCCGCCCGTGACTGACTGAGACACCTAGGCACGACGGGCGGGACCACCCACCGAGAGAGGGCAGCCTGGACCAGTGTGAACCCAGAAGTGGGGCCGGAGACGGTGGACTGGAGGAAGGTGGCACATCGTGGAGGTGAAGCCCTGCAAAGCCCCGGCAGGTGGCCGTGTTTCCTGGGCAGTGGTCGGCTGCACGGGGTAAATGTAAATGTAGTTGAGCTTATATAGCGCACAGCTACCCGCTGTGGGTTTCCCGGCGCTTGCTTAGGGAACCTGTCCTGGTATTCCCCTGTGAGATAGCAGGGTATCCACAAGGTGAAAGTCAGGCATCCCGCCACAAGGGGCCGTTGTGGAGATTAAGCAAGCTATTGCCCAGAGTCGCAGAGTGTGAACCCGTGAGTCGAGGAGGCACCGGGGCGAGAATTATCGAGTCCGTGGAATTTTTAGCCCAAGACCCGCCGAGGCGGGGAATTGAACCCTGGTCCAGGACCAATCTCAGCTTCCGGGTCTGCCGCCTCTAACCCCTGAGCCACACTTCTCCACTCAGTGGTGCAAAGTGATCAGGTCAGAGCAATCGCTGGAGGATGCCATCCTGGGCCTGTTCCAGGTCTGAGGTGGGGGGCCTATGGCGGAGGCCCCGCGATGGGCAATGAGTGCTGCAGCAAAAAGGCCTGATGGGCCCGACAACCATGGGGATGCCCTGCCTGCCCCCGCTCTGGCACCTGTTTCGATTGTGAACCAGGAGAGATGTGCTAAGTAGGGGAGTGCGCACCTGCAGCATAGAAGGCAGAGAGGAGCCCAGAGGGACTGTGTGACCTTGGACTCCCCCTCTTGTTGAAGCTTTCCCCTGTGGAGTGTGGCTGGGTGACCCGCTCAGTGGTGCTTCATGCTGGTTCTTGGGTCTATTGAGAGCTGAGCAGGTTCGCCCTGTGGGGTCGATGCAAGACGGGCTTTGAAGCCGGCAGCTGTGATCCTCCCCATGGAGCCCTGAGCATGAAAAACGCTGACTGGGACTAAACACCCTGGACTGGGTTGAGGACCGCTCCCTGGTTGGGCTGCAGATTGAGTATGTTAGGCGGAGTTGAGACTGGTATCGAGTGGCGTGGCCCATTGGTTGCGCGCAGCAGTGGACATGGCACTTGTGGTGCTGGTGGCACCCCCTCCATGATGGTGATACCCAAAAGGAGCATGCCCCTCGCTCGCTAAGAAGAAAGCAAAAAACATTGGTTCTGTCGGGAAACAAGCAAACTTATTTGGACATGTACTGAATACACTGGAGAACAGCAAGGAACACACACAAAACCAGAGAAACAGAAATGGATTCGTTTTACTGGATGGAATTGTATTAATTATCATATAGAAACACCGAAGTGTTTACAGGGTGACCCAACCAGAGAACACATACAAAATTATACAGTTGGTGAAACAATGTGTACCTAAACAAAAATCACATGTCACAAATATATACAATAGACAATACATAGAAATAATAGTAAACAGTCAGATCCAACTTGAAGTACATAAACCACTATAGGCTGTAATTTCCTTATTCTGTATGTGGATTTGCACGGAAGCATAGGACAAGTAACGTCGACGTTTTGACCCTATATGGTGGTGCCAATTATTATGCATCAAAAGGGGGTCTTCATCAGGATAGAGGATAGGTTGGGAACCTGGGACAACGATTTAATTTATTGGAAATAGATTCCTCATCTCTCGTACGCAGACAGCCAGCATCTACTATGATAGTAGATTGTCAAAGTAGCAGCTGAGACTTTGACGGATAAAGACGGACAGTTCACGGACACCATTATGTGGAGATTGTTGTGACAGCACCACTCTTCTTTTCCAAATGAAATTACCGTCCTTCAGAATTCACTATCATAGTAGATGCTGGCTGTCTGCGTACGAGAGATGAGGAATCTATTTCCAATAAATTAAATCGTTGTCCCAGGTTCCCAACCTATCCTCTGTCCTGATGAAGACCCCCTTTTGATGCATAATAATTGGCACCACCATATAGGGTCGAAACGTCGACGTTACTTGTCCTATGCTTCCGTGCAAATCCACATACAGAATAAGGAAATTACAGCCTATAGTGGTTTATGTACTTCAAGTTGGATCTGACTGTTTACTATTATTTCTATGTATTGTCTATTGTTTATATTTGTGACATGTGATTTTTGTTTAAGTACACATTGTTTCACCAACTGTATAATTTTGTATGTGTTCTCTGGTTGGGTCACCCTGTAAACACTTCGGTGTTTCTATATGATAATTAATACAATTCCATCCAGTAAAACGAATCCATTTCTGTTTCTCTGGTTTTGTGTGTTCCTTGCTGTTCTCCAGTGTATTCAGTACATGTCCAAATAAGTTTGCTTGTTTCCCGACAGAACCAATGTTTTTTGCTTTCATCATAATGCCCAGGTTCTGAGGGCTACTGGGTTACCCCATTATCTTTAATGGCCTCGCTCGCTAAGGACATTGCAGACTACCAAGGCCCGACAATGCAGAGTGGAGGCTCCCTCGGTCAGCTGGAGACCACACTAGGGAAACGCTCGGAGAACTTTACTAAAATATTGCAGGCGATACAAGACACCAAAACCACATTGGAGATCAAGATTGACACTGTTACACTGGAGATGTACTTGTTACGCATGGACCACCGGAAGCTCATGGAGAGGGTCGAAAAAACTGAATCTGCTATTTATTTCTACGTTGCGCCCCACCCAGAAGGAGCTATGCTCCCAAATGCAGCTCATGAGGTCGGACATTGCGCCTGCAGTCACGGACAGAGGACGCTGAGGGGCGTTCGCGATCGAACAGTGTTCGATGTTTGGGCCTCCCTGAGTGAGCCGAGGGTCCGAACATGGAGCTGGGTATGGAGCAATGGCTGATTGGCCATGTTCTGGCTGGAAAGGCCTCTAAGTTCTATTTCATTGACAGGGTCCATCGGTGCCAACAAGACTTCCAACGCCTAGGGTGACCCCTCACTTTGTAATCAAGCGCTTTCTGAATTAGATTTAATTCTGCAGAGTTTTAGGGCCAAGGGACCCTGGTGCCATGAGGGGGCCATGACAACGGCCTACCCGGACTACAAAGCGGAGGTGCAGTGATGCCACAGTTCCTATGTGGTGGTCAAACAGCAGCTGCGCCAGTTTGACCTGAAATATGCTCTCCTCTTCCTCGCTAAATTGTCAGTAACTGAAGGTGACCAGACTCATTTCATTCCCAACTCTAAAGGACGCCGAGGCCTGTATCCGCACAAAAGGAGGGCCACCTAGTGCAGAAGGAGGATCCCTTGTGAGGAATTGGACGACGCAGAGGCTGAGGAGGCGACGTGCCTGGAGGCGACAGTCTCGGCCAGTGACTGAACAGGCAGGTTTGGCGAGGGGTGTAGGTTGTCTCAGATGTGCTGCTCCACGGTAAAAACCACTTTGCCGATTTTGTCATCAGATCGTGTTTCAGATGCTGAGACTGACGCGCACAGATCCGACTCGTCAGATGAGGGGAAACCGTAGGTCTGGTTCGCCTTGTCTGACTGATATAGCCTTAGACAATTAAATCCTGGTACGGTCTTCAGCGTGAGGGTACAGGTATGCTGCTCCACAGCACCCGGGGGCAAGGGGGGGGGGCACTGGGAGACCATGGGACCTGGCAGAGCGAGGGACTTCATGAGACCTACCACATGCCCACTGTTTCAGGACTGGACACGTTTACACTGTTAATGCACGTTTACCTACACATGTATTTGTTGGATGTTGGTGGGTGGCTGCCTAGTGGCCGTCCAGCCTTGGAGAGGTAGTTGGGGCACCAGTTTACTTTTTTCTTCTTCTTGAGTCTACATCATGTGGTATACAGTTTAATGTGTTATATAAGTCATGCTGAGGGACATCCAAGGCTACTCACGCAGGGACCTAGAAATATTAAACTATCCACACAACACCGCATACATGGGTGGCACACCTAAGATAGTGGCCTCCCCAAACAGCCCTCTAACCTTGGACATGTGAGACATGGATTGCACCTACGAAACGACACATAATACACACCTTCCTTAAGTGTCACAATGTTCACATTGCTATACTGCAGTACACGCACCTGAAGGCCACAGAGCTGCAGAGGTTGCGAGCAAGGTGGAGGGGCCAGTTGTATGGCACAGCCTTTTTCACTTTTGACAGCAAGGTGCTGATTTGAAGGGAGCGGCGAGCCACTGGCTGATGCAGCACTACCGCCAGCGGACAGAACATATGAGATTACACTACGTGTGGAGACTGATGCACCCAACTGTTCGGGAATTCATTCTATGCTCTACTGCATGATCTACAGACATGACTAGACCTGTTCCTTTTTGGTGGTGTGGTATGCTGTTGAGAGCAGTTAACATAGCATGTGCCATATCTGACCACTGCCCGCTGTTACTGACCTTGCGTTGAGGGAAGGAACGGGCAAAGATTCCAACCTGGCTGCTGTGCTCAGAGGCATCCCAAGATGTACCCTTACAGAGACGCCATAGCTTCACACATCATGCAATATTTTGACACTAACGCTCCACTTCTGCTAGGTGCACTGAATTGGAAGCACTTAAAGTGGTGATTCAGGGCCATTGCATTAATAATGCTTGGATAGTGAAACAGCCCCTACACCGGGAATTGCTAGTGGCAAAGCACAAGGTGCGTGATTATACAGCGTAGCTATTAAAAACCCTTTTCCTTATGACATCAACCCAGAAAACCCCTACACCTATTTATTCATATAAACCTACGTCGGTGGGGCCCATGACACCGAATACACCAATCTACTCAGTTTTCTGGATTATTGATAAGTAGACGAGCTGCAGGACGAACGGGGTACCTTATTACAATGATCGAATGTACATTATATACATTAATCTTATAAACTGTCGATTTTAAACATCAAGGTACTCCGCTATTCGGTCGATGGACTAACTTGTAGAATCAGTTGTTGGTGATTAAGTCAAGCTTAATCACGATTAAAACCTTTAACATTTATTGATCATGTTTAATTTAAGAATCACAGACTCAATCGTAGTTAGCATATGATTTTATCTGAATTTATTGAATGAAAGTAAATAAGTAACGTTTTATTAGACAAATACATTTAACATTATCTGTAAGCATTTAAGTAGAATAGAAACGTAAATACTCATTACCCTTGGCCATAGGGTGAAGAAGAGAATGGTTCACCAGAAAGAAGAATGAACTGCAGATCACAGGATAGATCTCCCAATACTGACTGACTGTCCCTCTAACCTCCTCGGACGCAATCGCCTCCCGGTGCAACTCCCGCGACGGTCTTGTTCCTACTCCCCATCAAAGTTCGAAGTCCAAAATGACCGAGTCTCTCATAGCATCAGGATAACTAAACCTCAGCACTCAGGAACAAGTACAGGAACCAGGACAGGACTTTTTCATGATGTAATTGCAGACTCATTTATACCCTTTCCTCTAACTTGCTACCCTCAAAATGTAAATCTTTAGTGGCTGAATTCATTCTAATTGGTCCATTGGAGGGGTGGTGATGGTCACCTCAACGCCCTCCTTGTTGGAACCGGTTTGCAAACAATAAATGCATACAGTAGCTCTTGTGATCCACAATGTCCAAGGGAAATTTAACTTGTTAATGAAATTTGTAACAAACTCCGAAGGTCATCCTCTGTAGCTCAGTTCTCCCATCCGTTCCCATGCATACATGCTGAACTCTAGGCACCACTCTCGTTTCAGGTCAGGCTGGCCTTGACATCTCACTCCGGGAATAGGCCGCATACACGTGACTGGAGCATTCACTCTGCTCATGCGTGGGGCCATCTTTTTCGGCGCACGCAATCCCATCCCTCTCCGGCAGCCATTTTCAATCATGGCCTACCAGGCCCCAACGAAACTAACATAAGAACAAACGCAACAGATATTAGACATAGAAAATAAGCCGCCATTCTAATAACCCATGCTAGATATTACCTAGCAAAAGCGGCATTTAAAACCATTTTACTTACCATCCGCATTCTTTGCCACAGTATAATTTTACAACACAACAAAATCTATGTAATTTTACTCTATTACGTAAATCACAAGACCTATGTTATTTTAGCCACACTTGTAAATAAATTGATTTTGCATAGCCAGTTAATTTTCCCACATGTAGTGTCTAATAAAGGTGCATTTTGTTGATTAGTACATGCGTTCAAACAATTCGTATCATTAAAGTTATAAAGTCATTATTTCAAAGGGGTCCCAAAAATATTTTGTTTCCCCTGCTCCATCACTGATGCCAAAGTTGAAATGTCACTTTGCCCTGGCAGCATGGGAAGACTACAGGCACTTGGACGCTCCAGAGGTGAACTGGTGTCCCGCGTATCACACCTCAATTATAGGGAGCACCTGGAGTCCTATGTGCTTACTTTCTGATCTGGTTAATACTCAATAAAGAATTATAAAACAAAAAAAACTTGGTACAAATAAGGTGACTGCGTTGTCCAGAGTATTACCATGTGTAAAAATGACAAAATAATGAAGTAATATTAAAAACAAAACGTGCATAATGCCACATAATATGCTTTTTCTTGCCGCATAATCTAGTCCTCCCTGCTGCAAAATTTGGTGCTGCTCTGCCACAACAATTTGAGTGGCCCTAAGTATATCCAGTCTTCGGCCTCTAAGTAGAGCACACAGACTAATGTTCACATGTATGCTAATTGCAATTACTATTTTATCTGGACATTTGTGAAGGAGGCATACAGCTGTGGAAACATGAGTGTGCTGAAGGAAAAGAAAATGATGTGGTTAGAAATCAGTGTGTGCGTTAGAGAGAAGTCATGGTGAAAGTGAGATGATGCAAAAAGTACATGTTGGACAGAGTGGTGAAGGGGAGGCCATTATGTATGAGATATGCAAATGGGGGATTTCAGAAATATGTGGGGAGCAAAAGGGCATAACGTGTCTAACAGAGTGGAAAATTGAAGAGGATAGTGGTATGGAAGAGAGAACACAAGAAATCGAGGCAAAGCCCTTTCACCGGCCATAGTACTGTTTAAATCCATGCTTCATTTTTTCACAATTGAAACATGTTCAATACTAATTATTCACAATATTGTCATTGTGGCTCATTTATCTGCTATTGCTAAAATGCACTAGCAAAGATAATAGGTGTGGCTTGTTTTAGGCAGTGAGTCCTTATAGTGTCTTAATACAGTAACAGAAAACAGACAAAGGACCCCAAACACTAGTCCGGTGGCACTCTGTGAAGCACAGATCCTAACTCAAGCCACATCCTTAATTACATAGGCCATGTCTTGCTAGGAAGGATATCTAATTATGCTTCTTTGGTCAGGCTCCTTGAGAGCTCCCCCCCCCCGCACCCTCCTCCCATCTTCATCTGACTTAAAGCATGGTTCTGCTTGTATCTTGCTCTGCACACACTATTCACTGCAAACCCTCTGCCTCACCTTTCACTTTTGTCGCCGTACCCCTAAGGCGTGCAGTACTCCCTGCACCCCTCTGTCGTCTTATGTATTGTAATTGCATTTGACGTTGGAAGCATTTTATACCAGGCAGCACATTGTTGGACCCCAAAGTTAGTGGTTATTTGTAGTTACTAGAAGTAGCCTTGTTCTCTCTAAGAGACCATTCCATGCATTTACTCCACTTTCATTGTGGCAGATTAACTTAATACGAGTTGGGTGTGATCAGTAATGGGAGTATGTGAGTTCATGGGAAAGGTTGGTAGGATTAACAGATGAACTAGGGGAGATGAGGTATTGTTGGGTTACAGAACATGACTGAAAGACTGTCAGGCTGAACATTTTTTCTGTGCACTTCAGTGACACTTTCTGCACTAAGCACTTCAACTCCAGTTTCTCTGCCGCCCTCCCTTCCTGTGCAAGGGAGGAAACATTTCTTTCTGTTTATCTTTTTGGACAAAACCTCTTTACAGCTGGTAGACTTGTCCCCAATTTGTTTCGAGTAAAGTTCCTTATCCCGTAGCTTTAATATCTCGTGGCCTCTGTTTACGATTGCTGCTGATCGCTTATTACTGATCTACTAATCAATAGGTCTTGCAGAGTGAAAGCCTGACCTCTCAAATGAAGGTGTACACACCGGGACTGTCCGGGCAAATCCGGGACGCCTGGTTGTCCTAGCTTTGCAGCATGTGAACCCTCCCAATTGAGGATCCTCTGAACTAGAAAAACCCCTGCTCGAGGAATGAGCCCGCCGTCATACGCCCCCCAGTTGGGGATTACGAACACCACTCTCCAGAGCGCTTCTTTTCAGCATGGCTAAAGCTAGCTACTTAGCGTGGCACGCTTCTATTGGCAAACATTTGCAAATTTAAAAGGAATAAATAACGGCGCGCAGCCGCACGGCTTGCCTGCCAGGCTAATTAGGAAGCCGGGGAAAGTGGCATTATATCACGGAGCCCTTCAGCGGCGACGGCCGCCTCCGAAGGCGCATCATTTCTGTGCAGAGGAATTATTACTGCGCAGGTTCCTGAGGGCGGCCGCGCCGGGACTCGCCTCGGCCCGCCAACCTCAGGCGCTGCGCCATGCGTGGCCGGGAACATTCTCAGGCTGACGTCACGACGTACTGGCAGATGGAGCTTAAACTATGTGATGACATCTGTTTTAGAGAAAAATATGGAACGCCAGTATGGTTCTTGAAGATTTTGTGTAAAATTCTTAGTATATTTTAGACGGGAAACAGCCTTTACCACGAAGCATTTTCCACGCATTACATTTACAACGATACACTTACCTCGTAAACGTCTTCACAACGGGTAATGCTTCAACGACCATCTTCACCACGCAAGCAACGTCATCACGGAACAACGTCATCCTAATCTGAAAAAAAGCATCAGTCCGTTTTCAGTGTCAGCGGAGACCTGCAGAAAAAGGAAAAAAAAGAAGAAAGGGGGCTTGGGGGGGGGGGGGGGGTCTCCCCCCCCCCAAAAAAAAGAAAAAGCGGAGTAAAGGTAAAATCGCAGTAACGGCAAAGCGTGGAAAACACATTCCGTTGTAACGCATGCGTGGTAAAGGCATGCGTTGCAACGGAATGCGTAGTAACGACATATTCATTTTAGACATTCTGCATACTTCTGCTTTAAGACTCACGTAGGCAGCTCTAGTGTGCATTTGAACCATGTTCCTCGTATATTTGCCGTATCTCAAAGAAAGTACCAGTTTTTGCTGATTTTCCCCACTGTTTTTTTAAGACGACGTAAAACATCGCCCACTTGAGCGGACAGTTTCAACCAGGCCGCATTTAGAACAGCAGCTGAGGGGGACACGAACAATTAGCAACGAAAGTGTAAATTGCACATGCACTAAGCGATCAGAGCTGTATACATTGAATGCAGATATTTGCAAACCTGTCCATTTATTTTATTTACAGCACACATAATATTGATGAAAATACTGTTCATTCTAAAACAGCGTAAAAGAGGACATTAGTGGCTTGGGGTGAGAAAATGAAGTAGGTAGTGGGATAAAGAGGAATGGTTGATGTTCTACAATAACATGACACTTAATACTTGTATAGTGTATATGGATCTGATCAGTGGCAGTTAAGATGATTCCTGTGTGATGAAATGTTCTTTGGGTGGTTTTAAACGCTATGATTAAATGAAATGGCTTATTTTCTGTCCGAGTTGAGTTCCAGCATAGCGGGCGAAGTTTAAAGCAAAATCCTAGGCAAACATAAAAGTAGTAAAGCAGTATGTAAGTTATCACAAATACTCAAAACATAGTAGAAACAATTTTGAAATAAATCTTCTGATGAGTAGGATATTGTTCAGTCTTTGTTCAGTTGGTCCACATCCCGGAACACAGTGATTGGCCATGAGGTGCTTTGGCGTACACGCCTCAGATCTTTTGACCTTACCGAAGAACTCCTCTATATACAGAGTTTCCTCTCACGGCGCCTACAACGTGAAGTACAACCAATACCCGGTTTCAGTCAATTCTTGTCCGTGACTCCAGGACTTCACACAAACATGCCGGAATCTTATCTTTCAACTGGCCTAGTGATATCCCTAGAGTCAGCCAAATCTGCTTAAGTGTTTAGCCCAGCTGGGTTGGAATTATCACCGGCTGAGCGACGACCAAGACTTTCATCCTCCTTATATAGCCCTGAGGAAGTCTCAGAATTACTTTCCATACGTGACGAAACGCGTGTCGGCTGCTTTTCCCCCCTTTTCGTTTGCTCTATGAAAATGAAAATTAAAGACTGAACAATATCGGACTCATCAGAAGATTTATTTCAAAATTGTTTCTACTATGTTTTGAGTTTTTGTAATAACTTACATACTGCTTGACTACTTTTATGTGTGCCTAGGATTTTGCTTTAAATTGTATTTGTGAGGGATTTTCCCACACATAAAACTGAGGGGTTATAGGGCTTATCCCCTCACCTGGCTGCACCATACTTGTAAGTTTCTTATACACACACTTGTGTTAACTAGAAGAGCGCCTATCTCTCCCTGGCCACTAAAAACCCTCCATTTGAGAGTTTCCATAGTGGACGAAGTTATTGAAAGGAGTAGCAAATAGCCAGCCCTCTTGGCAGCGGCACTGTGAGTTTCTCTAGGAACATTTGTAGAGTCCATGTACCAAAATTTATGACTTACAGTGGCGCTGGCAACTGTGGCTAGTGGAGGGGCGGGCAAATGGGTGGTGTGTGGGTACATAAAATAAACACATGTTAAAATAAAGTAAATAAAACGTTACTTAGTGTGTTTGCTGCATCCTCCTCTCTCTGGTTCTTTTCTTCCGTCATGACGTACAGGGCCCCAGCCAGCTCTCTTAACCAATCCTGGTCCTGCTTTCATTCTGTTAACCAGCATTAGAGCAGCACCAGGATTGGAGGGAGCGGCCACTATCAGGGCTCACAAGAGCACTGGAGGCTTTTGCTGTCTCTATCCTAGCTGTCTGAGACAGCTGGGTTAGAGAGGTTTAAAATGCGCGTGTGTGGCTGGCCATTGCAAGACGGCTGGTCAAATAGACATGCGCTATTTAAACTAGTACACAGGCAGCTCACCACCCCTCCCAACTGCTGCCATTCAGCAGGCCCGCCCCGTCCTGACACTCTGTTCGGGACAGGTTGACGAAAAATAAAATGGTAATGAATTAACCTCCATTACCGTTTTATTTTTTTTGTCTAGGGCTTTCGTGGGGCATTTTAGTGGGGCGATGCTCCTCTGTTATAACAGGAGTCGTCCCTGATGACTTAAGTGGGGAGGTGAAAGAATATCAGGGAGACCAACCAGTAAACTCTACCCGACTCTGAGTTTAATTTGCAAAAGACAAAGTGGTGGTACCCAAAGTTTTGCTCAGAAGCCAGCAGCTGGCGCTGTTGAATGGCAGGGGTGCCGAATACGAAGACTGCATAATCTTAATTACACTGCATGCCTCTTTCGACAACCTGACTCTAGCCGCAGCTTTATCTTACTCTTCCAGATTCATTTCCATTCTGGATTACTAGCGCTTTTTTCATCTTCCTCTTCCTCCTTGTTTGCCACTTTTGTGTTCTTATCTCTCTTACTCTGGGTCAAAGTTTGATGATAAATATGTGCTCACTCCCAAAAATTAGTGCCTGTGGGCCACACCTGCAAACTCCATCTGAAATTGAGCACTGCTTCAGGTAGATAAGTTTGCTCAGGACGACTCCTAAATCCGTGTCTTGACTGTCTGGAAGAAAATATTTTATTTATTTTCGTAGTTCAGCAATTTAAAACTGGTTGCTGTGGTTGTTTATAAGACTTTCCATGTTCATTGGTAGGTTGTTTTGTACCTCAAGGATTCTTGCTAAAGATGTTGTGGTCATGTATGGGGATAAGTGGAGATTGGAGAGGAAGGAGGCAGGCTTTAAAGTAGAAGGAAAGTTATAAATTAATTTAACATGACGACCAGTTGCAAATCTGCGGTGGATGGCAGTGAGCCAGTTTGAGAGTTTAGTCTGCAAGTGAAGATAGGAAATTAGAGATATATTTGCATACTGTCTTCTTGGAGGTTATAGAAAAAACAAAGAAAGGGATGATTTTGCCAAAGGATGCGGTACAAGGGCTGGAGAGAATCCTGAACTGTCTTATGGGGTTCCAGTTGACAGAGGAGGAGAGGGAGAGGAGTCTCAGGAGACTGATAAGGACAGATCTGGTACCATATACTAGGGACTTATAAGGGAGCAAAGTACCTTGCCAATTGGGGATACCAATTAACATCACTTTTAGGGGAAGGAGCACTGGGGCTGGTTAGCGGGTCCCAGTGCACTATCAGTCTAAAATGGGGCAAATGTTTGGGGGGTGGGGAGGGCATGTACAAAGAAGCCCAGGTTCGAACAACAACGGACAAGTCATAGTGGGTTTTTTAAATTTCTTTTTTTGTTTTCTGTGAATTTTGTTGCATTTCCCTATATTTTTGTCGTACAAGTTTGCTACAAAATCTGCCAGTTCGGTGGATTTTACAGGCATAGCGTTGTGGCTTTTGCACTATTTCAGTATCTTTGCTGTTGAAGTTTTTGTGTGCAAATGTAACAGAACTGCAGAATGATTAGTGGATTTTACATTCGGTTTGTGGGAGCCCTAAATTAGCAGCAATTGTGCTTCTAGCAAATCTGTAACTCGGCAACAAAATCTGCACAGTTTACTTTTGCATTCACCTCTAAATAAGAACATTAGTATTTAATTCAAAAAATGGTAAAAGAAAAGTTTCACTTGTGTCTGCGAGGGGTCACAAAGGCTACCTGCAACTGGTACTCAGTCAAGTAATCTATTTTGAAGCAAAGCTTGCAATTGACTTTAAACTGTGTCTGTGTGGTTTTATTTATTGTAATTAGCCAAATTGTGATTGACTGCCAGGGGTATTTACATATCATTTAATAAACAGACAAGCACATCAGTATAATAAATTACCCTGATAGATAAGGGTGGGCGTAGTTCGCGAAGTAGCACTTCGCGAAGCTACGCAAAGTGAAGTTCGCACTACGCGAGCTACGCGTAGCACTTCGCGAACTGCGTAGTAACATGTTCGCACTGTGCAAGATGTTGTTTTCAATGATTGCACAGTGCGGACAAGCAACCGGCACTGTGCAATCATTGAAAATGGCATCTTGCACAGTGCGAGCTGTAGTTTTCTGCTGCTCGAGTAGATTTTTACTCGAGTGGCAGCTTTCTCAACGCGAACTGGTAGTTTCTCATCGCGAGCGGTCGCGAGCATACGCGACCCCTCGCAATGAGAAACCTGACCTCCTCGCGCTGGGAATCTCGCCGGGAGGTTTATTTTCCATGCTCGCGATCGCGAACAAGGAAAAAGTCTCGCCGGGATGTCATTTTGCTTGCTCGCGGTCGCCAACTTGACGTTGAGGACCGCGAGCAAGCAAAAAATGACCGCAGCACTACGCAACACTACGCTACGCGTGTTCGCACTGTGCTACGTGCAGTTCGCGTAGTGCGAAGTAGCGCGAACTTCGCAAACTACGCGAGCGTAGCGTAGTGCTACGCCCAGACCTACTGATAGATAGCAGTATCGTGCATCATTTCCGTAACAAGGATTGTCGGAGCCCCGGGAAAAATGCCATTTTGCAATTTATTGCTCACTTTACCCTAGCAACAAGGTATTTTATGAGATGATTTATTTCAATCTGGCACCCACTAGTTGGCGTTTGTCGTGGCAACACAAGGTGTCCGAAAAAAAGTGGTTCTAGTGTACTACTGGCCCTTTTGTGGATGGCAATCTAGCATAAATAAATGTCAATGTAATCAAATATTTTCTCGACTGGGTAGGGTCATCATAATAAATGAATTGTAAAAATTCATAACAAATAAACAAAACAAAACTCTTTAATAAATTGTTTCATTTATGGGGAATGTGTATGTATTTTGATAATACTGTGGGGGCCCTTTCTTCCTCTGCACTAGTCCGATGAAATTGAAGAAAAGCAATCTGAGAAACTGGCAAGAATCGAGTTGCCAAGAGAAAGCTGAACAGCTCCTGAGACTGAGGCAAAATAAATAATTGGTGGGGAAGGTATGGCAGTGGTGAAAGTGTTACCAATTATTAAAGAAGTGACACCTTTTATAAAGTAAAGTCATGCAACCGTCTCAGGCAGCCGCCTCCTGATGGAGCCAGATTATGTAAGAGCTTTTTTTATTTGTAGACACGGAGTAGTCAAACAGCAAAATATTATTTTGCTTTCAGATCCCACAATATTTAAACCGCTTTTCGCATCCCCTGCAGTAGCGAAGGTCTGGCACAGCCAAACGTGCAGCTGGGATGTTACTGGAAAGAGTGCGCCAGGACATCCAGACGACTTGGGCATGTCCACGTACGCACTTGCGAGGTGAACCCTTGCCTCTCCGCATGGAGTTAACCACTTATGCGAGGCCGTTACTATTTAATATCACTGTATGACGTCAACATGCATTGGATATAGTTTCTAGCTACTTTGGCAGACACGGCATGCATGAAAGACCAAGAATGAATTGACAAACCCCAATCCTCCAGCACAGGCATGCAGCCGTGACTGAAAGAGTCCCTTCAGTCCGGTGCAGGCTCATAATGTAGGCAGAAATCCCGGGAGGCGAGGGGGTCAAGGGCCCAGCCTTGAGGCAGCTAATGTCGTAAATCAACATTGGGGACACGGCTGAGTTTAGAAATCTAAAAGTGCCCACGGCACGCATGGAAGACTGGATGTACTTGCAGAGGCTAAAGTAAAATTCATTTGTGGAACCATAGCTGAATTGTTAACGCCTCCTGCAGGCTTCGAATCCCTCCAGGAGGGCTCGAACCGCGCCCGCCTCTCGGGGGTATCCGTTAGCACGTCACTAGACTCGACGCAGGATTCGACATAACCCCCTCCCAGCCCGTCCTCAAGCTTTGATGAGGGTCGCACCGAGGACTCCCAGTTCTCACCACGCGCATCAGTGGCATAGGGAAACTTGAGGGCCCCTGCAAAGTGCACGGAGCCTGCACAGTGCACGGAGGCCTCCCCCCCAACACCTACCGCCCCCACCATCTAGCCCTTTGGCTGAAGGTGGGGGGGGGGGGGGGGGGGGGAATAGAGTTCGCCACCGCACCGACCAGTCCCTAGACTGCATTTGCTACAAAATAGATTGGAGTTGCTGAGCCTGGAAACCAGCGCAGTTAATTTAGTTGAGCTAATGACCGCCGCTTTGACCCCGAGCAAGGAGCCGGTCATCGCTCTGGCCCAGACATTCTGTGAGGGGAGGGCAGGCACCACGTGTGAATGTATTTACTGGCTTTTGAGGGGTTCTATGAGGACACCTCCACATATGTGAACCCCAAGCACCACTAGTGGAGCGTCGATTCCTGCATCCAGGTTTGCTCGGCCCCAAATCAGCGTGACCCAGAGAAGCTCACTCAGCTGTTGATGATCACAGTGCCCACCTCCTCTTTGTTCCCATCAGGCCTGCACCCCGTATAGTCCGGGGATCTCCTCTCATTCGGCCCCTACTGAACGCTCTGAATTTTCTCTGCTTGGTCGGTGGATCTGATTTAGTTGCTTGAGGGGTAAGAGGGATTCAACATTCCTTGCATATCACAAGAACAGAGTAACCAATTAGTCACACAGTGCGGCCAGGACTACTGAAGAAAGTTAAAGGCTTTGATTAAAGACTCGCTACAAACTGATAAAGTGGAGTCTCAAAAGCATATTGTAGGAGTACAGTATTACAAGAATGAGTCCATACCACCTTCTAAAATCCAGTCTCAAGAACAGGAAGCACACCAAAAATTTAGTGGCTGCGACACTAAAGATGAGAAAGAAAATGATGAGGTTTATTTGCAGAATTCGGTCTTCCTGCCTGAACATTAGTATCTGTAATACAATCTAACTTATCCTTTTCAGGGAAACCCCGATAGGCTATGGGATTCAAGGAACAGGTGTCCGCATGATATAGCCTTTAGTAAAAGTACTCCCCGTCTAGATAGTATATATAGCTACACAGTGAGAGGAATCGCATACGAGGTCTGTACATCCTGAAATCCTCAAGGTCGCTGCTCTTTAACTAATTACAACATCTATTAGTACACAATGTATTCTAGGTAACCAGCGTCCTCACTTTCCAGTACATTTCCATTGTCCTAGGTAGAATTTAGCAACATCCAGCTCTACTCACACACTTTGAATTGGATACATTAGGTTGTCCTTGAGTGTCCCTTCTCCACCATGAGAACTAGTCTCCCACCGCTTTAACGCGTTTTCTTCTTGCAAAGAAATTCCTCCCATACCTTACGATTGTAGGTTCATATCGTTACAAAACAAACATTACCTTGCTCTAACTACCGAAGCCTTATATCTGCACCTGCAGAGGAGAGAACATTCAAGCTAAACAATTCCCATATGAAAGTTAAACATTGAAATTCAGAAGCTTCAGGCCTTGAATTTAGGACAGCAGTTAAAATGAGCTTGACCTTTGAATATATATGTGCATGCACATTCACAATTAATACACAAATGAAATATTATGCAAGTTACATTATTAAACAGTCTTATAACTATGAACGAGAAATACATTTCTGGTCAACATTAGTATACACACGTTAAATAATCCTACTAAGTTTTATCATAGAGTATTTCAGCAATGCATTTGAAATCCCTCTTGTTTATTAGGAAATGAGAATACATCAAAAAAAGAAATGTTAATCTACATAAATCAACATACATAAGTGATGTTTAAGGGTGGAGCCAAATCAAGCTGGTCCACCCTTTATCCACTTCCCCTTCGTTCTTGTCATCAAGCCCACCCCCCAATAGGCCCCTTCCTCTAGGCTTCACCTCAATAGATGTCCCCCCTAATATCCACCTTGAGTTTCTCCCTATTAGACCCACGTCCTCCTTCCTCCCCGTCGTTAGTCCCACACCCCAGTATCCATCTCCCCACTACTGTCAATGATCTGTAGTAATTCTACAAGTGCTGCCTTGGGCATATCCTTAGACCCTGATGTTAATTATCTTCCCCTATTACACCCCTAGTCTTAATAAACAGCTGCATTTTTAGTGGCCAAAACTTACTTTTCTTTTTCCTTTCCAGGCCGATAGACTTATGTTTAATGCAAATTTCTTTTGGCCATAAAATTGTGTGTTGTAGAGCCTTGAATGTGGTTCAGCAACATCTGATTTTCTAGCTACCTAACTAGCCCTAGAGCTCATCTGTAGCATCACCTCTGTTGCAATGTTGTGACCAACTCAGCTCTTCAGTCACACCTCACGCTTTCCCTAAAAAATCACCAATGCCTTTGGTAATTGGGGCACCACTTGCCACTTTGTCAGTGTACTTTATACCTCATTAGAGAACCTTATGCTATTTTGGTACTGGAATCCATATACGCTTCTGCCAATGCACCTGATTCCCGAATTGCAGAACTCCTGCTATCCTAGTATCAATCAATCACATTTATAAAGCACGCTACTCACCCGTGAGGGTCTCAAGGCGCTGGGGGGGAGGGGGGGGGGGTCAGTGCTCAAAGAGCCAGGTCTTGAGCTGCCTCCTGAAGGAGAGGTGGTCAGGTATGGCGCGAAGGTTGCTGGGCAGAGAGTTCCAGGTCTTTGCTGCCAGGAAAGAGAAGGATCTTCCTCCGGCGGTGGCTTTGCGGATGCGAGGTACGGCTGCCAGGGCATGTCCGGTCGAGCGTAGGGTGCGCGGAGGAGTGTAGAAGGAGACGCGGTGGTTGATGAGTTTTGGTCCGAGGTTGTGAAGGGCTTTGTGTGCGTGGGTGAGGAGTCTGAAGGTGATCCTCTTGTTGATTGGGAGCCAGTGAAGTTTCTTCAAGTGTCCGGAGATGTGGTGGTGGCGGGGTACGTTCAGGATGAGTCGTGCGGCAGCGTTCTGGATCCGTTGAAGTTTCCTCTGCAGCTTGATGGTGATGCCGGCGTACAGAGTGTTCCCGTAGTCCAAGCGACTGGTGACGAGGGCGTGGGTGACGGTCTATCTGGTATCGGTGGGGATCCAGCGGAAGATCTTGCGGAGCATGCGGAGGGTGTTGAAGCATGCCGAGGTCACCGAGTTGACCTGTCTGGACATGGAGAGGGATGAGTCCAGGATGAAGCCGAGGTTGCGTGCGTGGTCGGTGGGTTGGGGAGTGCTGCCTAGGGCGGGAGGCCACCAGGAGTCGTCCCAGGCGGAGGGTGTAGGGCCGAGGATGAGAACCTCCGTCTTCTCTGTGTTCAGTTTCAGCCTGCTGTCTGTCATCCAGTTCGCTACTTCCTTCATGCCTTCGTGTAGTCTGGTCCTTGCTGAGGTGGGGTTGTTGGTGAGGGATAAGATGAGCTGGGTGTCGTCGGCGTAGGATATGAGGTCGAGTCCGTGTTTTCGTGCGATGTTCGCCAGGGGGGTCATGTATATGTTGAAGAGGGTGGGGCTGAGGGAGGATCCTTGGGGGACGCCGCAAATGATCTCCGTGGCTGTAGATCTGAAGGGGGGAAGGCGGACTCTCTAAGTTCTTCCGGAGAGGAAGGAGATGATCCATTCCAGGGCCTTGCCTCTGATGCCGGCGTTGCTGAGGCGGTGTATCAGGGTACGGTGGCAGACCGTGTCGAAGGCTGCAGAGAGGTCCAGGAGTATGTCCTAGTACATATTCCAAACAGCTCAGTTAATGTATCTCCTTCTTGATCCAGGTGTAGAAAATTACTGTTTGTGGCAAGAGACAGTTGAGTGCATTGTTAGCTTTGCCAATTTTTTCTGTCCCTTCCTGTTGATTCAATCATATTTTAGAATAGAGAAACATGATAAGTTACCACAACGTAGATTCTGTCTCGTAAATTAGTGCATATGTCACATCAATGCCACTGCTACACAGGACACCGTTGGGGTACCCTCTTCAAGCATGCCCGTATTTGCTACACTGTCAGTTTTTTTTTCTTGAGGCACTGCAGTGTTCACATCCTGCTTATTCTTGGATTTATCCTTAACATAACATTATTTCATTCCCGGGGCGCTGTATAGGGTTAAAGGTAAAGATAGTTAACAAATAATTGAAGGGATAGTTGGAATAATTGAAGAGATCGTTGGATCTGGGAAAAGAGGTGGACTGTTACTGCATCATGATGTAGTGTACTTTAAAGAGATGTATCTTCAGTTCTTTCCTATATTTTAGCAAGATTAGGGAATCCTGCATGGATATACGGATGTTTTCCAGGTCATGGTGCAGATATGGAGAAGGCCTATGGCATTGGTTTTTCGGTTTTACACTACTGATGGCGTACGGGCAGCACGTGTGCCTGAAGCCACCACAGACTGTGGGCTTGTAAGCCACAAAGACCGAAGCCGTGCTTGCTCATGATGGCTTTGTAAATGATTCAACTGGTTTTGAAGGTGGGCAGGCTGACCTAGAGAGCCAGTGGGTTTTCATCTAGAAGGGGTATTGTGGTCATGGTTTTTCAAGCTATGAATATTTTTTTTGTGCTGCGTTTAAGATGGACTTAAGGATGGCCAGTGTGGAGTCTGGAAGGCCACGGAGCAGGACATTGCCATCATCCAGGTGCAAGAGTGTGAGGGCTTGACTAGCATTTCTGAAGCAACAGTTTTACGTTCTTTCTTAAAAGAGCTGCTAGTAGGCAGTCTTTATTTTTTTTTCTTCTTGAAAATATGTTCCTTCACAAAAATCAGGAATTCAGCCTTGTGGGATTGACCATAAGGCGGATTCTGAACATGTTGGTCTGGCTAGGGTGCAGGCAGTGGTTGAGGCTTAGGGTTTCTGGAATGGAGGAGAATGACTTAGAGTTGGGTATTAGCAGCTGATAGTTAGATTTTGATGGTGTTGTCAGGGGAGCCTAAAGTCTTCACATAGATGTTGAAGAAGACTGGGGGGATAAGATGGAATCTTGTTGTACGCCACAGGCAATATGGATCTTCTTGGACATGGCGGTGCTCAAGTAAACGGACTGGTGTTGGTTGCTGAGGGAGGAGAATTGGTGAAGAACATTGCCAGTGCATACCTTTTCAGACTTCAGGGTGTGGATGAGTGGTCCAACAATATCAGGAGATGGCTCTTTTTCTTTTGTGGTTAAGGCTGTGCTCTAGGGTATGCAATGTATCAGTCTCTGTGCTGAATCATGAATTAAGTACAAATAACCATGTGGTCCTAAAGACAATTGCAATACTCAGTTTTGCAATACAGGCGAGCGGGAAAAGACAATTTGCACAGATCACACTTAGTACAGTTTTTTAATTGTTTCAAACTGAATTTAATATTTTATATTTCAAGCTCATGTATAACACATACATTATTCTATGTTCGAGTTGCTCCGAAATAGGTGGGAAAAGAAGTGTTTATAGAGGTACTCATTTGCGTAGTGATTAGAAAGAAGTAAAAGACACAGTAAAAAAATAGTCTGCATAATTCTTCCTAGATAATATCCATTGCTATGAGAGAGACATTCACATTAGCAAATTTCAAAACGGCCTGTCTGAGAAATTCTTAACCAACTATAGTCTTCCTTGTTCGGAGTAATGATGACTGAATCGAAGTTCACCACTTATAGGGAAAAATCTATACATTCAATCCAAGCTTTTATTGCTGTCGACGTTTTGACCTGACTGTTGCATGAGGTAAGCTAAACCCTCGCATACGGGTCTTCATCAGGACTTTGATGGGGGTGATGTGTATAGGGCAACCTAAAACTGTGCTGCCGCTCTGTAGGCTGTGGGAAGGTGTTCAATCCTGATGCACCCTTCTCGCTCTTGGAGAAACTCTCTAGTAGGATCTCCTCATGGTTTGTCCGTTTCACGAGTAAGTTGGATGATTTACTATCAATACAAATCAAGGCTGCGACAAGCATGCCTTCGCCTTTTTCACAATGTTGAAATTGACGTGAACAATGGAAATGAATTCCAAAATGTTCGTGTGCGATAACTCTCCTTGTTAGTCACTTGATCTGGAGAACAAGGAGATAAGCAGATTCTACTATCTAATGTTATTATCTCTCTCATAGTAATGGATATTATCTAAGAAGAATTATGCAGACTATATTTTTTACTGCCTTTTCCTTTTTTTCTAATCACTGCGCACATGAGCACCTTTATAAACACTTCTTTTCCCATTTATTTCGGAGCAACTCGAATGTTGAATAATGTATATGTTCTACATGAATTTGAAATATAAAATATAAAATTCTGTTTGAATCACTTAAAAAACAGCGCTAAGTGTGATCTGTGCAAATTGTCTTTTACCGCTCGTTTGTATTGTAAAACTGAGTATTACAATTGCCTTAGGACCACACGTGTGATATAAAGCTTGAACAACCAAATGGCAAAGTGAGATCTTGGGTACGTAACTCACCTAATATGATTCACCAGAAGACAGTACGCCATGGACAGACTTTGTGTTTCACCCTGCCCTGGAGGTTGACGTTGAATTGCCATCAATCAGATTTTTGCCAAAAGTGTGATCCTTCTAGGCAGGTCCTCTCTGCTTATCTCAATGTGTACTGACGGTCTTGTGATCTTTCCCCCTTCCTTTTTGTCTTGTGCAACCCTTACTTCTCTTCCTTTCTTTCTTCGCTTTGTGGCACGCTAAACCATGACATGTTATATTTATGCCCTGAATGCTGTTCCCCTGTGGTTCTTAAACTGTGGTCCAGGGACTGCTAGGGGTCCGCAAAGCCTTCTCAGGGGGTCGAGACTACTTAGAAAATGAAATAATATTAACAAAGTAATCAAGTGTATATAAATAAAGAAGCGAAATGCACAGTTGAAAACTTTAAAACATTATTTAAATTTGAAGGAATTTAAAATTGAAGGCTATACATCAAATTGGTATCCTCAGATTCCTTTGTGGGAGCAGTGCAAGGGCATCAAACATAATATAGTACAGCCGCCGTCCGTGCAGGTAACAACGGTGGGGCAGTGGGGCTGGAAAAGGGGGGATTTCGAGGGACGATGCAGAGGGGAAATTAAATAAATAATTGATATTCCCTTGGCATCGTCCCTTGAAATCCCCCCTTACCCGGCCCCACCGCTGTTAGCTGCACGGACCGCGGCTGATATAGTATGGATGGAGAGTGGCCTCAATTGAATTTTAAAAAGCTACAACCTTCCTATTATAATTACAACTTTTTATTTTTTTATTGTTAAGATTTGTTTGTGAATTAAATGCTTCATTGTTTATATATTTGTTTGATGAATGCCCTTTTCTGTATTTGTTGTGTATTGTTTGTGGGTCAAATCTCTGAAAATGCTTAGACCAGTGTTTCCGACTTCCAGTAATGACTCAGTGGGGGTCCACGAACTCCAATAATTATTCATTGGGAGGTTCCTGGGTTCCAGTAATGATTAAAGGGGGGTGGGGTCCACGGAAGTCAAAAGATTAAGAACCACTGCTGTTCATGATTGATGTAGTTTAACATTTTAATAAAGATATTCAAACAGACCCAGACTGGACCAATATTATAAAGAGCGCTGTCCATGCCAGAAGAGGTGACTGTTGTCCTGGTTTCCTTCCACAGACGAACATCCCCTTTCTGCAGAACGTGCTGAGCAATGACCAGTTTTTGCACGGCACCGTGGACACCCAGTTCATTGATGAGAACCCAGACCTCTTTAACCTGCGGCCGGGCCAGAACCGAGCCCAAAAGCTGCTTCACTACCTGGGTAAGTTCATGCGTTGTCGCTCTGTCCTCTCCACGAGGATTGCGGTCTTTGCTCCGCTCATGGCTTTTTCTGTTACTTCAACTGTTACTTCTGTGGAGAAATCTATTGCAGAAACCATGTCTGCTACTTGAGCATTGGCAGGCATTTTCTGCTGTCTGGCTTTAATAGCATATTTGACAAGGAAAAAGCATTGTATGCGTCTAAATGTCCCAATTTCGTTGCTACTTCAATTATGAAGCTAGTTGCGAATACCAACAGCCTCCAGAGGGGTTTTCAATGGAGACGTTTCCCTTTACCTCTGCCTTATGCATCAAAGTTTGTAACGATCATAAAACGTGCCCTCGCTGCAAAGGATGAAACTAAATGGACCCGACTGCCCTCCAGATATTACCGATTAGTCTCTGAACTGCTTTCGCTCTTCAGTCTACACCACCAATCACTGATCCGTAGACCTTTCCAGCATCCAAACACCCACTGACTATTGAGCCACGTCCCATTCGAGAGAACGGCCACCAAGTATTGATTCTAGCACTCTCAAGATATAATGCCATCTGTAATAGAACCTCCATGTCTCAGCAGTCGATACCACCAATCACTGAACCTGAGCTCTCCCCAGATTCCAAACACTACCCGCTAATCATTGATCCACGACTAAACAGAATGGTCTCCACATACTGATCCGAGCACTGTCAAGGTATCACTCCATCGCTGGTATTCACTCCATCACTGTACAGTCAATACCACCAATCACTGGCACATAGTCAACCCCATCTTCCAAACCACACACACCAGTTACATACCCACGCTCCATTCAAGAGAATAGGCACCAATTACTGATACTATCACACTCAAGCTATCACCCGTAAACCGCCAGTACTGTAGAGTCAATACACCAGTGACTGATAGTCCCCTGCAGCTTACAAACATGCTAGTTCCTGACACACATCCCACTCGAGAGATGGCCCACCAATGGTGGATCCCAATACCTTCCAAATATCATTCATCAGTCACTCAACTGCATCTGTTTGTTACTTCTGCCATTCATTGAGCTGTAGCCTGGCTCAGTTTCCAAACAAAACCCACCATTTATTGGCCAGCATCCCATTCGAGAGGCCACCCTCCAGTCACTGATCCACCACTCTCCTGATATCATCCACCATTCACTCAATATCATGGGTCTGCATAGACAGTGCTAGCAGTCACTGATCTCTGACCCTGCTCTGCTTCCATTCACTAGGCACCAGTTAACAAGCACTACCCTACTGCATCAGTTGCTTAGCACAGCCCTCTCTATGTTATCTGTTATGCATTTAACCCTCACAATTAGTAGTACAAATGACTGAGCTGTGGCTCTGTTTAGCTTCCGAAAGATAATCACCCATCACTGGCCACGTCTCTCTCCCTGTCTAAAGAAATCTACCCATCCATGAGCCTGTCTTCATAATTTACCAACACATTTTGTAATTGCCTGTCTGTCTGTCCTCCAGACAATATATATCCATTACTGTGATCCCAACCCACTCTCTCTATCCCCTCCACGCACTAACCACAATAAACAACCCACTCTTAAAGTGTATGGCGAATGTATGGGTGGCAGTACTTACAGATACACCGATTTAAACTTTCTCTAAAATTGTCATGTGCATGCCCTTAAGAGTTGAACCTTTGGCCGACACTGCCCAGTGCATGCAGCCCTCAGCCAGAGTGACTTGTGGATTCCTGGAGTGAGAATGGCTAAGAATGGACTGGGTGGTAACATTGCTCTTGTATCGGTTCAACTATAGTGTTTTTATGGCGATAGTCATGTGCCGTAAATAAGCTGTTAAAGTATTGTTATTAGCATATGGTATAAATTAGCTTTTACCGCACTGAAGGTGAGTCCAGTGTTCATTTAATTTCAGTCACCTAGCTGCGGTTGATGGCCAACCATCGAGTGACGAAGTCCATTTTGTTATTAGTTTTTAGAAGGTGGACTTTTGTCATTAGTTTGGCCCTTTAGCTCTTTCATACTCTAGGTACCAATTGCATACATTTCTGGGATTTCCACTGGCAGGCCGTGTGTGGTTGCGAGTGCATGGTGCTGGGGCCCAAATTGGGATCCAACTGTGTGGTTCCTTTGCCTACACAGCCAGCCTTCTCTAACTATCCATGTTTTTCTAGGTCACGTGATGGTGAATGGCGCACCTACCCCCATCCCAGTGAAGGCCAAGCCATCCTCAATTGATCCCGCTATCCCACCTATCCCGCTAGGTAAGTGCATGCTTGGTTGCTAAAAAAGGGCCTCTTGTGGGGAGAGTGGTTGGTTATTTTGATTCAATGCGTGTTTCTCACAATAGCTTCGGTAAGCAAACCTAAAAGAAGGTATAAGGATATGGCAAGGGTATAAAGACAAGATGTCCTTTCAGGAATGGGGTGCGAGATCAGAGTAGGCATGAGTTAAAGGTTGGGAGTGTGCGCTTCTATGTGGAGCGAAGATAATAAAGTGGGTGGGGGGGGGGGGGGGAGTTAGGGTCCTATATGTAACTAGGAGCCCTCATTGTTGGAAATAGTCCTTTAAGGGGCAATCATCTTTGCAGTAAGCATCTTGCTACTAATCTGTTTTTCCTTAAAAGAAGTATTTTAATATGGTGTGGTAACATTTGCTTTGGGATGTCATACTACCTTAGTGTTGGAGGCTACACTTGACATTAAAGGTTTTTCTCGGTGGATAGTCCTCTGTATTTACATCTTCTGTGCACTGACCAAGAATTAGCCCCTGGATGGTCTGAGAATCAAGGGCTAAGCCTGCTACCAGTAGCGTTAAGAGTGCCTGTCCTTGATACCTGCCGGGCTGTGATTTGGCATCTGTAAATATGTTCACTGAACACTATTGCCTTGATGGCCAAATGTGGAGAGAAGGACACTGTGCCCTCTAACTTCTGCAAGCCTTTTTGGTATTAGTCCACTTCATGGACCCTTCATCTTTTGCGGTAAGCGGGGGTGCTGCTATTCTAAGGTGAGAAATCTGTGGTTAGATCTATCCTTCAGTAACACTCCTTCTGGTATGAAGTCAGCACGGATCTGCTTGGTGCTACCTAGTGGCACACTGGAGCACTGCTCCAAAAAATCTCCGGATCCAGTCTGGCATCTGGGGGGGGGGATATTCTAGGGCGAGGAGTCTGGGGTTAGAGTATCCACCAGAAGGAGTGTTACCGAAGGTAAATAACTTGTAAATTTAGTTTCCTCTGCTTTGGTAATTGGTAACAGTTGAAGTTCCTTTTCTACAGCTCTGCTTTACAAAGAGACAGGACTTTGTAGGATACATGCTAATACAGTTGATCAGAGTGCCAGCATGTCCCCTTGAAAGATGAACATTTCTACAATACTAGCTAATATGAACATTCTCAAATGAAAATAGTTGCAGTAATTAATAAACGTACTCTAGAAGCAGGTGTATAATCTGCCAATGCAGAATGTTGCAATATTGCTTGCACAGCTTCCGGAGATGGTTGTGAGCACGGGGCCAGTCACGAGGAGAGGTTCCCATGTTTTTATTCTATTCTTGCACTGAAGTCATAAGAAATGGAGATAGCTAGGAACAAGGGTTTCTTTTCTTTCATTGTCTTCTTATGCAGTGAAACAAAAGAGCAATATCAGCTAAACCACTTCGTTTAGTATTTTCTACCCAACCAGCACCACAAATCCTGCCACTTGATATAACAGTCTGGCATCATGTGTCGTATGTTTCTAATGGATACTTCTACCTGCAGATTCTTCACCTGTTAAATAATCCCCAGCATCAAAGTGGATCCAGAAACCTCAAAGCTCTCACGTCTCCTGCGGGGGGGGGTACTCTCCTTGTGTCAATGCCGAAAGGGGGCATGAGTGACCTCACCAAAGCTGTATAGCACGCAACTCTGCGCAAAGCTGTCAATCCTCTTTTTTTTTCTGTGTGTTCGCCAAAGTTCTAGAGCTCACTCTTCAGAGTTGAGTTTTTCTCACAGAAAATGTCCTTCGTGCAGTACAGGTCAAATGTCAATTTATGACCTCCTCGCTATTGGTCTCTGGTGCCTTGGCTTGGATCAAGAATTGCGCTTCTGTGAATCCTGTGAGGGCATGCACCAAAGAAGGGGCCAAGCTGTTCATGTCTCGCTCCAAGGACGACAGGCGAAGCCGTCTACTTTTGAGACATTGTTCCATGTTCCCTACTTAACATTCTTCAGGTGCGAAGTACAAAAAACTCAAGAAGCAAAAAGTAAGTCGTTCAGATGCTCTCCTATTCCCACAGGTTCTTCATCCTCTAAGCCATAGTTGGTAGTCATGGAGCCAGTACAACTTTTTCGAGCAGCCCACACCAGTGACTCAACTGAAACCGGCCTTGAAGCCACCTCTATCTATACCAGCTCCACTGTTTACCTTTCCGGGCCTGTGTGCGGAGACTGATACAGACTCTTCCTGGAACTCCTAGACTTGGCCATGGACCTGGCGAAGTTCCTCAACACCATGTATTCCAGCTCTACATGGGTGTCTGTGACATTTGGCGCACATTCAGGGCCAGTGGTGCTGTAACTTCTCACTGTTTGCACTGCTGGCCCTGGTGCTTAGCACAATACCACCTGCAACAACGCCCACTCCGGCCTTTGAACCGGATTTGAGGTACACAACAAGGCAGTCATCTATGCCATGGCCTGCACCACCAGCACTACCATGGTCTCCAGCTCTGGTCCCTTTATCCGTGCCACAGAACAGATCACAAAGGGAGGCGTAGGGGATCCTAAAGGAGGAGGAGGAGTATAGAATAAGGATGCATGACCTAGCTGGAATGCATTTAGGCCCGTTAGACATTTATACATCTGGAGGTGACGATGGGACTGAAGGCTATGATCTGCAAGGGGTGTCTTCCGCAAGTGGGTTAGACACTTGGCCTGAGATGGACTTTCCACTGGATCCCCTATTCCAGAGGTGATGTCTTTTTATACAATGGCCAAAGCAATGGAGGTGTTAGACCTTCAGATCCCCACTGTAGAGGCAACGACCGACATAATCACTGAGGTCCGCCTACCAACAACTCCTATGGCTAAATCATTAGTGCCCTTCAATGATGGCCTCCTGCACCCAGTGCTGGCAGCATTGTAAAACATTGTCTCCTGTGGTTAACAGACTGGTGGCTAGAAATTACCTCCCTGCTCCAGGCGATTCAGCATTTCTTTCTACCCACCCTTCGCCTGAAAATTAGCAATCAAGGTGTGTTCAGCAGATACTTTCTCGTCTGTCTCCCGAGACCGAAAGGCAAAATGTTTAGAGGCCTGGGGGAAGAAGCCTTTCTCTGCTGGCACTTAATTTCTAAATGCAAATTGCCTCCTAGCTTGCTACAACCACCCTTTAGGTACATGGCCCAGAGGATTGTGCCTCATGTCCTGAAGATATAAAGGTGCACTTCTAGGAAATAATCCAGGATTGACAGCAAGCCTTCGGCATATCATCAAGTCGGGCACTAGATAATGCATACTGTGGCCCAGGCTATGGGGACATGCTTGGCTGCACCCTTCCAGATTTCTATCCATATCAGGCTAATCTCATGGTCCTTCCAATCGATGGTTCACGCCTTTTTGGGGAAAAGGCAGGCTCTGCATTAGAGAAGTTCAATGCCAACAAGGCTGCAGCATGCTCCTTGGGATTGCAACTGCCACCTCCTGCGAGGGATTACCACCAGTTCAAGCATTTTATGGCTTTTCAAGAGACTTGTCTTTTCGCCAACGCCATGCCTACCAACCCTAGACCTACTTGCAGCTACTAAATCCCATCGCCTGGCAATATATGGGCAGAGGCAAGAGCCGAGGATCCGCCCAGCAACTCTCCTTCCCTGCACAACCAGGCAAGCAGACTGAGTTCACTTCCTCGGAGTCTGTGGTTGGCTGGTGTCCTTTCTTCTGGCCTAGTAGGCCATTACTTTGGACCAGTGCATCCTCCAAATTGTAGAAAGGGGTTACCCTCTTCCCTTCCTTCAGGTTCTGCGCACTATCCCTCATTCTCCTAGACCTCTCAGCAGCATTTGACACCGTGAATCACACGGTGCTAGTAAGGCGGCTGAGGGAGGTGGGGATTGGGGAATCGGCTCTGTCCCTTCTTTGATCATTTCCGGCCTCGAGGCAGCAGAGTATACATTGGGGAAAATCTGCAATCGGAATCATTTTGCATACCGTGTGGAGTGCCGCAGGGATCTGCACTGTCACCCACATTGTTCAATGTATACGTCGCTCCACTTGCTGCACTAATTAGAGTATGTTTTTTCATTGGTCTCTTATGCAGACGATTCACAGATAGTCATCACTGTATCCAAGCAGTTTGAGGCCACCGCTCTCAATTTCCATACCAGTTTGACTCAATATTATGAGATGGATGAGTCTCAATTATCTCAAGATCAATACTGATAAAACAGAGGTTATGGAATTTGGCAATGGGCCATCTATATGGAATTCTACATGGTGGCTGTCAGAGGCTGGTCAATGTCCGGTGCCGTCTAATAAATCCAAGAACCTTGGGGTCATTTTTGATGACCAACTCAATTTCTCTGGCTAGATTAATAGTAGAACGTCTTCCTGCTTCTTCGTACTGAAGCTTCTTAAGAAGATTTTTCCTTTCATTCCCCAAGATCTAAAGAAATCAGTAGGAGTTGCTCTCATCCTTTCACGAGTGGACTATTGCAATGCGCTCTTTATAGGCATTGACAAAGCACAGAGGTTAAAATTACAATCGATACAAAATGCCGCTGCTCGGCTTTTGTTAAATATTCCTAGAGGGCATCCCACTTCTGCGGCCATTAGGTCTTTGCACTGGCTTCCGATTCAGCAAAGGACAGAGTTCAAAGCCCTATGCTTGGTCCATAAGGCACCCTTTGGTGGAGGAGCCGCCGATCTGCAGAATCTCTTCTCTTGGTATATTCCCACTAGAAACCTTAGATCTACAGATGCAGGTTTCACATGTATCTCTAAAATTCGTAAAGCCAGATGAGGCGGCAGGAGTTTATCACATTGTGCAGCCAAGTTGTGGAATCAGCTGGCCATCTCCATGAAACTAATGTACAATAGGCTACACTTCAGGAAAGCACTAAAATCATGGCTGTTTCCATCTTTAAAAAATTTGTCATAACACCATGATTCCTCCTTGTTCTCACCTCCTAGCGCCAAGACGTCTCGGCATTCGAGCGCTTTACAAAACTATATCCTATCCTATCCTATCTCGCACTCGTTTTTCCCTCCAGACCACCGAACCATACTTCATCAAGAGGTGGCAGCACTACTACAGAAAGGAGCAATGGAGTTCATGCCAGAGCAGGAAAAGGGTCTGGTGTATTACGCATGTTGCTTCCCGGTGCTCAAGAAGGATAGTGGTCTACGTCGGGTACTAAACCTGAACTTGTTCCTCCAGAAAGAAAAGTTTAAGATGCTGACCCTGGCTCAGGTGTTACTGGTGTTGGAACTCTGAGACTTGATGGTGTCCAACCTGCAGGATTTGTACCTCAACATCCCAATTCTGCGGTCACACTGGAAGTACTACCAATTTGCAAAGCTCATCTTTGTTTTAACATCTTAATGATGAGTTTTCATGAAGGTGATTGCAGTGGTTGCAGCCCCTATCAGAAGGTTGGCCAGCCAAATCTCCCCGTACCTGAATGACTGTCTAAACAAAGCTGGATCACCAGAGATGGAGTCACGCCATCTGCAGTTAACAGTATCCCTGCTGTCGGACCTGGAATTTTCAATCACTGTGCCCAAATCTCGCCTGTGGCTATCCCAACTACTGTAGTCCATAGGATGAGTTCTGGACACCACCCTTCTCCACTCCTTCCTGCCTCAACAGAGGATTTTCAACATTAAGAAGATGGTTTCATCCTTCTAACACGGTAAGTGCCAGCTCTGAGGGTGCTGAGATTCCTAGGTCTTTTTGGCTTCCTGCATTCTTTTAGCCATGATCATGTTAGCACATGAGGGCCCTGCAATGGTGCCTTCATAGGTAGTTGCTACAGTACGGCAGAAACCTGTCGGACACCACCATAATCTCCTCCAGTCTTGGACAGAAGTGGTTTGGTAGGGGAAAAAGGTGAACAGGAATTGCAGGATGGCCTTTTCTCACCCTCCAACCCTGACTATGGTAGAGAAGGATGCTTACATCTCTGGGTGGGGAGATCATCTGAAAGATCTGTAGACCAGATGCCTGTGGTCTCAGAAGAACATGTTATTCATTTAAACCTTTTGGAACTCCAGGCGATTCAGCTGGACTCTGGGCTTTCTGCCCCTCCATCCAGGGTTGGTGTTAGATCTGTTAGAAACCCCAGATTGGAATACCACTAACCTGAATATCTGACCAGCAGGGGTGATGCACGAAGCTTGTTCCACTATTCCCCCTGGTGCTATCCCGCAAGAGCAACTTTAGAGCACTCTCCCGGGAGTTACCACACTGGGGAAAAGGGTAATGGGACAAAACAAGAAAAGCTTGCTGAAGACACCAAAAGGACACTGTTATGATCTGGAAGGAGCAGGGATGTCTGTCAAGGCCACCGTTTGTGTGTGCCCTAAAATAGGAAAGAAAAGAATGGAAATGCACCAGACGCCTCATAAGAATCACATTCAGCTATAAATGCATGCTATAGTTCAGGATATGTTGTACTCCCTACATACACTGCAGCAGTCCGCACCAAAAATAGGTTCAGACCTTTTTCTTGTTTAACACTAGATTAGAGAAATAATGTCACTGGGAGATACTCAAGCTAATCAGTGTATTCTTAGAGGGAGTATAACCAGAAATGTCTCGAGTTACAGCTATCCCTATAACGGGGCATAAGCCAGAGAAATGCTCTAACAACAAAAAATAAAGTATTCTAAATAAATCACTGCAAATTACTTAGCTCGGTTCCATAGCACACCGTTCCAGATTGAAATTCCAGCACGATGAAGATAATTCCAGCTCCAGCCACCCCGGGCGTAGTTCGCAAAGTAGCGCTACGCGTAGGTACGCAAAGTGCACTTCGCACTACGCGAGCTGTAGTTTTCTGCCGCTCGAGTAGATTTTTACTCGAGCGGCAGCTTTCTCAACGAGGACTGGTAGTTTCTCATCGCGAGCGGCAGCGAGCATACGCAACAATTCGCAATGAGAAACCTGACCTCCTCGCGTTGAGAATCTCGCCGGAGGTTTATTTTCCACCCTCGCGATCAGCAACTTGATGTTGCTGATCGCGAATGAGGAAAAAGTCTCGCCGGGATGTCATTTTGCTTGCTCGCGGTCGCCAACTTGCACTTGAGGACAACGAGCAAGCAAAAAATTACCGCTACGCGTGTTTGCACTGTGCCACGTGCAATTCGCGTAGAGCGAAGTAGCGCAAACTAAGCGAGTGTAGCGTAGTGCTTTGCCCAGGCTTACACAACAGTCTCCCACCTGCTCGTGACTCTCTGACGGGTAGCGGCAAACTGATTCAAGCAATGGTCTCCCAGCCGCACGTTCCTTTTGCTGGGGAAGAACAAAGAAGAGTTACGGTCTCCCAGCCGCTTGTATACTGACGGGCGGTGGGAATCGAATTAAAGCTGCTGTCTCCCAGCCGCACATTACTTTCGCTAGGGGAAGAGCAACAGGCTCCCAGCGCTCGTTATTCCGACGGGTGGTGGGAAACTAACAAAATATATGTTTAAAGAGCCAAAAGATATGTCGGATCCCTACGAATAAAATAGCATGGATATCAATGGCCATCCTTTGGCCGACTCAGCATAGAACAAACATTGGCATAGCCAATAGGTGTAGCTTTTGGGACCTTATAAGTATTTAGGTATGCAGCACAATATCCTTAGTGCAACTCATAAGGTCCCAAAGGCGAGACCTATTGGCTATGCCAATGCTTGTTATAGCTCCATTCACCCCGGGGCCTAATGGGACAACATATCACAGGAGAATAAAAACTCTAAGGATAAAAAGTAATAGCATAGACTGAAAGCACTGCTGGCAAACATCATCTGAACCACTCTGATTGCGGAAGTGGCAGGATTTCTTTGCTTTAGGGAGTTCACGCTGAAATAGCATAAAATTACTTCTGAATCCGACCCACAATTGTAAATGTAAGCTCATAAAAACATGGGCAGAAATACAGAATGTATTCATGCCCAAGACTAACATATAATCAATCAATCAATCATGACATTTGTATAGTGCGCTACTCACCCGGAAGGGTCTCAAGGCGCTGGGGGAGAGGGGTCCGTTACTGCTCGAAAAGCCAGGTCTTGAGTTGCTTCCTGAAGGAGAGGTGGTCCTGGGTTAGCCGAAGGTGGATGGGGAGGGAGTTCCATGTCTTGGCTGCCAGGTAGGAGAAGGATCTTCCTCCGGCGGTGGCTCTGCGGATGCGTGGGACGGCGGCGAGGGCGAGGCTGGTCGACCGTAGCTGGCGGGGGGCATGTAGAAGGTCAGGCGGCTGTTGAGGTACTTGGGGCCCAAGTCGTGGAGAGCCTTGTGTGCGTGGGTGAGGAGTCTGAACGTGATCCTCTTGCTGACGGGGAGCCAGTGCAGGTCTCTCAGGTGGCCGGTGATGTGGCTGTGTCGGGGGATGTCCAGGACGAGTCGTGCGGAGGCGTTCTGGATGCGTTGGAGTCTTTTCTGAAGTTTGGCTTTTCCGGCGTAGAGGGTGTTTCCGTAGTCCAGTCGGCTGGTGACGAGTGCCTGGGTAACCGTCTTCCTGGTTTCGGTGGGTATCCATCGGAAAATCTTTCGGCGCATGCGCAGGGTGTTTAAGCACGATGATGAGACGGCGTTGACTTGTCTGGTCATCGAGAGGGAGGAGTCCAGGATGAAGCCCAGGTAACGTGCGTGGTCCGTTGGCTTGGGGGTAGTGCCCAGGGCAGGGGGCCACCAGGAGTCTTCCCAGGCGGAGGGCGATGATCCCAGGATGAGGACTTCCGTCTTGTCTGAGTTCAGTTTCAGGCGGCTGTTCTTCATCCACTCGGCGACGTCTTTCATCCCTTCGTGTAGGCTTGTTCTGGCGGTGGCTGGGTCGTTGGTGAGGGAGAGGATCAGCTGGGTGTCGTCGGCGTAGGAGATGATGTTGAGGTTGTGTTGGCGTGCGATGGCTGCGAGGGGGCTCATGTAGATGTTGAAGAGGGTGGGGGCTGAGCGAAGATCCCTGTGGTACGCCGCCGATGACTTCGGTGGCCTCGGATCTGAACGGGGGAGGCGGACTCTCTGGGTTCTTCCGGCGAGGAACGAGATGATCCACTCCTGTGTATAATGTAAATAAACAGGTATTAGCAAACCATCTATTGTCTTTGTAAAGTGAAATGTGACAAAACCCAGAAGAGCCTCAAAGGCAGGTTAGCCTCAGAATTTCAAATTATGCTCTGCACATTGACAGGTTTCATGAGTCAATTTGTTGATACAGGCTTATGGGCTTACCTAGTCTTGTTGTTATGAAAGAAGTGTGTGGTAACTTAATTACCGCACATCTCTCTAGATAACACCGGCTTTCAAGAAAAGAGGTCATTGCGCAGAACATCACAAAATATTGTGAATATTTTCTGGTGGAAAAAGGATGATGGAAACCTAATGTAAACAAATGCATGGAAATTGTACTTTCTACTTTAGTAGTTTTCATTGCATATACTTCTGTAGACATCTCTTCTACTTTATGACTCTAGAAGACTTTTCTGACACGTAAAAGGCGTTTTGTAAATTGAAAAAAGGCACCTTGTGGTCACACAGCCCGTGATTGTGCAAATTACAGGCTTTGCAACTGCAAAATCCTGTTGTACAGGAGGTTCTTTGTTCCCAGATCCGGCAAGGAAGTAGACCGAATCCATTAGTGTCCCTGAACCATATCTTCCTGTTACCCACCGATTTCCTCCATCTGTCTAAAAATGGTGGAGCAGTCATTTCATAAGGCTTTATTCGGAGCAAAAGACAAGTCCATAAAAGCACAGCATAAAAAGACAACAGTATAAAACAACAGTCAAAAGCAGGAGATACAACAGTTTAAAAAGGTTAAAAAAGCATACTTTTCCTTGCATTAATTGATTTAAGGAGAAAGGTAGCCTTATAAAAACAAACGTCGGGGTGATGTAAGTTAAAAAGCAAGCTCATGCAGTCTCGTATTGTCCTGACTCCAAATTTAGCAAACAGGGGTTTCAAATAAGCAATCTGCAGGTATTTGTACAGCTGACAGAGCAAAAGAAAGTGCACAGTGCTTTGGGGGGTGGTATTGTCACACGGACAAGGGCCAGCAGGATGTAAATGCTGAGAGGGGAAAGCAACAAGGTTGTGGACTACTCCGGTTCTAAGTCTAGCCAACACAAACCGATGTGCCTTCCAGGTCACTTGGGACAAATACGGTTGGAAACCCACAAATTCATTTAAATCGTGATAAAGAACACAGGATGAGAGTTCAGAGCTATTTTGATGCCTCCTGGTGGAAAGCTGTTGTAAAAAACAGTGCTTAAGTTCGATTTTAGACAGCTCAGTAGCCCCACATCGATCCGCAATGATGTTAATGTTAAAGATCTCACGAAAATTATCCACAATATACTTTAACCATGGGATCTTTAAATGATGGTCCAAAGAGAGGCAATCCGAAATAATGGCTCTGCACAATGAGGTCTCTTCTTTTATCCAAATGGAACGCCATAGCATCGGTGGACTAAGGAGGATCAAGTCGGCAAGATGGTGAATACCCAGTTCATTGTGCACTAAAGCATTAGAAACAGAGCTTGGCAGCCACAAAAGTCTCTTCAAGAATACATTCTCCTCAACCTGAAGAGACCCTGCCGGGGCGTGGCCCCAAATGCCCGCTCCGTACAAGGCAATCGAGACACAACGGGACTGAAAAATTTTAAGCATGTCATGGACCCGCCTGTCTCCCAGTTTCGTAGCCATTGTGAAAATTCCATGAGCACTCCTCGCCATCTTAGCCCGGACATTCTTATGTTCATTGGCCCAAATGTTATTATTTGAAAAAGTGACCCCCAAGTACGAAAAATTGTCAACGGCCTGGACCTTCTGTCCCTCTATAAAAAATGAGAACTGTTTCTTTCTGTTCCTTCGCCCGCATTCTATAACATAGGTTTTAGATTTATTTAACACTAACTTTCTGCTTTTAATGAATTGCGAAAAGCCGTCCATCAGCCGTTGAAGGCCGTTTTGGGGTGCGTGAAATTAGAACCGCGTCATCCGCGTAAAGTAACACAGGGACGTTGTCCTCATTAATTTTGGGAGCATCCACTGCCAGAGATTTGAAAAAAGAATCAATCTCATTGATGAAAAGGGTAAAAAGCAGTGGGGCCAACACACATCCCTGTCTAATTCCACGCCCGATCTCAAACTTAGTTGTATATTCCCCGTTGGAACCGTAACGGACACAAGCACGTAGTTTGGCATAAAGACGTGCTTGAAAGAACACAATGCCCTCGGGTGCCCCAATTTCAATTAGCTTTGCCCAGAGAATGCCATGGTCCACCAGGTCGAAGGCACTACTCAAATCCGCAAAGCAGAGATAAATAGTGCTGGTCTTTACCAAGGTATATTTACCGATGAGCAGGTCTAAATTTAGACACTGCTCAATTGTATCACGACCCTTCCTGAACCCAAACTGGCTCTCTGCTAGAATGCCATTATCCTCCGCCCATTCTTCCAACCTTACTAGAAGCACTCTACTCATAACTTTTACGGAAGAATCAAACAAGGAGATTGGACGATAGATCTTAACGTCCCCTCGGTTTCCTTTCTTAAATATTGGAATTAGGATGGATTCTTCCCAGGTAGGGGGCACCTCATTACGGACTGCTGCGTTGAAAATATTAGTTTACAAAGGCCCCCATACTTCAGGGACCAATTTATAAACATCGATTGGTACCCCATCTGGACCCTGTGCTTGTCCTCCTTTACTGACCCTTATACTATCTAAAACCTCTTGGACGGTGATATTCAGTGGCGTATGCGCCACCTATCCCCTATATCCCTGGATGCACTGTCCGAATCAAAGATTTTAGAAAAATGAGAGACCCACTCTTCCTTCATAACGTTGGAAGTTAATTCAGGGATTTTATCATCTTTGAGGAATGGGGAATTAACTGTTTTCCAAAACAGGGTACAATTATTCAATTCAGCAGCCAGGGTCAAATTGTCCCATGCCTCCTGTTGGAGTTCCAATTTCCTCCATTTAAGGGTTTCTTTGTATCTGGCTCTAAGTTCTACAACCAAACCCTTATCTCTTGGCGTAGCTGATAAAGCTGACTTTAGTTCCTTTAGGGCCAGGGTACAAGCTGAATTGAACCCCCCCCCCCCCCCCGCAGGCGTTCCTCCTTGTACTTAAGTGTACTAGTAAGCTTAGAGTCAATGACCGCATTAATACCAATAAAATACTCAATAGAGCCAGTGGTACCTTGATTGTCTTCTAAGATCCCTGTAATACCTGCCAGGCAACTAGTGATGATTGAATCAGACATGATTTCAGCCTTATCCCCCTTCCACCTGAGTCTGGTGCCATTAGGGCGCACAGCCTCAATGTTAACAATACAACCCGGAATGCAGGTCCCTTTGTTTTCCCATAACATGGCCTCTACTATCAGGCAATTGTGGTCACTAAGCTGGATGTCTATAACTTTAGGTGCCATAGTACAGGCCTCAAGACTCGAGGAGATACAAATAAAATCAATAACAGAATTCGCTCCCCGGCCTGTGAAAGTTGGGCAAATCTCCTCCTGTTCATTTTTCTCGTTAACCATAATATACATGTTATGTGAGTCAAGGAGACTGTTTAAGGCATCTCCATAATAGTTATGTTGAAAATGGGGGACTCCATCTCCATGACAGTCCACCGCCCCACATACATTGACATCTGAGAGTGGGCAGGTAGTGGCGTTAAAGTCCCCTGCCATGAACAAATCAAAAATTACATTGGAATCCTTAAGGATGTCATCCAATGCACTTTATAGTGCTCTAAACACCTGATCCCTAGTATCCTCAAAAACGTTGTCATAAAAATTTGTTAAGAGAATATTCCTACCTCCTGTTTTGTGCAGCCATAAAATCTGGGGAGCAGTCAGTTGGGCAAGGAACCCCATAGTATGTGCAAGGTGCCGACAGACGTATAAACCAATAGGCATAAAATCAGCAGGGCAAACCCGCCCCAGACGCACGATGTTCCTACAGTGTAGCGAGGCCAATCATCTCACTTAGTATTAAAAGCGCTAAAGGGCGTGTTGGGCGGTAGGTCAATATTCCGGAAAGTAACAAAGTCCCAGACTCCTAGTGTAACACCAAACATAATGTAAAAAGCTTACCTTCCCAATGCAGAAGACGCGAAAGACTGCATGATAACCGGCAAGGAAATTGCGGAGTGTACTGCACCATTATTTCAAGCCGGCAGAAATCCACGTTCGATGCGTAGTGACGTCACAAGCGCGTCACGAACAAGAATCGAAAAGGGACTAAATAAGAAAAAAAAAAAAATGCTATGTTGTCAGAACGCCCATCTTCTAAGATCACAAATATTATCTGACGTAAACCAGAAAGAATCCTACCACAAGCGTATTCGAGATGTGGTCAATTGTGAAGAAACAATTCTTCTGAGCATAAAAACCAGCAGGATATCCGGCAAGAGATCTTACGGAATATACTGCGCTATTGTTTAAAACTGGCAGGAATCCACATGGGAAGCATCGTGATGTAACAAGCGAGTAAAACGAGGAGAGGAGGAGGCAGCAGCGGGAGGGGAGAGAAGGGGTCCTACGGCTGCTTCCCTTGCGGGAACAAGCAGGAACCATCTGTTCAAAGCTCGCTCCCGCAAGGGAATCGCCAAACGTGCACGCTATGCCATTGAAAGCAATGCAACGCGTACTAAAGGTCTGTCCTATGCAGCACATGCACGCTGCATAGGCGAGACCTAAAGAAACCATCTCGATATAGGTCGTTAGAAACACGCCCCCCTCTGGGAGCGGAAACCGGCACAGCAACAAGTTCAGGAGATGGGAGGAAATCCTCATGGGCAGTCTGACTCTCACGTAGAACAGATTCCTAAGTGGATTGTCAAGTACTAGACAATCCCTTAGGTGCGATTTTTATACTGTTTGGAGACGTTTCTTTCTTGACCGCTCTAAGGACTTCAGGGAAACTTAGTTTTGGTTCAGGTTTTCAGTTGGGGCACATTCATTCCACATCCGAATCCCAGTCAACCAACGATGTAGGAAAGGCGTTAGCTTTAGTTTTGGGAATGTGCTTATGCTGTTGTCGGATTCTTGTGTCCCTATTCACCACCATAGCAGTTGGTCCATACAGAACTTGACGCAAGACACAACAGCGATGTGGTTCATCATCATACAAGGGGGAGTAGGGTCTCACCTCCTTTGCCTGGAAGCATTGAAACTGTGGTCTTGGGCACACCACCACCTCCCTCTCGGCGAACCTGAACAACATCAGCCTCACCCAACTGGTTTTTGAACCCACACAAAGTCAGACACACACTGGACTCCATTTTTACCTCTGGACCGACCACACCATTGTTTACTTCACCATCTCCGACACTCAGCACACCAGCCCCAAGCATCACAGAGTCTCCCACCGGAGCTGGGGCAAGGTAACTGAGACAGTGGACCCAGGCCCTCAGCGCCACCCAACCCGAAGCTTTATCAGACTTTAACCAGGCCATCCAGAACTTCCCCGCATGGATCTTCAAATGCCCTGACAATCACCCCGATGAAACCAGCAAATAACAACAAATCCTCAAAACAAGCCAGCTGGCACACCCTAGAGTTCAGAACCACCAAGCACAACTGTTACCAACTCACGAAACAGTGGTGCGCCACAAGGAACCCCTCTGACAGATCCACTCTCAAAGCAGCCCTCAGCAACTACCACCGGCGCAGCAAGGAAGCCAGGAGAACTGCCATCACAGCCCGCATGACCACATGACAGAACTCTTCAAAATAGTCCAGGAATTTTCAAACCCAGCAGCCACAGAGAGCACAATCCACCCCTCTCAAGAACTATGTGACACCCTCTTGGACTGCTTCCACAGCAAGATAGCCACCATCTACAACAACTTCGACCACCGACCCACTGCTCTCAACCTCAACAGCCTTGACCAACCAGCACACACCAGCCGAATGATCACCACTTTGTCTCCGCTCACCACTCAGACCACCATGGCCATCAAGTCATCCATTCACTCCGGGGCACCCACCGACCCCTGCCCCATCTTTTCAACCTCTGAATTGACCCTATCAGCACAGAACTTACCAGCATCATCAATGTCTCCATCACCACAGCAGCCATCCGGAAAAGATGGAGAAACAGAGGTCAAACCACTCCTAAAGAAACCCTCCACCGACCAGAGTGAACTAAAAAATTATCGACTGATCGCCCTGCTCCCCTACCCGGCCAAAGTACTTGAAGGCCATCAACAAACAGCTTACCGAATACCTGGAACAAAACCATCGACTTGACACCTCCCAATCAGGATTCTGCACCAACCACAGCACTGAGACCGCCCAGATTGCTGCCACAGACACCTCAACCGTTGAGACTGTGTCCCTGAACCTCCTCGACCTTGCTGCTGCTTTCAACACAGTCTCCCACCACACCCTCATCAACTGACTCTACAGGATTGGCACTCAACAAAACTCCCTCAAGTGTATCACCTTTTTTCTCACAGGACGCACACAGAATATCCGGTTGCCTCCCTTCACCGCCGAACCCAAGTACATCTTAGCAGGTGTACCCCAAGCATCATCCCTCAGTCCCACCTTGTTCTGCACCTATATGGCCTCCCTCGCAGCCATAGTCAGATCCCATGGCCTCAACATAATTTACTACACAAACAACACTCAACTCATCCTCTTGCTCACTGAAGACCCCTCCACCACCAGAATCAACTTCTGCAACGCCATGACTAACATAGCAAACTGGATGATAGACAACTGCCTTAAACTCAACTCCATCAAGACCAAACGACTGATCTTCGTGAAGTACAAAACTATATGGGACCACAGCTGGTGGCCAGCAGAACTCTGACAAACACCCACACCTACAGACCATGCATGCAACCTAGGCATCATTACTAATGATTCCAAGATTTAAGCGCAAACAAATGGGGAGGCTCACGATTTTCTGTGTTGGGGCCCCCAATTCTGGAACTCCTTGCCGATTGAGATGAGGCACACGATGGATTACATGAGCTTCAGAAAAAAACTGAAACCTTGGCTTTTCACTCAGGCCTATTGCTATATTCAACTTCTGGGGTGGCTTTCAACTTCATGCCAAGAGACCTCTGGTGTACGTGCGCTCAACAAGTTCTCTATAACATAACATCATCCTTGACCGCAAACTGACCATTAAATGACAAGTCAACGCAGTCGCCGCCTCCTGCTTTCACACCCTTCCCACATACTGTAGAATCTTCAGATGGATCCCAGTCAACACCAGACAGACCATCACTCATGCCCTCATCCCTATCCGACCCGACTACGTGAATGCTCTCTATGCCGGCATCTCCACCCGGCTCCTCAAAAGACTCAAGACCATACAGAATGCTGCACCAGACTCATCCTGGACCTCCCCAAAGGGACCCACATCACACCACAGAATCCACCACTGGCACTCCATCCCGAAGAGGTGCCAGTTCAAGATCCTCAGGCACACCTACAAAGCTCTGGATGATCAAGGACCAGCCTACATCAACCATAGACTGAATTCCCACTTACCCGCAAGACACCTGCGCTCCTCCTCACACACCCATGCGCGCAACTCCCACATCAGTTGCAGCAGGGGCTGCTCCTCCTCCTACATCGCCGCCAAGACCTGGAACGACCCACCCCTTCATCTTCGAACAGCACCCTCTCTGGCAGGCTTAAAGAAACTCAAGACCTGGCTGTTTAACAGAGAAATCTCACCCACAGCGCCCAGATACCCTTAGTGAGGACAGTACTGCGCTACCCAAAAGCTGATTAATTGATCGATTGGAAAAAAGCTCTATGATGCCGCCAGCGCAGGCCACTTAATATTGCTTTTTTGTGTTAGAAGGGACAGGACAATAAACTCAACATTGGGGGGGGTTATTCTGGGGACAATATCAACACGCCTGCAGAGTTCAATTAACATTGAACGTGCAACTTCTTAAAATAAACTGCTTTATGTTCTTCCTATGTGTGTGCTTGGATTAAAGATTAACACAACCGCAGGGCTGTAAATGAGTGACACTGGAGATGTTTTCACTTTATTTTTCCTGTGTGTGATTTGATGCAAGTGTCAGAGTAAGTGCCTCGAAAAGCACAGTGTCCTTCCAGAGTGGAAAGTGGCTTTGCCATCGTATGTATGACCAGAACAGGTTTTTATTCTTCTGGACACTTCAAGGACCAATCGCCTGTCCCTCCATATACTTGCATCTTCCTTAATGTAGTAAAATGAGTGTGTGGTGGTGTACCTACTTATGTTTACTGACAGAAATCTAAAGAGAAAGCTACTGCGAGCTTTACAGATGAGGATTTTAGTTGGTGGTGGGAACCACAGACTCAGGGACTCCAGCGTACACAGTTCTTAGAAAAAACTATTTCTACAACATTTACCCCCACTTTCTAGCAGCATTCAAGACCAACTCATCCCCATTGTGTAGCAAAAGCACCCCCGAATAACGAAGGAAACAAAGGTCATTGTACTGGCTCAGCAGTACTCGCATCATTGTTGCGTGACTCACAGCACCTTTCATATATTTCCAAATTGGATTGGTTGCCGCTATTCGTGTAATTAGGTTACTGCGCCTCTCCACAACAGAACCCTTAATTGGGAATTGCCCCAATCCCACCCTACCTCCTTTACTATGCGCCAAGACGCACAAGTGATCCAACGTACCTCCGTGCGACCGCAGTAATCCCTTCCGGCATGCTATTATGCTTGGCTATAATTCCCTCAGGCATGTAATTTTTACGTCCTGATGATGATCCCAATATTGTTTCTACGGAATCAAAATGTCATCGACCTTGTATGCACCGTAAACACAATTGAATTAATTACTGATGTGTAACGGTGTGTCTACATATTGTTTGCTTGTTGCATTTCTTTATACAAGTTACAAGCTTTTTTGTCCGGCCTGAGCCTTTTTCTGTATTTGTGAATTTCTGTTCATTTGTCTTGGTTATATACGTTGCGTTGGACGCAGGATTGTGTCCCACTTTATTCTGGTGTTTTACGTGATTTGATACATTGTAAAATTTTCTGTCAGACAGCTCTAATATAGCACGGATTTCAGGCCTATATTCATTGTTTTCTGTGTAGATCTCCCCTGTCAGCGACTATTTTGTAATTGTAACATTCATTCCAGGTTTAGCATGTTCAGAGTCCACATTGGAGAGCTGGGTCCGTTATACTGCTTCTCTTTGATCTCAGTGCATTCCCTCATGGCCATGAATATTTGACAAGGTATTTCACACTAATGCTGGGATGGCCAACCTCACGATCTATTTGCTATTTACTCGCACCATTTGGTATATACATGGATTGGAGGATGATCATAGGACCTCATCATCTCTGGAATTTCATGCCCGAACTGCATTGTACATTGCATTACGGTCACAGTTTTAAATTTATTCATATCTTAGTTTGGTAAAACTCTGAGCACACCACCTTGCTGCCGTTTTCAGGTAATAAAGTTGGAGTAACTGACGCTGTGGGTGGGGTCATACGTGGAATTCATGGGATAAAAAAACTGCATTCAACAACATTTTTAGACTGTTTAGTCAAAAAGGTTGCACGGGATAAAGGGTGAATGAACTGAAGGTTGAAGGAACTGAAGGGTGCCCCTAGCACGAGGTATTTATTTGTGGCCATCGTCTTTTATTAGTTGCTATTAGATTGTTTGAAATAAATATTTTTCTGACTTGCGCAAAAAATGCAAGTTATTTGATTGCATTGTTTTTTAATTGATCATTTCCCACCAACCTTGTGTAATTTCTACTCCAACTTTGTTTATGCCGTACCCCCTTCTTATTGGTCTAGAGAGGTGGCAGATCATAAAATCAATAAAACAATTTTGACCCCGAATTCGGAATGGAAATGTGAAGTTCAATGCTTGTGGCATGTGTCGCTGTAGCGACACATGCTGTAGATGCTCGTGCCATCTAATGTTGGGCTCGGACGTGGGCACGTTTTTTTCTTCTACAAAGTAGTCTTTCGAGTCAAAGGGTATAATGACTTAACCTATTACTGGTAATGCACACAGGCATCAGCACCATCGTTAGATTGTTTTTTATCTGCCGTCAGGTTTAGGCATGCTCCTTTGAGCTCCGGTTCAACACCGTGTAGTGTTCTCGCTGGGTCCGCGCTTCCACGTTGGTAGAAACTACAGTTGCGTGCACTCGTCAGTTCCACTCATCGCGTATCTCCTGGTACTCCATTCGGCTGTCAGACAATTTTGATCCGTGTTCAATGCCTGGCCCCTTCGGGCCTCCATCACCTCCTCAGTGCACAACAATGTCCACACGATAGAAAGGACTCCGTTCTGTTTCTTCCTGAAGTGTTATGCCAAACACCCAAAGAAAGACCTTCAGGATGTCTGTAATCTCTTCTGGTCCTCAACCACCAGTAGGACTCCGGCTCATCATACCTAGCCTTTCGAAATAAAAAAACACTCCAAAACAGCAGAGTCAGTTGTATCACCTCTGCATCAATGGCATATCACCAAGAGGAAAACACTCCAGACTTCTTCAGAGACCAGGACACCGAAGGCCACCCACAGCCTGAGACTTCCATTGCCAAGGTAGAGGAGCTGTCAGAGTAGAGTACCGGCTCCAACGCCGAAGTGGACAAGCTGCAACCTGCTCCGCATCCGGTGTTGAGGTCTGTTGCAGAGAGTACTAACCTCCCACTGACTGCCCCTCAACAACACTCTCACGAGGCAAGAGCCTCAAGCTTGCAGCCAGTCATGAGGCCTCCGGTCCACCACTGTCAGAGCCGTGGTCGGCACTGAACAAAGGAATCGGACCAAACGCCCACCCATCCCTCAGCATTGAAATCCATCTTGAAAGCCTGTCCCTTCCACTTCAACCACTGCTCTGGCTTCGAGAAAGCCATTGAGGCTTGCATTGGAGTACAGGCCTTCGGAGCCAAAATCTAGCATGACACCAGTAGGTAATCGAAAATCTGACACTCCAAAAAGACCACCTCCACCTCTGCTGCTTCTGAGTATCATTACCAGCCAATCCTCCAGCTCCTCCAAGAGGGACTTGACGCCAGAGAGCAGCGTATACACATCCACCCAGGTACCAGGCAGATCTTAGCCAAGCCTCCGGCCAAAACAAAGGACCATGTTCCTCCACAGCTAAAGCTGACTTCTGAGGAAGCCTTAAATCCTCCTTCAGAGCAGCACCTAAAAAATTCTGGTGCCATAACTAAGGTACCTCTCCAACACCTCCGTTGTTTCATCCACTTCCTCCTCCTCATTTGCCTCCTTCACTACTCTCTACTAGATAGCCCTCTCCACTACTGCATTTGGACCCTTTGCCAAATTCACCTTCGGGTTCTCTTCCACCCGGGGCGAGATAGTCCAGGGTCCCCCTATGACCCATCATATGACACACGTCCCTACAATGACTCTTGGGAGGATTATGACGTGGAGCCCCTGCTGATACTGACCCAGACCTCTACCCAGCCAAATATGTCCCCCATCCCAGATGACACTATCTCACATAGAAAGGCTTTGCAAAGGATAGCCACCTTTCACAAGGTGGAGATGCACAAGTAGACTGAGGAGGATGACTTCCTTATGGAGACCCTCTAGTCCACGCATAGGTCTATGCATTATTTGCTTATGGTTGGAGGATGTTAAGGCTTACAACTGATATCTTTAAGGAGCCGGTAAAGACGAGAATTTACCATGCATCAAGTTGATACAGAATAAAAGACATCCACTTCGGACCCACCTTGTATCAGGAGTCAACCACCACCCTACTCCCTGGTTGTGTACACAGCACTAAAGCATGAGAGTTTTTTAAGGGTAGTTGAGATGCAACCCTTCCTACCAGGAGAGTAAAAAGATTGATGAGCCAGGCAAACGTGTTGCTGCCCAATCTGCTGCACATTGGCTATTGCCAGTTCAGTGGGCCTGCTCTCTCAGTATAGGAGAGCCCCCTGGGATGAAATGGAGGAGTTAATTCAACACCTCTTGGGCCAGTATAAGAAAAGGGGTCAGCAGTTGGTGGCGGAAGGTAAAACCGTAGCCAATTCCAATATTCGATGCACCCTGGAAGCAGCAGACACAGCTACTCTAAGTGTAAACACCAACGTCCACCTTCACAGACATGCTTGGCTATGTGTGTCTGCTTTCAACCCAGAGATGCAGCAACATCCGGTCAACTTGCCTTTTTATGGTGAGCATCTGTTCAGTCCGTAAGTTGACCAGATATAGGAAAACATTTAGAAGGACACCAGAAGCAGCCAGAGCCATGGGTGCCATAAAAACAGACCACATCTGCCCGTGGCTCCTTTTGCCACACATCATTCCGCAGAGCGGATGAGGTCCCTACACCCGAGGCAGCCACGTCCTTCCCCAGACAATAGCAGCAATAAACACACGCTTGGGTTTACTACAGGGGAGGATAGAAGTACAAGAAAAGAGGCAGGGGAAAGGGTGCAGCCCCCAAAGAGGGACACACGTTCCCAACGGTAACTCTCTTACCCTTCTCCCCAAGCATATAACACCTGTCTGGGGCAGATTGCGAGGGTTTCTGTCCCAGGGGACCAAGATCACCTTAAACCAATTAGTTACAGATATAGCAAAAGGTGATTGTCTAGAACTCACACAAACATCACCAAACTTGTCCCCCCTCCCTTCCCACTGATACAGACTTATCCTGCAACATCAGCGCCTACTCCCAGAAGAGAGGCAGCCACTGCTCAACAAAGGGGCCATAGAACGCATACCACCGCAACACCTCAGCAAAGATGTATAATCCATATACTTCCTTTTTCCCAAGAAGGCCTGGTCCCTCTGGCCCATCCTCGACCTCAGGGCCCTCAACAAGTGCATCCTATCAGAGCACTTCCATGTGGTGACACTCCAGGATGTCACTCCTCTACTTCAGCATGGCAACTTCATGACCTCCTGGATTTGTAGGACACCTACTTCTACATTCCCATCCACCCCACCCCAGCACATCGATGGATCCTCCAGTTTGTGATAAGTGGTGCTGTTCTTCTGAGTGACCAGAGCTCCCAGGGTGTTCAGAGTGTCTTGCCACTCACCTCAGACAGAGTGGTGTCCACATTTTTCCTTACCTGGGCACTTGACTGACCAAAAGTGCAACAGAGCTGCGATGCCTAGAGCACACCCAAGCCACCATGTAGCTCTTGCACAGCCTAGGCTTTACCGTCAATGCCACAATGTCCCATTTCCAGATCCTGTAAGTACAACCCATCCTCAGGGCTATACTTGATCCCGTGTAGGGAAAGCATACCCCAGCCTGGCAAGGGTATAAGTATTCCAAGTGCTGCTTCCTCTTTTTCAGCCAGATAGTCAGGTAAAGGAAAGGTCATGCACCTCCTAGGGAAGATGGCATCTTGCATTTTTATAGTTCCACATGCCAGGTTCCACATGCGTCCATTGCAGAAGTACCTAGTAGCACAATGGACACAAGCACATGGTCAATGGGAAGGATCTAGTGTTGATCTGTGGCCGTACTCCTCACTATCTGCAGTGGTGGAATGCCAACAATCTGTTGCAAGGCCAGCCCTTCTTTGACTCAGTGCTGCGGAGATCATTCACAACGGATGCCTAGCTTACCAGTAGGGTAGCACACCTTCAGGAGCTGACCATGCAAGGGATGTGGATGCCCGATCAACAGGTTTTCCACATCAACCACCTAGAGATGCTAGCCATCCAGCTAGCCCTCAAGGTGCTCTTTCCTAACATTCAACACAAGTGACATTAGTCCGGATGGACAACACAACTGCCATGTTTTACTTCAAGAAACAGGGTAGCACGCTCTCCCTACACTTGACTGTACTAGCTCGGAGTATTTGGTGATGAGCGATACAGCACATACTAGTAGCGGGCAACAGTTACACAGACCTGCTCAACAGGATGCAGCAATAAGTCCATGAAGGGGAACTCCACCTTCAAGTCCTCATACTGTACTTTCTACGATAGGGGGGGGGGGGGTTCCCACAGATAGACATGTTTGCCATCGCAGGAAACACAAAATGCCCAAACTTCGCCTGTAGGTTCCCAAACCTGCAGCTGATGGTCAATGTATTATGGATGAATTGTTCTGGGATAGTTGCTTACGCTTTTCCGCCTCTCCCATTTCTTCCATTTGTGGTTTGCAGGTGTCAGAAGACATCCCTAACCCTCATCTTAGTAGTCCCAACTTCGGCTAGGCAGCCCTGGTTGACAACTCTCCTAGAACGATCTCTAGTGCCTCGAAAGAAGGTACCCAGTCGGCCGGATCGTCTATCACAGAATCAAGCCATACTCATGCATCCCAACACCAGACAGTTCAACTTTGCTATTTGGCTCCTGAAGTCTGAGTTTTAGTATCTCAACCTCCTTCAGAAGGTATGGCTGTCCTTAAAGAGGCCTGCAGGCCCACAAACAGTCTGCTACGCAGTTAAATGGAAAAGGCACTTGCACTACTGTCTTACTAGACATATTGCCCCTCTTCAAGAAGCAATCCAGGATATTGTCTGTTCACTGCTCACCTGCAGAATTAAGGCCTTGCATATACTTCCAGGCTTAATTTGGCAGTTGATGCCACTTCCTTACAGAACAGAGAACACGCTTTCTTTTTCAGGGTTCCTGTTATTGAGGTTTTTATGGAGGGACTCAAGGTATCCCTCCAAGAGTGGCCCCAGCATGGAACTTCAGTATTGTTTTAGCAAGGCTTATGTGATCTCCTTTTGAGCGAATCACTCAGGCACCTTCCAATTCCTCTCGTGGAAGGTAGCTATTTAGTTGCGATCACTTCCCTCAGGCGTGTCAGAGCTTCAAGCGCTTACCCTGATAGAACCCTTTTTCCAAGTTCAACACGATAGAGTAGTCTTAGGACAAACCCTAAGTTCCCTCCTAAGGTCGTTTTTAGTTTCCATCTTAATCAAACTATAGCACTTTGTGTTCTTCCCACATCCAGAGTCTGTAGCAGAACGAGCTCTTCATTCATTAGTTATAAAAGTAGCACTTATTTATTACATTGATAGGTCCTAAGCCATTCCGAATGAGATAACTGCTCTTTGTTTCTCTAAACCACACAGTCTGTGTTATTTACAAAGCAGGTATACCACATTTGTTGGTCAAATGTGTACACACCTGCTATGCCAAAGCCAAGTGACTGTTGCCTGTTCCGCCAGGCCCCACTCATCCTGAAAAAAATAGCAGCTTCTATGGCTTTCTTGGGTAACTGGAAGATCAGAGAGATAAAACAAAATTATTGGAACTAACATCATTTTAATAGAGTCTAGTCTACCCCACCAGGATAAAAACAAGGGATGCCAACGAGTTGTAGAGTCATTTAGAGTCGTTTGTAGATTTTTTATATTTAGTGTTAGTGTCTGTAATAGAGGATTTGAACCATAAACCTAAGTATTTGATCTTAATTGGACTCCAGTGAAAAGAAGAAGCCAAAAAATCTGCATGGAAACAAAATTTATTTAGAGGGAGAATTTCACATTTATCCACATTAAGTTTGTAACCTGATACAGTCGCAAAATCAGAGACTTCTGATAAAAAGGATGGAATGGAGGTTTGGGGGTTAGGAATGAATAAAAGAATATCGTCTGCATAAGCAGAAAGTTTCAGATGTTTATCCCCATAAGGGAAACCAGTAATATCTTTATTCATTCGAATTTTTGTTAAAGATTCTAATGCCAAAATGAAAAGAAGAGGAGAAAGAGGACATCCTTGTCTGACACCTCTGAAGAAGGGAAACGAGGAAGAAACAAGGCCATTATCTAAGATAAAAGATCTAGGAAAGGGGTACAATAATGAAATATAAGAAAGAAATTTCGGACCAAACCAAACGAGCTGAGAATATAAATTGCCAATTAACCCTGTCAAATGCTTTTTCAGCATCTAATGCAATAGCAGCTAATGAATGGTGGTAGGAATAGGATTTACTAAGTACATTGAAAAAGAGCCGGGTGTTGTCAGAAAGTTGACGACCCTTAATGAAACCGCATTGTTCTTTACCAATTAGTTTAGGTAAAATTTTGTCGAGACGAAGCGCAAGAATTTGTGCAAATATTTTGTAATCCAGGTTGATTAAAGAAATAGGTCTATAATTTTTACATAAAGTATGATCCTTATTATCTTTAGGAAGAAGGCAGATTAAGGCCTCCTGAAAGGAGCCTTCAGATTTTTTAGACGATATAAAAAATGAAAATAATTGGTGAAGTTTAGGAACAAGTAGATTGGAAAAATGTAAATAGAATTCTATCGTGAAGCCATCTGGCCCAGGAGCTTTGCCTTTTTTAAGCACCTGAATGGATTCCAGAATATCTTTAGGGACTATATCCGCTTCTAAGGAGGCAAAATCTATTTCCGGAAAGGAAGGAGAGGGAATAGAGGACAAATGATGATCGATGTCTGTTAATAGGGGAGGAGATTCCGGAGTATAAAGATTTTGATAAAAGTTAGTGAATTCCGACAGAATATCTTCATCTTTATGAAGTGTGATATTGGTTGAGGAGACAATAGATTTGATTTTTGTGCGCTCTCTTTTAACTTTAAGATAATTGGCAAGAAGGTTGCCAGCCTTATTTTGTGCGCTGTAATATTTAGCACTATATTTAAGTAAATATAAATTTGCAGATTCCGTGGAGAGTTTATTAAAAGAGAATTTGGCCTTGAGAAGTTTATCCAGGTCTGATTGAGATTTAGTTAAGTAATAAGAATGTTCCAATTGTTTAATTTGCGTATTAATTGATCGCAAGGAATGAGAGGCCGTGCGTCTTTTATGGGAGACAAATGAAATAATGAAATCTCTAGAAGCAGCTTTAAAAGTGTCCCATAACACATGAGGGGATATCAGAGGAGACTCATTTTCTGTAAAAAATAGGGATGAAAAATCAAGGAAGGCTGGAGTAAATTTGGGATCCAATAGGAGAGAATTATTAAACCTCCATCTCCTAGTACCTTTTATGGGGGGGGTGGTAAATCTAGACGCAAGGAAACTGGAGCATGATCAGAGATTAAAATAGAGCCTATTTCAGAATGGGTAATATGTTGGGTCAAGGCTTTAGAAATGAAAATGTAGTCCATCCGGGACTGGGAAGAATGACCAGGTGAGTAATATGTGTACTCCCGAAGTGTAGGGTGGCAGAGTCTCCAGGAGTCAACAAGAGATCGTTGAGATATAGTGGAGGTAAATTGAGTGTGCATGAGAGAGGATGAGAAATAGGAATTGGACCTTCTATCTAAAATAGGATCCATAATCATGTTACAGTCACCCCCTAAAATGAGATAATCATCAGAATATTGCATCAATGAAGCAAGTATCTGGGGCCAAAATAATTTTTATCTTGTATAGTGGGAGCATACAAATTAAAATTAGTTAACGGGATTTTATCAATCAACAAGGATACAGTAACCCATCTACCATCAGAGTCGTTGTCTTGGTTTATAACTTTTGATATTTAACCGCTTATGACAGAGAATAGCAACACCATTACGCTTCCCTGAACCAGGAGACGCAAAAAACATGGCCCACCCAATTACGGCGTAATTTGGTAACTTCAACATCTTTTATATGAATTTCTGGTAATAACACAATATCTCCTTTTAAGGTTGCTAAATGAGAAACTCGTTGCCGCTTAATAGGGGAACCCAAACCTTTAACATTCCAAGTAAGTATATTCAACGACATCTAAAAATATAAATTATATCAAAAAAGCTGTGAGAAAGTAAATTATGTACAAGAGTAAAAAATAAAACATCATATAATAATTTGGGAGAATGAAGTTGCAACTAGAGGAATATTGGTAAAATAAGGCAAAGCAATATGAAATAGGAAAGAGTAATGAAATAGGGAGATTGAAAGTAGAAAAGTATAAAATGGGAAAAGAGAGAATTAGAGGTAAGCAAGAAGAGAAATACCAGAGGTAGAAAAAGGGCCAGAAATAGAGGTGAAAAGAATAAATATTGGAAAGGAAAAGTAAAAAGAAACGCGTATAACAAAAAACAAAGGGACAAAACGAAAGAAACATTTGATGAAAAAATATAACAAAAAGGCATACCACAAGAAAAGATGAAGAACGGGGTTGGTGAAGCCACATAAGGGAGATAAGACTCTGAACGGGAGATCTCAGGACGAGACGGTAAGGAGGGGACATCCGCCAGGCAAGCTGAGGAGGACAAGAAACGACGAGGGACCACAAGACTGCTACCTGATAAAAGGAAGAAAAAGGAACATATTAATCCAACATAATGCTACATAATACATTAGGAAGGAAATTAAACATCACTAAGGGAGAAACAAACAGATACTACTGAAATAAATTAGTCTGTCATGACTGAGGCACTTCCATGGACTCTGTTCTGCAGCTGTTCAAAAATTGTTGGAGAAGCGCTGGATCTTCATAACTAGTTGTTTTATTATTATATGTCACTTTGAAGAGACATGGATGGAACAAACCGTAGCGTGCATTTAGGCTGCGTAACGCAGGTCTCATCTCCAAGAACCTTTTCCGACGTTCAGCAGTTGTCTTGGCATAGTCCTGAGCAAAGAAGAGATTAGAACCATTCCAAGAAATGTTCCCGCGTTGCTTGGCAGCATGAAGGACTCTGAGTAAATCTGTATACTTTTAATTTAAAAAATACAAAATAACTCCTCTCGGTTTAGTAGATGATGATGAAGAACGGGCTATCGATGCGCCAGTTGGATATTCAATGAAGGGGTTTCAGGAAGACCCAGAAGGGTTGGCAAAAAAGACTTAAAAAAGGAAATTGGATTAGAGCCTTCAAGTCCTTCAACTAATCCGTAAATGCGTAGGTTATTGCGCCTGTAGCGATTTTCTAAATTTTCAATCTGCTGTTTAAGTTGTTCTATGTCTTTAGAGATGAGAGGAACTTGATTTGTAAGTCCTTGAACAGAATCAACACGCATTTCTAGGTCCCCAACTCTCTTTTCAGTGAGAGACCAATTGGCTTCCAGATTCTGAAGTCTGGTGTTAGTTTCTTCCATATGTGGTTTGAGAGCACGAATTTCGTCAAGAAGGAGCTCCATGGATATTAGGATGATGAATTAGTAGGAGAAGGTGGGTTAGCTTTCACTCGTTTGCCAGAAGTAGACGGTGACGCGGAAGGTATTTTGGAGCCTTGTTTAGTGCTTAGACGAGGAGTGAGTGAAGTAGAAGTCTTGGAACCAACAGAGTCTTTGAGATTATCATCGATGTGATCCTGTAGGACGTCAAAAGGATTGTAGATCTCTAAACCCGCCTCATTAGAGGGAAGAGCACCACTACAATTAGTGCGAGGCATTGTGATATGTGACAGTGTGAAGAGAGACACTTCGCATACAACGAAGAAAAAAGATTGTTATTATGGAGTCACTCAGAGTCCCCCAAAAGGAAACAGAGCCAAACTCGTGAAAAAATGAAAAGAAAATTAGGGAACATTAGTCCAGGCGGAGTCAGCCTAAAAATCCAGGAGTGAAGTAAAAGAAATAGTGTTCAACAGCAACGGAAATCACATTAGTTGAGAAGGCATCAGTGCGAACATCACCAGGGACCAAATAAAATGAACGCTGACCAAAAATGAAAAAAGTAGGCTGCAATAATAAAAACGGGCATTCAACTGCTAACCAACACCGTCTCACAGCCTCAGGCGGGAAGTATAGGAGCACTGAAAAAACAAAATGGCGGCCGCGACGGTGAGGTAACAAACAATTATAAAAATATGCCTGCCGGTCTCACCCTATGCGCAAATAATGGTAGCATTCTGACGAGCCCAAGTTCCGACCGCCAAATCATGTGGTTCCGAAGATTGTGGAGAAGGATTGTTGCCTGCAGAGGTCACGCTACCTCACGTCCCGACGGAGCTCCCGGGAACAGCGGCCATCTTCCGAGGCTCCGAAGCCACGCCCCAATGATACATTTTCTGAGTGATGAGATCCCATAAAAGAAACAGTACCAACATACCACATTATTTACCCCCTTTACAAAAACCAACCCCCCCAAAAAATAATAATAAAACTAAGATAAATCAGTCTAACAAATTTACAGGTAATTTAACTTCATGTAAACTACCTGTCAAGCCTTCCTGAAAAACATTGTTATTTGCAGATGGAGCATTATAATTAATTGCAACAAATTTGGGCTGTTGCTCCACCATTTTGTTATTTGCCTATGATTCAGAAATAGTCTCCAATTCAGTCACCTGACTGTTGGTTGAAGAAGCAGATAATTCAATGACCTAAGAACTTACAACATCAGATATTAACATTGAGTCACATATTCCTCAAATTTCCAGCAAACCTTGTGGTACAAGTGTGATTATAGATTTCAGCCTGAATATCAGAAACAGGAATACGGTTACTTTTGTTTCTCCTTCTTTCATGTAGCAACACCCAACCTTTACTAATCTGTACTGGTGGAGTACATTTGAAAGCTCCAGTTTTCACCTTATAATGTGTTTAAGGTTGAGCCTGGGCAGCACATGCTCTTCTCCTAGAATATAAGCTTTAAGCACCACCCATGTTTTCAATTTGCTTCTCTTACTGTCTTTTGTAAATGTCCGCTTTTGATTGGTGGATAGGCCTGCTGGTCCCTCCTTTCGGGCATTCGTATCCTCCCATGAGGACTGCCCCTGTTACATGTGCTTATACACTTCACGTTATTTCTCAAACTTCAAGAGCATTCCTTCTTTTGGTTGTCCTGCCTCTGCTCATGTTCCTGCCATGAACCCTTTGTGGCTGCTTCATTTTTAGGTCTCGCCTTGCTATCGCGTAAGCGAGACTATTGTAAGGGGCTCCCAAAAGTGCTCCGAAAAGCGGATTGCATGGCGAGCACGCGCACAATCACGCGCATCGTGCCGCCATGCAATCCGTTTGGCATCGCACTTTAAAGGGTCCGCTCCCCCGCCAAGCGCGCGCACCACTTACCGCCAGGCTTGTTACAAATGTCTCTGACATCACGAAGCGCATCAATCGGAAACCATTGCTCATATTTTGTGGCATTGTTGGCGTTTTTTATTGTGCGCATTAGTCATTGCATCGTCAGAAACAAGCACTTCTGTGTTTTTAATGTGCTGCAATGTTTATGTTGAGGCGGTACTTTTAGATTAGCTGCTTCATGCTTTACTTCTCTACTGAAGATCGCCACGTTCTCTTTAAAACGAATTGCAAATACTTTGGCAGGAAATGAATGGATTTTGTATTTCCTTTTTGTGCTCAGCAACAAAATGCACTTTTTTCATTTTTCGTTTCGTAAGACCTACAATTTGTCGTGAGTCGCGCTTGACAGCTTTGAGTGTTGGAGGCGGTGACAGCACAATTGAGAGGGGAGATTGCACACTCAGCTGAAGTGGAGCACTCGGCTGCCTTCAATATCACGGCCCCTTCACATCTATTGAGTGACTCGCAAGATGGCCACGGTCACCTGGATCCGGATATTGTAAACCTTGATCACACGGCCTTTTCAGCTTGAGTGCGGCCCATCAACCACTCTGGTACTTTAGAAGTGGTGGGCTGGTCAGGGAAGAAGTGCAAGGCACCCGTGCACTTGAGTGGCTTACATCACCACAGGCATTTTTCACAAATGTACAATATATCCCCTACATGGAAAAGTGCAATGAATATCTATTCATGTTGACAGGGAACAGAAGAGGGCTCTGTCATCACCATGAAAGATATTAGACGTGGCCAGTGTGGCTGTTGCCACACCACAAAAAGGCTTAGTGCATAGTGGATGTTGGGGGGGTTAGATCTGTGTGCCCCCCTCTGCGCTTTACTCTTCAGATGGCCTGGGATGGGGGTGCTCTCCTGACTCATCTCATTGCGAATTTGGAGGAAAGCGATTTGAATTTCCAGAAGCCGGCCTCTTTCATTGCCTCTCGCTCCCAATGTCGCTTCTACAATTGAAACCACCTCCGTTTCTGATCGAACACCCGCTAACATGCCACGATAAGTAGGGTGCAAAGAGTGGGCAATGTCTTACTGACCTTGACCCGGACAGCTCCACTGCAAAAGAGCAAGTTGGGCAGTAGAAGGGTCTAGCTCAGTACTTTGCTGTTTCTGAGAATTGTCATTATTGTGCCATCTAGCTCTACGCTGATCCTAGGATGATCCCCACGTTTGGCCGCTTAGATCTTTCCTCGGTACCACCATCTCTGCTCTAGTTCCTTCCCTATGACTTTATTTTATGTTCATGGCCAAACCATGCTTGGTTTAGTCCTCCAGTATGGATGTGATGTTAGGTCCAGTGTTTAGGTCACATTCTTCCCTGGTGGACTTTTTCATGGAACATGCTCTCCGTTGTGTAGGAAAGTTCAGAAACCATAATTTCCACAACAGGTTTAAAACCAGCACTGGCATAGCCAATAGGTCTCGCCTTTGGGACCTTATAAGTGTTTAGCAATGCAACAGTTGATGTTGTTGCACCGAGGATATTGTGCTGGATAACTAAACAATTATAAGGTCCCAAAAGCGAGACCTATTGGCTATGCCAATGCTTGTTCAGCTTGGCCCCTCACTTAATCTCCCTGTGCCGTCCCCCACACCTCCTCACCCCTCCCACAACCGTGCATGCCCACCCCCACCGAGGTTGCTGCTTGTTTGTTTGCTGTGGAGTATTGCCCAGGACAGACTCAGTCTGTCCAAGGCGATAAAGCAGCCTGTCCGCATGCTTCCTGGCAAAGGAAGGTTGTGGTTACCACAACCAAGTGTTCTTCCTGTACAGGTATAGTCCAGGTAGTGCTTGTTGGGCTATCTCAAAATATTGCAGGCATGTTTATTCTTGGGATTTTTGTTTATTTTGTACTTAATTATAAAATGAAATACTGAGTACTATCAGAGAAAGGCGGGAAACACAAGAACCTGACATGAAGCGCCCTTATTGGAAAGACATTGCAAGAATCATCATGACTCCAAACTAACCCCCCCCCCCCCCATACACATCTGTTTATAGCAGGTTTATTTGGTCTAAATATATCTCTTTAGAACACCGGTGCTCTGATCTTTTTGACTCCACGTTAAACACACTTTCTGTTGCGCATGCAACATCTGACTTGTCATCACTTTTTGCCCTGACTTTTAATACAAAGCGAATGTATCTCACCAAGACGGCCACGCTAGATCAGGCGTGCGTTAATCCCCCTTAATTGCTGCAAAGACTGCTCTGTGTACTATCACCTGACACTGCTGCGAGCACCACGTCCGCACATGGCGGTTGAGCCTCATTCGTTCTGTGAGTTCTCATGCTGCGTGATGCCTCTCTTCCGGCTGGGCCGAGCACACAGCGGCCAGGAGAGGGAACTCCAACGCAACCCCCACGCATCCATGTGTTCCATTTTAAGAGTACTGCACTGTGCTGTCTGTCGAAACACTGGAATTGTATGCATTTTGAGACCGAGTGAAGTTCTTAAAAAATCCATGTGCTTATGGGCCTGCTGGGAAGTCCATACCCCGACTGAGACAGCCTCTCATCCTTCAGAAGTCAATAAAATGAGTACTAGTGAGTAGTTTGAAGCACACACATGGGATTCGTCTGGTTATAGAGCCACAAAATGTGCTACGATAAATGTCATTGTTATTAGTTCACAGGTACTTTGCTAATACTAGCACTGCTTTCAAAGTTGATCTTACGAATTGTTTTGCTGTTTGTTGTTAAAAGGCTAAAATACTTAGGGGTGCTAGGTGGCGCTGGAGCAAGATGGCCGCGCAGTGGTGAGGCTCCCGTAGGTCGGCCCATCGATCTGCTGATTACTCCTGAGTAACGGATGTAACCCCTTCCCAATTGCCGCTGTGGGGTCCTGGCGTCTTTTGGCACCCTCGCTGCAAGTTTGAACGCCTAGCGTTGAGGAGAGCCGGAGTTGTGCCCCTGTCGGACTCTGGCCGGAGCCCTGCCCTGTCTGCCTGGAGCTGTGCGGTGGAGTGCGGGCTGGTGCGAGCTCGCGGCTCCCACGTGGTGTGTAGGCCGTGGCCTGCGGGGACGCGCTGGACGAGCTGAGCCCGGAGGCGAGGGGCGTTTGGCCCGGCGGGGCACCCCAGAGTGGACTGTGGAGGCTGCCTCTGCCTACGGTAAGCGGAAACCCTAATTGCGGCCTGGGGCGGCCCCTGTTGCTGGCGGGTGCGGCGGAGGACGGAGTGATTGGCGCTGGGCTGCTGTTACTGGCTGGCCTGTGAGGAGCGGCGTGATCGCAAGAGGCACAGGAGCCTGCTTGATGGGGGAGGCGACTGCTGCGGGCGCCCGAGTGCGCGCCGAGCTTGAATGCAGCCAACCTGTGGGGCAGTGATCGGACTCCCGGCGACTTACACTGGGCAGCCGGCTATGCTGTGAGAGGCCGCCGGATAAGGGACCCTGGATGCGGCTCGGCCGAGTGCCAGTGGTGTTGGGAGAGGCATTGGGTCCTCGCCGCTCCACCAAGCGAACCTGCTGGAGGAGTGGGACGGTGCTGCTGGGGTGCCGGGCGCCGCTGGGCCGACCACGCGGTGACGTGGGGCGCTGAAGATCCTCGAGGCCTTGACCGGCCATAGGTGCTGTGGATTGCGGCGAGGGACCTGGCCTGACGGGGCCCAACTTTGCTGAGTGGAGAGGGGGAGAGTTTTGCCCACGTGCTAGAGGGCTGGCCCCGAGAGTCCCGGCGGGGGAGTGTTGCTGCTGGGGGCCCCCCTGGGAGTCCTGGTGAAGAAGCCCACTGTCAGCAGGTGAGCGTGGCGTCCCGGAAATCGTTGGGGGGCCTAGCTGGATCTGCTGGGCCTCTGGGGCTGCCTGTGACCTGTTACCACTTGCCCCCCTGGCTGGTGCTACCCGAGAATACTCGAAATTATTATCCCTGTCTACAGATTGCGGATTGGAGTGACTTGCTTGTGACCGGAGCCATGGGTAAGCCTAGGGCCAAGGTTGATTCGGGTGTTGGGCCGGCAGGGGCGCCCTCCGGCTTACCACAGGGGGCTGCCGGGGACCCTGTGCAGCGGCAGCTACAAGAAATCTTGGCAGCTATAACGGACATGAAGGCTACCCTCCACCAAGATATTGCAACGGTGTCGGTTGGGCTCGGTCTGCTGCGCGATGAGCACAAGATGCTAGCAGGACGGGTCAAAGACACAAACGCATTTAGCGGAGTTATTGCCGGTTAAGGCGGAGGGTGAACACCCTGGAACGTCGGGCGGATGATGCGGAAGGAAGGAATAGGAGAAACAACGTTCGGGTGGTGGGGCTGCCGGAAGGCGTGGAGGAGAACGACATGGTGGGGTTCCTCGAGACCTGGCTTAAAACGGTGGTGGCCCCGGAGGGCTTGTCTGGCTTCTACACCCTGGAGCAGGCCCATAGGGTCCCGGATCTTCCCCTGGCGCCGGGAAGGCCGCCGAGGCCAGCCATTGCCCGACTACTCCACTACCGTGATCGGGACCTGCTGCTGCAGAGGTCAAGAACTGTGGGTCCTTTTGTGGTGGGGAACAGCAAGGTGACGTTGTTCCCTGATTATACACTGGAGGTCCAGCGGTGGAGGGCCTCTTACTTGGAGATCAAGAAAGCTTTGAGGAAGGCGAACTTGCAATATTCCCTCTTGTTCCCGGCGCGCCTCCGCGTGGTCCTCGATGACACATCCCATTTTCTTGACTCACCTGCGGAGGCCTGGGAGTGGATGGAAAAGCACACAGGGGGGCTGTCGGCTGCGGACCGCCGCGGAGGGTCGGCGCCCCGTGAAGGACTGTCTGGAGGCTCTGGTCTGCGGAGGCGGAGTGCCCGGCAGGGGCCCTCGACAGTACAGGCGGAACTGGAAAGGGCGGCGGCCTTGAGGGCGGTTGAGTCGGTGTCCGGCTCGCCTGGCCCGCTGGTACGGGATGAGGAGGGGACCTCTGCGGAGAGCGGAACGGATGACTCTTCGACCAGCAGTACGAGACTTCCGGTGGTCATGCCGCAGAGTGTGGATGATATACTCTGACTTAGGGCTGGGTCGAGATTGGAATGTGTTGGGTGCCTTGCTGTAGCGAACTGGATTATGTGCGGGATGGGAGGCTTTTGGGAGGGTGGTTCTTCTCTAGGCGGTTGATGCTGGCTGGCTGGCCGGGGTGCCAACCCTGGGCCAACTATGTCCACCCTTACCTCTGAAGTAGTCGGAGGAATGCTTGTTAAGTTACATGATGTTTGGATGGGTACTAGTTGTGAGGTAACTGTCCTTGGGAGGGGGGTTGGGGAGTTGTGGGATGTTTTTCGGGGTCTCCGGCATGACTGTAGTGGGCTGACTTTGAGGCACTGGATGTATTACAGAACATGGGTACACTAAATGACCTAAAGTGCATAACGTGGAATGTACGGGGCTTGCATACCATGAGCAGACGACATAAGATACACGCATACCTGGTCAGAAGGGGGGTGCATGTGGCGTTCCTCCAAGAGACGCATATTGCGGGTGGCGAGGGATTGGCGCTCCGCCGCAGATGGAGGGGGCAAGTGTACCATACCTCCTTTTCGGCATTTGCGCGGGGAGTACTGGTGTGGATTAGGGCTGGTGTCCCCTTCCAGATGGCGCAACAGGTTGTGGACCCGGAGGGGGCGGTATGTGCTAGTGCAGGGCAGGCTAGATGGGAGGGACCTTACACTGGGTAGTATTTACGCCCCGAACACTGGGCAACAGGCCTTTTTTGATTCACTGTCCCGTAAGCTTTCATCGTTCTTATCTGGCCCAGTCATGCTTGGGGGTGATTTTAACTCTGTTTCAGATGTTGCGCTTGACAGGTCCCATCTGCCGCTTTTGATGGCGCCGTCTGCTGGGGCTGCCAGGGCCCGTGGCGCATGGCAGGCCAATTGGGGGTTGTTGGACACTTGGAGGGAGCGTCACCCGGATGAGGGTCCCGCGGCGCCCGCTCATATCTGCATGCCGGCTCAACCCGGAGCTGTTGGACGATCCGGTCTTCCACGACGCGATTGGCGAGGAGGTGACTCAGTACTTCCGGGAGAATGAGGGCACTGCCTCCACGCTAGCGGTGGAATGGGACGCCTTCAAGGTGGTGGTGAGGGGGCTCTGTATTGCGCAGAAAATAGGGCTGTGGAGGGACCTCCTTAAGGACATGGACGCTGCTGATCAGCGCCTGCGCACCCTAGAGCGTGATCGCCCGGGACATCCGGAGAGGCAGGGGGACCTCTTGGAGGCCCGCGAGGCGGTGGCGGCGGGGGTTGAGAAGCTACGGTCTTACGACCATAAGCGTTACCTGACTAGAGCTCATGCGGAGCAAGATAAATCTGGTGCGTTGTTGGCGTGGCTTGCGAATCCCTTGAAGCAATCGAGCCCCATTTTGGCGCTGATGGACCCAGCAGGGGAATTGTGTTATACCCAGCAGGGTATAAACTCCATATTTGCTGGTTACTATGAGACACTGTACGCCAGTAGAGTAGACTTAGACGACGACCGGCTGGTGAATTTCTTGGTTAGTGGAGATTTGCCAGCTCTCAACAAAGGGGAGGCGGACTTATTGGATCAGGAAGTTACGCTTGGGGAGGTCCGAGGGGCGATTAAGCATATGGCACGGAAGAAGTCCCCTGGAGTGGATGCGCTCCCCATTGAATTTTACGCAGCCTATGTTGATGTCTTGGCGCCTAGGTTGGTATCCCTCTACAATCAGTCACGGGCGGCGGGCAGGCTCCCTACTGCGATGCGGGAGGCACTGATTGCGCCTTTGCTGAAGCCTGGGAAGTCCCCCTCCGATGTGACTGCATACTGCCCGCTGGCAATGGTCACCGCCGATTATAAGATCTTAAGTCATATATTGGCCTCTCGGCTTCTGCCCTACATGCCTCGGCTGGTGCATGGAGACCAGGCAGGGTTCATCCCCAAGCGTGATATGGCCGGTAATGTAAGGCATCTCCTTCGGGTGCGGGAGGCTGTGTCGCATAGTTCGCAAACTGCTGCTATTTTCTCGGTCGACATAGAAAAGTCCTTTGACAGCTTGGAATGGCCGTATTTGTTTCGGGTCCTGCGTGCCTTTGGTCTGGGGGATCGCTTTGTGTCTTGGACGGAGCTGTTATACAGGGAATCCCCGGCCCGCACTAGAACGGGGGGGCTGGTGTCCTCCCCGTGCGCAGTGGGCAGGGGAACGTGCCAAGGGTGCCCCTTATCGCTGCTGCTGTTCGCACTGGCCATAGAGCCACTGGCGGCTCAGGCCCGAAAGGGGAGTTGGTTTGAGGGCCTCCGGGTGAACGATGATACTCACTATATCGCACTATACGTGGATGACCTCCTCATGTTTTTAAACAATACACGGGGAGAGCTGGAGGGAGCTGTTGGAAAGGCGTTCGCCGGAGGGGGGTTCGATGCCTGTCTTTCCCACCCCTTTGACCCACCTCTCCCACGTAGGCCGAACCAGGCGCGCACACCCTGAGATACACTACGAACAGAGTGACACCACACGTATTCTTTGTAGGACGATAGGTTCTTTTATCGATGATTTCAAGGGATCTTTATGATCCAAGATGCAAGCAGTACAGCAGTGGCACAAAGTACTACAATCGGCCGTGGGGAATGGGGGTAGTGGGACAGTCTTTCAAGATAGTGTCTCTGCGAAATACCCTGCGGATAGCTCACAATCCTCGAGCTGGAGGGTGTCGTGTCTCTGGGCGATCTCTTACCGAGTCGTCCTCAAGGGGAGCGCCGCGAGTCTCTCAGCAGGCACAGGTGGTCGGAGTTCGGGAGCCGCGATTCCGTCAGCAAGGCTCAGATGGTTCAATAGCTGGGGGCCGCGAGTCACTCAGCAGGCCCAGGTGGTTCAGTGTTCGGGAGCCGCGACCTCGTCAGCAGGGCTCAGATGGTTCAATAGCGAGAGGCCGCGAGTCACTCAGCAGGCCCAGGTGACTTCAGCGTTCAGGAGCCGCGACCGCGTCAGCAGGCTCAGATGGTTCCAGGTCTTCTCTCCCTTCGTTTCTCCGGCACCCCTTGTTATACTCCGCTGGCTCTTTGAAGTCCGGAGTCCTCGCAGAGGGGGGACTGGGGTGACGGAGGGGGTTCGGCGGGATTTCCTGCCGCTCACTTCTTTGGTCTTTTCAGGTGGGTCTGGGAGGGACCCCAGACGCTCGGCAGGGGAGGCGCCTGCTCCCCAGGGGCCTGGTGGCCGATCGAGTCTTCCCGGGGAAGGCGACCCGAGGTGTGACTGGGCTGGCGCCTCTGGGTCTGGCTCGAGGGTTCCCGCTCCCTCGGTCGGACATGCGTGGTAGGGTGTCGAGTCTGTCAGGGCTCTGGCCGGCCCTCGGATCTGGGTGGCTGGGGCGGCCGGAGTCAGAGATGTCGTGTCTTGAGGGTGGTTGCAGGTTGGCTGGATGATTGGGAGGGCAACGCCGTGAGGCCGGTCTCACACACGTCCCCCCCCAGCTGAAAGGCGTGGAGAACTACCCATCCACTGGGGGGGTTCTCCTCGCCGAAGCGGAAGAACCGGGACAGGCCGTCGGCGTTGGCATGATACGTCCCGGGGCGATGCTCGACAGTGAAATCCCTCCCTTGGAGAGAGAGATGGACCATCGTAGTAGCTTGGGGTTCTCCCCCCGCATCTACATTAGCCACCGCAAGGGCCGGTGGTCCGTCTGTACTCGGAAATGGGTTCCGAACAAGTAGGGCCGTAGTTTCTTGAGGGCCCAGACTACGGCAAAGGTCTCTCGTTCTATAGTACTCCAACGCTGCTCCCGCGGCAGCAGCCTTCGGCTGATGAAGGCTATGGGCTGATCGATGCCCTTGTCGTCGAACTGCGAGAGGACGGCCCCGATGCCGTGTTCGGATGCGTCGGTCTGGACCACAAACTCTTGGGAGTAGTCGGGGGCCTTGAGTACGGGAACAGTGCACATGGCGGTTTTCAGGGCCTCGAACGCCTGCTGGCACGGGGTGGTCCACTGCACCTTCTTCGGGAGCTTTTTGGAGGTCAACTCCGTGAGGGGGCCCGCGATACTACCATAGTTTTTAATGAGCCTCCGGTAGTACCCTGTAAGGCCCAGGAAGGCCCGGACCTCCGTCTGCGTGGTGGGGGGCTCCCAGGACTTGATGGCGTCGATCTTCGGTTGGAGGGGGGCGACCTGGCCGCTGCCCACCTGATGCCCTAGGTAGACCACGGAGCCTTGCCCGAGCTGGCATTTGCTGGCTTTCACTGTGAGGCCGGCTTGGCGCAGGGCCATGAGTACTTGTCGGAGGTGCTGGAGATGTTCGTGCCATTGAGAGCTGAATACGGCGATGTCGTCAAGGTACGCTGCGCTGAACTCCTCGAGTCCGGCCAGGACCTTGTTCACCAACCGCTGGAACGTGGCTGGGGCGTTCTTCATCCCGAACGGCATGACCCTGAAGCGGTAGTGGCCATCTGGTGTGGAGAAGGCAGAGCGTTCCTTTGCTCCCTCCGTGAGAGCAATCTGCCAGTATCCGCAGGTCAGGTCGAAAGTGCTGAGGAACCGGGCGGCCCCCAGGCGGTCGATGAGCTCGTCGTCGCGTGGAATAGGGTGAGCGTCTGCTCGGGTGACCGCATTGAGCCCCCGGTAGTCCACACAGAATCTTAGTTCGGGGGCGACCCCAGGGGAAGCCGCCTTCGGGACCAGGACCACCGGGCTGGCCCAGGGGCTGTCGGAGGGTTCGATTACTCCAAGGGTGAGCATCTTCTGTACCTCGGTCTTGATGCAGGTGCGGACCCGGTCAGGCACCCGGTAGGCTCGGTGTCTCACGGGCGGGCTGTCGCCGGTGTCCACGTCGTGGACACACCAGTCGGTGACCCTTGGAATGAGGGAGAAGAGGTCTGCGAATTGTCTGAGCAGCTGGCGGCAGTCGTCGGACTTTTGGGGAGTGAGGGTGGTTGAAAGTCTCACTCCCTCCACGGAACCATCCAGGTCTTTAGCGCACAGGGGGTCGGGCAGGGGTTCGGTGTCTTCTTCCGCCCCATCATCGGTGACCAGTAGCAAACTTAATTCCGTTCTCACAAAGTGGGGCTTGAGACGGTTCACGTGGAGGACCCGGAGGGGGTTCCGTGGGGACTGTACATCGACCAGGTACGTGACCTGGCTCTTTCGCTCGATCACCTTGAAGGGACCAGTCCATTTGTCTTGTAGAGCGCAGGGCTTCACCGGGGCCATGACCCAAACCTGCTGGCCCGGCTGGAACTCGACCAGGGTTGCGTTCTGGTCATACCAGCGCTTCATTTCTTCTTGGCTGGCCTCGAGGTTAGCCTCTGCGAGTTCTCTGAACTTCCTCGTCTGGTTGCGGAGCGCCAGGATGTAGCGGAACACATCGGGGGTGTCCCCCGGGGGCTTGTCTCCCAGCCCTCTTTGACCAGGCTCAGGGGCCCTCGGACGGGATGTCCGTATAGCAGTTCGAAGGGGCTGAACCCCAGAGACTTTTGGGGAACTTCTCGGTATGCGAACAGGAGGCAAGGGAGGAGGACGTCCCATTTCCGGCGCAGGGGCTCTTCGAGGCCCAGGATCATTCCCTTCAGGGTTCGGTTGAAGCGTTCCACTAGGCCGTTGCCCTGGGGGTGGTAGGGGGTCGTGAACGTATACGTGACTCCGCACTGCTGCCACAGGGACTTCATGTAGCGGGATATAAAGTTAGTTCCGCGATCACTCACAACCTCGCGGGGAAATCCGACACGGGAGAAGATCCCCATGAGAGCCCGGCCCACCACGGGAGCCGTCTCGGTGCGGAGGGGGATGGCCTCGGGGTAGCGGGTGGCATGGTCCACCAGGACAAGGATGAATCTGTGGCCCTGGGCGGTCTTCGGATCCAGGGGTCCCACGATGTCGATGCCGACCGGCTCGAACGGGGTACTCACAACGGGGAACGGTTGTAAGGGAGCTTTGCGTTTTCCGCCACTCTTCCCACTGCACTGGCACGTGAGGCAGGATTTGCAGTGTACTTCTACATTCGCTCGCATCTTGGGCCAATAGAAATGGGTAACCAATCGCTGATATGTCTTGTCTTGGCCTAAGTGTCCTGCCAAGGGTACATCGTGGGCCAGGCCCAGGAGGAGGCTCCGGAACCGCCGGGGTACCACCAGTACCCGGGCTGCGCCTAGCTCGGCGGACTTTTGCTCGCTGTATAGGAGGCCATTGTCCCAATAGATCCAATGGGTTCCGGTTCGGTCACCGGCGGCCTGGGCTTTGGCTTGTTGTCTGAGTCCCATGAGGGAGGGGCAGGTGGCCTGTTCCTGGCAGAACTCCTCACGGGAGGGCCCCCCCTCACAGCGCCACTGGGCCATCTCGGGCAGTTCTCCGAGCTCAGTCAGGGCCTCCGGGGCGGAAGGTTCCGGCCTTTCTCCCGGGTCAGTGTCTTCTTCTCCCTCCGAAGGAGGGTTGTCCGCTTCTGGTAGGGTGTCCCGGCTCTCGGGGGTAGTGTTCGGTGGGAGGGCCTCACCGCCCTCGGAGAGAGGCAATCGTGCGGTCATGGAGCGCGTGGTGGCGCAGACCCATTCTGGTAGGCCCATCATCTCCAGATGGGCTCTTCGTTCTACTTGCCCCCACGGGGAACTCTCCAGGTCGTTGCCCAGGAGGCAGTCTACGGGCTGTGATGTCCGGACCGCTACTTTCAGTTCTCCGGAGACCCCTCCCCACTCGAAGGGCACCAGCGCCATCTGGCAGAGGCTCTCCGAATTGTCGGAGGATACGACCGGACAGAGGGCACCGGTTAGGATCTGGTCTCCTGAAATTAGGCTGCGGTGGACCGCGGTGACACTCGCCTCGGTGTCGCGGAGGCCCTCGACTCGGTGGCCATTGATGGTCACCTGCTGTCGGTATTTCTTTGTGTTGGCGGGCAAGGGTGTCCCGGGGACCATTTCTCGATCACCAAGGGAGACCAGGGCCATGGCCGCCGGTTCCCATTCTTCGGAGTCTTCCATCTCTTCCCCCAGAGCCACGGAGGCCATCTGCCGGGCCGGGGGGTTGGTCGTTGTGGTTCGCTGATACTGGGGACACTGGGGGTCATTGGCGTAGTGTCCGGGCTGTTGGCAGCGGAAGCAGGTGATCCTAGCTCGTGGACCTAGCCGTCCTGCGGCTCCGGTGCTTGCTGGGGACGGGGCTGAACCCGCCGCTGGTGGGCTGCTGGGGGGGCTGGTTGAGGATCCCCCGGGGAAGTCTCTTGGTCGGCCGTGGTTCCCTCCGCCCCTCTGGCGGGGGGGGCCTTGACTGTGGCGGCCGTAGTCCCCCACGGGGCCCCGGGTGGCTCGGGTATTCACCCAACGATCAGCCTCAGCGGCCAGCTTCCGAGGGTCGGTGAGTTTACTGTCCATGAGATGCTGGCGCAGTTCTACAAAGCAATTGGCCGCTAAATGTTCCCAGGCAATCAGATCAAACAGTTCTTCGAAGGTGGAGACCTTGCTGCCCTTGATCCACCCGTCCAAGGCTCGGCTGTAAAAGTTCACGTATTCTACCCACGTGGTGCCCGGTATCTTCTTGCAATCTCGGAACCGTTGTCGGTACATTTCGGGGGTGAGTCCATACCGGCCCACGAGGGCTTCCTTCATGTGGCTGTAGGAGTTCATGACCGTGGAGGGCAGATCTAGCAGGGTGTCTCTTCCTTCGCTTAAGAACCGGCCCCATAGGCCAGCCCCCCAATCCTTCTGCGGGACTCGATGAGAGGTCATGGCGACTTCGTAGGCCTTAAACCACTGCTGGATATCGTCGTTCTTGTAATACTCCTTTGCCACATCCTTGGGGATGTGGACTTTGGTTTCCCCGGTGGGAGCGGGCGGTGGATTCCCGGGTGGCTGTGACTTTTCGTTTTTAGCCCGCCACTCGATCTCCTTCAGGCTGCGTTCATGTTCTAGCTGGAGCTTCTTTTCGTCGTGCTCTCTTTGGCGTCTCTTCTCTTCGAGTTCCCCTTGTAGCCGTAACTGCTCGACGGCCAACTTTTTCTCTGCTAGTTTTATTTCTCCCTCGATTTTTAGTTTTGCCAGTTCAAGTTCGTGGTTGCGGCTTCTCTCTCGGTCCGCTAGCTCCTCGGGGGACAGGTTTCCCTCTGGCCCGTTGTTTCTCGCCGGGATGCTTGGTGGTTCATGGGCAGAGTCTCCTTCCGTTTGGGTCGGGGGCGCCCCCGTCTCGACCCAGGTTTTCAATACTTTCTGGAAGTCTTCCTTTGTGCTTAATCCGGTGGTAGCGATGCCAAGGTCTTTGCAAAACTGTTTTAATTCTCTATGTGTGTAATAGTCCAATTGATCCTCTGGGAACGGTGAGCTTATTTCGGTACCTGCGGCACCCAGGGAGGTTTCTCCTTCCATCTCTGTTTGGTAGTGTGTCAGTCGTTCACTGCACGCTCTCTTTCGGTGTCGGCTCGGATCCCGTCGTATGCCACCAAATGTTGGAAAGGCGTTCGCCGGAGGGGGGTTCGATGCCCGTCTTGCCCACCCATTTGACCCACCTCTCAAACGTAGGCCGAACCAGGCGCGCACACCCTGAGATACACTACGAACAGAGTGACACCACACGTATTCTTTGTAGGACGATAGGTTCTTTTATCGATGATTTCAAGGGATCTTTATGATCCAAGATGCAAGCAGTACAGCAGTGGCACAAAGTACTACAATCGGCCGTGGGGAATGGGGGTAGTGGGACAGTCTTTCAAGATAGTGTCTCTGCGAAATACCCTGCGGATAGCTCACAATCCTCGAGCTGGAGGGTGTCGTGTCTCTGGGCGATCTCTTACCGAGTCGTCCTCAAGGGGAGCGCCGCGAGTCTCTCAGCAGGCACAGGTGGTCGGAGTTCGGGAGCCGCGAGTCCGTCAGCAAGGCTCAGATGGTTCAATAGCTGGGGGCCGCGAGTCACTCAGCAGGCCCAGGTGGTTCAGTGTTCGGGAGCCGCGACCTCGTCAGCAGGGCTCAGATGGTTCAATAGCGAGAGGCCGCGAGTCACTCAGCAGGCCCAGGTGACTTCAGCGTTCAGGAGCCGCGACAGCGTCAGCAGGCTCAGATGGTTCCAGGTCTTCTCTCCCTTCGTTTCGCCGGCACCCCTTGTTATACTCCGCTGGCTCTTTGAAGTCCGGAGTCCTCGCAGAGGGGGGACTGGGGTGACGGAGGGGGTTCGGCGGGATTTCCTGCTGCTCACTTCTTTGGTCTTTTCAGGTGGGTCTGGGAGGGACCCCAGACGCTCGGCAGGGGAGGCGCCTGCTCCCCAGGGGCCTGGTGGCTGATCGAGTCTTCCCAGGGAAGGCGACCCGAGGTGTGACTGGGCTGGCGCCTCTGGGTCTGGCTCGAGGGTTCCCGCTCCCTCGGTCGGACATGTGTGGTAGGGTGTCGAGTCTGTCAGGGCTCTGGCCGGCCCTCGGATCTGGGTGGCTGGGGCGGCCGGAGTCGGAGATGTCGTGTCTTGAGGGTGGTTGCAGGTTGCCTGGATGATTGGGAGGGCAACGCCGTGAGGCCGGTCTCACAGGAGCCAAGAGGTTGCTGGGTTGTCTCGAGGACTTGGCAGGTCTGAAGGTGCATTGGGCTAGGTCGTGTCTCTTCCTCGCTTCCAGGAAGGCGGGAGGCCCCCGCTTTACGGAGGAGGTCCATTGGGAGTATACTTGCATAACATACTTGGGGACGCGCATTTACCATGACCGCACGGACCTGGTGGAGGGTAATATCGGCAGGGCGGTGCGTGGTCTTCGAGGTACTATGGACTTCTGGCAGACGCTGCCACTCTCCCTGATGGGACGGGTGGCTCTTCTCAAGATGGTGGCACTTCCCAGGCTGTTATATTACTTCAGGACGCTGCCTGTCTGGGTCCCGGCGTCGACGTTTAAACAACTCCAGCAGATGATTGCGGGGTTCTTATGGAACTCTGGCCGGCGTCGGTTAGCTTTGCACAAGCTGATGAGGCCGCGGGGTGAGGGCGGTCTGGCGGTACCAGATCTAGAGACTTATTACTTGGCTGCTCAATTGCAGTGGTTGACCCAGGCGGTGGCTCGAGAGTTCAAGGGAATCGGCGAAGGTGCGGGAGGGCGGATTCCGGCCCCTATCCTGGCAAAGATAATCCTGCAGCAGCTGCTCCGCGAGGGGGATTTGCCTGCTGAGGTGCAGACCTTCCGGCAGTGTTGGACTAGGAATCAGCAGAGAGCGCGGATCGCCCGTCCTTATGCGCCCGAGATACCTCTATTGATGTGCCAGCAGCTTCCGCATGGGGGCAACTGGTCGGCGTTGTCGGGATGGAGCGATGCGGGTTTGACGACGGTAGGGTATCTGTATGAGGATAGCGTGCTCCTGCCTTATGACTGTTTGTGAGCGTTATGGGCTACCATGCGGGGACTACCTGCTTCACTCGGCCCTGGTGTTGGCTATTCAGCGTCGGTGGCGGAGTGGATTGTCGGAGTCGCAAACCTCCATATCTTGCCAGTATGTGGTATTAACGGCGGGCGCGATCAAAGCGGTCACATGTTTATATCGGCAGATGACGACAAAGGCTGACCCCTCTTGACAGGTTAAAGCAGCGCTGGGAGGAGGATATTGAAAGGGTTATACCTGAAAGAGTGTGGGCTGAATTGCTCGAGCGCCCTTGGAAATGTTCTAGGAATACTAGTTTCCAGCAGATTCAATTCTTTATTTTACACCGGGCTTATCTTACCCCAGCCAAGATTCAGAGTTATTTCCATACTCTCACGGCGCCCTGCCCTCGCTGTCGGGCGGAGGGAGCTGACCTCTGCCACATGTTATGGGGTTGCCCTCAGATTAGGGACTACTGGCGGGGGGTTTGGACGTTGCTATGCACTGTCACGGACAGGGAGGTTGAATTTGGTATCAGCCCGAGCTTATTACACTGGTTCCCCCACACCTCCAAGAATAAAATAACCAGCAAATTTATAGACCTAGGGTTGGTATTAGCCAAGCGGGAAATCACTGCTAACTGGAAGTTGCAACGAGGGCCACGATTGCAGAAGTGGAGGGCAGAATTTACTCGGTGAGCAGAATGCGAGGCGGTCCTTCGCACGCAGTCGGCTACCCGGGCTCGTAGTGATAGGGCGTTGGAGTCGGCCCGAGCTTGGGGTGTATTGACGGAACTCTTAAAAGTTGCTGACACTGATGAGGACGGGGCCTCTGATGCAGAGGTGGGGCAGGTCCGCCCTCCCCTGCATCTGATTAGAGAAGAGCTGAGGGATTAGGCAATAGCACACTTGGGTGGTCGGTGGTCCTGTGTTGGGAAGGTCGGAGGTGTAGAGTTAAAGACTTGAGTGTCTTGCCATGTATCCTGTCAAGAAGTCATGCCGGAGGGGGGGTGGGGGTAGAGGGTCGTAACATGGGGTAGTTGTTTGACTTTTGTTTGGTTGCTCCAATTGCACGGCGGAACCTCCTGAGTGGAGACTCCGCGCTCTACGAGTATATGGTATGCCTACATGTGGACGCTGGGTGGTGGACTTCTAAGGGATACCTCGCAAGGTTGCTGGGGTGGCACCGAATTACCCCATATACTGTGGACTCATAATTGGGAAGTTAATGCGATGGGAGTTGTTTATTGGCATGCCCAGGCAAGCGTTAGATGTTGATTGTACTGCTTTTTGAGTGATTTCAATGCAAATAAACATATTTACCAAAAAGAAAAGGCTAAAATACTTCAGTAATAAGTACCCGAGGCATTTATTTAATTGTTCAGTCTTTTTGTAAGGAGCCTAAATAATATAGAACACTATGATCGAGTGAGAGACAACTGCACTAGAGAATTGCACCTCTAGTAGACACTCATCTTCTCTTTGAGAGGACATTTCATTCAGATGCCAGTTTGAGGAGCTTAGTTTCTAGGAGCCAGGTGATCAGAGGTAGTCTTGTGTTTCTTTGAGGGGTAGGTTCAAAACATTCCAGTCTGAGAATATTTTTGGGTGCATCGATGTCTCTCCTGTAGGTTTTTTTTTTTATGCAGTGCTTTCTTTCCCTTCCCTGGACTTGGAACAGAGTTGTAATAAAGTCGGGCTGTAACCTATGAGCGTCGCTCATGACAGACCCTCCTCCCAGGAAGCACTGGGCATGTCACTTCCTCTCCTCTCTTTACTCTTGCCCTCTCTCCTCTTATATCTCTCCAACCTCTTTCTTCACCTAGCCTATCTCTCGCTCACATAAATACACCCCATATAAAACCAATCTATATCACATAGCAATGATCCACAAAAACCCACGCCACACCATGCCACATAATTCCAATCAGCAAATCACTCAATGCCACATAGTACCACAAAAAACACATTTCCATACCACACAATTAAATAAGAAACCACATAATATAAATCAAAACACAATTACATAATACATCACATACATACAACCCACACCACATAATTCCACAGCACACCACAAAATTCAACAGTACGCAACATAATTAAACTCCACTACATAACACTCCACAACACAAAATACCATACCACATAATTACTCTCCGTAACACAACCCCACTCCACACAATTTCAATAAACTAAATACCACATAATTACTATCCAAATTATTCCACTGCATACCACATACATTAACTCCCCAACACATAAGTAAATAATATTTACATTTACAACACCACTAGCTCTAACTCTCGTTTTCTAAATCCTCATTCCACTGCAGACAAAAAATAAGTCAAAAACATAATTTACAATGCCAATAGCTCTAACTTTCACAAATGCGAGACCGATTGCATTGCAAATGGTTGTTTATTCAGGACCCAATTTCCAACCTTAAAATCTAGCATTTTGACATTTTATCTGATATCCATATTTTCTTTTTGTTTACTTTGTTCGAACACAACTGTCACAAATGTTAATAATATTTTCCTCCAAAAACACATCAGATTTACAAGTTGCGTTTAACCAGCACGGAACAAGTTTAGATTTAGGATTTGTTCCCCTTAATCTAAAAGGCGACACCCCTGTGGTGACGAATATGGAGAAGTATGTTACGACACAAACTTTCCCATTGAGAAAATGTCGGACATTAAAGCCTGCAGACAAAGCTGTTTGAACACCTTCTTTTAAAAAATGGCTAGCCCTTTGCACTAAATCATTGGCAGAGGGACTCTATAAAGCAACCTGAAGAGGTTAGACATCATGTAATTTGAAGAAATTGCGCATTTCATTAGGGACAAAATGTGTCGTTATCGGTTACAATTTCTTTTGGTGAACCTTCTTGATGAAAAACATTTTCCATCAATTGAATAACATTTTTGGTATTGGGTCATCAACAAATGCAAAGTAAATCCATTTAGAAAAGTAATCTACTAAAACTATTAGCAATCGGTTATCTGAAGATAAGAACTGAAAAGATCCTGAAAAATCATCACCTTGTCACATGGGCCATCCGTCAAAGGAACTGCATATAGAGGTTTTTCAGCCATCTTCCAGTGGTTGTCTGACACAATACATTGTTGACATACACCTGAATGTCATTTTGGGCCACCAGTATTAGTGTCTCAATTTATACGTCACAAATACCTAAATGTCCTTCATTGGCAATCTTGATGATGCACTCATGTCACCCCACAGGCAGTATGAAATTCTGTTCCTTACGCAATTTCATCTTAAATGACAACTCTGATTAAATTTGAGCAACACACTTTAGTTCTTTCGGAGCAATTTTAGCAGAATGCCAATCTTCCCTCACCCCTGAAAGTACTCTATAACACAGAATCACCTGATGTAGCAGACACCGTACCATCCTCTGGAATGAAACCCATTGACATAGAATCTGAATCTGTGACTGTCACAGTCATACTCTTCCTCATCAGGTAATGGTACACAAGGCAATTAGCTCTAAAGTTTCTGCCACCCTGCATGTATTTTATACGGGTCATGCCAATGTAGATTGAATAGGAGTCTGACTAAGCGTGCCAATGCTTTTCACAGACGGCGAATACAACAAAAAAAGTACCCCAAATATGTGTTTTACATTTCTGAACTGCCCACACATAAGCCAATGCCTAACACTCGATAGTGCTGTATTCAGTTTCAGCATCTTGTAAGGCTCTTGATGCAAAAGCAACCATCATTTCTTTACCTTTCTAAATACAGCTCCAACTTGCATCTACTGTAATTAAGCTTTTCCCATCTGGAGTTAAGGGGTTTATAACTGGTGTATTCACCACAAGATTTCTAACTGTAGAAAATGGATTACTCGCTATGAATTTCAAATGATTTTGGCGCCCTGTTTTAACAGCAATCTTTAAGGTTGTACTGCTAATTCATGCCCAAGAACAAAATTGGCATAATCACAAAGGCCCAAAAATGAGCAAAGCGAGTTCTTATCGATAAAGTTCTTTTCGATCGGATAGGACTAGGATGCACACCCCGAAAGGCTGCTTGAAAGGAGCCCAGACATGTAAAGGGGGAATTAATGGAAAAGAAGAATTTTGAGAAGGAAGATAAATCAAAGTGCCCTGATTAAGTTCCTATAAGGGATGAAACGCGTTGGCTGGGTCTGTTTTAAATGTGATGGAATTGAATACCTAATAAAAAGAACTTTATAGGAAAAGGCACCAACATCTTGAAATTAATTGAAAAACGAGATATGGAAAGTAATGAAAAACAAGAGTGTCTAGGGATAAATGCAATTCGAATTAGAAAGTTCAATGTGAACAAGGAAATTAGGTTGCCCTCCTAATATTGTGAAAGATTCTGTCATTGGTGCTCTGCAAACTTTATCAAGAACTAACAAATGTTCCTCCCTTGTTTTTTTAAAATGTAAATTGTTTTCCTGAAACACCTGAACATTGGCCACATCTTCAAATAGTATGTCCATGGCTTTTGAAACACACACTAGCTGTTGGAGCCACACCAAACGGCAACCTTAAATACTTGTAAGCCTCAAAAGCATGACAAAAGTAATAAGGTGTTGTGATTGCCCAAATAAAGTGATCTGATGATAGGCAGAATAACAGTGAATGGCGGAAAAATACCTGGACTCACCAATGTTAGCAATCCTTTCTTGAATACATGGCAAAGGATGACAATGTATAAGAATATTTCTATTCAAGGAGCGTAAATCAATACTTGTGCAAAAGTCCCCAGAACTCTTACCAGCTACTACAATGGGAGAGGATGTGATCCCACGGCTGGACTGCAGACTTTGGAGCTGGGAAACCAAGTTTCGAGCCTCGGGGTCGACTCCACATCCTGTGATTCTGGGCAAATCGCTTAATCTTCCCGTGCCTACCAAAAAATAAAAATGAATGTGTCCTTGTGTGTCGTAACGGGTGCTCATGTAAAGCGCTCCAATACCTTCCAGTCGAGTACGCGCTATATAAATCTGCAACAACAAAAAAAATGGGAGAAACCCATTCGGATGAATTGGTAGGTTGGATCACCTACTCAATACACATTTTGTCTAGTATAATTGTCAAATCTTTGTATGCTGGCCTGATGTATAATGGGGGTGGCACTTGTTTAAGCTTAATATAGTGTTCAAATCCCAGAAAAGTTTTGAGTTAATCCTTAAATGCCCCAGCGTACATGGAAACCATAGAATGAAGAATGTCCTCTTTAGAGTCTAAAGCAGTGCTTCCCAAACTTTTTAGGGCCACAACCCAGTTTTTAGAACGACAGACTTGGGCAACTCACCTAGCTTTAATGGACTTGAGGCAAGACATTTTTTAATGTAATTATTGTGGTAGAGCACTGTCCTTTATAAACAGCACAATTTCCATAGAAATGGTCACTACATTTGCTCAAACCTACAGTTTTACTGATAAAACTATATAGCACACAAATACGTGAAAATCTGGTTTCGGTGAATATTTATCATTTGTGTATCACCAAGTAAAGTGTCTTGATTTGTTTTGATCTTATTACAATCTTTGTTTCCATCACACTTAAGAATTGTGTGCAATTGGTTTATAGGTTTATACATTTTATGTGCTACAAAAATAATATCCTACAGCCTTTCCTTTCACTTTCATCCGTTTCTGTACCCCAGCAAGATTCACATAATTCACTTAACTTTTCTTTCTGTTACTGCAAAATTAGAGAAGTTTGTAACACCAGTCCCTATGTTACCAAAGCAGCAATTTTCTCAGAACATGTAGCCTGACCTCTGTCTTTGAAGCGCAGGAAGTGCAACAAGATAAATGCAGAATTTCAAGGCATCTTTATTTATTGCTTGGACTTTCGCAACCCACAGTGGGTCATGACCCATAGTTTGGGAAGCACTGGTCTTAAATAAAATAGGGATCTCACCAAGCACAATAGGGTTGTCATGATGGGGTTTTAAAAGGGTACCCGTCTCAATCACAAAGAGGAGATGAAAGTTGGGTAAACACCCGATTTGGCTTCTATCAGATCTAGTACTCCTATGAAACGGGAGTGGCTTCGCCTTTGTGAAGACATTTGCTTTCCTGAAAACCTTTACTTTTTTTTTTAAAGGACTCTCTTCCACTATGGTTTATTAAAATGCCATGCTTCGAGTCCTCGCCACAGATACAGGACGTATCTGGCAGGCTCAACCATGTCAATACAAGGGAGCTCTTTGTGTGGTACTTATTTGGAAGGGGGATTCTCTATTTAAAATTGTCTTAGGGTACCCCAATTCGCTAGTCATGATTTTTATTTCAGTGCTCACAGATGAGGTAAGAAACAGAATTGTGATACTATTGGAGCAAATTATGTGCTCTGCATCAAAGAACAGGCCTACATATTTCCACCTCGATATGCCCAAACCTGGTCATTTGGCTTTCGTGAGGATCAGATATAAAGAGCCCTAGGAGTAGTTTTTAGGTCTCGCCTGACCCAGCTCATGCGCTGGTCTGGCGTAACTTATTGAGAGGGCTCCAAAAAGTGCTACCAGGCCAGCCTAGAGCTACAGTGCATGTGCGCGCGCGCCGTGCTTGCCGCAATTACTTTCACTTTCGCAGCCACACGGTCGCTTTGATGTTTGATCGCGATCACTTTCACGGCCGCTTGGCATAGCCAATAGGTCTCGCTTTTGGGACCTTATAAGTATTTAGTTATGCAACTGTTGCATGGCTAAACACTTATAAGGTCCCAAAGGCGAGACCTATTGGCTATGCCAATGCTTGTTTTCTTAGTCATAAGGACTTTCCTCTATCTAGTCCATGCACTCATTCACTGCTATAGTACTATCAGCCATGCACTTATTTAAGCATTCTACACACTTACAAAACCTTCTGAGGGACTTCCCCAGTCTGGTTCCTGTAGGTAAGAGAAAATTATTATTGTTCGCTATTGTAGTGACTAATATTGTTCATTGGAATACTATGTAATGGATTACACACATCATTGCGAGTGAAAGAAACCATGCAACAAATTCCTCATATACTGAATATGGTGAGTGGTACGTTTTTGTGGACACAAAATCTTTCTCTTGCACGGTATCAGCTTTTTGTTTTATTCACATGTATCATTCATTCAGAAATGTGAGAAATCATGCATAAATGTTCATCCTGTGGTCATCCACATGATGCACAAATACTTTTTATACCCCTGCTTTTTGCCCCAAAGGGATACGGGGGAGGTCAACCATGTAGACCCAAACTGTAAAACAATAATGGAGTCCATGTCAAGTCGAAGCGAATTGCAATCTCAGGAAACCACCATTTTTTACTTCTATTTGAAGCATATATCGGTAAAGGTAAAGATATGAGTGAGAAAACACGCCCGCCGTCAAAGGTCCTGACCCGTTTTTGTACCTGCTGCGCTCCCAGATGACTGCATCTTGCAAGCATACTACCTTTTGTATCTTGTTAAGCTGCATGTGGCTTCTTAAGAGTGTTGTGATGGCACTCGTGTGGTCCGCGTCCCTATTATAGAGAACCCAACCTGGCTAAATCCTTCCATCCTACAATATCACAAACTTTTATGGCAACAAACTGTAGTCCATAATTTTCTTCCTAGACATACAGACTGGAAATACCCCATCGTCCTAATATCATGATCGCTGAATGCCTTTAGATTGATATCAGTCTTTTTTAGCACAGGTTTTTGACCAATGTATGTAAAATATTACATCAGCTAAAACCGTTATTGGTGCACCTGAATCAACCATCACCTTCAATAAACTTTCCACAAATGTTAGCTTAATTTACCTTGATCGTAATACTTTCAGTAGTATCACACTTGTCACGTTGTGTCAACAGCGAGAAGTACACTACTAAATTTGTCTATACGCACCTGAGCGTCCACGTCGCCGATTTCTACATTATTCCCTTGTGCTCTTGAAGCAGCTCGAAAATGCCCTTATGTAGAGCAATTGTTCCATTTCCCCTCCCACATGAAGCACTATTACTTAAATGATTCTTAGAACCACATCCAGATCAACTATCTTGCACCATCCTGCCTTTACTAAACTCAGTGCTTACAGCTGGTTATTCTTCTGAAATGCAAGCAACCGGCGATAAACCATTATGATTTGCTAAAACTTGCAACAAAATAATCGATCTCTTAATGCTTTTTGTTGTTACTCCTAGAACTTCAGACAAAGATGGGCTCCAGTAAGTTAACAATCTCTATTGTGTTTTGTTGAAAAAACTGTTAAACACAAATTGGTCTCTGGTGTAAGTTTTTACCCAATTCTAAAATTCACATGTGGAAGCTAGAATACACAAGGTGGCAATACATTCTTCAACATATTCATCACTGCTCTGTTTGCATCTGAAGATATAGTGTCTCCCCAATAAAAGACCAGACTCTTCGGAGTACTTCCTCCTCATCCTTTCCTTTTATATAGATATTCCATTTAACATCATTGCCTTTAGGATCTGCGGCAATTTGAAGGTTATCAAAGACTTTTAGCCCAGGTATACCAATTTGATTGAATAGAAGAGTCATCCTCCTAGGTGTCTCCTAACTAGAAGCATCAATGGCTGTAAGGCAATTTCCAAAAATGTGCAACTACTGTTTGCATTTAATTTCAGTCTTGCCTGGTTTCTGAAGAAATGGTTGTGGTTGAACAATATTCTGACTTGTGGCCATGGCTAATAGGATAAATGTTCCACAAAAAGTTAAATAAAGTTAACAAGAGTCCCATCTCAATCAATACAGAAAAAAGAAGCCATGTGTAGTATTCTAAAATAAATCTAGTCCATGGAACCAAATACCACCCTAGAGAAACATTACAAGAAGAAATAGAGTCCAGGAAAATGATAACATTTTAAGATGAAATCAAAGTGCACAAGTTTAACACAAGCTGTAATACACAATATAAAGACTGCCTCAATCTAATATGACTGCTAACGTATGACATCCGTTGCAGCACAGAGCATCAAGGTACTGATGCGCATACAGCGCCATGCGTCTCAAGCAGCAGAAGGCAGGCTTGCGATCCTGATGTTCTTCCAGTACCATGCTTCTGTGGCAGCAAGAGTCAGGCTCGCTGCAAATGAACAGTATGTCCTCAAGAAATCAACTGTCTTCACTCTCTAGCATTCACATGCTACGGCCGTTGTAAATATACCCCTACCCCGCTCCAACAAAAGAGGAATACTGGTCCGCACAGTTCTTCTGAAACTCAGTGAGATATTAGACCATTACTTGCTTCTAGCTGCTGCTATCGCTGTATAGCAGGGAGAAGCTTTGCCTTGTCAGTGGGCCGCTGAAGAAATAAGTAACCTTGACATCCCTCCCACTCCTGGTATCAAATTGTAGAGAGGTGGCAGATATGAAATCGATCAATGGATGTTGCCCACTTATCCAGAATGGAAATGTGAAATAACGTTTATTAACCAAGCAAAGCGACCCATGACGAGCGAGCCACCCGTCTAACGCTGCCAGTCTCTGAATCCAAACCCATGGCAAGCTCCAAACAGATGTACATTCTACATAACATATTAGTGATGTACATTGTGAGTGATGAGGTCACATTCCTCTTAAACCCTTTCATTCCATCTCATTTTGAGCCTGTCTTCCCTCTGGCAGTCTCCATTACAAGGCTTCTATTCACAGTTGCACATGCCTTTTTCTCATACATGCCAGTAGACCTGATAGAAGTTATTTGGGGAAATACATTCCACCAATTTGGTGTTTTTTTTAATCTCCAACTTTACTCTAAACGTTGGCATGTATGCTGTCCTAAAGTGAAAGTGTTGTAGGAGTAATGAAAGGGTCCACCGCAGTGGCGTAGCAGAGAATACCAACGCCCCCCCCCCCCCTGTGGTTAGGAGCCCCTGACACAACAGATTTCTTCTGACAGACATTCATGGCAGAGGATGTGGCATTACAGACAGAGCAGCCAGCTCTGGGGGAGCCAGGTTCGAGTCCGAGGTAGGTTTAGTATCATTGGCGGCTGCTGGGGCATTAAAGTGGTTGGGCAGCACGGGAGAGGCAGTGCGGGGGGAGCGCAGCACAGGGACCTTGTGCATGGGGAAAATAATTTTAAAAATGCTTACCTGCCATCTGCAGCGTCGGTGCTCTTCTGGCCTCTGCTTCTCGACCCCCGGGATGCCATAGGCTCCCCTACACCAATCCAAACGCTAGTGTCATCCTGGTATTACCCAGCATGAGGGCAGCGCCGTGATTGGTGTGAGTGTCCTAGTTAGGTGCTCACTAAGGGACTACGACCCTGTGCTTGCTCTCCACCCGGCTGTACAGCACAGCTCGGGTGGAGAGATCGAAGTGCGCATGACGGTTTGACCGTCATGCGCACTTGAAGCAGCGCCACCACTCCTCCTCCCTAAAGCTGTGTCGTGTCTGAATGGACGGCCCTGCCACTTCCTCGGCACAGCTGCAGGAAGTGAGCGTGGAAAAATAAAATAATAGCCTTTGTTATTATCATTTTATGTTTTTCACTGCTGAAGAGCAGTGGGGAGACGCTCCTCTGCCTTAGCGGAGGATCTGCTGCTGCTTAGCCTCCTGTGATTCTGGGTAAAATCCCGTAATCTTCCTGTGCCGAAAAACATGAACGTGCCCTTGTGTAATGTAACTGGTGCTCGTGGGAAGCACTCCAAAATATTTTTGGGTCAAGTTGCGCTACATAAAACTAAAATAAAAAATGCTGTGGGTTGAATGACCCCACACCCTGTGAAGGATGGGGCCTCCGACATGCCGTGTCCGCCGCAGGGTTGTACACAACAAATGGAGGGAAGGCCTCAGACCTCCAGAGCCTTCACCGAGCTCTTCCCGCGAGAGAGAGAGAGGAAGCATCATTGGAATAAAAGGGGGCTTAGCCCGGTCTAGCGATGACATTTCATCATCTTGTTCCATGCAATTAGCATAATTGGGATTTCAGACCGGCTCCCCTAGTTTCACCTGCCAAGCACTGGTACCTTCCAGGATCACAAATCTCTAGTGACTTGTTATATTAATAGAAGTCGGCTCGTCCTCTGCTCCAGGCTGTATTCAGTGTCTACTTGCTGCGGGATGACATTCTCTTTGTGGAAAACTGCACGTTTCCTTTCTTAGAAAGCCCAGAATACCGCCTGTATGTCTCCTTTTTATTTATTTTAGATGTGTTGGAGAGCGCCAACATGTTGTGTTGAACAGTTGTCAAAACTCTAACAATAGGGTCTGCAGGCTTTTTCTCTTCAGCCTGGAGGTGGGCGAGCCAACAAATTAACAGGGAGAGCCGAGCCAAGGGTCCCTCCCGTGCATGAGCGGAGCCCTGAAAACAAGGCCGGACTGGCCATTGCGGGTATCGGGCGTTTCCCTGGGAGGCTGGGGGCAGATTTTGTCACTGGGAGCCTGTTTTTGCTGCGGTGCTGCAATATGGGCCCCTGTAACGAAAGCAGCAGGAGGGGCTGGTCCGTCAAAATTGCCAAGGCCTGTTTGGGTTGTCCTGTCCGGCCCTGCCTGAAAACGTTTGCCATGTAAATCATACAACAAACATCAGTAACATACAATAACACCTCTTCAAAATTCAAACCAGTGTATTTTTTCCCAAATATGAAAGCTTTAATATTAATACATCACAATATAGCACTGCAGTGAGAAGTAGTTCTTAAAGGTGATAGTTTTTAAACATGAACTTAAAACCATTCCTGCCACCGTCCCCACCCTGTCGAGAGGGCCATTAATGAAATAACAAGGCAATACAGCATGTAAACCCTATACGCAGCTCAGATTATTGCAGAGCAATATTTCTATTAAATCAAACACAGTAGGATTTTGTACAACTAGTATTCTGAACTTGCATATTGGAAAGTGTTCTCACACAAAGGACTTTTGTTGAAATATAATATTTCCCTATGGTCACATAATTTAAGGTGTGAAAGCTATGATTTATCCAGTTTTTCTGCTTTCACTTTGTACAAATCAGCTACTAAATGGGTATCTGTTTACCTCTTTTTTTTCTATTTTTGACCTCTGTGTCCATTTTTCTGCAGTTTTCATACAGCTCAAACTCGAACCGTAGGTATTGGAGCCCTTTACATGAGCACCACTTACATTACACAAGGTCTCATTATTTTTTTTGTAGGCACAGGGAGATTAAGAACTTTGCCACACAGCTCGCCAGGAGGAACATTAATCAGCTGAACTACCTCGATGAAATGAGAATGTGAGTCGCAGATTACACATACTGATTAGCACAGTAGGTTCATTTGCACATAGTGTTCTGAAATGTTAAGAAAAATCTGTGACATGCACTCTACACCTAATTCGAGCCAATTGAACTATTTCCACAGGATACAAAGCAGTGTCCTGCAGATCAAACACAAAACGTTGCAATCGTTTTACTGAACTTATGTGGTATTTTTAACTGCAAGATACAGTGCATAGTTATATTTACTCTAGTTTTCTTAAAAGTTTCAGTCCTTGCACTTTTTTCTTCACTGCATTTGTGCACAAACGTGTTTGTTTTTTTTATCTGCTTTCTCTTGTCAGACCTTTTTATCTCTTTTTGATGTTCTCCTTTGTCTTTATTATTTTCTTTGCCATTACCCCTCTACCCCTCCAAGAATCCCCCACTAGGCTTGTACTTCCAGCTGAGTGTGAAGCCATATAAGGACATCACAAGAAGTGCTGGCCAATTGTCATTATCAGCATGACAATGACCCTGCTGTGTGAAATGCTCACACCGCAGCAGCCTTGGGTTGTGCAATATGATTCAGCACAGGTAGGAAAAATAAGAATTGACAAAGCCAATAGGTTTCCCTATGCAAAATCTGTTGTGTTTGTCAATGCTTTTTTTTTTTAACATGTTGCTCAGCAGCCTAAGCTGCTATACATCATTGTTTAAAGTACATTTTTTTTAAAAAGAAAGAAAAAATATATATATGCTATGACATGACCAGCATTGACCGCATTATAGCATTTTTTTTATAAACTCAGCCATGTTGCACAGAAGCTTGTGCTGCTGTGCGATAATTTTTTTTTTTAAAGTATTGACAAAGCCAATAGATCTTGCATAGGTGAAACCTATTGGCTTTGTCAATGCTCCTTTACTGTTACCTTGCAAAACACCTGCATATTGTGTGTTTACAAGTTTAAAACTGCCCTATTTGCAAATGTGGGCCACTTTTTAGCAATCTGATTCGCTAATGGGTGCCCGGGCCTACTTTGTGTACCAGTCTGACCCTATAAACACCCATTTACTGGCTCATTAGTACAAAGTGAAACAAGAAATCCTGGCAAAATCGCAGCTTCCCTGCTTAAATTGGATGATCTTAGGCAAATATTTTATTTCACTAAAACTTTTTTTTTCATTGTGGCTTATGAAAGCAGTTTCAAATACGAGTTCAGAAAACCAGTTGTACAAAAACCTATTAAGTTTGATTTAATAGATTATGATGTTGCTCTATCATAATGTGGGCCAAGTAAAGGGTTTACATGACAACTGTTCTTGCCTCTTAGTTCACTAATGGTTCATGTAAAAACTACCACTTTTAATGAAGTACTTCTCAGGGTAGTGCTATAATGGGACATGTTAATGGCAAAGCTTCGCGTCTCCCTGTTAATTTTTTGACTCTCCCACTTCTAGTATTCAGAGATTCATGAGGGGTGAGTCCATGAAAGATCTGTGTGGTTATCCAGGAAGGACTCCATAATAAATGCTGGACAGATGCCTATACTCATTTGCAGCGAAGAGGCCTGCGTCCCTCATTCTAGTGTCCAGAATGTCCTGTGCACGGAAGAGTTAGAATACTGGCAGAGAAAAATGTTGATAAGCTGACCACATAAATGGCCTGCGTTACCTCGATGTAACATCCCAGTGCTTCCTGCTCCTTGGGAGCTGTACCCTGCTTGGTGCCATGCGCTCACATCCAACAGGCTGTGAGTGGGACGGGCGGAGGCGCTGTATTCTTAAGAGGCACCACTATGAGAGGCAGCTGTCCGTCGAGGGTACAGACAGGAAGGCAGAGGCGCGTGGCCCACGACAAACCCAGGAACAAATGGCTGGCGCAAACCAAGCATGAGCGTCAGCCCAGAAGAACGCTAGGGCTTACACCGGTTATGGGGCGCAAAAACAAAAAGCTAAGGGCTAGCTTAAATAAATTAACAACTGTAGTTGGATCTTTTTCTTTCCTGTCACTTCACACAAGCTCAGATGTCCTTTGTACCCCTTAAAATTTTTTTTTAAAAAGCAGTGCCAAAGCCATGAAGGTGGGAAAGAAATGGGGTTGGGGTTTAGGTGAAGCCACATGGAACGGGAAGGAGGGGGTTGATTTTTTTTTTTTTCCCTGTTGTGCCAAAATTTAACCATTTTAAACAACCTCATTAGAGAGGAGAGTTTTTTTTTAAATAAACCAGCTTTATGTGACAAAGTTTTTTCGCTCAACTTGTGAATGCAAACCTCGCTAAGAGCGTTGTTCATACACACTAGTCGATGTATTTTCATTTGTTACTGTGAAATTGAATTTTGATATGGTCTTTGACATGGACCTCGTAGCCTTGTGCCTTTTTTTGTTCAAACCTACCAGCCAGCACAACTATCTGGTTGCGAAGACATGCTGGGGACATTCTGATAGCTGACCACGGACGCCATTCTTACTTCTGCTTATTGTTTTGTCATTCAGGGCTGCCTGCTTTCTATTTACTGGCTCTATTTGTTTTAGCACATCCAGCATGTCTTTGTATCGCCTGAGGATCATAGCCTGTTTACCACCTCTGATTGGCTTCTTAGTTTCTTCCACCAGTGCTCGCTTTTCAGGAACTTTTTTTTCTGTTCCTGAAGCACTCCATGAGAATGCATATATTATCTAGCTGTTTGCCTTGTATACTTCTCCACCCCTCATTGTCTCTCCCAAGAACAGTGTGCTTCTGTGCAGCATTCAGTGTTTCTCCTGTAGTGTGCTTTTGCCCTATCCCACCCCCATTGCTCTCTCACATGGTTCTCTTTTGTTTTTAATAAATGGAGCATGAACACAGTCACATTCATTTTGTGGGTACAGGGAAAATAAGTGATGTACCCAGAATGTCGAGCTGACACTTGGACTTCACCCTGATTCCCCATTTCCAAGATTGCAGGTGTGTCCCTAAGGCCACATCTGCTGCCCGACCCTTAATGCTCTCCCTGTTCCTCATCTCATCCATAGGTTTCATCCTGCTCACCACGTTGCTTCTGCCCTTCCCCTGACCCGCTTTCTACACAGGTCAATAAGTCCTTAAGCGGATACATGTGGTCTTGCAAATGCTTGTTGTCTGTCTTTCTTTAGAACACTATTTACATTTTGAAAACCTAATTGGCAGCGGTCTCTCGGGGCTTGTTGAATGAGACTGCTGTCGTCGGCCCATCAGCTACTGTCGCATATCTTTCTGCTTTTCTTCACCTAAGCCAGGTTCCACTTAAGGGGAAGAGGGGCTGTTTTAGGAAGTCCTTGGGGCTGGTTCTCGGCAGCCATGAAGGAAAAAGCCATGTTTATATTAGGGTGTATGTATTTTAGCTATTGTCGGGCCACTGGAATTATACGATTGTGAGGCTGCGGCGATTTTTGCATAAATTTAGATTTGACGTATTTGCTACATAATACATCTGCTGCATATTCTGTAGATTTTAACCCCAAAAATAATGTTTCTAGATCAAACTGTTAAAAAGTTACTAAAAATACAGCGGCACGTGTTGCCGCACGTTGGAAAGACTTTTGCAAATGTTGACTGGTCAACTTTCTGTTGCTTATCACTATATTTGAGTATTAAACTGGTACTAATGAGGTGTGCCCAGACAGTGTTAACAAGTGTCAAATGTACAAAATAAGGAAGTAATACTATTAGGAAATGTGTCGCTTTACACCACATAATTTGCCTTTTCTTGCTGCATAATTTACTCAACCCTGCCACATAATTTGGCCTTCTCCTGCTGCATAATTCCAGTGGCCCTGGCTGTCATATAATGTTTTGGTTGAGCAATGTTTTCTGATGCAGAACTCTTACCATTTTTTTAAAATTAGTGTTTTTTTTATTCCCCAATGTATATAGGCTTGTTCAAATCTCTTGAAATTAATGGAATGCTGTCTTCAAGATGTAATTTGTTGGAAACCACATGCAGCACCGTTCTTAACTTTACAAATAGCTTGTATGCAAACTTCATTATATTTTTTTCCCCAAAACCGTTTTAAAAAACGATCTATTCAGTCGAGTCTCATGTGCAACTTTAATGTTACTTTTTGTATTTATCACTCATTGGTTTACTGTCGTTTTTTCGGTAGTTGGTAATGTGCGTTTGTGTCCTAGATTTCAGTGACGGCTGGTACCCTAAATATTTGGTAAGACAACCACACAAACATTTAGGGTACCAGCTGCATGTGGCTGTCAGTCATGGGTAGTTATAAACAGTGTTTATAACGAACCACGACTGACCGCTCTGGCGTTGAGGGAGAGACAGAAAATGAAATTTAAAATGAAAACTAAAAATGCCCTTACCTCCACTGGCTTCCCTCCTGCAGCTCTTGTGATTCCCTCTGCGCCCCGACTGCAGCAATGGAGTCCTCCACACAAATCCCGACGCTGCTCTCATGCTGCAGTTGAGCAGTATGAGAGCAGCACCAGGATTGGCTGGAGCAGGCTGCCTCAACGCTACTCTAGGCAATGGGGGCCTGTGTCTGCTCTCCACCTATCTGTCATAGATAGCTGGGTGGAGAGATTTACACTACTCATGTCAGACTGACTGTCGCAAGACAGCCGGCCAAAATAACATGCGCAGTGTAAACTGGTGGAGTGAGCACCACTCCCCTGCTGCCAGTCAGCAGCAGTGCCACGCTCCGAAACACGGCTCGGCTGGGGTAAGGGAAAAATAAAATCGTAATAAATGTTTATTACCATTTTATTTTTCACCTTTGCAGTGGGATGTCAGGCTCACATTGCAAGCGCTGAAGGGTGGGAAAAGGTTGGTGTGCAGAAGCGCCCAGCCACCAGCAGAGCAAAGGCCAACCCTGCTTGTAGGTTCTCATCTTAGTTAAAAGCTACATCAGTTTAGCTAGATGCAAAGAACCCAGATGTAACATTTTATGTAGTAGGTTTTTGGAAAAGTAATATTGTATTAAAAAAACTTTCATTTGCAGTGTAAGAAGTTGGTGTGTTTTTGACCTCTTTCGCCCTAACCGGCTTTTCATTATTATTTGCGCTACTTCCTGAGCGGGAATAAGCAGGAGCGTGTGGCCATTTGTGCTCGGAATATTCTTTATTGACCACTTCCTTAATTTGTTCTCCATATACCCAGTGTGGGAATTCATATTCCCTGTAACGTGCCTTGAACATATAATTCAAATACTTTATATGTGGGTTTGACTAAAAAGATTTAACAGAGTTAAGAATTTCCAAATATTTTTCCTTTTTCCTGCACTGCTCCCTTCCTCTTTTAACCCTGTTACATGCCTGTGCCTTTTTGGGGTGAAAAAGGTGGCGTGGCTCAACAGATGATTGACAAAAGATCATGGTGCAGTTTACTTTGTAGGCCGCACCTAAAGACAGGTTTTACTTAGTGTGGGTTTTGGGTCCGCCCATTGCTCATAATGGGTCGGACCAACTTGTCAATCTCATTCGCTTACTTTTTACTTGATGGCTTTCTTTCCATTTCTTGTGTTTGTCCTTCCCCTGTGGCATATTGTCCATTTTGAAGGATGAGTCTGTCCGTGCACGACTTGTACCAGAGAACTACTTTTTTTCTTCGAGGACTCAACGGGAGTGTTTGTGTATTCTTGTTCGCTCCCCCCATGTGCTGCTTCCTTCATCACACCCCCACGCTTGGTGTTGCCTAACAACTCATTCATCATACCCATGCGCATGCAAGAGAATCCAGAGGTCCTAATGGGCTCATTGTCTATCAGACCATCTAACCACACAGGTGGCTGGCGAAGCAACAGATTTAAGGATTGCTGACTGAATAAACCTGCAGATGTTAGTTAATGACGCCAGGATCCTCTGTGGTGGCTCAGCATCTGACAGACAGTTCTGAAAAATTAGATTTGCATCGTGGTACGATCGCACAAGCACCGGTCTGTGAGGAGGCTTATCAAGGACTCTTTGAGGCGTTGTGATGTAAACTACATTACACGTGGGTGTATGGACTTGATACCACGCGTTGAAGGACATAGTATTATGTTTGTGCACTATTTAGGACAACGACTCGCAGCTTTCTTTTGATTTGAATTGACTTGCCGATAAGGAAATTGACGCATCGGGAAAGCTGTATTCAAAGGCCAGGGATGCCTAACAATACAATATTATTGAATTGCCTTGAAAAAGTCTTGTGATTAAGATGAAATGCGTGTTGGCTGAGGTTTGCTGGACTATACAACAATAAATCAACAATGGAAACAGCAAATTTTCTGGACTCTTAAGAATTATTTCTGTTCACGAGAAGAGAAAATATTAACTTGGGATCTCTGTATTTGAATGTGAAAATTGTGGACAACTAAATGCACACTGTTATCATACTTGGGACTAATTTGTCTTTTGGTTTACTCAAAAGAGAGTGCTGTATAAAAGGTTCTAATATATGTAAAGTTTGAAGATCATCATGACACGAGCCAATCAAGTTTTGAACAAATGCCCATGGGACGATGTTAGCTCACTTTATTCTTCGGCCCTGATCAGCTAGTGTGGTGGGCACCTGGTAAGCGGGTTTAGTGCTCACCGCTTTATTATCCCAATAGAATGAAGCGGTTAATGGGTTATGATCGCTCAGATGATGTTGTAAAACCTTAAAGTCTAAAAGTGTGGGGAGCAGGCAGCCAGAAACAAAGATATAATCAATTACACTACGCTGCCCACCCCCCTTAAAGGTGGGCGTGTAAGCCTCTACAGGGACATCTTTGGTCACCAACAAGTTCACCAGATTAAACTCTGAAATGAGACTGTTTGCCACTTCCCCTTGGCATGTGTGTTTAAAATGTGCCTGGGTTTCAAAAGGACCTTTGCAATCAGATTCCTTTTTATTAACACAGGAGCGGCACGGATGCAGGTTAAAATCTCCCACCAACATAATTAGAGTAAAGGAGGGCTCTGACAGAAAAAAGTCAGCAATAAAACATTTAAGACTAGCCATAGCTTCCGTTCCATCTTTTGGGGAAACTGCATTATAGAAATTGATAAGGAGCAGTCTGTTTGGAAATATTAAAAGGGTGCCCAAGATAGATTTACATTTAGAATTTATCACCTGGACTTTACAGTTCTATTCTAATTTAATAAGTCGTAAGTCCACCACTAGCATGCCCACTAGAAGAGTGGGTAGCTAAAACTGAGTGGGAGGAATAACCATCAAGGTACAAGCAACCCTTAGTGTCCCATGTTTCCTGTAGACCGATCAGACCAAAGTTCTTCAGCATGTCCAGTCAGTCACGATCAAACAGTTTGCGCTGGACCCCGGCTATATTCCAACAGATGACCTTAATAAAGTCTTGGGTCGCAATCACAGGATCCTTGGTTAGGGAGGTATGAGTCTGAAGGTCTGTGTTGGGAGAAGAGTCCAGTCAATCGGGTCATCTAATTGGCTCAATGAGCGGAAACGTTTGCTCAGAAACAGGGGAGTGGTGTTAAATGAGGCCTGTGCATTTGCCAGGCGATTCCACAGCTTTCCCTGTTGTAAATTCATATGTCTCAAGCGCCCAACGTTGAGGTTGTGGGGGGGGGGGGGGGGTAAAAAAAGCCCAGTGGGAGAGCTGTAATACAGTCTGAAGGTGTGCCCATCAAGCCTAAGGCGTGAAAAATTAAACCCGCCTCCAGGGGGTTATTAAATTCACTATGACACAATCTCCCTTTGCTGTTTTCCGGGTTTGGCCTGTTCAACTCACCCTCCATTCTAATTTTCTCTGCCAGCATCTGTGTGGGTGGGGGGGGGGGGGATTTGAAGCAGTAGTCCTAGCTGCCAGCCAGTGAACAGTCTTATTTTTAAGTTGATTGAGGTTTTCCTCTGCCACCCTACACAAAGGGGGCACTTCTCCCAGTTGAATGACGTAGGTCGTTGCCTCCGAGGGCAGCTGGATGGTGGTATTGGAGGGGCAGTATGTCTGCTGTGAGTGTTGAGATGTGGCAGCGGCGGACTAACCTGAGCTGCTCAGGCTTCCCTGCTGGTTTGCCGTGCCAAGTGCTTGCCACCCAGAGTTAGCCTCCGTGACCCTCGGAATATCGGGTAGGTTGGGAGTGTAGGATTGCAAAGGCAGTAGTGATAAAGCTGCGATGAAACCTGGGCCTGTGCTTGAGCCTGAGATGTTGCTCCCCCCCCCCCTATTCTGCAGGCAATGGCGTCGCAGGGGAGAGTACTCTGGCCTGCGTTTGGAATGGTATGCTGGGGATTGAAACGCCATCTACTTATACTTGAATATAGGGTATCCACTGATCTCTTCAAAGAACCAACAACTTGCTCAAGTGCAGAGATCCGAGTATCAAATGCAGGGCTGAAATCTTCTTTTCAAAGTCTTTGAAAGAAGCCAAAAGACTGTCAACTGGGGTGTCCTTCCCCGTCACCTTAGGATAGACAGCTGTAGGTATAAGATGGGGCATGCACACGGTAAGGGATAATCTTCCTGCTCGATTTTTTTTTTTACAGCAAGCCACCCTGGTGGGGAAATTTTGCGTCTGGTTCCCTTTTTACTCATCCCAAGTCTCCTCCTCCTGCTATGACCTCCCAAAAATAATTTAAAATTCAAAATCCTTCACTCTTCTATCCCTCCACTATCGTTTTTAATCAGTATAACAGACTAACATGTCCACTTCTCAATTTTCATATTTCATTATACTAATTCACCACTAATTTTTTATGGGTTTCAGAGTAGCGTGCTACTCGCCGAAAAAAGCGCTTCAAAACCTCATCAAGGGTAGCAAGCACTATATAAACGCAAACCTTGTTTCCCTCTTCTATCCCTCCGCTACCCTTCTCTATCCCAATAACTGAATAACATATCCACCACTCAAATTACTTCATATTTCACTATACTGATTCAATACTAATCATTTATGGGTTCTGGAATAGCATGCTACTCGCCGATGAAAGTGCTTCAACACCCCATCGGGGGTAACAAGCGCTATATAAATGCAAATCTTTTTCCCTCTTCTATCCCTCCGCTAACCTTCTCAATCCAAATAACTGACTAATATCCACCACTCAAATGCCTTTAATATTTCACTACACAAATTCAAGACTAATCCTTCATGGGTTCCGGAGTAGCGTGCTACTCGCCGAAAAAGCGCTTTGACGCCTCGTCAGGGGTAGTAAGCGCTATATAAATGCAATTACAATACAATACCCGTTATGTCATTTTTTTTCTCTTTAGGCTATCGCCAAAAGGAATTACGAAAGTAAGCAGCTGCTAAGGCGAGGCCTGTTGCCTTTGCCACTTCATGTTTTGTAAAGAGAATGTTTCTTTCTGCATGTGTGTACTAATGGCACAGCCTGCGACTTCTCTGCATAAAAAAATCCCTTCCGGCCTTGTGCGGCTGCCTGTAACCCTCTGTAAAGAGCCCTTTCCTGTCTGCGGGCTCATAATCCACAGCCGGCGGGTGGTAATCCCTCATTGTAAATCACCCCCGATCTGCAGGCCGCATATTTCACAACGTCTTGGCGCTTTTGACGTAAACTAATGTTTTCTTGAGCGGAAATGATGGAAGCCCCGCCTGCCCCCCTCCCTCAGGACCAATGAAACCAATTCCGTAGAAGACAATTAAACAAAAAAAGGGTTCTCTGTGTTCGTGTTAATGTCTGAGAAATATGTTCTGATCCTAACAAGCCCAGGCCGTAATGATAATAAAACCATAAATATATTAGCTGTCTGATTAATGCTTATGCGGGGCCCCTGAATGATACACCAAGTTCATTTTAATTATATCGGATTTCAGGGCCGCCTCATTATGATGCTGCATTATTTTCTTTGTCAGCAGCTAATCCTCCGCCTGAGCCGAGCATTAAAAGAATGAAATAAGGATGTTTGAAATCTCATTAAGTTTCCCCAGAGCAGGCGGTTAAATCCATTTTAAGACTCGCGGTAACCCGTAACAGCTAACCTCTGCGGTCCCGCGAGCGGGCGGATTACGGCTCGGAGGAGGGTTCATGTGTGGGGTGGGAGTCCTGGTGGGAACGGACTGCGCTTCAAGGCACAGAGAGTTGGAGCGAGCCCCGAGGGCCCCGTGGCCGACCCTCTGCCCTGGTGGAGGGGAGATTACTGTGGTGGTCCCGTTGGTGCATCTGGGTGAACGTTGACGTGTACAGCCTTGGATAAGAGGGCCCGGCCTCCCCCCAGCTCGGGTGTAGGCCTTGCCGGCATCTCTTTATCATCCCAATATTCCACAAAAGGCAACGGGTCTACCAAAACGGACGAGTTCTGCCCCGGTGAGGAAGCATACATGATCTCCACTGCAGGCACAACAGGGAAGGATACCCAGACCCGCATTAAAAGCTTCATAGGACATCCCAGCCCAGGAAGCATAAGAGATCCTAATATTAACCCTGCGGTAAAGATGGGGTGTACAAAATGGGACCAAAGGGTGAATGGCATGGGAATCCTTGGAAGCTTCGGAAACCTACACATATCAGAAATCCCCCAAATCAGCGATGGTGAACAAAGTGATGTCTAAGGTGTAAGCTACACTTAAGATGTCGCAAACACAAGCAGTAAACATACAGCTCATTTTAAATTTCTTTCCAGGAGGGAGCATGCTTTGAAGCAGGATTCCTGTCGATTGTCGTAATTATCTGTTCCCCAGAATTACCAGATCTGCAGTGCGCCATCTTGAAATCTGAGCTCCCACCTGCCATGCCTGTGGGTCCTGGGCAGTACTGTAGGCCAGAAACAAAACTGGTCTTTGAAGTTGTCAGTGTTCATACGCCATTATGTCACCCTAAGTTGGCTTAAAGAACTGAAAGCTAAGAAATCTCAAGTTTGGGGCCTGGTGCAGTCAGCAGACCAAGGTCTCAAGGAATCCTGCTGTCTCGGACATGGTCTTGGCTCACCAGGTGGATCTTGGTCCATGCCTTCATGGAGGAATTACAGCGACATGGAGGGTCTGTGGTAGAGACTTCACTAGGTCAGTGCCAGTGACCAAGCTGGTCAGTCAGTCACTGCCCCATATCAGCTCACCTCCCTGTTGTAGTTTACCGTTGAAGCGCGTTCATACTGCTGGATCTACTCCTACTACCGTTGCTTCTTAATTCTGGGAGGGTGCCTGGTCTTCGGATGGTGGCAGAGTAAAAGGGACTTGAATGTAATTCCCGGGATATTAAGTGTTTCAGCAACATTGGTTGCTGCCTATCCCAATATTTGACAAATAGCTTCTTTCAAAAACTGAAGGAGATCGGGTATTTAGCTTATCACACTTGAGTATTCACAAAGTTCTTCTGTTACGCATTTGCCATGAATTGGTTCCCATGATTTGGGAATATTTTACTGATTATCTGGCACTAGTCTGAACTTTTTCAAGATCTGCTTTGGACTACATAGCACATCCTGCCCTGGAGGTCTTTAAATTCTATTCTTAAGTTCTCAACTCTTGGCACTCGTTGCTTAATCTCTTCTGTTCAACCACTACAAGCTAGTGAAAGGCCTCACAGTTCACGTCAAACCCCATTCTGGTATATGGCAGCAGCCTCTACAATAATGTATTCAGGGCTTTAGTGTGGATTTATGAAAAGCCATCTAGTGATGAGATTCCCACTGCCCCCACTGAGCAAACTATCGGAGGGAAAACTGATGCTATATTTAGAATGTGTTTCAGAATATGACATCTGACTCTTACCATCAAATGAAAGTCGTTTTGAGTGCTCGGCGTACCAGGTCTGTTTCAAAAGACTATTTTAAGCAGATGCATCTATGTTTTTATTTAATAAATAAGATTTAACCGCAAGTTACAGATTGATTTGAAAGTTCTTGTTCTTGGAGTCCTAGTTTCTTTAACTGTTGTGGCATGTTGAGATCTCCAGCGGTATGCCACAATGCTCTTCTGCCCCGAGGCATCTGTTTGTTTTAGAATGACATTTTATTTAAAGGGCTATCATAAACTTCTAAAATGAATTCAAAGCTTATGCATTTCTCTAGACATATTTTCGCATTTTCGGCTTCGTGTTTCTTTTCTTTGCGTCCTAGAAAACACTCCTCCTTTTGAGGACTTCCAATGCCGCATGTATTGGTCATTTTTGATTGACTGGTGTTCGCCGCTGATTGCACAGGGCTCCGAACGTTTCAATCTGCAGTAGGTAACCCCACAGATGTACAGCAGTTACAGGTAAATAACTTATCCTGCACTATGCTTAACAAATGATTAAACGTGAAGATTAGTGCTCTAGGAGCTGTATTTTGTAACCTAGTTAGCCAACTCCTAGACGTTTTATATGATTGGTGAATCCATACTTAAGCGGGCATTTCTGCTGCTCAGACAATGACGGTTTAATGTCAATGTCAAGGTACTTATAGAGCGCACTGTCACCAGACGGCCACCTTGCGGTGTCGCCTTTGCGGTTTCCTGGCGCTGATACTCATACCGCTGTGGAACCCCTCCTGGCTTTCCCTGTGAAGTGTCCACTCCTGGGCACCCCCAGGGTGAAGCCAGGCATCCTTAGCGCTGTTGGGGCCGGTGTGGAGGCTAAGCAAGCTATTGCCCAGAGTTGCAGCGTGGGGCCCATGATTAGAATAGGCACCGAGGCGAGAATAGACAGGTCCGAGGAAATTGAGCCCGAGCCCCACCGAGGCGGGAATCGAACCCTGGTCCCTGGCCAGAACTCTGCCTCAGGGTCTGCCGCTCTAACCATTGAGCCACACTCCTCCACAATGCCACAACACAGGTCTGAAGTGGCCAGGGAGAAGTAGAGCTGCTGGGGAGTGACAGCCCTGGATGGCACTCAGACCCATCATGATTGCAATTTGTACCTTTTCATTGAAACATAAACATTCTGTTAAGCAAGGTTTTTTTTTTTTCGAAGTATGTTCTGGGTTTTTGCTTTTCTTACTAGATCAGATTGTAGCGCTCCAAAGTGTTAGTGGTCATGGTCAGGAAAATCTCTATATTCACTGCGGAAGTAGTTCCGCGGGACAAGCATACTGCTTCTTATTTAATATTAGGATGAGTACCGCTGCAGAAAAAATACTTGCACTTTTACATGAACTTGTGGTTGATTGCTGTTTTTCTTGTCCGTTTTGTAGGTGATCCGCCTAATGGCTACCGAGACATCCTTCTCCGAGATGGCCCTGAAGGCTTTGCCAAGGCAATCCGAAGTCACAAGGGCCTGCTGTTGATGGACACCACATTCCGAGATGCACATCAGTCTCTGCTGGCTACGCGTGTGCGCAGCCATGACCTCAAGAAGATTGCACCCTTCGTGTCGCACAATTTCAGTAATCTCTTCAGTATAGAGAATTGGGGAGGTAAGCACCACACTCGCATTGTGGGTCTGCTTGACTTAATGATGGATGGTCAAAAGGGCTTTGAAGAATAATTACATCTATATTTTGACTATTTAATCGTCCTACCCAGATCTGTTGAGGCTCCCTGCACTTAAATGTTTTTTTTCAAAATAAAAGATTCCCGTAGTGGGAGGGAGCATTTTTACCTGTGGTCCACGTAGGAGTCATGGACCTAAGCTTTGTGAATAGCTGACCAAAAGATAAAAAATATCTATAGCGGCTCCCATTAAGTTATTCTGGGTTTCGTCACTGTGTCTCAAAAAGAGTGTGGTTGCAAGAAGGAAAGCAAAGCATCCCTTGATTCTGGACGATATAAGGTGGGTGATGGTGGTCAAAGATGCCAAATCAAACACATTTATTGAACGAGCATTGGCAAAGTCAGTAGGTTTCGCCTATGCAAGAGCTATTGCGTTTCTCAATGTTTAGTAGCGATAGAGGCAAAAAGGGGTCACAAAATGAAAGTAAGATGTACCCCCCAGAGCCAAGATATGACAAAGAGGCAGGTAAGATGCTCATGCAGCACCTCCGACCGGATCCTTGCATGTTGCAGGGGTTGGGTCCTTGGAAACTGAGATGGCCATTAGGGCATCAGCTCCGACTGATCAGCTAGAGGTGGTGGGGGCTAGGGGAGTCAAATGTTGAGAGAATTGCCGGAGGTCAGGTGACAATGAGCCTAGGTATGACAGGCTTGCTGATATCAAAACACACAAGATGATGGACGGAATGTTGCACAATGGCAAAACACTTACCCCCAGTCACAGATCTGGGTTTAATCCATCGTTATTTTGCTCACCACACCACCCCAGTTCAGACATGGCCATATGCAAATCAGTCTTGACCCTGTGCCTCATGGGAACAGTCCAGCCCGAACTGCCAAGCCATGTCTTCCCTGGACCGGAATCAAGCATCCTAGGACCGGTTTCTGGCTATCAGCCGTCACCAGCCATCATTATTTTGCTCACCACACCACCCCAGTTCAGACATGGCCATATGCAAATCAGTCTTGACCCTGTGCCTCATGGGAACAGGGTCAAGACTGATTTGCATATGGCCATGTCTGAACTGGGGTGGTGTGGTGAGCAAAATAACGATGGATTAAACCCAGATCTGTGACTGGTAGTGAATGTTTTGCCATTGTGCAACATTCCGTCCATCATCTTGTGTGTTTTGCTGTTCACCCTATGTGGGAAGGGTATGCCCAGACGTGGGTCCCGTGCTCACTACGCCACTGGAATCAAGCTATCCTGGCTGATGACGGCTGATAGCCAGAAACCGGTCCTAGGATGCTTGATTCCGGTCCAAGGAAGACATGGCTTGGCAGTTCAGGCTGGACTGTTCCCATGAGGCACAGGGTCAAGACTGATTTGCATATGGCCATGTCTGAACTGGGGTGGTGTGGTGAGCAAAATAACGATGGATTAAACCCAGATCTGTGACTGGGAGTGAATGTTTTGCCATTGTGCAACATTCCGTCCATCATCTTGTGTGTTTTGCTGTTCACCCTATGTGGGAAGGGTATGCCCAGACGTGGGTCCCGTGCTCACTACGCCACTGGAATCAAGCTATCCTGGCTGATGACGGCTGATAGCCAGAAACCGGTCCTAGGATGCTTGATTCCGGTCCAAGGAAGACATGGCTTGGCAGTTCGGGCTGGACTGTTCCCATGAGGCACAGGGTCAAGACTGATTTGCATATGGCCATGTCTGAACTGGGGTGGTGTGGTGAGCAAAATAACGATGGATTAAACCCAGATCTGTGACTGGGGGTGAGTGTTTTGCCATTGTGCAACATTCCGTCCATCATCTTGTGTGTTTTGCTGTTCACCCTATGTGGGAAGGGTATGCCCAGACGTGGGTCCCGTGCTCACTACGCCACTGGAATCAAGCTATCCTGGCTGATGACGGCTGATAGCCAGAAACCGGTCCTAGGATGCTTGATTCCAGTCCAAGGAAGACATGGCTTGGCAGTTCAGGCTGGACTGTTCCCATGAGGCACAGGGTCAAGACTGATTTGCATATGGCCATGTCTGAACTGGGGTGGTGTGGTGAGCAAAATAACGATGGATTAAACCCAGATCTGTGACTGGGAGTGAATGTTTTGCCATTGTGCAACATTCCGTCCATCATCTTGTGTGTTTAGGCTTGCTGATATTGACATGGATGCTGATGTCAAATCATGCGGCACAAGGTAGACTGGCTTTAGCTGCATCAGCTCCTGCACGTTGGTCATGGCTATCTGCACCTTAACTTTCTCCATTATGAGGCCTGGGTCTACCTTCTCTGATCCTTCTACCGCAGCTGGGGAAATCTCTGATATGAAGCAGTCCATTTCTACCAGGATCAAAGTCACAGCGTGCAACAGAACACTACCCAAGAACCGGGAGAGCAGGGAGTGCTTTTAATTGGCGTGATGGGAGTTGTAGTTATGAGCAGGATGGATTGCAGCAAACCGCAAGGAATATGAAAAGTGGAAGTAGATAAGGGACAAAGAAACCTGAGGCGTTCCACAAAATCTGCACCCCAGCCTTGCAAGAGGGAAAAGCAGCCTTACTTTACTGTCTGGCCCTGGACCATAAAGTACATTTTTTAAACAAATTAGGAGTTTTAGCTACTTAGTTCTCTCTGAACGTTTCTAAGACGCACTCTAGTCCAGGAAGGGGGGTGGGGGTGGGGGGGGGTCTCTGCCACAGTTTCCTGTCATTATAACATGTCTCATTAAATAAACATAGAAAAATGCGTTGTATCAATGTAAATGAATTGACACAACACAATATATTTTTGATTGGGCACGTCACCTGTACTACTTGTATCTGATAGAGACTACTAGCCGCAGATTCCTTAACGTAGAATTATCCCCAGGCGTGAAACTGGACCTGGAAAACTTTCTTTGCCCCAGCATCTCTGCGCGACGGGGGGCAGTACCACGCGACTCCGCCCTGACGTCCGCGGGTGTGACGTCAGCGAGGTCACCTAATCCCCACCCCGGCGCGCTGACATCAGTTTCCTTCTTCTCCACGTGGATCCGAATTGTGTCCCTGACCTGTTTTCAGGCCTTCTTTTCACGCTTTGCGTTGTGGGACAGTGTGCGAATGCCTTCGGGCTTTAAGGTGTGCTCGTCTTGCGCGCATCATATGTCGGTGATGGACCCTCATCCTATTTGCATGTGGTGTTTGGGCGAGCACCATGATTCCATGGACTGCGACGCTTGCCAGCATCTGAAGCCTAATTCCCGACGGGAGCGCCGTATGAAGCTCCTTTCGGCCCGTTTGTCCAGATCGGTGTCTTCTCCGCGTCCGTCCTCCGCTAAAGTGTCCAAGAATCGCCGCTTCGGATTTCGACATCGCCCATCACCGAGGTCCCTAGGGCATCGCTCGCCCGTCGGTAAGTCTTATAGTTTGTCCCCGAGGCCTGGTCCCCACTCTGCGGAGGGTGCGGGTTCTTCGCGGGACATGCGGCCTCATTCGTCGCCACCCTACTCGCCATTTCCTGGCGTCGGGGCGACCAGGGCCCAAATGGAGGCCTATGCTGCGGCTCTGCAAGCTTCCTTGGCCCCTCCTCCTCTTCCTGAGACTTCCACGGATCCCTTGCCACGTGCAAGGTCTTCCGTGGAGTCCCCGGCAGCTCCAGCGCAGATGGGTTCGGCTTCAGATCTTGGAGGTGTGGTGCTGTCGGGGTGCAGTCTTAGGGGGTTCCCTTCTACGGCCCACAGCGCCTCTGCCTCGCCGCAAACCCCCGTGGGGGTCCCTGTGGTGTCGCGGGAGGTCGCCAGGACTCGCTGCTCGCCTCAGAGTCCTCCTCGGTCTTCTGGGCAGGCGGCGGCCTCACCAGAAGCCGAGCTGATGGCTCGGCACCGCGGGGGCTGGCTAGGGTCCGGGGCGCGTCCCATGGTCCCTCTCGACTCTCTCCACGCAGGTGGCTGCTTCGTCGGAGGTCGAGTCGGTGCCTTTTCGGTGCCGTACTTTCACTGACCCGGAGCCGGCCCCACCCCATTCTCCTAGGGCACAAGGGGTGAAGGAGGTCGTCTCGGCGTCCCCTCCAGCACCGGTCGACGTTACGCCGGCGCCTGTGGCAGACTCCAAGGCGCCGTGCCGGTGTCGGGTCGTCTACTAGTCTCCAGAGGCTCCCTCCTGTCCGGAGGTTCGTTAACTTTTTGTCTCTTCTTCCTCGGAGACTGGAAGCCGCGTCGTGGCCTTTTCCCCGGCGTCTTCCAGGGAGGGCTCTTCGCCGTCCCCGCGGCCACAGTCTTCCCCAGAGGCACCTCAGTTCCCCCACTCCTCTGTGAATCTCCCACCATTTCAGGGCTGGCCGTTTCTTCCTCCAGCTGGGCTCGGGGATGGCCGGCTTACTTTACAGTTGTCTCCCACGGAGGAATTGCTTTCCCCCCCACGACGCCCCACAGAGGCAAGTGCAGCCTTTGCCCGGGCCATTTCCACGGCCACGGGCATTTTGCACATGGGCGACCCTGCCACCCCATTCCCTACAGACCATTTGCTTGAGGTTCTCCATCAAGGCTCTGGTGGACGGGAGCTGCTTCTTCCCTTCGAAGCTTCGCTCCATAATTCTCTTCTGGGGGCCTGGGGGCGACCTGCCACGGGGGATCCGATGCCCCAGTCGCTCCTCCACTGCCACCGTCTTGCTCTGCACGAACCAGTCTGCCTTTCTTTCCACCCTTCTACCCAGCGTCCTCTTCTGCAGACGTCTTTCCCTTCCTTACCTTTTGGTGGTGTTTCATCCGTCGCGGGAGGCCCGGTGGTTGGATTCATGGGGGTGTAACATCTTCGCTTCCTCTAGTGCTGCTTTGCTTTGCAGTTTGTGAGATTCCGTGGAGTCCCTTCTGTCTGGAAGTTGGCCGCGTTTATTCTTTGTCTGGCCCTGGATGTTTCTGATGCTCTCGGCCGCACTATGGCAAGTTCAGTAGCTCTCCGTCGCCATGCTTGGTTGAGGGATAGTGTTTTCCCTGAGAATGTTAGGGAGCGTCTGGTTGACCTGCCCTTTGATGGGGTGCTTTTGTTTATCACCCATCCGGGTGCCGCCATTCAGCGCCTCCTTGCGGGGCTCCGTCCTCCTCCTCCGTAAACTTGGCTTGTCGGTCCACTGCTGCTTTCTGAGTGGCGTTATCCCACCCTTTTTTCGGGGGTCTGGTGGTTCGGTTGGACCGTCTGCGTATTCTGTGTGGGTTGGCGTGCCTTTGGGGCCCTTAGGTTGACCCCTTTGTACTGTTGGCTGCTGGTTCAGCCCCTTTGGCTTTTGTGGTTCTTTGGTTGTTGGTACACCTGTATGTGTCCTCAGGTTGGACCTTCTGTGTGTTTCTTGTTTGGCTGATTGGCAAGCCGTCTGTGGTTCTATCTGCAGGTCCTTTATGTTCTTATCCTCTGCTGTGGGTTTTTTCCCTAAGAGGTGTTCCCATGTTTTCTTGGGATGTATCATACCCTATGCAGGGCTCGAAAAATGCATAAAATGGTACTAGTCCTGCAGGTCTAGTACCTTGAAAAATCTCCTCAACCTAACTGCAACCTACTTGATCTCCGTCTCTGAAAGCATAGCAAATGTGACAAGATAACAAGATTTAAAGGCATCTTTATTGCTCATTAACTTTGTGAGCAATAAAAATTTCTTTAAATCTTGTTATCTTGTCACATTTTCTCCGTTTTCAGAGACAGAGGACAAAAGTTAGTTTGTCTTCCCACTCGCCAGAAAGGGCGAGTAGGACCTAAAAACAGCTCACCCTCATTAAATTTAGCTCGCATATGCGAGCGGTCGAGTGGATTTTTCGAGCCCTGCTATGTGATGTACTGGTAGCTATTGCATAGCTCTGTCCTGCGCTGGGGAGGTATGGTCGACCTCTTTCGGTTTCCCTGCCTTTCCTGGCATTATTGTATACCGCTGGTGCGGTCCCTTGTGTCTTGTATGGGCGCAACTTGCGCTGCATCAGGTTCTGTCATCCTCTGTGTTCACTACATCGCTCGACCAGTCTGGCATGCTGTCTGCGGTGTCGTGTTGTGGCGTTTCCGCCTTCCTAATCGGCTTTTCGGCCTGGTCATCTTTCTGGTGTTCCAAGGGGGCTAGGTTTCTCCCGGCTTTCCTGTGTTCTGGTTGATGGCTTGGGTCCGTCCTCTGTGTCTTCCCCTTTTTCTCTTTTGGCTGGTCCCACTTCTCTTCGTGGGTAGGTGTGTGTCTTTTGAAAGATCCTCCTTTGGCGATTGTTCTGAATTTCCCTGGCCTCTGCCCTCGGCCTGCGCGTGGCTTGTCCTGGGTGCACTGCTCCACGGTACTGTCAGCTGCTGGCTGCGCACGCCTGCTTCCTCTGGTCCGCCGCCGTGGCCGTTGTTGTGTTCCCCTATGCCCCGGCCTCTTGTTCTGCTGGAGCTTTGCGCACCTGTGCCTTTCTTCTTATACCTGCGTTTCTTGGCTGTGGAGCTGTTCCTTCCTTGCCTGCTTCCTTGCGGCTGATGTCTGTTCAACCATCCACTGTCGCTGTGTTTTTTCCTACGGCAGGCCCTGCCTCCGGTTCTACCTCTTCTCTCTGGAGTTGGGGTCGTTCTTTTCCTCCTGGATGCTCCTCTGCGGTTGTCTGCCCCTACAAGGGTTTGTGGCCGTTGTACCTTGAATGGGCTTGGGGTCTCCTAGTCTTCCCTTCGCCTTGTTCTTGCTTGTTTCTGCTTAGTGAGGGCAGGGCTGACATTCTTGTTCCCGTAGCACGTCCCCTGCTGGGGCCCTGTGTTTCTTCCTCCTGGGGAGGTTCTCTTACAGGCCCTCCTCCCCTCTGGGTATGGCTAGGGTATCTATTCTACGTTAAGGAATCTGCGGCTAGTAGTCTCTATCAGATGTACAAGATACTTACCTTTGGTAACGATGTATCTGGTAGAGAAGATTCTAGCCGCAGATTCCTTCACGGCCCGCCCTTCCTCCCCGTTCTGCGAGGTCCTTCAGTTTGGTTTTCTGCACTCGCCTCCCTCCGGGTGGCTTGTTTTCTGTGGGTGTCCGTTTCGCTTCCTCCTGCACAGGATGCTTCGTTCTGCTTGATTGTTCCTCCCCTTCTTTTATGCTTCATGGTTGGTTGGTTCATGTGTGCTTCTGCATCCCTCCACCCTGGTTTTCTCTCCAGTGTAGGGGCCTCCTTTTACTCTTCTTCCTTTTACTTGTTTGGGGTTTCTGATTCCTTTGTAGTCCTTTACGTTGTTTTTTTTTTTTTTTGCCTGTACCTCTGCCTTTTCGCTCCTTTCAGGGGATACGGCCTTCCTTGATGGTGTCGTCTGGGGGTGAATTGCTGTTATTCCTCTGTTCTGGGCTTATTGCCCTTCACTGGTGTGGACTGTGCTTGCAGTCTTTCTCTATCTCTCTCTCTCTTCTGCTTTGGTGTTTTTCACTTGCTTTCTGCCTCCTGAGAGGATGTCTCCTTGGCTTGCAAGGGTGTTCCTCAGAGCGATGCTCTGCTCTTCCATTGCTATGGCTTTCACAGCTATGCCTTTTTGTACCTTAGTGCTTGGCACTTTTCCACCTGGTGCTGTTCCTCACCTTTCGTTTCTCTCTTTTCTGTTTCTCTGATTTTTCACACACTGTTCCCGTACTCTCCACAGTTTTGTTTGTGATGGCTCCGTGTTGTGGTGCGGAAAAGTTCTCCGTAGAAAACTGATGTCCACGCGCTGGGGCTTATGTGACCTCGCTGATGTCACTCCCGCGGACGACGTCAGGGCGGAGTCACGTGGTACCGCCCCCGGGCGCGCAGAGATGCTAGGGCAAAAAAAGTTTTCCGGGTCCAGTCTCATGCCTGGGGATAATTCTACGTTAAGGAATCTGCGGCTAGAATCATCTCTACCAGATACATCGTTACCGAAGGTAAGTAACTTGTGCATTCTGCATCGCTGTCGCTTCCAACAGCAATCAAGCACCTGACAAAGCGCACATGCACTCAAGTGCCAATCAGCATTCAGGCAAGTGAAAAGAAGCAAGCAACATAAGGGAGAAGGGTGGGGCTGCGGGACATGGGCAGGGGGTGGGGGATAAGAGGCAGCCGGAGGAGGGCGGGTGGCATTTAAAAAAAAAAAGGCAATAATGTATTGTAATTGCATTTATATAGCGCTCACTACCCCTGAGGCGCCGGCAAATCACTTTTTCGGCAGGTAGCACGCTACTTAGGAACCCATAAAGGATTAGTGGTGAATTAGTATAGTGAACATAAGAAAGTAATTTGAGTGATGGATATGTTAGTCAGTTATTTGGATTAAGAAGGATAGTGGCGGGATAGAAGAGGGAAAAAAGGTTTGCATTTATATAGTGCTTGCTACCCTTGATGGGTGATGAAGCGCTTTTTCGGCGAGTAGCACGCTACTTCAGAACCCAGAAAGTATTAGTGGTGAATTAGTAGATTAACTCCTGAAGTGAACAGAAGGTTGGAGGATGGTAAAATTAAAATATATTACATTTCTCTAGCTGCCACCACTATACCACTTATGGTGCTGCAAATTACGGGTGTCAGAACCCAGTTCAAAGGGCCTCAGGGCAAGTGGGAGCTACTGGGCCCGACTGTGGGCATTGCAGCATTTGATGAGCCAGCGCTAAACAGGTCATATCACTTGTTTTTTCCCCTTTAAGCCATGATGCTTAGTAGCCCACACTCCTGTGAAGCATTTAAAAATATAAAAACCAGCGCTGGAGTTAGAAGGGTGGCAAGCAAAACGAGGGTGGGGGGGATTGTGGGACAACGGACAGCTTGCTTACTAAGAACAAGCATTTGCAATACAATAGGTCTCGCATTTACAAGAGTTTGAGCTATTGGCATTGTAAATGACAATGCCTTTTATTTATGTGTTTTGAAAACCTGCAAGCCGTGCGTAAACACAAACTTTGTACTTAGTCATTGCTTACGAGAAGCAAGGATGACAGTAACTGCTCCTGTTTTACTGCCAGCCTTGCTTCTTGCAAGCAAGGACTATAATTATAAAGGGCGTGTTTAGGCATCACTTGCAGGTTTTCAAATCACATAAATAAAAGGCATTGTCCTTTACAATGCCAATAGCTCTAACTCTCACAAATGCGAGACATATTGCATTGCAAATGCTTGTTTTAATTAGTTCTAAGAACTCCTGGACAGCATTAGTGAACTTTGTAATCCGCCTGGGAAGGTGAACAGGCAGTGCCAGCCCAGCGGGAATGTCACCCGCAGCTCTCTGAAGACCAGGTGCATACATGGCCATTTCTACAGGGGTTAGTTCTGATTTGAGGGGAAAGGAAGTGACCAAGTAAGCTTGGACTGATAAAGCCAAGAGATCTAGAGTTTATGTACAGCCTGGACACAGAAGAACAATAAACGTGCAGACACACACACACACACACTCACACTCACACTTTCTCTCTCAAAAGGCATACACGTGTATCCCCAAGCACACAGAACAGCAGCAAACTAATAACCTGTGTACACTTCCACACATAAACAAAAACACATACACAGGCCCCCACATATACATAAACTCAGTCAACACACAAATGGAGGAACCAACTATCAGACCGAAGAGTGGACAGACAGATAAACCACTAAACTGATAAGTAACAGAATGCTACAAGCATTAGCAAATTAGTTTTAAAGCATTTGAAAAGAGCGGGTCAAAAGAACAAAAGCTGTAACCAGAGAGGCCAGAAGTAAAACTGTTCCTGAACACGAAGCCTTATATTCACTCATTTTCACTAGTGCTAAAGGTCCATTTGCAGGGATGGCGTGTGTGGGCATGAAACTAGGGTGCCATGTGTTTCTGAAGCTGAGCCCCCCAAAAACAGAGCTCGTGCTACTTACAAACAAAACCCAGCGCCCTGAAAATCAAACGTGGCTCTTTGCCCTGCAACACCAGCACTCGACGCCGGACCTCTCAGCTGCACCAAAGAATCCACTGCCCATTAGCAACCAACACACCTTCATACCAACCCCCGTGACCTGGAAAAATACTAGTCTGAGCCCCCTCTAACCTCTCCCTCCATAAGGAACTTCAACCCCACCCACCCCCAGCGAGGGTACACAAGTACTGGGCAAGCCAACATACCTGGGACAAGATCTGGAGAAGGGGTGGTTACCTAGGGGAGCCGACTTCAGTGCGATAGGTTGGGGTATGTGCAGTCATCAGGGCGAGTGCGGCCGGCAGGGCTACGAGCCCCCGGTGGGAGGCCCCTCTGAGGACGGAGAAGGCGAGACTGCTGCCGGAACAGCGAGCGCACCAGACGAGAACCCATTGCTAGTGCAAGCCACCGGAAATGAACTCTTCACAGCCGGTCACTTCCTGTTGCACTGCCAGCGATACACTCACCGCCAAATCAAAAACACACCCAAACGTGACTCCTGCTCCAGGTGCTTAAATGCAGGTGGTATCGCGCAGCTCATTGGTTCATATGAAGCTCTGCCTCTGAAGAATGAAAGGCCCAGTTGGCCCTGCAGAGATGTGACACATGACGTATAATTCACAGAAACATCTCTGCAGCCGACTGAGTTATCATGCCAAGGCTTGACATAGCCCCTACTAAATTCGGTAAAAAGGGAAATGTACATTGTGTGGCAGTAGGAGGTTGTTTTTTTTAGATAACCCTCCTCTCTCAGTGACCCTTTACACGTTTTAACCCCTTCACTGTGGTTCTATCGCAGTCACACAGTATTTACCTGACAAAAGCAGTCCCCGGTAAGACACACATGCAAGCTGTCAGTTATAGGGTTGCGGGTCACGGTGACCGACGTTAAACGAGGGTCTACATGGGAAACGACCACGTGAGGGACGCGGCTGGTTTACTGCAAAACATATGGAAGGGCCTTGTTTAATAGCACCTGGGGTACCATACGAGAGGGAGGCGGCGCAACTTATTTAATGGCACACCTTGCCTAAGAGGGGGCATTGTAAGTTAGGGGAGCACCTTGTTTCTTGTACCAGAGGCAAGGGTACTGTTGGAGGTAAGGGGTGCCACGTCTTTACCGATATCTGTGCGGCACTATGCAATCAGGAAGGGCAGAGCTAGGTCACTGGATCAGGGTGTCACTGTGCAAGAGGTACTGCATCGCAGAGGTACTGTGCAGGAGGTGAAGACGTAACTTGTTTAGAGGCGCTGTGCAGGGCAAGAGATACATGGCGATAGAGGGGCACCGGGCAAGATATAAGGTGTTCAACTTGTTTCTTTCCACTTGTCGCTGTTACCTCAACCATGGGTGACTTCCTCCGGGACTCGCAGGAATCGGCCCCTTGCTCTTGCGAGCCTTGTTTTTCCTGAGAAAGGCTTCCTCGGTGCGCGCTTGGTCAGGTGACGCCACTGGGGCTCGGGTTGGGGGTGAGCTCTTTACAAGCGCCTTTTCTGAGGCCTGGCTAGGAGCAGAAAAGAGGCTTGTATGTTTTTCCCTCTAACTCTAGTTTGACCCCGCTGCCAACACATTGTTCTGATTTTCCGCCTGGAAGAATTGCAGATACGTTCTCAAAAGTTCAAACCTGCAGAGAAAACACAGGGACTTTGTACAGAACAAGCACACCTCCTGCCAGAGTGCGTATCCGGCTACCGATGGGGGAAGCAGCGCTGCTGCTGAGCAATGTGCGAATGAAAGAAAATAGTGCTCACCGCCTACATATCGAGGACAGTGTAACGCCGCAAGCAAACAATCCAGTCCGGATGGGCCAGTCGAGAAGGAGACAGGGCGGTAACCAAGAAGCCTCATTTACAATCAAGAGCCAGCGTTTAGCATAAACGATGACACCAGCCAATGAAAAGCATGGACGAGGCTTCTCGTCCCCTTTTGAAATATCCTCGATTTCAAGAGCCCTCGCAGAGCGAGCAGCGCATGCACGCTGCAACGCAGGTCTGCGAGACCTAAAAAAGTAGCTCTAGAAATAAAACCAGCAAATGAAGACTTTTAAAGGAAGAGGTTCTTGCTCCATGCTCCAGAGAAAACACAAATACACAAGGGAAGACAAAGGGAGACAGGAAGCCTAGAGGAAATCGAATGCAATAACCACTAGAAAGCAAGGAAATGGGAGTGACAAGCAAACCAGCAAATGGTAAGTAATGGGTGGGCTCGAAGCCCCTTTTAAGTGGTTTAAAACAAATAGTTTTATTTACATGCGATTTAGCAAGCATAGTGTAAGCACTATGCAGGCGAAACCTAAAAATTAGTTTTGGTTGCTGCGGCAGCATATTCTATTGCAAGAGCATGAATTCAGCACTGCCCTTGAAGGTGTGTGGGCTCAAAACTGAGCCTGGGTTCACATGCCCAAATCGGGGTCTGCCAGCCAAAAGATACTGTGAAACTACACAGGCTGTTTCAAGTGGTTGCATTGCAGATTGTACGGAAGGCCTGGTCACAGACCAAGCCCTGAAGCTAACTCCGACTACCCCAATGCTAATCAAAGGCGAGAAATACAAATTGACAAATTAAAATGATATCTTACATTAATTCGTGAAAAATATAAAATGTTATAGTACACGATTTAAGCTTCTTGGAAGAAGATTTTAGTCTAAAATATTTACACAAAAAAGCCTTGATTGTATTTTTAGGCAAGCATTGAAAAAATCAATGGGTCTCTCCCTTAAAATGCGAGGGTTATTGTGTTGGCTTTGCCAGTGCTTATCTGTAAAGTATAGTGAGAAATATATATATAAGAAAATCAAATGACCAGCAGCGTGTCGCCGCTTATTACCTCTGATACAGCGTTGAAGCACTTTTGTCTGAGCAGCATGCTGCTCTGGAACCTAGGGTTAATGGTTAATCCAGTGGTTACTGCTTAATGTTGGTTATTGGATTAGTCTTGTGCTCTTAAGTAATACATTCCATGCATTTAATCCAGTTTGTGTGGCAGATCAGATTAATAGGAGGTGTGATCTTTATTGGGTGGAGATGCTTGAATTCATGCCGATGATTGGTGGTATTAACAGATCAGCTACTGAAGATGTGTTATGTATAATTTGCAGCGGTGTGAATTTCAAAGAAGGAAAGTTTGTGGTCTTTGAAATGAGGTGTGAGCAACTTGAAGAAATACAGTAAGATAGAATTATGACTTGGAGTCGGCAGTACTCAGAGGATGAAAAGTAATGAGTGTCATTCAAAAGAAAAAAGAGGAGCCCACAATTGGAAGCTTTAAGTCAAGGCCAGTTTTCATGCAGAGTCTTAGGAATGTAGAGACCGCTTTTTTGAGATAACATGCAATCTGAGGATGACAATCGGTAGAAAGAAATTAAATTATTTGCATGTGGTGTAGTGCTTTATCATGTACTTTCGATAAGCTCTGGAATCAGGTAAACAGTCTGTAAGCTGGTAGGCTATCGCTAGGTTATCGCTTGAGTAAGAGCAGCTACTCCGGGCTGGGGTTGGAAATGCAAAGTAATAGCTGGATGCATATGTATGAGGAATATCTTGGGCTGGTCGAAGGAAGCAGTAACTTCATGATCATGGCAGTATGAGACCAATATATAGACGAAATAATGCAAACTTTGAAAAGGAAATGCTGTGAATGCTAGAGTGGGTGTTTTCTTATGTTCCCTCTTACAGTTTGGCTCAGTGTTAATTACAGAAGCAGAGTGGAATCGATTTTAGATGCCCTGGTTTAGTATGGCACATGCCTGAGTATGACGAGAGCTTCTCCAGAGAGTGGAGGTGCATTTGTCTTAAAATTGTGGCTTGAGGGTGGAGATTCAGACACCAAAGTGAGGAGCATGGCGGCAAAAATACCTTTAAGAAATCATTGATGCCTTTTGTTAACAAGGAGCTACTGATGACCTCTTCGTGAGGAATGCCATTTGGTAGATGGTAGGGCTGAAGGGTGGGATTGTAGTTTGTTATTCAAAGAGAGGAAGTTTCTACATCGGGACTTCCCATTTGTCTGTCCCGAATTGTTGCTTCCAGACGATCTATGGCAGACGTGTGCAAAGATCTCACACTTCATTGTGCCCATGTGGTGGGTACTCCCTTTGGTGCCAGCCCCAGTGCTGCATGCTGCATGAGCTATCACTTTAAACAAAGGCAGGCCGCCTGAGCAGGACACTTGAAAGAGAGTCGAGCCGAACCGGCTCTGCAGCATGATACAGTGGATGCACTCTGCACTGCCATTTGCAGTACTGCACTGGCATTTGCGCCTCGTTACATAGCTCACTCTGCATACCACAAAAAACTGCACAACACTGGAGCTTACATTAACTACTCATGAAGCCACAAAGTCCACCGTGCACAAAAATCCACAATGCAATCTGTCATTCGTAAAAGTCTGGAGATAACCAGCAATCCACTGATTCAGCTTTCTGAAACTCTGGCCTTTTCCCTATCCACTCCCCTCCAGATTGAACACTTTTGTTGTTAAAGAATAGCTGCTTAGAGCAGGGAGCTCAGGCGGAGGACAGTTGCCCATATAAAATGGGTACACATGATATAGCGCCACTCGTAAAAGAAAGGGTCCACAAAAAACACAGGAAGCACAAATAGTGTGAAGGTACATAAAGCATGGTTACAATAAATCAGTGTTACCCTTGAAGCAAGCATAGTTTTGAGGTAAAGGTATAAAAAAAAAAAAAGGTTATATTTAAAAAGTACCGAAAGAGGGTTACAACATGGAGCTGAGGGGGGAGGGGGGGGGGGGGGGGGGTTGAGCATGCTAGTGACAAAGCAACGCGCAGGAGATGCACATGAGGGCAAGTGCATCACGGGAGGGTTTGGGAGAAGCACACATGAGAGAGAGCAGTATGGAACATGGCAGACAGGGAATGAGAAGTACATGAGGGAGACAGCTGGAAAACACCCCCTCAGAGTGCTTAACAACAAAAAAAAGAATAAAGTAGTGCCTGAAAAGTGATCAGTGGCAGCTAGATGTATTTTGGGCATGCTTCAGGTGAGGGACAAACTCGCGAGATGTAAAGCCAGTGGCGTAGCTAGCCACTTTGCCGCCCGTGGCCGTATTAAAGCGCGGGGGGGTGCTTCCAATTTCTGAATTTGCTGCCTGCAGCAAACACGTTGGAGTGGGGGCAGGTGGGGAAACCTGCTGCCCTCAAAACTCGTGCTGCCCACGGCAGACCGCCCCCTTCTCCCCCACTTACTATGCCACTGCGTAAAGCCCATACAAACTAATGAGTAAGAAGCAAGCAAAGAAGTAGAGCAGTAGTAATCAATAGGAAGGCTCCAAGCCCACAGTGAGCTAACGGTAGGTCCTTTCATAGACAGGCGAGACTTATATGGCCAGGTACTACCTACGCCCCCTCCTCCCCATTCAAGACCCGTGACAGGAGAGAAGTTTTTAGATGCGGGGGCGTGACACCCCCCGGCCGTATTTATTATATACAATTAATACACATTAATCGTAATGACAATATTTACAAAATGTAGCAGAAAATCTACTTTACACGGATCACAATTGACAAGTACAGATATCCGATGGCTAACCTTAACATAACTCTAATACAAAGGTTTCCTATCCATATCCTAACATATCTTTATTAATCTGTACAAACTCTATTTTCTGCGTACCTAATGGAGCCTACGGCAAGGTCACTAACTGGCGTCCGCTCCTTATCCACTTCTAACCACGCCCTCCCGCCGGAGTGCGCATGCGCAGAGGGCCCATTCACCGTGAGGGTACTTCTCCCCCCCCCCCCCCGGTTACCCCCGTACGCTCTGTACCTGATCTTCATAAAGGGGCCCTTGCAGCCGTTGTGGCCAATCAGCTTAGAGAAAGCGTGACTCCCTCCTCCCCCGCAACCAACTGCCCCTGGAGTTCTAGGAGAGACCAGTTGTCCCTCCCACTTGGGCGACACCATTCGTGAATGGCTCCGCCCTCTAAGGACCTTAAATTTGCTGCTCACCAATCATGACTTTACCGCCACAGGCTAGCATAGTTGACCAACTATCTAGCCCCCCCCCCCCCCCCCTGAGCTCACCAGAAAGGTCATCCCCTGCGACTAAGGCCCCTCAACCATGCCAACATATTCCCCAGGAACACCTCGTTGCCTACCTGGGATAAGTGAACGCCATCTTTTAAGAAGCACGGTTCGCCCCCAATGCATCCATGGGCGATGGTCTGTAAGTGGGGAGCCCTGAAAAGTCTCAAGCTTATTTATTCCCCTCGCAGAGTGATTCAAAGCCTTCACAGATTCCCCCCCTCTCCATTGGAATCGGGGTATCATCTGAGACCACCCAATAGTGCAGCCTTGACAAGTCTTAGCTAACCAGCCTATTTCCGTAATTATAGTTTCCACCAACCCTCTTCTTCCCAGTCTTGCTAAATCATTCCCCCCCAAGTGCAGTATGATTATATCAGGAGGTGGACCCCTTTTTCTTAACAGGATACCCCTGAACTGATCAAAACATAGCCCCCCTTTTCCATGGTATTCTATCTCAAAACCTGCCTGCCGTGCTCTTTCCCTATAATCGCCTGTAGAAAAAAGGTTAGACAGACGCCTTACATATGAATGGCCTATGATCCACACAGTCTGAAGCCTTTCCTTTCGTGGAGATGATATCCGTGTTGCCGAATGGTGCTGGTGCAGTGTCCTGAGTTTCCCCCCTGCGTGACAGGCTTGAGAAACTGTAATGGAAGCAGAAAAACCATGCATCAGCGCTGTGCGGCACTCCCACTCACAGCATGTGTAGGCGCACATAACGTTCGTAACAATTGGACACCCATCTCCCTATCCTCTGTACGTCGCCGCTTGATAGACCCCTGGCCGTTGCTTCAGTGGCTGCCCCTATCCTGAAGGAGTGGGTACCAAAACTCTCTGGAGTCTGACCTGACTTCAGGATTGCAATGTCCAACACCCTTTTGAATTGAAAGCGTGTCAGCGGGACCCCATACGCATGCATCAGGAAAGGCCCCCCCTATGTTCAGTGGTCTAACCTGTAAGTAGCTCTCAACGTGTGATACAGGACAGCATGGGTTACCTTGTGCCCGGTGGAGAACTACCCCTTCCCCCCGGGCCTCTTGATCGGTCTTGGACTTCTTGATCGTTATTAATAAGGTGTCGGCCCTGACTTTAATGGATTCAAGCTGCAGGCCGCCGTGTATGTCTAGTTTGTTTTGGGCCACCAGCTCCCCAATTCGAAACACGCCGTAAAAAGCCAACGAAAAGGCCACAGTGAATAACAGGACTTCCCCTGATGTGTTGCAAATTGCGGGGAGGGCTGCTAGTATTGACTTCAGAAGCTCCACCCCAATCGGCTGCCTTGTGTCTGGGGCCGACCCCTGGAGGCGTTGCCACCCTTTCAGAGCCTTCCTCACTGTGAAACTGTAAGTGGGGTCAGTCCTGTTGCTATTCTGAGCGAAGAAGGAAATTGCCGCCACCTGTCTCTTAGCTGCGGCTGCCGAACGCCCGTTAGTCCTTAAACAACCTAAGTATGCAATGAGAGCCCCAGTGTCGTGCCACCGCTCAGCCCACCCTGCACCCAAGGAAGAACAATAATGCCAAAACGTGTGGGCACCAATCTGCCAGAGTCGTTCTGGAAAGAGGGTGGCCTACTCTGCCGCTGTTGGGAGGTGAGCCCTGAAAACCTGCATCTTAAACCGAGAAAGGGCATCAGCAGCATGATTAAGGACACCAGGCACGTGTTTAGCGCTAAACTGCACATTCTATTTCATGCATGTGAGAACAATCTCCTTCAAGAGACGGAGAATGCCGCTTGCTGGTTGACGCATTCCACCACTGTCATGTTGTCTGACCAGAAAACTACTGACTGATTACGCTGTTGTTCAGGCCATACCGTCAAGGCCACCCATATGGGGAAAAACTCCAGGAACCCAATGTTACCTGTTCGGCCATACTCTACCCACCATTCCGGCCAACGTTGCGCCACCCACTCGGTACCGAGTATGGCACCAAATCCCTCACTGCCCGCGGCGTCCGTCATTAAACCCAACTCCGCGGATGCAGTGGGCGGACCGGGCCACACTACTCTGCCATTGAAATCCTGCAGGAATGCCATCAAAATCCGCTTGTCCTGCCGAACCTCAGCTGACAGCCTTGTGTGGTGATGTTTCTCTTTGAGGCCCGCCATGGCTTGGGAGATGGATCTGGAGAAAGGTCTAGCCATTGGAATGACCCTCAAAGCAAAGTTGAGTTGCCCCACTGTCTGCTGTAGCTGTTGTAGTGTAACCTTCTGCTTCCCCAAGCATAGCTGTAAAGCAGCCCTGAATTTATTAACCATGTCCATGGGTAGCCTAAAACATCCCTGAATCCAGCTCAATGCCCAGGAACTCTATCGTAGATGCCGGCCCAACTGTCTTTCCTGGAGCCAAAGGAACCCCCAAAACCTGCATGAGCGTGCAAACTTCCTGCAGCGCCCACCCACATTCATAGGAACCCCGTGTCCCCAGTATAAGAAAGTTGTCTAGGTAATGCATGACCCATCGGTGCCCTGTCTTTTGTCTGAAAACCCATTCCAGGAATGAACTGAATTTTCTAAATATGCGCATGAGACCGAGCAGCCCATTGGCATACACATATCCATATAGAAACACCCTTGGAATTTAAAACCAAGCAGGTGATAATCATCCGGATGTGCCTGGAGTATCCGAAAGGCCGACTCTATGTCAGAGTTTGCCATCAGAGCACCAGGGCCCAACCCCTGAGGATCTCCACCGCTTGGTCAAAGGATGCGTATTTAACGCTACAGAACTCATCAATTGCATCATTCAGTGAATTACCTTTGGGTGCTGTCAAGTTGTGTATTAGTCTGAATTCCCCCTCTACCTTCTTGGGGACTACACCCAACGGGGAGCAGACAAAGTTCTCAACCGGCACCGACTCGAAAGGGCCCGCCACCCTACCCAGGCGCAAATCCTTGGCAATCTTTGAGGAGACAATACCTGGATTATTCCGAGCAGAGAGTTGATTCCGGCACTCAGAGGACCCTGCATAATTAGGGGCTGGAATCCTAAAACCGTCCCTGAAACCCTCTAGCAGAGTTCTTGCCGTAAGGTGGCATGGGTATTTGTTGAGCCATGGTGTCAGAGCCGTCACATCAATGGGGGACCTTGCTTTGCGCTGAGATACCATCTCACTCCTGCTTTTTCCTACCTTATCCTTCGCTCTCTTGAGGCATTTGGACTCGGGGTGGGATGGGTTGGCGCAAATGGAACACGCATGCTTGAATCTGCATTGACCCTGTGGTCTGGTGCAGGTCCGTCTGTTGAAATCCCAGCACGTCCCTTTCCTCCCACCATTGCCGCCTGCACCAGTGGTATAACTGGTACTACCCTGCGACCGAAAGGGCTGCGTAGCATGCGGGGCCTGACTCTTGGTATTACCATGCCCCTCACCCCCAAACAGATCCAACCAAGATATTGTGTAAATTCGGTCCCATGACAACGATGGGTCGGATGCCTTTGCCATCCTGAACTTCCTGTCATACTCTAACCATACTCCGCCTGCAAATTTATCATGGGCCAACACTATCCTGTTCTGATAACAAGCCATCTGTGCCTGTACATTAGGAAAACGCTCCGCTGTGACTGCCATAAATATGGAAAAGGCTCTGATCCAGTTCAGTAGGTTCTCTTCCACCCTGTACTTCAACATCTCAGTCGCCCATTCCCTAGGAAGCATATAATCCTTGTTCTTCCTTGATTCCTCCCTCTCCCAGATCAATAATGAAAACATATTAATTTATTCACCAGCCCATATTCTGTTTTTTAACTCCATAGACACATGTCTGCCTAAAAACTCCCGCTCAGAACTGGCCTCTCCCACGCCCAACATTGGTAATGTTGCCAGTTTACCTGTTGTTGCAGACCTTGGAGCCTCGTGAGGAATCCCTGCCGCACTGGGGACTGGCAAACCCTTGTTCTCCAGCGTGCTGGAACCACCCCCTGCAATGATGGGTAACGAAGCAACCGACCCAGCATTGATTTGTTCTTTGGGTCCGGCATTAAATTGAGAAACCATTTGCTTCGCTTCCGCCAAAGCATCGGTCCCCAACTCCTTTACCCCCACCGCCGGAGCGAGGATGCCTGCCTTCCCCAACCATGGCAAGATTGCCGCCAAATGTGACACTATCTCTTGAGGTAAACCCCCTGAGGTGGGGTCTGCGGTTCCAGCACCAGCGCTACCAAGGGTGCCGTTGGTGGGACAGGTGCCAACGGGATCTCTGGACCTGGCCCCGGGACCGGGGTAGATGGTGCAGGGTCGGTATCACTAGGGACCTGCGAAATGGGTGGATTCAGTCCCTTCCTCATACGTTTCCTAGCTCTCACCCTTTTGGGGATTAGCGGAAAAGCAGCCTTAGGGGGCACGTTGGGGCGCCTAGGCCTCTCTCCCTGCCCGTCCTGCCCCTCCACCTTCTCCCTGAGGTTAGCAAGATCTTGCCCCATCTCTGTCACTTTCCTCATCATCTCTTCCATTAACTTTTCCATACGAGAGCCTTGCTCCCCCCTCTTAGCTTTTCCCGCCATTAGATAGGACGTCAAATACCCCACCAAATTAAGTAAATGCTGCTAATGTTTTGGCAGTTTGCAATGGTGTGCTCCCTGTTAAATCTAAAAGCAGCAAAACAGACCTATAGCAACAATTTATACCTTTCTCAACACCACCACCACCACGTATGGCATGCACAATCCTTAGTCCTTCTTATTTAACGCGGTCACACCCCCCTCCCCCCCCCCCCCTTCAAACCGGCAGACCCAGAAGAACAATGTAGACAATGGAGCTCTTAGCTAGTTAATACCAGCCAATCTAACTGTCAAAGTCTCAAAGCCTAAACCATACAGCCCTGCGTGCCCTGAACACCAATTTGCCAGTGCTCGTATTGCAATTTCAACAAAGCATGGTTAAAATATGTCCAGACTTCACAGAAGGAAATACTCTTGCTTATATTTTAGACTTAGCAAACAGTGACAATTCAACACGTGTGCCTCCAATGCGCGCGTACACGCTGCGCGTGGTTCCCTCGATACTAGTGCCTATACTTAAGACTGAGAACACACAGTGATAATTCGATCCGTGTGCCCCCAATGTGCGCGTACACACTGCGCGCAGTTCAATTGTTTACCTCACAAGCAGCCCTGGCGCTCAGCGCGACAGACTGCACACAAAGCTTCTCGCAAAAACTCGCGTGTGCAACAAAAGCCTGGTTTCGCGTTTACCGATGCGGAATAAGCTTAAACAATGCAGCCGCCGGAGGGGTGCGCCTCTCGCGCCACCGCCTCCCGATACCTGACGCTGCACTTGACCGTGACCTCCTGGCAATGCTCCGCTCGATCTCCGTCAGTAGACCCAGATGGTCCTGCCGTGCACTCTACCGCCGTAGCCTGCAGAAGAGACACGCGACGTTCCCGCTCACACCGTCCCTCTCCTGAAGTCTCCCCGCAGCCTTTAACCGCAGTCCTCGGACGTTCCCGATCCTGAAGTCCCCGCTCCCGAAACCGAAAAAATACAAGGTTAAAGCCTCCTAGCGAGGCGTGGGGGGCAACCTGGGGAGTCAGGGACCAAGAGACCAGTTCCCGGGCTCCCCAGCCCTTCATACCCTACTGGTCCGGCCAGACCTACTGCCCGGAGTTTGCCCATTGTTGCGATCCGGAAGTGATTCCAATCACTTCCGCGTCGCGCCTAGGCCAATGGGGGTAGGGGGCGCGCCTACCGCGACACCAGGTGCGCAATAGGCACGCCCCCAGCTGTAGCGGAGGGGGCCGGCTCGACCGCCATACTTTTGGCGTGGCCGAGGCCGGCCCCGCCGTTCTAAAAACATTGGTGCAAATGTGTGTCTAGGGTCTGTTCAAAGAGACATGGCCAGGCAGGGAGGTCGAGCTCTCCCTTAAGGCAGAGCTGAGAGGATTTTCCTGGCTGAGTCTGTCTATATTGGCAAGTCCAAGCAGCTAAGATATGATGGAGTGAGTCTTGCTCGGAGTAATTACCAGTGGTTCTGATTCCTTCAGGCTTTATTTCCTTTATCTATTGGTTTTGCTCTTGCTATCTGGGTCACCTTCAGCCAGTCCAGACTTTCTAACTTAGAGCCTCCTGGATTCTGAGACTTGAATATTCACCTTTCTCAATATTGCAAGTGTGCATTCTGTTGAATATAAAAAAACACAACCTTCTTACTTAAATGCTGATAAGTGGCCATTCAACGACCCTCCTACCGAACATCTGCCGATTGGCATAGCACATCTGTTTCCAGTTACGAATACCCAGGTATCGCTACAGGCGGCCTAACTTTGAAGCAAAGGGTTCAGGAGCTGCATCAGTCAATCTCAATAATAGAGTAGTTTATTTGGGGTTAAATGTGGCCATTTGTGGCGGCATTTTGCATCAAAATGTGAATATAGGAGGTGCCCTGTGAACTCTGGAGTTTCCCTCACGTTCGTGGAGACTTAGCCCCTCTATACCGCCCATCCGATGAAGGTTGAGGAAGAGCAGTGGAAGGCCGAGTACCTGCCCATTGGGGTCCACAAGAAGCTGGAAGCGCATGGGGGTCCCATCCCGATCAGCCCTATAGTGGTAAGGCTTGCATGAAATAAATAGGTCAGAGCTGCCGTCTTTGGAACTGGGACAGCTTGAGTCTCGGCTCAGCATCCTGTGATTCTGGGCAAATCGCGTAATCTCCCCGTGCCTACCAATAACCGAATGCATCCTTTTGTAACATAACTGGTGCTCATGTAAAGCGCTCCAATACCGGCTTCGGGGCGAATATGCGCTATATAAAACTGGGAAACAAAAGATTCTTCTAATGGCTTCTTGTGCCCATGTGCTTCATGTGTGATCCTCCCCAGGCAGTTCCCTGACCTGACCTGAGAGCTCCGAACTGGATCCGGAGCGTCGGGGTCCCCTGCATATACTTTGCAGCCCCCTCCCCCTCAAGTTTCATTACGCCACTGTCACCCACATGTAGTTGTGGTTTTCTGGTTCTCAGCGCCAGCACTTATTTCACAGGTCCAGGACAATAAATGTGTTCACCAGCCGTAGGAATACCTATTAACTGTTCAAAATAATTAAGGTGACTGCCTAGTATGTCTTCACAGCCTATTGGTTCAGGCATGATAAATGTGTATTGTTTAACACGTTAGTGATGTCGTCATGCCTTGTTGTTCAAGTACTAAATTAACTGTGCTCTAATGCAGTCATCACTGCACCTTCTTGAGGTGGTGTGAGAGCTTTCAATGAGATCATGGCAGCAAGGGGGCGGCTCATCTCTGAATCCATTAGATTTTGGCAGCAAGGGGCCGGCTCACTTCTGAATCCAATAGATCATTGCAGCAAGGGGCCGGCTTACCTCTGAATCCATTAGATCATGGCAGCAAGGGGCCGGCTCCCCTCTGAATCCAATAGATCGTGGCAGCAAGGGGGCGGCTCACCTCTGAATTCATTAGATCATGGCAGCAAGGGGCCGGCTCACCTCTGAATCCAATAGATCATGGCAGCAAGGGGGCGGCTCACTTCTGAATCCAATAGATCATGGCAGCAAGGGTCTGGCTCACCTCTGAATCCATTAGATAATTGCAGCAAGGGGCTGGCTCACTTCTGAATCCATTAGATAACTGCAGCAAGGAGCCGGCTCATCGCTGAATCCATTAGATCATGGCAGCAAGGGGGCGGCTGACTTCTGAATCCATTCGATAACTGTAGCAAGGGGGCGGCTGATCTCTGAATCCATTAGATCATGGCAGCAAGGGGCCAGCTCACTTCTGAATCCATTAGATCATGGCAGCAAGGGGGTGGCTGATCTCTGAATCCATTAGATCATGGCAGCAAGGGTCTGGCTCACCTCTGAATCCATTAGATCATGGTACAAGGGGCTGGCTCACTTCTGAATCCATTAGATAATGGCAGCAAGGGGCCGGCTCACCTCTGAATCCAATAGATCATGGCAGCAAGGAGCCGGCTCACTTCTGAATCCATTAGATAACTGCAGCAAGGGGCCGGCTCACTTCTGAATCCATTAGATCATGGCAGCAAGGGGGCGGCTGATCTCTGAATCCATTAGATCATGGCAGCAAGGGGGCGGCTGATCTCCGAATCTATTAGATCATGGCAGCAAGGGTCTGGCTCACCACTGAATCCATTAGATCATGGTACAAGGGGCTGGCTCACCTCTGAATCCATTAGATAATGGCAGCAAGGGGCCAGCTCACCTCTGAATCCATTAGATCATGGCAGCAAGGGGGCGGCTGATCTCTGAATCCATTAGATCATGGCAGCAAGGGTCTGGCTCACCTCTGAATCCATTAGATCATGGTACAAGGGGCTGGCTCACTTCTGAATCCATTAGATAATGGCAGCAAGGGGCCGGCTCACTTCTGAATCCATTAGATCATGGCAGCAAGGGGGCGGCTGATCTCTGAATCCATTAGATCATGCAGCAAGGGTCTGGCTCACCTCTGAATCCATTAGATCATGGTACAAGGGGCTGGCTCACTTCTGAATCCATTAGATAATTGCAGCAAGGGGGCGGCTCACTTCTGAATCCATTGGATAACTGCAGCAAGGGGCCGGCTCACCTCTGAATCCATTAGATAATTGCAGCAAGGGGGCGGCTCACTTCTGAATCCATTGGATAACTGCATCAAGGGGGCGGCTGACCTCTGAATCCATTAGATCATTGCAGCAAGGGTCTGGCTCACCTCTGAACGTAGTCAAAAAAGAAGGATCTCCCTTGGATCTGTATATGCCAACAATCATATAAACACACAAACCTCTTAGCAGCAGGGTGAAAACCGGCATCAACGAAGTAAACAAACAAATAACTAGATCATTAGTTTATTAAAATTAATCACATAAGTCTCACATAAAGCGAGCAGTTGTACACATCCATTAACACAATTGTATAACAATTTATCAGAATACACAAAAAAATTCTTTTTAAAAAATACAATAAAAATTGTACATATAATTCAATGACAAGTAGTGTAATAACACCACAACAATAGTATACATTGAAATAAAAATATTTTAAAAAAGGAAATTGGGAAAAAGAGAGAAAAACAGGAAAATTATTCCTACTTTCTAAGGGAAAATCGCTTAATCAAGGATTGATTCATTGTGACCCTGGTAACATTTAATTACGTTATGCATTTCACACAACCCGTGTTGTCACAAAGTATATTCGATTTCCCTTTAATAGAGCATCGACGCGTTTCGGTAGGCCACAAGTAACGGCCAACACCTTCCTCAGGATTGTTTGCTGATCCCAATTTAATTAGAAAATCTTTAGATTTTATCTGGCTTGCGTAAGTCAAGGCCCCGCAATTGTGATGATCCATCAATCAACTCATAGAAAGTGGTCACATTAGCATCTGTTACCATTAGTATCGTTTTATGCTGCCCGGTAGAATATATACCATTCCTTGGCTGTAGGTATCGTAATTTTAGAAAATCTTCAGTCTCTTTCCACTGAGATATGTAAATATCACTACTGCTGGCTTAGTTCTACCACATGTGACTGCATCCAGACCAGTCTGTTCTTGGCTTATAGTTCATTTTCTAATCCCCTTTCAGCACGGTACGGACAGCAAATGCCACCGACAAAGATATCCAGTACGACCCTTAGTAGGGTTCGATACTGTCAGTACACTGGTTTCCTTCAAGTAAGTAAGTAAGATTAGATAATTGCAGCAAGGGGGCGGCTCACCTCTGTATCCATTAGATAACTGCAGCAAGGGGCCGGCTCACCTCTGAATCCATTAGATAATTGCAGCAAGGGGCCGGCTCACCTCTGAATCCATTAGATCATTGCAGCAAGGGACCGGCTCACTTCTGAATCCATTGGATAATTGCAGCAAGGGTCTGGCTCACCTCTGAATCCATTAGATAATAGCAGCAAGGGGGCGGCTCACCTCTGTATCCATTAGATAACTGCAGCAAGGGGCCAGCTCACCTCTGAATCCATTAGATCATGGCAGCAAGGGGCCGGCTCACCTCTGAATCCATTAGATAATTGCAGCAAGGGGCCGGCTCACCTCTGAATCCATTAGATCATTGCAGCAAGGGGCCGGCTCACTTCTGAATCCATTAGATAATTGCAGCAAGGGTCTGGCTCACCTCTGAATCCATTAGATCATTGCAGCAAGGGGCCGGCTCACTTCTGAATCCATTGGATAATTGCAGCAAGGGTCTGGCTCACCTCTGAATCCATTAGATCATGGCAGCAAGGGTCTGGCTCACCTATGTATCCATTAGATAACTGCAGCAAGGGGCCGGCTCACCTCTGAATCCATTAGATAATTGCAGCAAGGGGCCGGCTCACCTCTGAATCCATTAGATAATTGCAGCAAGGGGCCGGCTCACCTCTGAATCCATTAGATAATTGCAGCAAGGGGCCTGCTCACCTCTGTATCCATTAGATAACTGCAGCAAGGGGCCGGCTCACCTCTGAATCCATTAGATAATTGCAGCAAGGGGCCGGCTCACCTCTGAATCCATTAGATAATTGCAGCAAGGGTCTGGCTCACCTCTGTATCCATTAGATCATTGCAGCAAGGGTCTGGCTCACCTCTGTATCCATTAGATCATGGCAGCAAGGGGCCGGCTCATCTCTATACTGATGCGAGGCAGGCTGGGAAAGCACAGACGCAGGACAGACTTGGCATCAAGAGTACATAAGGAATGAATGAATGAATGAATTAGTGTGGACTTTAAGCTCGCCTTGCTGCCTAGCCCAGCACACAACACTGGACATTAAACTGCCCTCGACGGCCACTCCTCCCAAGGACTGTGCCTGTCGTGCGCCCGCTCCAGTTCTTGAGCTGCATGATTCCAGCAGCATTACCGGGAGCAATACTGTGCAACAGGTGGGCGGGCTGAGCAGTGGACATCTGCCCCCTGGCCTGATTATTTACACCACCAGCCACCTGGGGGCCGTCTGTGACCCGCCATCACCCCGGGGCTGTGCATGGGGCTGCAGCGTAGGGTACCATAGGCCCAAACCACCTGTCTGAGCATCCCACAGTCACTGCATCCGCGGCAATGGAGTGTGTAAAAACACTGCCTGTGTGACAGCAGACTTCAGGACAGCCGATGCATCAGTGTCACCCCTCCATCACCAGTCAAGCAGATGTGTCAAGGACAAGTAACACTGAGGTGCAGACCAGGATACGCACTCCGCTAGGTCCTTTACTATTGTTCCAGTACAGTATAAGCTTCGCATAATTATGTTACATTTGCAAGGTATCACTCTACAAAGTTTCTTTCCCCCCCCCCCCAATTGATTTGGCCTGCTCTGCTCGCGGACTCTTTCAGATCGTGGATATGGCTTTGTCAGTGCTCTCTGTTCACTCTCAGTATATTCATTAGTCTTGATGTACATGGCATGTGTTTTGACCTGGTAGTGGGGCCTCTGGAATGTATGCGGTTTTGTGGAGCTGGTTAGTGAGCTCCAAAGAACACCAGACCTCACTCCTTAGTACAGACGTTAGTCTCTTTTCTGGGGGTTGCCGTTTTTAAAGACTATAATACCTTTTACCTCGTTCAAACACCTTTTGTTTTAATGAATGTAGCTGTTGTCAAATAAGTGGACTGCTATAATCCCTGCCATGGTTCACAAGCAGTAGTATATTTTAGATTGTGGCTGCTTTCGCATTGCCCAAGTAAGCAGTAGGTATGACAATGGTACAACTGAGCGGCACCAGGAATGTAGGGTATAGGGCCCCGGGACTCAATCTTTTACAAATTAAGCAGTGACCCAGTGGGTACCTCAGAACCTTTCTGGAGCATCACCACTACTGGAAGTGCCGTACACCCAGTGGTTACCTCGGAACCTTTCTGCGGGTTAACCAGTACTGCAAGTGGTGTACACGCTGCGGGTACTTCTGATCTCTTATAGGGATTACCCTGCACCAGAAGTGTCCTACACACAGGTGCATCATACCATCAATGGGGATTGCCCAATACAAGAAGTATCATTCATGCGGTGGGTGTATGCCACTTTTTCTGGAGATTAGCCACCACTTTTTGTGCAAGATATAAATTACGGTAATGGTGCAGATTTTGCGCTTGTTATTTAGCAAACGTGTTCTAGTTGGCCAGCGAGTTTTGTAAGCACCTGATTGTTGTTTCCTGACGAAAGCTTGCCTAGGTTATGCCTCGTTATGAGTTATTCTCACCGGTGCTTAGTTTGTACAAAAAAAATGAAGTGCCAGGGCCCTTCTCGGAAGGTCACTGCAGCCTGCACCACCCATACCCTGCCAGCACTGCCAAGGACAGCACCAGCATAAGACCTAACCCTCCTACAAGTGGGACAATTAATACTAATTCAGGCCACACGAAGCTACAATACCGGCACGAGAGGTTGGTATTATTCATATTGACTTAATAAACCAAGTTGTTGATTCTCCTCTCAAAATGAAAGACAGCGCCCCTATCTGATAGAGCATCACTAGAGCCAGAGCTGAAAATTAAGTGCTGGTGCCGAGCACCGGAAAGCACTGGCTCAAATCAAGCACTGATTCTCACTCATTTTGTTGGTTGGATAGAAAGTTTCCGAACATTCTTATACTTGTGTGAACGTGGGAGGTTTAGTATTTCTTTCAGTCTCCTGTCAGACTAGTTATTTTGTATGTGTACGGCCCAACTGCCTATCGTTCAATAAGGGTTACTTATTACTGTCCAGATACAGTGCTTATCGATACTAAAGCAATAGCACTTTCCACGGTGTAGTACAACATTGCTGTGGTGAGAAGCACCAGCAGCGGTGTTGAAGATCAATAGCCTTATATATAAGCAATAATAGCGTGCTGTGGGATTAGGGCCACCAAAGTGGAGTTACACTGCCCAGACGTATAGATGGTACATGCCACCTCCCATACCAAGCAAAATTCAGTCTTCTTGGCTATCGCTTCATATCTTTCCTTCCACCCTTTTTGCTTCATTCGAGCTTTGGTATGACCACATGTAACCAGAATATCCCATTAGGTCAGAAAGTGGATTCAGCCTTTCATCTTTTCAAGATCGATTCAATCCATCTCCATTGCGCTGTTGAACATTGCACATTTAAGTGCCCGAAACGATTCATGTTTTTTTCGTACAGTGTACAAAGGATTAATATTTTAAACGCTTGCACACTATGTTTAAGGTGTGCTTTCCCAAAAAATGAAAGTTTACTTTTTCTCAGTTTAAAAAAATAAATAATAATAAGGCCTGCTGCTTTTGGTGTCCGCTTTGTATATGTTTATTCTAAGCCCCAGAATTTGAAACTCTAAACTCTGTGGCTCAAGCATAGCATTTGTAGATGAACAAGAACATCCCATCGCCCCTTTTTAGGTCTCGCCTAGCTATTGCGTTCACGCAATCGATATGCAAGACTCTAGTAAGAGGGGCATTTCAAAGTGCTCCCAAAAGTGGATTGCATGGCGAGCACGCGCACAATCACGTGCATCGTGCCGCCATGCAATCCGTTTGGGGAAGCGCTCCAGCCCACTGGCGCGTGCACGTGTAGCCACAGCCTCGGAATCATACTTCAAAGGGTCCGCTCCCCCGCCTGGAATGCGCTTCCCCGCCCCCGCCACAGCATGCCGAGAGATTGTTTCCTCATGGCGCCTCTCACAACTGTCCCTTCCCCACCACAGGGCTAGTCTCACGGACGCATTGCCATCCATCGATTTCACTTTCATGGCCGTGTTCTCTTTGCCTTTCAGCACACAGCCCGCCCTCCCCCCTCCGTGTTTTCTTGCAGCTTTGCCCAGATCTGAGTCTCAAACAACCAAAATAATAAGTTTGCCCTGCACGCTTTCTGCGCTTACAAAGTTAACATATGCCGCGCTCATTCCCTTTTCATCCTTCTAAGGTCGATAACATTAGCTCCATTAATTCTGCGTCTAGGTATTTAAATAACCATATGTTTTCTTGCAACTTTAGGAACTTCACACACACAGCCCCACTGCTCACACACACAGGCATCAAGGCAGCAACAGAATGCTCTGAGCCCCACCAGTGTTTGGCACACACACATGCCTCTCGCATCTCGTGTTTTCTTCCAGCTTTGGCCCGTGTTCTCTTTGCCTTTCAGCACTCCGCTTCCCCGTAACCACCATTTAACTAACATCCTGCCACACTCATTCTATTTTCATCCTCGCTTTCACTTTCAAGCCCGTGTTCTCTTTGCCTTTCAGCACACAGCTTCTCCGTAGCCACCATTTAACGACCATCCTGCTACACTCATTCCATTTTCATCCTCGCTTTCACTTTCATGCCCGTGTTCTCTTTGCCTTTCAGCACACAGCTTCTCCGTAGCCACCATTTAACGACCATCCTGCCGTAAACACCATTTAACTACCATCCTTTTTGTTAAAATAAAAGAATTGCCTCTAAGGGTTTAAGGAACCATAGAAATACAAGGCAAGGCAGCAACAGAACGCTCTGAGCCCCACCAGTGTTTGCCACACACACATGCCTCTCGCCTATCTCTCCCCCGCCCTCCCCCCTCCGTGTTTTCTTGCAGCTGCTCACTAGTGTCTGCATGCTTTCACGATCCTTTCGCTTCTCTGCTACCAACGGGAACATGCAACACAAAAACAAAATACACGTTAGCAGATTCAATACTAAACACAGTGCTAACTTATCCAACTATATTTACCAAAACAATTAATACATACCATTTTCCTGTACCATTTTTACATTTTTCGCAAACTGCCTTGTATATTAATACGAAACACACACCAGCAACATACCAACACACAATAATAGGACAGCTGGAAATATAACGTATTCCGCACCACACAACAACAAAGAATACATTCACTACATTACAACACATACACTAATACTCTTACCTGACACTACATCCACTCCGCTCTACTCCCGAACGCGCTCCATCCAGCTCTTCAATTACGTGCGTAACAAACAAGCGCATTCTTAACAGCACTTTCGAAAGACACCGGCACACTTTTTATTACAAAGCATAAAAAACAGCCACAACATTAAAGAAAACATAAAAACAGGAAATATTGAATTTAAGATTCATTTATATTTTTTACATATTCGGAACAACACCTTAAAGGAAAATAAAATGTTAGTTTTATTTTTCAAAGGGATACATATTACATCACTAGAAACACACCGAATACTCCTACCTGCCACTACATCCACTCCTCTCTACTCTCTGCTCCCGTACACTGCACTATATAAAACATACACTACATATACCACAAAATGCAACACAATTGCACGCCACAGATTTACACTGCACTAAATGCAACACACACTCCACACAATACCACTCAGCACCACATATTTATTTGCTACATAATTACAATGCACACAATACGACAAACCCACAAAACAATAACACTCAATGCCATATAATTACACATCACAAAATTATACTGCACTAATTGCAAGATACACTCTAAATACCAGTAGATGCCACCTACTTACATGTGACATAATTACCCTACACTCAATGCAACATACAATCCAAATAGCACTCCGTTCCACATAATTACACTCCTCTCAATCCAATATACACTGCAAATCACACTCAGTGCAGCATATTTACACGCCACATAATTACACTGCACTAAATGTAACATACACTCCAAATAACACTCAGTACCACATAATTACACACCACATTGTTACACTTCACTAGAGGCAACATACACTCCAAATACAACTCAGTGCCACATAATTACACGCCAAATAATTACACTGCACTAAATTCAACATAAACCCCAAATACCACTCAGGGCCACATAATTACACAACACATAATTGCATTGCACTCGATGCAACATACACTCCGAATTCCACTCAGAGCCACATAATTACATGTCACATAACTACAATGCACTCAATACAACACACTCCAAAAACCAATCAGTGCCACATAGTTACACACCACATAATTACACAGCGCCCAATGCCACATACACTTCAAATACCACTCAGCGCCACATAATTACACACCGTATAATTACACTACACTCAATGCCACATGCACTCCAAATAACACTCAGTGCCAATTAATTACAATGCAAGATACACTCAAAATAACACTCAATGCCACATTATTACACGCCACTAAAATCAACATACACTCCACACAAAACCACTCAGTGCCACATAATTATATTCTACATAATTACACTCTATCTATCGCTCTATCTTATCTATCTTATCTATCTATCGGACTATTGCACTCTATCTATCTATCTATCTATCTATCTATCTATCTATCTATCTATCTATCTATCTATCTATCTATCTATCTATCTATCGCATCACCACAGCATCACTTAGCACCACCACAGCATCACTCAAGGGCACCACTACATCACTATGCGCTACCACAGCATCAATTAACGCCACAGCATCAATTAACGCCACAGCATCAATTAACGCCACAGCATCACTCGACACCACCACAACATCACTCGACACCACCACAGTATCAGTCTGTACAACCATTCAACAACAACTGGCTCTAATATGTTCTCTCAATATTTAAGCTTTATTACAAATGGCACAAAAAAAATGATATTTAACTTCTGTTCTTGGATTTTAGGGGCAATTAAATACACTAAACATAATCTTCACAAGAGTTATTAACCAGTTTAAACGATTGCCATTATAATTTACATTAACTTTTATTTAAGTATTAATTATTTGCAAAAATTAAAGCCATTATTTGTAATATCAATACATCTAAGTCACATAAATACAACACATATTGCATTACAAATGCTATAGGTGTCACATTTCCAACAGTTAAAACTATTGACATTGTACATGAGAAAGCTAGTAATTTCAATACCAACACATAAATAAAAAATTAGTCAATTTACAATACAAAAAGCTCAAACTTTCCTAATGCGAGACCTATTGCATTGCAAATGCTTGTTACATTTGAAATAACACATTGAGAAGTGTCACTCTTCAGCACAAAATTGTTGGCGTTTAGAACTACTGGGCCTCTTGGGAAAGCAGTATTTCAACCAACACGCTGAAAAACAAGCAATTTCCTCTGCGGTTTATCTCTAATGAGAAATGGAGCCTCTCTAAACCCCAGTTAGCGACCCTTTCCCAGAATGGCGTAGTTGTTAGTTTCTACTCTCATGGCTCTGATAACCACTCCTAAATTGCAGTCCCCTTCTATGGGACCAGCTTCAAGTCAACACCAGCCTGCACTGGCTAGCAGCATCACTTGCTCAAGAGAAGCCTTCTATGGTCTCTGCATGCTTATCTCCTCTCCTTTAGTTAAGTAAAAAAATATATCTCTGCCTTGACACCAAAGTCTTGAGTAGTCTCATTGACACTGAGGCAATATGGTCCACATCCCTAGTCGACATCTATTGTGATGACGTAAACCTTCGATGCCAACGGTACCCTCCATTCTGGCACATTCTCTGCATCATTCCTTAGTTAGTCAGTGTTGATCTTAAGGGTATATTTGATTGTGAGATGCATAGGGTTTTGGTGACCTACTGAACTCCTGTTCCTTGAGTTCCTAATTGCCGTCTTTAAGCGCTAGGAGGCCTCCGGGTAGCTACGCGCTATATAAATATAACTTCATTCATTCATTCATTCATTCATTCATGATTCCCTCTGCTGGTATTTCCATGGGATTTTAATCCAGCGTTTTTTAAACTCTCTTCTAAGGCAAGTGACCGCATTTGCGTACCCTTGACGAAAACATGGAGGCTAAGCAATTTCCTTTAAATGCCATGATCTGTCCTCTGCTTCAGTTGCCACACAAACTGCAGGCATATGAACTGAATCTGTCAGTCATTTTTCAAATTTGATCCTATGTTTGCTTCTTTGCCTTCTTTTATTCTAGCAGTTTGAACGCAAATGTTCCTTGCATTTTAAACAAGTGTACCAATGCTCTAAGTGACCCGACTGCCTGTGAAATAGGTATCCTGAGTTTTCTTTGGCCCAGGTACCCTGCTGATCTGACGTGTGCCCTGAGGTCTAGTCCTGTCCCTTACGATTCTGCGGTCCAGAACGTGTTCTGTGAATTGGAGGGGCGCAGCAAGCGTAACCTCTAGTTTGACATAAAACTACTGTTTATGAAGTGGGTTCCAGACGTAAAGTGATGGTGGCAGTGTACTATTTTTAGCTGTCTCCTAAGACCACGCATCCAGTGTCTTTTCTGGAACTTCTTTCCTTACGGGGGGCTTAGATGTTGCATCTTGCTTACCATTGGTTGGCTTCGCCGTCACTCATGTACTTGCTTCTTGTTAGTCAGCTTCTTTAGGCTTTCTTCCTCTTGGTATGTTTGTTCCACCCTGGAGCATCGACGCATTACTGTGCCCTTCCATTGTTCAGATTTTCTGGCGCTACTTTTTTCTTTTTGTTTAAGCAAGTGCATGTATTTTTTGATCTGTATCCCTCACGTAATTGTCACCCCTGTGTTCCACTCCTAGTCCTTCCAGCCCACCCTCCCTCCATAGTCTGTGTGCTTCTTTCAGCCCCCCAACCCTCTGTCCATTTGCTCCCCTGGGACCTCCTGCCCACTCTCTCTGTGCTTGACCCCAGCCCTGCATACCTCGTTTCCATTGTCCTTCTGCTAGCTACAACCACTTCTGCCCACCCTCCATTGTCTTCTTGCCCCAGCCCCTCTAGTCCACCCTCCGGTGTCTGTCTGCTTGCCCTGCCCACCTACTTTCCATTTTCTCTCTGCTTGCCACAGTCCCTTTTGCCACCCTCCACTATCTGAATCTTGCCCCCTCCAGCCCACCCTCCATTGTTGGCCTGCTTGCCTTGCTATGGAAAGAATTGCTGGAGACTGGTGAATGAATAAGCGACCTTTGTTGAAATACCTACTCCACCCACGACGGGCAGCGACCGTCCGGTTCAGATCCCAGGTGCAATGGACTGTCAGCCCAAGGAACGTAGAAGCGTGGCGGACAACATTTGGGACATGCAACACGACAGTCATCCTAGCAGGTCGCAGGCTGAGGAAATCAACAAACGATGAAAATAGCTGAAGAGAAAAGCCAAAATATCAGGTGCCAAAGTGCGTCGGTTGGCGAGGTCAGCTTGTCGCCAAAATGTGATGAGAACTGCTGGAGGCAGGTGAGTGGATAAAAAAACCTTTATTCAAATACCAACTTCTCCCACAACGGGCAGCAACTGCCTGGTTTAGATCCCAGGAGCAACTGACTAGGTCAGATGGAATCTTCGCCTACCGTTCCCTGCCAGCATGGAAAACTTACAATATGAACAATGCAATAGCTTGAACATAAACAGGGCTTGAACATAAACATCATGCAGTGCGGCTTGGGGCCGAGCAACATAGAAGCGCGGGACACGCCATGAAGGCCATGCTGCTGAGAGCGAGCCACACCGCTATACTACACCTGTCCGCTCTCCGTTGTTCAGGTGGCAACCTCTGCCCCTCCTGCCCACCCTCCTGTCCCCGCCCCTCCTGGCCACCCTCTGTTGTCTGTGTTTCCACATCCTCTCATCTGTCCTTCAACCCGCGTCCTTCTCTGTTGCCCTCCCTCCCTCCATGTTGACTCTGCAGCACATGGCAATTGTTTTTAAAAGATCGCTATGCCACAACTAGGGCCAATGTGCTTTTAAGAAAACTAAAACACTCATAGTGCTTTTTTTTTTAGGTTGAGCATTCAAGACCTCTTGTATATACTTATATGTGTATGTACTTTGAGGGCTCTGGAAATCAGCCCTAGGACTTGTCTGCTTCCGCTTCTGGACTTTTTTCTGTTCAACTGCCTCTATTTAACTGTCTTGATGGAAAACGACCAGTAGAGGCCAGTAAAGTACCAGAATTGCTTTCTGCTGAGGGACTTTCTTTTTTTAATTTTTCTGGCAACTGCCTCTATTTAACTTTCTTGATAGAAAACGACCAGCAGAGGTCAGTAATATACCCAAATCACTAACATTCACTAGATTCCAGTCCATAGAAATTGTTTTCCACAAGCACCCGTAGACAGTAATATTTTTTTCAAATCTTGTATTTTCAGTGATCTGACCACCGAAGGCCCTGATTTTATATTAAAAATAGAGCTTTGGACTATACCATTTCGAAAGGCAATATTTCTCTTCATGTGTTACCATACCTGGCATGTCCTGCAGTTTGGTTCTTACTTTCCCTCCATGTTAAAGAACAGTAGATGTTTTAGCACCAAGGCTAATGTGCTGCATAGTTAAATACTTATAAGGTCCCAAAGACGAAACAAATTGCATTGCAAACGCTTGTTTTAATTAGTTTTAGCTATGATGCACAGCAGCTGTGCTGCTGGACATCTTGTCTACAAATCTTTGCCAGAGCTAATAGCTCTCTTAGGCAAGACCTATTAGCTTTGAAAATGCTTTTTGGATTATAGTACTGAAAAGGCCTTATTCTCTGGTTCGGAAAGGGTGTGGTGCCTACAGACCCCACTTGTATAAAGTTCCTCTTATAAGTGCCACACAGATCCATGGGCTGATATCTAGTGTGTTTTGATTGCTTGTGTGTGAAGAGAAGATTGACGCAAGTCTTAAAGTTGTTGCGAGCGTATGGTTGCCGAGACTTGTTGGATCCATTCAGGATTGCTGTCAGTTTTGCATGACAAATGATGTATCTTGGAGAAAATCCTCCCAAGGTGATGGGCATGTATTGCCTAAAGCTTAAGGGAGGAGATCTAGGTAATCAAGTATGAGAGGACTAGTATATGGCTGCCTTTATGAATTATATGAGGCCCCCATTAGCAGGGAATTTCTGATTATTCCTTCCTGGCCATTGCAATTTGGTTAATGGTAGTGGACTGAGGTAAATCACCAGATTCTGTTGGGAAAAAGTTACTAGGTAGGGCCCTGCTCCTTTTGTCTCTTCCTGAATGCTACTTCAGGAAGACTGAGGTCAACCACTCGCAGATATGAGACTTCATTTTGCTCATGTTGAGGTACTACTGTTTTGTACCAGCATTGATATTCCCTACTGTGAGAGCTACCTCCTTTTACAGAGACTGTTTTTCCAGTGCTTCCAGAAACTGAAATGTTCGAGGCATGGGTGCTGTAGATACACATGCTTTGCATACTCCTGCCATCTAGCGTTGTGTCTGGATGTTTGCAAGTTGTTTTTCTTCGAAGAAGTCTTTCCTAGTCACGAGGTAAGGTGACTCCTCCTTTCTGTGATAGTGCACATGGGCATCGACTCCATTGTTAGATTATTTTTTTCCACCAGTTGGGTTCTGACGTGTATCGCTGCACTCCGGTTCAAAACCGTTCTTCGGGCTCCCCTTGGTGCGCAGTAACCTACTGTCGATGGTATGGTTTTGCATGCGTTTCCCCACCTCTCCGGGTATCGTTTTGGTCAGGGAAATTTACTTTTCGATAGGAAAGCTTTGTGGATGGCCTAACCGCGTCAGTTCAGTTCTCCGTCGATGGATCGAACACCATTCAAATTCTGTCAGTGCCACGCAAAATATCCGCACACTGACTCGCACCAGGTGTGTAACTTGTGCTGGTCTCCGGAGCACAAAGGAGACTACGACGCTTGCAGATTGTTTCGGTCGAAGAAAACCCTTTGTGATCGTCTGGCTCGACGTCGAGAGATGCAGCATCAAAGCATTGAAGACATTCTGGATTTCGGTGAAGTCCGGTCAAGAAGATGTTGGGGGTATCAGCGGCAGAGGAGGAAGAGGCCTTCACCATGTTAGTCAGATTCAGAGCTCCAGGTAGACTTTCATGCCGAAGAACATCCGCAGGGACAAGGTGACGTGAGTACAGAAGACCCCTTGCCCCATCAACTGACTCAAAAAAACCCTAAGGCTTCCGCACCAATTTTGCCTTCTGGCCAAGGTCGGCACCAAGATGACGTTTCCGACACCTCGCCTTTCGGCTCGGCTACGAAACATCCAGTCAAGCCTTTAGGCTCGGGACCGAGTCGACACAAACCCTCTTGGGAACCAAAGCCCTCCGGTTCCAAGTTGAAATACGCCTCGTAGCCGAAATCCTCCACGCCGAAAACTAAACCGCCTTCATGGCCGAAATCTTCCTCACCCAAAGGCCAGGCCATATTGGCACCAAAAATGCAGAAAGATGTCCCTTTGAATCCAAATGAAGATATTGTTCCACCGAAAATGGATCCCAAACAGAAGAGGCTTTATATTAACCCAGGAACTGGTCATATTCATACCCAGCTGCCTCGTAAACACAAGCTTCCTGATGAGGATAATCATTACAAGATCCCTTAAAAAACAAAAACTGTTTGTACCAGCCCTCTTCAGCCACCACCAGCATCCCCTGCACCACCTTCTCCGACTTTACATCCTTTGCACATCATACCACAGGATTCTCCACAATCTCAGCATGACGGGGCTGATATTAATGAGGGGGACACACATTTACCAGTAGATCCATTGAAGGATTACACAATTGACCCTCCATTCAACAACGATCCAGACCTTTACCCAGCCAAGCCATCTTGACCTGATGACAATGCATCTTATCAGGAACTCATTGCCAGGGCTGCAGAATACTATGAGGTGGTACTACACAAACAATCCTTAGAAGAGGATTTTTTGTTCGAGACCTTAAGATCCATACACAGGTAGACACAAACACTCCCTATGCTTAAGGGTATGATGAGAAATATTAACAACATTTTTAAAGATCCTGTGCGTGCAAACATATTGACTCCTAGAGTCGTCAAAAATTATAAAGCTTCCCCAACAGATCCAATATTTAATAAAGCCCAGTTGCCACCAAACTCACTGGTAGTGTCCAATGCTCGCAAACAAGCTAATTCCCAAACCTCAGGGGGGACTCTTCTCCCCCAGACAAAGAATCTAAGCTAATAGATGCTTCTGGCAAACGCATAGCTGCTCAAGCTGCCAATCACTGGTGCATTGCAAACACACAGGGCCTTTTGGCCAGATATAACATGGCACACTGGGATGAAATGGAGCAATTGCTCCTATAGCTCTCAGATGAACATAAATCAAAATCTCAAGATTTGGTAAAAGAAGGAAAGTTAATTTCCAATTCATCAATAAGGTGTGCTCTAGATGCTACTGATACCGCAGCTAGAGAGCTCAAAACTAGCATCTTACTCAGTAGACATGCTTGGTTAAGGATTTCCGGGTTTAAGCCCGAAGTCCAACAATTTATTTTAAATACACCATTTGATAAACAGCTCTTTTGGCCTGAGGTCAATCAGGTGCTTGTGAAAAAGGACACTGAAGTCGCTAAGTCCATGGGAGTGCTCAAGTCTCCTTCAAACAGAGGCATCCTTTCGTGGCTCCATTTACCAAGCAGGGTTCAAAACCACACCCTCAGACCAGAGCACCTCTTCTTACAAAGGTAATAGCCAGTCTTCTTTCCCAAGAGGCATTTTTCGAGGAGGATATAGAGGAAACCACTCAAAAGCCAGGGGTAAGGGCACCACACCCCATAACCCGTTCCCCTAATAAGCAGTGGCTGCCCCACACTTCCTTCCGACTATACCACACCTGTTGGAGGAAGACTTCAACATTTTCTCCCCATTTGGCAATTTATAACAACTGACAAGTGGGTGGTCGGAATTATCCAACATGGTTATTGCCTGAAGCTTACCACCATTCCTCCAAACATTCCGCCTCGCTCTCACAAATTGTCTCCAAACGACTTGCAGTTGCTCGAGCAGGAAGTGCAATTTCGATTTTAAAGGAGTGATCGAACCAGTTCCAGTATAGTACCTGTACGGGGTTTACTCCCTCTATTTTCAGATTCTCAATAAGGACAGCTCCTTAAGACCTATTCTGGATCGCAGGGAGTTAAACCAATATATACTGTCAGCACTTTCACATGGTAACCCTTCAACAGGTACTTCCACTTTTGCAGAAGGGAGATTTTATGTCTAGTCTAGGCTCTAAAGATGCATATTTTCATGTTCCAATTCATCCGGCTCATTGCAAATACCTCAGATTTGTGATAGCTGGCAAATATTACCAATTCCAACTACTCCCATTTGGAGTGACTCCTCCCAGAGTATTTACCAAATGCCTGGCAGTAATCGCAGTCCATCTCAAAAGACAACAAATTCACGTCTTCCCCCTACCTAGACGACTGGCTCATCAAAGCTAGAACTTAACAAAACTGTCTGCGACACACTCAAACCACAATAGACCTACTTAATCAACTGGGCTATATAGTCAATGCACAGAAATCTCACCTTCATCCTTCACAGATGCAATCTTACCTAGGGGCCGCTCTAGACATCAAAACAATAGCCTCACCCAATGTAACCAAAATTCACAACATTCAATATATGGTACTACAGTTTCAATCCAACCAAACATTACCAGCCTGAGTGTTCATGCAACTGCTGGGAATGATGGCGTCTTGCATTGCAATTGTACCCCATGCAAGACTCCCTACGCGTCCTCTATAAGAGTGCATGCACGTCAGTGGAATCAGTCGCAGGGTCAATTAAACGATCTAGTGTTGGTAGAAGGCCGCACCCATCGCTCTCTGCAGTGGTGCAACCCACAAAATGTATAAAAAGGACGGCCTTTCATCAACCCTATTACACGGTTCGTGCTCACAGCAGACGCAGCTCTGACAGGTTGGGATGCCCATCTCCAAAACTACACAGTACAAGGCCTGTTGAGCAACAAACACAAAAGCCTCCACATCAACTAGCTAGAGCTTCTAGCAGTGTTTCTAGCGCTCAAAGCTTTTTGAACACGGGGCGGGGCACAAACTCCCCAACTGTCACGCCTCTCTCAAGCCATTTGAAATTGGGCAAACCATCACAGGATTTATCTTCTGGCAGAACACCTTCCAGGTGTAAACAATCAGATTGCCGACCTCAGCAGAAAAGGGCAGCAAAATCACAAGTGGGAACTTCACCCCCAAGTTCTCCTTCCATACTTTGAACAATGGGGATTCCCACAAATAGACTTGTTCCCACAGTCGACAACGCAAAATACCCAAACTTCAGCTCCAGGTTCCCACACCCACTCTCAAAGGGCAATGCCCTGTGGATGAACTAATCAATGTTATTTTCCTCTCCCACTCATTCCGTGTCTGGTTCGGAAGCTCAGGCAAACATCCCTCACACTAATTATGGTATCTCCCACATGGGCCCGTCGACCATGGTACACCACCCTGTTTGATCTGTCAGTAGTTCCACATCAAAAGCTGCATCTCGCCTCCAGGCTCCTCATGCAGAACCATGGAGAATTCAGACAGCCAAATCCCAGGGAACTAAACTTAACGATCTGGCTCCTGAAGTCATAGTTTGGTTATTTAAATCTACTACCAGACTGCATGACTATTCTAAAAGAAGCAAGCAAGCTTACCTCCAGAGCTTGTTATGCAGCAAAGTGGAAAATATTGTCTACTGTAATAACAAAATCAATCCTCTGGATGCATCTATGCAAGATGTTACCTGTTACACTTACAGAAAACTGGATTGGCTTTTACATCTATCCGTTTGCACCTTGTAGAGGTAGCTGCGTATTTGAAGAACAGGCAGCATTTATCACTATTTAAAGTTTCAGTGATCAAAGCCTTCATGGAAGGCTTGAAAAGGGAAATCCACCAAGAATTCCCCCAGCGCCAGTATGGAATCTTAACATTGTCCTTACAAGGCTTATGAGCCCACCTTTGGAACCATTGCACAATTGCCCTTTTCAGTTTCTTTCATGTAAAGTTGCTTTGCTCATTGCAATCACTTCATTAAGGAGAGTTGGTGAGCTACTGACATTAACCCGTTCGCTGCTTCTGTCGGCCATCGGCCGTCGCGAGCACAACCTGGCTAATGCTGCGCACGTCCGTTGGCTGACACGGCCCTGCCCACTCTTTAAAACCGCCGCTACGCGGCGGAATTTCCACCAAAGTAAAGGGGTTAACCTTGGAAGAACCCTTCTTTCTGCTCCACAGAAACAGGGTAGCTCTTCGCATCAACCCTAAATTCCTTCCCAAAGTGGTTACTGCTTTTCATATAAACCAATCAGTTGAGTTACCGGTGGTTTTTCCTCAACCTGATTATGTAGCAGGATGGGCTCTTCACATGCTTGATGTCAAAAGAGCTTTATTGTACTACATAGATAGGATCAAAGATTTTCGCAAAACAACTGTTTGTCGCCTTTGCTCCACCTCACAAAGGCAGTCCCATCTCTAAATCTGGCATTTCAAGATGGATTGTTTAATGCATTGAAACATGCTATGCAAAAGCTAAAAGAACTTTATCCATACCCCCTAGAGCGCATTCCATTCGCAAAATAGGGACTACTATGGCCTTTTTTAGGTCTCGCCTGAGCCAGCGCTTTAGCGCTGCTCTGGCGAGAGATTTAGTAAGCGGGTTTTGGAAGTGCAAACTAGTGGCTTTTTTCAGGCCTCCAGCTACAGTGCAGATGCGCCGGGCGCGCGCACCATTTGTCAGCCTGCGTGATCACTTTCACGGCCGCTTTGATGTTCTCAGTGAGCCGCGCGGCCACTGAGCATCAAAACGGCCACGAAAGTGCACACCCTTTGCCAGCCTGCATGCCTGTCTCCGCCTTAATGCGCGCGACGTGCCCTACCCCCTCCCTTATCCCACTTCCTGCGCGGTTTCCTGTTCTCATTGCCATTTGAGCAGCGAGTTGCCCTTGCTGTTTTATAGGGATTCACCCTCGCATGTCTGTCATTCATGAGCGGCAGGATTAAATAACTTTCTGTTTAGTTTTATTTCAGAAGCGTAACCACTGCAGGCAGCTTACTAAATTCAGTAAAGTCCGCCACGTGAGAGAGGAGTACATTTTAAATAGTATTTTTATATTGGTGTGAGGCAGAACACGGACAGTGATGCAGAAGACTAAAACGATAATGATGAGGGCAAACGCATTAAGTAGTGCAGGTGGAAAAAATAAAAGATTATCTCAGCCAGCGTGTTTACTTTTGAGAATGTGATGGTGTCCAGATTCGCTAAAAAAAAACCTCTGAACTTTCAGCACCAATGCAGCGCAACCCAATGTCGACCAGGTGTTTAAAATAATATTATATTACTAGATATATTAATAATAATAAACATTTTGGTGGTATGCCATGCCGCACATGTCTTGACTTGTAATGTGATTGCAGTGTTGACCGTAAGAACACTATTTACAGGACTGTTTAGGGAATCGCTTGGAGCAAATGTCAACACGGCGCCCGGTTCAATTTTTTTATTCATTAACGTACTCGGGCGCCGCTCTCTCTACCACGGAGCCCGGTTTCATGGTATTTTTTTTCAATTGACTGCAGTCTGTGGTGTAGCCCGGGTGCTCATTATTACTGTCCCAACGCAGCCTTACACTTGACGTGACCTCTTTGAAAACCTCCTGGTTTCCCTGTGCTATATACTACTTTCCTTCTTCTACGCCAAGTGACAGCATGAATAACCACTTATATGGTCCCAAAGGCGAGACCTATTGGCTATGCCAATGCTTGTTGGTATAATTCCTCTGGCTGACATATGTAAAGCAGCTACATGGTCTACACCTCGCACATTTTACCAAGCACCATTGTATAGAGGTGTTAGCACACCAGATAGCTAATGTAGGCCAAGCAGTACTTAAAACACTGTTTCAAACAACTGCAACATCTACAGGTTAGCCACTGCTTTGAGTGTATACTGCTTTGTAGTCTATGCAAAGCATGTGCATCTACAACTCATATGCCTCGAACAGATTGTTACTTACCCAGTAAGCATCTGTTCTTGGCATGTAGAGCTGTAGATTCAATGCGCCCACCTGGGCACCTATAGTTGCAGTTATGGATTATACATTCATACGCATGGATATCTCTATAATACACTTACTTGCTCCATTCTCACCCTCTTATGGGAAAACAATCTAACAATGGAGTTGATGCCCCTGTGCACTATAATCGAAAGGAGCAGTCCCCTTACCTTGTTAGGAACGAGTTATTTGAAGAAAAATAACTTGCAAACATAGACCCAACACTAGAGGGCATGAGTATGCAAAGCATGTGAATCTACAGCTCTACATGCCAAGAACAAGGGCTTACTGGGTAAGTAACATAATTATTGTAAAGGACCGCCTCAAATCGACTCATGAACTTTGGACAGTGATCAATATCCCTTGTAAGGCAACTCAGTGTAAAGGTAGAACCCAAACCATCCCACTTTGTTCCAGTTCTAAGTTTGTCTTGACAAAGTAAGTGAGTGCTTCGCAGAGTACTTGAACTGTTCCAGGGGTCCGCAGCTAGTGTGTTTTTGAACGTTCTCTCCAGAGGTGAGTGGACATCACCTGAAGTGTGCTTTACTGCTGTGGGTCTGCCGAGCGTTGGAGGAGAAGCTCAGCTATGTTTCTGGAGTATAATACCACCAGAAGAGCTATCTGGAGCGTAAATGAGGTTGACCTGAGCTACGAGGTGTCACATGGTCTCCCCCCCCCCCCCCACCATGGCCTATACAGCCAACTATGTGAAGCATCATCAACCACAAGTGACAGCTTGCTGCCTAGCTTCGTAGCTGCCCTCAGGATGATGTGAGTTCTGACAGGCCGTACAACAACACCGCAGTAGAAGACCCCCACTGGGCTGGAGCCCACAACTGCCGAAGACAAGTGATGGCTGTATGCTGTAGAGGCCTGTCATACTTCTCTGCATCCAGTGTCAAGTCCCCATGGACAGGGCTGATGTCCATGGGGTGACAGACAGACAGACAGACAGAGGGAGGGAGGGTGACCGAGGGAGGGAGACAGACAGAGGGAGACAGAAGGAGAGATAGAGGGAGGGAGACAGAGAGAGTGAGTGAGACAGGGGGAGGGAGACCAGGAGAGGGGGAGAGGGAGACAGGGAGAGGGAGAGAGGGAGACAGGGAGAGGGAGACAGGGAGAGGGAGACAGGGAGAGGGAGACCAGGAGAGGGAGACCGGGAGAGGGAGACCGGGAGAGGGAGACCGGGAGAGGGAGACCGGGAGAGGGAGACCGGGAGAGGGAGACCGGGAGAGGGAGACCGGGAGAGGGAGACCGGGAGAGGGAGACCGGGAGAGGGAGACCGGGAGAGGGAGACCGGGAGAGGGAGACCGGGAGAGGGAGACCGGGAGAGGGAGACCGGGAGAGGGAGACAGGGAGAGGGAGACAGGGAGAGGGAGACAGGGAGACAGGGAAACAGGGGGAGGGAGACAGGGGGAGGGAGACAGGGGGAGGGAGACAGGGGGAGGGAGACAGGGAGACGGGGGGAGGGAGACGGGGGGAGGGAGACGGGGGGGAGGGAGACGGGGGGGAGGGAGACGGGGGGGAGGGAGACGGGGGGGAGGGAGACGGGGGGGAGGGAGACGGGGGGGAGGGAGACGGGGGGGAGGGAGACGGGGGGAGGGAGACGGGGGGAGGGAGACGGGGGGGAGGGAGACGGGGGGGAGGGAGACGGGGGGAGGGAGACGGGGGGGAGGGAGACGGGGGGGAGGGAGACGGGGGGAGGGAGAGGGGGGGGAGGGAGACGGGGGGGGAGGGAGACAGGGGAGGGAGACAGGGGAGGGAGACGGAGGGGAGGGAGACGGGGGGGAGGGAGAGGGGGGGGAGGGAGAGGGGGGAGGGAGGGAGACAGACGGACGGAGGGAGACAGACGGACGGAGGGAGGGAGACGGAGGGAGGGAGACGGAGGGAGGGAGAGGGAGGGAGGGGGAGGGAGGGAGGGAGGGAGACAGACAGACAGGGGGAGGGAGACAGACAGACAGGGGGAGGGAGACAGACAGACAGGGGGAGGGAGACAGACAGACAGGGGGAGGGAGACAGACAGGGGGGGAGGGAGACAGACAGGGAGGGAGGGAGACAGACAGAGGGAGGGAGGGAGACAGACAGAGACAGACAGAGACTGAGACAGAGGCAGGGAGACAGACAGAGACTGAGACAGAGGCAGGGAGACAGACAGAGACTGAGACAGAGGCAGGGAGACAGAGACTGAGACAGAGGCAGGGAGACAGACAGAGACTGAGACAGAGACTGAGACAGAGGCAGGGAGACAGACAGAGGCAGGGAGACAGACAGAGGCAGGGAGACAGACAGAGGCAGGGAGACAGACAGAGGCAGGGAGACAGACAGAGGCAGGGAGACAGACAGAGGCAGGGAGACAGACAGAGGCAGGGAGACAGACAGAGGCAGGGAGACAGACAGAGGCAGGGAGACAGACAGAGGCAGGGAGACAGACAGAGGCAGGGAGACAGACAGAGGCTGAGACAGAGGCAGGGAGACAGACAGAGACTGAGACAGAGGCAGGGAGACAGACAGAGACTGAGACAGAGGCAGGGAGACAGAGGCAGGGAGACAGACAGAGGCAGGGAGACAGACAGAGGCAGGGAGAGACAGAGGCAGGGAGAGACAGAGGCAGGGAGAGACAGAGGCAAGGAGAGACAGAGGCAAGGAGAGACAGGGGCAAGGAGAGACAGGGGCAAGGAGAGACAGGGGCAAGGAGAGACAGAGGCAAGGAGAGACAGAGGCAAGGAGAGACAGAGGCAAGGAGAGACAGAGGCAAGGAGAGACAGAGGCAAGGAGAGACAGAGGCAAGGAGAGACAGAGGCAAGGAGAGACAGAGGCAAGGAGAGACAGAGGCAAGGAGAGACAGAGGCAAGGAGAGACAGAGGCAAGGAGAGACAGAGGCAAGGAGAGACAGAGGCAAGGAGAGACAGAGGCAAGGAGAGACAGAGGCAAGGAGAGACAGAGGCAAGGAGAGACAGAGGCAAGGAGAGACAGACAAAGAGAGAGGGAGAGACGGAGGCAAGGAGAGACAGACAAAGAGAGAGGGAGAGGGGGAGGCAAGGAGAGACAGACAAAGGGAGAGGGGGAGACCAGGAGAGACAGACAAAGAGAGAGGGAGAGGGGGAGACAAGGAGAGACAGACAAAGAGAGAGGGAGAGGGGGAGACAAGGAGAGACAGACAAAGAGAGAGGGAGAGGGGGAGACAGCGAGAGACAGACAAAGAGAGAGGGAGAGGGGGAGACAGCGGGAGAGGGAGACAAAGAGAGAGAGGGGGAGACAGCGGGAGAGGGAGACAAAGAGAGAGAGGGGGAGAGGGAGGGAGGGGGAGAGGGAGGGAGAGAGAGGGGAGAGGGAGGGAGAGAGGGAGAGAGGGGGAGAGGGAGAGAGGGGGAGAGGGAGAGAGGGGGAGAGGGAGAGAGGGGGGGAGGGAGGGAGGGGGATACAGAGGGAGGGGGGAGACGGAGGGAAGGAGAGGGAGGGGGAGACGGAGGGAGGGGGAGACGGAGGGAGGGGGAGACGAAGGGAGGGAGAGGGAGGGGGAGACGCAGGGAGGGAGAGGGAGGGGGAGACGCAGGGGGGCAGAGAGACAGAGGAGCAGGGAGACAGAGGGGCAGAGAGAAAGATGTGTGTATGCCGGGTCTGGTGGCCTAGTGGATGAAGGCGTCTGCTGCAGGGGCCTGTGTTCAACCTCATGGTCAGTTATTTTTTTTGCTCTAGCTCTGCCCCCTCCCCCACTGACCCCGCCCCCATCGGTGGGCCCTTGGCCACAAACCACACTGTAAATTTGGCCCCGAAAGAAAGTTTGTGAGTACCCATGATGTAAGGCTTCTCTAGAGGCCCGTAGTTGTGTTTTTTAATACACTGTAGTTTTTGTTGTGGATTTGTGTATAGCATTTAGTTTTTCTGTGATTTTAAAGTATTTATTGTTTTTAATAAAACAAGCACTGTGCTGGGCAATTCATTAGCGTCTCTGTTGTTGGATGCTTGAGTAATGTCTCTACACGCCACACTCCCTCCACTTGGTCGAGTTTGCAGAGCCATTGCCGGAGGGACCCCACAATACCAGAGGCAAACAGGTTTATTCACCACGGTTGTGGCATAGTAGCCATTGCTTGCCCTGTGCCCCCCTTGAATTAGGTCTGACCACGTTTGGCATGCTTCTTAATTTTATCATTGAAAGGTAAACCGTAGAAGGCCTTCACTGAATGAGGCTTGCTGGCCTCTGGCCAGGTTTTAAGAGCATTGACTTGGCCGGCATTGCAGAAGCAAAATTCAATACATTCAAGACAGTTTTAGCAAAGGTTCTCAAGTGGAACCTAAGTTGTTTGATCTGCCATTACTAGCACGGATCCATTTTGGGAGGCAGGGAACAACCCTGAAAATTGTACGTTCGAAGCTGGCACGTTAATCTATAGGAGCTCTGCAACCATGTGGATGCAAGACAACCGTGCAGCATCACTCCTCCTCTACTGTGAAGGCCGCAGCAATCACACGAAAGGCTGTCCAACACTCCCCTCTGATGCCAAGTCAACCTACTTTCTCCACGAAGTACAGCCTATGCCATTAGGCCTGACTTCTAAATTAAATTGCTTCTTCATTGATTGCACGTGCGGTTGTGTGTATGGCTGGATCAATGAATGTGAGATTGATTCAGGGGTTGGATGAATGACTATATGATTGATTGCATTGATGAATGAGTGAATGAATGAGTTATTGGCTAGATCAGTGTTTAAGCACATAAATAAAAAAAGGGGAAAGGGCAACAGGTGAGATAAGGACTGCAGGGGGACAAGAATTGAGTGGTTAGAGAGGAAGGGATAGTGCAGAGTATCACCTAGAACAGTCCAGCGTGCAACACAAGTATGCGTAATTGTGCAAGCCCACCATTGTTGGCTGATTTACGAACCTAGGTTGTTCATACGAGCTGTGTACCCCTTGCTGGCATTTGGCTAGAACAGGATTCACTTACTACAACTTCAGCTGTGCTGGTGTTTTCCGTACTTGCTTATGTCTGTGTATTTGCAGATCTCCCTAGCACCCATTCACAGCAGTGTGGCTTGATATGTACATCTGGAACGCACAGAGGGAGTCATAGTTTAGGCATGTTCAATTATAGGTGAGGAGCGCGAACCAGTAGTGACTGCAGCGTGTGAAGAGCGAGCAGCAGGGGCCTGGCCAGACACAAGGTGCCCATGTGCATGAGGTGGTATTCCTAACTTTTGTCTCTGTAGCATCAGTCCTGCTGCTTCTCACATATAGGAGACATCACTAGCCATGGGGACAGCCTAGTTCATACATGAGAATTCCTGTATTATACTGTATGTCCCTATTCCCTGTATGTCTGAGCTGGTGTCTGGAATTCTGAGAGGGAACCATGTCCTGGAAGGTTCATGTGTGGCCTGTGGTGGTAGTTAGAAGAGTCAAAGCTCCCAATATTTAACATTTGGACTGAGAGATTATAACCTTATGTAAGACTAGGTTCATGTCAATATCGATACCTTATTCGTCTTACAACAGGGTGTTACTCTCACAATCCAGTGTGCTTTGCCAACAAGCAAAGCAAAACCCTGTGTCCTCTTTCCCATTTGCTGCAGAAAATACTCTCATAGTTGAGGGTAGGAAAGAGCTAGGGTGTTACAATAGGATAAAGTCAACTTTATGGTGACTCAGATGTCCTAAATCTGTAGGCTGTGCCCCATTATCCGTGTTCTGCTGCTGACTCCTCAACCAGTCACCAAAACATGGATACGTACACAGGGAAGAGACTGGGTCGCCTATGAAATATTCGTGCGTGATGCTGCCACTAAAAGGCCCAGAATACATTTTTTCAAGCCCAGCTAGCAGGTGGGCTATGCAAAAAGATGACCATGAAATAAAGCCTAGGGGGCTAAGATTAACCGTTACCATAAAAGTAACTTTATCCCTTGTGAATGTGCGGAGCCTTTTCAATGTAAACTGGTGCGGTTCTACGTCACAGTTGCCTTCTTTGTCATGCAGTTAGTGTACTTTTCTTTTTTATTTTTGCTTTAATCAATGAACCAGTAAGTCAGGCTTGCAAAGAAAAAGTTGTGCTCACCATTCAAGGTGAAATGCTCTTTTTGTTTACACATGGCAGCCCTTCCTCGACTACATGTGGGAAAACAAGAAGGATTGCACCCCCGCTATAAAGAGCAATGGGTTTATTGGAAACCTGCTACTGGCGGCAGCTCAGCTGGAGTTATCGACATGTTTTACTCAATATTTCCATTGTTAGAGAGAGAAGGTGCTCCGAATTAGTCTATTCCAAATGATTTTCGATTCATTATCTTCAGATAGCGGAGACCTTAGAAGGAGAGAGATAAGTGGTAGGTACTGTAACGTTCAATAATTCTACCGATTCAGTGTTTTGAAGTACACTAATGGTATTTTACGAACCTGCAGAAAATGCAATACAATATGTTGAATCATGAGCAGATGCAGAAGGGGTTAAAGGTCAGGGGCAACCGACTAGTAGCATAATCGTCATGCTTAATCCAAGGCCATTCAAGGTGTTGGCTGGGGTGAACAGGCGAGGGTGCGAGATACCTCTGATGTTTATCAAGTGCTGTTAGTGCTCAACATCTTTCTTGATGCTAGTGATTTTAGCCCCTCCCCTTCTGATTGACTCCTTTGGCCTTTTTGTGCTAGGTGCCACCTTTGATGTCGCAATGAGGTTCCTGTACGAGTGCCCGTGGCGTCGCCTGCAGGAGCTGAGAGATCTGATCCCCAACATACCATTCCAGATGCTGCTCAGAGGAGCCAATGCCGTTGGATACACCAACTACCCGGACAACGCAGTCTTCAAGTGAGTGCGCTGCGCTTCATGCGGAGATTGTCCTTCGTGCGCAGGTGGACCGAACAAGCAGTTATTAAATTCAATGCCCAGTTTATGCAGAATGAGATTGTTGCCGGAAGGTTCCTGGTATATTGTATGGTCATTGATATTTCCTGCTTTGGGGCAAAGCGTGTTTTTTCTTCACTTTTCTTTTTCTGTGTTGTCACTGGTACTATGCAACCTAAATGAGAGGGGGCTTCGTAGATTAGCACCTTTGACTACTTAAGGTTTCCTTGCGACACTCTTTGCTCATAACCTTGTCAAAGTCGTCAAAAGATGCACTGAGACCTCGTGGTGTTATCTGCAAGCCTGAGAAACTAATGATCAATGCACTCTTACTCATTGTCTTATTATAGGACATCTACAATACCCACGTGGGGACCATCTTTACTATGTGTTTATTCGATGTAGTGCAAGAGAACTTCTGCAGCTTTAGGTGAAGTGTGTGGACAGTTTTTACCTGCACCACATACTGTGGTGGGGGATTAGTTTGTATATTAGCACGCTCAATGTAGGCCGCATTCAGGAGTGTAACTGAAGGCGATAGTGATTTTTTGTTGTTGTTGTTGCAGATTTTATTTTTAAATGTACATACATGGCCAAGTACCTTAGATTCACTGTTCTGGCCAGGTCTAGTGGGCCTCTGAGGCCAAACCCCTTCTCGGGGATTAGAAGCGAGCGGAGCAGGCCACAGAGTCTACCGAGGTCAAGGCCTCCTTGGTGGGATGGATTTGCCGAGATGTGGTCTCTCTGGTGCAGCTGGTAGCAAACGACACTCGAAAGGAGCATAAAATGGGCAGCGGTGTCGCTGGATGTAGTTTGTCATGAAGGGTCACACGATTATGGAAGGACCTCCGACCCCTTGTTCTTTAGTCAGTTATTGAGTATTGAGACCATAAACCACAACTCCAACCAACTACTCCAGCGGGAAGAAAACTCCTGATTGGCATGTCGGCTCTCTGCATAGCTTTTTGGGGAGTACGGTTATAGACTATTTTAAATGGTGTGAAAAACCGCCCTGCCAAAGAGTAAATTATTCACCTCCAGCTATCGTTCATCGGTTTCCAAAATAGTTCACCTCCTGTCCCACAGCCCTTCCTTTCGCCTTTTATGACACACTACGGGTGTGCCGCCTTGTTGTTTAACCTCAAAAAGCAAACTAGGAAGTCGTTAAAGTAGAGCTTTTAGACCCTCAATCGCACCCAGGGGTTATTTGCTATTGCCTTGTCCTTTGGTGCCTTGGGTTTTAAGAGGCTTTGTGTATGAATGTTTGCCCATCACTTGAAGTTGCATTGATCGGATGTCTCTCTCTGGGAATGTGTCACGCAAGCAATTAGACTCGGTGTAATGGTTGTTTTGGGACTTTGTGGAGCTTGCTTTGAGTGTGTGTGTAATGCTTACAGTATGAACCTGATGCATATTTTGATATTGACATTTACTCACTGTATGACTCTCAGCGAGTAAATGTTTCTAACTCTTATCCTATGATTGCTTGTTTGCCACCTGATATTGAAATGTTTATTTGAGGTTCTTGGTGGTACAGTAAGTTTGCAGCAGTTGAAACGTAACTGTTTATATAGGGTGTTCTGTTATTTGAGATCTGTATACTCACAGCCTTTTCTTAGTATGGCATCACAAGTCTTATTTGAGGGGGTGATTTTCAAGGCGGTTCGAGGTTTCCAACACAGACTGTGTCTGTCTGATTGTGTGATATGTTGTAGTATGGCTTGGTAAAGGGGTCATGAGATGACAAAGAAGTTATACATTTTCCGTTTCCCCTCGTTGTCCAGGTTCTGCGAAGTGGCCAAGGAGAATGGCATGGACATCTTCCGTGTCTTCGACTCTTTGAACTACCTGCCAAATATGATCTTGGGAATGGAAGCGGCTGGGAAGGCCGGAGGCGTGGTGGAAGCTGCAATCTCCTACACTGGTGACGTGGCAGACCCCACCCGTACCAAGTACTCTCTGGATTATTACATTAAACTCGCAGACGAACTGATGAAGGCAGGAACTCACATACTGTGCATCAAGGTATTCAGATGGTCCTCCATTTGCTTATGTGTCACCTTCTGTTTTGTCAGTTTGCAATTACATTTAAGGAATATAATTGCCCACTCTCCTGTTAATCATATGCAAATGACAAAAGATTATGATATTCTTGAGTCATGTATTACTTTATAAAAATAACTTAATCTGTTTGATTTCTTACAATTAACATATGGTAAAGGTGAGCGATGGAATTGTCATGAAAAAAGTAGAATACTAGAGAGAAAAGAGCTGTGTGAATCAAGATTAAAAAATGCTGCACTTCCCTTTACTTTTGCAGGACATGGCAGGCCTGCTGAAGCCCAAGTCCTCCGACATGCTGATCCGTGCACTGCGAGACCGCTTTCCTGACGTGCCAATCCATGTGCACACCCACGACACGGCTGGAGCTGGTGTGGCCTCCATGCTGGCCTGCGCTGCTGCGGGAGCGGACATAGTAGACGTGGCCGTGGACTCCATGTCTGGCATGACCTCCCAGCCAAGCATGGGGGCCATGGTGGCCTGTGCCAAGGGCACGGACATGGACACAGGTACTAGACCCTCTTCGGCCATTTGTCACTCACTTTTTTCTGATTTAGCAGTTTGTTATTCACTATTTATTTGATTTTATTTGAAGTTTTATATAGCGCTGGTTAGACCCGGAGGTATCAGAGCGCTTTACAAGAATATCAGTGAGTTACAGGTTACATAATTGCATAGCCAAGTATAGACATAGGAGAAAAAAACATGAGATTACACAATGATATGAGTTATTAGCGCGTACACACGTCTTATGGGAAGTGAAAGGTAGAGGGGGAATGGTCAAACGGGTAAGGAATGCAGGTAGGAAACACAACTACCATCCACAAATCAATGAACATAAAAAGGTTTTAGTAAGTCATTAAGAACCCTGTGGCAAAGTCAGATATCTCGTTCAGGACTTTGCATTCAGAATGTAGAACGTTTTTGTCTTCAATAGTACTAGTGTTGAGAGGAGAAGGTGCTTAAAGTGATTCTGTATCTTTGTGAGGGTAAGGGAGAATGTGGAGACCACAAGCGGGTGCAGAAAGAAATAATGAGGTGGGGAATAGGGTCAGTGTGTGAAAGGGATAGTGAAAGTAAAGAAGCACGTAGATGAAATGTTGAGAGAGAAGGGGGCTGACTGATGAAGAAATTGGTGATTATTTAGAAGGATAATTTGATCAAGTTTATGTTAATGAGAGTGAACCCAAAGCTAGCTACTGGTCATCACACTATGTGATGAGAAGAGATCTTTAATCAGGTGGTCTTCATTTTGTGCTTAATTGATTCTTCTCATGACCTTGGCCGAGTCAGTCAGTATTGTAATGAGCAGTGCCTACTGTTGAGGTTTCTCTACAGAGTATAGCTAGAAAACTACTCCCAGCTGTACGCCATCTATTTAAAGAATACAGATCTTCTTTGAATGCCATCTTTTCCCGATCTTTACCATCTTTGAGGGACTTCCTCTGATCAGAAGCTAGGCTTCTTGGGTAATACAATTCTTCTAGACATCTGGATAATGTACTTCATAGACTTCTACTCCATTATGGCATCACTCTGTCTGAAAGAGATCACATTCTGGGCAAGTCTTGCCATCTTACTTTCATAGATAAATGGTGATCAGAGTCGTCTAAAGCAGAAGAAAAGCAGAAAAATGAAGTGGGTAGAGATGAGAAATGTAGGTTGGGTTTGATAGAGCTAGAAACTGAACTTGCATGGGCATAGAGATAAGAGTAGGTGAAGAGCGGACCATAGTGTGAAAGCTGAAGTTTAGAGAAGCATTTGGGAAATTAAGAAAGAAAATTCTGGAGTGGTGGTTGGTGACACAAAAATGGGTGAGAGGGCACTATATAAGCATAATTTAAAAAAAACATTTTACAAAGAAAAAATAAAAGTTTATCTTACCTTAGCCTGCAGCACTTCCTCAATGTCCTACAGTCCCTGGTTTCAGAATCTTACGAGCACGAGGTCCCACTGCCAACTGCCTTATCCAATCCAGACATTGTTCTCATTCTGTTAACAATGTTAAGCAGCATGACTGAAGGTTCTGGATTGACTGGAGTGGGCTGGCTCAGTGCTCCTAAAGGCACTGGAGGCATGTGCCTGCTCTTCACCCAGCCGTCTTAGACAGTTGAGTTGGAGAGATTTTAATTGTTTGTCGGGCTGGCCACAGCAAGCTAGTCGGCCAAACCGGCAGGCGCACTTGAAACTGAAGTGGCCACTCCTCACTGCTTCCAATCAGCAGCAATGACGCAGAGGCCCTTCCTCGCTCTCACACTCCATTCAGTTTGCAGACAGTAAGAAATATAATGGTAATAAAATCATTTTTATTACCATTTTATTTGTTATGCTTTCTGTGCACCAGTTGGGGGGGGGGGGGGGCATGCTCCTTTGCTCCTATGGAGGAACAGCCGCTGAAAATCAGAACTTCCATAGAGTAAAATAAGAGGGACCCAACATCCATCCGTTCTTGGCAGAATGGAACAAGTGGAGGATGCGGAGCAACTAGGAAATGTCTGTGTGAGGGTGATGATGCAGAGAAAGTGGACCTCAAGAGTGTTTTCCACAGGAACTTGGCCAGTGGCTGAGAGAAAAGGTTAACAAAAGGTGAACATGAAAAGCTAGTGAGGAAAACTGAATAAACTTCAAAGGTGGTTGAAAAAAGTCCACTGTCAGGGTGAGGGAGGTATGATTAAGTATAGGCGTGGCCTTTGAGTTGGTTCTGAATCTTTTCCTGTATATGAGACACACACACACACACACACATATATATATATATATATATATATATATATATATATATATATATCAATATCACTCAGTGGCGGTCGCCTCTGGATAGTTATAGTTGGGATCGTGTTTCCATAGGAAATGCAGATTTTGTGTTGCTAATAACTTTGGTGCTGTTTGATGAATCTCTGTGAAACTTTCCCCAAAAAAGTGCTTTTTTTCCCTAGTTTGCACATGGAAAGTTTTGAAGTGATCCGTCAAGCGGGGGCCGAGGAAAAGGGGGTTGGGGGGAGTCTCAAAACATGTTATACCCAATCATTTTCCCATATGAACTTTAGACACGGCTATAGCCTAAACCACTGAATAGATTTACACCACATTTGGCAGAAAACTAGATCTAGGTCCAAAAAGAATGCTTTTTGTGCTTTGGTGTAAATCCATTTAGTAGTGTTTGAGTAATTAATGAAAAATAAACTTTGTATTCATAGGGACTCTGAGGCTCTGCGGATCCCAACAGATCTCAAAGTGAGATCTGATTGGCTGCCACCACCTCAACCAGGAAGTCCTAAAAAAGACACAAGGGGCAGAGTAGGAATACCCTGACCTCCAAGGTCTGGTGGTGGGGTCCCGCCTGGGCTCAAAAATGTTTCTATGAATCTGCTGCAAAATGTAATTTAAAAAGTGTGTTTCCTGTGTTTGTTTTTCTTCAAGCCTCCCCGGGTGGGCCTCGTCCCGGAGGAACAAATATTTATAATTTAGAGGAGGAGGGTGCATGTGCCCCCCCCCCCCCCCTGACCCCCTCTCCCCCAGCTGATTTCGGCCCGGGCCCCATCCCACAGGGCCCGGTCGCAAAAGTAAACAAGGAGGGTCACGCAGCCCTAACTCATGCCCTAAGGGAACAATAACTCTGGTCCTCGCCATGCACTGCTAATTTCCCTACATATTACATTACTCATGACATCTTCTTTGAGATCAGCGATAATATCACTGTGCATGGCGGGGCGCGAGTTATTGTTACTTAAGATAACTCTAACTGGTGAATTTCATATATCATAATTATTATTTGTTCAAATGCTGTGAGGTTCATGCCTGTGCAGTGAATGTGAAGGTGAATTTGGGCACCTAAAGCTGATCCTGGTATACGAGGCACTGTGGTCCTACTAGACTGTGCATTGAATGTAAAATGATGTACGAAAAGTAGGATTTTGGAAGCAAAATAACAGTAATGATGATCTGCTGTCATTGTAACCTTCTAAGACAGTTCAGACTCTTATTTGAGGAATAACGTCAGTTTATTCAGGGGCCCTTCATGCTGATGTGAAGGCATAGTTTTGTGTGTGCTAGAGAGCACTTTACTGCTGCTGTTTTAGTTCTGAAATGTTTTAAGTACTCCCTCCACTTTAGGAGTGCTCCTTTAAACTAGGATAAAATGCAATTCATTTCTTTGGAATGTGAGTTTGTTCTGCAAAATGGACAGTTTGGCCTCATTTTCTCCAAACATTTAGGGGCCTTGGCCGTGCCCGAGCTCTCTTCTGTCAGTGCAGCAACTCAAGGGGCATGTGTTTAGGTGGCAACAATGCTCAGTTGTCTTGGGTGACATGCAGGGCACGAGTTTCAGCCCCGACAGGGCCAACTTAGTCTTCTGAGGCTGACAAAATGAGCACCATTGACTTGGATAATAGTAACTTCAGTTATTCGTATTGCTTAGTGAGATCAATGATGGTATTAAGCACTAGATAAAATCAAATTGTGATTATTTATGACCTACAAGTTTGTACGTTTTGGTGGTCAAGCCCTATTTTTTTGCAAGTAGGAAAACCGAGGCACAAGGATACTGTATAGAACTGTGTTGTCTGACTTGTATAGTGCTTCATAGCTGCGAAAGGCTTTGATGTGCGTCCTAGCAGCCCTTCGAGAGGGTACGGTGGGAGGAGTGTTGGGCGTCGAATGACCTGTGTGAGATGTTGTGATTTGTCCACGATCACACAGTGTGAAGTGTGGATGCCCGAATTCGAGCCCGGGTCTTCTAGCATCGAAATGTTTTTCCTGGCCTCTAGATCTCGCCTCTTATGGGTGTGACGAAAGGACACATTGGATGAGAGGAAGAGTGCCACGGAGAGAGAGACGGGCGTGTTGACCTTTGGAAACGTGCCTGATGCTGTAATCCTTCCCCCCCCCCCCCCCCCCCCCCCTCTGTCAGCCTCGGCAGCTTGGCTTCCTCCAGTCCTCGGTTCCTGGGGTGCAGGAGGGCCACTAACAGCCAGTCTCCTGGGCTGGCCGCTCATGGCCTAAGTGGAACAGACTGGCGTGTCGGTGGCTGGTCAGCAGCTGCCTGGGCCGGCGATCAGCGTTGATGGAAGTGGGCATGCCTGTTAGCCCAAGTTGTTAAGTGTTTTATTAGCAATGATCTGCTTAATACAGTCTTTAAATCATCGCTCTCTGCTCATTTTCGCTCTGTCTCTTCCTCTCGCTGTTCGTCTTTCTCTTAGTGCCTTTGGCATTTGAGGGCGCGCCGGGGGTGACAGCCGACAATGAGCTCTCTTGAAGAGCCAGGGGGGCCGGGAGGGCTGGAGCCTGCCCCGGCAGCGCTGTAGAGAGGTGACATGGCAGCCTGTCCCCGTGAGTTAATGTACAGTGACTTGATGCATGGCTGAGGGAGTGACATTCGGGAGCACTGATCTTCCAAAGCGTTGAGCTTGAATGTGTAAGGATCCTCTTCCCAGGGTCAGCTTTCTTTCTAAAGATAATGTATTTTGCTGGCTATTGTGTAGTGCTCGCCCTGTTGCGAGGACGCTTCCAAGAGCTAATTATCATTTTAGCGGTGAGGTTATGCAAATTAAGCAATTGGATTGTTCACGAGTGCAGCTGTAAGCATTTCAGTGACCTCTGCTTCAGTGGGTTTCAACTTTAATCCGGCCCGGCTCCAGGAATTTTTTGTTGGGTGGGCCATGGGTGCATTTGGGTGGGTCACTGCGGGCCCAATTTGTCTTCTTCTAGCCTACTAACCCTAGATTACATTATATTTACTTGCAAACAGTCACCAGTATACAACGGATCAATTCTGTGTATACAGAGTATTTGGAGAGTTATTTGAAAGTAAGAGTGATGTCTGGATGCAAGTGCAAACCCTCAAATTCCAACAGGCCAGGTTTCAATACAAGTACTTACAGGCCCGATTATCCACTTTTTGACCATCCCTTTCCTGTGCACCTTATCTCACAGCCGTCCTTCGTGCCCCAGCCCCATATCAGCCACCATCCAGCTCTACTTTCATTATTCCCCGTGAAAAACAATAGTAAAATCACCTTCAAACTTAAAACATTGAATATAGCAGTAAATATAATTAGCATGCACTTTAAAATATGTTCCACAGTTGCCCTTATGACCCGACTGCTAACTAAATAAAGACAGAAAGGCAATGACGGGGCCGGTTTTATCGCTAGTGCGAAAGCAATTTTTGGCGCCTCACCACTGAACTTTTTCTCCGCAGATACCATTACTACCACCCTCCAACTGTACCCTTCGTGGCTCTGTAGCCCCTCTCTCATATGCATTTCATTTGTGGTATAGCGCTGCTCATATCAGTGTAGGGTGTCGCAGTACTTTACATCACCCACACATTATACAGAGACAAAAAAATCATAAAAGTATGTAATTCCGTCTATAGGGAATGTCACGAGCCAATGAGGATTACAAGGTGTAGGAATTGCATGTTATCCATACTGGTGGGCAGTATTTTTTAAGAGGGTTTGGGCTGGGGAAGCACAAACTCAGGATTAAAAGCATACCCCAGGGGTTAGGGGTTGACTTTACTAATAAAAATGTATATCGACCCAAACTCTTTTTAGCAACATTAAAATAATGAAAGACTGGGGAATTGCTAACTTTCTAGTAACACAAAAAAAGTGAAGTTCTAACTATACCATTCCTGTTTGTATGCAGCTCTTTGATGACAGTTCATAGGCCACTATCCTATGTTAGGATTGTAACTTTTGAACTGCAAGTAACACAAGAATCTCTGTGACAAAGGCAGTAACCCACTGAGCTATCCAAATAAAATACAGCTTATCTGCATTTCAAAACTACCAACAGGCAAAAGACTTCTCTCCAGCAGGATCATTAATCACCAGTTCTCTGGACATGTTTTATTGTTGCCTTACATCCATGGCCATGATAATGCTGTGCCTTGCTGGGCCTGTGCAGATTTTTAAAATAAAAACAAACAGTAACACATTCTCTTACCTACGCCTTGTGTCACAGCCTGATGTGATAAGCAGCTGCAGGAGTCAGGAAAGGTGAATCAGAATAAACAAACTTATTTTCTCAAATGCTGAACAGAAATGGAAATATGCACGCAGCAGCACAGGACGGTAGGCAAAAGTTACTCGGTGTCAAATAAAGAATTTGTTCCCTTTGCCATGCCCCTATTGTACTTGCACGACACAGCCCATCCGAGCCCAGGCCCAATAACGCATCTCCCAGAATATGAAGAAAAACAAAGTTCGGAGGAACGTTTTAAAGTGCCCATTTTCTATTGGCCATCATATCCTCACTGTGAGGGCCAAGGCTCATGTTTGGGTGGGCCAGACTCCTGTTTGGGTGGGCCTGGCCCACCCTCTAGAACCGGGCCTGACTTTAATGCTCCGGAATTATATCTAAGGCCTTAAATCACGCCTTGCATCGGTGCTCTCTTAGCACCAGCCTCCTCTCCACAGGCCGCCTTAACACTGCACGCCTAAACTTCAATGCACGGAGCGTTCTACTCAGTCGACTCGACTGATGTAATGCGCCACTCGACTGATGTTATGCACCACTCGACTGATGTAATGCGCCACTCGACTGATGTAATGCGCCATGCGCCACTCGACTGATGTAATGCGCTACTCGACTGATGTAATGCGCCATGCGCCACTTGACTGATGTAATGTGCCACTTGACTGATGTAATGTGCCACTCGACTGATGTAATGCGCTACTCGACTGATGTAATGCGCCATGCGCCACTCGACTGATGTAATGCGCCACTCGACTGATGTAATGCGCTACTCGACTGATGTAATGCGCCATGCGCCACTCGACTGATGTAATGCGCTTCTTCTTGGATCCCCGAATCCTCGGGTTAAGAGACTGCAGAGAGTCCAGGCAGCGGCTGCCAAGATAACACGGAATAGACCCCGAAGATCCTCGGCTCTGAGAGAACTTCATTGGCTCCAGTGCTTAATTTGTTAAAGGATAGGTGCCGGGGCCCACATTTTCTTGAGATGCCCGCCGCTTCCGAATGCCTGGGTTGCTTCTGTGCTGGTCGAAGTATACTTACTATCCGTGCACTAGTTATTTTTGCATTATTTACGCGGCCTCCGATGATAATCTAACCAGATGCCACACTTTGTATTGTCTACGTTTTTGGAAAGATTAAAAGCTACTCAAACGTGCTAGAACTCGAGCCTTTAAAAACATACAAATTGTAGCAGCACAACCATAACTCTGAGCTAGCCCACACTTTAGGTGAAACGCTCTCTATCAATCATTCCAGTGGGTAGTATGGGTGACATATGAGACCAATGCAATCAGGAAGGTGGTCTTCTTCCTGTCCCTTTTAGGTAGTAAAATACTGCCATAATATAACAAGTGATTCATCCAGCGAGTTACATCTTTCATTTTATTTTGAGTTCGGGACCACCACCAACTGGAGAAAAAACCTGTAATGCCAGAACTGTTAAAAAAAAAAAAAAAAAAAAAGGGCTAGTGATGAGCACCGGAAATCACCAGCTCAAATTAAGCACTGATTGGCTGCCCGTGTAACAGAGGATCTTCTTTAAGTCTGTGTATTGTGCTCAGGGCCCTTCATGACAGGGGGCCCTGTGATGCTGCAACGTAGACAAAAGCGCTATGTTCCCTGGAGGTCTCTGCAATCTACCACTGCTAATCTCATTCGGGTACCTAGGTTCCAAAAGGTTTGACAAGGTGTACAAGCCATTTCTATCAAAGACGCTCAATTGTGGAAGAAGCCTTCCCCAGCCTCTGAGCGCAAACCGACTGAAATTCAGGAAAGCCTAAAAGACTTGACTGTTCCCTAAGAAGTATTATTATCATTTAAAATTTGTAGGGCACACTGCTGGCCGATGGGTTTCCCGGCACCAGGCTCAGACCCTTGTGGAAGGCGAGCAGAGAGTTATCAGCTCGCAAGGAGGCTGGTAAGGAATTCCGTAAGGTCGGTCCCAAGTAAGCCAATGACTGGCCTCTCACACGGGCCCGTCTGATTTTAGGAACAATGAACAGAATTTGCTGAGCAGAGTGCAGGGGGCGAGACGAAAGGTGACGCTGCATGAAATCCTGCAGATATTTTGGGGCTGAACTCGTTTTAATTCTAAACATATAACACAGAGCCTTACATTTCACCCGATTCGACAACTTCAACCAGTGTAAGTCTTATAGACCCCCTGAAACAGAGAAAAACTTAAGCAGTCGAAAAAGAAGTCTCGCTGCTGCATTTTGCACCAGTTGCAGCCTCTGGATGGTCGACTTATCTGCTCCCAGATAGAGGACATTGCCGTAATCCAGTCTTGAAATAAGAGCAGCCTGGACCACAGTTCTCTGGACTGAGAGAGGAATCAGCCATAGAATCTTCTTCAACCATCGCAAGACTGCAAAACAGGTGGATGAAATCTTAGCCACTTGTTGTTTCATCGATAGATGTTCATCTATAATGAAACTCAGGTTCCGAACACTGTTCACTGACGTGGGACTAGATCCCACTTCAGGGGGCCAGTGTTGTGGTCCCCTGAGGTCGTGTCTTTTGCCTAAGATCATATTATTATTATACGTAGGTGCCCACAGCATCCCTTCATTGTTTGCTCCAGCGCCAGGATACCAGTCTAGCTACAGTGCACGCTATAAATATATTGTACCCTTTTTCAAATTTATTTGTAAAGTTATCTCTCGTAGGTCAGTCAAGTCTGCAGCCGCCCATAGCATACTTACTCTGTCCTCCCCTCCCCCCTCCTTACCATCTTGCATGTCCAGAGTCACGGAGAAGAGGGGCCCCTATAGTACCGCTTCTGCAGTTTTCCTCCGGGAGGTAAATTCCCCGGTGGTCCCTAATCCATGCCCCATTTAGAGGCAACTTCAGTTGTCTCCCAATTGAACCCTATGCTGAGGCATGGAGAAGAGGGGCCCCTATAGTTATCCCTCTGCAGTTTTCCTCCTGGAGGTAAATCCCCAGTCATCTTACAAGGAAGCTTTGGTTGGGCTATTGTTTTGGTGCTGCCGCTTGGCTATACCCCTGGAGTGAGGTCTTCTGCCCATGTAAAAATCTGTAGTCACCCATAACTAGGAACTTTTCTCTCCTGCCCTGATGGTATGGGAGAACTGTGTGTGCTACTGGTGTACCATTTGGAATGGCATGGTGTGCCTGAAACTGGAGAGTGTGACTGCTGTCCATACAGCTCCGCCACCCATGCAGCTCCTCCCTTCTTATCCTATCTCCACTTGGGATGGAATCCGAATATCTCACAAGCTCTCTTAACAAGTGAGGGAATAAGCTACAAAGCCTGCGTTGCTTCAAAAGAAAGAACTCCTATAAGAGAGTATTTCTATTTTCTGACTTGGACTAAACAAGGGATCCAGGACAAGCTGGCTCTTGGAACCTCTCATAGAGGCTTATGTCCAAAACATGAACCATTAAAACAGGTACAATGAACTGCAGGTATCTGCCCCGCTGTTCCGAACTTAGGACATATGAGGTGGCAGTTCGGTGTGTTACACCTGACCAGTCATGCAAGGACCTGTTGGTACTTCCTGGATGCTGGGTGCTGCCCTTCTTCCCTATTCCGAGGAATGAAGAGCGTCTGATTTCGCCCCTGTTCACCTTGCAAGATCTATGAGACGCTCACTACCTTCCTTTGTCAGCTAACAGAAACTCGAGGAAAACCACCCAAACTCACAATCATCACTGCAGAGATGGGGAGGGGGGGTAGCTGCTCCAGACACAAAGAGCAGGTGAACTGATCCTTGGAGCGGTGACTCAGACTATCCCTGCAGCAGCACTGGAACCTTCCGGAAATCCCCATTTGCAGCATGCCCAGGACTAATTTCCCTTGGTTATGGCTTGCACGGAGGATGCAGCACCATCTTTGGGCAGGGTACTGGAAGAGTAGCCCTGGGCCACACTTAAGGTCACCAAGGTATGCAGCATTTTTACGACTGCTCATTCCCTGCACATAGACACTGAAGATTGGACCACATGGTCCTATTATGATTTTGGCCTCATACTAGCAATACCTGCTCTTACTTTGTAGCTCGTCAGACTTCAAATGTTTTCCACCATCATGAGGGCTCCCAGGTGACTCACGACAGCTCATCTTGTGAGGCTAACACCTACCATACCAGATCTACATCTATTCTCTGGTTAAGGCCCCTCCTAATGGGGAGAACGCAGGTGTCCTGTAATGCAAATCCAGTATGATTTGTCATCAAACGGTTTAAAAATGATACCATTGTTTTTCGGACTCCTACCACTACCAGAGAGGTAGCTTGCGAACCAATAGCCCAGAAGGACTAGATTTTTTTTTGTTTACCTTACTGTCCGAAATAGACATGTCTATCCATTTTTCCTATGGTGACCTCTGGCCCAAACAGTGGCAATATGAACTGGGCACATTAAACGCTTTTAAAATTTTGAAATTACTTTATTGTTCTGTGCCTTACTTTGCAAACTCACTTGAGACATCTAGAATTATGGCTAGAGTCAGTAGTTCATACCCCTAGAGCCGCCTTTGAACGAATGCACAATTGCACGTTTAGGGCATCTCGAGAGACTTAAGTGTTTAATTCCTTTCACACTATAGAGAGCGCCAGGGTTACCAAAGGCCCTGGCGCCTTTCACAGGTTAACATTGCTCAATTGTTTAATAGTGGTGATCTGCTAAAACGACCAATGGAAAGGAATACGGATCTTGTCCAAAACTCCCTGAAGAGATTCCTAATCCTAAAGCTGTTTTCTTGAATATTTCTTGAGCACTGAGGAGTAGTCTGTAGACTTCATTTTTACCATACAACCGCTCTAAAGCCATTAAAGTATTGTTTCTAAAATCCTTTACCGGACATTCATACTATTGTATTATAATAATTCTGGCTTTACTTCTACACTACTGTTAGGCTGCGACTGCTCAAAAGAGCTACTCAAGCGAGCCAAGGAATCTTTGGAGTCCCCACCATTCTATCTTCTACTCAAGTGACCAGGCCTGCAAGGAGAACATGCCGCCTTCCCTTGATACTGCAAGGCAGGTCAGGATCTAGGAAAGGGCCAGGTGGTTTTGTATAGCACACCTCTGCCATTTTTCTGGTCACTTGAAGCAGTTGGACCCCTTGTTGACTGTGGCTCATGCTTCTGTTATGATGTTCAGATATGATTTGGTGGGTGTCATTTGGTTCAAACTTCTGTAGTGCTGCATTGGTGTTGTGTAATGGAACTGGTCAATGTTGATGTGTAGGAAGGTGGCTACGAATATTTGCTCTAGGGCAGGTTGTACTGTTGTGCGAATTAAGTGGTTGGCATTAGAGGCTAGGAAAGGTGGTTTTGCTGCTACACGCTCCGCTGGTGTTGGGCCGGGTTCAAGTCTTGGGTATTAATTCAATGTGCTGATGCATTGTTCGAGATTTATCAATGCCATCACATCTTTTTTTTGTGTGGATCCTTTGATTGTTATTGCATAGTGTTTGCAGGGTGAGTGCTAGGAGTAGCTGCGTTTTGTTGCATTTGTGAAAGCCAGGTGTTTATGGAACTTGTGGATGTTTTGGAGATGAGGTCCAGAGATGAAGTTTGTGCTGAGGAGGACGCCGTTCCGCCTATCTGAATTTGCAGTAATGGGAAGTGGTGAGCAGGAGAGCAGCATCCGGCCAGAGATGTTGCAGAAGCCCATCTTTCTGTTTGACTCGGAGGCATTCAGGTCTTATTTTATTGATGATTTTGTATAATTGATATATTGCACTTTAAAAGCACTCCTGTGCAATAGTACTGGGTGTGATGGGCAGTTAAGATGGGGTCTCCACAGCCGTGTGTTGTACTTGTGGGGGTCTGCATGGTTGGCAGCTGAGGGGCATTGTCAGAGACCATTGACATAATTGTGGCAGAATAGTAAAATCATAATTCTGGAAATAACCTTTTGTGGAAAAGTTAGGAGGTTGAAGATGTGCCCTAATGTTCACAACGGGAAGCAGTCTTCTACTCTTGAGAGGTCTGTGGAGAGCGAGTAAATGAAGTTGTCCATCATCTCCATGACACTCATTGTGTTTGAATGGGAGTGGTGGGTCAAGGCCACATAGAACTATTTATTTTCATATGCCTGACTATTATCTTTCCATGACAGAAATTTATTCTGATAAGTTTCCCACCGCTTCGATCGTACTTGTCACTTTTTTAGTAAAAAACGTGGATGACTTTAGGTAACTCTTCCTGTTTTGTTGTAGTCTGCAACTAGAACTGAACATTTTACCAGCAAATGAAATGTCTTTACAATATCTTTTTGTCAGATAAGTTTTCTATATAGCTTAGTTATTTGGCATCTCCAGGCTCAGCTGAATATATATTAGTGGAGTACTTTCCTGGTGGGGGTGAGAAATTATTATTAATGCAGTTACTCAGTATCCGATTAACGGGCTGCATTTCTCCTCGATTCAAATTCTTGATTTGCTTGATTTACTTATCAACTTTCTTTTCCTCAGGAATCCAGCTCGAGAAGGTGTTCGACTATAGTGAATACTGGGAGGTGGCCCGTGGTCTATATTCCGCCTTTGACTGCACTGCGACCATGAAGTCTGGCAATGCCGATGTGTATGAGAACGAGATCCCTGGGGGCCAGTACACCAACCTGCACTTCCAGGCCCACAGCATGGGCTTGGGCAACAAGTTCAAAGAAGTGAAGAAGGCCTACGTGGAAGCCAACAGGCTGCTGGGGGATCTCATCAAGGTCAGGGCTCGCCTTTGCTTTTAGGTGGCAATACAGTACTGTAGCCGAAAAGTGGAGGGCAGAGGACTGTGAACTGAGAGCGTCTAGCAGTGTGCATTAGAGTTTTGTTGATTATTTGTATGTTAGGGATGCAACTAAAACAGGTCTGGGAGAGAATTGGTTCGGGGGGGGGGGGGGCAGTCCTAGATATTTAAACACAACAGTCTGTTTTTCTGGTACAGTGGCTTGATGTCAAAAGTGAGAATTAGACCTAATGTTCACAGATTGAAGCAATATTATCTATTCCAAAAGAGAGTAATATTGGCGAAGTGAGCACTGAAAGTTGTATTGTCCGTGCAGAACCAGCAATGGACAAGTGCTTGGCAACGCAGGTGGTTTTGCTCTCAGGAGAATATTGACCGTAATCTCACAAGTGCTATCTCAGTGAGCCCCTCAGACGTAGGCTCGGGATTGACTCCGCTGGAGCAGTAGTGCAAGAACTCTCCTGTGAACCATAGTGGCCATTCATAACAGGCATTTACTAGAGCTGTGGAGTGTGCAGGCCATCTTCTAGCAGTGCCACAGGAATCGCCACATCTCTCTGAACTTTAGATCATAAAGTCAGACACTGCAGGACAATTTGGTAGCTCCTTGGTGTCCCAATCTGCACTTTTAGTTGAATTTGGAGCAAGCACCAATGATACTAGGGACGTTTCTGCTGCTGGACAAATCCTGGAGATATAAAACAAGTAGGAAGAAATTGGTTATTTGAAACAGAAAACCAATTGTAGGAGAATAAACTCCATTGCCTTAATTTTTTCCTCACATTTCTTCTTTAGGAAGGGCGCTGCCTCTGGTACCGTTACATGTGGATTCGGCCATATTGAAATCACCACTGAAGAAATGGAGAAAGAGGGTCCCTTTAAATTTGGCCTCACTCACTCTCTGCCCATAGCTCTGCACCTGTCTGCCAGTTGCTGTGAAATCCACCCACACGTCCCCTAACCTCAGCTTTATCAGTGTCATTTAGAGTGAGACATAGGCAGCGAGGCGCTCTGCACGCATGTCTTTTGAAAATAAAGATTGCTTGGTTAAGATATGCAGCCCGGGGATTGGAATGGCTGAAAAATTAAATACCAGGCTTTTTCAATTTCCAACTTATAATAACGTCCATAACAATTTACAGGCGGTGGCAGATCCTAATGCAGGCACATATTCAGATCGCCTCCGTTGCTGCTAATCGCGTGAGACGGAGGGATGCAGGATTAGAGCGAAATAAAGCAGCGAGATGGCCTCGCCGTTGTCACGCCCGCTCCTGGAGAGGAAATTTCCTTTCGGTTTACTTTGTTCCCTCGAGGCGCTGCCTGCAGCGTTTTGTGCGAAACTAAAGGAATGGTGACATTGGGGTCTAAAGAGTGCCATTTCTCGAGGGGGAGGATGCAGTAATCCTATTTAATAGTTTTATGGCGTTTTTCCACTTTATTCTAGCTCCGCGACTCACCCAGGGAGATAGTTTTGTAGCTGCTCAGCATACTTTAATTCAACCGATCCCCCAGCTTCAATTCCATGCCTTAAATAGTCTGACATTATGTTTTTTATATCTATAAAATGTAAGACTTCAGAGTTGTTATTCATGCAACCAACGTTTGGAAAATCTTCTTATTATCAGTGTTCGAAGTTCATTAAAAAGTATGGAAACTGTGATGCTACATACAGTGGGGGCGGGGGTCAAAGGTGTGGCTAAAAAAAAAAATTCGCTACTTTTTTTGGCCTTTCACCTTTGGGTAGCTACATACAAAAAAACGCAGAGCTTAAGTGAAAAATACATTTAAAAAGTTGTTAGTGGGAAATGCACTGTATTACATTTTGAAACCTCTGTTCAGTTAATGCACTGTAGAGGTCTGTGTGTAACCAGAGAGCCCCAGAATTAAATCTGGGTTGGTGCAGAGGAGAATAGTGGCTTGTGTATTTTTAGTGCTACGAGATCACATCCTGTAACTGAAAGCACTGTGAATGTGTAAGTCATTATTTTAAACTTGCATTACACACAGTATAAGATAAACCTTTTTTCGCATTTTGTCGCAGTCTAAGATTAAATGGTCCTTTCAAAATATAGATTTTAGTAATACCCAGACTGTACTTTATGCAATTTATTTACATACTTGTCCTAACACCTCATCAGGGGTAGTAAGCGTTATATAAATACAATTACAGTTAAAAGTACGCACTTCACAGCTCAGTTAACTCATTACACTACACTCAAAAAGAATAAATCTTTATCTGATAGAGACTTCTAGCTGCAGATTCCTTACCTTTGAATTTCCCAGGTGTCAGACTGGATTTGGAAACTTTTGTGTGAGTTGTATCCTTGCACGCCATCATGTGGCTCCGTTCAGTTCCACGCTGCGTCGTGGGCACCAGGTGTGGTCGCTGTCACCTATATAGGTGCCACCCAGGTGTATGCACGTCATTTCTTTTCTTTCCATGCCAGTTAAACGCTGATCCGGAGAAGAACTACCCCTCGGTCTCTCTTTGACAGATTTTTTTGACATTTTGTCTATTTTCTTTTTTTTGGTGTGTGCCGTGGGAATGTTCTCTAGAAAGGTAGGGTTCAAGCCGTGTGACACCTGTCATCGGGCCATGTCGTACCCGACCCACATCTTGTTTACTTATGGTGTCTCGAGCACGACCACATCTTGAAATCGTGCTCGGACTGCCGGGCCATGGTGCCGAAAACTTTGAGGGAGCAGTCCCTAAAGCTGCTTGCGGCCCAGCATCGACACCATTTAGTTTAACTTTTAGGAGTTATTGGTCCCAATTGTGGAAAAGGTGTTCACAGGTCAACTCCAGGAGCCCCAAGTTGTCTTTGTCGCACTTTAGGGCCTCAGGACACTTGGGGAAAGAAGATCAAAAAGGAGAAGTCTACACAGACTTCGACTTCAACTCATCAGTTGAGGATTGATGGAGTGGGGAACATCGATGTTCCAGGCTTGGTTCTGCGGAGCCATTGCGAGGTCTGACTCTGCGCTCCCCTGTGTCTGGGAGCCGGAGTAACCCCTGCTCAACTAAGAGTTTTACGAGGCTATGCACTGAGTGTTTGAGAGGGCAGACCCCTCTGGTGCGTATTCGGGCCCCAAGGGGTTAGAGGAGGCCCCATCCGGTTCCACGCCGACTGCTCAGGCCTCCGCTCCAGATCATTGCCAGTGGTGCCAATACGACCTTCTCCGGTGCCGCCACCCCCATTCGTATTCCTGACGACAACAATGTACAGACAACGGCGGACACAGTGACCGCACTATCCTATTGTGTACCCTTAGTGTGAAGATTCGCAATTTGTGTAGAAAAGGTGTGCATTAGCCACTCCTACACCTGCTGTTGTTTGGTGCTAACTGCGGTGCAGAGAAATGCTAAACCTAAGGTTTGGAGTGGTGCACCACCAAAGTGTAAACAAAGTTGTTTTTCAATAAATTTCAAAGTCTTTTAGTGGGTTTATCAAACAGTCTTTAATTGCAGAAAGGTTTGATTTTCAGGAAATTGTCAGCCAATGCGTTTCGTTCATGACAATGAACTTCTTCAGGGCATGAGAATGAGTGTCATCTCGTACGTAGTAAGGGCGTGTTGATTGCCTGCCTGGGCCTCCTTGATAAGGGCTCACGGTCTTCGTGATGAGAGAACTGCTGCTTTCTGCTCCGTCCAGTGGTGTCTGGACGGAGCAGAAAGCAGCAGTTCTCTCATCACGAAGACCGCGAGCCCTTATCAAGGAGGCCCAGGCAGGCAATCAACACGCCCTTACTACGTACGAGATGACACTCATTCTCATGCCCTGAAGAAGTTCATTGTCATGAAACGCGTTGGCTGACAATTTCCTGAAAATCAAACCTTTTTGCAATTAAAGACTGTGTTTGATAAACCCACTAAAAGACTTTGAGATTTATTGAAAAACAACTTTGTTTACACTTTGGTTGTGCACCACTCCAAACCTTGGATTTCGTATTCCTGACAACTCTGAGTCAGAGCGGTGCGATCAATGTCGATTCTGGCATTAACGGAACCCAGTGGCTCTGGGTCATTACCTGAGCATTTTGAGGGGCATACAGGCATGGGGGAAGAATGGTTCGGCCACTGGACCCTTTAGAACACCAGTTCTACACCCTTGGTGAAAATTTGGACTGGTCAGTGGACTGGACACTTCCAAATACTGGTATGCTCTCTTAACCTACCATGGCTACGGAGGAGGGAGTGTCTATGCAATGATGGTGAAGAGGGCAGCAGAGGTCCTGGGCCTGGAGCTGCCCTTGGTGCAGGTCAAAACTAACTTCTTGACCAAAGTGCTTCAGCCTTGGGCTTCCTCATCCTAACACCTTTTGCCCTTCAATGAAGCACTGACTGATGTCCTTCTCACTTGATCCAAGCCTACTACTGCGGCTCCTGTGAACAGGACAATAGCACGCCGCCATCGCTCTGTCCTAGTTTCATCAGCCAACACCCCACTCGAGAGCTTGGTAGTCCAAGCCTCAACATCCCATGGCACATTCCGTGCCACTCCCCATGACAGGGAAAGAAGCTGGCACACTTGAAAAGAAGAGGTTTTCTTCCACCAGCCTATTATTGCTGTTGGTGAACACTGCATGCCTTTTGGGCGCTTTCTCCTATACCCTATGGGAAACGTTTGCTCAAGTGCTACCACCGGTCCTGGAGGAGGACCTGGCCATCCTCTCCCAAGCAGTGAAAGATGGGAGCAATGCAGCAAAGTTCACCATTAGATGTGGTCTGTATACAACTGACTAGCTGGGCATTGCGGTTTTGTCGACGTTGGCCTTGCGGCACCACACCTGGCTGAGAACATCTGGCTTTTTGGAGATGTCCAGGTCAACCTCATGGACATGCTCTTCGGAGAGAAGACATACTCTGTGCTGGGGTGCTTTAATGACCCGCGGGTTATGGCCTAGTCCTTGGGCCTCACTTGGACGCCTCGCACCCAGTCTGGCTTTCGCCCCTGTCGTGGCTATGGAAGGTGCGTTCAACCATACCAGTCTTACCCCAGCCATTGTCCTGTTCAGGCTTCCCAAGTTGTGCAAGAACGCAGTGCATTCAGATCACTTGAGAATGGTAGCCAGAAGTCATCAGCCACCAACACCTCGGCAGCTGCAGCCTCAATGCCGTTCTAGTTTGGTTCTGCAAAACCATGGTTGCCCAGTTGGAGGGAGAATCCAACATCATCTCCTCCACTGGCAGTCCATAACATCGGACAAATGGGACTTGCAGATCATTCGAAGGGGTTGCTCCCTCCCTTTTCCTATCTTTCCCTCCCTCTTTACCGCCATCTCATGAATGGCTGGTGGAGGATCATCTTACCTTTCTCAGAGAGGAAGTTACAGCTCTCCTGGCCAAGGGGGCTATAGAAAGGGTTCCGATATCAGAAGTAGGCAGTGGTCGTTATTCCCGCTACTCTCTGATACCCAAAAAGAACAAAGGCCATCGTCCTATTATAGACCTCCGAACCACCAATCTCTTCCTCAAAAAGGAGAAATTCAAGATGATCACTTTGGCTCAAGTCTTGTCTGCATTGACCAAGAATGGCTGGTAGCGTTGGACTTGCAGGATGCATATTTTCACATCCCTTTCCTGCCAACCTGCAGGCGTTACCTGCAGTTCAAGGTAGGCCACAAGCACTTTCAGTTCATGGTGCTCCCCTTTGGCCTTACCTCCACCCCTCCGGTGTTCTCAAAGGTAATGATGGTGGTGGCAGCTCATTTATGCAGGTTGGAGATTTAAGTCTTCCCCTACCTCGACAACTGGTTGTTGACGCCGGCTTTGCCCCAGACTGCTGTTTCCCACCTCCAGACTACAGTGGACCTTCTGCATTCTCTGGGGTTCACTATAAACATGCCGCAGTCTAACCTTACCCCTTCTCAGACGCTCCTTTTCATCTGAGCTGTTCTGGACACAGTGCATTTTTGGGTTATCCTTCCGAGCAGCGAGCACAGGTTATTCAGATTATGATACCGATTCTTCAGCCTCTATCCTGGATTTTGGGGAGAATGACCCGAGGCTGCTGGGCCTCATGGCCTTCTGCATCCTGTTAAATCATGCAGATGGCATATATGGGCTCAGCAGTGGAACCTGAAGTTCCAGGGGAATCTCTCCGTTGTGGTCCAGATCTTGGAGGGAACTGGAAAGGACCTGAAGTGGTGGCTAAAGAATTGCGATTGGATCGGGGGCAGACCCCTCACCCTTCCCCGACCAGATCTTACATTGGTGACAGATGCATCACTCCTCAGATGGGATGGCCATCTGGGAGAGTTGGAGATCAGAGGACTCTGGTCTCCAGTGGAATACGGACTCCACATCAACCTTTTGGAGCGCCGGGTGACTCGAATAGCATTGAAAGCATTTCTTCCCTCAGTCAAGAGGAAGGTAGTGCAAGTGTTCACAAACAACTCAAATGCCATGTGGTACTGCAACACGTAGGGTGGTGTGGGATCATGGACCCTTTGTCAAGAGGCCCTGCGTCTCTGGACATGGCTGGAACAGCAGGGCATAACCCTGGTGGTTCAACACCTGGCAGGTTCTTTGAACTCCAGGGCAGACAAACGTAGCAGTCGATGCCTAGCGGATCACGAATGTCGTTTCACCTAAGAGTGGGTGCAAGGTCCCTTTCAGAAGTGTAGAGAGCCTTGGTTAGATCTGTTCGCCTCCGAAGAGAATGTGCAATGTCAGCAGTTCTGCGTGTTGGAATTTCCAAGGCGGCTAACACTTGGTGACACTTTTTGTCGCGAGCGGAGCTCAGGCCTACTGTACGCCTTCCTGCCCATACCACTCCTGCCCAGAGTTCTCAAGAAGATCAGGAACGACCGGGCTCAAGTCATTCTTGTGGCTGCGGACTGGGTACAGAGAGCTTGGTATCCCAACCTTCTGAAAATGAACGATGGTCCTCCGATCAGGCTGCCCCTTCGGCTGGCTCTTCTGTCTCACCAGCAGGGGAGAGTCCTCCACCCAAACCTGTCAACTCACCGCCTCCTTATGTGGAGATTGAGTGGCGACTGTTGATAGCTTTTGACCTTCCTCCCAAAGTTTGTAAAATTATTCTGGCCGCCAGGCATCACTCCATCAAAATAGTATATGCCTGCTGTTGGCAAAAAGTTGTAAAATATTGTACTGAAAAGTCTATTGCCCCTCTTTCTGCCTCTTTTCGATATTCTACTCTTTGTTCCTACCCTAGCCCAGCAGGGCTCTGCTCTGGGTGCTCTCAAGGGTTATCTTTCCGCTATGCCCGCTGTCCTGCGGCTGCCTGACCAACCTTCTTTATTTAAGTCCCCTGTTGTAAATAGGTTTCTGAAAGGGCTTGTAGATATGTTTACCCCATCGTTCTTCATCATGTCTCAGTGTGATCTGACTCTGGTTCTCACTTAACCTCATGTGTGCCCCCTTTGAGCCCTCTGGCTGCTTACCATCAAGACAGCCTTTCTAGTGGCAATAACAACTGCCCAGAGGGTGAGTGAGCTGCAGCGTTTATCATCCAAGCCTCCCTATTTTATGTAAACAACCGCAATGGACCGCACTCCGCTAGCTCCTCCTCCGGGTCGCCCCAAGGGAAGCTGGTACATGAAGTTCTTGAGTGGTTCACCCCAGTGGGTGCAAGTAAGTACTTGTTGAACTGATGATCTCTAGACCCGATACATGTCCCGGGTTTTAAAATATCGCCCGAGACATGGCTCGGGTTTCGGGATAACTTCCCTCCTCAGTAGAGAAAATAGTTAGGGGTGGAAGAGAGGGCCGCCAAGCAACCGTCAAGGGCCTCAGTGCCCGCACAGGCACGCAGGTGCGTTGTCCAGGAGCTCGTCAGCTCAAAGCTCGAAGGAGCCATTTTTGTAAACTACCGCAATGGACCGCACTCCGCTAGCTCCTCCTCCGGGTCGCCCCAAGGGAAGCTGGTACATGAAGTTCTTGAGTGGTTCACCCCAGTGGGTGCAAGTAAGTACTTGTTGAACTGATGATCTCTGATGGAGTTCTTGAGTGGTTCACCCCAGTGGGTGCAAATAAGTACTTGTTGAACTGATGATCTCTAGACTCCCTATTTTATGGTATTCCCTGACAAAGTGGTGTTTCGCACCTGGGCCTCTTTCCTACCTAATGGTGCTGACCCCGTACCATTTGAGACAATCTGTTACCCTGCCCACCTTTTATGCTCCTCCACATCCCTCTAAAGAGGAGAAACGACTCCACTGTCTGGACCCCAAAAGAGCAATGTCGTTCTACCATGACCAAACAAAAGAGTTTCGGGTCGATGACCAACTCTTCCTGGGCTATGTAGGGGCTAAAAAAGGTCAGACAGTTCAGAAACAAACCATTTCGCGCTGGGTTGTTCTCTGTATGAAGATCTGCTATGCTCGGACTAAAAAGCAGCCTCCTGAGGGCTTACTGGCCCATTCCACCAGGGGAAAAGATGTGACCACGTCGTTGACTCGTGGTGTTCCAGTCCTGGATATTTGCCAGGCAGCAACGTGGGTGTCCCAGCATATGTTTGCCATGCCCTACTGCCTGGGCAGTCGGGTCCGCAGGGAAGGGCATTTCGTTCATTCGGTCTTGCAGGACTTGTTAATTTAGTCAATGTGTCTGCAACCCACCACCTGGATACTATGGCTTTGGTATTTATTCAAAGGTAAGGAATTGGCAGCTAGAAGTCTCAATCAGATGAGCAAATTACTTACCTTCGGTAACGCATTATCTGGTAGAGATATTATCTAGCTGCAGATTCCTTACAGATCCACCCATGCCTCCCCGCTGTGTGGACATATTTATCGGGCTAGGGTTGCTCCTTTTTCAAGGCCCAAGTTTGGACACACACTAGTCAGGTCACTTCACGACTCTGCCTTTCCGGCGTGGAAAGCATGAAAAAGTAACTGCTGTCCGTGTGCCTGGGTGACGCCTAAATAGGTGACTGGGACTTCACATTCTGTGCAAATAATGCTGACGACAAAGCGCGGAACCGAACGGAGCCACCTGATGGCGTGCAGGGGTACTGCTGATAGAAAAAGTTTCTGGATCCATTGTGATGCCTGGGAAATTGAAAGGTAAGGAATCTGCAGCTAGATATAGTCTCTACCAGATAATGCATTACCGAAGGTAAGTAATTTGTTCGTCATCACAAACTTTCGAGTGATTTGATCAATTAAAGCCAGTACTGGCTCCCAAGCACTCTAGATTTGCAGATTGCCCTATGCATTTGCAGATTAACTGGTTGCACACATTTGCATTTCTTTCAGGCAAGCAGGTACCCCGGCATGAAGGCTTGTTTAGCTGACTGCCCCGATTCGGTTTCACAGCATTGGAGACTCACTGAATGACACTTCAGCTGAGGCATTCAAACTATCGGAATTAACCATCCCAGGGCGGTTGTAGTTTTACAAAAAGTAGGGCAATTGTTTTTCAAAAATCAAAAGTATGGTCATGTCATGCCCCTTTGATCCTGCTCACTTCGACCTATGCTTGTAAGTGAAAAATGGCAACGGTCTCTTTCTTGCCTCTAATTTCTTCCAATTCCACCCTGCCACCCCATAGAGCTTGTTGACTCCCAAGTGAGGTTTTGCTGCAATAAATACGTTTTTAGTTATAAATTCAAATTTTTTATGACCTTGTGGCTCGCTACAAGGATTCTGTGATGAATGAAGGGCGAATTGCAGAGTTTCCTCATTTCTCAGTTACTTATGTGTCCACAATGTGAGTGCACATAGTTCTAGCTGGTTAGCAGTCCACTCATGGGAACCTCATTTGCAATGTTCTAAAACTCTTGACTACATCCTTGAGGCAGTCACTAAGAGGAAATCCCAAATGTCTCATTTCATCCTAGTTGGATACCACATTCCATCTAAATTGCTTCCTTAATTTGCCATAAACAAGGAGTCTGCTGTTCATACTTGTAGGCTCCAACTCTTACTCAAGATCAGTAGAGTAATTGTTATAACCCAAGAACCGTGGTACAAGAGGAAATCATTTCCTTTTACACTGCTTAAAAGAATCCTCAAGAACAGTTACAAAGGTTCAGGCCAGACGTTTTAATGCATGGGCAAAGTGGGCTCCTGCCCAGGGCCTCAGCCCATCTGGGGCCACCATGATAGAGCCAGCTCTGTTATGCAGAGTCCTCCCCTAATGACATTGAATATTTCTGAAACAGATTGTTTTAAATACTTTTTTCCTTTAATTTGCTTTCAATTTGCATGATTTGTGAGAGTCCAGTACAGACATTTTGCAGAGAAATGTGTTTGTTTCTTGCAACATCTTTTAAAAGTTTATTTTAGATCAAAACAGGACCTGACGTATCGGGAATAGGAGGGTGTCACAGAGTTTATTTGCAGTAATATTGGTGAGCACCCGCGATGTTACAGTATTGAAAACACACATCACTATCCCTGAAAATGACATGTAAACACATTTAGAATTTGGACGAGTGTTCCACTGCACTGTCAGCGGCCTAGCCAAAGAGGGCATGATGGTGCTGAAATTGGATCATAAATTCAAAGCTGTTCCGAACAGGGGCCACCAAAATACGTGTGACCCAGGGCCCCGAAAACCCGTAAAATAATCCAGGTTCGGGCACTGATCATTTCGAGTCATAAATCCTTCTGAAAACTGCTTTGGAATTTAGATTTTCGCAGCAGTCCCATGCATATTGCTGCTGGTCGATTTGCTGTCAGCTTGTTGGGAATCTGACAGGATGAAAGAGCTGGGAATGCATGTAGATGCATTTCAAATGTGGAATTCAAACTTGTTTTTTTGATTAAGCTTGCGCATTAGGCTTGAGCAATCTAAACAATAACACCCCTTTGCTACACCCAAAATGTGTGTGATGCGGATAGTTAGTTTTGCCAGGTTTGTGATTTATAAATGTTAAGTGAGGCAGGTTTTAGTTCCGAGGATTATCTGGTAATCCCAAAGCTAACGCACTGCAAAGTTTGGAGCCCATGTACCCTGCCTATGTTGCTTTATTAACCTTTTTGGCATCTTTCTCCCAGGTCACACCTTCCTCGAAAATAGTTGGCGACCTGGCCCAGTTTATGGTTCACAATGGCTTGACTCGGGAGGAAGTGGAGAACTCTGCAGACGAACTGTCCTTCCCTCTGTCTGTTGTGGAGTACCTGCAAGGGTTCATTGGAGTGCCTCATGGTGGTTTCCCAGAGCCATTCCGTTCGAAGGTAAGAGCGCCCCCTACTTCCAGAATTGTGTACAGCCCATGCCTTCCTACGCCTTCTGTTTGAAGGATCTTAAACACAGCCTGGTTTTCTTGTGATGTGTAGGAGTTTCGATGTTGTGAGGAGTCTATACTTAAAGATGTGTCATTTTATGTGTAGTTGTACCTCAGAAAGACTTAGAAGTTTTTCAGTAGTGACAATCCCAGAGTGCTTCAAATCGATGATGAGACCATTACACCAATGATATTGTCCAAGTCCAAATGTGCGTAGGGAGACCTGATTTAAAAAGGCATGTGGTTTTGTTCTCATTGCACAAGGTTTTAGAAGAGCTAAAGGTGTTCAACGGCATAACATAAAAGGACAAAATTAGCATTGTTTCCCATTATCATGGGCATAGTTTGATCCTTTTGACAGTTTGCATCGTACTACGGGCTTCCAAATCGTTTGGTGAGCAATGGATTTCTGTCTGTAGAGTCGAGTGCAAACGGCCAGCTTTGCCACTGGTAAGACCATGATGCAAGTAAACTGGTGCCCAGCCTTCAGCCGGGCGGTATTTGATAAACTAGTAAAACATGAATAATTGGCGGCTGCAACAGTGTTGAATCATGATGTGATCTGGGGCAGGAATACATGCGACCAGTCTGACGATGGCAGCAGGCTATCCTAGCTATCGTTTTGTTGATGCATGCACCAACTTCAAAGTGGACAGTCCTAGGTGCCAGCAAATAGGATGGAAGGGGTGCACCAGTTCACCCTGCTGGCTTGGAAAAGAGCACCACGTCTTGGTTGCTCTTTAGCAGTGGACTCCATGATCCTCTAGTTCTTAAGATTTATTCAAAGACACTAGTTTAGGACACCAGTGCTTATCGCGTGTTGGTGCTTCATCCGCAGTGAGAGCCCCTTTCCCAGTATTACTTCACAACTCCTTCCCACTTGCAACCAAATGCACTTTGCTTTCATATCTTGCAGAGCAAAACAAAAAGTAATTTGATTTCCTAGGTGGGAAAATGCCTTCCCTTTATCTGGCACGTAAAAAAGTATCGTGGGATGGTTTCAGGCATCTAGAATTCCACTATGCTTTCTCCTTGGTGGAAGAGCCATGCAGTTAGTGTTAGATTTTTAGTGGGGAGCCAGTATTTCTAATCTGGAACCCCAAATGTTTGTGATTGTACAGCCATCCATGTACTGACCCTACTACAACCTCGTGAACTTAGATTACTCAGAAAAGGGTATGCGGTAAGCGTCTTATCAGCAGAAGCCTAGGACCTCTCTGGTGCCCATCTGGAATTGTGATATCCAGACTTTAAGGATCAGAGTCTGCATGATGAAACGGTGGACATAAGGTCATGATAAATAAAAATAAAAATGCAGTGAAGTGTTAGCACCTCTCAGCTTAGGACTTTGTCTTGTACGGTGCATAACGTAATATCTCCAGATGCATGCTAAAGCATGAAAGCAATCACATATTGCAGAAGATGGTGGAGAAGCCTACCTTACACAAGATCTTTTCTGATCCTTTGACATGGGATTCTTTGTGACGGAACCGCAATTTGAAGAAAGCAGACCATCCTTAGAGTTTGTGCGTGCCCAAGAAGCATGAATTTTCCTTCATAATTTAACAGGAAAACGGCTCTTCCTTCTTTAGTACAGGATCCTTCTTGCATATGCAAATTTGATCAACTCGCTGCTGGCACAATTACTCTGAGTTAAGCACTTTGTGCTGAGACCTGTGTGCAGCATTCAGTAACAACTTGAATCCCAGCAGAACTAACTAATGTTAGGATGAACATCTGACATCCTACCGTATTTCAGGACATTATTCTAAGCTAGAGTGTGAGGTGGATAGCTTTGCTGGATAGCAGTTGTTATAGGTCAATAACGTTTCCTTTCTCATTAATTGTTTTGTAAGTGCAGACGTCTCCAGGACCACTAGTCTTTCCCCACTTTTTATGTAATTCTAGATGGAGCATGGGATCCTCTGTTACTGTGATTTTCATTGCACAAAATAGGTTTGATGGTGCATAACGTTTTCTCCCCCTTTGATGTTTCTTTAACCTGTTTTCAGGTCTTGAAAGATCTCCCCCGCATTGAAGGACGTCCTGGGGCCTCACTCCCTGCCATGGACTTCGAGAAGCTGGAGGAAGACTTGAAAGCCAGGCATGAAGACATCACCCCTGAAGACGTTATGTCGGCTGCGATGTATCCCAAGGTGTTTGAAGAATACAAGGATTTCAATAAACAGTTTGGGCCCGTTGAGCATTTGAACACCCGACTGTTCCTGGAGGGACCAAAAATTGCAGAGGAGTTTGAGGTAAGAAGCTGCATGTACTGACCAATCTCCCCAGGCAGTGAAGGGCACTCCTCTTTCTGGTGCTCTTCCTGTTTTAAGGCTTGCTGAAAAAGGAATAACGAATGAGTTGCATCAAGAGCCCATCCTCACATTTATTGTAGCCTCTGAATTTTTTCCAGAGTTTCTACTGATCTTCTCCACCCAGACATTGCATTACCCAATCACTGCATAGCTCTACCAGTGCAGCTGAGTCATGATCTGCATGATGAAACACAAAAACATTTCTACCGATGCCCCACATTTGTTATTTGTGAACAACCTAAAATATGAGTATCTCACACCACACACGGCTCTGCCAGTACACCTCAATTTTGGCCTGCAGCGCCCACTTCTGTCACACGAGGGCAACCCCTAAAAATCTGATTCAATTTTATGGCAACGCTCCTTACAACCTCTGATTGTTTTTTCATATATCATATATATCCTTCACAACCTTTAATTTCCCCTTTTTTGAACGATCCTACTAGACCGCTCATGCATTCTGTCGCAAGGCATATTGTGGCTTACTGAGAACATAGAGGGACTTTGATTTCACCCATTGTTTTCCTATCTTTGTCACTCTCATTTGTGTAATTATTATTGGTGTCCCAATTTGTGAATCTTGTGTTTGTCCCTCCAATGGTTCATTGCTTCTTTATAATCTGACTGCTTGCTTTTCAAGCACTACTTTTTTCTTTCGGGTGAAGCATTCCATAAGAGTGCATGTTTTTGAACTGTCTCCCATGTGTTGTACTCTCTATTGCTTCCCCTCGTCCGCAGCCTCCACAATGCTTTCACATCTCCCTCCAGCCCTCTCCCTTGTTACTTTTGAAACCCCCTCTGTGTTGCTTTGGCTAACCCCCACCCTCCCCTGTGTTGCTTTGCCATTGGTGCCCCCACCGTCCCCTAGGGTTTTTTTTTCCTTTATTAAAAAATTACTGAAATGTTCAACATTTCACTCAATAGAGTTCTGGGCTCAATATTGGGAAATAAGCACATCGATATGTGCCGTACATCATCATGATTTAATTGCAATATACATTTATAAGGATATCTAGGTACTACACATAATGCAAAATAAAGATTTGCCCTTTCCAGCCATAGCACACCGTCCACTTTTTGCTTTGCCATTCCCCACATCTTCCCCCATGTTACGTCTGCTTCTCACCCCCCCCCCCCCACTTAAATTTTTTTCTTAAAAAGCTTTTACATATTTTCTTTTCAGTTACTGATCCACATTGGATTGGTAACTGAAAAGAAAAAAAGCACCTGTGCCAAAGGATTGTGTGTGTTTTGTTTTTTTAACCTAGCCACGCCACACAGCATTGCGTATGATGTGCAGTGTAGCCAAAAACCATTGCCAAAGTCAACAGGTAACAAATGCACATCCTGTTGGCTTTGCCTTTGCTTGTTGAGGCTCTGCGTACTGTGATCTTCTGGCTAGCAATTTTTAACAAATGGTGTGTTACAAGAGCGCCATGATGTTTTGTGAGTAGTCACGTTACAGATCAGGTTTTAAATAACCTAGGCGGGACTAAGCACAGCTCCACTAGTGTACCTCACTCCTGATCTCCCCTGTATTTTTTGTAGTCCGGAAATGTAAACCGCTTTAATAAAGCACCTCAATGCTTGTTGCTGCCTTGCAGCACCCCTTCTGTCTCACCACTGGAACAACACAAATCTGCCATTACATAACCCCCACACTTGGCCCACTCCAATTAGTACACATCCTGCATATACATTTATTAATAAACTTACACCAGCCATGTGTTTGCATTATCTGTGGGAGTACTTGGCCGCAGTTGTATTACATGCATGGACACTACGTTACATCATTGACCTCTTAAATCACAGTGGTCAGTCCTAATTCAAGATGACAAGGCCATAAAACATTATTACAGTGTCGTAACTTATTGTGGGTGTCTCAAATCATTCTGGCAGGATCATAAATCATAATTACAAGACCGGTCATCAAGCACTGTTGACAGGTTATACATAATCTCTGCCATACATAAATCATTTCGATAGGTTCATAAAACCTTGCTGATTGACAGGTCATAAATCAACAGTTGACATGTCCCAAATCATCTCTGCCATATATCAGTAAAGTCCTTGTCATTTGCTTGTCATCATTCTCCCATCTTTTGTTGTTGAGGCCATCCTCTATGCCGCTTTTGTGGTCATAATGTTTATTGCTTCTTTCCCTGATCGTAAGGGGGTAGCCTCTTACTGCTGTTAGGCTTCAACTTTCTACCTTGTCTGTCCATTTTGTGCCCTGCCAACCAGTGAGTCTGGGCTGTGAGTGCCGTGCTTAGCTTACTTCCGCATCGGCCTACTTACCCTGCTGTAAGGCATTCCAAGCGAAGTGGCCTTCCTCCGGCACCCCGCTCTCCAGTGTGCCTCCTCTACCAACAAACATACCCCTTTTACCACCACACCACCTGTGGGTCTCACGTTCCCAGGAGGCTCCCCCTTTCGCCAATTGGAGTTTGCTCCTTTTTATTCCTTTTTTGGTGCAGTCCACCTCTGGCTCTCACCATTACCTCTGTGTCCCAGCCGTCATGCCTAGGATCACTGTTACAGCAATTCATTCCCTTTAGATGGCCTACCGGCCGCCTTTATGCTTTGAAGAAGCTGTTTAAAGGTCCCGTCTCCGCCACACTGCCAGTGGTTTCTGGACCGTTGGCCTTCTCTTGTGTCCCCGTACTCCTATATTTGGCCCAGATTAACTTGGTCTTCGGCCATCGGTGCTGACTGTCAACCGGACCTTGGTCTTGGTTGCTCTTAACCCTCCTGGATCTTTGGGGCTGGGGAATCATGTCCCAGCATCGAGAGACTGCTGTCTAATGTCTGGTACGTGCTCAGGCGCAGTAGTTGTCATCGTTAGGCACGTGGTGAACCTGATATTCGGCTTTCTTTGTTGCCTCGCCCAAGCTGAGTCCTAATGGTCAGTGAGTTACTTAGCTGTGTCCAGGTACTGTCTCCCCGTTATTTCTATGAACCTAGTTTGCCTTGCTCCTAATCATTTTAAAACCCCAATGATCCAGTAGTTCCTGCACTGGAGAGTTCGGTCCCCCTTTCAATCTGTTTTTACCTCTACAAGGCCTTAATGTAGACTGATGATTATTGACGCTACCCTCCAGTAGTAACATTCTAGCGGATAATGAAGAGGCTAGTTTTATCCAGAACACTTCCCCACTGCCCAGACATACTAATAATATTGGGTTGGTATACCATGAGAAGCACCCTCAGGATTTAACAGTTACATACTGGTTGGGGTTGGCTGTACCAACAAGAATGTATTTCCACCCCAACAAACCTTTTTTGCAACATTCTGATAGTGACTGGGAAGGCCAAAAAGTTCTAACCTATACCTTGCAGTTGGCATGCAGGCCTTTCACCCCAGTTCATATCTCACTGTGCTATATTAGGTTTGAGATTCATGAACTTCACATCACGCATGAACCCTCTCTGCTACTGTATTTTGCATCAAAGATCCCAATGAACAGAGAACCCAGACATGGGCATTCCCAACCACATTCGTCGGAGTTTGTAGATGTGCCTAGATTACCATACTATGGGTATCGCCTCTATGTCGAAAGATGGAGCCCCGTCGAGTTGCCTGCAGTTACTCACCAGTTATCGAGGAAAAGTATTAGATAAATCGATTGCTGGATTATCAGTAGTCGTCGTAGCTCTGGTAGGATGAAGTATGGTGGCCTCCATCGGTTATCTTCTTCCACACTAACAGCTGTGCTCAGCCCTTGTCCACACAGGTATGTGCAGGCACGATCAGATCTTATTCAGCCTCTCAGCATGTCATCTTCCCTCGCAGACGTCATAAATGAAAGAAAAAGCCGGACAGTCATATACCTATTTTTGGAGGAGTGATGCTGCACCACGTCCCCAAACAAACACATCTGCTTAACCAAAGCCAATCAACGGCTTTGCTTGAGACCCAGACCATGGACTGCTGGCAAACGGGACAGTGGGGACACACTTATTTTAACCCATTATGTGGAGGCTGGCTTCCTCCCAAGATGTTCTTATTTCTTGTTTCTTTTCCTCATACGTTAGCGCTATTACAGGTGGGAATTTTCCCGTTCCCTTCTTGTTAAGTGCTCTATTGGTGGTAACGTATATCCACTCGTCGGCGTTCTTGATGTGATCCTACTCCGAGAGGAGTATCAGCACCACCGTCTATGTCACGGAAGAGGGCAGCGGGATGCTGCTGAGCGGGCAATCGGCCGAAGAGCTGAGACTGATCTAGTTTGCTATGGCAGTCCTAGAGGAAGAACTGGATACCATCATGGAAGAGTTCGGAGAAGTTTTCAAAGGCATCGGGTACCTGAAGGGAAAGGAAGTGTCCTTACACATCGACTCGTCGGTCCAACCAGTGGCACTGAGGCACAGGCGAATCACGTTCCACCTGAGGCAAAAGGTCGAGGAGGAGCTGGAGGCTCTGGAGAGACAAGGCTTTATCGAAAAGGTCAGCGGGCCAACCCCGTGGGTATCCCCGATCGTCATCGCCAGGAAGCCGAAGCAGCCAGGACAAGTCCGCATCTGTGTGGACATGCGCCTCCCTAACGCCGCGGTCAAGAGGGAGCGACACCTGACGCCCACCATTGATGACATCCTGGGAGAGCTGAACGGGGCCAGGTGGTTTTCGTAGATGGACCTACGATCAGGCTATCACCAGCTACCTGACTCGAGGTACATTACCACGTTCTCCACACATGTGGGCCTCAGACGGTATCGGCGCCTCAACTTCGGCATCTCGAGTGCCGCCGAGGTATTCCAAAATACCAGCAGAGAAGTCCTCAGTGGGCTCCCCGGCGTGCTTAATGTGAGCGACGACCTGCTAATATATGCGTCAACCATAGAGGAACACCGCCAGCGGTTGAGAGGGGTCCTCAAAAGGATTCAGGAGTCAGGCCTGACCCTGCACCGGGAGAAGTGTCAATTCCTGCAGAACAAGATCAGCTTCTTTGGATACACCTTCTCGGACCAAGGGGTGGCCCCGGACAAGGTGAAGGATGTCCAAGACGCCCCAGCCCCGACGAACATCTCAGAGGCCCGGAGTTTCCTGGGCATGGTCAACTTCTGCGGCCGCTTCATTCCGGATCTCTCCAACCTCACCAAACCCCTGAGGGAGCTGACCAAGTCGTCGACCACGTGGCAGTGGGGCCCAGAACAGGAGCAAGCGTTCCAAGCAACGAAGGCGGCCCTGTCTGGGGACACTACCCTCTCGTACTTCGACCCGGCAAAGCCCACCAACGTGGCGGTCGACGCAAGCCCTTTTGGATTGGGAGCGGTATTGACCCAACTCCAGAGCAACGAAGAGTGGGCCCCCATCGCCTATGCCAGCAGGTCCCTGACCGAGACGGAGCAGCGTTACTCGCAAATCGAGCGAGAAGCCATCGCCATCCACTGGGCCTGCCGGCACTTTCATGTGTATGTGTACAGCCATCACTTCACGGTAACAACCGATCACAAGCCCCTCATTCCTCTGTTCCAAGGGTCAGCCTCGAAGCCGCCACCCCGGATCGAAAAGTGGATACTCCAACTACAAGGGTACGACTACCGGGTGGAGTACAAACCAGGGGCCACGAACCCGGCGGATTATCTGTCAAGGCACCCGCGGAAAGCCACAACGGAAGAGAAAGAAGAGGCAGAGGATACCGAGGAGTACGTCCGGTATGTGACAGAGCGGTCACGACCCCTCCCGATGAGCCTGGCCGCAATCATAGAAGCATCAAGAGGTGATGAATGTTGAGAGCAGCGGCGGAGGCCGTCAGGTCGGGAGATTGGAGGACAATCCAAGAGTCGCTAAACAGGAGGACTCGCCAAGCTGGCACTGGAATCCATCTTGAGAGTGAAAAGTGAACTGTCCGTTGACGCCCAAGGATGTCTTCTGCGGGGCCCGAGACTGGTCATGCCGGCCAGCCTCGCTCAACAGGCGGTTGACCTCGCCCACAGGGGGCATCAAGGAATGGTGAAAATGAAGGGCAGGCTCCGAGCCAAAGTATGGTTCCCAGGCATGGATGCGATGGTTGAGCAGGCGGTGAGAACCTGCACGTGGTGCCAAGCAGCAGGACAGCCGGAACGCCCTCACCCGGTGGCGACCGAAGAGAATCCCCTGAGACCGTGGGAGTGTGTGAGCGCCGACTTCGGACATCTCCCAGATGGACGGTACGCGTTAGTCATCATTGATGATTTCACCAAATACCCAGAGGTCGAAATCGTGGGGAGCCAGACAGCCACTGAAGTAATAGCTAAGTTTGAGAACCATCGCCACTCATGGCATATTCGGGGTGGTCAAGACCGACAATGGACCGCCCTTCCAGGGGCAGGAGTTTGCAGAATATCTCAAGAGCTGGGGGGTCCATCACCGCAAAGTAACACCACGGTGGCCCCAAGCCAATGGAGAGGTGGAGAGGTTTATGAGGACACTCAACAAAACCATTCGCACAGCCATGGCTGACGGATCTCCACTGGAGCGGGCGATATACAGTTTCCTGAGGGAATACCGGATGACCCCCCCATGTCACAACAGAGGCAGCGCCAGGAACAGCCACCATGGGAAGAGTCGTAAGTGACACGATCCCGCACCACCCTACTTGGGTTCCGGCACAAGCCACAAATGAAAAGACTCTAGCCAATCGGATGCGCTCGAATGACCATGCTAGCCGACGAAGGGGAGCGAAGGAGTCCACGATACAACGGCAGGATCGAGTGTATGTGAAGGACCGCTACCCAGGCAGCAAGTTCAGACTTCCTTTCGAACCACAACCGTGGATCGTCACCCGCCGGACAGGCACGATGGTGACCGCTCAAAGAGGAGCTGAAACGGTCACTCGAGATGTGTCCTCCTTCAAAAAAGTCCACCCAGGAACACCTTCACGTCCCGGGGCCGAACCAGAGGGGCCCGACCCCGACCAGCTGAGCGGAGATCAGGAGGGGAAGGACGGTCGGAGTGAAGGTGGTGACTCCCAGTCCATCCCAGCCACCCCTGGGGGTAACCTGCCCGGCTGCTCCCCGTCCCGGGAGGAGCCTAACACCCCAAGGCGCAGAACCCCCGAGGTGGCCCTAGCCAGAGGCGGCCAAACCCGCTACAGCCTGCGTTAGAACCCGGCACCGTCGTCCCAGTTGGCGGACTATATGGTGTAACCTGTAAGGACTGGCAGACTGGTAACAGACTCATCGTTGGGTTTTGATTTTTGCATTTTGGTTTGATGTTTTGTAAAGGTTGGAAGGAGTGTAATGTCCGGCACGCGCGAGGTGTTCTAGCCTTCCGCGCTGCCGGGGCGCGCTAGTGCTGACGCGTGACGTCAGACGCTAGCGAGTATAAATAAATAGGCGTGGCCTCGGCGCGGCAGTCGGGAGCCGCGTGTTAAGTGCAAAGTACCGGCTCCTGTGTTTATTTAGCGCTACTGCGCAAGCATGCAATTCATAGTGTTAGGAACGCTACATCTGCCACTCCCGTACTAATGATCCACTGAAGCCCTTCTATTCCTTATTTGTAAATCCCGTATGTAGCGGAGTAACTATTTCCACTTGTGGCCTGCAGGTGTTCTCTGCGTTCAGTTGCTGAGGCACCTCCATCCTCGCTGCGGCCCCCACGACTATAAGTTATCTGAAATCTTCAGTCATTTCCCCCAGACGTCGCAATCAATGGCTGTCAGAGGAGCGTTCTGCCCGAAAGCCCTCGAAGTCCCCTGGCCCTTGCCGCGGCTGGCAAGGCTGTCACTGTGGCAAGAGTGACCTCTCTCATAATGGCCTGCGCGCGCTTGGTCTGCAGTGGCGGGCGCGCGCGTTTCCAGCCACGGCTGCTGGAATTTATTCTGGAAACAAGGCTTTTACTGACCTCTCTACATCTGAAGTAAAAAAAAACAAAATCAAAAACAGTTGCCTGTGCGTCAGGAGCCCGTGTGCCCGGCTGGGCAGAATTAACGCATCCATGTGTGCAGGCTATGGCGGGCAGCATGGGTTCTGAGTTTCCGCTATATATTCCTGTCAGACAATCTGAGGTCAACGCAAGTTGTCCTTGGAGCACGCATTTACTGAATAATCCAGAAGAGAGCGTCGTCTCGCAAATTACTTCATGACGAAGCACTGGACTGAAAAACCATGTCTAATACGCTATCCTCGTATACAAACGGTCTCTTATCTTTTAATTAATGTCTAGTTATGCCGTAATGACGTAGCTGCTCAACTGTAATATTACATTTGACTTTTGACATGACACTGGCTGTAAAAGGCAAACCCCGAAGAAGGCTGGTCACCAAGCAGATTTACAACTGCTCTATAAACTAGGAGAACAGAACTAGCTGAAGTAAACCATCTTTAGCAAAAAGGAGAGATGTATGGCAGATTGTTAGATTTTTGGAGGAATTTCTGCATTTACCACTCTTTATACACTATAGGTATTTTTAAATGACTTGCATTAAACTGCATCAACCTACTAGCTTTAGATTGGGTTTTCCAATTAAGCACTATGGATTTCGCCTTTAGTTTCTATATTTACCACCATACTGGTATATGTTAAGAAGCAGGATACAATTGTTAAAGCCTTTAAGAAGGATAATATGGTGACCACGTAGTATAAGGAATGTATTACATTTAAAGGATATCACAAGTCAATTCAGAGTTTCCTAACCTCATAAAGTAACTCTGTTTCTGGTATTCATCTTCTACAAGTCCACAAAGCTCCTTGGTAACTTGCATTCAGTGCTTAATTTGTAAAAATATAAATGCCAGCGCCCTTCTCAGGAGACCACTGCAGCTCTGCCAATAACAGTACTAGCACAGCTACTAACCATCGCACTCCTTCAAGTGTGACAACTAAGACTATTCTTGGCCACCCAGAGCTATAAGAATCGCGTGGGCGGCAGGCATCATTCATTGTAAAGCGTACTGAATTATTAAACACTGTTGTTGTGTTCGTTCATTTCAAAATTAGACGGACAGTGTCACGATGTGGTGGACTGTCATTATTGCTGGTGTTGAGAAGTAAGTGTCGGTGTCGAGCCTTCGAAACCACCAGCTCAAATTAAGCACAGTTTGTATTTATCCTTCTAATGCAAGGCTCCCTGTATCTCCTGTACATCAGTAAACCATCTTTGGGACTGCAGCGGTCAAATGTTAAGATTGCGAGATGCATGAGAATGCTTCCCAAGGTCATTACGGGGCAGTACTGGTCAAACAAGATACTAGCTCCCCACACCACTACCACTATTCAGAGGGGAGGGGGAGTAAGTGCTCAAACAGGCAGCCTGCTTCCTATACTTCAGAAACTCCCACAAATAGCCTAGTCAGACAGGGTGTCCATCACAAAAGAAGACATGGCAACAGCTGAAAATCACTAGGCAAGTAGAGAACGAAGCACTGCTGGCGGCTCCACTCCCATATTTCCACCAAACGTCGGCCCACAAGCAAAATGGACAGTGCTCCTCTGGTGGCCCTGTCAAATATTGCAATACCTGATCTCTGCTCCCTGTATAGGAAATGCTAAGTGCTGGAAATGAAAAAAAAAATACTCCTGCAATAGCATGAGTTGGAGTTCGAGGTGTGACAGTAGAAATGAGGCAGAGTCCTGAAGATCAGGGTCTGACAGTCAACTTGAACATTTTTTTTATATATATTTTTTTAATCCCCACATAGCAATTGACAACAAGGACCAACGTGAAAGTAAATCTGCACTGAGATTCTTAATTGGGTACAAAGTATCTTAAAAAGTTAAGGCACCTGCTGAAGAAATTTTTGGGTAGTCCGCAATTTCTAGGGTATAGTAATAGAAAAATAACTCTGGTGGTTAATGCACTTACTGGAGAAATCTGCAGTATATTCACAAGTTTTACTCGCAAAAATAGCATTAGAGGGTTAATGTGTCTGCTCAGAATCACAACTTGCAACTTATAGGTCACAGATTTGTATTTTAAGTAGACCGCTCAGTGGGTTAGTGCTTTTGCTGCAGAGATCCGTGTTTTACCTTGCAGTTCACAAGTTCTAATCCTTCTAATATAGCTCAGTGAGTTTTGATCTGTCACCATGGGGCTGCACGTAAACTGCTAAATGTAAGTGTGGAAACGTTTTTTTTTTTCCACGCTTTCATTTTTCTAAAGTTTCTAAAAAGGTTTCTTTTGGGTAGCAATTCAGATTTATTAGTAAGTGCTATATAATGTTGATTAGTGTAATTACTTGTCTAGCCAGATATATCTGACATTCTTACAGTGCACCCGATATTTGTTATATACAAAGCTTGAAAACTCAAAAACCTACTTGTCTAGTGAGAAGCTGGATATCTTTTATTTCCTCGATGGCATGGGCATAAGTGTTAATCTCCAGCTTGCTCCCAGCAGGATGAGATTCAAACAAAAGAATTTCCAATGGCCGTTTAAGTGAGTTGTTTGTGTTAGGCCCAGCTGAAATTGAAAGTAAGAGGCCTCCCTCACCTGCAGCTTGCTGCTTTTAATATACAGCTGCAAAGTGCGGGTGCTGCTGAACGTGTTCTGGTATTGGTAAATGACACCCGTACACTGTCAGCACATATCTGATAGAGACTACTAGCCACAGATTCCTTAACGTAGAATTATCCCCAGGCGTGAGACTGGATCCGGAAATTTTTTGCCACAGCATCTCTGTGCACCGGGGGCCGTACCACCCCACCCGGCCTGACGTCGTCTGAGGATGTGACGTCAGCGAAGTCACAGAAGTCCCACCCCGGCTCGCTGACATCAGTCTCCTTCTTTTCCACGTGCAACGCGGATCCGGAGTGTGCTCCTTGGCCTGTTTTCAGGTCTCTTTTGCGCCTTGAGTTGGGAACAGCGTGCAATGCCTTCAGGCTTCAAGACGTGTGCTTCTTGTGCACGTCAGATGTCGGCGACAGACCCTCACACTATTTGTATGTGGTGTTTGAGCGAGCACCATGAATCTACGGACTGCAAGGCTTGTCAGCATCTCAAGCCGAAGTCCCGGCGGGAGCGCCGGATGAAGTTGCTGTCGGCCCGCTTGTCCAGATCGGTCTCGCCGCAGTGTCTGTCTCCTACCTCGGACGGGTTCAGAGGGCTGCCGTTTCCAGCTGCGGCATCGTCCTTCGCTGAGGCCCCATGGGTGTCGTTCGCCCGCCGGTAAGTCTTGCAGCTTGCCAACGAGTCCCTGTCCTCCTTCAGCAGAGGGTGCCGGTCCCTCCCGGGACGTGCGTCCTCGCCCGTCGCCACCCTATCCGCCGTTTCCCAGCATTGGGGCGATGAGGGCCCAGATAAAAGCCTACGCTACAGTTCTGCAGGCTTCCTTGGGCCCTCTTCCTCCTCTTCCTGCGACGTCCGTGGATACCTCTCCGTGCGCGGGGCCTTCTGCGGACTCCGATGAGTTCGGCTTCAGGTTTTGGAGGTGTGGTGCCGTCAAGGTGCGGCCCTTTGGGGTTCCCCTCTTCGGCCCATGGCATCCCGGCCTCGCCGCAAAGCCCTGCGGGGTTCCCTGCAGTGTTGCAGGAGGTCGCGGGGACTCAGGGCTCACCCCCAAGTCCCCCTTGGTCCTCTGGGCAGGCGGCTGTCTTCCCGGAGGCCGAGCCGACGCCTCTCCGGCGTCAACGGCTTTCCTCCCCGGCGCTGGCGGTGCCACGGGTGGAAGCCGGGACCCGGGACGCTTCTCCTGGCCCCTCGCGGTCCTCGGCGCAGGCGGCTGCCTCATTGGGGGTCGAGCCGGCGCCTTCTCGGCGCTGTTCATTGGCCGTTTCGGCTCCGACCCTGCCCCCCCTCTCTCCGATGAGGCACCTGGTGGTGGAGGTCGGCCCGGCGCCCCTGGGTGACACTTCGGCGCCGGTCGAGGACTCACCGGTGCCTGTGGTGGACTCACCGGCGCCGTCCCGACTTCGATCGTCTACTCTTCTCCGGATGTCCCTTCCTCTCCGGAGGGCTGTCGTCTCCTTGGCTCCTCTTCACCGGAGACTGGGCGCCGCATCGTGGCCTTTAAGCTGGCAGATTCCTGGGTGGGTTCTACGCCGTCTCCACGTCCACAGCTCTCGGAACCGCTTTTCCGCTCCCTACAGTTGTCTGCCCCGCAGGCTTCTCCGCCCTCTCCAGAGACCCCTCAGGTTCCCCACTCGTCCGTGGGTTTTCCATCTTACAGGGGCTGGGCTTTTCTCCCTCCAGCAGGGGACGGGCGTCTTAGTTTGCAGCCTTCGCCCACGGAAGAGTTGCTTCCCCCCCCCCCCCCCCCTGACACCCTGTGGAGGCGAGTGTGGCCTTTGTCCAGACCATTTCCACGGCCACTGGCATTTTGCAGATGGGCAATCCGGTTGCTCCACTCCCTACGGACCACTTATTGGAGGTTCTCCACCAGGGCTCTGGTGGAGGGGAGCCGCTTCTCCCTTTTGAAGCGTCGCTCCACAACTCTCTTATGGGGGATCCGGTGCCTCAACCGCTCCTTTAACGCCACCGTCCTGCTCCACAAGATCCAGTCTGCCTTTTTTCCCACCCCTCTGCCCAGGGCCCTGTCCTGCGGGCTGCTTTCCGTCCTTGCCTTCAGTGCTGCTCCCGCCATCACGGGAGGCCCGGTGGCTGGACTCCTGGGGACGTAACATTTTCGCCTCCACTAGCGCTGCTCTGCGTGCACTCTACACACTGTGTATTGGCCAGGGCTACTTCTGACCTGTGGGATTCCGCGGAGTCCCTTCTGTCTCGCGCCTCCCAAGAGGGTGCCCGCGCTGATCTGCGGCACCATGTGCGGGATGGTCAGGAGTTAGCTACATTCATTCTCCATTCAGCCTTGGACATCTGATTCCCTCGGCCGCGCTATGGTGAGTTCTGTGGCCCTCCGCTGCCATGCTTGGTTGCGGGATGGTGTCTTTCCAGAGAATGTTCGGGAGCGTCTTGTGGATTTACCTTTTGATGGGACTCTGTTGTTTCCCACCCACGTGGACTCCGCTATTCAGACACTCCTTGCGGGGCTCCGTCCCACTCCCACCTCTGTAAGCTTCGGTTGGTCGGTCCTCCGGCGTATTATGGGAGGCGTTAATCCCACCTTTCTCTTTGGGGCCTTATGTTTCGGTTGGCCCGTTGTGTGCTGTGTGCGGCTTGGAATGCCTTCAAGGTCCTTCAGTTGGCCCCTCTATTCTTTTGGCTGCTGGTTCAGCCCTTCAGCTTGTGGTGAGCATTTTTGCTGTTAAGTGCAGCTGTTTAGGTCCTCAGGTTGGACCCTTTGTGTCTTTTTTGGCTGATTGGTAAGCAGTCTGTGGTGTTTTCCACAGGTCTTTTCGGTTCTTGACCTCTGCTGCGGGTTTCCCTAAGAGGTGTTTCCCTGTTTTTGTTTAGGGACCATTCATATCCTAGGTGGGGTAATTGTTGGCTATTGTATAGCCCTGTCTTAAACTAGGCGGGCGTGGATACCTTCTCAGGTTCCTCGCGCTTTCCTGGCGTCACAGTTTACCGCTTGGTGCGGTCTTTCTCTCTCTCTCTTTTCTTCCGCCTTTACGCAGTTTGTGCTGCTCCAGGTTTGTTCCGCTCAGTATCCGAGGGTGTTTCTATCCTTCTTCTATAGGGTTCCTTCCCTCTTCGCCTCTGGATCGCCGGACCGACCTTGTCATGCTGATTACAGCCTTGTGCGGTCCTTCTCAAGGGCTTGTTCTGGGGGTCCCTTGCCTCTGTCTCCGTCTTGCGCTCGACTTGTTCTGAGCTGCTGCTTCATAGTATTTGCCAGCTGTATGCTGCGCGCGCCTGGTAGTTTTGGTCCCCCTCCGTGGGCCTCGCCGTGTCAGCGTGTGCTCCTGTCCCTTGTTTGTTGGAGCTTTGCGCATCTGTCTTCTTTCTCACGTCTGCGCTTCTCGACTGTGGAACCGTTCCGGCCTTGTTCCCTGCTTCGGGATAGACACCCATTCAGCTGTCGACTTTGCTGTGTGCGCTCCTTGGGCGGGCTCTGCCTCCGTTCCTCCTCTTTTCCTTGGCTTTGAGGGTGGTTCTTTTCTTCCTCTGGGTTTTCTGGCAGATGCCCTTTGCTCCTCGGGTAGACTTGTGGTATCCTGGCCTTCCCTTCTCCTTGTTCTTGCTTACTTCTGCTTGGAGGGGACTGGGCCGTCCTTCCTGTCCCATGACACATCCCCTGTTGGGGCCATGTGTTCTTCCAAGCTGGTGAGTTTCTCTCGCATACCCTCCTCCCCTCTGGGTATGGCTAGGGAATCTATTCTACGTTAAGGAATCTGCGGCTAGTAGTCTCTATCAGATGTACAAGTTAGTTACCTTCGGTAACAATGTATCTGGTAGAGACGATTCTAGCCACAGATTCCTTCACGGCCCGCCCTTGCTCCCCGTTCTGCGAGGACCCTTCAGCTTGGTCTTCTGCACTCGCCTCCCTCTGGGTGCCCTCTTTCAGTTCCTCCGTGGCGGGATGCTTCGTTCTGTTTTTGTTCCACTCCTTCTTTTGTGGTAATTGAACAGTAGGTTCATGTGTACGTTTGTATCCCTGCACCCTGGTTATTCTAGTGTGAGGCCTACTCATACTCTTCTCCCTTTTTTCATTGCTTGGGGTTTCTGACTCCTCTGCAGTCATCTGGGTTGGGGTCTCTTGGCTGTGCCTCAGCCCTTAGCTCTTTACAGGGGATACGACACTCCTTCAAGGGGTTGTCTTGGGGCGATTTGTCGTTACTCATCTGTTCCGGCCTTGTTGCCTTTCACTGTTATAGATTGTGGTTGCAGCCTTTGTTGTCTGCCACGACATTTTTCACATGTTTTTTCTGCCTCCAGGAAGGATATCGCCTTCGCTTTGCAGGGTTGCTTCTCTGAGCGGTGCTCTGCTCCTTCCTTTCCATAACTTTCAGTAACGCAGTGCTTGGCACTGTCCCTAATGGTGCTGTTCCTCACCATTCACTTCTCCCTTTTTGTTTCACTGATTTTTTTCGCACACTGTTCCCCTACTCTCACAGTTTTGTTTGTGATGGCTCCGCATTGTGGCACGGAAAAGTTCTCCGAAGAAAACTGACGTCAGCACGCCGGGGTGAGACTTATGTGACCTTGCTGACGTCACGTCCGCGGACGACGTCAGGGCGGGGTCGCGTGGTACCGCCCATGGCGCGCAGAGATGCTGTGTTTAAAATTTTCCAGATTCAGTCTCACGCCTGGGGATAAATTCTAGGTTAAAGTATCTGCGGCTAGAATCGTCTCTACCAGATACATAGTTACCGAAGGTAAGTAACTTGTACTTCACTGCGGCCAGCCCTAATAATTTAAAAAGGGAGAGTCCTAGAACACCACAAAAATTCATATCGATTGAATTGATAAATTGATTCCACTAGGGACCTCCCAGTATATTCCAATAACCAACTGTTCCGTTTTTTTATTAGTCACTGTATAATATGTCACTGTTGGTTTTGGTCACTACCCTGGGGCACGAAAGTCACTTGGACCACTTGTTAACCCGTATATAGTGTGAATACACAGTAATAGTTTTTAAAACATTTTTTTCTATGAATGTTGTTTGCAAAATAAAAACTACGCCCATTTTTGGCTGAAGTGGGCTTGAGAGAAATTCATTGTTTGTGGGCTTCAATTCTAAATTCTTTGATCCTATATTTAGCTAATTTACCAACAGAGTTAAACGGATATAACTCCCAATTCTAACAAAAAAAATTGAAGTTTGTCTAAAGGAATACTTGTTATAATATTTCCCACATCTGTTGTTTAAATGAGTTCCTTGTGAACATTGTTTTTTTGGCTGGTTAGCTATAACCAGTTAACAGGGACATATGGGTTGCTCTTGTTCTTTGTATGAACAGCCCTGATCATAGCCACAAGATCTCGAATCCGGATGGAGACTCTCAATTCCCACCATGTCAAATGTGCTTCTTATTGGTTTAGCTTACTTGAGGAATGATGGTGATTCTGCTCAAAGAACATAGGACTAGGAATCCCAAACCTGGACTGTGGCCTGGCATACTGCATGAACTATAGTGTGCTCTGCACTTGACAGGAACTGTGCTTTGGTAATATTCAGGCTGCACTGTACTCTGACAATACCTAACCAGCATAGTCCTGGCATACATAATTCGCAATATGCTTTTGGGAATAGTTGACCTGCATTGTAGTCTAGTAAAACTTGACCTGCACCGTGATTTGCTCAGAGCTAACAAGAATTGTCCTCTGATAATCTCACCTGCACTGTGCTCTGCGAATAGCCATTCTACACTGTCCTCTTCCAATGTCTGTCATGCACCGTGCTCTGCCAATATCCAATCTACACTGTCCTCCGCTGAGGTCTAACCAGAATCACACCCTGCCAATACCTTTCTACACTGTCCTCTGAAAAGCTCCAACTTCCACCCAGCTTTGTCAATACATAATGCACACTGTCTTCTGGCAGTAGCTAGCATTCACCATGTGTCACCTAAATTGTACTCGGATCTGAAAACACCTAACTTGAATTAGAAGTTAATTGTTCCTCTGACATTAAAAATAACACGTAAGACATACTTTGTTCTACTCGCGACAGGCGAGCCTGACTTGCATAATGCTGAGTTCACAGTTGAATTGCATTGTACAGTGTTGGTGGTTCTGGGCAGGCTGGCACCGAACTCTCTTAATTTGGTAGTTTCACCTTGATCATTCAACTGTGGACAAGCTAGGACAGAGATGTATTCAAGTCCGACTAGATTCACTTAGTTTAGTCTCGTGCCCTGAGTAGGCTTGGGAAGAGCTATATTTTACTCTAGGCAGGAGCTGAACGAGCTGTACCTGACTCTGTAGCAGTTTTTGACTCTGGGCAGTCTCAACTAGTGCTAGGCTAGCCTGTGAACAGACTCACCGAGAATTAGACAGGGTTTTCGGCATACGCGCTGAGAGCTGGAAAGCTTTTGGTAAAACTCAGTGATCCAGGACTAGAGTGGATTCAAACAGCGTGTGGCAGAACAGTGGGTATGCTTCCTTGCAGTGAGAGGAGACTCCGGGCAGACTCACTGAAACGTGTAAAGGATTATCGGTAGACCTGAACCGCGCCAGAACAGACTGTAGTGAGATCAAAATCTGTGTGCATCGTGTAAATCTTAGATTAGGGGTCTCTTTTCCTTTCCCAGGGGGTCCCAACCCATAAAGAATCAATGACCTGGAATGGAGCCAAACAATCCCATCAAGCCACACTGTTGCGTAAGATATATGCTAAGCAGAATGATCTGAAAAATGTGATGCATCCTGTGAACTGCGATTGGGACGCAGTGCTTCCGCAAAACAAATGAATGAGAAAGTAGTGCACTCAAATACGGATATTACCAAGTGGTAAGGGTACTATTGTACAGGAGAGCAAAACCGTTTTTTGACACTCAGTACCAGTTTTATTGTTCCACTTGCGTCCGTTGACATTTCAATCCATGTTTAACCAATCCCAGGGTTATCATCAAAACTTAAGGAGCATCTAAAAACTAGTTCTAAAGAAGCAGTGCCTGCCTTCAAATGATTCTGTTCTACATCCACTGAAACCACAATAAAGTTGCATGGCAAAACTACAGTGAATCCTAAAAGAAGCAAGAAATATGCATGGTACGCTGTAACTGCTTCTATCATTCAGGTAGATCAGCTGATATGTCACTCTTTAATCCACAGCAAGAGAGTAATCGGAGAAGACTGGCACAGAGCTAGACAGGACACTAGGCAAATTCACCAGGCTGGCATGTAGTTTGGTCTGATTCACAGGACTGGCTTGGATTCTGGGTAGGCTTTCAGAACCGGCTTGGGTTCTGGGCAGACTTACAGGGTAGAATTGGTTCCTTGGCATGCCCTGCGTATGGAGGACTGCATCACTGGTGTACGGCTAGCTGGGCCTTCATATGGCCACCACTTTTTTTGTTAACAAATTAATATGTTCTTTTCATTTGGGAGCTGCCTTTCAACACGTGCTGCAAGCAGGGCTTGAAGTCGGACGAAAAAACTGTGGGGGGGGGGGTGTCTCGAGGGGGCGTGGCCAATGCAATTAGGGCGTGACTTAAAAACACATAAGCTAAAAGTTTGTGCCTAGCGTACGTGTGCCGCCCGACTGGTATTTTGCTGTTTCTGTCATTGCATCCAGATATGTGACACAAAAAGTAACATCACACCTAAAACAAGTCAGGGCTTTTGTCTTTGTCAATGGTTGTTAGTTGCATAAGATAAATAAGCAGCAACTGTGGCTTGTATATAATATTGAAGAAGCTTCCACATAAAGCCCTGGTGACACCACGACAATGTTGCTGCTCCTGAGTTCCGAAAAGAGAAGAGAAATCCAGAGAGAAAATGACTCTCTTTAAAGTATTTCCCTCCCCTAAAAAACAGAGCCCGATAGAGACCAGTTTCGAGGCCTCCTTAAAAACACTGCCGGTGCTCAGACCCGGTGAGACCCCGCCCACTTTAAGCCCTGGCTGCAAGGCTTTGCACTGTGCTCTAACTCAGGAGAACTAGCTAAACCACTCCACCTCTGTCCACAATGTGTAGGAGAGTCTCCCGGGCCAATGACCTGAGGCTTCAGAATTCACTGGCCTTGTTCTCTTGTTCTTACCACAGTTTTGATCCTGCTGGGAAAGACGTCTTGGTAAGTAAGTAATCGCTTATTTGTTTGCTCGAGTCCCCACAGAGCGTCAGCACTTTAAATCTCAAATGTAGATTATAATCCTTTATGTAAGACTCTCATAGCTGATATGCTGTACATTGGATACACTATCAATTTACCTTTTGGCTCTTCTCAAGACTTCAATATGTTGACAGACTGACAGGCTTTCAGGACTGCACATCTGCAGTTGTGTATAAAATCTCATTGTGAAAGCTCTTCTCCTTTGCATCTTAGACACCTTTGCTGACTGACGACAAAATGCTCCTGTTCTGAAGCCATCTCAGATTATGTTCCTTTCGGAGCTGAAAAAAGTGATGCGTATTCTGTTTTTCAGGTGGAACTGGAACGTGGGAAGACCCTTCACATTAAAGCGCTGGCTTTGGGAGACCTCACCAAGAATGGTCAGCGAGAGGTGTTCTTCGAACTAAATGGACAGCTGCGCTCCGTGCTGGTCAAGGACACCCAGGCCATGAAGGTAAGAAGGTGGTGCTGAACCATCAGCTGTGAGAAACTGGGTGGATCTGTGGTGAGGGATCTGCTGGAGCTGCAGGAAGATGTTGCAAGAGCTCTCTTCTTATGGCAGCAACTCCTGCCTGTATAGGAGGCACACTTGATGCAGCTACTCAGGACAGTGTTTTGGAAACCTTCTGCACGTCCCTACTAACAGAAAATCCGTAGAACAGGATTTGTTTCCATAGGGAGAGACGGGCCGTGAAAACACATCCTCAAGGAAGCCTTTTTGAAACGCTAATTGATATCCTCTGGGAAGAAATTCTGATACTGAAGCATTCACATATAAGTAATATTCCACATTAAAAAAGATTCAATTAGCTAGGAAATGGTGGGCTCGTGGGACTGGTTGACATTCTCAACCTATCTGGCTTGCAAATAAACACTCCGCTGACCAGGATGTAGGAGGCAGAGGGCAATTCAAAAATTAACCCAAGTTATTTGCGCCTTAAAGCAAGTTTGGTTATTTATGGTTCTTTGTAAGGCACAGCGCATGGGTGTTACCTAGGCCCTGCAGGCAAGATGCCCCCATTCAGCTCAAGGTCTATGAATTTCTGTGAGAAATGGGCACCACTGGGGCTCTCAACCCATTCTGCAGGTGTTGGCATCATTTTGTGTTACACCATTGGAGCAGCGTATGCCCTCAAGGAGACTTTCGGTGCTTATCGGACAAATTCTGCTAATAGTGGGAAACGTTTAGGTACCCTCCACATTTGTTCTGTATGAATAATGGGGGTTGGGGGGTGGATATGCCCACTGATAAAGTTTAGAGTCCAGATAGCCAGGTTTCTGACGTGAACCTACACAGAGTCCACACTGACCCACACAATGCTCTTTGGTATCCTCTGGACAAACTTGGAGCAATTTGGACAATGTTTTTGAATGCCATGCGCAGTAACTTGGAAAAAATATAGTTCGATTTAACCCCAAAAAAACAACCAAGAAAAGAAATATGTTTTATGGTTGTAGCTACTTGAATTTATTTTGCTGTTATTTTGCTGGATATTATCAACTGTGCTTTGTTTTTGTTTTTTTTTGTTTTTTTAAAACCTTTATTCTTTTAAATCAGTGACACAGCTATTCAGCCGACAACCCGGAGGTCGGCAGCTTTAGAAACACAACACATGCGAGCGTCCACATTTCACTGACAGGAGAGTCAAAGGTTCAGTTTTAAATAAACACAAACCCAAACCTAAACACAAGCAAGGCGATAAGTACTGAAAGCATAAAAAGGGTTCCCATCAGGGGGAGCGAGCCCCAGTTCGTCCAACAGACACAGGTCGATAGCAAGGGATAGGAGGGGAAGTCAGAGACTCAAGAAGACAAACACATACCAGCAAGAAGTACAAAGCCGGAAAGAAAGCTAAGGGGAGAGCTGCTCCTCAGGCGGGTCCGGGTCTGGGGGCAGGCATATGCCCCCTCTGTACCGGTTCCATCGCCCCCATACAGAGTGCCATTTCCGAGGGCGCCCTCGAGCACAGTACACTGTCTTCTCCCTAAACATGCTCCAATCCATGTTTTCCATCCACGCTGTCAATGTAGGAGGCCTAGTAGAGCCCCACAGACGAGCGATGTCGCGCTTGGCTACCATGTTCCCTAGGTTCACCCATTGAGTCTGTGCCGCGTCGTGGTCAGTAGGACCCCAAACATTCAGGAGACAACACGGCGCCTCAGGCTGCATGACGATGCCCGTCACCTCCCCCATCACATCGTGGATTCGCTTCCAAAACTCCATAATCGCACCGCATTCCCAAATAATATGTAGGAAGGTGCCCACCATACCACAACCTCTTACATAAGCCCTCCTCAGAGAAACCCATATGGACCAGCCTGGGCCCCGTCACGTAGACCCTATGGAGTATTTTAAGCTGCACCAGCCGCAGGCGCGCGGGGATCGCGACCTCTTTGGGAGAAGAAACTGCATACTGCCAATCCTCATCATCGAGTTCAAGGCCATCCCTGGTCCATTGATCGCGCAACCCTAGAAGAAGATCCGCCCGAACATTAATTAGTTTCTTATAAATGAGCGAGATCGTACTCTCTGGCATATGGCCATCCAGGATCCGGTCCTCTAACGGAGAGGACTCAGGCACCTTCTCCCCTTCTACAAGGACTGATCGCAAGGCGTGGCACACTTGAGCGTATCGGAAGAACTCCGTGCTCCCTAGCTCGTATTCCTTCTGCAGCTCCTCGAATGACTTTATCCTACCCTTAACCAAAAGGTCTCCAACCCTGGATATGCCGATCAGGTCCCATTTCTCAAACCCTTTTGTATGCCAAAGCTTTCCCAGAATATCGGAGTCAAACAGAGGGGTGGCAAGGGTAAGCTTACCCTTCCAGCCCAGTGAATCCGTCGCCACCTTCCATACATGCACGGCCACCCTGGTGGGCCCCGTAAGAGTTAAGTCCAACAACTTCGAGTACAACGCTCTGTGGTAATTACCCCCACGTAGTAACCATCGGTCCATGGCGAAGCCGAGGCTCAGCGCCGGACCATATACACCATGGTTAATCGCGCTCAACTGAGTGGCCCAATAATAACGTCGAATGTCTGGAAGCGCGATACCACCGTCATACCATGGAAGCGTCAACTTAGCAATCAATCAAGGGTATTCTGCAGGGCATAGAGGAAACGGGGAAGAGACATCATTTTAAACAGGGCGGCACGGCCAAGGAGGGAAAGCGGCAACCGCCGCCAGCCCGCCACGTCCCGTCGCAGACGTGCCAAGGGAGGGAGCAAGTTCTTCGCGTATCGTAAAATGGGGTCGGTGGAAATATAGATCCCCAAATACAAAAAACCCTGCTGGGCTATCTGGATCGAGCAATTGCACGGGACAGGCGGGACATCCCCACACAGGACATACAAGTATGACTTCCCCCAATTGATGACAAGACCAGAGTTCCTACCGAAAGAAGTCAAGACGTCACAAACCACTATAAGAGATTTCTTAGGCGAGGCGAGGTATAACAGAATATCGTCGGCGTAAAGTGAAATACGGTCTTCGTGGTCAGGCGACCAACGAATCCCACGTATATCGGGGTGCCATCATATCCACGCCGCCAGCGGCTCAAGAGCAAGGGCGAACAACAACGGCGACAGGGGACAACCCTGCGGGGTGCCTCTCCCGAGCGCGAACGGTGTCGATGCCCGCCCGTTCACCACAACGCTAGCAAGAGGCCCCTCATAGAGCAACCTCACCCAGCCTACAAATCCAGGCCCAAAGCCGAACTTGGCTAGCACAGCCCACAGGTATGCCCACTCCACCGTATCGAAGGCCATCGTGGCATCGAGGGACGCCACAATAGCCGGCTCTCGCATCGTGCCCGTCCTAGCAATCACTCCATGGAGACGTCTAAGATTCAGTGCAGTGTTACGGTGCGGGATAAAGCCCGACTGATCCGGGTGGATCAAGTCCCCAAGCACCCGGACCAGGCGGTTAGCAAGGATCTTAGCAAGGATTTTCGGCTCGGCGTTGAGAAGTGATATCGGCCGATAGGAGCCACACTTGTCCCGGGGCTTACCGTCTTTATGTATGACGACAATCGTCGCCAGCCGTTGATCAAGTGGAAGAAACCCATTCACCCGCGCCTCCACAAACATGGCGCGCAGGTGAGGAGCCAACTTATCCGGGCGAAGCTTATACAGCTCAATCGGCAAACCATTTGGGCCCGAGGCCTTACCGGAGCGCAACGCACGGATAGCACACGCCACTTCGTCTACAGTTGTATCGCCATCGAGGTCATCCCTATCAATGACCGAAAGGCAGGGCAGAGCGATATCACGCAGAAGGTCACACGAGTCCTCAGTCGGCCTATCCGAGACCGAGGTGTATACCGTACGTAAATAGTCCGAGAAACACTGGACTATACCGTCGGGGTCAGTGACAACCTCTCCCCCATCCATCGACAACTCCGGCACCACTCGATTAACACGCTCTTTTTTATCCAACCACGCCAGCAATTTCCCGGCCTTATCACCAACATCGTACAATCGACCCTGCTGCTCCCTATTGAGGGTCTTGGCAGCATTCGTCACCAGATCCCTATATTCCAATTGCTTCAAGCTCAAATTATGCAGTGTGGCCGTTGCAACATCCTCTTCCAAGGCCACTTCTAAAGCCGCTATCTCGTCCTCTACTTGTGTCACCTCGGCGTCTCTCCGCCGCTTGGCAGCCACTACCAAGGAAAGGGCCTCCCCTCTCAATACAGTCTTAAAAGCTTCCCACAAGGACACCGCAGATTCAACTGAACCCTGATTATCTTGAAAATAGTGATCAACTGTCTTCAGCAACGCACTGCGCAGCTTGGGGTCACGAAAGTACCAGGGGTTAATGGGAGCCACCCTGCCCCCCACCACCCGGCCAATATCCAGACGGGCCCACACCGGCGAATGATCAGATATGCCCCGTGCCATGTGCCTAGCCTCAGATACCAATGAGGCGTGCGCAGCCAGAGTGAGCAAGTAATCGATCCGAGAGAGACTCCCGTGGGCCCCGGAATGAAAGGTATATTGTCTCTGAGTGGGGTGCCGTAGCCTCCAACAGTCTACCAGACCAAAAGTATCTATAAAGTCGGGAAGCCACTTCTGAGCACCCCCGGTGTCCCTGGGCGGGTACCTATCGAGCATTCCAGACCCAACCGCATTGAAGTCTCCTCCCACCACTAGCATCCCTTCGGGGAGTTCCAACAATGCCTTGCCCAGATCAGCAAACGTGGAGGCCTGCAGGGCAGGAGGGACATAAACAGAAACCAATACCAACGTTCTGCCCTCCCACCTCCCCGCCACAGCCACAAAGCGCCCCCTGTCATCAGCGATGGTGGAGTCAACCTCAAATGGTAGGGAAGCTCTAACAAGTATGCCCGCACCCCTGGAGCCCGAGGAAAACCCTGAGTGAGCAATGAATTTATAACCCTTTCTGTTAAGTGCATAACATGTATTCCCTATAAGGTGGGTCTCCTGCAGGAGGACCACATCTGGCGAGGTCCGTTTCAAGAATTGCAGGACTATCCCCCGTTTAATACGATCCCCTAAGCCATTGACATTCCAGCTAATTATGTTTATGCCCCTATCCCCCATCCCCAAACACAAAGAGACCTCCACCCCCCCCCCGGAGAACCACGATCGGACAATACTGACAACAATTGCTACGCCTTGCGAGTAAAAAACAACCCCCAACAACAACCCCAACATCCCGAAACCCCCCCCCCTCCCTGCACCCCTGCGTCAGCTTACAAAGCCCCCCCAACTTGCAGTGTGCCTGTCGCCCTATCAAAAACAAATCTACAAAAAGTACCCCAAGGGAGGAAAGAGCTCCTATCTTCCCCCCGCCGCCCTCCCATTACTGCAGTAGGGTGCGAGTCACTGTCCGGGGCTGAGTCAAAACAGACCGAAACCGGAGGTATCACTTCTGTCCATCCCGGTCGCCTTCCGCTCCATCCACGCGGTCCTGGCCAGGCTGTCGCCGAGGGAGCGCATCCAACCAGTCCCCTGCCATGTCCGGTGATTCGAAGAAGAAAGTCCGATCCTCATACACCACACGTAGCCTGGCGGGGAAAAGCATGGCATACTTCAGGTCCATCTCCCTAAGCCGCCGCTTCACCCCCAGGAAACTCTGCCTCTGTTCCTGCACCATCTGGGTGAACTCAGGATAAAAGCTCACACAGGCATTCTGAAAAGGCACTGGGCCTGTCACCCTCGATGCTTGCAGGATAGCGTCTCGATCCCGAAAATTAAAGATCCGGGCGACAATCGGCCGCGGGGGGGCTCCCACCTTAGGCCGTCCGCCAGGCACTCTGTGAGCCCGCTCAACCGCAAAAAACTTGCCGAGGCCCTTAGGCGCAAGATGATTCACCACCAAGTCCTCGACGAGTAAATCCACGGAGAGCTCCTCCGAAGTTTCCGGGACCCCAATAAGGCGCACATTATTGCGCCGGGCCCGACCTTCAAAGTCTTCGAGCCGGCGGGCGGAGAGGTCATTCGCGGTTCGTAACTTACGAACCTCAGCCTGGAGTTCCGAGACATCGTCCGCGAGGCCAGTAGTCTTGAGGTCCAGGGATTTGACCCGCTCATTGGTTTTGCCCAGGTCAGCGCAAATCAAGTTGACATCGACCAAAATCATGTCCACCTTGTGCGCCAGGGTCTCGAACTGTCGCCCAATCGATGATTGCATCCCATCTATCGCCCCCTTGATATCCTGCAATGATAACTCCGAGGCTGGGGATGAATCGACCTTCTGTGCTTCCAGCGACTGTCCCGATCCATCAGGCGACCCCTTCTGCTGGGCATAGCGATCCATATTGTTGGATTGGGTATAGCCTCCCCGCCTGGTAGTCTTAGACTTCGGCTTGTCTGCCTCCGATTTGGTCGACATCTCGAACAGCAGGGCGGTCAGTCGCAAAAAGACGTCCCTCACTCAGCCAGAGGAAACAGGGTCGACTAGGACTTCAGCAGCCAGCCAGGGTCGAGTGGAGGTCTTCCAGATAACAGGGGATTGGCACGAAGCACTCCCAACCCAGAGCAAGCAAAGGGCGAGAAAGCGAAAGTGAAAGTGCAGCGGCACCCGTCCGCCAGTTCACACCTCCCAAGGCCGCTGTTGTTCAATTAGTGGCCGGGCATCCTGCCAACGCAAGCCCCTGGCATCCTTCGGAGGTAGGCCGCAATCTTCCGCCATGCACAACTTCGGTCCCCGGTGGGCGATCTTAGCCCGGACAACGTCAATCGCCACAGCTGTGACTCATCTGCAGGATTCCGTGCATGAAAATCAGGATTTAGGACAGGATGATTGCAGGAGGGCGCGAGGGTCGCGGGAGCTCAAGGCTCACGCGGCCATCTTGGTCAAGCGCTAGGCTCCTCCCATCAACTGTGCTTTTGAACATCCCACGTAGGCCCCCATTATAACTGTTAGAAAACTACATCACTGTGCGATGTCAAGTTTTCCTGTGAGTAATAAAACAGTGCCATAGAAATTGTTGTTTCTGCAACAATTTCCATGTCTATTTAAGACATTGTGGATAGTTTTTCACTAACATAATAAACCAGCTTTTATCTGGCGATTAGAAAAGATTCGAGTGTGTGGTATTAATTACGTCTCGAATTCTCATTCTGGTAGATTCTCCTATTTACGTCCAAATTAGGTTTTTTGCGATCCACAAGTGGGGGCTATAGTGTGGAATCTCCCTTGAAGCTGCTGGCACGCACTTCTTGCTTTTAGTCAGTCCCTCCACCCCATACACATACACCAGAGGCGCAACTAGAGCCAAATTTCCGGGGGGGGGGGGGGTCAGGGGAGCTGAGCAAAAATTTCGGGGGGGGGCCGAGCTTTAAGCAATAGGCAGAGTGGAGCTGCAGGGGTTCTTAGAAGGGGTGAAACAACAGCACGGCCTCATTAACATGCAAATGGTCTTTTAAAGACCTGTGAAGTGCTCGGGGGCGGCTGCTTTTTTGCCCGGGAAGGTGTCTCATCCCGGGCTGCCACACACGAGGAGGGGGGGGGGGGGACTGAAGCCCTTTGAGTCCAATGGGTGTTGCGCGCCTGACATACACACATGTGTGTTTGAGCATATAGGCTATTTTGTTTGCCACATTACTATTTCTTGGCTGCTGCTGTCTTTGGGAGCTAAAAGCGCCGCTCGTTTTACTTTTGCTGTGGTTCGCTCTTCTTTGCCTGTTCCCTGCAGTCACCTCTGCAACCTACTGAGAACGCCTCGGAACTTCGACATGTCCGGTTGACTGGCTCGGATGGTAATCCCAAATCTGATCTCTTGTGGTGACCACTATGGGGGTTGCTATTCATACCCTCAGCATAGGCTACCTTTAGAATTCTTCTCTTGTGGTCACAGGACATAATTGCATGGCCAGTCTGCGACCACTGACTGTATAGAGGTCGGTGTCTCACTTCCGTGCCAGTATGCTGACCTTCCGGTCTGAAAAGGCCCAGGCTCAGCATCCGAGCCGAGTGCCAAGCAGACAGGCCTCAAACTCTGGCGCCATGCCAATCGACACGTTCTTGAGTACCCGACTGAAGCTTCGCATCCTCGCGCATCATCCGTGCTCCTCCTCACACCCCTTGGACAGCGAAGGGAGGGGCGGGGCGGCGTGGGAGTTTACGCTGTGCTGCATCCCGGCTCCCTGGCTTGTTGCTTAGACCGGCTCCCTGGCTTGTTGCTTAGACAGAATGGAAATAATTGAAGTGTTGAGTGCTGCGTCCCCCGGCACCCCTCGATCAATTATTGATGTCTGCAGATGCAAAACTCTGGCATATGCCGCCCGCCATGGAAGCGCTTTCTCTCTGGCTCCTCTTTCTTCATCTGGAATGCCTGCCAGCACAAGCCCTCCCCTCCGCACTAGTCCTTCGCCCCATCCACCCGCCCACCCCTACTTAATGAGCGTGGAAAGCACTTTCGACTCAATTGAACCATTACGGCTTGTTTACCGTAATCTGGCCCCAGGTCGCGAGGCGTGGGGGCGGTGCCCTGTCCGCCGGAAGGCTGGACGGAAGCGCCCTTTCAACACCACCCTCCTCCCTCCTCGGCTGCGCGCCAGCCCGGAGTCGGACTGAGGCAGTGCGCTCTTCGAGAAGGGCTGCCTAGTCTTTGTGAACTAGATTCCGTTGTGTCTGGAACACGAGCTTAAAGGTGCTACGGCGTGAACTTGCAGGTGTAAAAATGACGCTTAGGTTGAAGAGAAACAGCCTCTGCGCCCCCTGTGGTGCGGGGGTTGAAGGGGGCGGGGCGGGTAGACCTACAGGGGGCTCTAGTCATCCCATGACCGAGGAGTTTACGAGAGATTAAGGGCCCCTCTTAACATTCTGCGGGAATGGGTGTGGGGAGTGTGTATTACCCCCCTGGGACAAACTAATGCACGTTTTGAACAGGCGATTGTTACAGCTAGCCACAAGCAAGCGGCCATCCGTACTGGTCTTGCCCGAGTGTTCATTAGCCCTACCAGTAATGAACCCCATCAGTACCAACCTTGTCAAAGCGTCCACTGCTGCTGTGTAGAAAGCGCCGGTTGATGCCGAGCTGTTTTACAGCCCGCCCTTGAAACCTTTCATTTCCGCCCGTGGTGAGCGCCCTTCAGCTGACCTGTAGTAAGGACACACCAGTTTTATTTATTTATTTAATGCGATTTTATATAGCGCGAACATTATCCGAAGGTGGCAGAGCGCTTTACAAAAGAACCAGTTGCGTTACACAAGGATTTTGGATTACATGAGTTACATAAGAGATACAAACAGAAACAATTGCAAATGTACAAGTTGTAAAGTCACTCATGGAAGAGATACAAACAGATAAAAACTCTAAGATCACAGAGGAGTGGTAGTAAGTACAAAGGTCTACTACATATTCTAGTGGTTAGAGTTATATATACACAAATTGCAAATTCACTCAGGATTACATTTTAACAGCGACTAGGCTTTGACAATTATATATTACATGTTTACAGAGCAGGAAATTCTTGCCAATGGTCAGGTGGTGTTGCACTTGGGGGCGGTGGTCTTGGGTCCGTAGGGGTCCCTGAAGAAAACGTTACCTAAAATTACAGCTACATTGTTTGTTGGTTCAGTTAAATAATATGTAAAACAAGACCAATGGAGCAGGCCAAGGGGTAAAGTACTGGCAGAGAACACCATAAGGGTCAGAAGTTGACAAAACCAGTGGTGATTCCTGAGCTCACCCAGTGTGAGGCCGGTCACCCTCAGCGTGTTGGACTGCAAAATAAAGACATGAAGGGTGCCTCATTGGGATAATGCCGTGAAGGGGCAAGATTCAAATACGGGTGTAAACTGAGGGCGATGGTCAAAAGGCGGAAGGAAGGAGCTGACCAACAGTGAGGATCAGTCAGAGTGTCAGTTGCAGCCACGAGATGGAGGGTCCAGGTCGTGGAGGTAAATACCTCACAACAAAATGGCGGGCAATGCGTGCAAAACAGAACCGGCTGAAAAGTCAGAGAGAACACCTACTCCAGGAACAAGCCTGAATGGGAAGGCAAAGTCACCAAAATTTGAAGAAGGAACAGCAGGGTGTCGTCCATCCCTCGCTGGGCATTGAAAGTTTGGGGATAAGTGAGCGCAGGCTCGGATCCGTAAGGGAATGGCAGTTGCGGGGTCAGGAGGGCACGACATAGCCAAAGGGGAAAACAAGCTTGGAAAGACTGGCTTCTGCGTCGCCGCACTTTCCAGGAAACTCCGTCCGGGGTCGCAAGAGCCACACGATTCAACTGCAGCCCCAAAGTGGCGCCGCCAGAAGATAGGAATTCGCAACAAAGGACTGGGAAGGCAAGTGTAGATCGACAGGACCGCCCGGACAGCAGAGTCGGGTATCAGCTACAGCGAGGCAGACAGGCAGCCGGCAGACCCACCGGAGTTACAAGAAGGCGGGGGAAGAAAGGAGGACCAGTAACCTTCAGTTAACTATTCCTGTAGACACAAATGTGCTGTAAGCATACTGGTACTAGCGGTTGGTTCTAAGCGAACGTTCAGCAATGTTGGCTGCAAGCAAGCACTGACAAAATTTGGTCTTGCCTGAGCATTTGCCAACACAAGCCACTAGTGAGTGCCAGGCAATGCCCTGGGGTGAGAACTCCCATCCATTAACTCAGGGGTGCTCACTAGTACCATGCACGAGCAAGCACTCGTCGTTGCTAGCCTGCATTGAGCATCCGCGATCTTGCCACTGCTAGCTGGAAACGGACACTGTTTTCCTGTTGTTATTATTGAAGTTTCATATTGCGTAAACTAGACTCAGTGTGGTAGCAGAGCACTTTATACAGGAGTACAGACTGGTACCCATGGAAGATATGGCAAATACAATGTTTTAAGACACGTGGTAATTGAATATAGAGCCCTGAAATAATTAGCACATGCCATTAGTAATCAGTTTAGGGAAATTACCAGGGGCCTTCGCAGTAAAGGAGGCTCAACGAGTGCAGAGCTAAATATGAATCCCATGTTTAGGAACCTTAAAGTGTAAGTGGAGTTCAGATTTACACTCGCAGTATCGCCTCATATATTGACAAGTAAACCCATTCTCAAAGTATTCCTCCTAATCTGTCGATTTCCTAAGTGTTTGGATGTACGGTTTACAACTTTTTCCACCGACCTTCAACACGGAGCTGTCCTACTTCTGGCACTCGCCCCATGTTGAAGTCTGGCAGCCTATATACCAGAATGTGACCAACACCCCATACTGAGGCGAGGCCGAAACCTTCACCAGCATGTGGCTGAAGCAGTGTGCACCAGTGCATGAAAATTTGTAAATACAATTGATAGTTCCCCAGGCAATAATGGTTGTTACTTTAACAATCCAAGAAATATAAAGTGGCAATAATAAACGGCATCTTTTAATATTATTATCCATAACTCGCCACGTAATAATATGAAATCACCAGCTCAATAACTTAAAAGAATGTGCGTTTTAGATCTATTGAGCTTAGCTCTGCAACAAATAAGGAACTGAAGGCATTCTAGGTGCTTCTTGAAAGCATCAGCAACTAGCCGATTTCGCTAGCATTTGCTCTGCTAGACCCATTGTTTTTTTTTTTTAACTTCAATTTGTGCAGATCAATGTCCTCGTTATAGCATTCCTTGGATCCAGAGGGCAAACGGGCTAGTTAGCCTTTCAGACGGTCCTTTTTACTCATATAATTATGAAGCATCTGTGAAGTATGGGCTTGCGTGGTCAGCCATTGCAGAGCTTTTTCTCGCTCTCTGTCTGAAGGGAGAGAGAGTTAAAACCTCAATAGATTCATCAGAAGAAACATGAAAACAAATCTTATTCTAAATAACACTTTCATGATGGAAATGAGGTTATTGAACTTAAAGAGGTGTACCCCTACCGATTACCAAAAAAACCAAACAAAAAAAAACACACTTTGGTTAGATCAAAATATGGTTCTGTGAGAATCTCTGCCCAGCCCCTAGTAGCTATGGCACTCACAACATGCAAACCCCAGAGAAGTGCATGCTAAGTTTAAGAAGTACCAACAATTTTAAAGTGAAGAACTCCGCACAATAACATTCCCAAACCAATTCAGAAAAACAGACAAAAGTTTAATGAGTAAAACACACCAATGTTACCAAAATAGGTTAATGGGAACCCGGAGATGTGGAGTTTTAAAGCTGCAGAGCATAAAAGGACCTAGAAAAAGTCCAGCATCAAGCAAAGACAAGTTTTTGGGGGGACAAAGACCTGGGAACTATTTCAGGCCAACTGCAATGGAGCAGACGTCTGATATCCCAAGGGTGTTGTCCCAGTCAAAGCTATTACATATAGACTTAGTCTCCAGCTGCTGGGGAAGCTTATTCTGTTCTCTTCTCCGGCCACTATTTCCCCAGGGAAGGCTTTTTAGGCACCAGGTTTCTCTCCAGCCATATGTTCTGCGGGGTCTAACCTCTGTAGTCTGCTTCGGCCTCTTGTAAGTAGGAGTTTTCTTGCTTTTTGTGTTCTTGAAACTGGTAAACAGTAGGCCAACCACTTGAGCCTTGGAGAGCAGTTTCAGTCCATGAGTACCACCAGGATTCAGATTAATTACCCTGAGTCCTTGTTTGAGTTCTCTTCTTCCAGCAAGTGTCAGATGTTCAGATTCTTCTTCCAGCAGGACCGTTTTCAGATGGGGTTTTCCCAGGTTCAGGAATGTTCTGAGGAGGAGGTGGTGGTTGAGGTGCCAAGTAATCCTGCACACCAGCCAGTGATGGGAGAAAATCTGTCGCACAATCCTAACTATTTTCTCGCAGTCTCTCCACCGCCTTATGCAGCACTTTCTGTTATTGTAAAATTACTCATGATCCCATGCGTCAATGTAGCAGGACCTATCTCCCACAAGGCAGGCCAGTCTTCAGCGTCACAGGCACTCGCCCTACCTGAAGGGGTCAAAACTAGTTTTCCCTCCTGCTGTGACTGGTACCTGACTGTCCACTGGGCTCTAGGGATGAGTAGGAAAAGCCGTTCCTGGCATCTCCAAGTCAAAAGCGGTGTAGAGCTATAGCTTCCCTTTATTCTGCCAATTGTTGCTGTCCACCACCTGGCAGCTAATCCCTGGTAACTGGTAAGTCGCTAACCCCTATTGGCATTTTCTGGGCCCAGAGGCATGCCCTTGTCTCGTGAACAAGAATTAGCACGCTCAGCCAAGGATTCGTTTTTCAGCTATTGAGGTATGATAATTGAGGAACTGTTTTAAAGCCATTTCTGGTGCAGGCAGTCTAAAATACTACTGTACAAAGTTACTTTTCTACTTGAAATATCAAAAATCTGTTTTCACCTTTGTCAGGATTTAAAAATTGAGCAGAAGGGGGAGGAGCCAAGATGGCGATCGGGACGGCAGCGTAGGCTCCCGGCTCCGTGAACCTCCGCATCCCACACAGATATCCTGCATGAGATCCTTAGCCTGCGCTATATGCCCTTGTTGGTGATTGAGAGCGGCAACCGATCGCGTGATTCTGAAGTTTCTGGCGGCGGTACTGCCGGAGAAATGTTCACCTGAAGTTTGCGGCCTGCGCAACCCTGGAACCGGGACCTCGAGTGGACAACATGGCCGGGCGGCAGTTCAACAACAGCGGCCATTGGTGACTGGGTGGAGTCGGAATACCGGAGCGGTGCGGATATTGGCTTGAATTTCGCCGTGGTCATTCCTACCACTGGGCGTAGCAGAACGAGTACATGCCCGAGGTGGCAATTCCAAGATTCTTCGGTAATTGTCTGAGCCCTCGCCAGTGAGCTGCTCGGACGCTGCCTGTAACTCGTCCCGATTTTCGCGGGCTGCTCCCGGATTTTTGCGGGCGCTCGTCCAGGGTGAGGATAACTGTTACCTGTGACCATACACCAGATATATATTTTGCCTGCCCCCGGAACCCTGTTTGCAGTACCATGGAACTCGATGTGCTTGTGCCTGAGTCCCGGTCCCACTCTGGGGGGGAACTACCCTGCGGCCATTTTGATAGGATGGATTCTATCATCCTGTACACTGGGTCGCAGCAAGATTCGGAGTGTGTGGCTAAGAGGAGCGTAGCGCAGCGGGCGCGAGGAGCTGTGCTGGGGTACGGCGACCTTCTCGAAGCCCTCGGTGCCCTTCGTTCCACCCTGGTTCACGGTGCCTGGGTACTGGGGAGAAAGCTTGATGGTGTTGCGTCAGCGTCGGAACAGTTGCGATCTGCCTGTCCCCAGGTAACCAGGGACTTGTTTTACTTCACACAGGAGGACAATGTCGTGGCCGCCCCTGTGAACAGGGGAAAGCTAGAAATTTCTGACAATGTGCCAACGTGTGGTCGGCTGGCTGTAGGTCGGGTCTGTTCCGGAGGTTTTAGATTCGAGCAGAAGGTGGTGGCTTTGTCCCACGCACAGCCTCCGGCGACCCAGGCAATAATCAAGCAATGGTCGCCTGCTCTGGCTGATTCCTACATCCTGGACCTTGTGTGCAGTGCATGCCCTGGGGCAGTACTGGGAAAGACGATCCTCCATAATGATGACTGTGTTGGTATTCAGAGACGTCCACCCTACATGTGTGTGTCGTTTCCGGTTCTTTTTTGGACGCTCCTTTTCCTCGCAACATTGGACATGGCACTGGGTCGATGGGTATGCATCGGTGGATTCGCAAAGAGAGGCCAAGGATAAGACTGATCCTTCAGAGGTTGTCATCTAATAGGCGGGCGGGCACAGGGGTTGCGTGCTCTCACGGCACAGCTAATAGTGTAATAGGTGCATAACGCTCCCCATTTTTCTTTGACATGGGAATATTTTTGTTGATTACTGTTTGCTTTGGGGAGGAACACATTGTGCGGGAGGGAGAAGCCGGGGGCATGTTTGAAGGCTCTCCTCCAGTTTATTAATACTCTCTTCACTCCCCCGTAGGTGGGGTTTCTTTTCTTTCTCCTTTTTCTCTGTCTATTCTATATTTCGGGTCTGGTTCTGGGGCGACAGGCACACTGCTGGGGGGGGGCCGTAGTCATCTGCAGAGGTGCAGGGTGGGGGGCTGGGGGAGGAGATTTTTTAGTTTTTTACTTTGTTTCTATGGCCTCTTTTCTCTTTTCTTATCTTTCTTTGTCTTTCTTTTCCGGGGTCAGTACGGTAGGTTTCCTTCGCTGTCAATCACTGCTTTTTCATTTGTGCCTCAATTTCCGTGGTGCTTTCTGGGTCTTAAGGCAGGGGACTGCAGGCGCACATGGCTCGTGATATTCTTCCACATCCTGAACCTCCTGTTTCAGCGCCATTGACTTGATAGATTGCTGTTTATTGTTGACGTTTATTATTCTACCCGCCATTTTTCGCTACTGGGAAATTGTTTGGCACCTGATCCTTCTATTCTCTATTATAAAATGAAAACCTTTTATATCCTGGTTTCCTACTTGGGCTGCTAAGTGGCCAAGAGTCTACTAGCATGGAGATTCTGCTCCCCGAGGTGCTGCCTGTGATTAAAATTTGTTTTCTCTTAATCCAACTGCTTAGCGGCCGGCCCCGGGGGTTGTAGGCCCATACTTGTCTTTGGTTGAAATGTCAATAAAGGTTTTAAAAAAAAAATAAAAATAAAAAAATTGAGCAGAAAATACATTTGAAGCATTTTTTCTAGCCCTTTCCTAAGCAGAGGTGGAAAATAAAAACTTGAACCCCACCTAAGTCTATTAGGAAAAAGTCTAGCCAGGTTTACACAGCTAAATAGCTTTTGGGTTTTATTTTATTGCGAGGGTGCACTCACCGCAATATGTATTGTGCCCTATTTTTGTATATTAGCAGGCTGCCCTGTGACCTTATAAGACACACTTCAGGGGCGGTCCATGACTATCTAAAAATTAGCTTTTTCTACATGGTAAAGACGTTTTTCCATGCCATGTGCCTCTGCAGTGCATTAAATCTGCCGCCTTGCCTAGTTTCACAAAATGGCACAAAAATTCGGGTGAACATGCAGAAAAGGCATATTTGTTACATTGTGTGTCAGCGGAGTATGGTATTCTGTATTGGTGTTCATTTATTACAGTGCCCCAATAAACAAGTTGGAAAGGATTTCTACTTAAACGGACTACAGTGAAAAGTATGGATCATGCATTAAACAGTTTGGTGTGAAGAGGATGTTATTTTGCCTAATGTAAGAACTTTGCAGTTGTACCACTGCAATTCATCTGTTTTCCTGATGATGCTTACATTTTGCAAGTCACCTGACATCTAAAATGATGAGTCATCTACAAGAAAGAGTCACCGGAATAAGTGGTAGAGAAATACAACATATGGAGTGATCTCCCTGCACTTAGCTCATGCCCAGCAAGAAGCAAGTGCTGTTCGACCACCATAAAAGAAGAAACCATCCCACTGTAACTTGCTATCAACGTACCAACGGAGGGATTATGATACAAAGGCCATAAAGAGTGATAGGGCCTAAAGAGTGATGGTTGCAGATGCCGAGGGAGCCCGTGGCCATGCCCGGACTTTACCCCAGTCACATAGTGGCCCTGTAGAAAGGGTCACTCTTCTCTGGGTTTATGGGTGTTACGACTGATAACTTGTATGCTGAAGTGAAGGGGTCTTTATCCTAATCCTTTCTATCTACCGTATTGAATATAATGTGAAGTTGCCTAGGAAATAACATTCCATATTAAAATATATTCAAGATACGGGATTCCACCGTATTGAGTCATTTACCAATACCAGGTAGTGACTAAATCGAAGTTCTTAAATTTGACCTTAATATATTTTTTTCTATAAAACGTTATCTACATACATTAACGGTGCTATTGATTTTTTTTTTTAATAAAGCTCTCATAACATCAACACCTGAGCTTGGTGATTACAATGCACCTTTAGTGGAAGCTCAAATGTGGTATGCCCCACATTTTTGCATAAGTACTTTCATCTAAGCAGAAATAATAAGGAATGGTTTCGTTTTTTGAGGTGAAGGGGCAAAAGGCTGTTAGGTTGCCCTGAATTTCAGCAAGTGTTTTTGGCACAATAGATTGCAATGTAAAAACACTGTGAGCTGTGTAGAGACTTGTCAATCTGAATACTACAAAAGGTAGTGTAAACCTGTACAGTTCTACCACGTTCAAAAAGAGGGACGAGTACGCATTGTGATGAGAATACCTTAGTTCCCCAAAACCGAATTAATCAATACCACAAGACAAGGAATCCTGAAATCTCTATTCCCCAGAGTTGGGGGGAAGAACACTTATTTTTTATTTATTAGACTCTTTTCCTTTTATTTCTTTGTGGCATGGTTCGTAGAGTCCGTACCCCATATGGTTGTCTATGCTGGGTGGGCTCAACCACTCTCTTAGGGGGAGCACCTCAGTGTCATTAGGAAGGTCAATGTCAAGACCAGGATGGAATTAAAAATGTCTGCGAATCTTCCTCTGTTTTACTGAGGTCTTTATTTTTGGGACACCTTTTGGCAGATTAAAAAATTGAGAAGGGACATGCATGGAGTGCTAATGGCTCCTGCGTACTTTGGTCAGCATGTTTCAGCTGGTTTTGCTTTGCCATTGAGGTCATTAAGCTTTCATCAGGACCACCCTAGTACCTATTGTCTAAATCTTATCTATTAATGGGACTGGTAGCTGTAGTAATTGAGCATTCTTATCATGCACGCATTCATGCTACTCAGAGTGTTACCAGGTTTTGGAAACAACTTTTTTTTGCCAACCAGGAGCTTCCCGATGTCGTAATGCAGAAAAACAGGAGATTCGAGTCAGAACTTTTGTGCATCCGAGTTACTCTCCCTCATTGATGATACAGGTGGGCAGGTCCTTGTGTGGGCACGCTCTTACGCTCTTTTATACAGCGAATAGGCCAAATGTACAACACTCTTATTCTAAGATTTTCTTCACAGATGAGCAGGACTGGTTATGCTCCATAAATAACGAAGGTCATTTCTGTTTTACAGAGTTTGACACAGGGGTCTGCCCACCTATGGGGCTAAATAGGAGTCTCTCCCAAGTACGTTTGTACTAAATATGAATAAAATTACTTTAAATAAAAATGTCCGCCATGCTCTAAAAACAATCCTGGTACTTAAAAACTTTTAACAAGTTCAGCTTGAATAGTCTGAATTGTCACACTTGTAGCAGTGTGTTGGTTAGTAGTTGTGATGGTACTGTTAGCAGCACTGGGAGAGGCAATGAGGTAGTATGAGCTGCGGTAGCCTCCTGACTAGGGTCCTGGCGCTTATTGTTTTACAAATTAAGCAATGCTTGAAATGGTTTCAAGGAGCGACAGGAATGTCACTACACCGTGTGATAGCATGAAGTGCATTTTCAATGAGTGTATCACAAAGTGCAGTGTTTCATGTTTTTTGCATGGCGAGGGAAAATAACCCCGAGGCAAAAATGTCCTAATCCTGTATTTTCATGTTTTTTAACATTATGACACCTGAAGCTCCCGGCTGGATACAAATTTGGTTTACAAATCTGGCAACTCTTTAAGTAGTATGAAAGTGTGTATAATAAGAATGCATATGTAATATGGCTACCAGCCCTATTAATAGAGAATATTTAGATTATAGGGTTGTGGATGGTCTGTATGAAAGCTGGAAGACCTCACAGCAAATCAAAACCACCTGAAACATGTTACCCCCAGGATGCAAGAGCAATTAGAACTCCATGAACGTCGCATCCAATTTCTTAAATTGTCAAAAGGTGCCCCAAAAATCAAGACCTCAGTAAATTAAGGGTACACCAACAGTCATTCTGAATCCCTTCCCTTGTCCCAACATTGACCCCCTAATAACACCGAAGTGCTCCCCTGAAGAGAGAGGTTGAGCCCGCCTAGTATAGCCAAATAAACCATGTGAGGACTAAATGATGAAGCATTGAAATGTGTGTTCTCCTCCCGTATTTCTGTTAAGTAGAGAAATAAGGACTTTCCGTCTCTTGTGGTATTGATAAACCTGCACAGTACCCGCCCTGCATTTACTCCACATCCCAAACAGAACCACACCGTGCCACACTCGCACTGCCACCCAGCTCAACAAGCACACTGCGCACTGCCCTCAACAGCGCCAGTAGGCTTCAGTGGAAGCAACTGTGCCCTATACACATTGTATTCATTCATTCATTCATTATAAACTGTAGCTCTTTGAAAGTATCCAGATAGGTCTGCGTGTTCATCAAGGACCCTGTAATGAACTGGAAGCAAAATACCCTACATCACAAGTACACCACAAACTGTAGCTTCAAATCTGGTTACTATCTGAAAGACAAAGAATCTGTACCATTTGGAGTAAAATTCGCCTTCTGTCTGGACGAAAGAACTCCAAGATTATGACAATTAAGGAACCTGTTCACCACTACCGTAGTTCAGATCCCATGTGTCAAATTCAAGACTTTAGAGCTGCAGACCTATCTCACCAACAAACTGCTATCTTTGACTGAAAGACAACCCAGTCCTCCATAAACCAACAGTGAAACTAAGACACTCCCCCCCCCCCCCCCCGCCCACCCCAGAGGTTTTAATCCTTCTCATTTTCACCTGCCGATCCATACATATGGTCATATTAAAGGAAATACTTTTCTTCACATCTGGTGCAATCCTGACGAATTGTCAATACCTCCTTTGATGGATGGATAGCGCAACAGGAGCTTAAGACTCCTTTATTTATTGAAGAAACTAAGATGGGCCTGACAGACACGATCAATTACACACCTAATACTGGTGGACGCTTCATTGCTAAACTGAGCTAGAAAGCAACATTACCACTAATATATTAGTAACATAAATTAATTGATGTCCCCTACACAGATATCCACCCCATGAATTGGCCCTGGTCGCTTTGTGGAATAACCTAAAAATTCAGAGTTGTAGTAAAACAGGTTTCTCTGACGAGTAGCTTGTGGGCTAGTGGTAGCTCCGTAGCGACTAGCTCTTCTCTGTGCAGCCCAGCATATTGAATTAAAAGCTTTTGCTTGGTTAAAAGTAACGTAGGTGTACCAAAATTGAAAAGCATGGATTCAAGACGAAATGTGAGCATTTTTAGAAGTCAATCTAATTTTTTGAGAAAAGTGGTCGAAATTCCAAAACCTATTTAAAGCTTATACTTGAGTGATCAGTCCTATGCCGTTGGAGAGGCTTATTACTAATATTATTCTGTTGGTGCCAGGGGCATTGCAGCTACGGCTATTGTGTTACCCACGTAGAACCATTTCACACTGAAAAGTTTTTTGTTTTTTTTACATTACTCCTGGCAACCCAGCCTAATACACTGAAGTGATCACTGTTAGTAGTCTTGCATATGGAGGCCACAAAGACAATCTTGTTTTGTGTGGTCCCAATTACAGCACCAATCTAGTAGCTCAGGATGATTTTAATTGAACACAAATAGCCCCTATTACAGAAACTGCTGGAGACCCCTGATGTAGAATTCGTATTGATTGCGTTTGTCCTGGTGTATGCCTTCAACAGCGTACATCCCCTTATCGCCTATCAGCAAGGTTGGGATACGAGATTGAGCAGTGGACTTGATATCCTTGTTCCTTGTATTGCAAGACCCTACCCCCCCCCCCCCCCATACTAAAAGCACGTTAGCTGTGCTTCTTGTGCTGAACGATTACACAAACGAACTCATAAACACATCTTATGCAAACTTCAACAGGTATAGAGCACTAAAATCAAATGCCCTTCTACTCCTTCACCCTGGGGGCCACATCTCACTGATCCTCCACATACTTCATTGGCTCTCAGTCGTGCAAAGAATTTACTTTAGTTCCAACTTGTTAGATCCGCTTTAGGAGGGCCACGGGGCAAGCAGGTGTTACTGGGCCTAACTGTGGTGGTCAGGCCGTTTACTAATTGTGTCACGGAGCCCGACCTACAATAGGTCCTGCTCATCTGGGCCAAGTATTCCTTCTGCACTTGACTGTCAGTGGTAACTGTGGTCATGCAATCAAGGCTCCCTCGGGTAGTGTGGGTGGGGTATACAGGTCAGTGAAAACGACCATAACTCAAACTGCCAAAAACGTACTGTTATAAGAACAAGTAGTATTTTATTGCTAACTCTACACATGCAAAGAAATGCGACATTCATATCCAACAACACAATCCCACTTGAGGGCAGGGCTCTAGTAGTTGTCAGGCAAATCCCTGTTCCACTCTTCTTCATGTAACAGATTCAGGGTTATTCCTCATTCGCTGGTGGCTGCATCCAGGGAATGCACACTATTAGGCTGTACACAAGAGTTCCCTTTTCAAGATTTTAGACAAAAATATCTATGGTTCTGCATCACTTTAGCAGTGAATCCTTCTGTGTCCAAAAGCCCTAGTCTTTTTCGCTCCTGCAGCATTGAGGCGTTTGGCATTACATCGGGTGCCGTCAGCATGGGCACTTGCAAGATCATATCCTGCTTGGAGAAGTTGTGCTACTCCCAGTACCCGCTGCAGCATCGGGTGGGTGCAGGCTCACTCTCCGTAGTGGCCCAGCATTAGGAGCAGCTTCTAGCTCACAGAGATGCGGTAAGTCATGTTCTTGGTGGGGAGGGGATTCAGTTCTTTGGCTCCTGACTGGAGTTCCATGAGTGCACGTTGTCCTCCTGGTCTATGAGGGTCAATAAGGGCGGGTCCTTCGGTGCGGCTAGACCTGCTAGTCACAGCCTCACTCCAGTCCCGGGAGAAGGCCCGAAGTCTTTGATTTGGTCACAGCAGCACCTCCTGGCACACAGGGTTGCAGCAGTACCTTCTGGATGCGACGAGGGCTCCTCAGATGCAATTGCCCTCACCATAGCTGCTCCTGGCAAATGGCGTTGCTGCTCCGGCATTCACGATTTTCGGCACGCTAGTCACACAACCTCACCGGTGGCCCCCTCTTGTATATGAGGCCACCACAACGAGATTGTGTGTATTCTGTGCTCTCCACACAGCGCTGGATACGTGGCTTAGTCAACGACGGCCTTCTGGCATACGGGGTCGCCGAAGACAGTCCTGCACATGGGCTACGGCCCGATCGGTGCACAGCTGAATCCTCACACAGGAAGTCCTCATGGTAGAGCTCCCCACTGAGCCTTGCTCCCTCCAGCATCCTCTTCTTCCTCTCAGGGCACACTAGTCTTGGCAAGCAGGCAGGTACTGGTGCTCCAGGCCAGGTGGGTCTTTGTTTTCCTGGGTGATGTCCCCTCAACCAGAAGGAGGACTTGCAGGTTGTGGCCCCCAGTCCTGTTCACAGGCAGAAGCCTTGCAGAGCTTCCCCTTCTCACACAGCCCATCTGGCTGCTTGCCAGATGGCCATTTATTGGGGACTCAACCTCACCTTCTTATAGTCCTTTCCCAGACACCAGATGTGTTTTAGGGGGTCGTTGAAGTTTTATGTTGGGGTTCTGCTTCTCTTCTTTCTTCATGAAAAATGTCGGTCACAGCAGGCATGACTCCCAAGCTGATTATCCACAACACAATTCTTGGGACTGATCAGAATTTACACCTGCGTGCCACTGTGTGCATCAAAATGTTAACCCCCCCCTTCCCCAACCCTACTCTTTATGATTCTCATATCTACCCCATATCTTTTCTTGATGTGTCCCGGCTCTTTCCGTGTGATCTGTCACTGAATCAAAGAGCGGTCTTTTGAAGTGGAAAGGAAGTCTCTTCCCTTTCCCTCCAGTGTGTCCCTACCCAGCTATCAAGAATACAGCAATACACAAATATGATCAGTGACTCCTCTCCTTGTCATGTCTTCCCCCAGGCAGGCCTGGGCTTCTCAAAATGGAACCCAGCATCCTCCATACAATGTCTTTTGCAGACCCACTCACTCAGTGTATATTTACAGCACACTTTGTGTCCAGCACTGCTGTCTCTGTGCATTGTACCCATACATGTACGCATGCATTCATAAAAAGGGTGTGCTGTTTACAAGCAGACACACTGCCAGCACACACACACACTCACTTGGTCTACACTGCACACCCCTTCACCCTTCATGTATTCTGCTTTGTGCATACGCATACACTCAGCACATGCTTTCCTGGCCCACGCACTGCACAGTACTACATCTCTCATGTAATGTATTCCTCTTTGGCATACATACACCCAGCTCATGTTGCACCACACAGAACTGCGCCATCCTTGTAATGTACCTTTCTTAGGCACACATACAACCAAGGCAGAGTCACTTCTCCTGCGCTGCGCAGCTCTCCACATATCTCCTGATGTAGGCCAAGGGTGAGTTAAGCACACAGCAGTGGAACTTTTAAAAAGTAAGCCTGCCTGTAGGCCTAACTCCAGTGACGCATGGTAAAAAGGTCCTGTTCTCTACTGCTGATCCCTACACGGTATGCTGCCACCACTGCGTTTGTGCTACTTAACTGCTGCTGAAAGCTGTAGCTTTCCACCACTATAAGGGTAGCACTTTGTCCCCCCTCCTGGTCCAACAATACCTCAATCTGTGAGACAGACCTGTGTCATGGTGCACAACCATGATCAGAGTTTGCCTGTGACAAAAAAATCAGAATTAGGGATCCAGACAACAGTACAGTTGGGCACTCAGGGCAGGGGGTACACGTCTTTATCATGTAGGGGACTTTTTCGTCCTAACACTCCTATATTACATACCTATCAAAGAAGGCGTTTGACCCATAGTTCTCCAGCAAAAAGTATGCATATGCAAGTTACACTTATGTATCTCATACATTTTGGGGACATTTCCAAATGTATTTCTCCAATTTTAAACCTTGCCACTTTGGATTTCGCTATCCAACTGATCAAAGAAGTCAAATCTAGTTCCCCTGATTTGTCTTGATCTACCAGAATTATTAATCTGATGGCTACCATGGTGGCCCCCTTGATTCAATCATCTGACATAAGATTTGTCACAAATATAAAAAAAGAACAGAACACATCATAACTGTCCCGCACTCTCTAAACTGGGTCCTAGTGGAGAAGCAATTCATATTCATTATAGGTTGCTTAACCTGTTAAGGTGTACACTGTAACTCCCTGTCATAGCTAGCGCAGAAACTACACATCCTTTGGAGAAACAGAAATTTCAGTAGCAAAGAGAGCCTGGTACTTGAAATCCCTAAATTCACCAAGCCTTCTCTAGGGCAGCACTTCGAATCTGCGATATCCTTCCTAATCAGCTAAGGTTAAAACCTTTTCCTACTTCGACGTTAAAAGAATCACAAAATAAATTGTACTCCTTGAATAAGGATTCTTAATTAGCTCAGCTATCTTTCTGACTAAGAAAAGCAAAGACGACTCTTTCGACTCCTACACACAATTATTTTAAGATTATATAATTTGTTCCTTTACATGTTCTTAGACAATGTAATTTAGTAATGTAAACGTACAAAGAATTGTAATCTTTTACATAGTGTTTATCATTCTGTCACCTATAAAGCTCTCTACTGTCACAATGATGTGGTCCGCACAATATAAAACACCAAGAAAAAAATTAACTTCATTCCTTCCACCCTTTAATAAAAACAAAGATGCGTGATTTCTTTGTAAAAAAAAAAAAACAAACATGGACCATGCTGTCTTAAGTAATTTATTATTGAACCATCTCATCTGACAGACTCCTAGCCTCAGATACCTTTCCTTAGATTATTCTTCATGCATCAGACTGGATGCGGATGTTTTTGAGCAGTACCAGTGTGCGCTAGTAGGTGACATCGTTCAGCTGTGCGTCAGCGGCGTCCCCACTGAAAATGTTGTGCGTGGTACCTATATAGGTGCCACCCCGGTGTGCTGTCGTCAGTTCTTTCATTTCTGCGCCAGATAGTTCTGGTCCATGAAGAGCTACCCTCAGTCGTTTTTTGACTGGCTTTTTTCTTGACTTTTGTCAGACCCTTTTTTGAGAGATTTTCTTGTCTGGTGTGACGGGATGTCACAAACAAAACCAATTGGTTTCAGATCATGTGGTGCCTATCACAGGCAGATGTCTGTGACAGGCCCACATTTGGGTTTGTTTGTGGTGCTTGGAGAGGGACCATGGCTCCAAGACCTGCGAGGACTACAGCGGCATGCTTCGGAAGGCGCTGAATTAGCGCTCGCTCAAGGTTCTCGCCACCTGACGTCAGACAACCTAGCCACGCTCAAGATCCTGGTTGCGCAGAATGCCCCGAGACCAATCGCGAAGCTGCACCCAACGATAGTCGTTCAGCTCTATCATTGGGTAAATCCCACATACACAATAAGTTGAAAAGGTCTTCGACTTCACAGTGCCTGTCAGTCTGTTGGCGAGCTGTGGGAGCTTAGGCATTACATTCCATGCCTTGCGCTTCGGCGGGTCCGCTCTACGCTTTCCTGACTATCCCTGACCCAGGTCAACCCCCGCCCAACTTAAAGAATTTTATGAGGGCTTGCACCTCATATGTGGACTGCCTGGTCCCTTTGGAGTGCCTCCAGGGCCCACGGGCTGAAGACAGAAGATGTAGAAGGTGGAGAGGTACTGATGGGACTGTTGGGAAACACTGCTGCTGCTTCTATTACAGAGGGCGATATTGCAGCACTGCTGCAAAACCGGCCCCCAGTGAAAAACACAGACCACACAGGACCAAATGGGTCCCTACCCTTCTGGCCCACCGGGAAAACGTACGGTGTCCGCTACGGCCAATCCGGCTCTGCATGCCAACTATCTCTGCAGCAGCCCATCGTTGTTGACCAGTGGTCTGAATGTTTTGTGTTTGCTTTGAAAACAGCTTCAAGATATGTGTGCTTTTAGCATTCCGCACAGATAATTATTTTTAGGTCTCGCCTGACCCAGTGCATGCGCTGGTCTGGCGAGAATTATTGAGAGGGCTCCAAAAAGTGCTACCAGGCCAGCTTAGAGCTACAGTGCATATGCGCGGGCGCGCGCGCAGCGCTTTACCGTGATTACTTTCACTTTCGCGGCCGCTTTGATCGCGATCACGTGAGACAGCTGCTGGAGTGCACATTACCTGCTCTTCTGCTTAAAGTGCATATGTGGAAAGCAGTAAACAGGATTACTCAAGCCACTAGTAACGCTAACAACATGTGGTTTTAGACTCCATGTAATTCTGCCAAGACTGTTTTTCTAACAGAACCAAATTTGCAACACACAGGTACACCGCCTAAAAAGATATTTGGTAGAGTTAGTTTCCTGTTACCAACTACTCTTCTAAAAGTTTTACAATATAAGATATATGAACAAGCTCGGCCACAGTGCGTTCACATGGTATACCCATTTCAGAAATTCCTAGCACTTTACCATTCTTATGGCGCTACACACCAACGGCACTCTTAAGTATATCATTTACTTTGTAAAAATTGTTTCTCATTTTAAAAGATTAGATTCCCTTCAAAAGGGTGGACAGGCAAGTCACATTTATTGAAAAGTAGTATAAAATCAGTATTTAGAACAGCACTTGTTAATTATAGGAGATGCACCATTATATTCTATCTATAATATATCAGTTTTCGATATATACACTCAGATTTGAGGTTTGTAATGAAATTCAATAAATGATTATAATAAACTACATAAGTGCGGGTATCAGCCCATAGCCAACACCCGCACTACCTCCCCAATGTGTCTGTCAGCCATTAGCCAACACTGGGGAGGCACATAAAGGCCCCTTCAGTTATTTAGTGTTAAACTCTGGCTGTTCGGGATGAGCTTCCCAAGCAACCAGAGTATTTTTTAGGTTTTATTTTAGTGTAATGACACTCAGAACACAGGGTGAGCTGACTTCATTGCAATATAGTGAAAGTAAAAGGAGCGGATGGGCTAATTTTAGCATCACTGCATCTGTGCTCGGGTAGGCATATCTCAGCCCTTCAAGCACTGATTGAGGTGGAAAGGAGAGAAGCTCCCGGTTCCAATGAGATCTCTGCCCAGTGGATCCCTGCTTGGGGATCACCATAGAAGAGCAATTCCCAAGCAGGGATCCACCCACTAGACACCAGGGGAATTGACCCCTTGGCAGTCTTTCTGCCTCCTCTATGGGGCAGAAGGGGCAATTGCTCCCCACCCCCCAAAAAACTATGCTGGTAGTCTTTATGCCCCCTGGGGAGCAGATGGGGTGATTACCCCCAATCTGTGCCCCCTCCCCCTTAGGGGCAGAAAACAGACTAGACACCAGGAGCATATAAAAAACAAATATGCAAGGGTGGGTGCTGCCCATCATGGGCATGGCCATGACCCCACCCAACCATAAAAAATAAGCTGACAGTTTCTCTGCCTCCCCTGGGGGGCTGATGGAGATCATCACCTCAAATCTGTCCCTTGAATGGGGGCAGAAAGCCCACTGGACACCAGGGATATTAAAAATATATACATTATGATGGGTGGGGGCTGCACCAGTCTTTTTGCCCCCCCCTTCCCCCGAAGGGGGGTAGATGGGGATGATCACCCAGAAAAACCACTAGATACCAGGGACAGGCCCCCCTGGACGTAGGCCAGTGCTTTCTCCCATCCCAAGGTCCAATGCCCCACCCCACAAGGGGCAATAGTGTTTTTCTGCCCGCTTTCGGGCAGATAGGTTGCCCCAAATATGCTACCCTTTAAAAAGTCCACCTGACTTTGCCTTTAGGGCTAAAGAAATTAGTGCAGGTGTTGCACTCTGGCATTGGCCACACTCCCAACCCAAAAGGGGCAAACCAGTTCCCCCTTCCTAACATCCGGTCCCACCCTCATCTCTAGAAGCATCAGTCTTTCTGCTTTTCTGTGGACTAAAGAATCCCATCCCATCCCAATAGAAAGCAAGAGGACATTCTATTCTTTTGAATGGTGTTTTTACATATGGGCCAGGAGAGCATGTCTAACTCTCAATATCTTCCGACTTGCAATGGTGAATGGCTTCACTTTTTGGGCCTGTGTAGGCTGCCACCTGAGAAACTACCAGACCCAGACAGGGCTCAAAAACTAGACACCCGGAGAAGTCCAGGATGGCGTGCTTCGTGTGGATCCTACAAGATCTTCTTACCCACTATGCCCTGCAAACTTTAAAAACACAAATTTTCCTCACATTTCTGTGTGGCAAACAGCTGGAATCTGCAGGGATCTACAAATTTCCTGGGGTAGGCCAAAAGACAACACCACAAAAGGCCCTAAAGCGCTATGTGGAAAGATCAACAATAGGGATAACTGCGGGATTCGGGCCATGCTCAGCCAGCATTCATGGAAACCTACAAACCGCAGACATTTTTGAAAAACTAGACAACCGGAGGATTCCAGGGTGGTGTGCCTTGCATGGATCCCATGGGTTTTTCTTACCCACATGCCCTGCAGACCTCAAACCATCACATAGACAAACGACCTGGAAGGACTGCTCCTGGGACTGAGAAGCTAGAAATCAAAAATCAATGTGGCCTATATAGGAAAGAACACATACTGCTTCTACACCTGTGGAAATATACAAAGAAGAGTGCGTAGAAATAAGCTTTTTGCCCTGAAGAAGTCCGTATGGACGAAACGCGTTGGCTACGCAGATTTTAAGAAGAATATTGAATAAAGAAATTTTAAACGGAACCTGCTGATTGGACTTACTTCTGTCTGAATTTGCTTATTGTACTATATATAATCTTTATGGTGTGCTGGATCATATTTTTCTTAGACCTCAAACTTTGCCTGAAATCACTTGTACCGATAAGAACGTTATGCCACTTCTGTAGCTGGACCTAGTGCCCGCGACAGGAACAGATCAAACCAATGTCAATTGGAGTCCCTCTGTTCCGTCAAAGTTTGGGGTTTGCAGGCTTCTGGGTAAAATTACCTAGTGAGAGCCCTGCAAGTCCCCACCTGTATGTTCCCCTGGTTGTTTAGTTTTAAAAAATGTACAGGTTTGCTTGGTTTCCGTAGGTGCCGGCTGAGCTAGGGCCCAAAATCCAGAGCTACCCACTGTGAAAAGTCAGTTTTCAGTGGAAAAATGTTATGTATCCATGTTGCGTTTTGGGCCATTTCCTGTTGCTGGCATTAGGCCTACCCACACAAGTGAGGTACCATTTTATTGAGTGACATGGGGTAATGCTGGGTGGAATGAAGTTTGTGATTCACTGCATATTCCAGATCTTTCCATCACAGAAATGTGAGGAAAATGTATTTTTTCAGACAAAGTTTAGGGTTTGCAAGGGATTCTGGGTAAAACAAAAAGCCTGAGGAGAGCCACGCAAGTCAACCCACCCTGGATTCCCATATGTCTAGTTTTCAAAAATGTGCACGTTTGCTAGGTTTCCCCTAGGTGCCAGCTGAGTTAGGGCCCAAAATCCTCTACTATCTATTTTGCAAAAAAAGGGTCCGTCTTGAGTGGAAAAATGTGATGTATACATGATTTGTTTTGGCCTTTTCCTCCCACAGGTACTAGGTCTACCCACACAAGTGAGATACCATTTTTATCGGAAGATATGTGGGAGCATAACATAGTATTACATTTATTATTACCAATTGGATTTCGCTGCATTACTGCCTTCCAAATGTAAGCCAGTGTGTAATAAAGAAGATATATAAAAAAAAATACCCTCTAAATCCTATGCTAGTTATGGGTACCTACAAGTTCAGAGATGTACAAATAACCACTGCTCCTAAACTCAACACCTTGTGCCCATTTCAGAATACATAGGTTTCCTTGATACCCATTTTTCACTGTACTTATTTCACCATACAAATTGGTCTAGGCTTGGTACACAATGAGAAACAATCGTACAGTGCAGCTCAGTTATTTGCTCTGGGTTTCTTGGGTTCTTGTAAACCCTCCAATCCCTGTATATCTCCACAACCAAAAAATGTCTAGCGGAGGTAGTGGTATATTGCTTTTGTAAATTGACCATTGTCACAAAAAGTTACAGATAAAAACGTTGTCACAAAGGGCCATTCTTTCTTGCTCTTTTTCAATATTTCTTTATTTCAACAGTTAGTTTCTTTGGAAAACCTTGTGGATGTACACATATGACCCCTTGTTGAATTCAGAATTTTATCTATGTTTCAGAAACCCATAGCTTTTCTAGATCATCCATGGGTTTCACACTGGTTTCCATCACACACTGGAAGTAGGTTGAAAGCACACAAAAAGGAAAAATGGGCTACCTCTTTGAAAAATGCCAAAACTGTGGTTAAAAAATGTTTTTATATTCCCGTTCCTGAAAGCTGAGAGGATGGTAACTTTAGCATTGCAAACAGTTCCCCTTATTTTCCCCGAAATCTCAAAATGTAGCTGTATTTTGCCTATCTTCCTAGTCCGCTCCAGGGAAAGCCACAAACCCTAGGTATTTTTCGCATCTACAGGATGTTGGAAAGAAAGGACACAATTTTGAAGTAGATACCATTGTGTGAAAAAAAAAGTTATGAAGCCTTAAGTGCAAACTACCCCAAATAGCCAAAAAAAGCTTCAGCACTGGGTGGGTAGTGGCCCAGAAGTTAAGGGGTTTAACAAGGGACCATCACTCAGCTACATTAACCATGCAATTTAGATTGCATCCAGTCTTCTCCGTGAAACAGTTGTGGAGAAATATTTAATGCCACAAAGCAATTTTCTAGAGCAGGAACTGTATCACATTCTCATAAAAGCAGGAGTGGGATTGATAGTGATTTATTAGGATGGTTTACAGACCACCACCAATGATAAAGTATCCATGTTTGAGCCAGTGCATAGAGGTAATCTGCATTGAGCCAAAGAAAACAAGCAATGGCAAAGCTAATAGGTCTGGTGTTACCCTTCTGCCCTTTAGCTTTGTCAGTGCTTTTTATTTTGTTATGGCTTTTGCAAAACTATGTTGGGAAGCTGCTGGGCCCTTGTCAATCTATAAATTAAAAATGATTAAACATGTTTTTTGGTATCAAAAAACACCCGTTACTTTAGTAGTCCCTGGCACTCAAGGAAACCACTTTGTGTCTAGATGTCCTCCTTGTGAAAGAGTGGAAATTCATTACGCACAGTGCAGTTAGCCAGATGGACCCTCTTTGCCATGCAACATGCCGTAGTGGGCAGAAAACAGTGTGTATTCCACAATAGCAGATAAGTAGATGAAGAGGGCTGACTGAATATCAACCCTTTGTTGTTATGATTTTAGTAAAATATCAAGTTCTTGGCTATCTCCAGACCTAAAAAGGTATCCCTGCTTGCTCACAAAGGAATTCCTGACTGCGTCCCAGAGATCTGTTGGAGTTGTTAACCTCTGTGCCTCGAACTTCTGCTTCCAGTGATGGTCCTCAAGAACTGATATGTTGGTTTACTGCTCTTGGGATCCACTAGGACATTTATACCCCCTGTTCTCCATCCCTTAGAATAGGCTTTATAAATGTTAAATACAGCAGACTACAGTTCCAGATGGATGAACTTGCCAGAAGAAGCCTAACCACTCTGGGGTATCTGCAGGGAGATGCTGCCCAGTTTGAAGACGTTTGGCCTACGTAGCTGGGGTGTTGAGGCTGAGAGGGTCGTGTGCACAGCAGCCTTTTTGAGTGATTCACAAAAGGGGTCTTGGTTCACTGGAATCATAAATTTATCTATTTTTAGTACATAGGATTTTTCAATTTATCTCAGCAAATCGAATGGTCCGTGATAGGGTGGCCACCTTACTCCATTTGATGATGAGCACTGTTTCCAGTCTTAAACTTTCAACTCAAATTATTGCTTTCGGGGGTATTAGTCGGTTTACTTCTATTAATACAAACTACAGCACCCAGAATGTGTTACATTGTCACATAAGAGCTCAGGACCCCAAACAGTGCCCAAGATGACATGGAGTGAATTAGTCACCCTTTTTTCAGCACCTAAAAATCTCCACGTCAAGCCTATTTTAGAGCCAAGCCTCCTAATCCAGCATCTAACTTAGCAGCCTGCATTGCCTGCACCCAGTTGGAATCCTTAACTTGGAGCTGCGTATCAAGAGTTTAATCCTCACCCCCTCCATGATTCTAGACCCCATGAAAAAAAATCCTTGTTGGAGCTTTACTCCCATTGAGCTGGAAACCAGGCTGACAGCATGCCTTTATTCAGGTTTTTTCGCAAAGTGACTCAACCAAATCAAATTAACCATTTGACTTTCTAAAGTTGCCACTCTCTTGTTACATTTATAATAAACAAGTCTACTTGGCCCTTAATAGTTACACCAGCTCTCCGTCTGGGATGTGGAATTCCTATAGCCCGACTCCCAGGACATATCATTTGGGGTTAAGGGCGACACGTTTTCATGTGTATTTTGTCCTTGGGACAAGTAGGCCCACCCTCTGCCGCACAAACTCTTTGGCTGCCAGTTTGCAGTACCACATTATGGATCAGAAAAGGGCATCGTCTGCAGTTAAGGTAATATTTTTGTCCATATGTTAATGCTGGTCAAACTTGTATTTATGGTTAATTAATTGAAAGCCTTTATTATTATGGTGAGTCTCTAAGTAAATGTAAGCTCTGACTGCACTACTGACAGTGGTTCCAGTATAAACATGTGTACACACGTTTTCAAAGTTTAGCAATATGAGGCTATGTATAATGCTCCCAGAATGCTCTCTGATTTGATGCAAATATTTGCAGACGCTTGAAAGCAACATTGATGATTCTCTGTATAAAAATATGAAAGCAGGAAAAAGTACACAATTCGCTAAACTACTGTATAATTTCAGTTACCATTTCTTTACATCATCATTTAGTAACGTGTTGATGCATGCTAATATTTCCCAAAAATATTCATAATGGAAAATCAGTGTAACCAGTTTCAATAAGATTATGGGAAACAAACCTAAACGAGCATTGGCAAAGCCAGTAGGTCTGAAATTGGTGGTCAGCTTTTTAGTTTTGTCAAAGTGTGAATTGTTTTGGTATGGTTTTTGTAAAACCTTATTTGTGTGGGAGCTGCTGGGCCCTCGCCATTATAACAAACAATGGCAAAAGCAAAATACTTTCTTGGCCTCAAAAAGCACACACTGCCACAGTAGTTACTAGCACTTAACAAAACTAATTTGTGTGCCAATATGCTCCTTGTGAAAGAGCAGAATGCTGTCACTCGCAGTGAAGCCAGCCGATACAGAGAGAGAGAGACAGAATTTTAATGAACACAAAAAGTCATGGTCAACGGAAGACCAAATTAGGGGCCCAATTATTAAAGAAAGTCTCAAAAGTGCACCCATGGTATATGTCCTTGCATTAAGTGCAGCAAAACGGCTTTCGTGAATTCCCAAGAATTTAGAGGTAGGACAAGAAATAGTACTCCTAGAAAATATTTGTGAACTGCATTTTAGCATGAGCAAATATGCACGTGTAGATTTGCTCATGCGAAAATCTGAGTGTTTGCAAGTTCACTTTCCCTCCAATCACTTGTTTCTCAACTCCGGGAGATGGTTTACGTCTACCATTGTCTGGAGTGAATTTCGAAAATTGCTCAATATGGGATAAGATTAGAGAAGAGTTGTTGAGGTTTGTACAGACTCAAAAGGGCATTCTAACCCTGGAACTATTGTTTACCACTACCTTCAGCCCCAGTATGTAGATCTGGAGAAACATGGCAACATTAGGGGATTGCAAGTATTCAAACACTACTACTGTATGAGCCCTGGCATAATCAGAGAGGCCATATCCGAGCTCTTTTATATAAGGTGATTGCTGCCATAATTTGTAGCCACACTACATGGCACCAAAGTGACAAGTGGATTTTATTACAGGACAAGTAGATTTATGAAGGAATCTGCCCCATGGACAAGTAGATATTTCATTAAATTCCACACACCTGTGACCCTGTGATTAATGGGTGAGACAGTATGGTTCAAGCCAAGATTGGTTCAAACTGCATTTTGTAAAATAATTTCTGTTCTGGATTAAAGTGCTTACTTTTTTCCACAATCGCTCAGTGTTACAGAACAAGCATGCTTTGTTTTTGCCATTGCTTTAAGCCCATAGTCCTCAAGTGCCACTCTCCCTCAGCTAGTGCAGCCTCACCTGGTCTCATTAAACCCGATATCTGTAGAAATCATGTTAAAGGTCCCTGTATGCTTTTTCTAAATCCTGGACTATTGCCAGGATCAATCTGCAAATTTTCTTTGCACATTTTGTGTTCATCTCACCTTTTTTCAGCTCTGAATTGATAGATGGGATCTGAGGCTATGACTTGAATAAATTATGCTTGCCCTGGGAGATCAAGTGGAGAATCTCGATAGGAGTCTGCCACAGAGACTGTTAAACCTTCTCGATTGCCTCTTTTTGGAGCTGTATAATTCCACAATTCATCACACTGCTCTCTAGTCATCCAGTGATAATAAAAGTTGCAGTTGCGCATTCTGAACAAGTTCATGAAGGAATGAGGTGAAATCATGCTGCTGATGTGGTAGGTGAAGCCTTGATACTTAGCCTGGGAAGTCTATTCGCCTATGCTCTTAAGACGAAGTTTAGGTAGTTGGCACTCACAGGGGACAAGTCCCTGAAGCCCAGGTGTCCTACCTATGAATAGCGATACATCTATCAGACCATGGGCTTTGGCTAGCAGTCCGCATTACTCAGAGGGCACAAGTACCACTGAAGTGCAAAGGGGTTGTAACAAACCCATACATTTAGGATGCAAGTCTTTGGTGAGCGGACTCTAGTTGCAGGCATGTGGGTTGCGGTGCAGCCTTTGCAAATTGAAGCAGTAGACTTAACAAACCACTAGCCACTGGGTATCATAGAACACTGAAGCAAATACTGAAATCGCTGAGCTCAAAAACACAACTTAGAAAAAGTACTATTCAAGTTGGAGAATGGCCCTAATCAGTAGAAGAACCTCTTTATCAATCATCTTCTGTGATTAATCGTGACAACTTTGAAATATTTAGTGTGCTTTGCATGTCCAGCCTCCTCTCCCGTTTCCTCAAAATCTAACTCCAGTCATTTCTGTTCTCCCACCTGCTGTGTCACTGCAATCTAAAACCAGCCAGAGGTGTACATAGAGCTTGCTTTTCATTACCCATAGGTTCCTGACAAGATTAAGTAGAATTTATTTTTGCATGCATGTCTCCACTATTAAGGGTGAAGCGCACAGTTTTAACATCATTGCTTTTTTATTTGAGCGTCTGAAATTTTGCTCCGTTCTGGAGAAAATCAGACTTTTTTACTAGCTTTATTAAAGTTGTAGCATTGCAGCTGTGGACTGACGTACACTTTTCCTGCTTCAGCAGCGTGCGTCTTGATCTGTTGGCGAAAGGACAAAGAAGTAAAATGAGGAACGAGGACTTCCATTTCTACTCTTGTGGCAATTCCTAAGTCCGCTGTTATCTCAAATCATTTTTCAGCTTTATAAGTGCACCTTAACGCCTGCTCCGCAGTTATAATTTTGTACTAATTTGAAATATACAGAGATGCCTATAGGTGTCAAATCTGCATGCAGAACAGCTTTTGAGTAAGATTGCCCGGAGCCCCCACTTCCAGCACCAAACCCCAATGATGTACTTGTGCGTAAGTAGACTCCACAGGAAGTTGACCTCCACACATTGAATATCATGTTTATGAATACAATTAATTTAATTGTTAACCCCTTCCATGCTGCGCAGATTCCGCCGCTGTGCTGACGGAATCTTGCGCGGGCGTGGTCATGACGGAACGGTTCCGTCATGAGCACAGCTCAACCGTGGCTCATGACGGAACCGTTCCGTCATGAGCACCGAAGGGGTTAATAGTTCAAAGTTCAGAATCTTTTATTGACCAACTTTACATCTCCAAAGGGACAGCCAACATGTGTTTCGGGGGACCACCCCTTTATCAGGGCCAAAAAGTTGTACAGATGTTTCTGCAGGGTTGTCGAATTCCTTTAGGTACTCAACATGGTACATGTGGGGAGGAGTGGGGGGATTCATAAAGACTGTTTGTGGTGCCTGTCCTCGGATCATGACTTCTGGACATGTTTTTCGTGCAAGCGCACAAATCTGAAGGCTCTGAAGAAGAGGGAGGCCACGTTAATCATGGCCATGGCCAAGGCCAAGAAACAGAAGAGGGGTCGCAGGAGGTCTCGGACCCGATCAAAGTCGCCAACTCCTTATACTTAAAGGTCATCCAAGAAGCACATGAAGTAGCAGCGCCATGGTTCACAGCATCATTCTTCAAAGAATGTAACTCCGAAGGGGGTGTCCCAGACGACATCGAGGATGAGATCCCTCCAACTCCTTCAATGGGGCTGACTCCGGCTCCATCTCTGGCTCCGAGGGCTGTGACTCCACCGCTCCGACACATGTAACGCCTCCACCGCTGCTGAAGTAGACTACTCCATCTCTGGCTCCCGGGTCTTCGGCACTGCAACCGGAGCCGAACTTGATGCCTCCACAAACCGCTCCAGAGCCTGTGGTACCGGATCCGGCATATCCAGCTTTCCCGACTCCAGGATCAGACCCATCACATTTTTTAAATGCAACGTTTGACTTGTTCGCCAGAGCTGCAAGCCCCACTGGCACACCTGTTGGCCCCATGGGTCCATTGTCATATTCCCTGGGAGGTTTTCCTCCTCATTTTCACTAGGCACCGTTTATGCCTGTGGCTCCAGGGAGTTGGCCTCTTCTGATGCTGAGATTATCAATGCCGTTGCAATTTTTGGAGGGTCGAGCTCCTTTAGATGGCTCAACTCCTGCACCGCGTGGATCCCAAGCGGCACTGACTCAACCACGGCCGCCTTCGACTTCTGCTCCCTTGGACCTCCCTTCGATGCTGATCCCAAAGTCTCCGGTACCACGTCTGGCACCGGTGATTCGGAGGATGAAATCTTGGAGAGAGGTTCACAGGTTGTTGGAGAAAGAGGAACACCAGGAAGAATATGGAGGGTCTGAGGAAGGTGAGATTGTGGATCCTGACCCGGGTTTTGAGGTTTTGCAGGAGGCTGGTGGCCTGGACACCTCTCCTGAGTGGGAGCTTACATCACCGAAGGGCCTGTCGACGCCCGAGCTGACCACATATCACTCTTTGATTAGAAAGGCTGCGGACCTTTTGGAGTTGCCTCTTCCTACGGCAGAGTTAAAATCAAATATTCTTAGAGGTTCTTCATTCATCTTCCTCTGTGTCAGAACCTTTGCTACCCTTCATTGAGGTGTTGACCAAGCCCATTTGGGATGTCTGGCAGAAACTAATGTCCACTCCAGTGGTTTCCAGGACTGTGGCTAGGAGATACAAGGTGGCTCCTGGGGATCCTGCCTTTCTGCCCTCCCATCCTTCACCGTAAAGCTTAATGGTCCAGGCTTCGCGCTCTTCAAACCGATTGCAGGTTCTTTTCCATCTACACTTGCTGATGGGGAGTCAAAGTGCATGGAGCAGTCGGGGAAGAAGTTTTTCTCATCTAGGAGTATGGCCCTTAAGTCCACAATTCGACGTCTTTTGGGTCGTTACATCCATTCCCTCATAGACTCAGCCAAGGAGGTTGCCCGAAGTTGCCTTAGGAGGTAAAAGGGCATTTTTCTGAGGTGTTATCAGATGCCCAAGCTGCTGCCCGTCAATTGATCCAATTAGGACTGGACACAGCCAACTCTGTAGCCAGAGCAATGGGATCGTCTGTGGCAACGAGGAGGCATTGCTGGTTGCGTGGTTCTTGATTTTTACCTGATGTACAGGCTACATTGCTGGAGTTACCCCTTGATGGGTCCTGCCTGTTCAGGGCTAAAGTGGATTTGGCACTGTAGAGCTTTAAGGACAGCAAGGCTACGGTGAGGTCTTTGGGACTTCAGACCCAACCCTGGAGCTTTGGGCTATTCTGCAAGTTTTGTGGCTTTGTAAGAAATGTGTCCTTTTGTGCCAGGCAACAACTTCAGCAGTAGGCAAATCCCTTGTACAGGTCCTACAGGAAAAAGGGCAGAGTTCATCTGCGGAGTGCTGCGTGACCGCAAGTCCCCTCCTCCTCCTCTTCCTCCTCCACCTCCTCTTCTGCCTCTATAGCTGTTTGTTGGAGGGAAGCAGCTCTAGCTCCGCTATCCCAGAACATGCTTGTCCCTTGGGAGGATAGGTGTCCCATTTTCTAACTCATTGGAGGTCTTACTACAAACCTCTGGGTTTTAAACATTGTGGCGTTTCCCGCTCCGTTCCCTCCCTGTCAGAGCTTTTGCTCGGAAGACCCTCTTCTGCTTCTCCGACAGGAGGTTCCTTCATTGCTGCAAAAGGGTGCAATCGAGGTGTTTCCAGAGCAGGAAAGAGGTCAGGGGTGCTACTCTTTACTTTCTGATACCCAAAAAAGGACGGTCTTTCATAGCTTATCCTCGACCTTAGGATTTTGGATTGTTTCCTTAAACAGGAGAAACTCAAAATGTTTACCCTGGCTCAGGTTCTTCTCGTGCTGGAGAAAGAAGACTGGATGGCGTTGATCGATTTACAGGATGCGTACTTTTTCATTCCCATTCTGAAGGCACATCGGAAGTATCTGTTTTACTGTGGGGTCTCAACATTACCAGTTTTCAGTTCTTCTGTTTGGTCTTACTTCCGCACCTCGGGTCTACAAACGGTGATGTGGTGGTAGCAGCACATCTCAGAAGGTCTGGAATTCCTATGTTTCCCTACCTGGACGACTGGTTGCTCAAAGCAAAGTCACCAGAGATGGTGTTGCATCATCTGCAGGTAACAACACAGTTGTTGTTCAACTTGGGGCTTTCGATAAATGTACCCAAGTCTCACCTGGTGCCGTCTCAGCGCAACCTGTGCATTGGGACAGTACTGGACACTACTGTAAGTCGTGCCTTCCCGCCTCCACCAAGGATTCAAGACATGCAGGCTATGATTCCACTTTTTCAGAATGGAGCTGCTGTTCCGGTCCTGAAGGTCTTGCGCCTGCTCAGTCTATTTGCTTCCTGCATACGGTTTTTCAACCATGGACGCTTGCATATGAGGTCCCTCTAGTGGTGCCTTCCAGGCTGGGGTTTCATCACAATGGCGATCTCAAGGAGGTGGTGAGAATCTCCAGAGACATTGCAGTGGATCTACGATGGTGGAGTGTTCCGTGCAACCTGTCTCAAGGTAAGCCATTTCACCCTCCCTCTCTGGTGGCCACAGTGATAACAAATGCCTCCACTTTAGGGTGGTGAGTTCATCTTGGAGATCTGGACGTCAAAGGTCTTTGGTCTCCAGAGGAAAGATTGTTTCACATCAATCTTTTGGAATTGCGAGTGATACGTTGGCTCTCAAGGCCTTCCTTCCCTTCGCGGTCACTCAGTTCATGTCTTAGCAGACAACACTACCGCAATGTGGTTTATCAACCAGCAGGGAGGAGTACGGTCATATTTTCTTTGCAGAGAGGTTTTACTACTCTGATCCTGGGTTCAGGATCATCAGATTTGTGTAATTGCAAATCATCTGGCCGGTGGGTTGAATGTGCGTGCGGACAGTCTCAGTCTGCAATATTCTGCCGATCATGGAAAGCGGCTACATCCGGAGGTGGTTCTCCACAGCTTCAGGACGTGGGGGTGTCCTAGGTTGGACCTTTTTGCCACTCACGAGAATGTGCACTGCCCATCATTCTGCAGTCTCCAGTACCCAACGCAGGGGGCGTTGGGGAACTCGTTTTGGTTAGATTGGGGCTCTCAGCTTCTTTACTCATTTCCCTCCATACCCTTGATTCCTCAAGTTCTGAGGAAGATTCGCCAAGACCAATCTCAATTCATATTGATCGCCCCGGATTGGCTGCAAAGGGTGTGGTGCATAAATCTCCTTTTCTTCTCATTGCACCCTCTGCTCCGTCTTCCCTCTCAGGACAGACCTCCTCTCTCAATCGCATGGGCAGGTTCTACACTCCCACCTCCAGAGCCTGCACCTTCATGCCTGATGATTGAATGAGGCACCCTGAGTTCTTTCTCTCTACCAAGGGATGTGGTGGATGTTATTTTATCGTCCGGAAGACACTTCACCAAATCTGTCTGTTCTGGTAGGTGGGCCAAATTAGCGAAATGGTGTGGAGAGATAATCGAACCCTTAAAGGCTCATTTGTCTGATGTTCTGAGTTTCTCTCTTTCCCTAGCTCAACAGGGTTGAGCAGTAGCTACTGGTAAGGACTAGTTATCTCCCTTGTTGTCTTTTTTAATGTTTACTAGATCTACTCTCTTTGTTTAAATCTCCCATAGTTATGAGATATGTTAAGGGTCTTACGAATACGTTTCCTCCCACTCCTTTTATCATGCCTCAGTCTGATTTGAATTTGGTTCTTACATTTTGATGGGTTCACCCTTTGACCCTTTGCATAGTTGCCCTTTAAGTATTCTAGTGTTTAGAACTATATTGTTTGTGTCACTTCCACTTGGAGGGTGAATGAATTGCAGGCTCTCCGTTCTAAGCCACCTTTTACATCATTCCATGTGGATAAGATAGTTCTTAGGACCAGTGCTGCTTTCCTGCCTAAGGTGGTCACTCCTTTCCACTTGGAGCAGTCCATCACCGAACCCACTTTCTATCCTCTCCCTCACCCTTCTAAGGAGGAGGAGAGGCTTCATCGCCTGGACCCCAAGAGGGCAGTCAGCTTCTACTTAGACAGAAACAAGGACTTCAGGTTGGACAATCAACTCTTCATTGGTCATGTGGACTAGATGAAGGGCAAGGCTATCCATAAAAGAATGTTGTCTAGGTGGATTATCTTGTGCATCAATATCTGCTACGCCTTGGCCAAGAAGGAGCCTCCTGAAAGTATTGGTGCTTATTCTACCCGATTTAAGTCTTCTTCGGCTTTGGCTAGAGGTGTCCATGTGGTCGACATCTGCAAGGCGTCAACTTGGGCCTCCCTCCACACCTTTGCAAAGTATTGTTGCTTGGATTTGGATGTGAGAAGAGACAGCCATTTTGCTTGTTCTGTGTTGAGGGATATTTTGGTATAGGCGGGCAGGAACCCTCCTCCGAGAGCGGGACTGCTTGGGGATTCAATTTAAAAGGTCAGGAATCCACGGGCAGATGTATCCATCAGAAGAACCAGTTACTTACCTTCGGTAATGCTTTTTCTGGTGGATACAGTATCTGCCTGTGGATTCCTCACAGATCCACCTGCCCCACCGTTGCCTGTCTACTTATACCGGACATTAATTGATTTATATTTTATGTGATTGACTTGAATCATGGATTTAATTGGTATTCGGAAATGTCTACAATATGGAATTTCCATGTTTGGTTGTGTTTTGTGTACCTTGTATACCTGTGAGAAGTTGTTAGTTAACCTGTTTCACCTCAAAGGCACAGAAAAAATGGGTGGAACTGACATCGGGACGCCGTTAAGGTCTTCTTGTGGCTCTGACGTCACACCCAGTGCCTTTCCATTGTGACATCCTTGTTGACGTGGGAGAGCTGAAGAGAAATGTTTCCGTGTAATGCTGCACATTGGGGTAATTCAAAAGGTGAGGAATCCACAGGCGGATACTGTTTTTACCGGAAAAAGTGTTACTGGAGGTAAGTAACTTGTTCTTTAGATGTAAGAAGTACTTTATGAAGGGATGGGTACGAGGCTATTTTGAATTGCATGAAAGGTGTGAATAGAAGTTTATGAGAACCCTATAAGGGAATTTGGTTACTTAAGGACTTTGACAACCCTATACAAATATCACACTCGTGACAACTTTTTGTCCTTGATAAAGGGGTGGTCCCTCGAAACACGTGTAGGCTGTATCTTTGGACGTTATTAGAAGTTGGTCAATAAAAGATTATGAACTTTGAACTATTCACAATGGAATCCAATTTGGTTCATGGATGTGATATTAAATGTGTGGTATCCAATCTCCTGTGGAGTCTACTTACACAGAAGTACGCGATTGGGGTTTGTTGCTGGAAGTATAGGTGCCGTACAATCATTTCCTTGCTACCCAAGTAAGTTGAGGCCTTCCTTAATGCGTTCAGTGAAGATATTCAGACATTCTAACGAGTCTGCTCAAAAGTAGAGATACATTGGATTGAGAACACCACTTAGTATGCTGTTGGAAACATTTATTTTTTAAGTCAGTGTGACTGCCTTTAAGCTGGGTAGTAATTTTGCCAGCTTTCTATTTACTATGCAGTAGTCTTCAGGCTACACAGATTAGGTAAAATACTTGTAAGCAGTTGCGTAGGAATATCACGAGTAATCGGTCTTGCGCACAATTGTAAATGCTTTGCCATTTTCAAGACAGTGGTTCCCCACCTAATAGACTATCTCTTTCCTGCAGGAGTTGCACTTCCACCCAAAGGCCCTGAAGGACGTGAAGGGCCAGATCGGGGCCCCTATGCCTGGGAAAGTGATAGACATCAAGGTGAAAGAGGGTAGCAAGATCGAGAAGGGACAGTCCCTCTGCGTGCTGAGTGCCATGAAAATGGAGACGGTGGTCAACTCTCCGTTGTCTGGCACCATCAAAAAGATCTATGTGAAGCCGGACATGAACCTGGAAGGGGATGACCTGATTCTGGAGATTGAGTAGACGCCATCCACTCTTCCACTTTGTTACGAAGCAGACCTCCTTTGCACTTTGGCAGAGGGAGTCATGTTTACACCGACATGCTATCCATTGTGCTGAAAGGAGAGATTACATTCTTTGGAGGATTCCTAACCTGTCATGGTTACGTGGAACTGTTGCTAGGGTTGGGGAGTTTGATAACATCCCTTGCGCCGCCTGGGACTTGTGTAAAAAATCAGATGAATCATGGCTCAAGTTTCCATTGTCACAAATGTGTTCATTTGTTTGAACTTGTCCTCCATTTTATGTTGAGTAAATTGTGATCGATGGGATTTGGCTGATGTTGAGTCGTGTCCGTACCACTGGTTGATAAGTTCGACCCTACTGGACAGTTTTTTGAGAAGTGGGTTGAGCAGTGCAACAATGTATTAGATAGAATTATTAAAGCAAATACCTGCCATTGCCTTAACCTGGTTTACATTGTGCAGCTTGGGGCTTCTGTAGATTGTAGTTCCGTATGAGGAGTGCAAGCATCGGCATGCTGTCAAGTGGGGGGTCCTGCTTTATACATAAGATTTTTCTGGTGACCACATACATTATGTAATGCCAATAGGAATAAGTCCTTCGAGCCTCATCTCTTCCCATGCCCGCACAGTCCGTCCTACCGCTGTTTCTTCTTGAATTAATCCACCTTATGCAGCTTAATACAGTAACATGGCTTTTGTTTACAACTCCAGGATGCACTTAATGAAAGCTTACTAATGTGTATATATAGCACCAGCCAAAAAAGGCAAGAGATTAGCTGTTCAAAGGTACAATGACCAATATGTTATAAATTTACCTGGTCAATCTACCAAGTAACCAAACTAGGCTTGTAGATTGAGTGTTGGCCCAAACAAGGACGCAAGATTGGAGGCTAGAAGGGGTCCTTAATTCAGTCTCTCAAATACTCATGAATCCGAAATACTAATAAAGCACTATTTGTAAAAAAAAAAACTCGTGAATGCTCTCGTTCATTTGTAATGTAGTTGGGTTCGACTTTCACAGGTCTAAAGTGAAAAAATTACTTTTCTGGTAAACTTGATGTTTCATAATGCACATACGCAAACGTACCACCAAATGTCTTTTTCGTAGATGAGTTGCTTCCACTGCGGAGGGTCAAAGCAGAAGCATTCTGAGACGCAACATGATAGTTGCAGTATGATCTGGGACTACTGCTTGTGGGATAGAGATGGCTCCTGTTGCCTCTGGGCATAAACCCTAAACCCACCTGGGTTCTCGGACCACCACCAGTGAGGTGGATGAAAAGGACAACCCCCAAAAGAAGGGTGTATGCTTATGTTTGTGTTCTGTTGGGTGTTACATTGTGTATGGTTTACATACAGGAGGTGGTAGGGGTCGGTAATCCTGTCTGCTTTCTGAAGAATCGTTTTTTATTTTTTTTCATTCAAAGCCGAAGGCCGAGGTGAAGAGTACCCAGGGTCTGTGGTTGCATAGGTGAAAGATAAGCTAGATATCCATTCTTATATGACCTTAGAATCGATTTAGCGGTCTGTATATAATGTGGCCTGAGCTGACAACTTTGCAAAGGGTACGTTTTGTTACTAATCATGTGTGTGTAAAAAAAAGTTTCATGGGTTATTTGTGGTTATCCTTTGGTTAGATTTTTTTTTTTATAAAAACCGCGGAGCACTAGGAACAATACCACCCAAGCATTGACCGTTCACTGATAATATCAATAACAGAATTGTATCAACAAGCGTAATGTATGATGCACTGAGTGCATACACTGCGGTGTGCAGCAGGGGATGATCTCAGAGCCTAGATCAAACGCCAGATGCTGTACTCATAACCCATATGAATATAGCCCATTGTCTAATGGCCATGCAATTGAATTTGGCACTTAGGGTCTCTCCTTTAATAAGGCCCAGCAATCAGCTGCTGTGTGGACAAACGCATTGTCATTGCTTTTGACACTGCACAATGAGGGGTTATTTGCTTGGCCTCGCTTTGTGGGGACATAGCCTACTGCACACAGTCTTTGCACTGGCACAGGGCCACATAATCGAGTTTAGCCGGTTCCTGTGCTCAGCCAATATGTGGACATAACCCACTACATGCAACCTTATGCCATGTGCATTTATTCTCATAAATTATTTTCCAGTCTGCACTGGTTACTGGGCAGAGGGTGTGGTCAAAGACCCCAGCGCCCATTTCAACCATTCCTAAATGCCAATATCCTTTGCAATTGTATTAGTCGGAGAATCAGTGATATGAGTGATTATATACTTCGAAATGCTCAAGAGCACTGTTTTGCCTTTCTCCCCAAAAAAGCCCAAGGCATTTCACAGCTGGCCTTATGCCCTGTTCGCTGTTGCGCCACCCCTCCATGCTAATGTCAATTTCTCCCTTTCTGCGCCCTTCAATACATAGCCAGAGCTCTACAGTTGGCGTTCCATTGATTTCCAATTCTGTCATAATGTGCCAGGGAACAATCTCCCCTCTGTTTATGACAGGATTAAAGCCATGCCGAAACATCAGGAAAAACAGGTTGGTAACCAATCCGCATGAGATCTGCCTCTTGTGCTGTGGCTCTACACATAACTCAGTTGTGCATCAGATATGTTCTCATGAGCTCGAAGGCAATCTGAGTCTTGGCGGTAACACTTTGTTGCCGAGACCAAGAAGACGTTGCGGTTGAAGCACTAGTGGTGTTCACGCTCCAGGTTGCGGCCCAGACAGTCACATTCTTGAACTAACTCCCACAAAAAGTCCACATCCCATTCAGTCTTCTGGTAATTTGGAGTCGATGTCCAACCATAAAAAAGAGGAAGTGGGACTGTCTCTATCTACCACTCGAAATCAAGTGAAGGGACATGGTAGCACAGCTTCACAGTCCCTAGAATCCGAACCAGTTCTGCAGCTGACCCCAGCACGACCCAAGTTTCCTGCACTGTTGTCGATCTTGTAGTAGAGGCCTTCATATAGGCCATGCTGCAGATGTTCTGTGCCCTTTGGGCTCCGAATGGTGCACCTTTGGTCCCTAAGGTCCCCAGTTGGACTACTGCCAGTAGATCCAGCCCGGCACAACTGCTCCTTCTGGACCTGTTACTGTGGCTGTACCAACTCCAGTACAGATATCTACATGAGCGTCTAGTTCCACACTGATCTGCTGTGTTCGTGCCAGTGCAGATAAACAATTTGATGCCAACACCATTCTGAGACACTGGGCCGACATCAGACCAATCTCGACTGATGTCATGCTAAGTGATTATAAAAGTGCAACCAGTTATAATTCAACCTGATTTTCCTCCGAGACCTCTGCTTCAACACAGTTATAAGCATATGATCCATGTGGTCCTTGGCTCGGACTCTGACAAAGTCCGAGAGGTACCCTATGTCCTTCAGGACAGTAGGAATCCAACAGGTTGCTTCTACCTCACTATATTGATGATGCACTATATACGGACTTAAAGAACCCCAGTGGGCTAGATACATCCCCTGAAAAACAGTTTAATTCGCCTTGTGCCACGTACTGAGGAAAGCACCTTGTTTACAGTAGTGTTTTGGAGGGCAGCTGAGCCACTAGAACTACAGCTGCCCACCAGTGAGACAAAATCAAATGTGCTGACTCAAATTCTTCAACCACGGCCCACTTCACCGGAGTTACTGCTACCATTCAATGAAGGCCTTACTGATGAACACATAGCTACATAGGCTAAAACATGTTTATAGCTGTTAGTCTACCTGTGGCTTGATGTCATAAACCTGCCCAAGGTGATCAAGACTTTCTTGCAAAACATTTGTTCAAACCTCATGTGAGGTCAACCCAGGTTCCTTTTTTACAAATCTCCTGGACAGGGGATCAAAAAGATTCAATGCTTTTGAAAAGATGTTGTATTCTAATGCCAGTCTAGCATTTAGATTGGTCAAAACAGTTTACTTACTTGGTCACTAAACACATCTTTTGGGACCTGGCCAGTGATATTCTACCAGCAATCCTAGAGGATGAGAGGGTCTCAGGACCTGATTTGCCCAGACTATTCATGATGGCCAGGACTTAACAAAGTACATACTCCGGGTAGGGCGCGACATAATGGACTGTATTGGCAAAACTATTGGCACCAGTGTTGGGCTTAGAAGGCATGCATGGATGAGGACAATCTGGTTTTGGGGTGATGTGAAAGCGAAGCAGTTTCTCCAGCAATTATGGAAATTAAGAGGCTACTTTAGGGGGCTAGCTTATAGGCAGCACCTACCCTCAAAGTCCATCATACAATAGCCCAACACAGTACTTTTGAGACCACGGGTGTGGCACCAGCAGAATTAGTGAGGCTCAGCAGGAACGGCATTCCTCCAGCTCATACTCCTCTAATGCAGGGGCTTCCAACCCCCCTTAATATGACCTCAAGGACCCATGTCAGGCTGGTAGGAGGAAGGATTAAGCATTTCTTCCCTGGCTGGAGATCTATCATGTTGGGAAGTGAGTCTCACAAATTGTAGAAAAGGGCTATCCCCTACCTTTTACTTCTACCCCATCCAATCTTCCTCCCCCACCAGAACACACTTTGAAATAACATTCCGAAATCCTGATACAGTAGGTCAATCTTTTTTTTCATTTGTGCCACTGAGTGGGTACCAGATCCAGAGAACGGGACAAGATGTTGCTCCCCCCCATTTCTTTTTCCCTAAGAACGATGGAGTGCTCTAGCCTCTTCTAGACCTTTACACTTTGAATGCCATTCTAGAAAAGATGCTCAAGAATTCACAGGAGATTGGATGATAACATTTGACATGCAGGACACATTTCTATAAATCCTTCCTATAGCCCTGACAGGCCTTACCTGCCCTTCAGGGTGGACCAAGACCACTTTAAGTTTGCAGTGCTCCCTTCCGGGCATATCTCTGCCCCTCAGTGTTGACAAAAGTTATGGTAGTGGACACTTTCCATCTTTGGAGTTCTAGGCATGCATTCCCGATGACTGGCTGCTGTGAAGGCAGGCTTGCTGTTATCACTTGTAGACCACCTCCAGATGATAGCTACACTCCTTGGGATTCAGTAACAACGAGCCAAAGTCACTCCTGAACCCCACGTAAAGGATCATGTTTATCAGGGCAGTCCTTGATATTTGCCATTCAAGTCCTTTTGTCTGCCTCAACAATCGTGGCATATACAGGATATGAGCCTCATGTTTCGGGATCAGGGTTGGGTCTTGGGCAGGTGGCTCTGAGGCTTCTTGGTCTATTGCTCGCTTGCATCCTTCTCATTTCAAATGCTAGGTGGCACATGCTAGATCTGCAGTTGACCTAATGCCCCAATAAAATAGGCCCAGCATCTGGCTTGCCTTTCCGACCCCATCCAGATCTTGAAGGAGACTGTCCTGGGGTCTGCAGTGGTGGGTGCTGGATGCTAGTCTGACCTGTGGTAGGCCAATCTCCCTTCCCCACATTTATGGGAAATGTGTCATTGCTTGGCTGGTGAGGTCATCTGGGAGAGCTGGAGATCAGAGGTATCTGGTCTCCAATGATGTGCCAGATCCATGTCAGTCTGTTGGAGCTTCAAGGAATGCATCCGACCCTGAAAGCCTTCCTGCTATCCATCAGAGGGAGGATGGTGCATGTCCTCATAAACAGCCATGTGATACTGCATCAAATAGGGCGGAATGGGGTGCTGGAATTCTGTGACAGGAAGATGTCTCTGGAGATAAATGGACTAGCAGAACATCTTTCTGCTCGCCGACCACCTAGCGCCTTGATACTCAAAGTACGGTCCTCCTGACATTTACATGCAGTCCCTGGTCAAGAGCAGCACTGGGCTAATGTTTACGTGACTCAGCACAAACATAAAGATCATTACCAGTGCATTGAAGATATTTTTTTAAAGTGATAGTTTTCAAACAGGATTTGAGAAACATTCATTGTTCCCCTACACCCTTATAACTATGCCAATAATGTAAGGAGAGGTAAGTCAGTTGTCATGTGCGGGGGATGCGGTTTCTATTGTACATGAACAACATATAGTTTATTAAATCAAACACTGGAGAAGGCTTTGTACAGCACACATCCTTAAGTCATGTATTTCGAGGTCCATATGTGCTAATGAAGGAAAAGTTCAATAAAATAATTACCTAGAATCGCACAGTTTGGTTAAGTGGAGAAGCTGGGATTGATCCCAAATTGTTGGTTTCACATTGTGCAATTCAGATACTAGATGTATATGCCTAGTTTCCCTTACACCCACCTTACCACAAACACCTCCCCAAACACAGACCGCCACCTTGCTGGTATCAATGCGGCCTCGTCATATCACAGACCAAATTTGTGGCCCCTGGGAAAATGTTTGTGAGTACTCATGACCTAGCGGGTCTCTCAATGCAAGGGCAGATTGATTGAGCAGGCATTACCTGGCAGACACCAAATGATGTCTCCAGCACAAAGTGTTTCAAGACTTAAGTCAGTGCCAAACACATTGGGTAGACCTATTCACCACCATGAAGAACAAATAGTGTCTGCACTGAAGTGTCCATTAACCCCTTCAGTGCCCGCCCCTTTCCCCGCCCTGTGCCGGCCGTTGCATTAGCGGGCGGGGTCTATGACGAGCTGGACTCGTCATGGGCACAGCGCTACCGCGGCCCATGACGAGTCCAGCTCGTCATGGGCACTGAAGAGGTTAAGGCATTCTCTGAAAGTCTCTGACTGGAATGGAACAAGGGGCTCTCCTAGACATTCAAACCAATTTCTGGCACCCCCTTGAGTTCCTAAGAAGTTCAAGTCAAACCAGGCCCCAATCATATGCCTTTCGATCCAGCTACCTCTTTGTAAGGATCTCCTATCTCAACAACAGGGGAGGTCTTGCACCTCAGTCTCTGCAAACTACACCTCAGTGTGTGGAGATTAAGAGGCAGCATTTATATGCATTTGATCTGCGGCCACAGTAGCTCAACACCCTTAAAGTCACTTTGTGCTGAGAGATCTTTGTTGGCTGGTGTGATGCTCATTATTTTGACCCTCTGCAGGCTATGCTTTCAGATGTCTTGTTTGTGTTATCGTTGGCCAAACAGTACCTTGCAGTGGTAGGGTGACCAGACGTCCTGGATTTCCCTGCACAGTCCCAGTTTTTTGATAACTGACCCTGGAGTGTTCTCCATTTTAAATACATGTTCTGTTTTTTGGGACAAAGGCAAAGATCTCCTGCAAAGCAGAATTGAAACGTATGTTCTTATTTCTACAGGTGCCTCTGAAATCTGACACATTCTAAAAAAAGTAATAACGGTCGAATAAGCTCAGCTAAAGGAGCCATGTATAGATTGAACAATGTAGGGCTCAAAGCGGAGCTTCTTGCTTCATTGACTTGGCAGAAGACGTAAAAGGTGGCCAATGAACGTATTGGGAATGATCCGATAGGAAGAACTTATGCAATGCCAAGGCAGAACTGCATATGCCACAATAGCCATACATTGTAACACTGTCTGAGATACAGTGTTCAATGCATCCAAGAGATCTAATACCATTAGAGCTGATTTGTCCTGCTCTGAACTCAGTTTTCTAAACTGTGTTTTCTAACAGAGCAAACTCTGGTGCTATGACAAGGTCTAAATCCCGACTGGGAACTATGTAAAAGATTGTTATATTCCAAATAATACATAATCTTTTGGTTCGCCAGTTTGTCCAACATTTCAGAAAAGGCTAGTAGGTCGAAATTACCCAAGCCCTCAGGGTCAGCTGAAGGGTCCTTTAATATTGTAATCAGTTGTGCATGTTTGCAACTTATTGGTACTAAGGCTTGTTGTAGTAATGATTAAATAGGCCATTTAAAACCAGATTTAAAATGTGACTTGGCTTGGCAAAGATTGTCAGGGGGCAGGGATCTAAAGGAGAGTCAGAATGGCAGTCTGTAATGGCATTAGCCAATATTTCTAGGGATATTCTTTTGAAGGAACCCTGGATGCAGCAACAACTGCCTGCTCTCGACACCGAGCAACACCCAAGGCCCGATCTCTTGCCAACACTGCCACTGCACGTTCACCCACCTCCGGACCCCAGCAGTAGCCCACAGCGCGCACAAACCACTGAACTGCATCCTCCTCAACGTGAGCTCCCTGAACAGACATGCCATAGAAATCTTGGACCTCCTCAACACTCACACGACAGACGTCGCCTTCCTCACAGAGACCTGGACCAATGCCAGCTCCGCACCCTAATCGCAACCACCATCATCGACAGATACAAGATCCTGAGAAAAGACAACCCCACCCGCCCAGGAGGAGGCATCTCCATCATCCACATAAATTACCTCCGCATGACAACCACCGACACGGACGATGCCTCGCCCACCATGGAACATCTCCATTTCCAGATCAACCCTAAAACAACTCTCTGCAGAATCCTCGTCTACAGACCACCTGGACCCCGCACTCCATTCTTCAACATCATCGATGACCTTATCGCACCCCACACCCTCGCTTCCACAGACTACACACTACTCAGACCTAAACATCCACCTGGACAACCATGATGACCCCAACACCTCCGCCCTCCTTGAGAACCTCACCAACATAGGACTGAAGCAACTTGTCTCCGCCCCTACTCACACAGCAGGACACACTTCTATTTTAGCAAACCCACTGCACACAAGCACACCGCTGCCTCCCACACAGTTGCTGGAACAAAGTCACAGAAGAACACCTCACATCCCCCCTCACCAGCACTCTACCCCCAACTATGCCAGACTCTAACACCGCAGCAAGCAATCTCCACCGATGGATCACCAACTGCACCAACGCACTCTTCCTCCCCCCCCCCCCCCCCCAAAAGGCTACAGTACGACACAACAAGAAAGCAAGCTGGTTCACCATGGCAGTCTAAGGATCCAAGCACTCCTGCCGACTACTTGAGAAGACTTTGAGAAACAGCAAAACCCCAGAAACGCGCACTGCCTACAGAACAGCCAACACAGCAGATGACCAACTCAAAGTCACAAAGAAGAACTTCCTCCAAGACCGAATCCTCTCCAACACCCACAACTCCAAGGAACTCTTCTTCATCATACAGGATTTTGCCAAACCCGGCATCGAAACAGATGTCCGACCCACCTGTGCAACACTCACTCCTTCTTTCACCTCAAGATCAAGACGCTCTGCGACAACTTCAACAACAAAGAACTCTACACCACCTCGACTCCCACCCCCAGTGACACCATCCAACAGACCCTACTCACCTGGACTCCGCTCACGACAAAGACACCTTAAAGACCATGAAGGGCATCCACTCCGGAGCACCCTCAGACCCCTCTCCACCCCACATCTTCCATAGGGCTGCCACAGCCATCGCACCTAACCTACGCGCACGATCATCTGCTCACTTGAGACAGCCGCATTCCCCAACAACTGTAAGCATACCGAAGTCAACACCCTCCTCAAGAAACCCTCCGCAGACCCGACGGACCTCAAGAACTTCAGGTTCATCTCGCTGCTTCCTTTCGCAGCCAAGGTCATCGAAAAGGCCGTCAACACCCAGCTAGCATACTTCATCGAAGCCAATAACGTACTAGACTTATCCCAATCTGTATTCCGCAGCAAGCACAGCACAAGTCTGCCCTCCTTGCTGTCACTGATGATATCTGCGCCCCCCTCTACCAGGGCCAAACGGCAGCCCTCCTCTTCCTGGACCGATCGGCAGTCTTCAACAATCTCCCACCGCATACTAGCCACCAGACTCTTTGACACCGGCATCCGAGGAAAGACCCTAGACTGGATACGCTCATTCCTCACAGGCAGAACAGAGAGTCAGACTCCCGCCCTACGTTTCAGAACTGACCGAGACCAGATGCGGAGTACCCCAAGGATCCTCCCTCAGCCTCACCCTCTTCAACATCTACATGATCCCCTCTCTACCATCATCAGAAATCCCAGACTCAACATGGTCTCCTATGCCGATGACACCAAGCTCATCCTCTCCCTCACCAAGGAACCCAACATCACCAGGCACAACTTCCAAGAAAGGATGAAAGCCATTGCAACCTGTATGAAGAACAGCTGCCTGAAACTTAACTTAGAGGTAACAGAAGTTCTCCTCAGCTCCCAACCTCAGCTTGGAACAACACCTGGTGGCCCCCCGCCCTCAGAAACCTACTCACCCTGACAGACCATGTACTTAACCCTGGCCTCATACTGGACTCATCGCTCACTATGAATCGCCAGATCAACACCGTCTCCTCAGCCTGCTTCAACACCCTCCGTAAAACATTCAAATGGTTTCCCTCCAAATCCATAAAAAGTCACACGCCCTCATCACCAGTAGACTAGACTACAGCCGCGCCCTTTATGGCGGAATAAAAAAAACTCCTCTGCAAGCTCCAGACCCTCTAGAACGCTAGATTAATCCTCGACATTCCTAGGCCCAACCATATCACCCAACACCCCAGAGATGTCCATTGGCTCCTCGTTGAAAGAAGGATAACTTGCAAGCTGCTGACGCATGTGTACAAGGCCCTCCACAACATTGAACAACAATACCTCGACAACTGTCTCTCCTTCCACGCCCCCAACAGAAACTTCCATTCAGCCAACCTCTCCCTGGCCACCATCCCACGCTTCTACAGGAACAGAGTGGGTGGAAAGTCCTTCTGCTATCTCCGTCAACTCCTTGAACGACCTCCCCCTTTACCTCCGGCAAAGCCCTACACTGTTCCAGTTCAGGAAAGACATCAAGACATGGCTCATCAGATGACCCCAGCGGATCTACACCCTCCCCCCAGCGCCTTGACACCCTAACGGGTGAGTAGTGCGCTTTACAAACCCCTGATTGATTAACCTGCACCTGGTCTACACTTCTCTTTAAGGGGTAATCTGAGCCAGTGACATTAGTTTCATCTTCACAGAAATAAGCATTGATATTTTCTAACTTCTCATAAAAGTAGAGAGAAAGGTTTTCACATAGTTTAGAGGAAGGAAAAATATGCTGAGTATACAGGCTTTAAGAGCCATGAGAGATTGAATAATTTTAGAAATTTCTTTAGAGATATTAGATTTTGAGGCAAATTGTTCAGAACAAAAATCAGTTTGAACTCTCCGAGTGGCTGGATAGTCGACCTTTAAAACTACCTCGCACATCTCCTTGCTAGAAGCATGTTTTTCCTCCAGAAACGTTCTAAGGGTTAACATTTGTTTTTTCTGCCAACACCCTATTGAACCAAGGAGCAGAAAGACTTGGTCTGGCTGACACTTTGCATCTAACCAGAGCAATAGTTTCTGTTGCAGCCAATTACGAATTGAATTAGCATTCTGAGCTAGATTCCCTTTAAGTAACGAGGAGCCTTTAGAAAGATCATTAGATAAATTGGTCTCATTCACCTTATGCCAAGGGCGTGATCCATGGCTTATCCAAGAGGTCCCTAATATGAAAAGGGACAAATAAATAGACCAAATAATGGTCAGTCCAAGAGTGGGGCTCGTACCCTGTCTGTAAATCTGAGAGATTAGTGAATATTAGTTCTAGAGTATGACCAGACACATGTGTAGGCTGTTAGACCTGACTGCATTAGGGTAGTCTTCCCTCAAAGTTTTTGCCTGCTTGCCCCCTATTTTGTTGGATTTTTACTTCTGTTGACCTTATGACTCTGTGCACTTTACCACTGCTAACCAGTGCTGAAGTGCTTGTGCTCGTTCCCCTAAAAATGGCTTGATTGGCATACCCCTAATTCGCATATTTAATTTAGCTATAAATCCCTAGTAGAGTACTCTTCGTTTGCCCAAGGCCTGTACATTAAATACTACTAGTGGGCTTGCAGCACAGATTGGCCACCTACTTAAGTAGCACTTCTAAACATGTATCAGGCCTTCCATTACGGAGCCTGTGTGCCCAGTTTTAAACTGCTATGTCGACCTGGCAAGTTAAACCTTTTTCCAGGCCCAAACCTTACTTTTTAATGCATACAAGTCACCGCTAGGGTAGGCCCTGAACAGCCAAGAGGGCAGGGTGCTATGTATCTAAAAAGCAGGACATGTACTTTTAAGTTGTACATGTCTTGGTAGTGGAAGAACTTACATTTTTCACTACTGCAAGACCTATCTCATGAATAACATTGGGTTTACCTTATTACATTTTATGAGCGTAATTTCCAAATGCGAAGATAGAACTGGATCATGTTTGGTGTCTCTGAAATCCTAATTTTAAATCCTAATTCATTGTGAAGTCGTATTTTAAATTGCAATTCTGAAAATGCCACTTTAAAAAAGTTGGGTTTTTCTAATTTTAGCCATTTGGTGCCTACTTGCCTGTCTCTGATCACATGTCTGGGGTGGGTGACAGCTGGGCTTTGTGTATTCGCCCTATACAACCACAAACAATGGGAGCCTAGGTGTGACTTGATGAGCCATCATAGCAGGATCGGAGGGGAGGAGCTGGACCCAGCCTTACTTACACCAGAATAGGCTGTCTCCAGTCCCCAACACAAAGGGCTGCATACCCCCTGTGGTGAGTCTTGAGCAAGGACATGAAAGGCAGGACATCTGTGCACTTGAAAGGCATCTCTTTGAAGTTCCCGTCCACTTTAAAAGCACCACTGGGTAGAAGTACTGGCCTTTTCGCACCACAGCTTTGAGTACACTTCTGAACCTGTGGATATTCTGCCAGGAAGAAGGATGTCTGTGCTACTGAGGGACTGCTGCTCTGCTGGACTGCTGTCTTGTCATGTTGACCTGCTGCCTTCGGCCTTCCTTTACTGCATGAGAAGGACTGTACCTTGAAGAGCTAGTTGGCTGGCCTCATGACCTGAAGCCCCGGGGCAAAACAGGCTTCCCACAACCTTGCATCTGCACCTGGACTCCACCATGTGTGAGTCTTCAATAAATCAATAGTCATTTGTAGAGCACGCAGCTACCTCAGAAGAGGTATCCTGGCACTAGTAGCAGACTAACAGCCTTCCACGCCAATTGGTGCTACCCCAGTCCTGGGCCCTTGGAAGTGGGCCTAAGGTGCTTGCCAACGGAATTGACGCATCTTCTCTGCTCAGCGGCACATCCTCAAGCCGAACCAACGCATCTCCTTGGCTGATGCGTATTCTTGAATAGAACTGATGCATTGCTGCTGCTGTGTGGATTGGCCCAAGCACAGAAGGTCTGCATCAACCCTGCATCTTCAGACACAATGCATCGCCAAGGGCATGGCACCCCTCCAACCCAGGTCCTCGCATCCCTCATCAACGGCAGCTCGATGCCAACCTGTGCAGTGCAGCTTCGCAGCTCTTTGGAACCGATGCATTGCCTCATCTGTACGCCGCATCCTTGATGCCCATGCATTGTATCGCAAGCCCCATCGACAGGTTTCTCGACGATCAGGCACAAGACCTAACACAGCAGCCTCGTTGGTGCTTTGTGCGGCGATTTTAACAAACAAAATGTGAAATGTAATATCTCCGGTTTCCCTGACTGTATTTTTGCCTGTTTTCATTCATTAAAATACCATCTGTTTTGCTAAACCTGGTGTGGGGCCTTTTTTTGTGGTGTTTTCACTGTTTTTGCTGTTTGGAGTGTTGAACAAATTCTTTAAACATTGTTTTCATATTAAGTCTGACTGCTCTGTGCCAAGCTACCAGAGGGTGAGCACAGGTTAATTCAAGGTTTGTGACTTTACTGGACTTAGGATTCTTGTTACTGCTTGACCAGGGTTCACACCCCAGTCAACCAGAAACCCTAATTTCTAACATGGGCCCTGTGACTTTTTTCCACCAAATTTACAGAAACAATGCCTCAATAATTTGAACTGAGCCAGACCTTGAACTTAATTCGACATTAATATTAATGCTTGGGGAGAAAGAGTGCATTAATTAGGCATGCCTCGAAGATGGTTTGCTGGGGAGAGACCCCCAAGGTTCCACTTTTGGCAGCCAAAAGCAATTGCTTACTCTTTCTTCAACCCTAGCCGTCTTAGATGTAATATAGATCACCTCATAGCAATAAGGCAAGAGACTGCACTAAAAACATTTCATGCTTGCCTACAAGACTTCGTGCCATTACAAGCTTTTATTTAATCCACCCTACGTTAAAACATATTTTGCCAATACTTTGTGAATAGTTTGACGGTTCACAACTACGCATGCCAACAGGAGTGCTTTGATTGCCTGGCGGCACCCTGTGGAGTAAGTTGTCTGCCTTTTTAAGCAACAGGACACAGTTCCTGTGGTGTGAAAATGAATGAGGAAAGCAATGAAAGGGGACATGGTAGAGGTACCCCGACCCCATGGCTGGAATATAGCGGTTTTTGAGGAACCCCTGATGTGTATAATATGTGGCAAAACATGTTTTTCTTTTCTATGAGCGATATTTGCGAATTCAGCTCGGCCGCCCAGGGCAACATCGCAACAAATTTGCGAATATCACCAAAAATAAAAAAATGAAAAATACATTCAGACTCACTCATTCAGAGATGCACTCACTCTTACACCCACTCGCAGACCTACTCACACATGTGCCAATTCACACTCACTCAGACTCGTGCACACACACCCACCCACTCATTGACTCATACGCCCACTCAGTTATGCACCCACTCAGACTCACTTAGAGACTTGCGCACCTGCTCATACACCTACACAGCGATGTATGCACCCACTCAGACTCATTCAGACACGCTTGCACCCACTTAGAGCCACTCAGTTATGTACCCTCTCACAGACCCACTTAGAGACTTGCACAACCACTCACAAGTCTCCCACCCATACTGCAACTCATAAACCTATTTACAAAAGCATAGAGCCGCTCATTCACCCAGTCAGACGGAGACAGTGGCACTTACATATCCACTAACTCACCTATACAACAGTTATATATCCATCACTAACAGAGCCAGTTGCGCACAAAGTTACACATCCCAAGAGTCAGTAACACTGCCAGTAAGCAATCCATACAGCCCCTTACATATGCCTTTACAAACCCATGGAGTTACTATGAGAGCCAGTGACATAGTTACTTACTCATATATGTACTCAAGTACTGACTCAACAAAATCACTGATCCAGACAAGTAGCCCTTTAAAAATGTCTCTGCTACACAAGTGTCTATGTGTGCTGTTTTACTGCCAGGTTGACTTGACATATAAAACCCCTTTTCCAAGCCTTAAACTCCCCTTTTCCTGCACATAAGTCACTCCTAAGGTAGGTTGTAGGTAGGTCATAGGGCAGGGAGGTATGTGCTTAAAAGGTAAGATATGTACTTTGAAGTCTCAGTGAGTTAAATTCACACATACAGAGGAGAGCCATTTGCTCTGTTATACATCCTATCTCCCACCCATAATACAGCTCACATACCTATTTACAAACGCATAGAGCCACTCGCTCACAGTCAGACAGCAAGTGAGGCACTTTGACATTCACTCACACGATACTTATGTATCCAGCAGTAACTGAGCCAGTTACATACCCTAATGCTCAGTAGCAAAGCCAATAAGCTATTTATACATGCAGTTGCATACAGATTTACAGACCCAAAGTTACTATGAGAGCCAGTGACACAGCGACATAGTTACTTAGACATCCAGTCACACATCTCCAGGGGAAATCATAAACTCACTTAGATATGTACTCAAGTACTGACACTCCTAGTCACCCATCCAGAGAAATAGCTCTTTAAACATGTCTCAGCCCTGCTACTGCCGCATCTTCATGTGCAGTTTTACTGCCAAGTTCAGTTGGCATTTAAAACCTCTTTGCCAATCCCTGAACTCCCCTTTTAATACATATGTAACCCCTAATGTAGGTTTAGGTAGGCCACAGGACAGGGTGCTATGTTCTTAGAAGTAAGACATGTAGTTTGACAGGGAGTAGAGCTGTTAACTTTTTGTAACTTTGGAATGGTATGAAACACTAATCAAAGAATTATGTAGGAATTTTCTTGCTTGAAGTATGGAACAAAAAATGTATACTGTATTTGGTTTTCAGATATCTACTTGTGTTCAAAGAGAAGAATTTAAGATGACAAAAAAGGAACAGAGGAGAAAAGAACAAAAAACTACTACCTGCAAAAGAGAGAAGAAAAAAGGAGATGATTGACAATGTAGTGAGGAAAAACATCTGCTAGTAAGAGAACCAAGGAGTTTCTTAAGAGTATGTAAAATGTGGAAAATTATATATGCATAAAGAAGCTTTAATAAATCAGAAATGAAAAGCAGTAACTTATGCTCAAGTGGAAATTTTTTTAAAAAAACAACTCATCTGACAGCAAGGCAGAAACAGTACAAAGACATAAGAATGCTTAAATAAGTAGGGTAATACAAAATTTGGATTTGGTAAAAACAAAATATAAAAAGCAGTGTTAGAGAAGAACAGCAGCCTACAAGCAAAAAAATTAACAAAGTGTAGTAGATAAAGCATTTGCCTTGAAGCGTAAACTATTTATCTTAAAAGTAAACTGAATGACAACATCTGATAAAACAGTGTTCCAGATGAAGAGGAAAAGCCAGAAAAAAAGTCTTCTTAATAGAAATAAATTTAGTAAAATCGTCAGTGGCGAATGGAAGCATACTTCCAGTACTGAGCCTTTCCTTAATTAAAAAAAGTTACTTTCAAGAGAACACATTAGTGGATGCAGTCGAAACAAATCAATGGTATGAGATGAAGAATGGTACTCCCATTCCAAAAGGGGAGATGCTTAAGTGGTAGCTGAAGAGGTACAGGGAGGCCGTAGACAGGCCCCTGTGTATATATATATATATATATATATATATATATATATGGAGTTGTAGCACTTTTTCCAGTGTTCAACAGGAATCAATTCATATATTGAGGGCTTTCGAACGTAAGTTTCCAAGCAAAAGTCTGAAACCGAAATTTGGTATTTTGCAAGGATTAGATCCTCATATTCACATAGTTTTATGGATAAAAGATGCACCGAAATTTGGAATTGACATTAAAGAGGCTTCACTCTCTTTCATAGAACAGTATGTGACCTGCTCCATCCCGAAAGACCGTGGGGGAAAAAGGCCAGAGACAAGTTCTGCAGTTTCAAACACATAGATGTGGAAAGTAGTGTTATAAAAAATACAGATTCAAAGGAAATGTTTTCACAAGATGTCGGTTTGGATGTCCACAACCTGCCATTTCCCAAGGAAGAGTGAACAGCTTTTTTATCTGCAGTCAGACTTACACTGACCTGAAAATCACAGAAAAAACGCATACAACCTCAGAAGGACAGAGCCTCCAAGTATATCAATGGTTGTAACCCTGTGATTATCAAAATGTGGAATGCAAATATGGATATGCAATTTGTTGCAGACAACTCCATCCCAGTTTCTCGTTATGTCTCTTCATATATACACAAAACCTGAGAAGACGGAGCTGAAGGTAATGTAGGAGATTCCAGCAGAAAAATCAAATAAAAAAATGTGTACAGCTTCTGCTTGAAAATACTTTCCTGTAGATAGACGGGATCCTATGAGTGCTGTGGATCGGTTGAGCTCGGCCAGTTTGTTCTGGAAAGTAAAGGGTAATTGTTTGGGTAAGTCTAGGCCTAGCAAGCATGCAAAATAGTGTATTTCCCAGAAATTCTATACCTAGCAGAGTGCGACCTGGAAAGTACAGACATTATGGAAATAAATATGTTAGACACATACTACCCAAGAAGTAGTCCACATCTAGACAAAATGTGCCTTTATGAAGTACTTCAACACTACAGATATAGAAGTATTGTAACAGAAAACAGAAGAAGGGAAATATGCATTAGTTGGATGTGACGGTTGTGTGGTCAGACACGCAAAAGGAAGTCTAATTAACCATATGAAACTTAGTTGCCAAACTCCAGTCAAAAGAGTTTTTTTATTCGGCACTTCTACAACTCTTCAGCCTTTGGCATGCTGGATTGGAATTACTTGGAGGAAATGACTTCTGCGTAGATTCCTTCAACCCTGTGAAAGACTGTGTTCAGTCTTCCCAAACTATTTGCAAATGTTAAATCATGAGATTAAACAGGAAGAAACAATTGCTGCTGAGGTAGCTTAGGGGAGTTCTTAAAGCAGCCAAAGTTTTGGACCACTGAGTCAAGAACCTCTTGGGCAATCAATTAATGAAAATAAAGATAAAATAGCCATGAATGAGGTGGAAAGTGCTATGGAACAAGCACAATAGGAAAGTGTGGATTTGGCACAGTTAGTTTGACAACGGAACAACAGAAAGAAATTCATATGGAGGTAAAAGAGAAAATAAAGCATCTGAAAGAAACACGTTGGTGTTAGATTCCTTACCTTAGAATATTCCCAGGCGTCAGACTGGATCCGGAAAGTTTTCGCTAGCAGTACCTCTGCGCGTCAGTAGATGGTGTCATGCGGCTCTGCGTCCGTCGCTGGCGTCGTATGTGCAGAGATGACGTCACGGAGACTACTTGCGCGCTGACGTCGGTTCTTTCTATTTCCGCGCCAGTAAGAGCAGATCCGGTTAGAGCACGTACCTAGTCACTTTTTGACTGTCTTTTTGAGAATTTTGTCTCCTGTAAGTATGAGTCTACTCTGGTGCACGTAGGGATGCCTGGTTTTAAGTCTTGTGGGGCCTGCCGTCGCAATATGCCAGTGGCGGACCCCCACGACGTCTGTCTCTACTGCCTGGAAAGTGACCACGACTCCCAGTCCTGTATGGACTGTCTGGCCATGGCCCCGAAGGCCTTGAGGGAGCGGCGCCGGAAGCTGCTGGAGGTCCGGCACTCGTCAAAGCTCCGTTCACAGTCCAGGGGCCGCTCTAGTGAACGCTTACGTGGGCCACCATCATCGTTCCTCGGGCTCCAAGTGTTCACCCTCGGATTCGGGTAAGAGACGACACAAAAAGAAGTCAAAGAAGCGTTGTTGCTCTCTGACGTCCCCCCGTCGCTCCCCAGATGCGGACGAGGGGGACAGGGGTTCTGCCCCTGCGGCTCCTTCGGAGCCCGGGAGTCCCACAGCTTACCCACCTTATCCGGGTCTGTCGGCGACTCCCGCACAGGTGCAAGAATTTCTTGCTACCATGGACCGCTTGTTTAGGCCTCGGGCACCCGCCGGCGCGCCCTTGGGCCCTGCGGTCCTGTGTCAGGATCCTGTCGAGCCGTCGGTGGCGGCTCCGGCGCCACATGATCCTGCACCGCTGGCTCCAGCCACGCGCCACAAGGTCCCCCGCTGCCGGCTCCGGCCCCAGCGCTACCTTCGGCTTCGGCTCCGCCTCCGGTGCCGCAGTAGATCCCATGTGTTCCATCCCTGCCCAGGTTCCAGGACAATTTTGTCCCTACCTAGGGATCCGCATTGGGACATGGCGCCGGTTCTGGCCCGTCCAGCGCCATTCCCGGTGCCGTTTGTTCCTTCCCCAGTCCCTGCCCTGCTGCCGCAGTCTGTACCACATAAGACGGAGGTAGAGGATGACTGGGAGGGGTCTGAGGAACCTCTTGCTCATCAGTGTGACTCTGAGCAGGACTGGGCGGACGAGTTAGAGGAGGCCGGCAGACTTGATGTCTCCTCTGACCCAGGGTTTGCCTCTCCTCTGCCTGCCATGGAGGAGGGCGCTTCTTACACGGTGGTGCTCTGTCGGGCAGCTGAGGTCCTCAACCTTGATCTCCCTACGGTGGCCCTAAAAACGAATCTCCTCACTGAGGTGCTCCAGACGGCGTCCACTTCGTCGGCATGCCCCTGCTGCCATTTAATGACGCCCTCACTGACGTCTTACTGGGCACTTGGTCGCGTCCAGCCACAGGGGCCCCTGTGGGTAAGAATGTCGCCAGGCGTCATCGCCCGGCACCGGGTGACCCTTCCTTTCTGACCACTCATCCTACGCCCGAGAGCCTGGTCATCCAAGCTTCGATGTCCCAGAGTGCCTTTCCCACGGTTCCGCCGGGCGATGCTGGAGCAGTTCGGCAAGCGGTTGTTCTCTTCGGCCAGTTTAGGGCTGCGGTCGGTGAACACCACCTGCCTATTGGGCCGCTATTCCCACGTGGTGTGGGATACAGTTGCACAGGTGTTGCCTCAGTGTCCTGAAGAGACCCAAGCTGTGCTGTCCCAAGCTGTTGCTGAGGGTAAAGATGCAGCTAAATTCGTCATTCGGTGTGGTTTGGACACCGCGGACTCACTAGGTAGAGCAATTGCTACGACTGTGGCACTTCGTCGCCACGCCTGGTTGAGATCTGCCTGGTTCTCGCCAGATGTCCAAAGCTCACTCATGGACATGCCCTTTGATGGCACTCGCCTGTTTGGCGATAAAGCCGACAGTGGGCTGGAGCGTTTTAAGGACTCGCGGGCCATAGCCAAGTCCTTAGATCTTTCCACAAAAAGCCCAGCCACTCCTGGTTTTCGTTCCTTTCGTGGCCACGGCAGGGGCGCCCAGGCACTTTCCTTCAGCAAACCTGTGCAGACCCAGCCTCAGCGCGGACGCGTTTTCCGCAGGGGCGGGTCTGTGAATCAGCGTGGGGGTCAGTCCACCTCCGCCCCGCTGCTTCTACCTCCAAACCTTCCTAATCCGAGCTTTAATGGGGCACCCCACGCCAGTGGGTGGCAGGATCCACCATCACCTCCCCCACTGGCACGCTCTCACATCGGACAAGTGGGTGTTGCAGATCATCCGCAAGGGTTACTCCCTTCCCTTTCAGTCCACCCCTCCAGCCATGCCACTTTAGTACCACCGCATGTTGGGGGAACACTTGGTACTCCTCCAGCAGGAAGTTACAGCCCTCTTGGCCAAGGGGGCCATTGAGTGCGTTCCTGGGCCAGAAATAGGGAGTTATTGTTATTCCCACTACTTTCTGGTCCCCCAGAAGGACAAGGGGGGTCTGCGTCCCATCTTGGACCTCCGGAACGTCAACCGCTTCCTCCGAAAGGATAAGTTCAAGATGTTGACTTTGGCTCAGGTCTTGTCCGCTCTCGATCCAGGAGACTGGATGGTAGCGTTAGACTTGCAGGACGCCTATTTTCATGTTCCCGTCCTGCAGGCTCAGCGGCGTTACCTGTGGTTCGTGGTGGGCCACGAGCAATTTCAGTTTACTGTGCTCCCCTTTGGACTTGCCAGCACCCCTCAGGTGTTCATGAAAGTGATGGCGGTGGTCGCAGTTCATCTGCGCAGATCAGGGGTCTCCCCCTATCTAGGCAACTGGTTGTTGAAGGCGGGCTTGCCCCAAACAGTAGTCTCCCACCTCCAGGCTACGGCCGTCCTCTGCATTTGCTGGGGTTTTCCATCAATGTGCCGAAGTCGCACCTGAGTCCCTCTCAGAAGCTCCAATTCATCGGAGCGATTCTGGATTCGGCGCAGTTCCGGGTCTATCCTCCCGAACAGCGGATCCGGTTTATTCAGGCTATGATTCTGATCTTTCAGCTTCTATCCCGGTTTTCAGTAAGGATGATCCTCTGACTCCTGGGCCTGATGGCCTCCTGCATCCTAGCTAGTGCCACATGCCAGATGGCATATGCGGGCTCTGCAGTGGGACCTGAAGTTTCAGTGGGCACAGCATCGGGGCAACCTGTCCATTCACGTCCAGATCTCGGAGAGCACTGCACGTCAATTGCAGTGGTGACTCACGAATCGCGATTGGGTTAATGGCAGATCCCTCTCCCTTCCCCAACCTGAGTTCACAGTGGTGACGGATGCGTCCCTCCTGGGATGGGGTGGCCACATGGGAGAGGCAGAGATCAGGGGGCTGGAGCTGCGGGCGATCCGACTTTCTCTGAAAGCCTTACTTCCCTCTGTCCGGGGACAGGTAGTGCAGATGTTCACAGACAACACCACTGCCATGTGGTATTGCAACAAACAGGGCGGGGTGGAGTCGTGGACCCTTTGTCAGGAGGCTCTGTGCCTCTGGACATTGCTGGAACATCGGGGCATGTCTCTGGTGGTTCAACACCTGGCATGCTCCCTGAGCGCCAGCGCGGATGAACTCAGCCTCAGATGCATGTTGCATTACAAATGGCATCTGACGTGGTGCAAGGTCTCTTTCTGCAGTGGGGAGAGCCTTGGTTAGATCTATTCGCCACCGAAGAGAACGCGCAATGTCATCAATTCTGCGCATTGGAATTTCCAAGGCGGCACTCGCTCGGAGACTCTTTTCGTTGCAAGTGGCGTTGCGGTCTGTTGTACGCCTTTCCACCTATACCACTTCTGCCCAGAGTGCTGAAGATCAGGCGCGACCGGGCCCAAGTCATTCTTGTGGCTCCGGATTGGGCAAGAAGAGTCTTTTATCCCGAGCTACTCAGTCTGGCAATCTGTCCTCCGGTCCGACTGCCTTTTTCGGGAGGCTCTTCTGTCGTCGCAGCAGGGGACGGTCCTTCACCCGAACTTGTCCAGCCTCCACCTCCATGCGTGGAGATTTTGAGCGGCGACAGTTGACAGCTTTTGACCTTCCTGCCGAAGTCTGTGATGTTATTTTGGCAGCCATGCGTCCCTCCACTAAAACGGTTTACACCTGCAGGTGGAATAAATGTGTGGCATGGTGCACAGCGAAGGCTGTGGATCCCCTTTCTGCCCCTCTTTCAGAAGTTCTTCTGGTCCTCCTTTCTATGGCCCAGCAGGGCTCTGCTCTGGGCACTATCAAGGGCTATCTCTCGGCCATTTCCGCCTTTTTAAGGCGTTTTTTGAAAGGCATTACACACATGTTCCCTCCGGTCCCCTTTATAATGCCTCAGTGGGACTTGAATCTTCTGTTGACTTATTTGATGTGCGCTCCCTTTGAGCCGCTTCACAACTGTCCTTTACGTCTTCTCACCTTAAAGACTGCTTTCCTGGTTGCTATCACCTCTGCCAGAAGAGTGAGTGAGCTCCAGGCTCTTTCTTCTCAACCTCCTTTCCTTTCTGTTCATCAGGACAAGGTGGTGTTAAGGACCCGTCCTTCTTTTCTGCCCAAGGTTGTCACGCCCTTCCACATCGGGCAGACCATCACTTTGCCCACCTTCTTTCCACCTCCGCATCCTTCGAAAGAGGAAGAGAGGCTCCATCGTCTGGACCCAAAATGTTCGCTCTCGTTCTATCTGAAGCGCACAGAACAGTTCCGGGTGGATGAGCAACTCTTTGTTGACTACGTGGGTGCCAAAAAAGGTTGGGCTGTGCCCAAATGAACCATCTCTCGGTGGGTTGTTCTGTGTATTAAACGCTGTTACTCCTTGGCTAAAAAGGAGCCTCCTGTGGGGCTGCATGCCCATTCTACTCTGGCAACAGCAGCCACTACCGCTCTGGGATGGGGAGTCCCTTTGCAGGATATCTGTCAGGCAGCTACGTGGTCCTCGCTGCATACCTTTGCCAAGCATTATTGCCTTGACAGCCAAGTCCGGGGAGACTGCTTCTTTGGCCGTTCTGTTCTCCGGGATTTTCTGGTGTGATCTTAGTTCGCAGACCCACCACCGGGGTTGGTATTGCTGGGGTATCTATTCTAAGGTAAGAAATCTAACACTAACGTGTTTCTTTCAGTTGAACAAGTTACTTACCTTCGGTAACGATATATCTGTAAGAAACATTAGTTAGTGTTGGATTCCTTAACGCCCCACCCATCCTCCCCGTTCTGCAAACTAATTTCTAGGGTTAAGGTTATCCCTTTTAGGGCCCTAGTTTTATGCACCAGTGGTCAGTGTCTTGCATGGCTCTGCGTTCCTGGCGTGGAAATTCGTGTACAAAACTGACTTCAGAGCGCATGGGTGGCGCTTAAGTAGTCTACGTGGCGTCATCTCGACGCATACGACGCCAGCAACGGATGCGGAGCCGCATGACGCCACCTACTGAAGCGCAGAGGTACTGCTAGCGAAAACTTTCCGGATCCAGTCGGACGCCTGGGGATATTCTAAGGTAAGGAATCTAACACTAACTATTGTTTCTTACAGATATATCGTTACCGAAGGTAAGTAACTTGTTCATTGATTCCTTAGTGAGAAAAAATAATGTAAATGCTTATCATTTAAAGCAATACTATTATACATCAGTGGTCAAGATGACACCGGGAAAAGCTTTTTAATTAAAGTTCTCACTACTTACCTACAGGTGGCTACAGAATCAAATTTATCATGTGTTGTAACAGGGCCAACTGGATTAGCTGCATGCAACACTAAAGGAATTTCTTTATATCTAGTACTTGTGTTACCTGTTGAACATGACAAACTGTGATACCAGATGCTATCCGGTAAAGCTTGTCATTAAGTCTCAAGAGTACTGAAGAAACGGATTATTTTAATCATTGATGAGGTAAACATGGTTTCCAACTTAATGCTTGCCTTAGTACACTTGATGCAGATTTTAAAACAGAGTATGATGTACTGTTTGGAGAAAAGCATTTGGGAAGTATTGGCAATGTAAACATTGGACTAAACTTCCAAAAGAGGGAACTACTTAAAAATATGTGTCCAGTATCTGATGAGGAATACAGAAATTTTCTGAAAGACATTAGAGTAGGAGTTCTGACAAAGGAGGGAAAACGTGTCTTAGAAATTCGTCTTATAATAAAACGAATTTCCTCTAACAACATAACAGCACAGCTAATGTTCAATTTCATTGAAGAAGGGAAATCCATAGTCTGGTTAATGCCTACATTCCAGGAGTGCTCTAATTTTAATGAATAACTACTAAAACTGGAGAAAGAACACATTTTGGAAATTTCAGCAATCGGCAACATGGAACACCAGGGGGTGAAGGTACTGCTAAGTTGAAAACTACAAGCAAAAGTGGATTCTTTGAAGAAGCCTGTATCCAGGACTGCTGCAATAGAAAAGTGTTTATATACATGAGAAAAGTGTAGAGTAATTTAGCAGCGTAATTTAAATGTTGAGGAAGGATTAGTAAATGGTGCTATGGGTAAAGTGATTGTTTTAATTAATTTTTCAAAGAGGGGTGAGGTTTGAATACTTAGCCATGAAATTTGATCCTATTGATGGCGCGAAGCAGATTGGTCAATGTTTTACGTTTTTTGCTTGTAAAGGACTTATTTGTCCAGCGGCAGCAGTTCTCACTCTCTCTAGTGTATGCTGTAACTATCCATAAACTACAAGATTTATGTGTAGACGCAGCTTTTATTGACATTGGTAGTACTGTATATAAAGAAGGTATGTCATGTGTAGCGTTTTCTCGAGTTAGAACATTGTCTGGTTTGTTTTTGGTTGATTTTTATGACAGGAAAGTTAGTGCTGCTGCAAGTTGTGTCAGAGTACATTCGGTTAAGAAGTTTATACACACCTCATTTAGGACTGCATCCCATTTATGGTAAATGGATAGTCTGTCCAAAGCAGAAGCTTACAAAAGATTCGACGGATGTTGCTGCAAAAAAGGAAAATGAGGAAAACAAGGAAGGCGTTATGAAGGCAAAACTGGAGAATGACGGAGATATAATACATTACCAGTTGTCAAACACTTCTGGTATCAACTACTATGCAAATGTTTTTTTCAAGCTACCTTTCCATTTACCACATCTTATAAATGCAATTGAACAAACCACAGAAGAGATTATGTTGTGCACTGTGTGGTTTACTGCAACGTTTATATAGTGTTAGAACTGTAATACATTGTATTTCAGACATTCGAGATCTAGTAGATATATGTAGTTGATCAGTATTATTTACTTAGAACACTCAACTAGATGCACAGGAATGGTCATCCTCGGAGTTTTAGAAGAATAAAAAAATATAGATGACTTATTTGGACTGAGTTACACATGGAACCATGACTGTGAAGATTGCTCTTTTACGTCTACCACTAAAATAAATTCTGAACAATTTTTGTACTTAAAACTTCCAGATTCCAAAACTGGATCTTCTGATAGGTTGATAAAAAAGGTTAACCAAAATCTGGCCTGCCCAAATTGTAGATCAGATGTTATGTCTACATTGCATAGACGAAGTGGAAATACCTGGGGGGGGTGCTAGGGGCGCACATCCAAGATGGCCGCACACCTGTGAGGCTCGGGAAGCTTGGTGATCCTATCCACCAATTATCCTTCCTTCTACCGCCAAATTAATGCTATGCTACTGGGTGCATGCTCCTTGGACCTTTTGGAACACCTGTGAAAAAAATCGAGGCTCTCCCAGCCTCGGAGACCGTCCGGAACGACCTCCTGAACTTTGCCGCTCTGCGGGAGCAATACGCCGGAAGACCTGAGCGGGCGCCACTGCCACCTGAGTCTCGGGGATTCCACGTGGTTGAAGGCACAGATTTCACAAGCCTGCTCCCTGCATAATACCGCTTGTGAGGAACGGCTCCCTGTCGCTCCCACCTGCATTGGGGCTGCCAATGTTGTCAGCGGGGACTCACCGCTGCATGTGGGGAGCGGCGTCACAGAGGACTACTGATTACCGGTGAGAGTACTGTTCCTTCATCTTCTCCCTCTGTCTCGTGCGCCGCCACCGTTGTTGGCTCTGGCGCTCTCTCCAAGTTGGCTGCTGCTTGCTGTGCCTTCCTGGGGCCCCAGTGCACCGGCGCGGCTCTTCTACCCAGGGGGCAACCTAAAACGATCACCCAGACCGCGAGACAGCTGTGAAGGCGCGCGCTGTCAGCTCCGCCCGGCCGCTACTGCTACTACCACCCCGGGGATTTTGGCACGGTTGCGGGCCCTGCCTGTACCGGGTCGGCCATCTCTCCACTCTCGCAGGCACAGACTATCATCCCCGTACGCCCGCCTTCATCGGGGAGGCTGATGAGACGTCTGGGATTTCTACCACAATATGCGTGAGCGGGGAGGATTGGGCTTGCCATAAACTGGGGAGTTGTCCTTGGCTGGTGAAGTCGTGCCACTACACTCTCCCCCTTAGGCCGCTGCTTCGCCAAAGAGCACCTACTCGGGCAGATCCGATCTCTGGGCTTGTGAGGACTGCTGCCTGCAGTGAAATGCTGAAGTGCCACTAACATGGAGTGAAGGGCCTCTGCACTGTGGACTGCTCGCTGCTGTCCTGCTGTATTCCAGTTTTGGCGCGTTCCTCCTTTGGCATTTGGCAGCCCTGCCCGCCTGCCTTCACACCCGTGAGCCACACATTGCCACAGCCTTTACTGACGCTGCCGCCTGGGGCCCTAGAGAGACAGGGCCGTAGACTGTCCACACAGAGCCAATTCGCCCTGGTCCGCATCCTGAGGGGCCTCTGCTGATTGTGCACCGCTACAGGGGCTTGTGCACACTAGAACTATTGCCCAACGTACTACAGGGATGATAGCGTCATTTATGACGGAATGAACGGGGGCTGCATTGTGGTCTGACTGTTGCTACCTTGCTGCTTTCCAGTCCTGGCACGTACCGCCTTTGGCATCTGAAGGCTCTGCCCGCCTATCTACGCATCCGAGAGCCACATATCGCCACAGCCTCTGCCAACGCTGCCGCCTGGGGTCCTGGGGAGGAGACCCCGGACGTGTTATCACCGCATGCCTCACATACCTGGGGACGCTGACCACAAAGAACCTATTTGCTCCTAGTACGTACCATGGTCCCTCTGTCTCGGCACACATAACCTGTGGATCGCCTACGCACCTGTGTTGTTGTGGCAGCTGTTCACCCTGCAGAAAGATGGGGAAACCTGATGGGCGACAACCCAGACTCACCTTCGAAAATAAAAAGAAATCCACCAGATCCACCTCTGTAGACTCCGGGTCAAGCACTGCGGATCACATCCCGGCGTCCTCGCCATCCTCTGGAGATGACGTCAAGACATTGCTCCTGGCCATTCAGCACAGCCTCTCTGACCTCTCCGGGAAAATGGATACTATGAACACCCGATTAGATTTCTTGGTTCAGAAAGTCGATAAGCACGACAGACAGTTGAAAGAAGCCGAGTGTCGAATCTGAGACGAAGATGCCACCTCGCAGATGCAGCAACAGATGTCGCAATTGGATAAACTTCTTAAAATAATCGCGGCCAAGAATGAAGACATCGAAGCGAGAAGCCGTCGGAACAACATTCGCATCATAGGCATCCCTGAGAGCACAAACACGGCGTATGGAGGACTACGTTGAACGCCTCCTAACTACTACCTTTGGCGCTGACTCCTTTTCGCCACACCTGGTGGTGGGTCGTGCCCGTCGCTCCCTTGGCCCTCGACCGCCGCCGGGTGAGACTCCTAGGCCCATTGAAGCTCGGCTCTTGAATTATTGTGACCGCAATGCCGCATTAAAAAAGGCCCGAGAGCAGAAACTGCTACAATATGATGGCACCGCGTTCAGCATATATCCAGACTTTACTATAGCGGTGCAAGAGGCGTGCCGAAAATTCCACCCTGTAAAACAAAAACTGCGCAAAGCCACATAGAATATGCCCTCATGTACCCTGCATGCCTACGGATCTCGAGTGATGGTAAACATATCTTCTTCACGAATCCACAGCAGGTGAAGGACTTTTTGAAGTCCAACCAGAGGCGTTCCCAGAGACGGGAGGGCGCTTGCCGGTCCCCTTCTCCATCCTTTGACTGCCAACAGCAGCTTCATGGACCTGGATTGCACTGACCCAGGGAATGCCTTCAAGAAACTCGTATAGACCCTCGCTGCCCTTCCTGCTATGGCAGTAGGTGGGCCTCTGCCCGCGCATTCTCCTCCTACTCGACCTACTCATGAGGCACACTCATACTAGTCAAGAACATACCATTCGTACTGGGCGGCACTTAGTGACACAGCCGGTCGCAGCTGCATGCTCTGGGGTACGTTGGGTACACAATCGGTCACGTTCGTCTGTAGCTATGGCCCCAACTTAGATGATCCCGACTATTTCACCTCACTCTGGGGACAAGTACTCAAAATTGGCTCCACACACGTTATATGGGGGCGATCTCAACACAGCTCTATGTCCTACCTTGGACAATTCCAACCCCCTTCCCCACCACTATACCAATACTCGGGAGGCCTTATCGGGGTTAATTGCAGAACAGGGACTGGTGGATTCCTGCCGTTATGCCCACCCCACTGATGCGGAAGGCACATTTTACACAGCAGGACATGCCACGTGGTCCCGATTAGATTATTGCATTTGCTCACGTGGAGTGGCTCCCTGGATTCACTCTGTCAAGCACTTGACCCGCACGTACTCTGGTCACGCACCGGTTTACCTAGAACTAATTCCCCCTTACTCAATTGACACCCCACGCTGCTGGAGACTGGTGCCTGAGCCGCTGTTAGATGCTGTCTTTCAAACCGAACTAGGGAAAGAGATTGCGGACTTCTTTGCTAGGAATAAAGGCTCTGTTGATCACGTGGGCACGCTGTGGGATGCCTTTAAGGTCACTGTCCGAGGCATAGGTATATCCAAAAGTTTTGGGTTACTCCGTGACATTAGAAGAAACTTGCGCCGTTTAGAGACTGAAATCAAACAGCTGGAAGCTGACATTTAGGTGCCCTGCAAGCTGCACTTCGCAAAAAACTCACGGACTATACTGCTACTGCAGACCGTGAAGTGAAATTTAGAGGCAAATACTTTGTTGCTCGACGCTATGGGGAGGGTAAGAGACCTGGCCGTGCACTGGCAAGCACTATTAAACAACCACGCTTCTCCAACTACGTGTTGGATGTGATTGATAATGCAGGGACACGCCATAGAGATAGTCTCGATATTCTAAACACATTTGCCTCTTACTATGCAGATCTCTATAGTTCACAACGCACCTCCCCTCCTGACTTTACTCCTTATTTAGAAGACATAGCTCTTGGGTGGCTAGGCGACTCGCAGCGTGAATTCCTGGCAGCACCATTTGAAAATGATGAGCTGAGGGAAGCAATCATGCAGATGAAGTCGAGGACAGCACCAGGATCTGATGGCCTTCCCTTCGAGTTTTATAAGACCTACATTGATCAGTTACTTCCAGTATTGAAAGAGGTATTTCTTGAAGCCTGGGAGGCACAAATCCTGCCTGCCTCGATGAGAGAGGCACTCATCATGTCATTACTACAACCAGGTAAATCCGCAGACTGCTGCGAGTCCTACAGGCCCCTCTCTCTTATAAACACAGATGCAAAAATACTTACTAAATTAATAGCGAATCGCCTCAGCCTCCTGATGGGTAAGTTGGTCCTCCCGGACCAAGCAGGGTTTTTTCCCGGAAGGGCGACATTACACAACCTCAGGACACTGTTTTCCATCTTACAAGTGGTAGATCCTAAGCTTGCGCTGGTAGCTGTGTTCCTGGATGCCTCTAAGGCTTTTGATTCGGTGGAGTGGGACTATCTGTTCACTATTTTACAAAACATGGGGCTCCTTGCAAGCTTTTTACTATGGATCAGACTCCTTTACACTTCACCAATGGCAAAAGTCTTGATCAACTGACACACATCACCCTCTCTCTATCTCACTGCACTCGCCAGGGCTGTCCGCTACCCCCTATCCTCTTCGCCTTGGTAATGGAACCACTAGCAGCCAAGAATGGGCAACACTATAGCCACGTAGGCCTACGTTGTCTCCTTCGTCCAATTCTAATGTCTTTATACGCGGATGATGTCACCCTCTACATCAAAGACCCCATCCAGAATCTGAACCTACTATTGCGCGAATTTGTTACATTTGGCGGTCAATCTGGCATTCATATAAACTGGTCCAAATCACAGATTTTCCCGTTGACCAGCTCTGCCACTCCTTTCGAGTCTGACTTTCCCATTGTGTGCTGTGATGAAGATGTTAGATATTTGGGGATCCGCGTTGCAGCGGACCGAGAAGAGCTGATGCGACTCAATTATGGGTGTGCAATGGAACATGTCACAGGCTGCATCAATCGTTGGATCACACTTCCCCTAACCATGGCTGTTCGTATATCCCTTATCAAAATGGTCATACTTTCCAAATTCTTATACTTATTCCTTAATATTCCCTATGACCCCGGAAGGCATTTTTTCGCTACCCTCCGATCGGAGCTGATTAGATTAGTGTGGGGTGGAAAACAACTGCGTATCCAGTGGGACACGCTTGTGTGGCCTTATGCGCACGGAGGCTTTGACATGCCTAACTTTGAATTGTATTACATAAGCGCCCAGGCACACTTCGCTCATTTTTGGTTTAACTCACCCCGCTATACTTCACACGTCGCCACTGAACATTGGCTTGCAGATCCAATCCCACTGGACGGCATCCTTCTCTATAGAGTTGAGCCCCGTGGTTGATGCCCCACTTCTGTAGACTGCACGATCAGGGCCTGGTCCCGCATCTTGGCTCGCACGCCTGAGTCCTGCCTCTATTCCCCCCTTCTACCACTCACCTATCATCCAGAGGTGTTACTACAAGAATGTATTTTTAAGAAAGTTGTGCGTGCATGAAACATTTGCTACTGGGGAGACCTGTATGTAGGTGGCAAGTTCCGCACTCTTCAACAACTATGTCATGACCCCCCACCTTCTACCAAGGAAACTTTTTTATATGCCCGCCTTCGTCACGGCATCCAAGCGAGTCACTCCACATACCCCTCTGAGCCAGCAACATTGGCCCTACTGCACCAGACCTTGCGCGCATCCTCTGCCTCACACTTAGTGTCCACACTCTATCATACTTTGTATACAGACGCTGTCTATCCCCGAGCGCAGCCTGTGCTAAATGGGCTGTGGAACTCGGTCCAAGACCTCACTGACGAGCAGTGATTATTTTGCTGCAAACAAACGGAGCAGGTCTCCTCCAATAGCAGACTCTGCATTATTCATTATCGATTCCTGCACCGCAGTTATTACACTCCAGTCAGGCTCCACAATCTTGGTTTAGGGTTCACACACAGATGCGATAGATGCCAAGCAGAACATGCAGATTTTCTACATCTTGCTTGGGGATGTCCTGAGGTACTTACCTATTGGCGACAAGTCCTCACGGCCCTCGACTCTGATGTCTGCACCCATCTCCTGGTCACCACTCATAACTCTCCTTGGGTACACTGAACATATTCCTGTCAAACATCGGAAATGTGTGTCCTTTCGCCTTGTGCTAGCTAAGTGGCAAGTGGCCTGCAGATGGGGCCGGGGCCAGGCACCTAAATTTAAGGACGGGCTGGGAGACCTGATTCTCTGGCAGGACCAACTCTGTACATATGCTGAATTACTCCCTCACTCCTCACATCCCCGCGATATCTGGGGCCCGCTACATACATACCTGCTAGAACACCCGCTTAATGCTATGGACGGGTCCTGAGACCTGCTCACACTGCCCCTCGGACCTATTCACATTTGTGCGCACTTTAGTCCTTGCTTGTCCTGGCCTTGTGGGCTATGCCCTCTCTTCCCCAACCCCCCCCCCCCCCCCCCGGTAACCTGTATCCCGCATATACTGGCACTCGTCCTGGTGACTCTATGAATTGCTTTTTTACTCTTCCATATGCCTCCTTACTGACCTCTGGCAATGTGTCTCTGTCTCCATTGATTGCTGTCACTTGTTCTTCTTATTCCTGGTGTCTTTTGATTTATGATATTGTATTACTGTCCATGATATGGCACCTGCTGAGACCTTGATTGTATGTCATTATTGAAAATTTCAATAAAAAAAAAAAGTAAGTGAAAATACCTTATATTAATGCAACATGAAAGCAGAGCACATGGATCTATATGGAAACTGTAATTCGAAACTTAAGATCAGGACAAATAATTTCAGGATGAACTTGTACTAATATGGCTAGCCTCTTTCAGGAAGGACTTAAAGTAACATCTGGACACTATACTGTCTGTTTGAAGAGCGAAACTGGATGGACGGAATGCAATGACACAAACCTTGAATTCAAACAAAAACTGCCTTTCAAACTTCTAAATTCTTACCTCTTGTTCCTTCAACCAAGGTTCTAACGAAGATTTCTGACAAAAAAAACATTGTTTACGGTATTTCTTCTATGTGGATCATCAGTGTTTAAGACATTGTTTGGCCTACCAGGGGAGATGTTTTCAAAAGGATCTCCAAAATTCAACTGTGCTTTATACATAGTAGGATTGTACCATGTATAATAATAAAAAAGTGATTTTTAGGATATGTTTGTCTAGATCAGTTCAGTAACTGTTGGTAAAACAATTGATTAAATCATTGTAGTGAGTGCAATGCACAGTGTCACTTATTTGTAGTGATATAGTGTGTAGTTTTGGTAATTTATTTTTTCTACAATCTATCCAATGCCCCCCCCCCCCACTGTTCAAAGGTGAATATCTTTATACATAACATCGTTTATGGTGTTCAAGTGTGAAAGCTGAGAACAGAAAAAATGGTTGATGAACTTTTACTATAATGTGATATACTGTTACAGCATCTGCAATGTGTACTGTTTTGTGTCTGAAAGTTTGTAAATATAGTACTAGCTTATGTTCTATTTCAAGTTGTTAAAGTTATATTTGGAGAGGATTTTGACACATAAAGAGCACTTAGCATGCTTTGCCACCACTTTGTTTTCCCTGGAGAGGATGGTGAAATACTCTCATGCATTTATTTGCCACTTTGCTGGCGGTTGCTCCTCCAAAGACATGTGTTCCACAGGGTGTGGCAACTGATCCTCACTGCCACCAGATGCCATTGTATTTGGAAATGATGTAAAAACCAGCAGAATTGAATTTCCAAAAAGAAAAGGGCAGGTGCTGAATTCAGAGCAAGGGTTTTGTTTTACAATCTTTGATTGTTTTTTCCCTACTGTTCAAGGATGACTTTTTATACAGTACATTGATTGTGGTGTACACGTACAAAAGCTGAGAACAGTAAAATAGGGAAATGAGTTTCTGTAGTGTGAAAAACTACTACTACATAAAAAGTTGCCTTTTGTTTAAACTATGAACCTATACATTTCAGACACTAAAAGACTGTTGTAGATGTTTGTAAGAAGTAATACTAACTTATACCTATGTTCTTTTTGTTTTGAAACAGATGAACCACACCAACTATTGGAATGTAACTAAACAGTAAGTGAGACTGTCATACACCACTCATTCACCCAGTCACTTGCCCATACAGGCACTAACACACACACCCACCCACTCACTCAACCAGACAATCACTAGCACACCGACCCACTTACCAATACAGGTTCTACCACATGCACTCACTTACCAATCCAGACATTCACACACACAATGGCTCACGTATACAGACAGAAGCACTCACACATTCATTCATAATCCCATATAGCACTTATGTATCCATCAGTAACTGAGCAAGTTGCACACACAGTCATATACCTCAATAAGCACTAACACAGCCAGTGAGCAATCCATACCTCCACTTACATACACATTTACAGACCCATAAAGTTACAAAGATAGCTAGTCATATGCTGACATAGTTGCTTGCATATCTTATGGCACCCACGCACAGGGACTGATACACTCACTCAGAAATATACTTCTGTACTAACACTCCCAGTTACCCATGCGGACAAGTATCCCTTTAAACATGTATTGGGCCTACTACTGCAGAAGCTGTGTTCAGTTTTACTATCAGGCCTACTTGGCATTTAAAACCCCTTGCCAAACTTAAAACTCTTCTTCTACTACACCTAAGTCACTCCTAAGGTAGGTTGTAGGCAGGCTAAAAGACAGGGTGCTGTATGCTTAAAAGGTAATACATGCACTTTGAGGTTTCTGTGAGTTACATGTGCAGTTACAGACCTATATGCCCAGTTGAACTTCTAACATATTTTTCCTGCATCTGCATTCAAGAATGTGCACCACGTGTTGTTTTACAGAGAATCCACTTTTTTTATTTCCCCTGTAATTGTGTTTTTCGAACGAAATAGCAGGCTTTGCATTTTTTACATTTTTTAAAACCCCTGTTTTTTAAGCCAATTCTTGGAGTCAATTGTCTGATTTACAAAATGCTCAGGAAATGTATTGGGAACAAATGCCAGCATGCCAGTTGGTGCCCAGTGTACTCAAGTGTTGTCATGTCTAGAAGGAAAATCTTGTCTGACACTATTTGGCTCCACCTGTTAACACTGGAATGTTATTGTTGATGAAAGCTTTTCCAGATGTATGTGAAGCCCTGAAGGATAATTCACAAAATGTGGAATCTTCCAGAAGGTTATGTACCCATCAGAAATATCTTTATGTAAGGTAAGTTACTGTTCCATCTACATCTACATGTTAGGAGATGTATAGAATGGTAATCCGTCCATAGCACCAAGTGTAAACAGGCAAACAAGTAAATCAATATCAACTGGATCACTGTAAAGCAATTAATCTTAAACTATCAAGCTTTTTCTACTTCTTTCGCCATTCGTTCATAACATTGCAAATAGCAATCCCAGTACCTGTACTAGTGAAAAAATCAAGGTCTCATTTGCGTAACTCTAGTGATGAATTGCAAATGCTGCCTGTCCAACTTATACTTCCACTGGTCTCCCACATTGTCCCCATACACATGGAGCAGTGTCTTCATTTACCTCATGAATGGAACCTTCATCATGCAGCCCTTTGTTCAAATTTTTAAGGCCAATGGGCGCACACCCAAAGGAAGCTATTGCCACGCAACTGAACTCCATTTGTATGCATTTTTCATTCTCCTTGGGCGAATGCCTCTCCTCCTACTTGTAAAGGTCTGGCTGAAATTAAGAGGCAGCCTGAGATATCCGTTATCTTGAATGCCCCAACCAGGCCTACCGGTTTGATCCTCAAACCTTCTCCATATACTTCAAAGGGACCATATTTGCATCTCCTAGGAGAAAGACCACCTGTCCATAGAGGAACTTCCTACCACTGCTCAACTGAAGTGCGCTTGCAGAGCTGGGATTCACCCTCATCTGGAGAGAATCTGAACATCCTAGTGACTGCCAGAAAGTCCTCCGCCAGAGCTCAGTTTTTGTGGAAAATTCAGAGGTTGTGCTTTTGGACCTTCCAAATAGACATTAGTCTGGAACACTTGCTCAGTGTCCAATGTCATGACATTTTCCCAACATCTGACTAATCAGGGGTCCATGTTGATATCTATAGAATCAAAATGGTGTCCACTGGGTCCTATCCAATTCCTTCTTCAAACCCCGAGGAAATCCTAAGGACCATTTCTTGTTGCCCTCGCACATCACTAGGGATCTCATACTTCATCATTAGGCTTTGCTCCTTGTAGGGCCGGCAATGCAATGCCCTACACGCCCCCTGAAGGGTCACTTTGGTGGATATCTTTTGTTGTTTATGCCGTATGACGAAAGTGTGTGCGTATGAGGGCATCCTTAATGTCTGTGGTGATTGTGAGAGTGACTAAAGTAAAACTGTCTAGGCGATATCAAACAAAATTCCTTTTAATGTGATATTTCTCCTGACAGGATTAAAAGAACGTAAAGAGCTTGTCACTACTATGGGGGTGTGATGTGCGCAAGTAGCTTCAAGTGTCTTGGTGTAGCGAAGTCAGGTCAACATGTTTCGTCCCCCATGGTGTAAAGACAATCCACAGTGCTTCTTCAGGAACAAACAAGGGAGGTAGTGAACCTACCCCACACCTATACGTGATATGTAGTACGGGTATTCCCCATAAAAGAAAATGCCTGGTTCAAAGAAAAATTATCATCCAACCTGGAAAGGACATTAAAAAAAATAGGAGAGAACAATATGTTTTAATTCTGCAAATCTGGCATAATGCGTCAATAGGATCACCATACCAGTACCAGTGTATCGCCAAAGGTAGATCTATGCATGCTGTGGGTGGCACGGAGTCATTGCCAAATTGTGAAAAACGTGACAAATAGAAAAATACACACAACACAACAAGCGGGCAGACAGACTTAGTACAGTCAAAACACAATTGAAAACCTTTGCAAGTGTCACACAGTAAATTGCCGTGTGACTTATAATCTTAAGTAATACTAGGGGAATCTTACCCTGCAGATCAATCAATATTTTCTTGTAGGTCGGAACAGAGGTTAGGGCACTGCTGCTAACTGTAATATAAAAGGTAATGACAGTCGGGTACATGCAAATCAGAATTTCGAGAGTGAAGGAGCCAAGCGTCTAATCCAAACTTTCGAACAATGTGTTCTTAGTGATGCCTATATTTCATTCAAGCCGTAGTATGTTGAGCTTGTGGTAATTTAATCTGTTTTGGTGCACAATAAGGGGTTTGGTTGTGCACCAGGACCCATCATAGGGATCCAGAATAATTAGCATTTGCCCACAACAAACAGTGTGTGTTGTCAAAAGGAGTTTACATGATCTTGTAGTGAGTGTGTAGTGAATTCTTATATGTTGCACCAGCCCTTGTATGTTGAGTGAGCAGTGATGTAATCGGTCTTGTTGCACAATAAGAGGTTTGCGTGTGTACCAGGGCACATGATGGGGATCCGGATGAATTAACGTTTATCCACCACAAACCGCGCATGTTTAGCAAAATAAGTTTACAAAGACCGCTTCATGCCAGTCATACGGTGGCAGCCATCTTCTACTGTTACGAATGTCTGTGAGTGCCATAATTGTTTAATGTGTGGTGATGTAGTATACTTCAGGTGCACCAAAATGAGTTGGTAATGCACCAATCCTAATCATGAGGACCCAAAGTCATTAATGTTTGTCCACAGTGAGCAGCGTGCGTAGTCCCATGATATGAGAAAAGATCTGCATGTTATAAAGTTAGCATGTTGTTGCCACGGCCATATTGGGACGTGAAAATCCCCAAGAACAGAGGTTAAGGTTGTAGGGCCTCTACATAGAAGTGGAGGTCTTCATAGTGGATCTTGTATTGAAGACCCATGTTCCTTAAGGTGACTTAGGGATATTCATCTGAGAAGATGACCAGAAGCAACATACAGATTGTGTGTACCTGTCTCCATGGGGAGAATGGGTTTCTGTAAGGATGTAACTTTTTAAAGGCAGTCTTTTGTATGTTAGCTGAAGGAAAAAAGTTAAGGTGTATTAACCATTTAGAGAAGTACCACAACCGTGGAGAAGGACTGTGGGATCCTGTTTAGGAGTATTCTAAATGCATTCCTGGTTGGCTAAACACTGGGTCGCAAAATTCAGAATATTGGGGTTTACCTCACACCATTGGATCTCATTGTATAGGCCAAGGCGAAAAATCCAGGATTGCTGTTTCCTGAAGAAACTTGTTGTGTTCCACATGTGGTTTGCTTCTAGGAGGGTCCATATGAGGTCATTAGGAGAGTGTTTATGGTTGTTAAAGTGATTGCACATCTTAGTGGTACTTCCTCCACAACAGATCTTAGTGACCCTTACTCCACAACAGGTCATGCTCCGATGCTCCATGATCCTGGTCTTCACTGCCCTCTTGGCCATACCCACGTAGTGGAGTTCACATGGCCAGTGTGTTTTTGTGTCCAGGTGCAATGTGGGTCCAGTTTGACCTCCTTCGAGTCTTGAGTAGATAAACATGCACCACAGGCCCGCCGGATAGTGTCCTGTGTGTAGTGGAAGGGCCAACAGGGTTTTCTGTGTGTTGGCATGTTTTGTAAGTGGTCTGGAATGTCCCAGAAGATCCTTTAGATTTTGTGTTAGTCTTAGGCTAACCATGGCCGTGAAATTTGCATGAAGCCCGTGTTGAGAATGCTCCAATGCTTCATAATAAATAAGTTTGACTTTATTAGAGTTTGGGGTGAAGGTGGTTACAAACATCATGACATCTTCTGTAGGTCTTGTGTTGGTCTCCAAGAGGTGATTGCTGTAGGCGCTCTTCTCAGCTTTTTGATTACTTTAGTCAGGTAATGCCTGGTGGAAAGGTCCTACTGAGTGTCTTGTCTATCATAATCTTTCCGTAAGCTGCAGTTTCTTCTTCGCTGGGCCTGGTGATCCTTTGGTTGCTGGTCTCCCTGAAGAAGAACTTCTCAGTCATGTTGAGATCTAGAGCGTCTCTCTAAACAGGTTTTGGTGCCCTCATGACCTTTGGGGCACTTCATAAACAAAAGGGATGGAGAGAACTGGCGCTCTATCCATTGGACCAACAAAACAGATTCTGAGGCTGTAGTAATTAGTGCAACCCAACTTTGGATTACCATTGGCCACTGCTTCTATAGGCATCTATCCCTTGCTCATACAATGAGGGGCCTTGAGTGGTGTCCTTTTTTAGTGGATGCTGACATAGGCCATGCCCTAGGATGTCTTTGTTTCCAACACCACCCTGTCGGGTCTGCACACCCAAATATGATGTGCCACCTCTCTCTTTGAGGAGTGGTACGGGGAAGTTGGGGCTCAGGCTTTTCAGCATAGCTTTTTATGAATATTACCCAGGTTTTGGAGTCATGTTGGTTGCCTCTTGGTGAGTCCCACCTTACCAGCCTCTCTACGAGACGCTCCAACATTCTGCCTCTTTGCCCTGTGACCTGTAATGGTCTCTGGATAAAAACAAACCACTCCCTCTCCTACTTCTTTTATAGATCATCACTTTATACCTCTTAGTTCAATATCCTGTGGTTTAAGCACTGCAGACATTTTTGCTTCTGAACGGTCTACTGCCCAGATTCAGTCCAGTAACTCAGATGGCTCACCTTAAGATGTGCTGCCAGCTCATCTCTTTAAGAAAACATATCTATCCCTGCCAGTGCACGTCCTTGTCTCGTGTTCTTTACAAGTACAGTGCTTCAGCATTGAAAGTAGTAAGAACACTTTTATTGAGACTTATCATGATAGACCCCGCATATTTTGCACTATCAGCCATCTAATGTGTCTTTCACTGGAAATATTTTAAAGCAAGCTGTCGTGGTAATGCCCAAGCCTGTTCTCAAAAATAATACTCTTTTTCTATTTAAAAATGTTTTATTGATCAAGAGCGAAATCTCACAAAAATTAATAAAGACTAATAGCCTGCCATAGCGGGCTGTACCGGCCATTAGAGGCCACATCCAGCGTTAAAGGCTTGGGCCTTTAACGCTGGATTGGGCCTTTAATGGCCGGTATAGCCCGCTATGGTGGGTCATAAGGCTATAGTAAAGTCCCGCTCCAGCTTTGAAGGCCCCAGCTGAAGCTGAGGGACTTTAGCAAGGGATCAGGCCATTAATGGTTGGTATTGCTGGCTACGGAGGGCTATAAGGCTTTTAGAACGTTCCGCCCCAGAGGGCAAAATGTTATAATTAGTAAAACAAAGGCCTCACGGATTCCGAGAGGGTTAAAATCCCATCAGGCTCTGTGAAGCCTTTGTTCACAGCAACACCTATGAAAAGAAAACATTGGAATATTGATGTTCCAAGCAGTTGTCCACTGCTGTGAAAGGAAAACATTGGAATGTTGTTGCCCCCGGTTTCTACCAGCCATTAGAAGCCTGGAGCAATCAATTGTCTTCAATGAAGCGCTCAACATTCCAGTGTTCTAATATTGATTACAATTCCCTAGTGAACATAAAACAAAATATTGAATAATATGTTGACAGAAAACAGTTTAATATATGAGTGATTCTGACATCTTACAATTAGCTTAAGAAAGTATTTTACACCCCGGCTTTTTGAAGGACCCCACTATTTGGAAAGGCCTACACAATACCACGAGGCAATACTTCACGGAAAATGAACATTCAGTAGCCTCTCCAACGACCCTGTGGGAGGCATAGAAGGCAGTCCTGCGTGGCCAAGCAATATCCTTAATTACCTTTCATAAACGTGATAAAGTACGGCAGGTGCAGACTCTTGAACAGGCAGTGAGCCAAGCCGAAGTCGAACACTCCTCGGGTCCCAACGATACCACAACTCATAAGCTGAACCTAGCAAAGCAGGAATACAGGGACTACATGTGGGAGGAGGCTTAGGCCTAAGTCCCCAAAACACAACGCACTATTTATGAAGTTGGCGATAAGGCTGGCAAGCTTCCAGATTGGCTAGACAAGAGGGAGCGAGCTGGTCGCTGGGTGGCACAACTGAACTCAGACACCAGGGTGGCAATTACAGGCCAGCAAGAGATAGTAAATGCGTTTGCAATTAAAAAAAAAAAATGAAAAAGTATTTTACAATGTTAAGAGTAAGATAAATTAAAAGAAAATATACAAAGAGTATAAGCTAGGCATTAAAGGCAAATCACATCGAAATAAATAATGATATATGCATACTGATGCAATTGATAAATTATAAAAATATTAAAAATCATTAACGACTTTACAAGGCAACAAATAAATCAATTAATAAAAGGAGCCACGTTTGAAATGGCTTCTAATGTGAGACTGGTGATGTAAACTGAATGAAATCAATATTATGATTATAATAGAAGCCATTTCACCATGCTGTATGTAAAGGTTTGGTAACATCTTTCCAGTCGGAGAAAATCTTTTGAATCGCAATAGAATTGAATAAATCTACCAATTTACCTTTTATGGGTAATTTTTCAAAGCTGGATCCGGGCTTCTAAATACAATAATGTGAACTGATAAAGGAACATTAGTGTTGGCAGTCTTATTAATAAAGGTCCGAATGTTAGTCCAAAAATTGTACACCGTGGGATAGTAATAGATCATTTGAACAATGTTGCTTTATCATCTGTACAAGACTAACAGCCTTCTGAAATAGTATATAGTCTTATAGCTAGCCGTAGTGAACCACACTAGCCTTTAAAGTCCTGCTCCAGCTTTAAAGGCCCAAGCCAAAGTCGACGGACTTTAACAAGGGAGTGGCATGTAATAGCCAGTATAGCTTGCTACAAAGGGCTACAAGGTTATTACAACATTCCGCCCCTAGAAGGTAGAATGGTCTAATTGGTAAAACAAAGGCCTCACAGAGCCTGAGGGAGTTGAAATCCACTAAGGCTCCCTGAGGCCTTTTTTCACAGTAACAACTGTGAAAGAAAAACTTTGCAATGTTGATGCTCCGGCTTCTGTCAACCATTAGAAGACCGGAGCACTCCATTGTCTTCAATGGAACGCTCAACATTCCAATGTTCTAATTAAGAATAATACTCTTTTTAATGAGGAAAAGGTTGGTTTTCATACCTTCCTGGTCATATAATAAATTATCAGTGCTTTCATAAATGATTTGAGATGGAAATTGGATAACTCCATATTTTAGCATGCCTTAACAAAGTTGAGTATATCATACTTCTCAACTGACCTCCCAGGCTTCGCCTTCAGGGCTGTGACTAAGAAGGAACCAGAGGCAAAGAGCATCATATGATTTTGTAACTGAAAGAATTCAAGGGCTTCTCTAAATGTCAGATGAAAACCAGCATACTTCACACTAAATTATATTGGTTTATGGACTTTTTTATGTTGAGCGAAATCAACAACTTATGGGTTTCTTCTATGGCTTGAAAATCAAATTCATTGTATGCCTGGTGTGTCAGTAAGCGTACACTAATTTCATGAGTTACAGTGTAATTCAGTTGAATGTGAAGTGATTTCTTGATATGTGGATTTTTTCTATGGTTAATTTTGTGTTGTTGGACAAACTTAGTTTCTTGGTTGGTGGTTCTATGTCTTGTCGGTCAAACCAATGGTTGTGGGTAATTTTTTTTTTGATAAACAAATTTTTATTGTGTTTTGCGGCATAAAAGACAGTATCAAGAGTAAGATACAGCAGTGCATTGAACAAGGCATCAGTAACTGCATTTGGATAAGCATCAATAAACCATTGCAAAGACCCTCCCACCCTCTCCCATCCTCCGTCCCCACCCCCCGCGCCCCCACCCTTCAAATCATGCCCCCCAGCCACTTCCCCCATATCTTGCGGAATTTTTTGGGGCAGCCTCGCGCAGCACACAACGACCGCTCCTGGGCCGCACACCAGTCCACCCCTCTACTCCAGGTAGCCACTCTGGGTGGGTCCGGTTGTGACCATACTGCCGCTATGTCTCTCTTAGCCACCATAAGGGCAGTGGTGAGGAAGTACTTTTCGTTACGGGATCCGTCGATCCCATCCATGATGCCCAGCAGGGCCATTCTAGGCTCATGGGGAACCTCCCAACCCAAGACCTCCGCTAGCTCAGTTTCAATCGCTGCCCAGTAATCGTGTAGACGGGAACAAGACCATACCATGTGGAAAAAATCTGCCGGAGCCACCCCACACCGGGTGCAGGAGGCGTCCACGCGGAGACCCGCCCGGTACAGGCGGTCTGGGGTCAGATAGGCGGTGTGTAGGTAGTAGATTTGGATGAGCCGCAGCCTAGCGGAGGTGGTAAGCGACCGAGGGCCCATAAGGGCGTCCTTCCAGTCCGCCTCGTCCAGGGGTCCCACCCAGGCCTCCCATCGCTGTTTGAGCCCGCTCCAGTCCACCGGGGAATTGTTAATCAGGGATTTGTAAATGCGGGATATACCCCCCTTTCCCAGATACCCCAGCATCACCTGAGCTTCAGGTGGGCTATGGGGAGGCAGTCTGGAGTCTAGAGGGACGTGAGCCCGGACCGCGTGGCGCAGTTGAAGGTAGCGGTAGAATTGGGAGGGCCGCAGCGAGAAGCGGGTCTGAAGCTCTTGGAAGGAACACATGCGGCTCCCACGCCATAAGTCGCCCAGACAGGAGATACCAAGAAGATCCCACTGCCGAAAGCCCGCCAATCCCACCACCTCCCGCAGCCAGGTCCCGTGCCAAAGCGGAGTGAGTTGTGTGGACGTCCCCGACCATCTAGTGTGCCGCAGTGCCGCGCGCCACGCGAGGAAAGGAGCCCGCACGACGTCGGGGAGTGATAGGGGGACCGTTGTGCCATAGAGCATGTTTTGGATGGAGGAGAACCCAAGGCCTTGCACCTCGAGACGGTAAGCCGGGTCGCCCCAGCCTCCCGAGAACCAGTCATGGATCACCAGTAACTGGGTGGCCAGGTAATAAAGATATAGATTGGTCATGCTCAGACCGCCATCATAGGAGGGGACCCTGCATCGATCCAAGGCCAGCCGAGGCCTACCGCCGCCCCAAAGGAATTTGGTCACCATTTTATCCAGGTCTCGGAACCACGGGCGCGGAAAAGGGCATGGAGTATTTTGTAGTATGTAAAGAAATTTGGGGAGGATCATCATCTTGTATAGAGCGACTCTCCCTAGCGGATTCAATGGGAGGGACTGCCACCGGAGCATGTCTGACCTGGTTTTGTTGACTACCGGAGCCACATTAAGGGCCCAGCATAGTTCCGGAAGGAGGGTGACCCAAATCCCCAGGTATTTAAAGGAGAGTCTCCGGAGGGGGATGTCCGACTGCCAGTCGAAGCATTCCCGCGACGGGTGTAGCGGGACTAGGACGGATTTTTTGGGGTTCAGGTGAAGACCCGACGCTTGGCCAAATCGATGGAGGATCCGACGGACCCGGGGACCCGAGGTCGCCGGGTCCGAGAGATAGAGGAGGACGTCGTCCGCGTATAGGGCGATTTTGTCGGGGGCCACATCCGGCCATTCCCAGCCTCGAAGAACAGGATCCGCGCGAATCAGCACCGCCAGGGGTTCCATCGCCAGAGCGAAAAGGAGGGGCGAGAGCGGACAACCCTGGCGCGTCCCCCGGCCTATGGGAAATGGGCGAGAAAGTGCCCCATTGACCAACACACGGGCCCGCGGGCGCGCATAGAGGACCATTACCATGGCTCGGAACCGGGGGCCGAAGCCCATACGCTCCAGGACCTTACCCAAGTACGCCCATCCCACGGAATCAAAGGCTTTTTCAAAGTCGACCAAGAGGAGGGCCAGATAGGGGGAAAGGCGGCCGCGGTGCGCCATCGCGAGGTGGAGGCGCCGTAGACAGTGTCTGGTCCCCCGCTCCGGCATAAAGCCACATTGGTCCGGATGGACCAGGGAGGCGAGCGATGGGCGTAACCGTTGCGCCAGGACCGTGGCATAGATTTTGAGTTCTGTGTTAATAAGGGATATCGGCCGGTAGTCGGAGCAGGACCGCGAGGGAGGCTGTGTCTTGGGGAGTACAACTATGGTTGCTGTATCCGTTTCGGGCCGGAACGAGCCCGTCTCCACCACGGCCGCAAAGAGGTCTCGAAGCCTCGGGGCCAATGTCTCACAGTAGTGAGCGTAGTATTCCTGGGGGAATCCGTCAGGTCCCGGGGTCTTCCCGGGTGCCAGGCGGCCGATCGCTTCTTCAATCTCCTGTAGCTCGATCGGCGAATCCAGGGTCTCAGAAATCTCAGGCTGCAGCCGCGCAAGTGTCGCCCCGTTTGTTCCCAGTAGCTCATTCAGGGAGAGCGTGGGCGGTCGGAGACGGTACAGCCGGGAGTAGTAGTCAGCGAATGCCTGGGCTATCGCCACTGAGACCGTGTGGACTCCACCCGCGGGGTCCGCGATGGCTGGAATGATCCTGCCCGCCCGGGGATAGGTCGCCAGGCGGTGGAGAAGAGTGCCGTTTTTGTCTCCCCAACCGTACACCCGGGCCACCGAGGAGCGCCATAGGATCTTCGCCGCTTCCAGGGAGTGCAGACGAATCTCTTCCCGCAGGAAGGCCAAGCGACGAGACCGTGCGGCATCGGCTAAGTTACCCAGACTACGCTCCAGTTCTAAGGCCTGGGCCTCACAGTCCGCGAGCTTCTGGGATTGAGCCCGTCGTTGACGTTGCAGGTGCCCTTTAGCGGCGCCCCGAACAGTCGCCTTGCCAGCCTCCCAGAGGACCGCGGGGGAGACGACCGAGCCCTCATTATGAGAGTAGTAGTCGACTATCTCGCCCCCGACCGCCCTCCGAAAAGCCTTGTCGTGAAGGAACCAAGCGTTCAGACGCCATATCGGACGGGCAGAAAGGGGGGGGGGACCGAGAGCGAGGAGCACCGGCGAGTGGTCCGAAAGGCCCCTCGGAAGAATGCGTGCGTCCCGCACCCCCACGCAGTCGGTAGAGGGCACAAAGATGAGGTCGATCCGGGCGTGGGAGTGATGGGCCGCCGACGTGTGGGTGTATTGGCGCTCCTGCGGGTGCCAGATCCTCCAGACATCGCAGAGGCCCTGGGATTCCGCCCAAGAGGAGAGTTGTTTTGCGCGGGCGACGCGGGTCGAAGAGACCGGACCCGTCGAGTCCATATGGGGCGAGTAGACAGCGTTAAAGTCCCCGCCGAGTATCAGGGCCCCTGCAGGAAGTGTCGGGAGGATATCCGCTGCGTGGGAAAGGGCTGACGGCAGGAGGGACGGTGCTGCGTAGAGGGACATCAGGGTAAGGGGTCGGCCCTCCAGAGTGCCACACACTACCAGTAGCATACCCTGTGGGTCTAAAAGCACCCGAGTCAGGACAAAGGGAAAAGACTTGCGAAGCAATATGGCCACCCCCCGGGATCCCCGAGCAAAACCTGAGTGCCATACCCTGTCATAGCCGTAACGGCCAAGGAAGGGGCAGTTGTTACCCAACAAGTGAGTCTCCTGGAGGAGGAGTACATCGATCTCTGCCCGTTGTGCATATTTGAGGACCGCCATGCGTTTGAAACGGTCCAGGAGGCCATTGACGTTCCAGGAAAGTATGCGCATGGCGGCCCTAGGGACAGGTGGGTCAGCCATAATCAAGGACAGAAGAATGAGCCAGTGGAGGCGCGTCCGAGTAGGTGCCCAGAGAGGAGGGACAGCGGAGCGCCGGGTGAGAGAGCGGGATAGACAGTACATGATACCTTAGCACAACAGATAAGGGGGAGTCACCCCCCACCAACAAATTCTCCCCAACGAGGAAGAAGCAACCCCAAACCAACCCCAACCCCCCACCCCCCGCCCTATACTTCGAAAACGGAAGCATCTGTCGCCCGAACCAAATGGAAGAACCACCAAACTAAAACGCTTGGGCTTGAGCGCTAGTGGACCCCTGATACATCAAAAGTGAAGCCTGATTTACCTGCCCTGGCCTAGAGCAACACTGACAGCGGGACGTTCCACCCCCGCCCAAACATTTCCCACCCCTCCCACCCCAAAGGTAAGCAAAGAAAGTCAGATGGTAGGGCTGCGAGAGAGGTCCGAAGTGTCCGCCAATTCAACCGGGTGGGTTGCAGGGCCTGTAAGCCGAGGTGACGCGGCCCGCTGCCCATCCGCCACGGGACTGGCGTGCGCGGCTGAGGAGGCCGATGAGGTTCTCGATCTCTGGCTTGGCCGGCCCCCAGAGCGCGTGGTGATCGCCTCCCCCGTTGTGCGCTCCCGGGGCAATGTCCGATGCCGCCGACGGGTCTTCGATGTCCGGGGTCTCCCCCGTCTCCCCCGAGGACCCAGAGGCGATCCGCGCCCAGAATGCTGCAAGGGGTGCTCCTCCGCCAACCAGGTCCAGGCCGCCCGCGGGGTATCGAAGAAGAGTCTTTTGCTGGAAGATGACCCGGAGGCGGGCTGGGAATTGGAGCTGGTATTGGAGTCCCAGGGAGCGCAGTTTTTGTTTCACTTCGATGTAGGAGCGGCGCAGCTCCTGGACTTCGCGAGTGTAGTCCGGGAAGACCATGATTTTGTGGTTCTGATAGTGGAGGGCATCCCTGCGCCGGGCTTCACGGAGAATGGCATCGCGGTCACGGAAGTTCAAGAGCTTTAGGATGAACGGCCGGGGTGGAGCCCCTAGGGGCCTGGGGGCCAGGGAGCGGTGGGCTCTCTCCACCACGAACGAAGCCGATAGGCTGTCCTCCGGCATCCAGGATCGGAACCAGCGCTCCATGAAATCGTCCGCCCGGCCCGATTCAACTCCTTCCGGGAAACCCACCAAGCGCAGGTTGCTGCGTCGGGCGCGATTTTCCGCATCCTCGACCCGGCGGTGCAACTCCTTGGAGTGGGTGGTCAACTCCCGAACCTGGTCTTGCAGCTGGCGGATGTCGTCCTCGGCCGTGGATATCCGGGACTCAGCTTCTGAAATGCGGGCGGTGGCGTTCCTCAGATCTTGCCGGAGAAGAGCAACGTCCACTTTGACCTCACCCACCATGCCCTCGAGCGAGGCGCGGGACGAGTTGATGGCCTGCAGGATGGCAGCCAGGTCTGCAGCAGGGGCCGGGGCCTGTTCGCCCGTGGGGCCGGGCCCCTTGTCGGAGGTTGTGAATTTGTCCATCCTGGTTTGGGTGGCCCCGGACACCGGCTTGGCGGCTCTGTCCTTACCCATTTCTGGGCCGTCCGTCAGCGAAGGAGGGCAACTAGCCGGTGACAGGCCCGCGGGACGGCAGCGGGCAGCTGGGCCGCCGCGGGACAAACAGGAGGCTCGTCCGGGAGGGCCACCGGCCGGGAACGGCCTGGAAGTACCAGCCTCAGCGGTCAAGCCCTGCCGGGCAGCTCAGCAAAGCGGGATCCAGCAATGTAGGTCTCAGTGCCAGGCCCCCGGCCGTCGCCCGGGCCCCCCAGCCGGCCGCCGCAGGGCCGCAACCTCCGGCGCAGCCCAGGTCTCCAAGGGAACAATTAGCCGGGTCTCCCCTCAGTGCCCAGGAGGGGCAAAGTGTCACTCGTCAGGGTCCGCAGCCGGGATTCCAAGCGATGGAGGGGGGGGGGGGAGAGGAGGGGGGGGACAGCACATACACCCCCTCCGACCGCCGGTATGCGGCCCGAATCCGCGAGGGCCCCCCCGCACCCGGAGTCTGCAGCCGGTCTGGGATCGATGGAGCCGGTTCCGCGCCGCCACCAGGAGGAGAGGGGAGGGAGAAGGGGGGGGAGCCAGGGGCCCCCGGCCGCCGATACACGGCCCGATGGGGGGGGGCTCCCCCGGACAGCCAACCCCGCAGTTGCCCCGATGCAGCGGTCGCGGCCAGCCCCACTCACCGCCTGATTCGCCGCTCTGCGTCACGCGGGGGGGTCCGATCCAGCACCCCCGGGGCTCCGGAGGGCGTCAGCAAAGCAGGGCAGCACCGGGCCAGTGTCAGCAGCCCCCGCGGGAGCCCCGCGGCCACCGCGTCCCTCAGCCAGCAATTTTAGGCCTGCTCCCCTCGTGGGCGCCGCGGGCTAAATTTCTTCAGCGTGGCCGCGCCGCGGTTCCACAGCCGCCACTGCACGCCGTCGGTCTGGCTCCGCAACGGCTAGGGAGGCTCCCAGAGCCCGCAGCGCCCCCAGATTCGGTACGGGGCGGCAGGGCAGCTTCACGGACCCCCGCACTCCGAGGGAGCCGGCCAGGGCAGTCCAGGAAAGGAGGAAGCCGGATTTGCGGGGACCGATGCCGGGAGCCTTAGTGAAAGGCGGCCATGCCGGTCAGGCTCACCTAGCGCTCGGTTGTGGGTAATTTTAATAATGGGTTTAATGGAATGGAGGCAAAATCATGGTTTTGGTTACCTTTTACTAATGCCATATTTATGGATTACATTTTTAGCTGGAGGAAATCATTTCACATAGCTGTAAATTGCTATACTTTTCATAGCAATTTCATATCTTTAGAGGGCAATTACAAGGTTTTTACCAAGTACATAGAGACGATGAAAAGTAAATGCTTACAGATTAATCTTTACCAAGCCTTTTGGTGGTTTTGTATGCCATAGGAACAATTCACAGATCATGCATAGACTGGGAGAGAAGTAGTCCATGTCCCACTGAGTCATGCTTATTTTGTTTGGAGAAAGTATGTGACTCAAATGAGGGGCATTTCACTTTGATCTGAGCAGGGCTGAAGGTCTTTAAAGAAAGGGTGTGGATTTACTTTGCTTTGGCTTGTTTAATGAGGTTGCAATGTTTGCACAACCTGTTAAGAGTAGCAGGGAACATCTATTTAATTGTATATCGCCATCAATTTCCACTCTATAGGTGGGAGACTTCTATGCTCAGGTTTTAAATGGGAAGACTTTTTCAAGGGTATAGGGCCTCTCTTTAGTTAGCTCTACTTTTCTCTTATACCAATTGTCAGGAATGGGGTTGTTAATTTGGGTGGGGTGAGGTGTTTCTCTACCAACTGAATAAACCCACTCTGCTTAGAACAAAACACAGCCCTGAGTTCTCTGTTCAACTTCTGATAACTATTGCAAACTGGCAGGATTTCACGTCAACCCCAAGGGGACTCAATGTGCCTGCATATTGGCACTCCCTTGCTAAGACTGGCAACAAAAATGGCTAAAAGACAGCATATGCATACAAAATGTCTGGCACTGCAAGCACTGGATACCCTTAATTTCAGGAGAGCACAGGTGAGAACAGGAGAACTCTTGTTAATGGGAATCAAGCCAGTTTTCCTGTGAAATCTTATCATCTGGCTGGAGCCGGAAGCCAACCAGGGCTTGGCAAAATTGTTCAAGCAACGCCAGAAGCCAATTGCTTTAGCTTGCTCTCTAGGAATCTGAAGGGGAAGATTAACAGCTCTTTAAGTTTCAGTTCTTGACTCTCACTTTTGCAAGACTTACCTGAATTAGAACACTGATGGAGAAAATGTAATGTGCTGGTGCTTAGTGTTTAGGACTTAAAGGCTTACCTGGTTCAAGGAATGTCTGAATGATTGCTCTTTGAACTAAAAGCTACAAAACCTGAAGGAGAGAAAATGGACACTGAACGAACCATTATCAAGGTCATATCATTGTTGTGTGTTGATAGGAAAAGAGATATTGTTGCCAAAACCTTATGATGGCATTGCAGGAGTGCAAAGATGCATCACAATGTTTTCATGGAAAGAAAGACCGATTTGCGCAGTTAATGCACTTGGAGATTCATGGACAGTCTGGAGTCCATGGCAAGTGGAAAGTTTCGGCCATCCTTAGATATTTTTGGTGCTGGTCCTGGTTTGTCTTGCCAGGTGAATAGAAGGTAAAAAGCTTTCCAATCGCCACAGGTAAGTATATTGGGTTTTGAGCCATTTCATTTGAGGTGACTCTGTTATCTTCTGGTCATTGGGGCAAGTGAATAGTTTTGTAATTCCAACATTCTTGGGGTATTCCAGATTTAGAAGTATCTCTGTATCATCTGCATTTATAGCTAGTAAAGTCGAAACTGTTGAATAGTTTTAGAAAGACTTCGTGTAAATGTTTAAAAAGAGAGGTGAGATGATGGAGCTTTGAGGTACTTCAGCTTTTATATTGTAGTGTTTTCGTGAGAAAGGAGGCATATGACTGATATTTGTTCTGTTGTGTAGGTAGAAAAAGATCCAGTTGAGAATTGTATCCTCAGTACCAACTTCCTTGAGCTTAAGGATTTGGGTATCTACTATAAAGGTCAACAGTGCCAAATGCTGCAGAAAGATCCAAGAGTAGAAATGCAGTGACTTCATTTTTGTCCAGAGTGTTTTTACGGTCATCCCAGATGGCAAGTGGGGCTTATTCTGTGCCTGTTCCAAGTAGGACTCCAATTTAGAAGTCCGACAGTAGAGAGTATTTTTCTATGAAATTTCAGAGTTGGGTTAAGACAGCTCTTTACGTGAGTTTGCCAAGCAACAGCCGATTTGCTATTATAGTTGGTCCAATGGTCCAATTTGCTATTGCTATAAATGTTGGGATCATGAGGATCCAAGTCGTGTTGCTTTAGTAGTTGGTTTATGTGTGCCTTTTGGTAGTTTTCTGAGAACGCTCTGTTTAAATGGAGTTGTTGACCAATAGTGATGTTGAAAAAAGTATGTTTGGAAGATCTGCGCTGAACAAGAGTCAGAAGAGCAGCCATCTTTACTGCTAGCTTTCACTAGATCCTGGAATTTGGTCAACGACAGTTTTTGGAATGATAAAGGGGACGGGATGGCCCTTCCACTGGGGCTGCATTTTTGCACGTGGGATCAGGCAGATATTTCTTTTGTGTTTTTAAGTTTCTTTGGCTATTTAATGGGTGGACAGTTTTTTTCAAAACTCTTGTGAGTTAGCAAAGGCTCCTTGGAAGCTTTCTGGATTGCAAAACTCTGATAGTATTTTAAAAAGCTGTTTTTTTAGAGCATTTCACATTCAGGATACTATTACTGTGTTAGACGTTTTTGTATTTTTTGATTTGTGACTTGTACATTTTAACATAATGTATGTAGTCGCATTTTGTCATGCAAATTCATGGATTTGTGCCAGGTTCATTGATGCAATGCACTTTGTTGTTTTAACTTTTTTACATTCAAGGATCTGATTTAATTTTCTCTTTTTTTATGTTTTCTGAGGACTTAATACATTAAAAGCTGCATGAAGGCATCCGCGACCTTCCCTATTAAATGTATTGTTTCCAGGTCCATATTAGAGGTAAGTTGAGTTTGGCAGACAACTCTGAATTTGGCAAGCGGAGGACCCTCAGTATGCAAGGAGTAAAGTACCCCATCATACTGACAGACTTACCTCTGCCTGCAATACTCTCAATCAGCCCCGATATTGGATAGTCCTATCTAAGCCCTCAAATTCCATGGACCTTGTGTTAAACTAAATTGTAATCCAGTGCACCTAATGTGCATTCATAATGTTCAAATATTACACCGTTTGGTAAGCTATTGTCTGCCATGAGAGACCAGTGGAAAGGTCTCATGCTCCTTTGTGCTCTTAAAGTTGTGATGTGCCCGTTCAGTTCTGCATGGCCTGTGGAAGGTATTTTTCCCTCAGCATCTCTGTGTCATGCAGATATCAATATCTAAAAGAAACAGTTAGTTATAGATTCCTCACCTTAGAATTACCCCCAGGCGTCAGACTGGTTTCAGAAAGTTTTTCGTCAGCAGTACCCCTGCGCATCGGAAGGTGGCGTTGGGCGACTCCGTGTTCGGGATCGTGGTCCCGGGATGACGTCGCAGTAGCTACATAGATGCCGCCCTCGCACGCTGACATCAGTTCTTTCTTTTTCCGCACCAGCAAGCGCAGATCCGGAGAGAGCAGTACCTCCAGTCACTTTTTGACTGACTTTTTCTCAACTTTTTTCGACTTCGTTTTTTGAGTCCATCGACTCCTGGTGCACGAGGGATGCCCAGCTTCAAGGCTTGCGGTTCCTGTTACTGACTGATGTTGGTGACGGATCCACACCGTGTGTGCCTCTATTGCCTGGAGCGTGACCACGACCCCAAGTTTTGCTCCGTCTGCCAGACCATGGCCCCAAAGTCTTTGCGGGACCGGTCCCGAAAGCTACTGGAGGCCTGGCAGTCGGCTCCAAATCGCTCGAGGTCACTGTCACATAGGTGGTCATGGGACCAGTAGCGGAGCCAACACCATTCTTCATCTAAGTCTTCGCACTCTGGGTCAGACAAGTCTAAGCACAAGAAGAAGTCAAAGAAGCATTGTCGCTCTTCGACTTCTCCCTGTCTGTCGGCCGACGCGATAAGGGATGCGAGTGGTGCCCCTCCCGCGGCTCTACGTGCAGAGCCCATAGAGTCGGCTCGGGGTTTCTCCCCCTTCCCGGGACCGGGAGCGACCCCTGCCCAGCTTCGTCAGTTTTACAAAGCGATGCATGCCATCTTTGGGCTGCCCGAATCCGCCTGCGTGCCTTCGGGCCCCGCAGACTCGGCTGGGGGCTCTGGGCCTTCGGCGGCTTCGATCCCCTTGGATCCAGGCCTAGATCCGTATCGGTGCCAGTCGACCTTGTTACGCCTCCCCCGGCGCCTATTTCACCGGCACCATGTCAGATCCGGCGCCAACGGGTACTTTTGTGCTCTGCTCTACCCTGGCTCTTTGAGACCAGATTGAAATCCAGAGGAGGATGAGGAGGACTGGGAGGAGTGTGGTGACCCTTTAACCGACCAGTTGGTTTATGAACAGAACTGGAGAGAGGAACTGGGGGAAGCTAGTGGTCTGGATACCTCACCAGACCTTGGCATGTTAACGTCTCCTTCCGTGGCCACGGAGGAGGGAGCGTCATACGCAGTGGTGTTGCATAGGGTGGCCGAGGCTCTCCACCTCGAGCTACCTTCGGTGGCAGTCAGGACTAACCTCCTGACAAAGGTGCTTCAACCGGTGGCGATCTCTTCGGAGCCCCTGCTGCTGTTTAATGAAGCCCTCATGGATATCCTTTTGGGCACCTGGTCCAGGCCCAACACAGGGTTTCCTGTGGACAGGATGATTGCCAGACGCAACTACACGGCCCCGGGCGACCCCACTTTCCTCTCCCAACACCCCACCCCTGAGAGCTTGGTGGTCCAAGCCTCCACCTCCAAAGGCGCATTCCCCCAACGCACCACCCGATAGGGAATCCAAAAAGCTGGACCACCTTGGGAAGAAAATGTTTTCTTCCTGCAGCTTGGGACTGCGGTCGGTAAACACTGCATGTCTGTTGGGCCGCTACACCCACTCTGTGTGAGATACGGTAGCGCAGGTGCTGCTCCAGTGCCCAGAGGAGGCCCGGGCTGTGCTCTGCCATGCAGTTGCCGAGGAGAGAGACCCAGCGAAGTTTACCATCCGCTGTGGGCTGGATACCGCCGACTCACTCAGCAGGACGATTTCCACATCAGTAGCCCTTCGACGCTACGCCTGGTTGCGGTCAACTGTTTTTTCCAGGGATGTCCAATCCACTCTTATGGACATGCCCTTTGATGGCTGTTGCCTTTTCAGCGACTGGAGCGCTTTGAGGACTCTCGGACTACGGCCAGGTCCTTGGGCCTCTCCACCACCCGCCCTGCGCAGTCTGCCTTTCGCGGCTACTGAAGGGGTGCCTCGCCATGTCCCACCTAAAGCCACAGGCCGGCGCAAGCTGTTCAGCCTCTGCGCGGCTGGGGACGTGGGAACCAGCGCCATGGTTCTGGGGGCCAGCGGGCGGGCCAGTCCACCACAGCCCCCTCTGCAGCAGCCTCCAAACCCTCCTAGTCCAACCTTTCAGGGCCACCAAACGGCATTGGGCGGCAGGATTCGCCATCCCCTCCCCTACTGGTGCACCATCACGTCGGACAGGTGGGTTTAGCAAATAGTCCGAAGGGGCTACTCCCTCCCCTTCGAGGCTACTCATCCATCCATGCCACCTCAGTACCATTGCATATCAGAGGATCATCTGGCCATTCTCCAACAGAAAGATTCGCCACTCTTGCCCAAGGGACCCATTGAGCGCGTTCCTGCCCCAGAAATAGGTCGTGGTTGCTATTCCCACTATTTTCTGGTGCCCAAGAAGGACAAAGGCCTGCGTCCTATCTTGGATCTCAGGAACGTCAACCGCTTCCTCCAGAAGGAGAAGTTCAAAATGTTGATGCTAGCTCAGTTCTTGTCTGCCCTTGACCCTGGATGGTAGCGTTGTACTTGCAGGACGCTTATTTTCACATCCCCGTCCTGCCGGCCCACTGGTGTTACCTGCGTTTCAAGGTAGGCCACAAGCACTTTCAGTTTACCGTGCTCCCCTTTGGCCTTACCAGCGCCCCTCAGGTGTTCACGAAAGTGATGGCGGTGGTCGAAGCTCATCTGCGCAGATCAGTGGTTCCAGTCTTCCCCTATCTCGATGACTGGCTATTAAAGGCGGGCTTGCCCCAGGTTGTCGTCTCCCACCTGCAGACTACAGCCGACCTCCTGCATTCGCTGGGGTTCCCCATCAAAGTGCCAAAGTCACACCTGACCCCCTCTCTGAAGCTACTCTTCATCGGAGCGGTTCTGGACACGACGCAGTTTCGGGTTTATCCTCCCGAACAGTGAATCTGGAATATTCGGGCTATGATTCCAATCTTTCAGCCTCTATCCTGGGTTTTGGTCAGATTGACCCTCCGGCTGCTGGGTCTGATGGCCTCCTGCATCCTGCTGGTGAACCTTGCCAGAAGGCATATGCGGGCTCTGCAATGGGACCTGAAGTTCCAGTGGCCACAACATCAGGGGAATCTGTCCGATTGCGTCCAGATCTCGGAGGGCACTGCACACCAATTGCAGTGGTGGCTCACGAACCAGGATTGGGTCGGCGGCAGATCCCTCTCCCTTCCCCAACCAGAGTTCACAGTGGTGACCGATGCATCACTTCTGGGATGGGGCGGCAACATGGGGGAGGCGGAGATCAGAGGCCTCTGGTCTCTAGCAGAGTCCGGTCTCCACATTAACCTTCTGAAGCTTCGGGCGATTCGTCTTGCACTCAAAGTATTCCTTCCCTCTGTCCGGGGAAGAGTGGTGCAGGTGTTCATGGACAACACAACCTCAATGTGGTACTGCAACAAACAAGGCGGGGTGGGGTTGTGGATCCTATGTCAGGAGGCCCTCTGGACATGACTGGAACATCAGGACATATCCTTGGTGGTTCAACACCTGGCAGGGTTCCCTGAACGCCAGGAACTCAGCCTCAGGTGCATGATGGATCACAAATGGCATCTTCACTCGGAGGTGGTGCAAGGTCTCTTTCAGCAGTGGGGAGAGCCTTGGTTAGATCTATTCGCCACCGAAGAGAACGCGCAATGTCAGCACTTTTGCGCATTGGAATTTCCAAGGCGGCACTCGCTAGGCGAAGCTTTTCCTCGCGAGTGGAGTTGCGGTCTTCTATTCGCCTTTACGCCTATACCACTTCTACCCAGAGTGCTGAAGAAGATCAAGCGCGACTGGGCCCCGGTCATTCTTGTGGCTCCAGATTGGGCACAAAGAGTCTGGTATTCCGTGCTGCTCAATGTGGTCATCGATCCTCCGATCAGACTGCCTCTTCAGGAGGATCTTCTGTCGCAGAAGCAGGGGACGGTCCTCCACCCGAACCTGTCCAGCCTTCCCCTCCTTGCTTGGAGATTGAGTGACAGGAGTTGATGTCGTTTTACCTGCCTCCCGAAGTCTGAGATGTTATCTTGACAGCCAGGTGTCCCTCCACTAAGAAGGTATACGCCTGCAGATGGAACAAATTTGTGGCATGGTGCACAGCAAAGGCTATGGATCCCCTTTCTGCCCCTCTTTCTGAGGTTCTCGTGTTCCTCCTTTCTTTGGCCCAGCAGGGCTCTGCTCTGGGCACTCAAAAGGCCTACCTCACGGCCATTTCAGTCTGCCTTAGGCTTCCTGATAAGCCTTCTCTTTTCAAGTCCCCTGTTGTAAACAGATTCCTTAAGGGCATTACTCCTCTTTTTCCTCCTGTTCCCTTCATAATGCCTCAGTGGGACTTGAATTTGGTTCTCCCTTCCTCATGTACACTATCTTTGAGCCTCTTACATAACTGTCCTCTCAGACTTCTCACTTTTAAAACTGCCTTTCTTGTGGCCATCACCTCTGCACGCAGGGTGAGTGAGCTACAAGCCCTTTCTTCCAAGCCTCCCTTTCTGGCTGTCCACCCGGACAAGGTCGTCCTTAGAACTAGACCTTCATTTCTTCCTAAGGTGGTTACTTCTTTCCACATGGGCCAAACCATCACTTTGCCTACCTTCTTTCCACATCCTTCAAAAGAGGAAGAGAGGCTCCACCGTCTGGATCCAAAACGTGCGCTTTCCTTCTACTTGGATCGCACCAAACAATTCTGGGTTGACGACCAGCTCTTTGTTGGTTACGTGGGCGCTAAGAAAGGTCAGTGTTAGATCTGGGGGTCTCTAGTTGGCAAAGGTATACACCTTAGACCAAATAGGGACCCTTGCTTCTGGTCAGGGTACAGGGACACACACGTTAGATAACCCCTGCTCACCCTCTAGGTAGCTTGGCTCGAGCAGACAGGCTTATCCCCAAGGCAATGTGTAAGGTATTTGCACGTAGACACCACAATGATCCCCCCTCCGTACACCACAAACTTAGACCACACAGGTGAGTTATACCAAAAATATTATATCTTTATCTAGTTTCCGCAGTTGAAATCAAGCATCACAGGTTTATACAATATTCGCTTTCTTGGTTGGTCGGGATCGTAAGACGATAGTCTCTAGTCTCTTGTTTGATTCGATACTCACTGAGAATGAATCAGTTTGTAGGCTCTTGATGTTTAGGCAGCTACGTTGCTCCGGCGGTGTCGCTGCACTCGTTGTACAAGCGCTCCTCGGGCTGTTCGGTGCAAGGATTCCACAACTCCCTCGACGAGCCCCCAGTGACGATGTCGACGTCACCGGAGTCAGCCACTCACAGCGCGGCTTCGTAGAGCAGGGAAGTACGACTCTCGATCTGCTTCAGGCCTCCGGGTCGCGGCAAGGCACGTGCCGATGAACACGTCGATCTTCTTGATGCGGCAACCGGTGTCAGGCCCGGGTCAGTGCGGCACTCTCCAGCAAGACCGAGAGCAGCCAGCCCACTTCACAGGCAGATGTTGAGAAGCTTGGTAGAACAGTCCACGGTCCCTGCGGCACACAGCAGCGCAGGTGGGACACAGCCGAGTCTTGAGTTCTTGGCAACCTTTCTATCCCTGGGTTGCGAAACAGGAGGCCAGCTCTTCTCAGGCCCTTGGAGATTCAGTTGAAGACACAGCACACAGCAAAGTCTTGTTTGGTCAAGTGGGTAGGGTCAGCACACAGCAAGACCCCTTCTCCTCCTCAGCTTCAGTTGTACAGCAGAACAGGTCAGCCTTTAGAGCACACAGCACGACAATCTTCCTTTAGTTCTTCAGCGGTCCGTCTTTCAGCAGAGGTTCCTCTCGATGGTCGAATCTAAAAATCTGTTGTCAGGGGTCGTATACTTATACCCCTAAAAGTCTTTGAAGTCTTTGTGCAAGTGGGTCCTGAGCCCGGTCTGATCCAGTTCTGGGTGTTGCTGGAGCACTTTGTTTTCCTGGCCTCTACATTCTTTTCAGAGCGAGGGGCAGAGTCGTCAGCCGCCCAGCAGGAGGTGGAGCCAGCAGAGTGGCAGGCAGGCCCAGCCCTATTCAATCCCAGGTGCTATCTCCTCCCTCCACTCTCCTTGCAAATGTCGCCATTCAGCAGAGGGCTGACTCAGCCAACCTCCCGGGGGATCCCCAGCCCTTGTCACTCTCAAACCAGACAGTCAATCCACAAGCGCGCCCAGGCACACAGAAGGGTCAGACAAGAGAACAGCTATTCTCTAAAAAGTACTATTCTCCAACTCAGGATTTAAAAACAACCTCTCCTAAAAGATGTGTTATTAAATGCTGAGCTCAGGGATATCAAACACTCATGTCTTATCTTGTTCCTATGAGAAGATAGTCGGATAGCCATTGGCACCCGCCTCCCCCATGTTAGCCTATGGAACAAGATAACCTTGCAGTAGTGAACACACAAAATGGCCGGTGTTCACTACCAGAACATGTTACGTGCACTAGTACATGCTCTACCTTCTACATACACTGCACCCTGCCCAGGGGGGTACCTTGGGCCTTCCATAGGGATGACTGACGTGTACGAAAAGGGAAGGGTTAGGCCCGGCCAGTGTGGACACTGGCCAGGAGGACATGGCAGTCCGGGGACTGCAGGCAGGCCTGCGGCGGCAGGCCTGAGACACTGTTTTAGGGCTACACAGGTGGGTGGCGCAATCAGCGCTGCAGACCCACTAGTAGCATCTGTCATCACCAGCCCTGGCACACACAGTGCACTTTACTAGGGACTTCATGGTGATACAGATATGCCAATCCGGTATATCCAATCAATACGATATTTTACACAGGGAGCACTTACACTCAGGCACTGATTAGCAGTGGCAGAGTATCCAAAGCATCTAAACCAGCAAAAACGAAATCCAGCATAGCATCAAAAATCCAGGTAGCAGAGGCAAAAGATAGGGGGAAAACCCACGCCAAGGATGTCAGGTCTAACAGTCAGGCTGTGCACAAATGGCCCATCCCCAAGTGGGTTGTTCTAGGCATCAAAGCTTTCTATTCTTTGGCAAAGAAGGAGCCTCCAGTGGGACTGTGCGCCCATTCCACCAGGGCGACGGCAGCCACCACAGCTTTGGGACGGGGAGTCCCCCTTAATGACATCTGTCAGGCAGATACGTGAGCATTGCTGAACACGTTCACCAAACACTACTGCCTGGACAGCCAAGTCCGGAGAGACGGCTTCTTTGGCCGTTCTGTTCTTCAGGACTCTCTGGTGTGAACTTAGTTCGCAGTCCCACCTCCGGGGTTGGTATTGCTGGGGTATCTATTCTAAGGTATGGATCTATAACTAACTGTTTCTTTCAGATGAACAAGTTACTTATCTTCGGTAACGATATATCTGTAAGAAACATAGGTTAGTTATAGATTCTTACTGCCCCACCCATCCTCCCCGTTCTGGGAACTGACTTCTAGGGTTAAGGACTTCCCATCTGATAGAGGCTACTAGCCGCAGATTCCTTAACGTAGAATTATCTCCAGTCTTTTCCGCGTGCAACATGGAACCGGATCGTGATTCCTGGCCTGTTTTCAGGCCATCATTTTACGCTTAGCATTTTCTTGGGTACAGTGTGCGAATGCCTTCGGGCTTCAAGGTGTGCTCGTCCTGTGCGTGCCAGATGTTGGCGATAGATCCTCACCTCATCTGTATGTGGTGCTTGGGGGAGCACCACGACTCCACGGACTGCGAGGCATGTCAGCAAATGAAGCCGAAGTCCCGGCGGGAGCGCCGGATGTAACTCCTTTCGGCCCGCATGTCCAGGTCGGCGTCGTCACCACGTCCGTCCCCTGCGGTGGGCTTCAAGAACCGCCGCTTCCGTCTCCAACATCGTCTCTCTCCACGGCCGCAAGGGCGTCGCTCACCTGTTGGTAAGTGTCACAGTTTGTCCCCGAGGCCCTGTCCCTGGCCTGTTGGGGGTGTGGGTCCTCCGTGGGTGGTGCGGCCCCACGCGTCATCACCCTATCTGCCATTCTTCGGCGCGGGGGCGACTGGAGCCCAGATGGAGGCCTATGCAGCGGCGTTGCAGGCCTCGTTGGCTCTTCCTTCTCATTCTCTTCCTAGGACATCTGCGGATCCCTTGCCGCGTGCGGGGACTCCTGCGGCATCGCCGGCGGCTCCGGCGCCGACTTGTTCGGATCCAGGTTTGGAGGATGTGGTGCCGTCGGGGTGCGGCCCTTCGGGGTTCCCTCCTTCGGACCACGGTGCCTCCGCCTCACCACAAACCCCCGCGGGGGTCCCTGTGGTGGTGCGGGAGGTTGCCGGGGCTCAGGGCGTGTCCTCGAGTCCCCCTCGGTCCTCTGGGCAGGCGGCGGCCATGTCCAAGGCTGAGGTGATGCTGCTCAGGCACCTGCGGCTGCTGGCCCTGGCGGTGCCGCAGGGGCTGGCTAGGGGTCGGGCGTGTCCCCGGGCCCCCCTCGTCCCTCCATGCAGGCGGCTGCCTCGTCAGAGGTCGAGTCGATGCCTTTTCGACGCTGTTCCCCGCGCCGGGCGTTGTGGCGGAGGTCGTTCCGGCATCCCCTTTGGTCCGATGTCAGGTCGTTAAATCGTCTTCGGACGCCCCCTCTTCTCCAGAGGTTCGGCAGCTGTTCGTTTCATCTTCTCCGGAGACGGGTCGCCGCGTCGTGGCTTTTTCTCCGGTGTCTTCTAAGGACGGCTCTTTGCCTTCGCCGGAGGCGCCTCAGGTTCCCCATTTATGGGTCCACCCTCCCCCATTTCGAGCTTGGCCTTGCCTTCCTCCAGTTGGGCTGGGGGACGGCCGCCTTAGCTTGCAGCCGTTGCCCATGGAGAAACTGCTTTCCCCGCCGCGGGGCCCTACGGAGGCGAGTGCTGCCTTTGCTCAGGCTGTTTCCACGGCTGCCCATTTCCCCACGGATCATCTGCTGGAGGTTCCTCACCAGGGCTCTGGTGGACAGGAGCTGCTTCTTCCCTTTGAGTCTGCGCTCCACAATTCTGTTTTGGGAGCCTGGGGGCGTCCTGCCACGGGGGACCCGGTGCCCCAGCCTCTTCTGCACTGCCACCGTCCTGCTCCACATGATCCTGTCGGTCTTTTCCTCTACCCTTCTACCAGGGGCCCTCTTTTACAGACTGCCTTTCCCTCTTTGCCATCGGTGTTGTCTCCCCTGTCACGGGAGGCCCGAAGGTTGGATTCCTGGGGGTGCTCCATCTTCACCTCCTCCAGTGCTGCTTTGGGGGCCCTTAACACTCTTTGTGTATTAGCCAGAGCCACCTCTTGCTTATGGGACTCGGCGGAGTCCCTTATGTCTTCTGCTTCTCATGGTGCCTGCGTTGATCTGTGGCTCCATGTGTTGGATGGCAGGGAGCTGGCGGCGTTTATTCTTTGCTCGGCTCTGGACGTTTCGGAGGTGCTTGGTCGTACAATGGCTACTTTGGTTGCCCTTTGTCGACATGCCTGGCCACAGGATAGTTTTTTCCCTGAGAACGTTAAAGAACGGCTGGTTGACCTCCCCTTTGAAGGCACTCTGTTTTACGCCCATGCGGATGCTGCCATTCAGAGGTTTCTTGCGGGGCTTCGCTCTCCTCCTCCTCCCCCCTCAGTGACCTGACTGTCGATCTGTGTTTTGGGAAGTGTTCTCCCATTGTTTTCCTGGGGCCTTGTAACGGATAGCCCAGGTTGTGTGTTCTGTCTTTGATGTGCCTTGGGGGTCCTTTTGTGGGGCCCTTGGTGCTGTTGGCTGCTGGTCCAGGCCTTTTGTTGTCTTGTGGTTTTGGCTGTTGGTAAGCCCGGTAGGCCCTGAAATTAGGCCTTCTGTCTCTTCTTTATTGGCAGCTTCATAAGCCGTCTGCAGGTATTTTCTGCGGGTCTTTGATTTGTCCTCTGCTGCGGAATTTTTTTCCTATCCTACGAGGTGTGCCCATGGTTCTTGGCATGTAACCTACCCTATGTGGGGTATTTGTAGCTATTACATAGCTCTGTCATGTGCTGGGGAGGTGTGGTCACCCTTTTGGGTTTCTTGCTCTCCGTGGCATCACGGTATGTCGCAGGTGCGATCTTCTTGCCAGTTGTCTTGGTGCAGCTTGCGCTAGGTCCGTCCTTCTATTTGTCACCATGCCGCTCGGCCGGTCTGGCCTGCTGTCTGCGGCCTCGTGTTGTGGCGGTTCCGGACTTTTGTCTTGTGTTTTGGCTGGGTCCTCTGCCAGTTGCTCCAGAGGGTTTGGTTTTCCTTGGCCTCTGTGTTCGGATGGCCGGCTTGGGCCATCCTCTGTCTCCCTCTTATTTTCTGCCGGTTCCTCCACTTTATCGCGGTCAGTGTATGTGTGTTCTGGCCCGGCCCCTCCCTTGGGGTGTGTCCTGGTCCTCCCGGGCCTCTGGTTGGCGTCTGCCTTTTCCTGGGTGCGCTGTTCCGTGGTGCTGCCTGTTGCTGGTGACGCGTGCCCGTGCAGGGCTGCTTGTTCTACTCCACCGTGGTGCTCTTGATGGGTTTCCTTGCGCCCCTGCCTCTGGTTCCGTTGGGGCTTCGTGCAACTGTGTTTTTCTTCTTCCGCCTGTGCTGTTGGCGGTGGCGCCGTTCTGGCCTTGTCTGCTGCTTGCGGCCACTGTGTTTTCTGCTCTTTTCTATCTCTGTGCATGTGTTTCTTCTGGTGGGCCCTGCCTCTGCCTCTTCTCACTGGGTTTGTAATGACCATTGTGTTCCTTGAGGTTTTTGGGCGCTGTCTGCCCCTGCGAGGTGTTAGGCGCTCTATCTTGGTTGGGCTAGGATCTCCTGCCCTTTTTCCTTCTTGTTCTTGTGCCATGTCCCCTACTGGGGCCCCAGTCTCTCCAGGTGGGGAGGCTCTCTTGCAGGCCCTCTTCCCTTCTGGGTATGGCTAGGGTATCTATTCTACGTTAAGGAGTCTGCGGCTAGTAGTCTCTATCAGATGTACAAGTTACTTCCCTTCGGTAACGATGTATCTGGTAGAGACGATTCTAGCCGCAGATTCCTTCACAACCCGCCCTTCCTCCCCGTTCTGCGAGGACCCTCTGCTTGGGTTTCTGCAGTCGCCTCCCTCTGGGTGGCTTGTCTTCTGTTAGTGTCCTCTTCATTTTCTTCCAGTCAGGCTTTCCTCCAGCTGGTTTCTCTCCAGCGTGAGGGCCTCCTTTTGCTCTTCCCTCTGTTAGTGTTTCTGATCCCCACCTGGTCTATTTCGTTGGGGGTTCTTTTACCTGTCCTTTGACCTCCTACTCCTTTCAGAGGTTATGGCCCTCCTTGGCAATGTGGTCTGCGTATGGATTACCTGTCCTTTGCCCTTCTCCTCCTTCCAGGAGGTATGGCTATCCTTGGCAGTGTACTCTGGGGATGGATTGCTGTTGTTCTTCTGTTCCGGGCTTGGGCCCTTCCCTTGGTGGTTGCGGTTGCCGACCCTCTCTCTCTCCTGTCATGGTGCTTTCCCTTGCTTGTGCCTCCGGGATGGCTCTCGCCTTAGCTTGCTAGGTGGTTCCATGGAGTGGTGCTTTGCGCTTTTCTTGCTCTGGCCTTCTGGTGCTTTACTGCCACCTGGTGCTTTTGCCTTGGCTTGCACAGTTGTTCCTCAGGGTGGTGCTCTGCTCTTTTCCTGCTCTGGCCTGCTGTTGTCGCATTCTGGTGCCTTGGTGCCACCTGGTGCTGTTCCTCATCTTTTGTTTCTCGCTCTTTTGTTTCTCTGGTTTCTTCGCACACCGTTCCCATGCTCTCCTCAGTTTTGTTGTGCTGGCTCCGCGTTGTGGCGCGGAAAAAGTTCTCCAAAGTAAACTGACGTCAGCACCCCGGGGTGGGGCTTATGTGACCTCGCTGACGTCATGCCCGCGGATAATGTCAGGCGGAGTTGCGTGGTATTGCCCCCCGGTGCGCAGAGATGCCTGGCAAGAAAGTTTTCCGGGTCCAGTCTCACGCCTGGGGATAATTCTACGTTAAGGAATCTGCGGCTAGAATCGTCTCTACCAGATACCTAGTTACCGAGGGTAAGTAACTTCGACTTCAGTGCCCTAGTTATGTGCACCAGTGGTCAGTGTCTTGCATGGCTCTGCGCTTCTGGCGTGGAAAGTTGTGTACAGAACTGACGTCCACGCGCGAGGGCAGCGTCTATGTAGCTACCGCGACGTCATCCCGGCGACCACGACGCCAATGATGAACGCAGAGTCGACCAACGTCACCTTGCGATGTGCAGGGGTACTGCTGACGAAAAATTTCCGAATCCAGTCTGACGCCTGGGTGTAATTCTAAGGTAAGGAATCTATAACTAACCTATGTTTCTTACAGATATATCGTTACCGAAGGTAGGTAACGTGTTCGTCTGAAGCACTAGTCGGAGCTGGAGCTGTTCGCACGCTGCGGCTAGTGAAAAATTGGATGGACACAAGGAAAGCTGACATGAAATGCCTGTTAATTGGGATATCTGTTTTAAATCAAGTTGACGTGGGCATAGAGTGGCATCCACTTGCTGTCAGTGAACATACTGTCTTCTATGAATGAGAAATACACAAAATGCGACCTCTATTTCAAGCCTTGCTCACATTATTGCCATCAAATGTTTGGAGAAAATGTGTGCAGTTGTTGGGGCAATGTGTGTGATTTTAATTCATGGTTTTTTTCAGTGAGACATCATGACACAAGGTGAGAATATTTGTTTTCTCTTATCAGACTTCTGGACACTTTTGTGGTACAGGAAGCACTTTTGTGGCTGTGGGTGGGGCAAGTGTCAGTGACATGTGCGACAAATTCACTTGGAGGCAAATCCACGGAAGGCCATGCAGTTCTGCATCAAGCAGTCTTCTTTCCCAGATTATCCCCCACCTGTAATCTTTAATGGTTACAGCCATGTTGCATCAGATTACCTTCCTATATGTGCAGCCTCGGTGGATGCAAAAAGGCAAGTAAATAGCCTTAATAACTAGAAAGTCAGTGGGTACTTACTAGATCGAGATCTAGAGAAGAAAAGACATGTTTTAATGGAAGATTTTGAAAGTCCTTCAAATATAAAACAGGAGTGCTGCTTTCCCTTCTTCATTTACCTATGGCAGTTGAGCCCATGGTACGTTTTGTTTGGAAGAACACTCTGATAGGCTCCTTCCATCCCATCTCCTGTAACTATCATTAAGTTGCAAACAGATGCCCTAGTATCTTAATGTTCAACACCCAGAGGCAAATACTATTCTTCCGTTTGTAAATATTGTGGATTTCTGGTGCATACTCTGGGTTAAATATCAGCTGTCTCATATTGACTGCTGTGGTCTGCCGAGCTGCAGGAGAGGCCGAGTGCATGTACTGGTCCTTTGAACCACACCTGCATGTGGCGTGGGTTTTCAGCTTGCAGGGCCGGACTGGCTGTAGCGGGCATCGGGTGTTTCCACGGGAGGCTGGAGGCCGTTTTGCAGCCGTTTTCCAGCCGTAGGAGCCGGTTTTTGTTACTTTGGGATGGTTTTGCAGCAGTGCTGCAATATCACCCCCAGTAACAAAAGCAGCAGTGCGTGAGACTTGCTCCCCCACCCTCCCTGGGAGCTGGTCCACCACAATTGCCAGGGCTACTTTGGGTTTGCAGGCCGGCCCTGAGCCCGCTCTCACCAGAAGTGTTGGGGCTCGCTGAGTGGGGTGCCATTCAGACCTATGGGGTGGAGCTGTGCAGGGCAATGAGCTTTGAAGGTGTTCCTTATAGTGTTGGGGACATATCAATGCACAATGCCCTGCTTTCTTATATGGCCATGCCATGCTGTGCTGCAGATGCAGCGAAAGCTGTGACGGGAGCACGTCCAAATGTGGGTGCCGTGGAACGTAATGGAGTACAAAAATCTGCAAAAATGTCTTAAAGGCATTGCTTGGCCCCTCTTGTATATGGCTGAAGGTTCTTTAGGGCTTATATACTCTGGAGGGCTTGGGTGGCAGGAACATAAAGGCGAAAAATTCCTGGTGTAAATCTCTTTTGCCATCCTCCTTGTGTGCTTGGGCAAGGGGGTGGGGGTACTGTTTGAATTGTGCACTTTCTACCTCCTCTGAGCTTCACATAGCTTTATTGCCTGATGCATGCAGTCTTGGTTACAATTTGTATTTTACACCTAGTATGTCCAGCGGGTAAATTGCCTTCACTGGATACTTTACTTTACCCCCTTACTTTTTGCCACTGCCTCTGTTGCTGTCCTACCTGAGCTCATTGGCAGTGAGAGAGGGTGATTACAGTGTGCGTGTAAGGTCTAGTATCATTGATTTCTGGAAAGAGACCGCTCTTTTTACCTAAGGGTGTATGTGAAGTCCCTCGTTTCCCTACTGTATAAGTAATACAGTGGTTAAATCAGCCCTTCTTAACAGAGGGGCATCATAGACCAAGTGGTGCTAGCGTCCAAATGCTAGATTCCGATTAACAAACATTTCGTCTGACATTTCCAAGATAAACGTTTTGGGGGTGGCCCACTGAGCTCATGCTGCCCAATCACTTGAGCACAGTGGCTTCTTCTCAAGTTCTTTCCTGGTCCTCAAGAGCCGCTGAGATGTTCGAGCCCCCTCTCCTATCTTTCTAGCCCACTAGAGGAAGCCAAGAGTGATGGAAAGAAGAGAGAATCAATAAGTCTGTCACAGACCCCCTTCAGTAGGAACTCGGTCCCTGCCCTCCCAGCCGCCCCCTGGAGTGTCAATTCTTGTTGTTTCAGTCACCAGCCCACACAGGCACCCAAATCCAGACTATGCTGACTAGAAGTAGCAGGAGAACAAGAATGCTGGAGCTGAGAGGGAGGAGGATGAGAGGAGTGAGTCCTTCCTGGACTCAAAAGACCTGGTTGTCCTGCACAACAGGTGTGCCAGCATCTTTTCTCTCTCTCATTTATCCTTCGTACCACCTATAAAATTCAGTCTTTCTACTGTGAACCTTTCTGTTGGCGGAAGGGAAAGGGTGGTACTGAGCCTGAATGAATCAGTTGGGACCCTAGAAAGGCTTGAAGGCAAGCGAATTCCACCCCAACTGAAAAAGGCCAGTTGTATGACCCACAAGTAGGAAAGCATCAGGGGCTGAGGGTCTTTAATTCACTCGGAAGGCCCCTTAACTAAAAGTCCAACCGTGCACACCTACTCCAGCGGTCTCTGTGACTTATTGCAAGTGGTAGATACGCAAACTGCAAAATTGCCAGCTTTGTAGAGTAGATCAAGGCACTTGAGGAATATATTTAAAAAAGGAGACCCTCTGCAGAAGACTGCTAAGCCTATATTGAAAACCATGGCAAAACAGGCGAAGCTCATTTAATTTCATCATTAGGTGCCATTCAAAAGCATTCTCTTTTGACAGCCCAAGGGATCCTTAGAGCAACAAGAGCAATTAGAGATGGTCACTTGGGAAACAACCTGAACCACATTGTGAAGTTAAGAGTGGTGCCTGGTGTTTTCAGTGTTGAAAATAACCAGGAAGTCTAACTGACACCTTTTGCTCTTTAAACCACATGTTAAAAACAGGAACTTTTGCTTCTCTGTGAATGAGAACCAATGCACAGAAGGCCAGGTCCACAAGAAGGGATCCTTCTGGGGCCTACAGAAAGTGCTCTGGGGCATAAAGGGGATTTGTACCAGCGTATTGCACCTCTGAAGCACTTTGGTATTAAATTCGGGGCTACAGGGGCTTATGTGGACCCTCCTGTACTACAGATCACACTGGCACTAAATGTATGCTGGCGTGATCCCAAGAGAATGTTCCTTCATTACGTAGGTCCGTGCACCCATGGAAATGAGGGAATACTTTGCCTGGGCGCCCACACCATGATGCCAGAACATAGGCAAAGGAGTTCCCCTGATGATGGCAATTAAAATGGCGGTCTCAAGGCCCCTCCACCCTACGCATCCCCCTGGAGACAGGTGCAGGCACTCGCTACAACCACCTGAAGGAGTATCTCTGCCCCCCTGTCAAATAAAGGCTGGATTTCCTCCAGCACTATGAAAAGCACACCAGTCACTTCAAACAGCCTGTCCGTCTTTCACTAATGCACTGTTCCCAGTGGAAGTGCAGGTATGCCCTGTAACAGTCTGCGCCTGGTTCGGATGTAGTGTGTGCCGAAGTGCAGACAGTGAGAGCGCACCGTGCACATAATACGGCCCCTGGTGCTCTGTGAAACAAAACACTGTTTGGCTTAAAATGATGCTGACCAATACTTATGTATGAGCACAGGACTTGCAATATTTAACTGGCATGACTGAGCACACCGGTCAGTGCTTGTGATGGGGTGTGCAGTGGTAACTTACCAGGTACTCTGCAAAGGAGTCCCCTGCTTTTCAAATCAGCCATGAAACAGCTTCTGGAAGCAGGGGCCATGCACAACTCTTCAGGAGGGCCCCACCTGCCTCTCCGCTCATCTGGAGCCCAGGTCACCGCAGGGCGTAGGACCCAACCTCTCCGCTGTGACTGGCATCGATCTGGAATTCTGGATGATTTGTTTCCTCTTGCAAACATTATTGTTTATTTGCTCTCCCTTTGATTAAGTCTTTTAGTTGAATAGTACAAAAATGCATAATTTCACTTCAACTCTTCCAAAGATCGATGCTCCTGTTCCCTGCCCTAGGTCCTTTTTTTAGAGCCCAATTGCGTGTCGTGATGCTGTCCTGTCTTTTGTATGCATAAGCCCGAGGGCTGAATGCATAAACAAAACGAACAGCAACACTCGACCGAAATTAAGATTTTCCCCTTAACTGGGAATGTGGTTATGTGGTACTGGAGGTGACAGCTTTATGGAGCCATGAGTCAGTTAAATTGATGAGGATTATTTCTGGGTCATAAAAGCTTCAAATTATGGGGTGTCAATTGATTGCACGATGGATGGGTTGGCGAAGTTACCGGTTTCCTAAAAAGAATGGGAATTGTGCCCAGATTCTTCAATTTATTTCAGAATTTGCCAACTCGCCGCTACAAATTATTTTAGCTGCTTTACGGAGTTATTTTCCAACTTATCTGGGCTGAAACCTAAGCTTGATTTAGAGGATTGGATTTACATTGCTTTAGACTCGGGCTCTGATTCATCGTTCTTTGGTGTTTTCCCACTCTTGTGCAAACCCCTGCTTGCACAGAGCAGGGGTCGGAATTATGATTAGGTGGTACTTTCACAAGTGCATTAAATGCATCATCCTCAACAAATGAGCTTTATTCGGTTAAAAAAACACAACCATAAAAGCATCCTAAGAATTATAAACATCTTCACATCACAAGATATACATTAAAATACATGAAAAAAATGACAGAAAGATAAAAAAAAAACAGCGAACCACGGAAGACCAAATACATAAAGTGCTATGTGCAGGATATCAAATTCAAGACAAGGCTATAACTCTAGTGATTTCACTATTCTTCACAAAATATAAAAATAAAGTGCATTGAGTTTAAAATTTCATCCGTGTATCTGGAAAGGCGTAATGGGAGCGAGACATCAATGGAAATGGCTCGGGTGTGGGTGGCGTTCGTGGAACTGGCTAAGCACCCGACTGACGATGAAGAGGGTGTACTTGATGAGATGGAGGGCGCACAGGTCAATTGAAGAGGCTGACACTTGATGGAGGGGCATGATGAGACCGATGAGGGCCTGGCAAGGACTCTCCCCCGGTGTTCTCGGTCTGCCCTAGGTTGAGATCTGCGAGGCAAGGATACTGGTGGGTGGTGCAGGGTATCTGGGCGACTCCCTGAGTATTTTAGTTGCCAGCGGTATGCTTGGGAGGGTGGATGGCGTTGGGGGGCTTTGTTGGGGTGAATAAGGACCAGAAGGGTGGGTTGGGTATTGGGAGTTTTCTATTTGAATCTGCATTTTGGACTATAACATACATGGAGGTGAACAGAGCCGTATGTTGGGCTAACTACGGGGAGATGGCGGGGAACCAGTAGTGTGCTCCTGGGGGCCCCTGACGAGACTCTTTGCTTGCAGCCAGCTCTGGGAGGGCAGCGGGAATGCTAATTGTTATAATTGTAATGCATATCGCCTTCCCAACTACTTCTCTATGATGCCCATGGGGCTGTCTGTATGGCTTTTTTCACAAAACCAATACAAATCTGTTAAAAAAAAAAACTCTGTGTATCTGGAAAAGCATAATACATAAGGTGCTATGTACAGAAAATATAATTTAAGAACATAATCTACATTTATTGTTGTGTGTGACCGATTTTCTTCATAAACAAGGGCCTTAAGATGAGAATTATTGTGTCTTATTTTGATTGCATACTGGATGTAAACCACCACTCTATTGCAAATTCAAATGTTTACTAGGCCACAAATATACTCAAAGGCAGTTTTAGATGTGAACAGTCTCTCCTAAAAAACAATGGTCGTAGGAGACTCTTCCTAATATCTCTATGAAAACCGTGAAATAAGATAAAATGCAACGTTGTCTGGTACGATTTTCCATCACATGTGTATTTCGGAAGATTATGGTTCCACTTGCCCATCGTTGGGAAAGCTATTAAAAAATGGGCTAATCCCATTCTTAGTCTAGTAAGATAAAATCTGTTTTGTGTTTGTGACCTGTAATAAATAATATTGTATCCCCGTCCCAAAGGTCCTATCCAAGTATGCCTTAGTCATAGGTTTCAACTTTGCATCAACGTCCCTTAACCAATTCCAGGATTCCATTAAACTGATCTTCAATTTTTTTTTCAATTCTCAAGTATTTGGGAGAGATTGTTAAGATCAATATTTATAGCACATTCATTTAAAAGATTTTTTATATACATCAGCCATGGGATTTCTTTCCCATGGTCGAGTGCAACGCAATCCTTAATGACATCCTGTGTAAACTTTGTACCTTCTTTAATCCATATCTGTACCAGGCATTTAAACTTACTGTACTTATAAAATCATTAATATAAGAGGCTTCCAACTCCTTGTGCACACTATATGTAGGAGTAGAGTTGGGTACAGCTAACAGCCTTCGTAAGAAGATGTTTTCTTGGGTCTGAAGGACTGCACAATTTGCCGCTCCCCATAGTGCTGCGCCATAACAAATTCCAGTGAGACACTTGCTCTTATATAGTGTCATGATTTCCCTAATAGGTTTATTACCCATTTTTTTGGGAGAACCTGAAAATTGCCTCATTTATCCTAATACATTTTAATTTACAATGTTCAATGTGGGCTTCCCAGTGTCCCTTTGCTGTAAATATTAGTCCTAGATGTACAAAAGAATGTGTTACTGCAATAGGGACACTATTTGTGTGGTGGATCCTAGTTTTTACTTTTCCTCGCCCACACACCATCGTAAATGTCTTTTTCAAGTTAAGTGCTAAATATGTTTCATGCATAAATTCTGCACATTTTTCAATGAGGCTCTGGAACCCATTCGCAGTTCTCGATAAAAGAACTGCGTCGTACGCATAGAGTAAAGTCGGAACAGCACATTTGCCTACTCTAGGAACATCAGCGTTTAGCTTTTGCAAACTCTCTTCTCCATTTATGTATAAGGAAGAGAGGACTGGGGCAAGCACGCACCCCTGCCTAATTCCCTGTGTTACCCTGAAACTAGTGGTGCACTTTTCCTCTGGCCCATATCGAACTCTTGTGCTCAAAAGGGTATATCTTTGTGAGAGGTATATGATGATATCATTTGGCGCACCCATTTGAATCAAAGTTTGCCATAACTTTGCATGGTGTACTAGGTCGAAAGCACTAGTAAGATCGACAAAACAAAGATGTAAGTGACCCTTTTTTTACAATTTTATATTTACTAATAAGTGAGTGCAAGTTGATACATTGTTCAGTTGTCCCTATCTCCCTTCTGAAGCCATATTGTGATTCAGTGAGGATTTTATTATCATATTCCCATATTTCCAACCTCTCCAACAGTATCCTACCCATCAATTTTGAGGTTGTGTCAAGGAGGGAAATAGGGCGATAGCATTTGGCGTCACTTCTATTGCCCTTTTTTTAAAAATCGGGACAATTATACTTTCGGTCCATGTTCTTGGTATCAAGCCCCCTGCAATGGTGTTAAACACTTTTTGTAAAAGTGGGCCCAAAAACCCATATCAAATTTTAAAATGTCTTTTGGAACCCCATCGACACCAGATGCCTTTCCATTTGCACTTCTTTCTAGTGCCAGTGTGACTTCATCCAGAGCAATAGGGGCCAAATTTGGAGGATCAAAAATTATAAAGTTTTTATTTTCTAATGGTTCCAAAGTACCATTGGAGTCACTGTTTTCAGCTGCTACGGGGATTTCATGCTCAGGATCAAAAACCTATCCAAAATAAAGTGCCCACTCCTGGGGCTGCACCAAGCTCTCAATTTTAACAGCGCAATTATCTTTAAAATACGGGTGATTTATCGTCTTCCAAAATAAGGATGAATCCTTTGTATTGGCAGCCTCAGAGAGTTTTTCCCAAGCATAATGTAAATGTAAATGTGTAAATGTAAATGTGTATGTGCTTATATAGCGCCGAATCACCCCTGGGGGTATCTCCGCGCTGTACTCATACCGCTGTAGGAACCCTTCCTGGCTATCCGTGTGAAGTGTCCACTCCTGGGCACCCCCATGGTGAAGCCAGGCATCCCAGCGCTGTTGGGGCCGTTGTGGAGACTAAGCAAGTTATTGCACAGAGTTGCAGCGTGGGACCCATGATTAGGATAGGCACTGATGCGAGAATATCAGGTCCGAGGAATTTATAGCCCGAGACCCTGCCGCGTCGGGAATCGAACCCTGGTCCCGGACCAGTGCTCTGCATCGAGGTCTGCCACTCTAACCATTGAGCCACACTTCTCCACATAATCTTGAATTTCTCTCTTAATTATTGCTAGGGTCTGTTTATATAACATACTCTGTTTTTTGATAAGTTCGCTATCTCTAGGCCTGGTTTTTAAAACCTTTTTTAATGACTGGTTTGACTTTGTGCATTGGGAATCAAACCAACCAACTTTTTTCGTAGCTTTCTTCTTACTCTTACTTATTAACCCCTAGAGATTACAGCGGTGATGTTGCAAAAAGCCCCAATAATCTGGTTGTCGGTAGAATCCCCCCATTTACAGATTTCAATATCATAATTACAATCACTCATTAGACTATCCACAAATTAAGTTGGGTTTATCGCAGACCATTTGATAGAGATACCATTTTCTCCCTGGGTGGATATAGAGGGTGCTTAACAAAGCCCTGCCTGAGGGGTATCATTTCAGCTGACTGTTAAAAAGAGTGGATGATGATCACTAACACAGCTTTTTATCACCTCCATTTTTACTATTTGGTCTTGACCGTGTGCCGAGATTAATATATGATCAATAATTGAACACTGTCCATGCCCCTCAAAGGTCCGTAGCTGGAATTGTCCTTCCGGTATAGACTGATCCAATAATTCTAAGTTGTATTTATACATTGCCCCGTTGATAGATTCGCCATAAAGGTTATGCGGGAAATGCTAATAACTTTCCTCAAGCTCATTCCCATATCCACAGTGTTTCCCTTCCAGGACACCACATTTTATACTATTAAAATCTCCAACCCAGATCTGAAAACTATAACTTCTGATCTGTTTTAAAAATGAATCAAGCTCCCTCCCAAGTGTCAGTATCACTTGGTTTCTGGTGTTATCGAAAACATTGTTATAGAAATTAATTACTACAAAACATTGGTAATCAACAGAATGAAACTATAAAGATTGAAAATAAGGAGAATCAATATAAGCTTTCTTCAGGGTCAACGGGCATGTAACAAAGTAGAACTGCTAAGTCTCCCTTTGCAGTTTCATTTCGAGAGGGGGTCGCTTGGGAGTCAACTATTGAAAAGCCATCTATGTGGATGGGTTTCGTGTGCCAGGTTTCTTGCATGCAGATAATTTGGCAGTTATTTAAAAATACAGGCCACACATCGTCATTCAATTTCCTATTAATACCTGCAATGTTACATGTTACTAGGATCAGATTTTTAGATTTCAGATTTTGGGTTCCAGGTTGTACCTTGTCAATAGGGCAAGGATCTTGTTCAACATCCTGGTGTAGTCCGTCCACATCACTACATCTTCTAAGGGATAGAAATCTGTTTGACAAAGTAAGTGGTCTGTGCTTTTCCACTATTGTAGGTCCATTTCCGGGCTGGCTAAAATAATCCATACCTGATTTGTAAAAAAACCCTACCCCAGTAATGATCTTGTTCTGGTGTTCTGATGGCATATCCCCTCTATTACATATCTCTTCTAACAAAGATCTAACCATCTCTGGGTATCAAAAAGAAACGACGACACAAACCCCTTTGCAAGCTTTTGGTGATTTCCCCACCCAAGATACTCTTCTTACCATAATGGTATTTTGAGCCTTGTGTTTTCAGTTCTACCCAATCCTCATTTACACCATCCTTTAATTCTGGCACATCTTTCAGAATGATTGTGTAAGGTGTAGCCTCGGGTGGTAAGTGTAGGGGTCTCTGATAAATCCTTTGAGATAGCAATTTGTGCTCTGGTTTATCCGCATTTTTTGTATTAGATCTTATCATTTTTGTCACATGGTGGGCTGACGGCATGGCGTGTAACCCAAATATGGTTATTTTCATTGTCCATGGCCTCCTGTGTATTCTTCCCTTCACACAATGCCCCTGTTCCCCGCGTAGCAGGTAGAGTATCATTTTGACGGTTCGTTGATTATTATTTTTTGCTATTCTTCCAGTTGTATCGATCACAATATTTTCATTTGGGCATTTTTCTGGTAGTAGTGACTCTACAATTAACTTTGACATATGGGCTACATCACTCTTGATTTTTGAAATTTCAGATAACAAGTTTTTCGCAATTGAATCCATCTTCCCATGTAACTTTTTAAAAAGTAAGTCCTGGTTGTGGGAACAGTCATGACTTACGGTAGCCCTCAGACCCCACTCTGTTTCTTAGACAATGATTGTTTACCTCTAGTTGCAGGGGTGTAGTTGAGTCTGTACCTTCTGTTAAAACTGATATTTTCAGTGGTATCATTGATACACAAGGCGCTGCACTGGTGTTGTGTATTAAGGCTGTAAAAACTCTTTTGTTGAGGTTTATTATTTGAAACTGTCTCCAATGCAGTTGTATCCAGTATGGTATCATCAACCACATTAGGTAGCGCAATCTTTGTAGCTGCTAAACGCTCATTAACATTTACGATCTCACTTTTAATTAATCCCATTGTGGTGTTTAAGTAATTCGTAATGGGTGCACTCAATCTTGCATTGTTATTTTTACTGCTTGTTGCAACACCCGCAAGCTTACGTTTTTCCATGATTGTAAACAACAACAGAGACCATAAAATGGGGCACAATGGAATGGATATGTTAGTATGAAGCGGTTTTAACCACTCTTACCGTAATTCTGGGGGTCTTATTAACAGACTTTAGGGACGTGGCCCAGCCCGGCCTCCTCCGGCTGCTGACTGGCGCAGACAGGCCCACCCTCCACTGCGGGAGTGTGGAGCCCCTTTTCTGCATCTCCAGGCGCAGTGGAAGTGCGTTGGCTGCCTTTTCTGCTGCAAAGGGTGCTGGGCAACGTAATTTGCAGGCCCCTCTTGCCCTCGGTGGAAATTCTGGCATCCCGCGCTGCAGAATTATGGAGCCCCTTTTCTGCGCCTCCAGGTGCAGTGGAAGTGTGTTGGTGGCCTTTCTTGCCGCAAAGGGTGCTGGGCAACGTAGTTTGTAGGCCCCTCTTGCCCCCGGTGGAAATGCTGGTGTCCAACTTGCCAGAACTTTACAGGGGAGAAGTGTAAAGTATTTACAGTTTCATGCAGATTTAGGTGCATTAAGCACCAAATCTGCAGGTAATTGCCTAAAATTCGGATTCAGTATTATTTGTCGCACCCAATAAATAACATAATCCAAAGTATTGTGATTTATCAGGTGCGATATATAGAACCTATTTAGTTGACCAACTGAGAAACCGGGCTTATGTGCGCATCCAGATCGAGATCAGAATGAGAAAACATATCAGCAATAGTTAAACTATGTTATCAGAATGAAGGTCTTTTCCAATGCTCTAAGACTGAACCGTAACACTTTAGAATGTGCATTGCTACTTTATACATCCAGCATTGACGTTTCCCAGTTATATCAGATGTGTGCTCCTTGCGTTTGTCCATCGATTGATTTGTGTAGTCATCCTGGAGTTCTCTGCCAGTACAAATGAAATAAATGAAATACCCGCATATTTGTAAAGCGCACAGCTATCTCCGGAGAGGTGTCCCGGTGCTGGGGGCCGCCGGTAAGATTAAGTGAGCTATTGCCCAGAGTCGCATGGTGCTGGGCTAACCTGCCGCCGGTGATCGAACCGTGAAACCTGTGGTCTGGATTTAGGCACCCTGGCCGCTGCCCCCATAACTCTTCTACAAACATTCGGAGTTGTGGTATTTTATTGTCCCTGTAATTTGATTTCTACCCTTGATCCTCAGGTGGTGATTACTTGACCACACTATGCCACAAACTCCCCTCCTCCTCACTCGTAAGCAACTATGAAATTCTAATTTCTCAATTCATTGTCAACAAAAAAGACTATTTATGGCCAGATCCGTCCATTGGAAATTGTGTTTAGGACTTCACATACTGTATTCTGCTTCTAGGTTTTCTCTACAGTCTGCAACCCCTGTTCGCCTACACTTTCCTTCCTCTCCTTATTCCTCAGGTCTTTAATATCTGCAGCTATGGCAGTCATGGTTCATTCTCCTTTTTCTATCTCCTGCCCTAAGTTTCTGGTTCACTTCTTTTCCTGGTCATGTTAGCGCTTTTCTGTGAACAAATTTTGGTGCCCATAAAGCTCTGTCGGATGGATCGAAGTTCACAACAGAGCTTGGTTAAGAATACAATACATCAATACTTGCCTTCTTTGGGAGAGTAGGGTGGAGGTACTGGCATGCCCATTCTGGGCAGCCCCCACCCCTTGCCTATAAAAAAGAATCCTTGGCATCTAGGGTACTTTCTGCCCCTGCCCCCCCGGGGGGACAGATTGGGGGCTACTGCCCCCATATATCCCCCAGGGGAGCAGAAAGACTGGCTGTGGCAACATTTAATGGGGGGAGCAAAGACACTTGCGCAAGGGGCCACTCCCCCTTCCCTGGTGGCTAGTGGGTGGATCCCTGCTTGGGGATCGCCTTCCTGGGGCGATCCCCAAGCAGGGATCCACTAGGGAAGGATGCCATTGGAAAGGGGATATTCTCCCCTTTACAACGATACCTCTCCCAAGTGTTTCGGTGCTCGGGGCTGAGATAGCCCTACGAGCACCGAAACAATGAAACAAAAACTACGTTTCAGTTTCAATGCAATGACGTCAGCGTGCCATGCATGTGATCGTCATTACATTGGGCATAAAGAAACGGCCTCGGAGGTTGGGGTAGCTCTTCCCCATCTCCTAAGGCCAACCAAAAAAAAAAAAAGGAAATCCATCTGCTGTCTGCAGCAGAGGGATTTAGTGCCCCTGTACTCATGACAGTATGGTTCCGTCATGAGCACTGGTGCTCATGACGGAGCCATTGCATCATGAGCACCTAAAGGGTTATTCCCTGCATCCCATGGCAGGCACCTTAAAGAGCCTGCCACAAGGTGCAAGGATTAACAGATACGGGCTGGTTCCGAAGAAGCCCGTCGGAAGCCAGCTGGAATGACAGGCCAGTTCCAATTCCGACTGTCTGTTTCATAATCTGCCGGTCGGAAGTGAAACCGAAAATGTTGGTAGTAAAGCCTCTGATCTAAGGTCGGAGGCATTAAGACCAACATTGTAATTGGCCCAATTATATGTACGTGAGGAGTCTTAATTACTGAATGCAATGCTCTTTTGCCTTCTTTCCTTGAGAAATCTGTGTAGGTATGTAAAATGTTAGAATTGTGTGCTTTAATATTAGGCAAAGGTGTATTGACTAGAGTCAGATTCAGACTTAGGATAGAGCAGAGTAGGAGATTTTAAGAGTACTCTCCAATGTGAGAGTGGTCACTTTCCTTTTAAGGCGACCCCAAACTGGCACAACCTCTGATTTAAAAGACCTTGATTTGATTGAACGTTATAATAGTTTACGCATTCATATTTTGATGAATCGATACTAATCTGATTTTCGCCTTTAGTAAGCATTTTTTTAAAAAAAAAATTTTTAACAAGGGACTTTATTGGCATTTTAAGGACACCGGGGAACTCGTCCCCATACATAGTACCAAAACGGCTATCGGAAGAGTGAGAATTGGTATCCCAGTTCAGCCCCCCCCTGGTCTGCGGAACATCAGACCCACAACCCCTCTCCCCCCTCCCGCACATCACACCAACCCACTGCCCAGCATGCACATTTAACATTTCCCATCAGTTCCTGTTCCATATTCCGGCTACCCTCCTGCAGCACAAAGTTCTTGGGGCCTCGGATGGGTGACTACCGGGGCTCTGATCAGTCTTTCTATCGGGTCCAATGTCTCTGCGCCCGCACGCAAGGATAAGACGATGCTCCGATAGCGGGCCCATCTCTTCCAGACTTTACTATGCTTGTTCGGACAGCCCCTTGCCAAGAAGACTGCCTCTTCCGCGGACATACAGCGATCCAATGCCTTCTTCCAGGCCTGAACTGGGGGCGGGGTAGATGACTTCCAGTGTTGGGCAATATCTCGCTTAGCCAGCGTCAACCCCAGAAACAGGAGGTGCCGCTTATAGATATTGCCCCCCATCTCCTCAGTACAGTGTAAGAGTGTTAACCGGGGATCGAGGGGTAGCTCCCAACCCAGCACCCCCCCCCCAAGCACGACAGGACCGCAGCCCAGAACGGGCGCAACCAACCACAATCCCACACCGTGTGTTTGAGGGTGCCGTCGCCGCATCTGAGACATGTGGGGGACTCAATTAAATTCATGCGCCAGAGGCGGTGCCGAGTGTAATACGCCCTGTGTAGGTACTTGAATTGTATAAAACTGTATTTGGTGGCCACCGCCGCATATTGCGGACCCGCAATAGCCTCCGCCCAGTCGTCCTCCGTGAGTGCGGGGATATCTTTCTGCCACGCCTCCTTGGTGTTATCTAGAGTGGTTTTCATGTATTTTGTCAATGTCTGATAAATTTTACGGATTTTGTGATCCCCGAGGTCCCCCATCACGAGTTTGCCTTCCAGCGCATGGAACTCTGGCAGAGTGTCCAGGTGTTGGATGCTAGGTGTCAGAGTATGTCTCAATTGTAGGTATCTGTGGAACTGGGATTTATGCAGCTCAAATTCAGCCTGCAACATCTGGAAGGATTTGAGCGACACCCCCTTCATGACGTCCCCCAGTGTGGAGATCCCAATTGTGTCCCAATAGCGAAAACCCTCCAATTGTGCCGTCTCCTTAAGCAGGGTACCCTGCCACAGTGGGGTGGCCCGTGTAAGCCTGCCTCGCCATCCGATGGAGTTAACCGATTGCCGCCAGATTCGGACCACCGTGGCACACGCCGGGGGCAACCGCCCCAACGATGAACCGCTGTAGAGGAGATCTAACAGGGGCGTCCCTGCCAACGCGGCCCGGTCCAACGCATAGGCCGGATCCGTGGGGGAGGCGTACCACCATTCGTTTATGACCAGGAGATGCGCGGCCCTGTAATACGCCTGAACGTCTGCCACTGCTATTCCCCCGCAGTAAGTGGATTGCACACACGTCGCCAGGGCGACCCTCACCGGCCCGCCGTGCCATAAGAATCCATTCAACAGTGCATTAAGCTGACGGAACCACGCCTGGGGCACCTGGAATGGGTAATGTTGAAGGCGGTACAAGCGACGCGGTAGTGTCACCATCTTGAAGATGGCCGATCGGCCGTATAGAGAGAGTGGAAGGTGTGACCACACCGTAGTTTCATTGCGGACCTGAGTCAGCAGGGGTGCAATGTTTAGGGTCCAAGCGAGATCCGGTGTACGAGTGACCTCCACACCCAGGTATTTGATGTGATCAGGGGCCAATACCAACTGGGAGGCCCAAGCCTGGTTTCTCTGGTCCCCATACAGTGGGAATAGAGAAGACTTAGCTGGGTTGGCCAATAGGCCCGAAGTCTCGCCGAACACCCGCAGAATCTGGAGCACCCTGGGCCCGGAGGCCCAAGAGTCCGTGACGAAGAAGGTAACATCGTCTGCATATAACGCGAAACGGTCGGAGTGGCCCGAGGGCCAGTCCATACCCTGAATGACCGGATCTGAGCGGGTCCATGCCGCCAGTGGCTCGATCGCCAACGTGAACAGCAAGGGGGACAGCGGGCATCCCTGCCGCGTTCCCAGTTTGATCGGAAAGGAAGGGGAGCAGGCGCCCGTCACCCGGACGGACGCCGAGATGTCCGTATACAGCAATCTCGTATACGCCAGGAACCGGGGCCCCAAGTTCACCGCCCCAAGCAGCTTGAACAAGTAGGTCCAGCTGAGGGAAAACTACGATCTCGGCGTGCCGCCAGTCGAGGGGGAGAATGGTGTGGTCAACCGCGTCCTCCAGAGCCGCAAGAAGGTGCAGGCCCAGTGCCGCAGCATGGGGCTGCTTTAGTAAACTTTTAAACTTGAATAAACCTTCAAGGTTTACACTTAAAAACGCTGTCTTTCCTGTAGAACCAAATGTGCTTCAAATAATACTTTGTGCCCCCCCAGGAGTTAGATGGGGACAATAGCCCCTTATCTGCCCCCCAGGGGGGCAGAAAGCCCACTAGGCACAAGGGATTTTTTTTATATACATATGGATGGGGGCTGCCCAGAATGGGAATGCAATACTCCCACCCCCCCAAAAAAATGCTACAGTCTGCCTGCCCTCTCCGGGAGGCAGATGGGGCAATAGCCCCTTATCTGCCCTTTCGGGGGGCTGAAAGCCCACTAGGCACCAGGGATTTTTTTTCTAAAAGTTCAGGGTGGGGGCTGGCCAGATGGGCATGCCAATGCCCCCACCCACAAAAAAATGCCAGTCTTTCTGCCCCCAGGAGGCAGATGGGGGCAGTAGCTGGGGGGGGCAAAAAGCCCACTAGGCACCGGGGATTTTTCTTTTTTTACACGTAGGGGTGGGTGCTGCCCAGAATGGGAATGCCAATGCTCCCGCCACCCAAATATTCCCACAGTCTTTCTGCCACCCGGGAGGCAGATAGGGGCAATATCCCCTTATGTGCCCCCTCGGGGGCTGAAAGCCCACTAAGCACCAGTGATACATTTGTTTCAAAATTCAGGGGTGGGGGCTGCCATGAATAGGTATGCCAATGCCCCCACCCGCCAAAAAAAGATGCCACAGTCTTTATGCACCTCCCAAGAGGCAGATGGGGGCAGTAACCCTGATCTGCCCCCCAGGGGGGCAGAGAGCCCCCTAGGTGCCAACGATTAAGCTGACTTTTTTATATGTAGGGGTGGGGGCTGGGCATCACAATGCCCCCCCCAAAGGAATAGCCACAGTCTTTCTGACCACCTCACTTGTGTGGATAGGCCTAGTGCTCGGGACAGGAAATGGCCCAAAACGCAACGTGGACACACTACATTTTTACAGTGAAAACTGACCCTTTTTTGCAAAGTGCCTCGCTGTATATTTTGAACCCTAGCTCTGCTGGCACCTAGGGAAACCTAGCAAAACTATAAATTTTTGATAACTAGACACCCAGGGGAATCCAGGATGGGGTGACTTGTGTGGCTCTCACCAGGTTTTGTTACCCAGAATCCCTTGCAAACCTCAAACTTTGTAAACAAAAACACATTTTCCCCACATTTCTGTGCTGGAAAGGTCTGGAATCTTCGTGGGTGTATTGGCTTTGTATAGGAAAGTCAATGTCAAATATTTAATCAGAATGTTATTGCTTAAACAATGGTGGCCCGTGCATGGACTGTGCGCTGGCAGTAGGTTTGATGGGCAATGACAGTTGCGGATCGACATTCATACCAGGGACACCCTCCATGCCGTGGGTGAATTCCTATCTTAATAAATATACTTCTTACCTGAAGAATGACTCCACTGTGGTACTTCAACGCTTACCACATTTGGCGATGATTTGGGATTTACTTCAACTTCACCCACTGATAAACTTTGCGCAGTGGGGACAACTCATCACGGCTGTTGCGTGCACACGAGGATAAGTGCCATCTCTGCATCACAAAACTAGCGGCTAGGCACACGAGGGCAAGTGCCGCCATGTCAGCGATCACAGGGGGTTCCAAACGAAAGAAGGCAAGTGCATCTTCACAGTCTGCGGTTGGTGGTGCAGCTGAAGCGGTTGAGGCTTTCTTCTTTGAGGTGGACGTGCACCAGAGGTCGGCGCCACCGCAGAAAGCGTTGCGGACCAAGGTGGATACTGTTCACCCCAATCATCACAGGGCAAGGTTGACGGTAGGATCCTTTTTGTTTATTCTGGCAAATGGCAGTTCTTGCGCTCACCGTGCTCATTCGTAACTGTTTGAGGCTCGCCCATCCACTGGAGATGCACGAGAAGACTAGTGCACAGGCGTTTGGGGTCAGAGCGAACATTCTGAGCGTGCGCTACGTAAAGATGCATGGCGACCATATTAGAAAAGGATTTAGTGCGACCCGGTGTTACGCACATCATTGGATATTGTCAGTCACGCCCTTGTGCATCGTGTCGATACTTGGGGCAAAATCACAGCGCACACCTCTTCTACACAATGAATTTCCAAGGCGCAACCTCGTATAGGTAACAAAGCAGTGTGTCACGGTGACACGGTGACATGCACACCTTCCCCTCATTTCTTTTTCTTTCATATTCGGTGACACGCACACCTCAGAGTGCCGCAAGCTGCTTTATTCTTCAAATGGTATTGTGAGCAATATTGAAAGCAGGGTCCACAAACATCCACCCACCCCGCATTTTCCAAAGTCTCCCGATAATAATGGTACCTCACTAGTTTGAGTGGGTCAAGTACCTTCAACAGGCAAGGGCCCAAAACTTATTGTGAAGACATCAAAATCGCCTAACACAAAACAACCTGCTTTTACAAGGGGGGGCACCTGGGTTTTTGGCCCCGGGCTCATCATCCATCTAGGGAAAGCTACCAATCCCACACATTTCTGAAAACAAGACACCCTGGGGGGTCCAGTGCAGTGTGGCTTGCGTGGATCCCCCAATGTTTCCCTACCCAGAATTCCCTGCAAAACTCAAATTTAGCAGCACAGTGATCCCACACATTTTTGTGTGGGATCACTGTGCTGTCACAAATGTCCTACAAAGCCATACCACACTGGACTCCCCAGGTTGTCTAGCTTTCAGAAATGTGTGGGTTTGATAGGTTTCTTAGATGGCCGCTGAGCCTGGGGCCAAAAACTCAGCTGTTCCCCTTACAAAGCCAGGTCGTTTTGTGATAGGTAATTTTGATGTCTTAACAATACCTTTTGGGCTCTTGATTGTTGCAGGTACTTGACCCACCCACATGAGTGAGGCACCATTTTTATCGGAGACTTCGGAAAATGTGGGGTGGGTAGAAGTTTGTGGACCCACGCAGAATCCAGAACTTTCAATCACAGAAATGTGGCGAAAATGTGTTTTGTTTGATAAAGTTAGAGGTTCGCAAGGGATTCTGGGTAACAAAACCTGGTGATAGCCAGACAAGTCACTCCATCCTGGATTCCCCTGGGTGTCTAGTTTAAAAAAATATATAGGTTCGCTAGGTTTCCCTAGGTGCTGGAAGAGCTAGGGTTCAAAATCTACAGCTAGGCACTTTGCAAAAAAAGGGTCAGTTTTCACTGCAAAACTGTGTGGTGTCCACGTTGCGTTTTGGGCCGTTTCCTGTCTCTGGCACTAGGTCTGCAGACACAAGTGAGGGACCATTTTTATCGGAAGACTTTGGGAAATGCGGGGTTTGGTGAAATTTTGTGGATCCACGCAGATTCCAGAACTTTTCATCACAGAAATGTGAGGAAAATGTGTTTTTTCTGACAAAGTTTGAGGTTTGCAAGGGATTCTGGGTAACAGAACCAGGCGAGTGCCACACAAGTCACCCCATCCTGGATTCCCCTGGGTGGCTAGTTATAAAAAAAAAATATATATAGGTTTGCTAGTTTTCCCTAGGTCCACGCAAAGATAGGGTTCAAACTCTACAGCTAGGCACTTTGCAAAAACAGTTTTGACAATAAAAATGTGGTGTGTCCATGCTGCGTTTTGGGCCATTTCCTGTTGTGGGCACTAGGTCTACCCACACAAGTGATGTACTATTTTTATCGGAAGAATTTGCGGAATGCAGGGTCGGTGAAATTTTGTGGATCCACTCAGATTCCAGAACTTTCCATCACAGAAATGTGAGGAAAATGTATTTGTTTGACAAAGTTTGAGGTTTGCAAGGGATTCTGGGTAACAACCTGGTGAGAGCCACAAAAGGCAATCCATCCTGGATTCCTCTGGGTGTCTAGTTTTCAAAAATGTATAGGTTTGCTAGGTTTCCCTAGGTGCCGGCTGAGCTAGGGTTCAAAATTCACAGCTAGGCACTTTGCAAAAAAGGGTCTTTTTTCACTGTAAGAATGTGGAGTGTCCACGTTGCGATTTTGGCCGTTCCTTGTCGCGGGCACTAGGCCTACCCACACAAGTGAGGTACCATTTTTATCGGGAGACTTAGGGGAACACAGAATCATAGAGCAAATGTTATTACCTATTGACTTTCGATGTCTTTCTGCCTTCCAAATGTAAGACAATGTGTAAAAAAGAAGTCACTTTGAAAAAATTTCCTATAATTCACATTCTAGTATGGGTACTCACAATTTCGGAGATGTGCAAATAGCTATTGTTTCTAAACTCTATATTTTGTTCCCATTTCAGAAGTAAATTGGTGTCTTTCATACTGATATTTCACTGTTTTTTTTTCCCCCCCAAATGAATTGCTTTATACCCGGTAGACAATAAAAAAGCATTGCAAGACGCTGCTGTTATTGTCTCTGGGTTCCTCGGGTTCTTGGTGAACCTACAAGTCCTATATATCCCCACATCCAGAAGGGTCCAGCAGATGTAACAGTATATTGCTTTAAAAACATCTGTCATACTTAGAAGTTACAGGTGAAAACGTTGGCATAAATGGCTGTTTTTTTCAACTCATTTTCAATTTTCCTATTTTCAGCTGTTCGTTTCCATACAAAAAACCTTGAAGGATCTACAAAAATGACCTCTTGCTGAATTCCGAATTTTGTGTACTTTTCTTAAATGTGTAGCTTTCTAGGATCCATTATTGCTTTCATACCCATTTCTACCATTAGCTGGAAGGAGGTTGAAAGCACAAAAAATAGCAAAAATAGGCTATGTCCCAGTAAAATGCCCAAACTGTGTAAATAATTTTAGTTCTCTGACAAAAGTCTGTCAGTCCTTGAAAGCTAGAAGATGGTGGTTTCAGCACCACAAACCCTTTGTTGATCTCATTTGCAGGGGAAAAAACTGACGCTTTCTTCTGCAGCACTTTTAGTTCCCATTTTTAAAAAAAAGGTTTGCTGTATTTTGCCTAATTTCTGGGTCCCCTCCGGGGAATTAACAAACCCTGAGTACCTTTAAAATTCCCATGATGTTGGAAGAAAAGGACGCATATTTGGCGTGGATACCTTATGTGGTCCAAAAGGTACAGGGGCCTAAGCGCAACCTACCCCAAATGGCCAAAAAAAAGGCTTAACACAAGTGGGAAAAGGCCTAGCAGCGAAGAGGTGAACACACACTCTCATTTCTCTATGGGAGCTTGTTACGGCAGGTTTACAGCAGTAACACAAGCTCCCATAGAGAAATGGGAGAATGCAGTGGGGACCGCCAACTGGAGGTCGGTCGGTCCACTTTCCCCCATGGTGTCTGTCAGAGGAAAGTCCGACCGACATCGTAATAGGCCCCAAAATGTTCACGTCAGAAAGCAAGATGGCATACTAAGGTAGCCATTTTAAAATGCAGGCCTACATTAGCTATAGTAAATTTTATGCAATTAAACATACTTTCTCTTCTAGAAATAGCAACTGTCTATGCCTTAATGTCGTATTCATGCAAATTATTTAATATAAAAAAGTCACCAGTCATTGTCAACCGATTTTCTCATCTCTAGTTTGCATCTTGCTTCATTAGGTCTTCTCTTTAATCTCCAGCTCGGTAGATTACCACAGCTCTGATCTGTTACTTTAGCCTGTACCTCTAATTTCTCTTCACTAGTCTGCATCTTGTTAAGGTTAAAAGCCTTGAAACGAATCCCATGCTACTTTGTGTGCCTTGATTCTAGTCTTTTGCTACAGCCTGCAATATCATTCATGTCTTCTTTTGTGCGATGCCTGCTTTCTTTTTTGGTACCTGCTCTTTTATTCCATTTCAGTTTATTTTAGGTTTGGTGTTAAACAACACCTTTGGAGTTTATGAAAATTATATACTTAATATACTGACATGAAAAGGCTTTCAGACAGCCATTTTAATCCATTAATCTATTCAGCTGTCATTCCCATATTGCTCCTGCCCACCACAGCATATAATATAGGCAAAGGTCTGCCCACTTGAGCCTTTGATTCCTTTCTGTTTGTGCGGCTGCATTCTGCCCAAGCAGAATGTTGTCACCCACAGAAAAGGTGTTTTTTTTATTGGTACCAAGGGCTTTCTGTGCCACTTTGTGGGATTTGTTTTTCTTTTCTTTTTTTAAGGGAAACCTTTTTTTTTTTTTTTTACTGTTTCTACATTTTTTAATGCCTTCTCACACCAGGCTCTGGTATGTTCCATGAACACCCTGCTTGCAGTTGCCAACTTTTGAAATGGGCTTTCAATGCAATCTAAAATGGCAGCGCATGTGTGTGCACGCAAGTATGGCTACCTCTGAAGTTTTTTTTGAAACTTTGCTACAAACAGAACGTGGTCCTGTTCCACGTATTGCTTTGCGGGTGATGCAAAGCAGCTTGAAGGTGGATCTTCTGAGAACCGGTAACCAATGTAGGGCCCTTTAACACCAATAGCTGTGGTTTTTATGAGAAGGATAAACGCCAGTGCTACAAATTTGTCACTGCTTGGGTCCCCTATAGTGGCTGTTCCTTATCCCATCTTGTTAAAGCTATAATATTATCAACTTGGTACTTTTGTCTTCCACATCGACTCTTATTACAACTCAGTCTCGTATATGGGTACCAAATTTGACTTAAAACCATTGTCCATTTAACATAACTCCTACTCCCACTGCTCGAATTTGCACATGAGCACTTTAACACCTATAGTGGTATTTTTAGGAGAACGTTAATCCGCAGTGCTACAAATTAGTTTTTGCTTGATCAAGTCATCTCAAGACTTTTATTTCCTGTATTTGGCATTTTTTCCAATAGATAGGAAGGGTTGAAATAAAATATAAAGGTCCTTAAATATGAGATTTTATGGCAGTAGATTTATGATGTCTTTATGTGTTTTTATTGTTTTGTATTGTGTACTGTGATGTGTTTATGGTTTTAATTGACTAATACATTATATATGAAAGTCCCTTAAGGCAGGGGAGATGTGGGATTGTGACTTTAAAAGTAGGAGTAGTCTGGAGCAGAGTTCTGAATTTGTTGAAGACTTTTCATAGTTGATAACAATGGGTCGTAGTAGAGGCCATTGGCATAATCAAGTTTAGACAGTAAGTGAGAGATAGTCGCTTGGACCTTGGGTTGACATCCTAGGTGGGGGAAGGTGCCTCACAGATTTCTCATAGTACTGATGCTTGACCTTGCTAACTTATCTACTTGGGCATTCATGGATAGCTTGGAGTCCATGGTAATTCCAAGGTTTCTTACTTTCTTTGATACTTTAGGGGGTGATCCCAGATTGTTAGGTCAGGCGCAGAGTGAGTCCTAATTTTTCCAATTGCCACGTGAGTATTTCATTGCAGATATGCTTGATTTGCACTTGCTTTGTTACAGACCAGCTGAAGTTCTTATCGTCCTGCATGATGGTATTGATGCATGTCTCCATATAGTGACAATGTTCAGCTAAATGAAAGACCGCCTGGTCAACATACAACTCTGGGTTTCATGCCCTATTAAACACCCATCCATTCTTCCTAGGCATTTACCCCCTCTAAGGACTGGCAGCGCTCAAAAGAAAACAAATTACCTCACTCAAAGAGTTGAGCTTTTGTGCTGTATATCAACAACAAATCAGATTTTAACTAAGAAGACAGCGTTACACACTCTTTAGGATATATTGTGCATGTCTCTACTTCAAGAAGCAGCTATCTGCAGTGGAGCTAAGAGCAGGGTATAATTGTTCCACCAGTGGACACCCATCACCCAACCACCGGGCCCAAAAGAAGGCAATTCTTGAGACTTTCCACCATTTCAACCCTAAACACCATGATTGTTTCAAAGATGTTTGCCAGACTTCTTGCTGAATAAATATTCGCTGTCGATGCTGGTACCAGTACAAAACACTTCTAAAACTCTGTCAACCCGATCAGTACCTCACTTCTAACACTTGGCAGGAACCACACGGTAATCTGTCATTGCAAGATGTGAGTGCACACATGACTGAAATCTTAAGACTTGGGGACTGAAGGACTTCACATACAGATGGCACACAAATGATCCTCTGATGGGGTACATCGTTCAAACTCAGGAATGGAATGACCTCCATGATCTTTTTCGGTTTCACCTAGACTTGTGTCCTTTCCCTGCTCCTGTTTTTGGAATTACTCTTTTTCTCAAGTTCAAGCACTCCATATGAGTGCTTGTGTTTTCAGTTCATATCCAATATCCCCATCCATGTAACTTTTACGCCACTGCACTCCACTGTACTCTGCACCACTACACTCTACACCACTGCACCCTATGCCACTCTGCCTTGTACCACTGTCCTCTACGCCACTGCTCTCTATGCTTCTCTGCACCACTCTACTCTACACCACTCTACTCTACACCACTCTACTCTACGCCACTCTACTCTACGCCACTCTACTCTACGCCACTCTACTCTACGCCACTCTACTCTACGCCACTCTACTCTACGCCACTCTACTCTACGCCACTCTACTCTACGCCACTCTACTCTACGCCACTCTACTCTACGCCACTCTACTCTACGCCACTCTACTCTACGCCACTCTACTCTACGCCACTCTACTCTACGCCACTCTACTCTACACCACTCTACACCACTCTACTCTACACCACTCCACTCCACTTTACACCTCCACTCCGCTCTGCGCCACTCCGCTCTGCGCCACTCCGCTCTGTGCCACTCCGCTCTGTGCCACTCCGCTCTGCGCCACTCCACTCTGCGCCACTCCACTCTGCGCCACTCCACTCTGCGCCACTCCACTACGCTCCAATCGACTTTGTACCACTGCATCACTCCACTCCCCTCTGTACAACTACAATCTGTGCCACTGCACTCTACTGTATGCCACTCTTTGAATGAATCTTTGTTCAATTAATTAAAATTGTTACAATATTCCATCAATAAAACAAAACTTGTTTAAAATCTCACACAGCTTGTTAAGAATGAAAAAGACATTTAAAAGTGATAAAAATAGTAGAAAGGACCATTACTGAAAATATTGTCCTATCTAGCAGTGAGGTGTTGAATATTGGACTTGATAAAAAGTTTTATCGTAGACTCTCATTGCCTGATGGCCAACTGAATGCTCTTATGACTCCGTTTTCAGTTTCAGTGCGGCTCGGATTGCGTCTGTGAATTTCCCTAGTCGGGCCGCAATTTGAGGTGTTTTAGCGGAGAAGCACAGGTCAGAAACTTCCCTGCAACTTTGTAGGTCATGCAACCTACAGATGGGGAAAACCAAAGCGCTGCCACTCACTGACTAACTTTGGGAAACCGCACAACAGATGGAGCAAGGATTCATGATGGTAGTTACAGAGTCGGCAAGCCTCTGAATTGTCCTGCCGGGCCCAAGTAGAGTTAAAATCTGTGATAGGCAGAGCAAGAAGTCTCATATAGGTGATTCTACCCCGAGCCAGGACTGTCAGGGCTTGCTCAAGGTAGGGCTGCGGTTTTCTCATGATATATGAGGAGTCCAGTGAGGAATGATTGAATTGGTGATGCAGGCTTTCCAGGTCTCTTTCAAAAGATATTCTCTTGGCCTGAGTATTCACTGTTTTCCGCCAGGCTATTAGTGGAATGTCAGAGTTGTGCAGATTTTGGACATTAATGTCCAATGATCTAGTGCCTACTGCCAAGTACACCTGCCAAAGAGCATTTTAAGGTGTCTGAAAAGCTTTATTGAAGAAAATTGTTAACAAGCAAAGATATCAGCAGAAGCCTAAAACAAGGTTAAATATAACATGGAACATTGACAGTGCTAATATCAAATAGTAAAAAGACAGAAAGCATTTTATGAGGATTTTAAAGATAAAGGAAAGGGGAAAAAGGAAGGAGAAAGGGGGAGGGAAAAAAGAAATAACAGAGCAAAGTATGAACCTTAGAGATGAAAAAAAAATACGGCATATAAACAAATGGTATAAATAAGTAATACAAAATGATCAGCATAAAAAAGAAATAACATCAGAAACCTGTAGAAAATGACAAAAAGGAGAGGGTTGGAAACCATCAAGGAAGTTTGAAATTTTCTGAGTTGATACATGGATATTTTCTCAGGGACAATCGATCTAGGTATGAAGTGAGAGGCAACCAGAAAACATCAGTATTACGAATAGGTTTGCAGGAAGAGGCGAAGGCAACATCCAGTCTGTGAAAGTGACATAAAGAGTTCCACCAACCTTGCACTGAAAGATTAGTGAGGGACTTCCAGTTAGTAGAAATGTGTTGGAATGCGAGAGTAAAAATGAGATCGAAAAGACCATGTGAGTGTGAAGGAAGGTCTAAGGAATCAGAAAGACTACCTAAAAAGAGAAGAGTTATAGAATAAGGAACAGAAAGTGTAAAGATTCGAGTAAAGTATGGCCAAATTTTCCCCCAGAATGCAGAAACAGCAGGACAGAAAAAGAAGAGATGAAGAAGATCAGCATTAGGGGTACTACATGTCCAACATTTAGAATCAGAAGAGGGGAGGAAATGTGACAGAGAAAGAGGAGAAAGATAGAGCTTGTGATATAAATAAAATAAAGATTGAGTAAGAGAAGCCGAGCGGGAAATTTTTAAGGATCTGGACCAAAGTTTATCCCAAAGAGCAACAGACCAAGTACATCCGAAGTCCGATTCCCAGGAAAGTTCCAATTTGGTCTTAGTACGGTCTGAATTGGGAGAGGAGAAAAATGTATAAAGAGACGCTTTAGGGATTTTAATAAGAATTTCGAGAAGAGGAGATTGTGGGATAGGTGATGATGAAGAAGGAAGAGAGTAATAGCGGTCAAGAATTATTGTCATGAGAGTAGCAAATTTCTGCAAAAAAGATCGGGGACAATGAAATAAGGATTGGAAGTGGGGGAAGGAGCAAGGAACCAGTCCATTAAAGAGTTGATTAATCCAAATGATACCCTTTAATCTCCAAGATTTCCAGAATATAGGTCTATTATTCACAAGGATAAGCAAGTTATACCAGATAGGGGTGTTTAAAAAGGATTCACGCGTAATGGCAGTAGGAGAAACCAGAGGTCTTAAAAGCGAAGAAGAATGCTTGAATAGAGGAAGTGAGGTATAGGGAGTCTTAGTAGAGAAACTAACAACTTCATCGAAGGAGAAGGGTAATAGTAATGTTTGTTCAATAAGGAGCCAAAGAGGAGTGAAAGGGGAGAGGTTTGATGAGAGCCATCTCGAGGCCTGGCATAACGAGAAGGATTTATGGTTGTAACGTCCTGGCTTTCTCGGGGTTGGGACAAACAGACGACGGACCAGAGAAATGGAGGTTTAAGGATGATTTAATAAACAGATAAACAACTACAGACAACAAAGAATACCGGTACTGGAATCACCAGTTAAAGTACGATACCCATTCACAGCTCGTCTAACCGTCCTCCGCATGCACACCGGACCCGGTATGCTCCAACGGAGGGCACAGTGCTAAGCAGTGGCCGACAATGCCACTCGACCGCTGTGAAGGGTAGTTCCAAGGTTGTGGAATCTACGGGGGGCACGTGGGAGTCACCCGGCCGGGCTCTCTACCACCTGGGAACAGCCGCTCTACCAGTATCCCCCAGAGTGCTGCCACAACACAAAGACGCTGGGAACACCTCCTGGTGTGCGTCTCTTGTATCCGGGTTTAAGTGATGATACCCAAGGTGGCGCAGAGAATGGATGGGAGCAGCCGCTCTACCTATCCCAGTTCTCCTACGAGTGTCGATGGCTAAGACGCGGAAACACCTCCTGGATAGCGTCTTAGCTCTAAGCGTGTGTTTACCCAAGGAACGAGGGTTGGGAGCTTCGGCTCGCACCAACCTCGTTTTCTCCAATTTGTCAGGCTGTTGGGAGCTTCGGCTCTACCAACGGGACTTGTGCCCAATGACGTTGAATACGGCTCTCAGAACGGGACAGGACACGGGCAGGAAGCACACGCCAGCACCTCTCCTCCGCTCCTTAGAATGTTCCTTCCGCCGCTCATCTCACCAACGGGTCCGTGTACCTCAACCAGGTACTCCGGCAAAGATCAGAATATCCGACGCCGAGTCCCAGTGATCTTCTCCTTAAGTAGTACTCTCGGCGTTGTATAACCATGACTTTTGAGTTGCATAACATGAAAACTAGGCGTTTCCCTTGGTGTTATGTAACCAGAACTCTTGAGTGGCAAAAGGCAATTGTTGCCGGAGGGAATTCTGGGAGTTGTAGTCCGCTCTCCTCCAAGCGCACCAGGTTCACGGAAGTGGCATCGTGGGAGGGAATCCATGTGCGGGAGGGGATTCCTGACAATGGTAAAGACGAAAATCTGGAAAGTTAACTCCACCATTAGCTTTGGACTTTCGAAGGGCTGCAAGAGAAATTCTGGATTTCTTGTTCTTCCAGAGAAATTTCAAAAGGGAAGAGTCAATACGTTTAAAATAAATTGAGGGAACATGGACGGGTAACATAGAGAAAATATATATTAGAATGGGGGCTATCATCATTTTCCAAACGACCCCACCAGGACAGAAAAATGGGGTTCCAGGTAAGAAAAGATTTATCAATTCGGGACAAAACTGCGGACATATTTAACTTAACTGAAGAAGAGAGAGAGTTAGAGAACCAAATACCTAGATACTTGATCTTAGAACTATTCCAGGCAAAACCAGTAGAAGAGAAAAAATGAGGAAAACCGGTTTTAGTGAGACAAAGGATTTCAGTCTTATCTGAATTAATCTTGTAACCTGACACCAATGAAAACGAATCAAATTCAGATATTAAGGGGGTAATAGATACTTCTGGATCGGAAATAAATAAGAGAATATCATCTGCGTATGCAGAAAGCTTCAATTGACTCTTACCATAAGGAAAACCAAAAATGGAGTTATTGTTACGAATGGAGGACAAAAAAGGTTCAAGTGCTAGAATAAAAAGAAGAGGGGATAAAGGACATCCTTGACGAACGCCACGTTGAAGGGCAAAGGACGAGGAAACCTGACCATTCACAAGCACCGAAGCCTTGGGTGCAGAGTATAACAGGGAGATAAGGTAAATGAAATTGGGACCAAAGCCATGCCAACGTAATGAAGCAAACAAAAAAGACCAATCTACTCTATCAAAAGCTTTTTCTGCGTCTACTGAAATAGCAGCTAAAGGAATAGAAAGTGATGGAGCGTTATTCAAAACATTAAGAAAAAGGCGAGAGTTATCGGAGGTAAGTCTGCCTTTGATAAAGCCACATTGTTCCTTACCAATGAGATGAGGCATCAAGGTGTCTAAGCGTAACGCAAGTAGCTTAGCGAATAATTTATAGTCCACATTGACCAAAGAAATTGGACGATAATTTTTACAGAATTGGGGGTCACGACCATCCTTAGGAATAAGACAAATGGTAGCGTCTTGAAAAGTACCTTCCGCCTTACCAGATAAGTAGAATGACTGGAAAAGTTGTAAAAGCTTGGGAAGTAAGAGATCAGAGAAGTGTAAATAAAATTCTACAGGGAAACCATCAGGGCCAGGCGTTTTACCTTTAGTGAGAGATTCCAAAGCCATGGAAAGTTTATGTAAGGAAAGATCAAGTTCAAGGTCCGAAAAATTGAGATGAGAGAAAGAGGGTTTAGGGAGTCTCTCAAAATAGGACTGAATAAGCGAAGGAGTTGGAGGAGATTCTGGAGTATAAAGATGCTGGTAAAACAACTGAAATTGATCGAGTATTTCCTTATCTTTGTGCAGGAGAATATTATCAGAGGAGTAAATAGAATCTATAAGAGTACGCTCCTTACGTGATTTAAGATAATTAGCTAACAATTTCCCTGACTTACTACGACCCCCATAGTAACGAGCACTACTACGAAGAAGAATCGAAGACACATTATCAGTAGTAGATTTATTGAACTCCAACTTTGCTCTTAAAAGGTCTGGTGAGATAAATTTATCTGAGGAAGTATAAAATTTATGTTCCAAAGATTTAATGTGAGCCAATGAGACTTTCCGTTTCTGGAGATATTGTTTCTTTTTCTTAGAAACTAAATCAATAATAAATCCTCTTGCCGTGGACTTAAAGGAGTCCCAGAGGATATAGGGAGGAGTAGAAGGATCACAATTAAGCAAAAAGAAATCCCTGGTAAAGGAGCGAAAGGAGGAAGAAAAGTTAGGATCAGTAAGAAGGGAACTATTGAAGCGCCAACGTGAAGACTTGGGATGTGGAGGAAGCAAATCAAGAACCGTAACAGGGGCATGGTCCGATATTACCATAGGCTCAATAGAGGAAGACAATAAGTTTTGATATAAAAATTGAGACAGAAAAATGTAATCAAGACGAGAAAAAGAGGAATGAGGAGGAGAGAAGAAGGAATAGTCCAAAGTATCAGGATGGGATAGTCTCCAAGAGTCAATAAAACGTGATTGTGAAATAGTGTCAAGAAATTGTTTGTCTTGTGGGGAATTAAGCAAACTGTGCATTTACGATCAAGGAATGGATCAACAATCTGGTTACAATCTCCACCTAGAATAAAAAGATCATCCCTATGTTGAATGCATTTTTTCGTAATTAGAGGCCAAAAAGAGCAATCAGGTTGTGTAGGGCCATAAACATTAAAAACAGTTAAAGGAACAGCATTAATTAGTAACTTTGCCAGTATCCACCTACCATCAGTATCATTCTCTTGTGACAACACTTTACATTGTAATTTCTTGTGACATAAAATAACAACGCCATTCTTTTTATCAGTGGAAGGAGAAAATAAGACTGTACCCACCCAACTCCTCTTTAATTTAAGGGATTCACTTTTGGTAAGGTGGGTTTCTTGTAAAAGAACTATGTCAGGGTTATAGGAGGCTAAATGGGAAAGGACTCTCTGCCGTTTAATAGGATTAATAAAACCCTTTACATTCCAGGAAACAACCTTGAATTATCAAATAGTAATATATTAATAGAAGCAAAAAATACAATAATAGAAACATGGAAGAAAACGCCAAAAAATAAGACATCAAAGAAATGAATGAAACAAGTAACATCAGAAAAAAAAATAAGGATGAAGTAGAGAAGGAAAAAAGAAAGAAAAAAAGAAGAAAGGACAAAAAAAAATTTGCGAGTATAGAAACGCATAGAGGGAAAGGAAGTAAACAACACTCAAAGAAAAAGAAGAGGAAATGTGCAAAAAGAAAGGGAGGAAAAAAGGGGATAGAAGAAGAGACAGTACATATCCAAACTGGATGACTGATGATAACATACCTGAAGGGGACACAAAAAAGGACAACAGGGTAGTGGCGACACTCAACAAGACGAGCCGTCCAAAAGGGGAGTCCAGATCGAACCGGGACATGGGAAAAATATATATCAGGGGAGCCATAGGAGTCAAGGGAACAACAAGCGCGGACCAGTCTATATAAATAAAAGAAAGGAGAAAAGAGACATCAGGAGAAGCATAAAAACAAATAAAAGAAGTCCTCAAAGAGCATAATAAAGTTCAGAAGAAACAACAAAGTCAAAACCGCAACATCACAGATATATAATTACGCCTGAACAAGCACGGGTAAGTTCTAAAACATCATAATGCAGATCAGAGAACAAAGGAAACTGTAAAATATCAACTAAAGACCTGTAAGGGGAAAAAGAGACAGGTTAAATAATCAACCATTAGGAGAGTTAGCGGTGTCCATGCCGCTGCTGGTGTGTATAAGGATAAAATTCTTAAGTTCAGCAGGATCTTGAAAAGTCCAAGTTTGATTTTGGAATGTTAACTTGAAAAGACATGGGTGAAATAAACCATATCTAGCACCAAGTGAACGAAGAGGAGCACGAAGATTGAGAAATTCTTTTCTTCTGGAGGCAGTAGCATTGGAGACATCTTGGGAAAGGAATATTTTCTGACCTAGCCAGGAAAGTTTACGTTTAGCTCTGGCAGCCGAAAGGACTGATAGAAGATCTGTAAACTTCAAAAAGAGGATGATAACCCCTCGAGGCTTCGCTGGAGCTGAGGATGAGGAAAGGCGAGGACCCAATCTGTGAGCTCTTTGGATGCTGAGAGATGTTGTTGAAGGCATCTCCAGGAGCTTCGGAAGAAAAGAGAAAAATGACACAGGATCATCACCTTCGAGGGATTCTGGCAAACCATAAATATGAAGGTTATTCCTTCTATTTCTATTTTCCAAATCCTCCGTATGCTGTTGGAGACTGCGGACTGTTTTCTCCAAGGAGGAGATCCGTTGGGAGTTAGCCTGCACCTCCGGCACTTGTTGTTCCAATGAAGACACTCTGCCATCCATAGTAGACCATTTCTCCTCAAGAAGCTGCATTTTACTGTTGGTTTCCTCAACAAACTGGCGCAACGCAAGAATCTCTTCCAACAATAGTTCCAGAGAGACAGGGAAAGGTGGTTTATCTGGTGAAGGAGGATCTTGTTTCAAACGTTTAGTGGAAGAAACAGATGGAGAAGATTTAGCTGGAGTAGAGTGTGAAGAAGAGGAAGACGTGCGGCCAGTGATTACTCCAGCCATTTGAGAAGAGCTCGGTGCTGGCGCCACAGGGGTTTGAGATGACCTCTTTGAAGGAGTAAAAACAAATGTTGGTTTACGTAGGCGGCCCATAAGCAACTGTCAAATTGTAAAGGAGACGACGCGCTGCCGCGTTCTGTGATTTCAGTTGAAATCGGCACACCATGAAGACAGTACAAATCAGTATAGCAAATTGCAGCCTGAGGGAACCTTGGTAATGAGCGGTAGAATCCTTAAACAATCATCCAAGATAGAATCACAATTGTACCACCCAGAGGGGCTTTCTCTGAGGACTGTACTTATAGCTCTGCGAGACCACGGTAGTAGGTCACCAACGCAGTTAGGGAAAGAGACATAAAAGTGCCCACTCCATCCGTTCGTTAGAAATGCGCCTCTGAGCCCTCTCCGTCACAGCATCCTTCAGGAAGATGAAAAGAAGACCTCAAGAGGTCTCTGCAGTCAACAAAGAAAAAATTAGATAAGCCATTTCAAAGTTCAGCTCCGTGCCCATTCTCCATGTAAAAGCGCTATGGGCTGGCACCAGCAGGCAAGGTAGAACCACATAGTCATGTAAGTGGTAAAAATTAAAAAGTGTTTTGAGCCATGAGCGGGCAATGTTCTAATAGGACTACATTAGTGGGGAAAACGAAATGAAGCGGGTGAAGATTACATTTTCCAGGCGAATGCGCAGAATCATCGGAGTCTGAAGAGCGCTAGCAGAAAGACGTGCACCTAACATGGCGGCCGCTGAGGAGAATCAGGCGCGATGTCGAGGACAAAACAAAGCATAGCGCGCTTGAAAGATTTCCGTGGAAGTTAGCTCACCCAGTAGAGGGCATATTCCGATGTCAGATGCAGGTGGCGGACACCGTAGAAAAAGGCTAAAAAGGCATCGGAGAGCGGCATGCAGGTCCCGGGACTGCGGAGCAAAACCCCTAGGCGGCCATCTTGTGCGGCGTCGAGACCACGCCCCAGCTTAAGTTGTCTTTTTAGTAACAGTTCTGGTGCTCGTGTAGTCCTGATATAGTATTTTATTAAAACTCCTAAGCAAGTAATATCCGGACTGGTGAGACCCAACTCCAGCCTTACTCTTGCCCTCCTCGCCTGTCTAGGGAGAGCTAGGACCTTTTTTAAGCCATCATCTGATAGTTCGCAAGGAATTTGTTGAAGGCACCGGGAAAAACTAGGTGGCCATAGTTGAGAGGGCACTAATTTTGCCTTAAGAACTTTCAAAATGGGTTCAGCAGTTGGACTATGAAGCCGCAGGTTAAGGCTTTTTAAAGAGAAAATGATGCCGCCGCTTTCCTTCTCAGATGTTTCAGGTGGGCTAAGGGTTTTGCCCCTTCCGATAGCCAGAAGCCCAGATAGTTGTAGCTCATACTTGTTTTGATTTGCGGGCCCCAAGTTGCCAATGTGTGGCCTTCTTACGTGGGTACTTCCCGAATATAAGTATCCTAGTTTTCTCCTGGTTCACCAGGAGTTTGTTCTGTTGATTATATCCGTGTAAAGCTTTTAGGGCCTTCTGTCAGCCAATTCTCGTGTGGTCCATTATTACGATATCGTTCGCATACTGGAGTATTTGAAGGCGTGTGTTCCCCAGTTTAGGAGGCAGAAGACTTGCCCCCTCCAGCGCTTTCCCCAGGTCAGCTGTGTATAGATTGAAAAGTATAGGGGCAAGTACGCACCCTTGTTTTAGACCATTATCAGTTTAGTAGCTGTTGGGGAATTCCCCAGGAATGCAGTTTTTCCTACAGTTTCCCACGACCGACCCGATCAAAAGCTGCACTATAGTCCACAAAGCAGCAAAAAAGTGGTAACTGAGATATCTGGGTAGCACTGTTAGACAGGTGGCCCAGTACTGAGAGGTTATCTATAGTAGAGCTTTGGGCCCTGAATCCTGTTTGACAAAGGGGAAGAATGTTGTTAGTGGTTGCCCAGGCTTCCAGTTCTTTCAAAAGTATTCTGGCATATGCTTTCGCTTCAACATCTAGTAAGGAAATAAGCCGGTCATTTTCGAGTTTTGTGCTGTCCCCTTTTTTTATAAATTGGGGAAAGTATTGAGCCTTTCCACGATGATGGAACAGTAGAAGTGGCGAAAGTATGCTTAAAAAGTGTTGTTAACTGTTCTGCCCAGTATCTCTGCGAAGCTTTGAACACAGATGCGGGAACTCCATTGGGTCCTGGAGCACCATCTGACCTCATGTTTTTAATAAGGATAGTTACCTCAGCCACAGAGATGTTAGTAGTGTTGATGACTTTATTTTTTATTGGAGATTGTTGATGGGAGTAGATTTGAATAATATCCTGTTGGGTTGAGTACAGCTGAGTTGCATGTTTAACCCATTCCAAGGCTGCCACTCCGTTTTCTCTTATCTGACCGTTGTAAGTGAGTTGCTTAATATATTTCCAGAGTTGGATGTGCCCCCTTTCTTTGAGGAAGGTAAACATTTTCAGCCATTCTGCCTCGATTTTCTTGGAGCATATTTCCCAGACTTTCTTCCTGTGCGCTGCACGGAGAGCTGTTATTTCCTGAGTTCGAGGGTTTTTGATGCCTTTCCTTCTTGCCTTTAAGGCCCTTGAAAGGCTAAGTTTTGTGTGAATTAGGTCTCTTGATTTTATACGTTGAGGGGGTCCCAGAGAGTGGGTATTCTGCACTTGAGTGCCTCCAGTTCGTACCCCTAGGGCTGATTTTAATTCTACTAAGAGTGCTTCCCAGTGCACCAGGGGAGAGACTAGACTCATGTCTATGGAATTTAATTCTTTATAAATTATCCACTCCAGGAGTTTGGGGCTAAGGTTAATGGTCCATTTTATTCTCCTCATAACTTCGTAACGTTCTTCGCCAGTTGAAACCCCCAGTGTTTCCAGTTGTGTTGCAGATTCCCCATTTAGCTGGAGGGTTATCCTCAGTGGCCTGTGATCACTCTCATCCCTGTTATCCATTTCAAAGTTGTTAAAGTATGGTACTAGGTGATCCAAGATGAAGATGTAGTCTATTGTAGACTTATCCCTAAAGGTGGGGAGTGGGAGCCAGAGAGGATCCACGGGTGTTTGGATGGTGTGAACAGATACCAGACTGTGATTTCGAAAAAGCTGATGCAGTATGGCACCATCAATGTGCGGTAGAATGTGCACTTTCAATTTCCCTAACTCCCGAGTGTTCAGATCACCAGCAATAACGGGGAGGTGTGAAGCATATTTGTTTATATGCTGGTCCATTTTTGTTGCCAGTATTTTTAGGACATGTTTTTTTTGCTGGGAGGCAGGATTTACATAGCAGTTGATTACCAAGAGACGAATTGGGTTATTAGGTTTCAGTCCGCTTACTAGGACCGCTTGCATGTCTGGGATGTTGGTTACAATAAAAGTTGTCTCTAGTCTGCATGCTTGGTTTATGTAAATTGACAGCCCTCCAGAGACTCTGCCGAAGATGTTACCTTTTATAGCTTTGGTGTGTAATTCATAGAAGCGGTGAAGAATTAATGGTTCGGTGGTCCAGGTCTCTTGTAGGCACAAGATGTCATTTCCACGGAAGTAATTACTCACTAAGCTGTGCTCAAGAAGTCTTTTTAGGCCAGCTACATTCCAGGAGATCATGGACAGCTGAATGTTATTTCCCGAAGTTCTGGTGCTGTACAGATGGCGTGCAGGGTTTTTGATGTTAGAGGTGCCATCGTAGTTGTTGCTCTGCTGGACGAGACCTAATACCCATCCCAGGGGAATGGTTTGGCCTACTTGCGTGCACTGTCCGATGTTCAGAGGTAATCCTTAAAGTATGGTACGGACTTGACTATATGGGTAATTTTTTTGCTTGTGGGTTGCACTCTGTCCCCCTTAGGACTGAGTAAACTTCCTTAGTAGGTGATGGTGCCGCTAAAACCTGCGGGTATTTCTCTGGGACGGGATAAGCAATATCAATGCCCCACTCTGCCATTTGCGATATTTCTTCTGGAGTTAACCCCACACTGGTGTGACGACTCAGCCCTATCGAGGTTGAATCCCCATGGGTGTCACTAGTAAGGCGAAGGAACTTAACCCAGACTGATTAATCTGAGTGTGTTCCTGACAGCGTCGGAATGTGTTTGAATAGACAAAGTATATTGCCCCTGTTTAAGATGTCAAGTTGGCCTTTGATGAGGTATCTAGGCGTGAGGATTACCTCATGAGTTTTTTTGCAGACTTTTCTTAGATTACTAACTTGCTCTGCTTTATGGTTGATGTTTAAACCAGTATATAAAGTCCTTTGGTTGGCACTTGGGCCTATATCACTTTGAGTGGTGTCTGAGCTGATCCTAGGATTTTGTGTTGGCGGACTGGTCCTCATGGAAACCAGTGGCAGAGGGCCCTGGGGGGCGCAGATCCCAAGATCAGATCCTTGTTCATAGGGTGGTGTTAGTTGATCATTGTGCTCCGACTTCTTGATGTCGATATTTGGTGAGGGAACTGGTTGAGTATTTATTGCCGGACCTAGTAAACTGTGCGAATTCCCCTTTCTGGGAGTTGACTGTGAAGATCTTTTAGTCACTTGCTTTGCTTCTGATGGAATTGATACTGTTGGTTTTTCCTCACTAAAAGCGTGTTTTATAGTAAAAATAGGAAAATTCCGGGTTTTCCCGTTGTCGGCTTGTGATATTTGTTTACAGGTTGACACGGAGCAGGCAACTTTCTTAATAGCCTTTGTTTTTTTCTCTAATTTCCTTTGGTTTTTTTTTGGCCTTCTTGAGAGAAGTGCGTCCGTTCTTCCCTGGATGAGATCCTTGCTCTCATGTTCTTTGACTTGGTGTATGGATCCAGGGCTGGAGTTGAAACCTAATGAGCTGATGTGAACTTTGATGGATGTGGGTAAAACTTGATTGTCGGACTTTATTGAGGGATTACTCAGGGAAGTTGTAACCAGATTGGCTTGAAGCTCTTCACTGTTGTAGATGCCGTGCCACTGTTATTTAATTGGTAAGTAATTCCGTCTTTTTGTTCCTTCAATGAGGCTAACAAAGCGGTTAGAATTTTTGGGAGTGTTGCCCATTTATCAATGAGTTCAGCCCACGTGCAAGTACAGTTTAGGTTGTCCTGTGTGTCACTAAGCTTTTTTTCTATAAAGTTCACCTTGTTGTTTAGCTCTACAAGGCGCTGTGCAATTGTAAATAGCAAATCAATTTGCAGCTCCATTTTATTGGACTGCCAGAGTAGTTCCCTTGCCGTTGATTGATTCGTTTCACTAGTTGAGGTAGGATCAGGGTCTTTTATGAAGCTGCTACTATGTGGACTTTGGCTTTTAAAGCTCTGGGTTGGTGAAGAAGAGAGCCAAGTATCGGCCGTCCTGAGGAGTTTTGGGGTAAGCTCCAAAGTTCTTTATATCTTTGTTTCCAGATTCTGTAAAAATATTGGTGATAGGAACCCACAGTTTCCTTGTGCTGGCGTTTTAGTCTTAGTTGAGCCAAGTCCTAATGGCTCTAGAGAGGACATCAGAATGGGGGACTGCAGGATTGCTTGTTGGTGACAGTGTATTTGATGAGATCTCTCCAAGAGGGGGTTCGTGACATTGTTGGATGACCTTACTGGTAGATCAATTGGGAAGAGAGGAGTTCTGTGATTAAAATGGTGTTTATGAAAAAATTGAGTAATAAGGTCTGCTTTAGGTGATTTTAGAAATAACTTCGGGTCAGGGACTGTATTCCGTGAGCTCCTTAAGTATCTGGGAGAGACTTGGGTCGAGGCGTTTGCTTTTACAAGGATATTTCTTTGGCGTTCGGAAGCTATTTTTCTTTTAGGCATCCTGTAGTTGAGGTTCAGCTGCTAGTGACTGGTCACCAGAAAGAAAGGCTTCAGGAAATCAGCAGGTCACCTCACACCCAGGGAGCCAAAGGAAGTCACCCCTTCTTGCCTCTGGCGTACCTTCCTGCAACCTCCCTGAGACTCTGCTGCACACGGGACCTGGCGAGGCACTTCGCTACCTTCGGCTATGAGTCGCACGGCCAGGGAGAGCCTCAATGACTAGCAGCAGCTGCCGCTATACCAATTCCCCGCCGACGAGTTGCCTGGGAGCTGGAATGCAGGCAGCCGGGCTCGGCGTAAACCCTGGCTCAACCGCCTCCCTCTCAGAGCCCGGTTCAGGTGAGGAAAGGCCCGGGGAGGGGAGGAGGTTGAGGGGCAACCGGCTCGCAGCCAGCGGCTCTCTGGCTACCTTCTTTTTGTTCTCCAGCAGGCCCTAGCTGCAGCGGCGTCCTGCCTACCTGACTGAAGCTCCGAGCCTGCAGCCTCCGAGCCTCCAAGGTCTCCCGCAGCAACGTGGCTTCGCGACAGCACAGCAGCACGGGTTCAAACCCAGACCCGGTTCTTGACAATGGACCTCGAGTCAAGCACCGCCGCTGCTGCTCCCGCTCTCTCTCAGTGCTCCTTCCTGAGTGCTCAGATCGCTCACTGTAGCCGCAAAGCTCTTTCCGAGATAACTGACAGCTCTAACAGCAAGCTTGTTCTGATGGCTAATCGACAAGGAGATGGTAAGCGAAACGAACTCTATGCCACTCTATGCTGCACCATTCTGCTCTATGCCACTGCACTCTACGCCACTCTCGTCTACATCTCCCTACTCTACTCTGCACCACTCTACATCACTGCACTCTATGCCCCTGCACTCTACACTGCTACACCACTCCTCTCTATGCCACAGCACTTTACGCCACTCCACCGCAAGCCACTCTTCTCTGCACCAGTATACTCTATGCCACGGCACTGTAAGCAACTCTGCTCTACTCTGCACCTTTCCACTCTATGCCACTGCACTCTACGCTGTGTCACTGCAGTCTACACCACTCTTCTCTGCACCACTCTTCTCTGCACCACTCTTCTCTGCACCACTCTTCTCTGCACCACTCTTCTCTGCACCACTCTTCTCTGCACCACTCTTCTCTGCACCACTCTACCTCACTGCCCTCTACAGTCACTGCACTCTTTTGCTGCTCTACTCTGCACCACTCTACACCACTCTACACCAATGCACTACACACCACTTCACTCTATGCCACTCTACTCTGCACTGCTCCATGTCACTGCACTCGACGCCATTCTAGTCCTTGCCACTCCACACTACGTCACTGCACTCTGCCGCTCTACTATGCACCACTCTATACTGCTGCTCTTTACACCACTCTACTCTATGCCACTCTACACCACTGCACTCTACTCTGCACCACTGCACTTTATGCCGCTCTACTCTGTACCATTCTATACTGCTGCTCTCTACACCACTCTACTCTATGCCACTGCACTCTATGCCACTCTACAACACTGCACTCTACTCTGCACCACTGCACTCTATGCCACTCTACTCTGCACCACTCCATGCTACTGCACTCTGGTCCATGCCACTCCACGTCACTAAACCACTCTATGCCAATGAACTCTTTGCCACTTTTCTCTAGCGATACTGCACTCTACCCACTCTTCTCTGCAAAACTGTACTCTACGCAACTCCACGCTGCTTCACTCTACCCCACTGCACTCTACCCCACTGCACTCTACCCCACTGCACTCTACCCCACTGCACTCTACCCCACTGCACTCTACTCTACTCTACTCTACTCTACTCCACTCCACTCCACTCCACTCCACTCCACTCCACTCCACTCCACTCCACTCCACTCCACTCCACTCCACTCCACTCCACTCCACTCCACTCCACTCCACTCCACTCCACTCTACTCTACTCTACTCTACTCTACTCTACTCTACTCTACTCTACTCTACTCTACTCTACTCTACTCTACTCTACTCTACTCTACTCTACTCTACTCTACTCTACTCTACTCTACTCTACTCTACTCTACTCTACTCTACTCTACTCCACTCCACTCCACTCTGTACCACTCCGCGTTACTCCACTCTGTGCCACATCACTCCACTCTGTACATCTACAATCTATGCCACTGCATTCTACGCTATGCCACTCTATGCCACACCATTCCACTCTATGCCACTGCACTCTACTCCTTTCTGTGACACTGCACTCTACGCCACTCTACCTACCATACAGATCTAGTGCAAATATTCTGACTCGGAGTCTCAGCGCTGTGTTAGTTTCTTCAGAAGGCACTTTGCTTCGAAGGCTGGACACAAGAAGAAATGTGGATCTTTTTTATCTAAACTACTTTTCTAGTGCACTCGACATGACCCAATATTTTGACCAATGCTTGGATAGAAGCTGTTCTACTCGGTCAAATAATCTTTCATTTTTCCTCCTATGTAACCATATCCTCTTGGTGGTTTTAAAGACTGAAGAAACTCATGGCCTCTTATATCAGTTTTGGCCCCTCGCCCAGGCTGGCAGAGAAGAGGGCTGCTGTGTTTTCTGTACTAAAGGAGAGTTCTATTTCATCCCCTCTGTCAACCTGCAACGCCTTTCTCCGACTATAACCCCATAAACATGTTCCCATCTGCCTCCCCTCCTATAAAAGTGTAGATAACATGTAAGAAGATTCCATGAGTAAACTCTTTAGTGCTCCATTGAAATGGAAAATTAGGGGCAACATTATTCAGGGAATCTTTATAAAATTGCAGTTCTTTATGCCACAGAGAGCAATGCTCATTGTCCCAAGTGGCGCCTCCCGACCTGGGAGTAAATATAGCATTTCTTGGCGTTGCTGTATTAAACAGATGACATGTTCTTGTGCCTTCCGTCCAGTTAGCCTACGGTACGGTTTAAGAGATTCATTAGCCTGCACAATATAGTAATCGTGACATTTACAACAGCTTTACTACTGTTATTGGGCAGTGTTCTGATGCTTTTTCAGCCCCCCAGCTCTTCTCGCCCTGCACATGGGAAGGGGTATTTTTCATCCTTCCTTGATGCTTACCTTGAGATCCTATATCCTGAAAAGCATTTCTGTAGAATTTCTGAAGCCAATTTACTCACGTTGTCTCTTTCTAGAAATTGTTTTTTTTTTCCATGTCTGTATGCTTAGGTATGCTTGGCTTCAGTCCTGCCTTTTACTCCTCACTCAGGGGATGCAGGACTAAGAAAACGGTTCCCTCATTGTGTTTCTTGTGTACTCTGTGATTGCCTGCCCCTCTTCCATAATACCCCGCCAACTGCCTCCTCCATACAAATGCCCTGTATGTCGTCAGCTATGGAGGAGCTTGCAGGATAGCGCGAGCTACAGACACTCGAGGCTCTGTACATCCAGATCTCAGTTTTGGGGGCGCTTCCCCAGGCCCTGCGTGCATGCAGTTTCCATTGCACTGAGGAGAGACAGGAAGGGCCAAGGGCCTGATTGACAGTTTGCCAGATCCGGATATCCGTCAAAAGGCGGCGGATGTCCAGTCTGCCGCATTTCTGTGTATAGATGCCCATCTACTCACCGTAGGGCGCACTGCCCCTCTGCTGCTCTTTGGTGCATGCTACTCGCCCACCGAACTCCAAACCAGGCCCTTGGTATCAAATCCAGATGAGATAACCAAATGGATTTATAGGTTTAACTGGTGTTGTATCTTTTATTATCCCTAATAAAGAAGTCCTTGATGAATTCATTTGTTGTTGTTGCTTAAAATGAAGTTTCTATGACTCCTTAGAAGCCCGTGCTAATCCCTAAATATCTGGTCAATAATGCCAAAGAAAACCAGGGAGGATAAAACATCAGCTTAAAAAATGATTCCAGGTACACAGGAAGGCGGGAGACTGTCTCCAGCTCCCACAAACACTGCTTCGCTGACAGTTTGTTAGCGCCTCAACTATTGCTGTCTGATTGACAGGGAAACCTTTTTGGGTAAAAAACTGTATCTGAAAGAAACACGTTAGTTAGATTCCTCACCTTAGAATATCCCCAGGCGTCAGACTGGATCCGGAAGATTTTTCGTCAGCAATACCCCTTGCGCGTCGCTAGGCGTAGTCTGCGGCTCCGCGTCCGTCGTCGGCGTCGTGCGCCGGAATGACGTCGTCGGAGTACTTAGACGCCGCCCTCGCGCGCTGACGTCAGTTCTTCTTTTTTCCGCGCCAGTAAGCGCAGATCCGGGAGAGCTACCCCTTTAGTCAATTTTTGACTAACTTTTTGATCCTTTTTGATCCTGTCTATCGACACCGGTGCCGGTAGGATGCCTGGGTTTAAAGCCTGTACGGACTGTAGCCGATTGATGTCGGTTACGGACCATCACCGCCGGTGCCTGTACTGTTTGGGCCTCGACCACGACGCGGAGTCGTGCTCGGACTGTAAGGCCCTGACCTCGAAGGCTAGACGGGAGCGGTCCCGTAAGCTTCTCGAGATTCGCCACTCGGCTCCGCGCGCCTCTCGATCCCGGTCCAGGAGGAGGTCCAAGGATCGGTCGCGGAGCCGCAGCCGACGTCACCATCGGTCGTCGGGATCAAAGTCTTCGGGTAAGTCGAAGCATTCCAAGAAGTCCAAGAGACGACATTGCTCTTCGGACTCCCCTCGCCGGTCGCGCGACTCGGTCGAGGGTCAGGGTGGTTCCACCCCCGCGGCTCCGGCGGAGCCGCAGGCGCCGCGTCCGTCCCCATACCCTCCGGTCCCTGGGACTAACGCGACGCCAGCGGAAGTCAGTGCCTTCCTCTCGGCCATGAGGAACCTGGCTCCGCCGTCGGCGCCCGCTGGTGCGCCTTCGGGCCCCGCGGACCCGACTGGGCTGCCCTGCCAGCCGGCGGCTCCGGCCCCGGCGCCGTTGACGGCTCCGGCCTCGACGCCGCAAGCGCCCGAGGGACCCGTTCTCGAGTCCCCGTCGACGCCGGTCAACCTTGTCACTCCTCCACCGGCGTCGACTCCGGTTCCACCCCCGACGCCGACGTCGACTCCGCTCGACGCCGTGCCCCAGTTTAGTCCCGGGCCCGGCGCCGGTCCGGCGTCGATGGATGCCGAGATCGACGCCGCTAGAGACACATTTTGTCTACCGCCCGGCTCCGTTACTTTCTCCTCTACACCAGGAGTCGGATGATGGGGACTACTGGGAGGGATCCGAGGATCCTATGGCCCATCAGGCCCAACTGTCCCAGGACTGGGCAGATGAACTGGGGGAGGCCAGTGGTCTGGATACCTCGCCAGACACTGGATTCATCTCTCCTCCGACTGTGGCTTCGGAGGAGGGTGCTGCTTTCTCCGTGGTGCTGCGCAAGGCGGCCGCAGCCCTTGGGCTCGAGCTACCTGCCGTGGCTGTGAGGACGAACGTCCTCACTGAGGTGCTTCAGTCTGCAGCAAGCTCCACTGAGCCTCTGCTGCCGTTCAATGAAGCCCTCACTGACGTTATCCAGGGCACCTGGTCCAAGCCCTCCACAGTTCCTCCTGTGGACAGGAACGTTGCCAGGCGCCACCGCCCTGCTCCGGGCGACCCCAGTTTTCTGTCCCAACACCCTACCCCTGAGAGCCTGGTTATCCAGGCCTCCACCTCCCAATCCTCTTTCCCGACCGCCCCGCCGGACCGGGATTCCAAGAGACTGGAGCAGTTTGGCAAGAAACTGTTCTCATCCCTTAGTTTGGGCCTGCGGTCTTTGAACACCGCTTGTCTCTTGGACCGTTATTCCCACTCTCTGTGGGATGTGGTGGAGGACGCGCTGCCCCTGTGTCCGGAGGAGGTCCGGACACGACTTACCCAGGCTCTGGCCGATGGGAGGGATGCCGCGCGACATGCCATACGTTGTGGGCTTGACACCACGGACTCGCTGGGTAGGGCCATTTCCACCACTGTGGCGCTTCGACGTCACGCCTGGCTGCGGTCCACGTCGTTTTCCGGCGATGTCCAGAGCACTCTCATGGACATGCCGTTTGATGGCACTCGCCTGTTTGGCGAGAAGGCGGACAGTGCGCTGAACCGCTTTAAGGACTCCCGGGCTACGGCCAAGTCCTTGGGCCTCTCGGCCCCGCGGTCGCAATCTTCCGCTTTTCGCCCCTTTCGTGGCCAAGGAAGGGGTGCCTCCTCACGTGCGCCTAGCCACCAGCCGCAGAACCAACCTGCGCGCGGTCGCGGACGTGGTTTCCGCCGAGGCGGATCTGGAGGACGACGCGGTCAGCCCACATCCACCCCGGCAGCATCCGCCTCAAAGCCTTCCTAGTCCGAGCTTTCAGGCCCATTCCACGCCATTGGGCGGCAGAGTTCGCCATCACCTGCTCCACTGGCGGTCCATCACATCGGACAGGTGGGTGCTGCAAATCGTCCGAAGGGGCTACTCCCTCCCCTTCGAGACGACCCCTCCAGCCATACCACCGCAGCACCACCGTATCTCGGGGGATCATTTGCATCTTCTCCACGAGGAGGTTTCCGCCCTCTTGGCCAAGGGGGCCGTCGAGCGCGTTCCGAGCCCAGAAGTAGGTCGTGGTTGTTATTCCCACTACTTTCTGGTTCCCAAGAAGGGCAAAGGGGGCCTTGGACCTTCGGAACGTCAATGCCTTCCTCCGGAAGGAAAGGTTCAAGATGTTGACTTTGGCTCAGGTTTTAGCTGCCCTAGACCCCGGAGACTGGATGGTAGCGTTGGACTTGCAGGACGCTTATTTCCACATCCCCGTCCTGCCGGCCCACCGGCGTTACCTGCGGTTCACGGTGGGCCAAGAGCACTTTCAGTTTACCGTGCTCCCCTTCGGCCTCACCAGTGCCCCTCGGGTGTTCACGAAGGTGATGGCGGTGGTCGCAGCTCATCTGCGCAGATCAGGGGTTCCAGTCTTCCCCTATCTCGACGACTGGTTGTTGAAGGCGGGCTCGCCCCAGACAGTCGTCTCCCACCTCCAGACTACGGCGGATCTCCTGCATTTGCTGGGGTTTTCCATCAACGTGCCGAAGTCACACCTGAGTCCCTCTCAGAAGCTCCTCTTCATCGGAGCGGTTCTCGATTCAGCGCAGTTCCGGGTCTATCCACCGGAACAGCGGGTCCGGGATATACAGGCCCTGATTCCCATCTTTCGGCCTCTATCCTGGGTTTCGGTCAGGCTAGTGTTGCGGCTTCTGGGGCTGATGGCCTCCTGCATCCTACTAGTGCATCACGCCAGGCGGCGCATGCGGGCTCTGCAGTGGGACCTGAAGTTTCAGTGGGCCCAGCATCACGGCAACCTGTCCGACCATGTCTTGATCTCGGAGGGCACTGCACAGCAGTTGCAGTGGTGGGTCACGGACCGCGATTGGGTCATGGGCAGGAGCCTCTCCCTTCCCCAACCGGAGCATGTCGTAGTGACGGATGCGTCCCTCCTAGGCTGGGGTGGCCATATGGGAGAGGCGGAGATCAGAGGCCTCTGGTCTCCGGCGGAGTCTCGTCTCCACATCAACCTGTTGGAGTTGAGGGCGATCCGACTTGCACTGAAAGCCTTCCTTCCCTCTGTCAGGGGCAGTGTCGTGCAGGTGTTCACGGACAACACCACCGCCATGTGGTATTGCAACAAACAGGGCGGGGTGGGGTCGTGGACCCTTTGTCAGGAGGCTCTGCGCCTCTGGACGTGGCTGGAACACCAGGGCGTCACCCTAGTGGTTCAACATCTGGCGGGCTCTCTGAACGCCAGAGCGGACGAACTCAGCCGCCGGTGCATGATGGATCACGAATGGCGTCTGAACTCCGAAGTGGCGCAAGGTCTCTTTCAGCAGTGGGGAGAGCCTTGGTTAGATCTATTCGCCACCGAAGAGAACGCGCAATGTCAGCAGTTCTGCGCGTTGGAATTTCCAAGGCGGCACTCGCTCGGCGACGCTTTTCGTCACGAGTGGAGTTGCGGTCTGTTGTACGCCTTTCCGCCTATACCACTTCTGCCCAGAGTGCTGAAGAAGATCAGGCACGACCGGGCCCAAGTCATCTTGGTGGCTCCGGATTGGGCACGAAGATACTGGTATCCCGAGCTACTCAGTATGTTGACCGATCCCCCGATACGTCTGCCCCTTCGGGAGGATCTTCTGTCGCAGCAGCAGGGGACGGTCCTCCACCCGAACCTGTCCAGCCTCCACCTCCATGCGTGGAGATTGAGCGGCGGCAGTTGATGCCATTTGACTTGCGTCCTGAAGTCTGTGATATCATTCTGGCAGCCAGGCGTCCCTCCACAAAGACGGTATACGCCTGCCGGTGGAACAAATTTGTGGCATGGTGCACAGCGAAGGCTGTGGATCCCCTTTCCGCCCCTCTTTCTGAGGTTCTCCTCTTTCTTCTTTCTCTGGCCCGGCAGGGCTCTGCCCTGGGCACCCTGAAAGGTTATCTTGCTGCCATCTCTGCCTTCTTGCGGCTTCCTGATCAGCCTTCTCTTTTCAAGTCCCCTGTGGTTACACGCTTTCTAAAAGGCATTACTCACACGTTCCCTCCTGTCCCTTTTGTAATGCCTCAGTGGGACTTGAATCTGGTCTTGACATTCCTGATGTGCGCTCCCTTCGAGCCTCTTCACAATTGTCCTCTTCGTCTTCTGACTCTTAAGACTGCTTTTCTGGTAGCCATCACCTCGGCTAGACGGGTGAGTGAGCTCCAGGCTTTATCTTCAAAGCCTCCTTTTCTGTCTGTTCATCCGGACAAGGTTGTCCTTCGGCCTCGTCCCTCCTTTCTTCCGAAAGTGGTGACTCCATTTCATCTTGGGCAGTCTGTCACCTTGCCCACCTTCTTTCCGCCTCCGCATCCTTCCAAAGAGGAAGAGAGGCTCCACCGTCTGGACCCAAAACGTGCGCTCTCCTTTTATCTGGACCGCACAAAGCAGTTCCGGGTGGACGACCAACTTTTTGTGGATACGTGGGTGCTAAGAAGGGGAAAGCTGTGCACAAACGGACCATCTCTCGGTGGGTCGTTTTGTGCATCAAAATTTGTTACTCTTTGGCAAAAAAGGACCCTCCTGTTGGGCTGCGTGCCCATTCTACTCGGGCCACAGCGGCTACTACTGCCTTGGGACGGGGAGTCCCTTTGCAGGACATCTGTCAGGCGGCGACGTGGGCTTCGCTACACACGTTTGCCGGGCATTATTGCCTTGACAGCCAAGTCCGGAGGGATGGCTTCTTTGGCCGTTCTGTCCTCCAGGACTTTCTGGTGTGATCTTGGTTCGCAGACCCACCACCGGGGATGGTATTGCTTGGGTATCTATTCTAAGGTGAGGAATCTAACTAACGTGTTTCTTTCAGATGAACAAGTTACTTACCTTCGGTAACGATGTATCTGTAAGAAACATTAGTTAGTTAGATTCCTCACCGACCCACCCATCCTCCCCGTTCTGCGAACTGACATCTAGGGTTAAGGTTATCCTTTTCAGGCCCCTAGATTTTATTTTTGGCACCAGTGTCGGTCTTTGCATGGCTCTGCGTTCCTGGCGCGGAAGGCTATGTACAAGAACTGACGTCAGCGCGCGAGGGCGGCGTCTAAGTACTCCGACGACGTCATTCCGGCGCACAACGCCGACGACGGACGCGGAGCCGCAGACGACGCCTAGCGACGCGCAAGGGGTATTGCTGACGAAAAATCTTCCGGATCCAGTCTGACGCCTGGGGATATTCTAAGGTGAAGAATCTAACTAACTAATGTTTCTTACAGATACATAGTTACCGAAGGTAAGTAACTTGTTCTTTATTCACATGAAGTACTATTGGCTAAATACATTGACATTAGAACAAAATCACTAAAATGAGCATGTTTTATAAAGTGACACCTCCGAGTGAGGGTCACATTGCTGAAACCCCCCAGAGGGGGGGGGGATCCATGTCATACAAACAGCAGACATTCATTGTTAACCTTTAGACTAAAAATATCTCCTCGTGGGACCTCGAAAAGAATAAAAAGGCCCAAAATTGGCTCAGAGGGTATGTAATGTGTAAATGTCCATTATTTATCAGGCTTTTTCTCCTTAATAACAATTTTCCACATTTCTGTGAATTTGTAACTGTATATTATTAGATGCCCAATGAGCCGTACAGTCCAAAGCATCTCCAGGCGCTTTGCCAACATCTTTTGTGCCCCCATGGGCTGACAGCATTTTCTAGTCGTTCGAGTGCAGCAGCTCATAGTTTCTGAAATCTGAGAAGCGGCCACATGGTCCTCAGTTCATATAAGAACAAAACATGTTTGTGTAGATTCTGCTGAATATATATAAATACTGTATTGTTATCATTCACAATGAAGATACAATACTAAAGTCTTTCAGGCCTTTGAAGATAAGATAGGTGCTCATAATTCTGACTGCTAGGCTTCTAATTAGTTTCCAAACAGCCCCCTCCTGCTGAAGTAATCTTCGACTCCCCAGTTTGGTTTGAGGAAGATTGCATCTTGGATGCAGGACAATCTACTCAAGCTAAATGGAGAAAAAACTGAAGTTCTGATCTTAGGGAAAAAAACAAGATCTTTGGGGTCCTTAGCACTGGCCCCTGGAGATGGGTGTCTTACCCCAGCCTGCTTATCAAGTACGCAATCTCAGTGTGATTATCGATGATCAGTTATCAATGAAATATCAAGTTGTGAAGGTGGCCTCTATCTGTTTTACCATTCTCAAATGGCTGAAGAAGATTCTTTGGATGCTGCCCCTTTCCACTCATAGAACCGTGGTCCAGGCCCTTATAATATATAGGCTGGACCACAGTAATGTCTTGTATCTGGGTTGCAATAAGGATGTGATACAAAGATTGCAGATAGTGCAAAATGCGGCGGCCAGATTGTCCTGCCAGGACCCTAGGACTGCCTCTATTTCAGGCTTTCTTTGAAACCTCCACTGGCTTAAGGTGGAGAATCGTATTAAATTCAAAGTCTTGAGCTTTATGTTCGAAATCAAAACTGGTTCAGCCCCTCAGTACCTGCAGTCTTTAGTCCAACCCTATTTACCCTCATGCACTCTTCGCTCCACTACTCAGCTTAAATTTACTGTTCCTAGAATCAGATTGAGACGTATGCACGGTCGATCCTTTGCCTACTTAAGACCCTCCCTGTGGAACTCTCTTCCCATTTCTCTACTTAAAGAAACGGTTTATGGCAATTTTCGTAAACATCTGAAAACTTGGTTATTCAACTTGTAGTTTCTTTTCCTTTCAGGCTGGCGCCGGGAAACCCCTTGGGGTAGCTGTGCACCTTATAAACTCAAATAACATAACAAGTAATCACACCATGTGCTATCACAGCTAGAAAAATTGTAGAGTTTTAAAGGCCACGGTCCTAAGGGCACACTGTGAATATCCTTTCCTAGTATCAACGTGGACCTCATTTCATCCTTGTTCTGGCCCCACTTCTGGTAGTGTGAAATATTCAAAATTAGCATTATAGAAATGGAACACCAAAGTGTGAAGACCCACATCAAGGAACTGTATCTAACCCATTATTAAGGCTTTGTGCCTTGGAATTGCAGTAATTTATGAACAAACTAAAGTCTCTTAAATTTTCCTGTGTGTGATTTGCATACATGTCAATCATCTTATGAAGTCAGTATGGGCGAGATTCATCACACTATAAATACATGCGTTTTTACACCCATGTTTCCTTGTTTGAGACTATAGCAGAGGATATTTCATTTTGACTATGTAATAAACGTAATCATTGTCTGGAAACAATGGTCTAAATGGAATTGAGTGTCAAACCCGTGTGACTGGAGAGGATGACGATTCCTAATTTTGCACTTTTGAAGTTAAGGCGATTTGTTTTTGCGGAAATGGTTAGGAGGAAAGATGTCCCCTATATCCTCTGCTGCCAGGGCGACTAATGAGGCTATCCTAGCGTGGGTGAATTTGGCGACAGGGTGATGTCTTTCAGGCTCCTTGATTTAGGGGTACGACTGATCGGGGAGAATTCTGTGGAGGTCTAGGTCTGTGCAGGTACTGGGAGGGCATACAAGTGTGAAGACTCATTGGCTGGGAAGGTGGGAGGCGGTCAGTTTCGGGGGCTGATGTAGAGCTGAATAGAGCGATCTTTAGATCAGGGGTGGGCGTAACTTGCATAATTTGCTGTAGTATAGATATGCAAAATTACAGCAAATTACTCTAGATTAAACAGAATAGGGCAAGGAGCGTAACCCAGCGTTTACCCTATTTTGTTAGCACAACATGCACCTATGCGTCCAAAATGGACCCTAGGATGGATTTTGCATTAAGAAAATAGCGTTTAGCAACATAACACGAACAACAGCAGCATCTGCTCGCTAAATTTGTTTTTGCTGAGTTCCTGTAGTTGGTTTTTGTGCCAAATTACTCATAATTATGTGAACGAGTGTGATTTTCAGCAATTTTACGTAAACAAAAAAGTAACACGAAATTACTCCGGTGTAATTAAAACATCTCCCAGGCCTAGTTTATATGGCCATGAAGCAGGCTTGTATCTAAGGGTCCTGGAGATGCTGTCCATATAACTGTGGGGGTGTTTAATTGTCATTATTTTATTTTCATGGTTTTGTATAGTGTAAACATGGCCCGAGGATGTAAGGGCACTTGGGAGGTTACTTAGTGATAATGGAGCATCAATACTTATATACAAAGAAAATTGCAGAAATTAAACAATATGTTCAAATTACAATGGATTGACGGTCTAAGAGGAGTGCGAATAGGTCAGCGAAGGGAGCCTGAACAATAGTTAACAAGTCACAGCCAGATTGGCACAAATACAATTTAGTATAAGTAAATAATAGAGAGCAGAGATAGTGTGAGGCCATCCCAAAAGGGATTATTGGCTGCTAGCTCTGCACAAGATAGTGGTGGCACTCAGAAGAGGTGTATGTGTGTAAAAGAGAGGGGCAGCAAGGTTGAGGAAAGGAAGAGATTAGGAGGTAACTCATGAGTAAAAATCTGCACTCCTTCGAGAAGTAGGAGTGTCAAAGGGAGCGACTAGGAGGGAGACTATGAGTAAGAATTCATAGCCCTCGAAGATGCATGAGTGTGAAAGAGAGGGACTAGAAGGTAAATCATGAGTAAGTATTTGCACTCCTCGAAGATGTACGTTTGTAAAAAGGTGGGGCTAGGACTTAAACCATGATTAAGAATCCACACTCAGAGGTGTGTGTGAGAAGGGGAGGGTCTAGGAGGTAAACCATGAGTAGGAATCTCTCCTCGGAGTTATAGGAGTGTGAAATTGAGGGAATAGGAGGTAAAAAATGAGTAAGAATATGCACTCCTCAGAGATGTGTGTGTGAAAGACTAGAAGGGAATCCATGTGTAAGAATCTCCACTCCCAGAGATGGATGTGTGTAAACGAGGGTCTAGGAGGTAAAGCTATGGGGGATAATCTGCACTTCACAGATGTGGGAGTTTGAAAGGGAGTAACTGGGCAGTGAGCCATGAGTAAGTATCTACACTCCTCAGATGTATGTGTGAAAGGGAAAAGCCTAAGAGGTAAACCATGAGTAAAAATCCGTCCCCTTCAGAAATATATCTATGAGAAAGGGAGGGACTTTGAGGTAAGCCATGAATATAAATGCACACTCCTGGAGATGTTTGTGTGAAAGGGAAAGCCTAAGAGGTAAACCATGAGTAAAAATCTGTGCTTCTTAGAGATGTATGTGTGAAGGGCCGGGCAGTAATGCTTAGGGGAAGGAGAGACTAGGAGGTGAATCATGAGTAAGAATCAGGTGAGCAGGTAGGAGCCTGGAAAATCAGACTCCGTTTAGATTCATTTCGCACTTATGCTTTACGTTACACCAACATGTTTTGCACCAGGAAACCCAAATTCACAAAATTTCAACACATTTTGCTGAATGCACCTTCTACGGTGTTGACTTTATTTCTGTGGTTGCAGATGAAGAGAACCAGTTCTCAGTTTCGGTTACCGTGATTTATTTTGCGTTATCAGACTTTGAACAATAGAAGAAAGGCAGGAATGGGAGAACGGTATGTGGAAGAAAAAGATAGGAAAAACCTGACAAAAGGAGAAAGGAGGAACGTAAAGTAAAAAGGAGTGAGATAAAAAGTCAGGAAGTGAAAGGTGGTGGAAAAAGGAGGCAAGACAAGGTAGCCTTGGTTTCCAAGGCCTGAAGCAGGCGCTATAAAAACAGGTAGGCCCCTCCGCTCATTATTTATTAATTTACTTACTTATTTCGAATAAATACAATAGTGAGACCTGGCCTTGCCAGCAGGCAGAACTGATGTCTCCTTGTGCAGCTGCCCAGGCTCTGCCAGTGGCCTTTCCTTGAAGTGTGCAGCATTGCAGGCCAGCCGCCTTTGAGTCATCTGCCGGAGCCGCCATCGCTGCCCTTCCCTGGCTGGCTCATAACCTGAGTGCCTCCTTGGCGCCTCCAACTATTACTTTTGGCTCCCATTCCTATTAAAATATTTATGCCCCCAACAAGGATGTACTTCTTTGTTCCGGAGGCTGCCAAGGAAGTGCCCAGTGCCCTTCTTTCTTCCGCGCTGCTCCCACCGAGCTTTCTGCTGCCGGTTTTACCTTGCCTCTCTGGGCACGTTCACCTCATTCCATGCTCTTTCATCCTTTTTCCTCGTTTGTACTACTCAGGCCTAGTTTCAGACTTCACTTTGCATATTTTCTTACTATTCCACATATCTTTCTCTAGGTTAATCTGACAATTCTTCTTCTTGAGCTGTAGCACTAGTTTAGCAAAAATCATGTTCAGTGGATTTGTAAGGTGTAAAGTGAGTTTTCAGCCCATTTTCTAAACATGAGCCACACCACTTCGGTAGGCCTAGACGCAGTCTACTTTATAACAGTTTGTGAAGGGTGCTTCCAAGGTGTTCCATGTAGGTTGAGCCCAATTTACTTGAGTTTAGATTTTCCTTTCTCATCAATTCCAATCATTATACAGACCACAAAAGGTAAAGATCTACAGATGTTTAGACATTAAATGATTTTCAGTAGTTTTCTATCCTACTGTCAGACTTAATTTCGCGGGTTACTAACACTATTCTTCTTACTTTTCATGGTTACAGTGGTATTTCTACTTCAGGTGTACATTTTTTAAAAACTGTTTTTAATGAGATGTTTCAAAAAACAAACACAGGGTCAAATTGTTTTGGGTACATCGCAGTGTCATGCTCAAGAGCATAAAAACATAGCAATAGTACAAAATCAAAAGTAAGCAGGGTCAATTTTTGCTGAATCCCTGACCATCCCTTGGGGTACATCAAAAACACTTAAAGCATGGGGGCTCTGCGTGGTTGATGTGTGTGGCGTACCCATAACATGGGGGTAAATCCAGGAGGAGTGCCATATGTGACAGTGCTAATAGGGAACAAGGGGGGGGGGGGGGGAAAGAATGCAGAGGGCCCAGGTTCACAGGAGGAAGGATCTGTGCGTCTAAGGGATGCAGTAAGCTGGCTGAGTCATGAGGAGTTTCTAAAGTCTCAGCCTGAATAGCATGGTTGGAGGGGAAAAACATGGCCCACTAGGGGTGGGAGAGGAGGGCATGTGCCCAAGGTAGTGCCGCGCACGGTGGGGGGCCCATCTGGGGGCTGTGGGTCAGACTGGGGGCCTGTGACTGGTGTCCTCCCTAAAGGGGCAGAGGGCCCACCGGGTCTCGAGGCAGAGCAGGAGAGGGGGCAGCAAGAGGGCTCGTTGACAAAATTAGTCCAGTATTGGGTTCCAGGCATCGGGGAGGGGGACTTTGGGTAGTCAATGGGCTTCCTCATATTTGAGGACCTCATCCTCATCCCTTCCCCATTTACAGACCGCCACATACAATGCCTCCATGGGTGGTGCCAGCAACGCTCTCCAGTGCATTGTCAGGGTGCTCATCGCCAACAAGAAGGCCAAGCTGACGAAACATGCCCCTACTTTGTGCCTTTTCCTGCGTTTGAAAATGCCCAAGGCGCCGGCCTCTCATGAGTCCACATCTGAAAGCTCTGTGACGTCGCAAAGGGTCGCATGTATGTAAGACCAGTAGTGGAAAGAGATGGACAAGACCAGAGCATGTGATGTAGGTCAGCAGATGCCGAACACCACCGGGGGCAGCAAAGTTGTGCGTGAGGGAAGTAGCTTTTGAAACATGCACTCCGTGACACTGATTGAGGAAATTCCAAAGCCTGTTCCCATTCTTTCTCATGCAGTACTCTCCCAAAATGATTCTCCCACTTAGAGAGCATGCTCAAGAGTGAAGGCCGGTGTTTTCCATGAGCACCCTGGATAGCCAGGTGACGAGATGCCTCCCGGTTCTCATCTGGAACTGCCCCTGGAGGACTGCGTGGGTGGGGGCTCATCGTCCCCTACATGCCAGAGAATGCAGAGTATTTCTGAGCTGCCCGTACATGAGGAATTGGCCTTGGAGTATCTCGTGATCAGCTTTTAGTTAGTTAAAGGTGAGTAGCCATCCCTCAGTGAAAAGGTCCCCACTATGTCTAGGGAGTGCCCGTGCCAATAGCGTAAGTCTAATGCAGTGTATGTCCTGGGGAAGTGTGGGAGGCCTTGCAGTGGGAGCATAGGGGTGTGTGGTATAATGTGACGTGTAAGGAAATGCACCCTGACCACGCATCCTTGAGCTATGACTATATGGTTGGACCCTGGAGATTGAGGCATGTATTTTGGAAACAAAAGGTCCCCTGCTGTGGTTGCCGTGAGGGTGCGCGACCCCTGGCCTGTCTCACCTAAGTTCCGTCCCGCTAGCCAGCGGGACAGCACTGCAATTGAGCTGCTAAATGTATGCCTTTTATAAAGGAGCACACCGGCCCTCCCATACCAGTTGCAGCTTCGCTAAGGCAATGCGGTGGAGCCGATCTCCCCAGATTAGTTCTCCCAATAAGATGTCCATGTCACAAAAGGACCGGGGTGGCACCAGGGGGAGATGTGTAAAATAATTTAGGAGTTGGGGAGGATAACCATCTTTGATAAGGCTTTTCTCCTCTTTACCACTAGCAGAAGTTGCTCCCAGAAATGCACTCGGGTCGCAGTGAGGACAGGGCCCATCTCAGGGTTTCAGTCGAAGAGATCAGTGGTCAAGTGGTACAGGTGTATTCCGTGGTGCCTTGCCAACTAAGTGTGGCACCACCTAGTGCCACCTCTCTGGAATGGACCCCTGGACATAACGGGTAAAGGAAGGATTTGGCCCAGTTAACTTGGAGGCCCGCCACATCAGCAAACTCATGGAACACGGCAACCAGTGGGGAGAGATTAGAGCGTGCATCATGGGAACAGTCCAGGCCGAACTGCCAAGCCAGGCCTTCCTTGAACCGGAAACCAGCATCCTGGGACCGGTTTCTGGGTAACACCCTTCATCAGCAAGGCTAGCTTGAATCCAGTGGCAAAGTGAGCAAGGGACCCACGTCTGAGCATACCCTGCCAAGACATGGCTTGGCAGATCGGGTTGAACTGTCCCCATGAGGCACAGGGTCAAGACTGATTTGCATATAGCTTCGTCTGAACTGGGGTGGCGAAGTGAGCTAAAGAACGATGATGGATTCAACCCAGATATGTGACTGGGGGTGAGTGAAAAGTTTCAGCTCTCCGTCCATCATCTTCTTGTGTTTGCTTTGTTCACCCTAAGTTGGCAGGGTATGCCCAGATGTTGGTCCCTTACTCACTTTGCCACTGGATTCAAGCTAGCCTGGCTGATGAGGGCTGTTAGCCCGAAACCGGTCCCAGGATGCTTGTTTCTGGTCCAGGGAAGACATGGCTTGGCAGTTCGGGCTGGACTGTTCCCATGAGGCACAGGGTCAAGACTGATTTGCATATAGCTGTGTCTGAACTGGGGTGGCGAAGTGAGCTTAAGAACAATGATGGATTCAGCACAGATCTGTGACTGGGGGTGTGTCTGAAAAGTTTCAGCGCTCCGTCCATCATCTCCTTGGGTTTGCTATGCTCTAAATAGTGCCTCAGTTCTCTGAACCTGCCATTCTTTAGTCCCCCAGACCGTTTTGGTGTCTATAGTGTCTTTCCATAGGCCTAAACTCTGTTCCGACAGTTGGGTAATAAAGGACGCTGAATATATCCGTTTTGTGTTAGTCAGCAAACTTTTCTTTGCAGATGAAGGTGCAAGCATATAATATGTGCGTGGATCTGATGTAATAAATCCAGAAAAATAAGCAAACTTTTGTGCAAATGTTTATGAAGTACCTTTTGGTGGTGTTGGGCAATGTTCCCATTGGTGGTATGCGAAAACATTATGTGGTGCGCTTGTTTTATGCAAAAAATGATGAATATAATGTTGATAACAGTACATTTCATTGAAATCAGTAGAGTCATCAAACATTTCATTTGTTGAAAATGCTGCAGTTTGTTCTAAATCAGACAACATATTAACAGTTTCAAAATCCCAATCGTCAGAATATGTACTTGAGGTGATATCATTTAAATACATTTTAAATACATGTGGTATTTTTAAAAGTTCTGTGGGACTAAATACATCATATGAAACCCTGTCCCACACTATTCCGTCAGGAACTGGAACCGCTGTAATGTTCACATAGGACAGGTCTCTTTGTTCACTATTAGATGACGTATGAGGTTTCAGCACCAAGTTCACATTTGATACTATCGAGGTTCTGGGAAATAGTGTCCATTCAAGGAAAAGACAGTCACTAAACCTATCCAAAATAGTAGGAAAAGTATTCCTGTTATTTTCCAGAGCTGTAGCCATGGTGAAAAAAGGTATGTCTTTTTCAGAAAAATTTAAAAATAATGAAGATGTTTTGTGTGGGAAACCGGAGCTGCCAGTAACTCAGGTTCATTTGGATCCAGAGAAAAAGTGTTAAAATTGATGAAATAGCCAGATGCAGTTCGATCGATCTTTGATAGCTCAGCAGGTTTTGATGAACTAGCAGTTGCCTCTTGTCGAGGCATATTGATGTAGATGTCGGTGTTAGGCCGAATTGATATTTGCGTTTCACTTGAATTTTGTTGTTCTGTTTCAATAGGCACGAGTTCCATTTTATTGTTGGAAACTCCATTACTTCATATTTTAGTCTCTTCGAATGTTGTGTCTTTCTGTCTTAACTTCATGTATGGTAGCGAGAGGAGAACAGCGACTACCTAGGAGCCCACATGGCCTGCTATTCAGGATTGGCCACATAGTGTGGTTTGATCAGATCAATTGAGACAATTCTCTTCTCCTTTTTGACGGCAAGCGGCGGAAGAAGTACTGTTCTTGTTCCTTCGACAGCCAGGACTGGTATAGGCTTTCTGTATGATGGCCTAAATTCTTTCTTGTCCACAATTTTTTCTCTGACCAGATCCCCGACTTTTGGGATCCAGGCAGATGTTGCCGTTACTGATTTCACTTCCCCAGTGGGGGTGCATTTTACTTGCACGTTGCTTTGTAGTGCCCGGAATTCATTAAGATCCTGTAAAACAGCCAAACGTTTATCGATATCAAAAGGTTTTTCTTCTGCCACTGTGCTTTCATAATCGAGATCAGGTACCCATTATCTCGTCCAAAATAGGACCTCGTAAGGAGTGATACCTCCTAGGGAATTTCTTGAGAGATGTTTTAGTGCCCTCTGGACCCCATATAGGTTATTGACCCAACTACCACTCAAACCTAATACCCTTGCTGTTAAAGAATGCTTTAAGGCCCGGTTTTTCCTCTCCATAACCGAATTTCCCTCAGGATGTTACGGAGAGGAGTACCGCAATGCAACATCCAGACTTCCCATGGCTTCCATGTAAGCCCTAGAGCTAAACGATGGGCCAAGGTCAGAATGTAATGTGCCAACTGCGTATGTCCCTATGAAGACTAGAAAATCTTTTATAACAGTTCGAGCATCAGCCGAGCACTGAGGCCAAACCCACATGAATCCACTCCCACCAAAAGTACTTGTAAGCCCTGTCTGATTGTAAGGGTCTGCAGTGGTCCAAATAGACACAAGCGAGAGGTCTGTCTCATAACAGTATTGGTGTTTGTGGTGGGCACGCTAACGTCAAACCCTTCATCTGCTGACAGATGTTGCAATTAAATAAAAAAGCTTTCGTCGGTTTGGTTAGACCTGGCCACCAATAGCGTTGTTTTAGTAATGAAACAGCTGCAGTAACCCGTGTGTGCAGATCCCAGACCCTCGTGTGCAGCAACAATTAAACCTAACCTGCGATCCATATTTGGCATTACTATATCCCCACTCCTGGAATTTGAGCATATAGAATATTTTTTGCATCTAACTTGTGGGAGTACTTGAGTGGAAAACTTTTCGGTAAGGCTGTGCTGTTTTTGCGTGAAGCAATGACAGCTACCATTATCTGTCCGTCTATTCTCATACTAGAATGAGTGATTGCAGCTATAGCAGCAGTTCGTATTGCCCCATTTGCGGCTTCATCAGCCAATGAATTCCCTTCAACGTGAACGCTGTGACGTTGATGACTCAGCGTGGGTATCACATGAGCTCCCGCAAGTCTTTTTTTTAACTCTGCCACTTGTTCGCAAAGCATTTTGTGGTTTATTGTGCAACCTTTTGAGTCTTTAAACCCATTTTGAATCCAATAGTGAAGGTAATCATTGTACAACTGGACACAGTAAAATGAACCGCACACTATAAGTGTGGGGAATTCTCGATCAGTTTGTATTAGTGCTAGTAATAGTGCTTTTAATTCTGCCAGGTGTGCCGTGCAATCTCCTAGAGACTGCGTCTTCGTGCTGCTAGGATGGAACTTGCCGTCCTGCATACGTCTCTTTAAAATCGCAGAAGTTGCGCTGTATTGCTGTTTACTACCTATGGCAGGCTGAGCAGAACCTTCAGTGTAAAAAATGTATTCATACTGATCTAGAGGCATTATTTCAGGTAGGAGAGTATATTCTTGTTTGTATTGCAGAAATGTTTGCGTTGGTAGTGTAGAATCAAATTTGGAGTCTACATCTGTTGCAGTTAGAATTAGCCCATTGTATCCATCTCGGATGTAAAGCTTTAGCATTTAGAACGCTTTCCTTTTTAACAGCCTCTACGGCCGGTACCGGAATTACTACTATTATCGGTTTTCCCTGAGCCAGTGCTCTTTCTCTTACTACAGCAGTCTGTACTGCTATCAGAATTTTCTCTGTTGAAGCAAAACGCATTTCAGCGTTTGTTTACAAGTGTGATTTGTATGCTATCGGTACTGTTTCGCCTTCATTGAAGGTTAAGTGTACCCTGATTTAACCCCGATTACACGGATCACTACATTTGTGGTATCTACACGTGTGTGGGTGTTTTTAAGCTATCATGTCAGCTTGTAAGGAACAAAGTGTATCTGTGTTCCTGTGTCCAATATCTAATTGAAAAAATCAGCTCTGATTAAATCGTAGAAAGGTTTGACTTTTTCAGCATAATCCAAAATGTATGTTCTGCCAAAATGTAGGAATCCCAATATGGATAAGTTTTTTAGAAGTTTTGGAGGTTGGAGCAGCACACACTTTTCTAAAATGTTAGCTGCTAGGCTTTTCCCGTCACTTAAAAGCTCATATTCCAAGAATAGGACATTAAGGTGGCTATTTTGGATTTTTCAAAGTTGAATTTGTAGCCCTCAGAGGTGAACCCTAAAATGATGTTGCTCACTCTCATCAAATGATCCTTCAAATCATCGGCTGTTAGATACATATCATCCACATAGGACAATGCCTCCTCATCCAAATTTGTATGTAACTCGGTTACCCTTGCTGAGAACAACTCAGGGCTATTCTTATACCCTTGGGGGAGTTGACAGAAGTGATGCTGAAAACTGAGCAATGAGAATGCTGTCAAACATCTCCCTTTAAGCGCTAAATTTTAGCAGAAAAAACCATTTGAGATATTTGGTGGCGTTTTGTATTTTTTCCACACAATAATATTCATTAATGGGGCACTGTGTGCATTCTCTACTGCAAATGTCTTTGTGCATGTGTTCAGATGTCCGTAGTCTAAGACTAGACAATAAGAATGATCAGGTTTCATTACAGGAAACAAAGGATAATTCATTGAAGAGGTGCAAGTTTCTATTACACCTTGGTATTCCAGTTGATCTAAGATCTCCCTGACCTATTTCTTCGCTTCTTGTTTAATAGGGTATTGTCTCTGTGTAGTTGGAGTAGATTTTACTGGGATTACAATGTGAGGCGACTCAGCATCCCACCCTACATAGTTGCGATAAAAATCTGGAGCAAGTGCTATCGCCCAGCCCTGCACATATGTATGTTTTAAGTATATTGGAACCAGGACGGAAAAAGCTGGTAAAATTATCATTTCTCCCTTTGGACACTCCATAACAATTTTAGGTGGCCAATCTTTCTCTGCCAAAAGGATGTCATAGCCAAAAGTCAGGTTCTCCCAAAAGAGACCTTTAATTTTCCTGGGTTTGTCCCCCTCCATTTGGAGTGTTATCTTGTGTAACCGATGTGGGAAACTTACACTTGTATCAGCTGTTTCCACTGTGATGTGCTTATTCAACTCTGCTGTCACCAGAAATTCCATCAGGTTCTGGTGAGCTATTGTTAGTTCTGCTGCGCTGTCTAGCATCGTCGGAGCCCATTCCCCATTCAGAAGTTGAGTCCTCAGAATTCTGGGCATGTCTAACTGCTGCTGCCTTCTTTTTAAATTGAGGTGTTGATTATTTCTAAGCTTCTTTTTTGATATTGTAGTCCGAAGTACAATGTGTGTCTCTGGATTTTGTCCGTTCTTCTTGTTTGTGTTCTGACTGTCCTTCCCTCTCTGCTGAGGTTTTTGATGAACCCTGAAAGAAACGAGAGGAACATGTTTCAGTATCCTGATACCTGCCAGGTTTTTTTTATGTGATCATGATTTCTAAGGTTGTACCTCTTTTCGGAGGGCTCCTGTTGAGGAGACCCTCCCCTGAATTGTGACCTATTCTCTCTATTCTTTTGTTTTTTATTGTCCCATTTCTTCTCGGAATAATGAGGTGCTTGCTTGGTGTTCTTTTCAGGACCACCCATGAGTTGAGGTTTTGTTGCTCTAGCTCCCACCTCTCTACCTAATTCGGCATAGGTATCTTGGATCATTTTAGGTAATTCACGCTCCTGTTGTAATGGAGTGAAATCCCTCGGGCGTTGGTGTATTGCCACTGCTGCTGCTTGCCCTTTTATGTTCGCTAAATTAATAGTTGATGCCTGGGCAAAATTTCCTAACAATTTCATCCCTAAGTTCAGAGCAAGTTCTGCTCCATACTCATTCTGTATTTATCTTAATACATCTGGTGTTACTGTTATTGAAGGGATACCATTAGTTCTGTTATATATATGGCAGCGAAAACTGTACCCCAGGAGGTACAATCCTCTATCTGGTGAGCTCATCCCATTGGCAAGCAGATTGAGGGCATTCTGTGTTTTTGTTGATGGCTTGTGTGTGGAAATACTGCCTCTAGCTGTGTTATTTTCTGAGCTATCCAGAATGGCATTTGCTCATGTCTAGTGGCCAATTTACCCATAACTGTACCATTTGTGGAGTTATTTTAGTTATAAATCCCTGAATCTGTCCTGCTGGTGTAGCCCTTGTTGGCTGAAGTGTGAGTGTTCTCATCACGAACTGTCAGGTTTCTGTAAAGTTTTATTATTTTTTTGTGTAGCAGTTGTAAGTCTGTTACAGGCATTGTGTCAACGTCTGGATGCGGTGTGTAAGCCGCTAGAACAGGCCAAGTCGCTCTGTCTCTGCTGAGCGGACCGAGTCTTACTTTATCTCTCTTGTATGTGGGAGGGCACCTTTAAACCAGTGTATGTGCTCCTGGTAGGTGAGCGGAACTAGCAACAACAAAAAAATCTGGTGGTCTGGAAAAAAGGGGGAGGGGAACAAAAACCAAGTTATCACAACTTTACAGATTATGAACACCAAGTCAGTATCTGAGATATGACACAGGTAAGAAGAACAGCCTTCGTGAAATGATAGGATTTCCATCAACTACCAAGAAAGGTCAGTGTCATCACTTGCATATCCTTCCTTCCTACCACGACTCCTCTAGATCACAGAGGGAAATCATGTGGAACGGATTGCGACCAGGCCACAGAAATACCAATAGAAGGAAATGAGGAAGAAGTCAAAAAGGACCAGTGTGGTCATTATTTAGCAAATTTCAAGAATGGATATCCATAACTTGTGTGATACAAATTATTAGTGCAGTATATATAAGTGAGATTAAAAAGGGAGTTGGGAGAGAAAAAACTTTAATACAAATATCTCTGCCAATCCTATTAAAATAACAAATAGGCCGCTTTACAATATAGTCAATGTCTTCATATGGACACTATTTCTCTGGTGTTTCATCTTCAGTGTAGGAATTAAATGTATTTGTGCATGCATCTACTTGTGGGAATCTAACCCATGAATAGAATACTTCAGTTCTGAATGATTCGTGTGCCTCAATCATGAATGTTACTGTCCCACCCCTAGCTGTGACTCCATATTCTGCTAGTTTTAAAGTAAGGGCAGTTCTGACATTTTCTAAAATGTTTAATTCGCCTTCTTGTTCTCCTTCCTCCACTGCATTCGCACGTTGTGCCGGCGTAGTGTTGTCTTTGTCAGCCATTGTTGAAAAAGTTTCAAGGAAACGGAGATAAGGTTTTATGCACAATAGGAACTATTTGTCCTTCAAGCTTGAATAAACCTACAGCTAATACATAGGATCTGCCTACTCAGCTGTGGCGGATATTTTCCCTCCCACTCCAGATGTCTATGGAATATTGTGAGTAGGGGTCTCTGAGAAAAGCACGACTAAACTACTCAGATTTGACCGTTAAATGCGTACCAAAACAACGTTGGTGGCGCCATGTCGTGTAGTCCCTATAAACTTATATAGAATCCACACGTTTAGATGAATACAGCCTTTTACATTGCATGCATTTACAACGCATGCGATTACAATGCAGTGGTAACGGCCGTGTTGTTACATCGCAGTACCATTACAACGCAAGTCGTTACATCGCCTTGCTCTAGGGGGCGTGCTGGACTTTGGAATAGTATAATTTACTATTCCAACTCCAGTGTGTGCAACAGTAGGGAAGGTGTTGGAATAGTAAATTATACTATTCCTTAGTTTAGAGCCCCCCCCAGAGCAAGCCATTGTAACAACTTGCATTGTAATGTTAGTGCAATGTAACAACGCAGTCGTAATGACAGCGTTGTAATCGCATGTAATGTAATGGCTGTTTCCCGTTTAGACAGCATAGACTGTGGGATTGGTGTCCAGACTGATTCCAGGCACCCCCACCGGGTATGATCGCCTGTATACCCAGTTACCTCACAGTACCATTATAAACTCCTCTTACCAAGGAGAGAATAGTTCCTGGCAACTATCAAACATGACAACTGTGTCCCGTCAGGGATCGTGGCAACAGTACAGTACTTTTTCCTCAGTCATTCGTGCTCACTTTGTCTCAGAGAGATACACAGAATACACGGTGGGGACGTTTTCGAAAAGCATTTATTGAACCAGCGTCATTCTAGTGTAAAATAGATGCGCTGAAACAACCATAAGACAGAAACCGATATAAGGATATAAGATTAAGCACCAACAGAGTAAATGGATGGTAGATTTCTACCATGGTCCTAAAATAATAGATAGATGCAAGCATATAAATACATGACAATAATCATGCGTACTCCTACGATGCAACCCTAACTAGTGTACCTAGCATGTATGTAGGTGTAGAGCCAAGAATCCCCCTAGTCTGAAGCCAACCCTATTACCTGAAGTGAGAGACTGAGGAACCCCGTCTTGGTCTTGAGATGGACATCCCACGAGGGATGTCAGACCACTGCGAGCTGGAGTATCTGAATGCAGGAACCTCTGCGTCTCCCGTCACTGTGTCAGTGTGTCAGCATGGAAGTCTCTTTATCCGCTCTCAGCCCTGGAAAAGATATGGTGTATATATACTAAAAAGGTAACCTCAGGGGATTCTACCTTGTTGTGTCATGTCTGCCGAGGATGACTGAAGGGATGACCCTTATACATAGTTATTATGTAGAAGATGGTTTTCCTTCGGTGAATCAGAGAATCTTCATGCATAATTAATTAGGCTAGTTTTCGGAGAAAACCACACAACATTTTATGCAGCTCTTAACTAGGTAAAAGGTCAATACCGGTACGTGTTATGTAGTGTAATGGTATGGTAAATGTAGGTGAAATGTTGGGAGAATACTCTGGCCTATATTGGAGTACCCTATGAAACATAACATGAGTTTGAGGCTGGATTTCGGTTTTGGCATCTACTTAATCCATCAAGCACACCTTAACAAGCTAAGGTTCTGCAGCTTTTTATGGATTACATTGATTTAAGTACTTTTCAGTCCTATTTTCGGACTTCATTCTGCATGTTTTCATAGCTTACTAATGAAGTATCCATCATACTTTTTTTACTGATTAAACTACGGTTTCTACCTTTTGAGATGAAGTATTTATATACCTGAGTTATGTTGAGTGGATAAGGAAGTTGTAAAGTGAGTTTTCTGTATACTTTCTAAACATGAATCTCATCCGTTTGGTACACCTAGCACCAGCCTACTTTTCAAGCACTTTCTAAAGGGTGTTTCTAAGGTGTCCATGTTGGTTGAGCTCCAAGTTCTTTCTCAGGATCTATGACAGGAAGCAACGCTGTCGCTAAATGTGAAGTATCACCGCTGCCTCACATCCAACTCCAAACAATGTTCACTGTCTAGAATGTGCATTTTTCCTCCTTAAGACCTATGCCGCTGTACACAATTTGCTTATGAGTTTTAAGAACAATGTGTTCGAAAGCAGGGGTTACTTCAGTTTGAGTTTGGATTTTCTTTTTCCATCTACTCCAGTCAACACACAAACTGCAAGAAGTTAGAGCTCCAGGTGTATTTACACATTAAATGATTTTGAGTACTTTTTAGCCCTAGTTTCAGACTCCTTTTTGCATGTTTCCACACCTTACCAACGAAATACTCCACATATTTTCCTCTGTTAAACTATTCTTGTCACTTCTTGAGATACAGTACTTGAATACCTCAGTCATGTTTAGTAGATCAGTAAGCTGCAGTGTTCAGGAGTGAGAAATATCACTCCTTCAGTACACTTAGCAGCAACTCAATTGTCAGGCACTTTCTGAGGGGTGTTTCCAAAGGGTTCTATGTGAGTTGAGTTCATTACCTTTCTTAAAATGCAAGAGAGGAAAGTAAAGATCTCTCAACATCTCAAATTTGGGGGACGCCTCATGCTTGACTACAAACTATGCTGACTTTCTAGAACGCACAGTTTCCTGCTTTAAGGCCTATATGCTGGTGTGCAATAGCTGAATATGACTTTTCAAATGGCTGTATTAGGAACCACAGCAGCTGCGACCCCTGGCACCTCTTGCGACCCCTGGCACGTCTCTTGCAACTCCTGCTCTCAGATGGTCTCAAACACAGTGCTATTGTGAAAAGAATTGTTAAATTGTTCCACAGTTCGTTTCAAACACACCAGCTATATCAATCCGAGCTTTCTGTACACAGTGCAACATTGCCATTTTTTATCTGAAACTGTTGCAATTTGTTCTGCTCTACCAGGGTGTTGCCTGGCAACAAGACTACGAGGCATCTCTTACCCCTAGACTTAGTTCCTCCAGCTCATAGGTTGTCAAAAAGCAACAGAAAACCTTGCACTGGGACAGGTGTGTCTGTTTTGTTCCAATAGAAAGGGGGCAGGATTGGGCTCCTCTGATGTAAGTGAATTAAATATGAATGAAGCATGTTGCAGCCTTAGAAGCACAGCTACATTCCTTGAGGGTCTGGGGGAAACAGTAGACTGACGAGCACAGCCCCTGGACAGAAAGAAGATGAAAAGATTGATCTGACATTACTGCATGATCTAAATGCAGGATGTGGATTGGTGAGCAGTGTAGAAGTGCCATTGTCCGGTATTTATTGGGAAGTGATTATTTGTTAATGAGTTGGATAGCACAACATTTGCCCTCGTATGTAGCCACACTAACGCAAATGTATCTAGGCATTTAAATGTATTACTGTACGTGCAATGTGGCCCAATGTCATGTGTGAGATTTTCAGTCAGGTGATAAAAAATTAGGCATAATTACACAAAGTTCAAAACTGGGGATTAGGGCTAAATGTGTTCTTGCGTCCATTTCGGACACAAGGGTGCATTTTGCACTATAAAAATAGTGTCAAAAACCAAAATTACAAATTATCTGCTTACATTCCAGTCGTTTGCTTTGCTCCAGACCTCCTGTGCTATAGATTTACCAGGATGTGGTGTAATTGCGTGATTTCAAGAATGTTATTAACAGCATAACCCAAAAATGCACAAATTGCACCATTTAAATTTTGCATGGACCTATTATTTACCCAATTCACGTGTCGAGCTGTTATTTTTCAACCCAGGCGCACTATGTCTAAAGCTAAACTACAAACCCCAGAATGCAACTAGCTAAAAACCAGATTTGTCTCAACATGTCGCAAATGCCATGAGGGCACCTGGCAGCTATGCCCTTGTCTCGCTGCTATTGAACTCTGAACCCAAACAGAAATAAGAACTTGGATAGTGGTTATGTCAACACACACACACACACACACACACACACACACACTAATATATATATAATATATATATATAGATCTTCTTTTTGCTTGCATTTGCCTACCGCAGCTCCAAAACAGAGGGGGCTTCGCCTGTCACGGACCACCCAAGCAAGGTCCGGATTAAATCAACAAGACAATTAAAATCTCAGATATTGTCAAGACAAGGCTTAATCATCCTTCATTGCAAAGGAATTCTTGTTGAGATATATGTATGTATATGTATATATAGATATATATAGATATATATATATATATCCAAACAAACCGGAAACCCATGTGGAGTGAGGCCACACAGGAGATAATTTGCTCACACATCTTCATTGGACACCCGGCCAGCAGGACCCCTTTCAAGCAGCATGTCCTTAATCTTTCGCCAGACGCGTTTCAGGATAAAATCCTTTCTTCAGTGGCTAAGGTAAACGACCCTTTGAAGCGCTGTTCGTTGCACACATCATCTTTTTCAACACCTGCCTCAGTGGGCGTGGTCACACTATGGCCTTTTGGGAGTTGTAGTGCGGTAACATTATTCTCAAGTGGGTACGTTTAAACAGTCTTTTCTTCACCCAATAAAATAGCAAAACCTTGTTCAGGGACCTACCCCGCTTTGAGGGTGCCAACAGTAGCATTCTGAAGCTGACACCACCCTGCAATGGCGCCAGCTTCACTGAAACGCGTCTGGCGAAAGATTAAGGACATGCTGCTTGAAAGGGGTCCTGCTGGCCGGGTGTCCAATAAAGATGTGTGAGCAAATTATCTCCTGTGTGGCCTCACTCCAAATGGGTTTCCTGTTTGTTTGGATTTATAACGGCCCTTACGCCCTTACCCGGTCGTGGAGAGAGGCTCACAGCATTGCTGCAGGTCCGATGCGGCACCACGGAGGTGCTGCTGTCTACGGGACGGAGTGAAGCTGGTGCCGTTGCAGGGTGGTGTCAGCTTCAGAATGCTACTGTTGGCACCCTCAAAGCGGGGCAGGTCCCTGAACAAGGTTTTGCTATTTTATTGGGTGAAGAAAAGACTGTTTAAAGCGTACCCACTTGGGAATAATGTTAGCCCACTACAACTCCCAAAAGGCCATAGTGTGACCACGCCCACTGAGGCAGGTGTTGAAAAAGATGATGTGTGCAACGAACAGCGCTTCAAAGGGTCGTTTACCTTAGCCACTGAAGAAAGGATTTTATCCTGAAATTCGTCTGGCGAAAGATTAATTACATGCTCCTTGAAAGGGGTCCTGCTGGCCGGATGTCCAATAAAGATGTGTGAGCAAATTATCTCCTGTGTGGCCTCACTCCAAATGGGTTTCCTGTTTGTGTGTATTTATAACGGCCCTTACCCGGTCGTGGAGAGAGGCTCACCGCATTGCTGCAGGTCCGATGCGGCACCACGGAGGTGCTGCTGTCTACGGGACGGAGTGAAGCTAGCGCCGTTGCAGGGTGGTGTCAGCTTCAGAATGCTACTGTTGGCACCCTCAAAGCGGGGCAGGTCCCTGAACAAGGTTTTGCTATTTTATTGGGTGAAGAAAAGACTGTTTAAAGCGTACCCACTTGGGAATAATGTTAGCCCACTACAACTCCCAAAAGGCCATAGTGTGACCACGCCCACTGAGGCAGGTGTTGAAAAAGATGATGTGTGCAACGAACAGCGCTTCAAAGGGTCGTTTACCTTAGCCACTGAAGAAAGGATTTTATCCTGAAATTCGTCTGGCGAAAGATTAATTACATGCTCCTTGAAAGGGGTCCTGCTGGCCGGATGTCCAATAAAGATGTGTGAGCAAATTATCTCCTGTGTGGCCTCACTCCAAATGGGTTTCCTGTTTGTGTGTATTTATAACGGCCCTTACCCGGTCGTGGAGAGAGGCTCACCGCATTGCTGCAGGTCCGATGCGGCACCACGGAGGTGCTGCTGTCTACGGGACGGAGTGAAGCTAGCGCCGTTGCAGGGTGGTGTCAGCTTCAGAATGCTACTGTTGGCACCCTCAAAGCGGGGCAGGTCCCTGAACAAGGTTTTGCTATTTTATTGGGTGAAGAAAAGACTGTTTAAAGCGTACCCACTTGGGAATAATGTTAGCGCACTACAACTCCCAAAAAGCCATAGTGTGACCCCGCCCACTGAGGCAGGTGTTGAAAAAGATGTGTGCAACGAACAGCGCTTCAAAGGGTCGTTTACCTTAGCCACTGAAGAAAGGATTTTATCCTGAAACGCGTCTGGCGAAAGATTAAGGACATGCTGCTTGAAAGAAGTCCTGCTGGCCGGGTGTCCAATAAAGATGTGTGAGCAAATTATCTCCTGTGTGGCCTCACTCCAAATGGGTTTCCTGTTTGTTTGGATATATATATATATATATATATATATATATATATATATATATATATATATATATAAATGTTATTTCTAATGTTTTTCCTTTCCTTTAACCGCAACCTCAGGACATCAGCCACTGCGATAGCACCGAGTCTAAATTATATTTCGGACCTGTTAAATAATACTTGTAAAATTCTTAGCTTTCTCTAAACGAATTCAGGAATAGAGTTAGAATAACTAATGCACATCCTGGACTACTTTGTGTAAAGTTTCACTTGACCACAACCTGTGGTAGGAAGGTTAGAAAGGCTGAGTTTAGCTGGTAGAATGAAGATGTGACCATGCAGGGCAAGCACCATGCAAGGCACCATGTAAGGCCCTGCACATGGTCCACGTATAGTGAAGCGTTTAGTCATTGCACAGGTAGGCCCAGTGGGTTGTCACCAAACCTAGCTGTAGGACTAACCTCCTGTGGCCACTGGAACTCCTTGCCAGGCTATGGAGGCGGCTTAGAAGTCAGGAGAAATACTCTTGCTTTGATGCCATATTAGACACATGGTGGAATTTTCCTTTACAAATAATTGTTTCCAGGTACTTAGTTCAATTCAACATAAGGACGCTTTTATCAGTATATTAACCAGTAATAGTACGCCCATTTAAGTCATCGTCTTGCATGAAACAATAGTAATAAAGTAAAAACCCAATATGCACGCCAGATCATTGGTCCATTTGTCCATAAGTTCACTCCAGGCATCACAGCAGTCCTGCTCCAAGGCGAACACCGGGCTTTTCCATCATTATCGCGTCGATGGGGGGACTATTGGATCAACATACTATCCATAATGTCCAAAAAATTAAATCAGAACTTATAGCAACAACAAAAAAATATATACCTTACCCCCCTCCCCGAAGCCTCCCCGTTCTCAGATCCTATCCTATTTCAGTGTATCGTAACTCCTGTCATGTTCCAGTGTATGCAGTGCGGCGGTAATGGACACCGTTTCATTCTGGCCCGTCAGTGGTTATTGCCAGTACACAAATGCATGATACGGAATCGGCGGCTTGCGCTACCGGCGCGAGCTTACTCAGTGTAACTCAGTCCCTAAGGACTGAACTGAGCTTGTAATTCAATTTTCGGAATGGTAAGGATGAAAAATGAAAATCCAGGACTGGAACATCACGTCTTGGTTGACATGACCTCATTTGGTTCCCTCATGTAACAGAACCCTTCGAATGACTGAAGCCTCTAATATGTGAAATTTGTCTGACTTTGCCAGCTGTGTAGCAGTGAATGGCAATTCTCAGGATGCAATGTTTAGTTAAAAAAGGTTGGAAATGCCATTAAGGGGCAGTTTGTTCTGCCACTTTTTTTAAATTTTTTTATTATGCAAGGTGAAGAATAGATACATCCGATATAATTTCATTGTCATTTCATTTTTATTATATACACATCCTTAATCCTCATGGTGGCCACATAACGAAAAATGAAAAGAAGTAACACAATACAGTACAGATCATTATACAGTAATCCACCTTTCCCCGCTCAACAATTATATTAAAAAAAATATTTTCATTATTTAGCAACATTTTTACAAAATCGTTCTATGGCTCCTCTTTAACTCCCTTGTTTTTCCCTAAGCCTGTAAATGATAGGAGCCCAGATCTTGTAACCTTGTTCCTCTGCTCGTCGCCCCCTGTTCTTATATAGTGCTATTTCTTGAGTATATATATTCAAAAGTTGATAGAACCATGCAAAGTACTCAGGTGGTGCAGAATCTTTCCAAGCCGTGGCTATCAATAATCTAGCTACTGCAATGAATACAAAGTCTTTTTGAGATGACGATAGCCCAGCTCGGTTGTCATAGCCAAATAGCATTAGTGGCGAGCTTAGATTTATTTTCTTATTAATTGTTTGCATCCAAAGTTCTTCCATTCCCATTTTTAAAGATGCCAGTTTACTACATGTGGAAAACATATGTATTATATCTGCTGGACTGACTTGACATCTAGGACAGTTGTCGTTTTTTCCTATTTACCCCAATTACAGAGTTTCGCATGCGTATAATATAAATTGAATACGGTTTTATAATACTGACTCTAAAGATTTGCTGAGAGAAATATTTTTTTGCCAATTCCAGTGACATATCTAAGTCAATTTCCTCATCCCCTAGCTTTTCTGCCCATTTAGGCTCAATTTTTTCCAAATTATCAGGTAGGGTTTCCATCAAGATATAGTAATCCCCGATCTTCTCATTTCCCCGATAGGTCATATCTAATAACGGTATAGCGCCATGATTAAAAGTCCCTTGGGCCAGAGTCTTCAGGCAGCTCCAAATTTGGATATATTTGAACTGGGACCGCTTATCTATCCCCTTTTGCTGAACCAATTTTGAGAAGGGTATAATCTCTAGTTTTTCATCAAACAAATTGCCAATTATTTCAATACCTGCCCGTTCCCACCCTTTCGCCACACCATCATCAATTTCTGCTGGAAGTATTGATAGCCTCCATATAGGGGTATACCTATTCTACCTTGGGACTTTCAGTACTTTACTGACTTTCGTCCACACCTTCCAAGCAGCTTTTATACATTTAAATCGGGTCTTTATATAGTAGCTTGGTTCTAGTTTTTTTTAAGAACAAACCAGAAGCTTCCTGAGCTACAGCTAGGTGATATATAGAAGGGAGTTCATTTTCCCTCCTAAGCCTACCCGAAGTTTGAAGAGGTCCCATCTGTTGCAAAGTCGCTGCCCAGTAATAAAATAACACATTTCGGAGCGGCCCATCCACCTCGATCTTACGAGAGTGTAAAAACTTTAGGGATCACCTAATTTTCTGATATTGCCACACAAAATTTGCGAACATTGCTTCCATTTTCTGTATAGCGGTACCCGGCAGTTCCAGAGGAATAGAGCGACATAAGTATAAGATTTTTGGGAAGATTTTCATTTTCAGTATATTCACCCTACCAACTATCGTTAATTGAAGTTTATCTATCCGCCTTAAGTCAATACCTATTTCATCCAGCATTGGGTCAAGATTGTTTGCCCATAGCGTATCCAGATCGGCTTCTATCCTAACCCCCAAATATACTGCTGATTTAACTTGCCGTTGATCTTGAATATTCTATTGCTTTGAGCAGATGATCTGTGTCTTGCCCTTGTTCAGAAAATATCCTGATCTATTTCCAAATTCCCCCGCCATCCTTTCAATTTCTTTAATCGCTACCTCTGGCTCGGACATAGTGATGGCGATATCGTCCGCATAAGCCAGTACCTTAGTTTCATAGCCATTGACTATTTTTGGTTTAATTTCAGGGTTTAAAAGTAGTAGCTTAATGAACGGGTCTTGATAAATGGCAAAGAGAATTGGGGAGCATGGGCACCCCTGTCTTGTCCCCCTGGCTATCTTTATTGTTCCCGAAGTATTTCCCATGATTTGTAATTTAGCAGTAGGTCTATAATACATTGCCCGAATGGCTGTAATTATCTGCGGGCCCAACCCTCGCCCTGATAGCGAGTCCCATGGATAGTGCTAGGCCATACGGTCAAAAGCCTTCTAGGCATCTAAAAGATTTAGTCATATTTTCCCCCTTAGCCTTTGCTATATCCAGTAACGATATCACCCGTCTTACGTGATCAGTGATTCCTCGGCCAGGAATAAAACCATGCTGCCATGGCGAAACTACTTTAGTTATTAATTTCTGCAGCCGGTTTGCTAAAACTTTGGAATATGTCTTCGCATTGGAATTTATTAATGCAATGGGGTGATAGGAACCGGGTAACTCTGGTGGCTTGCCTTTTTTGGGGAAAATTATTATATCTGTTTCCTGCCAAGAGTTAAGTGGAATTCCCCGATACTGTACATCCAAAAATAAATCATGTAATATTGGAGCCAGGTCAGACTGGAACAGCTTGTAGATTTCAATAGGGATTTTATCTGGGCAAGAGGCCTTTCCTGAGGATAAAGAGTTTATTGCGGCTATTATTTCTTCCAGTGTAAATTCTGCTTCCAACTCTAATCTTGTATTTTCCTCGATCTTACTCATTACTATATCCCCCGTCCCATTTTGTTGAGGTAGATCAATCAGATCTGCTTGATATAGCTTTTGATAAAATTGCTCAAAGACACCTATAATTCTTTCCATATTAGTTTCAGATTGGCCTTCACTACTTTGTATTTTCAATATGTTATTTCTAACCACTCTCTGCCTGGTTAGATGGGTCAACAATCTACCTGCCTTTTCCCCATATTCGTCCATTTCCTTCTGGTGTGCATGGTAAGTCTGAGCCACTTGTACCTGAAAGAGCTTATTTATTTCTGCTTTTGCAATGGATATTTTAATCCTCACTTCTCTTGATATCTCCTGTCCCCCTTGAGCTATTGATTCAGTGTGTATTATCTCTAATTGAGCAAGGTTTACCATTAATGTGTTAATCTTATTACGTTGTTCTTTCCTTTGATGTCCTTCATAGTTTATCACTTCACCCCGTAAACCTGCTTTAAAAGCATCCCATACGATAGTTCGTCTGGTACTGTATCTGTTCATATTGAAATATTCTCTAGTCCATTTTTTAATATGGCACCTAAATGCCTCATCTATTAGGAGTTTGCGATCAAATGTCCATTGCCGTATTTTCCTTATCTCTGAGTCCTGCCAGTTCATTTCCAATAGCAATGGATTGTGATCGGAAAATATCATAAACTTGTAACCAAAAGTCTCCAATAATTCTTACCTACAGACTACGTAGGTTTCAACAGAATTTTGGGTTGATCTAACAATCTACTTGTCGATTTATGTAATCTGCAATAAACAATACAATCATTAACATACTGTCAAATAAGTTTAACAATCATAATAGCATTTAGTTATGTTCATCAGCATAGGTACCTGAATCCTTATATGCCCAGCTTAGGATCAGATGCCTTGAGTGCACAGAAGTTCAAATGCTGCCAAAACAACCTTCTGCCATAAAGGAACAAAATACTGCATACAAAATAATAGTAGTCAAAACCACATCTGTGCTGTTGTGATTCTTAAGGCTAACTTTGCTTGCGATAACTATTTTCACACTTTTAAAAAGGCACAATCTTCTTTGTTTTATAAATGTCAATAGTTTCTGGGTACTATGGGAAAACTCGCCGTAACACTCGAGATGAAGTGTTTTTCTTCTGTCCAAGAAATTTAGTTCTGATAATTTGCGCAGTTCAAAGAGCAATGTTCCAAGTTCTAAAAACAATGTTCCAAGTTCTAATGCAAGCAGACTCACCGTGAGATAGTTGTCTTCCAAAAAATACCTTAAAGCATGTTTTCTCTGTGCGCTTCTTTTCAGGGAACACAACACGGAAGAAGACATCGGACCGGAGACTCAGCCCGGAACCAGGAATCCAGGAAATCGCTGATGCAAGGCTGTCAAGCAGGAGATGCCGATCGGAAAAGCTGGAGCCAGGTAAGTGTGTTGAAGCAACGAGGCCAAGCACTGAATAGTGAAGAGGAGTGGTTTGAATAGGCTCCTAAGCAGGTGCTGGGTGTGGCCCAACTGTCTTTCAGGCCCAGGGTTTGTGGCAAACTGGGTGTGGCTTCCAACTGTCTTTCAGGTCCAGGGATTACTGGGTGTGGTCCTGGGTGTGGCCCAACTGTCTTTCATGCCCAGGATTTGCACAGAATAACTACACATTATTCTATTACTTATGGCATGATAGAGCCACAGTTTAAGAACATGACATAATACATGAACATAATTTACAGTAAACACATATATGAACAGGATGGTATTCCATGATTTGAAATGGAAGAAATCCATACATTAACAGGATGCCTTCTACAAGATACCAGTGTTATATTACCATTTACTCTGTTTACTCTGTTTCTGCTGATATGTGTTCAAATCAAGGTGGACAGGGAAGGAGACATGCATGGGACAATGCACCTGTAACAGTTCCTCCCGCAAAGGCGGCCTAACTGGACGTGGTTTATCAGGATGGAGGGCATGAAACCGTCTGATTAATCTCTCATCATGTACATGAGAAGCGGGTTCCCATGATCGCTCAGAGGCATCATAAACCTTCCAATCAATAAGATAATGTAAGGTTTCCCTGTATTCTTTTTGAATCAAGGATACACCAAATTCTGGATGATTATTGGAGGTGGAGGGGTATCTTTCCTTGTTAAGGGATGGTGTTGTTTCACTAGGGACACATGAAAAGTGGGATGAATTGTGAGATCATCTGGTAACTGTAATTGTATGGTGACTGGGTTTATAACCTGCTTCACTGGGAATGGTCCAATAAATCTAGGCTGTAATTTTCTAGGACCTTCTAACTGTATATTTCGCGTGGACAACCAGACTAGGTCTCCTACTTTGTACACAGGCTCGGGTGACCTATATTTATCTGCTTGGACTTTGGACTGTATTTTATGCTTGGCAAGACATAATTTAGCTTTCTCCTGCATGGTATGTAGTTGAGCGAGACGCTCTGAGACTGATGATAGAGTTATCGCGGATGGCAAAGATAAGGTAGGAAGGGACCGTGGATGCTGACAAGTTAAAAAATAAAATGGTGAACACCCTAGTGCAGAATGAATACTATTATTGTATGCAAACTCTGCTAACTGGAGGGCTTCTTCCCAACTTGACGTCAGAGTAGATGTTAAACAACGTAAACTTTGCTCCAAGTACTGATTAACTTTGTCAGTCTGTCCATCGGTTTGTGGATGGAAAGCGGAACTTAATGCCACATCAATTCCTAATTGAGTACACAGGGTTTTCCAGAATTTGGAGTTAAGCTGGGGGCCTCGATCGGATATAATTTTACTGGGCAGACCATGCAACCTTACCACGTGATTTAGGAGAATAGTACTAAATTCCACGGCTGTGGGTAATTTAGCGAGTGGAACAAAATGACTTATTTTGGATAGTAAGTCTACAATTACCAGGATGGTTGTGCATTTATTTACTTTGGGTAGGTGAGTGACAAAATCCACGCTAATAGTGTGCAAGGGTACCGGTGGAATGGGTAAGGGATGTAGCAAACCCGCAAGTGCAATATGTTGGGTTTTATTTCGTGCACAGGTTGGACATGATTTGACAAATTTGCGGACATCATCTTGAATGTTTTCCCACCAAAAGTTTCTTGTGCATAACTCCGTCTTGTGTGAACCTGGATGTCCTGCTAAACCTGAATCATGGTGCCAGGCAATGATTTGTTGTCTCAATTCTTTTAATGGAATAAACAACTTATTATTATGAAATAGAAAGCCATTTGTTTTGGAATTCCTGGTTTTGTAACCATTTTTGTGTATCAATTGTTTGAGATGCTGTCCTAATGTCTTGAAAGAACGAATCAACCTGAGTCAGGGCAACTATCTTGTTTTTGGGTATGATGCTAGGTGCCGTGGTGGAATTTCCTTTATTTTCTTTTTCACTAATTCTGGACAGCGTGTCAGATAGCAATTGTTGTTTACCAGGATGATAGGTCATAATAAAATCAAACTCACTAAAGAATAGTAACCATCGCATCTGTCTGGGAGTTAGGGCCTTAACAGAAGTAAAAAATTGGAGATTCTTATGATCTGTGAAGATGGTTATTGTATGTTTGGCCCCTAGAAGATGATGTCTCCATTCAGTGAAAACAGCCTTAACCCCTTCGCTGCTGCGGACATTCCGCTGCAGCGCTGGGGGGGGCAGGGGGGCAGCGCGGTGGGCCTGTGCTCATGACGGAGCCGCTCCGTCATGAGCCACAGTTGAGCTGTGCTCATGACGGAACGGTTCCGTCATGACTCCGCCCATTTGCGTTGTCGCCCCGCACAGGCAGGGTAACAGCGCCGCGCAGGCGGAGCGGCCGCCAACAGGATTGTCATGACGGAACCGTTCCGTCATGAGCACACGGCAACCGTGGCCCATGACGGAACGGTTCCGTCATGAGCGGGGAAGGGGTTAATAGCCAACAGTTCGCGCTCTGCTATTGTATAGTTTTGTTCTGCCTGTAATAATTTTCTGGAGTAGTATGCTATTGGATGTAGGTGTCCTGTGTTAGGATTCTTTTGTAACAGAACTCCTCCCAAAGCAGTCTGCGAAGCATCCGCTTCCACAAAGAATGGATGATCAGGACCTGGATGACACAGAATAAGGGCTGAGGTGAATGCTTGTTTTAATTATTTTAAAGCAGTTTCAGCATTGTCAGTCCAGCAAAATGTTTTTTCTTTTTTCAATAACTGGGTTATAGGTGAGACAATTTCAGAAAATTGGGCAATAAACCGTCTGTAAAAGTTTGCGAAACCCAACACTCGCTGAATATCTTTTATTGATTTAGGGGATGGCCAATTAAGAATTGCGTCTATATTTTTTGGATCCATAGTGATCCCTTCAGGGGACAAGAAATAACCCAAAAATTCTACTGTGTTGGTGTGAAATATGCTTTTTTCTGATTTAGCATATAGAGAATGTTCATGCAGTCTTTGTAGGATGGCGCGCACATGTTGGATGTGTTCTTCTTCATTCTTAGAGTAAATTAAAATATCATCTATATAGACGATGGAGCAGACATCCAGAAAATCATGTAGCACTTCGTTAATAAAATATTGGAATGCCGCCGGAGCATTACACAATCCGAACGGCATTGCAGTGTACTCGAAAAGTCCAAATTTTGTGCGGAAGGCGGTTTTCCACTCGTCGCCTTGTGTGACGCGGATGAGGTGATAGGCCCCCCGCAAGTCCAATTTAGTATAAATGGTGGACCCCTTGACTTGGTTTAACAATACAGGGATCAGGGGCAAAGGATAGCAATTTTTTTTATCGTAGCCTTATTTACTGCACGGTAATCAATATAAGCTCGGAAATCTCCAGATTTTTTTGCCGCGAAAAAGAGTGGTGATGAGACAGGTGATGTGGAGTGTCTAATAAAACCTAGTTGCAACAATTCGTCTAAACATTTTTTAAGATATTGCGTCTCAGGGTCAGTTAGGGCGTAGATCCGACTACAAGGCAAAACTGCCCCTGGCACTAGATATATTCTGCAATCATACACCCTGTGGGGTGGCAATTACGTGGCCTGAACTGGGTTGAATACTGCAGAGAAGTGTCTATACTGTTCTGGTAGAGTAGTCATTTGTTCCTGCGTGGAAGCACAATATAATGGATGGATGGGGTCTTGTGTCTCTTTATAACAATGTGTTCTACAGAACGCAGAATCCAAAGTTACAGTCCTTTGGACCCAATCAATCTTTGGATTGTGCAATTCTAACCAAGGTATTCCTAGAATGACTCCAAATGTAGGGGTGTCAATAAGGTAAAACGTGGTTTGCTCAGTATGACCATTTTCTCCAACAAGTATCAAAGGCGGGGTATGGGAACGAATCAAACCAGAGGACAAGGCAGAGCCATCAACTGCTCTTACAGCCTCTGGTTCTGCATTTGGAATGGATTGGATGCCAAATTTTTTGGCCAGGGCTATGTCAAAAAAGTTCCCTGTAGCACCAGAATCAATTAAAACAGACAAACTATACCTTTGTGGGTCAGAAATAGTGACAGTGTGTCGTATAGTCATATGGCGAGGTACACGATTAATGGTGTTTGTAGCATATTGAGAGATCTTGATGTCATCACTTCCCAAAGAAGCGATCTCTACATCCTTTGAGACATTTAGTTTTCCGACTCAATGGAATTTGGAAGTGAACTAGCTATCGCTTTTTTCTTTTGGGGTTTTATTGGGCACTCTCGAGCAAAGTGCCCTGCTTTGCCACAATAAAGACAAAGATTTCCTTTTCTTCGTCTATCTTTCTCTGCTGCAGTCAATGGGCCTTTAAGACCTCCTATTTGCATGGGTTCTGATTTATCGTCAACATCTTTTTTCTCAGGCTTGATTGAAATGAGTCTTGAGTCAAATCGGGGTTTGTTGTGTTTTCTTTCTCCAAGTCTGAGATCTAGCTTTACCACCAAATCCAAGAATTCAGCGTAATCATCAGGTAAGTTTACAATATGGGCTAAAGAGTCTTTTAGATCGTCTCTTAAACCTCTATAAAAAAGAGAAATACGTTTCTCTTCAGGCCAATGAGTTTCAGATAAGAGGCGATTAAAGGTGGTCATGTAAGTAATGAGGTCCTTAGAACCCTGTGTCAGATTTAAAAGTTCGTTGTCACTAGCTTGAATGAACGTATGACGTGCAAAGAGGCGGGACATGGCATCTTTAAACCGAGTGTAGTTGTGTAAAAGGGGATCATCATTTTTCTATTAAGGGTATTGTCCAATTTGCGGCTACACCACCTAGGTAAGAAATAATGAATGCTATTTTCTCAGTATCAGACGGGAAAACCTGCGGCTTACATAAGAAATGCAACTGACACTGACTCATGAATGAAGCAAACTGGGAAGTATCACCTAAAAACGCTCAGGGTGAGCCAGGGGAACTGGACTTGGTGTAACCACTGTTACCTGGATATTTTGATCAGGACGTTGAGGACTAAAACCTGTTGCTGCTACAGGACTTTGACCAAATCTAGTTGGCGCTATGAATGGGCGAGGGTCGGTCTCTTCGGGTTCTCTCCATTGTGTGAAGCTTGCTCTACTCTTTAATAATTCTTCTCTCAGTGTATGATTTTCCTGTTTTATTTGCTGCATTTCTTCTTGTAATTTTCTAATGATGTCTGTTAACTGTGCTGTTTGATCTGGGACTTCCATACTGAATCGTTATCAAGATGAAACAATTGGTGGCCTTGGCCTTCTGTTACGAGGCACTCACCTGTGCTCCAGATTGTTTCACCTTGATGACGATGTGAGGACAGGTCCCCAATCCCTCTAGAAACTAGCAGCGTGATACCAAGATATAACTTAGGATCAGTCTGGTAGTCTCAGCGGGGAAAAGGGGTTGGGATGACAAGAGAAGAGAAACAAGAAGTTTCCAGCGGTCTTCTTTTAGGGGGACCAGGGCTTCAGGGGGCTTGAGTATTCACAGGATACAATAAACAGGAATGTAACTGGATAGTGGCTTGAGTTTTCTACTAGACTCCTAAGTACAAAACACAGAAGATAAACAATGTGTATATCTGTGAGGCAGTATCTTCTTACAGTTATCATAAACTTGTAACCAAAAGTCTCCAATAATTCTTACCTACAGACTACGTAGGTTTCAACAGAATTTTGGGTTGATCTAAAAATCTACTTGTCGATTGCAATCTGCAATAAACAATACAATCATTAACATACTGTCAAATAAGTTTAACAATCATGATAGCATTTAGTTATGTTCATCAGCATAGGTACCTGAATCCTTATATGCCCAGCTTAGGATCAGATGCCTTGAGTGCACAGAAGTTCAAATGCTGCCAAAACAACCTTCTGCCATAAAGGAACAAAATACTGCATACAAAATAATAGTAGTCAAAACCACATCTGTGCTGTTGTGATTCTTAAGGCTAACTTTGCTTGCGATAACTATTTTCACACTTTTAAAAAGGCACAATCTTCTTTGTTTTATAAATGTCAATAGTTTCTGGGTACTACGGGAAAACTCGCCGTAACACTCGAGATGAAGTGTTTTTCTTCTGTCCAAGAAATATAGTTCTGATAATTTGCGCATTTCAAAGAGCAATGTTCCAAGTTCTAAAAACAATGTTCCAAGTTCTAATGTAAGCAGACTCACCGTGGGATAGTTGTCTTCCAAAAAATACCTTAAAGCATGTTTTCTCTGTGCGCTTCTTTTCAGGGAACACGACATGGAAGAAGAAGTCAGACCGGAGACTCAGCCCGGAACCAGGAAGCCAGGAAATTGCTGATGCAAGGCTGTCAAGCAGGAGATGCCGATCTGAAAAGCTGGAGCCAGGTAAGTGTGTTGAAGCAACGAGGCCAAGCACTGAATAGTGAAGAGGAGTGGTTTAAATAGGCTCCTAAGCAGGTGCTGGGTGTGGTCCTGGGTGTGGCCCAACTGTCTTTCAGGCCCAGGGTTTGTGGCAAACTGGGTGTGGCTTCCAACTGTCTTTCAGGTCCAGGGATTACTGGGTGTGGTCCTGGGTGTGGCCCAACTGTCTTTAATGCCCAGGGTTTGCACAGAATAACTACACATTATTCTATTACTTATGGCATGATAGAGACACAGTTTAAGAACATGACATAATACATGAACATTGTTAGACCTGACATCCTTGGCGTGGGTTTTTCCCCTATCTTTTGCCTCTGCTACCTGGATTTTTGATGCTGTTATGGATTTCGTTTTTGCTGGTTTAGATGCTTTGGACACTCTGCCACTGCTAATCAGTGCCAGAGTGTAAGTGCTCCCTGTGTAAAATATCATATTGATTGGATATACCTGATTGGCATATCTGTATCACCATGAAGTCCCTAGTAACGTGCACTGTGTGTGCCAGGGCTGGTGATGACAGATGCTACTAGTGGGTCTGCAGCGCTGATTGCGCCACCCACCTGTGTAGCCCTAAAATGGTGTCTCAGGCCTGCCACCGCAGGCCTGCCTGCAGTCCCCGGACTGCCATGTCCTCCTGGCCAGTGTCCACACTGACCGGGCCTAACCCTTCCCTTTTTATACACGTCAGTCATCCCTATGGAAGGTCCAAGGTACCCCCCTGGGCAGGGTGCGGTGTATGTAAAAGGTAGAGCATGTACTAGTGCAGGTATCATGCTCTGGTAGTGAACAGCGGCCATTTTGTGTGTTCACTGCTGCAAGGTTATCTTGCTCCATAGGCTAACATGGGGGAGGCTGGTGCCAATGGCTATCTGCCTATCTTCCCATAGGAACAAGATAAGACATGAGTGTTTGATATCCCTGAGCTCAGCATTTAATAACACATCTTTTAGGAGAGGTTGTTTTTAAATCCTGAGTTGGAGAATAGTACTTTTTAGAGAGTAGCTGTTCTCCTGTCTGACCCTTCTGTGTGCCTGGGCATGCTTGTGGATTGACTGTCTGGCTTGAGAGTGACAGGGGCTGGGGATCCCCCAGGAGGTTGGCTGAGTCAGCCCTTTGCTGAATGGCGACATTTGCAAGTAGAGTGGAGGGAGGAGATAGCACCTGGGAGTGAATAGGGGTGTGCCTGCCTGTCACACTGCTGGCTCCACCTCCTGCTGGGCGGCTGACGACTCTGCCCCTCACTCTGAAAAGAAAGCAGAAGCCAGGAAAACAAAGTGCTCCAGCAACACCCAGAACTGGATCAGACCGGGCTCAGGACCCACTTGCACATAGACTTCAAAGACTTTTAGGGGTATAAGTACAAGACCCCTGACAACAGATTTTTAGATTCTACAATCAAGTGGAACCTCTGCTGAAAGACGGACTGCTGAAGAACTGAAGGAAGATTGCCTTGCTGTGTGCTCTAAGGGCTGACCTGTTCTGCTGTGCAACTGAAGCTGAGGAGGAGAAGGGGCCTTGCTGTGTGCTGTGACCCTACCTACTTGACCTAACAAGACTTTGCTGTATGCTGTGTCTTCAACTCTGAATCTCCAAGGGCCTGAGAAGAGCTGGCCTCCTGTTTGCAACCCAGGGATAGAAAGGTTGCCAAGACTTTAAAGACTCTGCTGTGTCCCAGGGAAGTGCGCTGGCTGCTCTCTGTTTTGCTGGAGAGTGCTGCGCTGATTCTGGCCTGACACCGGTTGCCGCATGGTGAAGACCGACGTGCTCATCGGCACGTGTATTGCGGTGGCCGCAGGATTGAGGGCGCCCCCGTGCTAACTAGGCCGCTGTACGGCTTGGCGGCGTCACGATCGACCTGCTGACACGGGGCGCCGTGAAATATTCTGCCCGCGATACACCGCCGCGGTCCGGGGGCCTGAAACTGATCAAGAGCTGCACTTCCCCGCTCTGCGAAGCCGCGGAGAAGAGAACAAGGAGGCTGCGACCTGATTGGTTGCTGACCGGAGGCTTGGCTGGAGGAGCCGCGCTGCGAGTGGCTGACTCCGGTGACGTCGACATCATCACTGGGGGGGCTCGTCGAGGGAGCCGCGACCGGATTGGTCCATCGCTCGGGAGCTGTGAAAGCCCTGCACCACGCAGCCTGAGAGGAGCGCTTTAGTTCTAAGCGCAAGAGGCACCGCTGGAAGAACGTGGGTATTTAACTACTGGAAGCCTACGAACGTATTCCTTTCCTTTGAATACGAAGTCCCACGAGAGACTAGAGACTATCTGTTTACGCTCCTAACAACCTAAGAAAAAGATTGATGTGCAACGCTATGATAATTGATTTCCACTGCTGAAACTAGATAGTTATATTTTTGATATACTTACCTGTGTGGTCTACATTTGTGGTGTACTAGGGGGGTCATTGTAGTTGTTAAGTGCGAATACCTTACACATTGCCTTGGGGATAAGCCTGTCTGCTCGAGCCAAGCTACCTAGAGGGTGAGCAGGGGTTATCTACCGTGTGTGTCCCTGTACCCTGACAAGAAGCAAGGGTCCCTATTTGGTCTAAGGTGCTTACCTCTGCCAACTAGAGACCCCCAGATCTAACAAACATAATTTACAGTAAACACATATATGAACAGGATGGTATTCCATGATTTGAAATGGAAGAAATCCATACATTAACAGGATGCCTTCTACAAGATACCAGTGTTATATTACCATTTACTCTGTTACTGCTGATATGTGTTCAAATCAAGGTGGACAGGGAAGGAGACGTGCATGGGACAATGCACCTGTAACAAAGAGTCCATCGATCTTTAATCAGATCTTGAAGAAGAATCTTGAAAGTCTTGTGTTGCCGCAGAACTCCGTTCTGGTGCAATACATTGACGACTTGCTTGTTGCTTCAGAAACTGAAGACACTTGCAGAATTGATACCATTGCTTTACTGAATCATTTGGCAGAGAATGGACAAAAGGTGTCTCCGAACAAATTGCAGTACTGTCTGAGTGAAGTACAGTATTTTGGTCACAGAATTGAGTAGGGCAGGAGAAAGGTGTCGCCAGATCGCATTGAGGCTATTATGAATATGCCTGTGCCCACCACCCAGAGAGAAGTCAGAATGTTCTTGGGGATAGTTGGCTATTGTCGCCAATGGATTCCTAACTTCTCCTTTGAAGCAAAGCCTTTACAACGGCTGACGCACTAAGATGTGAGCGATCTGGTACCATGGAACAATGATTGTTTGATGTCATTTTTGAGGCTGAGAGAAGCCCTGTGTCGTGCTCCAGCTTTGGGGATGCCGGTTTACAACAAGGCATTCACATTGTTCTGTTGCGAGAGAGAGGGTAGTGCATTGTCAGTTCTGACTCAGAATCATGGGGGTGTCCGTAGACCAGTTGCCTACTTTTCAGCTACTTTAGATCCAGTAGCTTCCGCGTTGCCTGGATGTCTTAAATCAGTTGCTGCAACAGGTGTCAGTATTGAAAGGTGTGAGATTATTGTAATGGAACATCCACTTACAGTTTATGTGCCACATTCTGTTGAACTGTGGATGACAAGGACCAAAACACAGCACCTCACGAACAACAGGTTGACACGTTATGAGCAAGTTATACTTGCTGCAGAAAATGTGACATTGAAGAGGTGTTCTGTTTTAAACCCCGCAACATTGATGCCTATCCCAAATGCAGATGGTGAAGATTGTGAGGATCACGATTGTTTCGATATGACTGAACTATGCACCAAACCGAGACCAGACATTGTTGATGAACCGCTCCCTGACCCTGATGAAATTTTCTTTGTGGACGGTTCATGCTTAAGAGATGATGTTGGTCGATTGAGAGTAGCGTTTGCTGTATGTACCATCACAGGAGTGGTTGAAGCTGCTTGTTTAGAGGGAGTACACTCCGCACAGGTAGCTGAAATCATTGCTTTGACCCATGCCTGTTTGGCTGCTGATCAGATTCGGATAACGATTTACACTGACAGTCAGTACGGGTTTGGTGGTGTTCACGATTTCGGACAGTTATGGTCACAGAGAGGGTTCATGACATATTCTGGTTCGCCCATTAGAAATGGGGGAATATGTGCGACAGTTGTTAGAAGCATTTCAATGTCGGAAAGAAATTGCAGTTGTCAAATGTTCAGCACACAGTAAAGGGGGGGATTTTGTTTCCCTGGGAAATAATTATGCGGATGAGGTTGCCCGGTTCTGTGCTGAACAAGGATGCATATTTACTGGAGGGTACACTGGAGAAAGCCAAGAAAGAACCGATCTCGGCATGATATTAGCCATGGCTGATACGTGGGAGGAACTAAAACGATTACAGGATGAGGTTCCTGATCAAGATAGCTGGATACGAGCAGGATGTGAGAAGGGAGATGTGGATGTGTGGGTTTCGAGTGATGGACGAGCTGTGCTACTGGAATGTTTGTTGAATCCAATGGCGAGATTGATACATGGTGCAGTACACCTTGGTAGAGATGCAATGGTGCGTATGTTCAGACCGACATGGTACAATCCAAAGTTTCGTGCAGTTGCTGAAGCTGTATGTCAGAGGTGTGTTACATGTCAGCAGATGAATGCAGGAAAGAGAACTGCTGTAACTTTGAGTCACATTGGGAGGTCAGGAGGGCCTTTCAATAGGATGCAGTTGGACTTTATCGAGATGCCGAAGTGTAATGGGTTGAGGTACATCTTAGTTGTGGTATGTGTCTTTTCAAGGTGGGTGGAGGCTTACCCAACACGTAGGTGCGACACACTCACTGTAGCTAAGCTATTGTTGAGGGAACTTATCCCTAGGTTCGGTTTTCCGACCACTTTGGAAATGGACAGAGGGACACACTTCCACAGTGAGATTATGAAATTGCTCTGTGCTGCCTTGAATGTGGACCAGAGATTGCATTGCAGTTATCGACCAGAGGCTTCTGGGATTGTGGAACAAGTTAATGGGACATTGAAAGCGTGGATGGCGAAAGTGTGTTCTTCGACATCCCTGAAATGGCCTGACGCACTGCCCTTGGTCCTCCTGAGTCTTCGTAGTGTTCCAGATAGGAGAACGGGGTTGTCACCACACGAGATCCTGATGGGGAGGGCAATGCGATTACCAGCAATTCCTACTACTGCTTTGATTAACATCACAGATGACTTGATTCTCGACTACTGTAAGGGACTGGCTGACGTCCGTTCTGTGTCCCAGCAGGTGCAAGCAGCAACTGTTCCAGCCGCAAGTGACCTGTGCCACGACTTGTGCCTGGGAGACTGGGTGCTTGTGCTTAAACACGTGAGGAAGAGTTGCCTGGATGTTCGTTGGCGTGGCCCGTACCAGATAATACTGGTCATGAACACGGCAGTGAAGTGTGGGGGACTGCCGAACTGGGTGCATGCCTCCCATACCTGCAGAGTTCCAGCACCCTTGTAAGATACAGCCCCTCTCGTAAATGAAATTTCAGCTGAGGTCGCAGAGCCATCTGAGAGGGCAAGCCAAGCTGTGAGGGTTGCTGATGCAGTTGGTTGTGCACTAGATCGAGCTGAAAGGGGTTGTGCAAATCGAAGCTCCGAATTTGACTCAGATGGAGAAAATATTGCTGTGGGAGGAGTAGAGTCAAATTCTGCTGAAGAAGAAAGTAGTGCACAGGGTACCCAAAGGGAGAGCAGAAGTGCCACAGAAGCAGAAAGAGTTTGGTCCGTGAGTCAGAGACAGCTGAACTTGAGATTGGCACCTGAAAGAGATCTTGTCCCAGTTTCTGAAACGTCTGAATCTGAACAGAGTGACGAAGAGCAAGCTCGGGGTAGTCTGAGAAGATCTAGGAGAACAAGAGTGCCGTGTCAAAGGTACGCCTCACCAGAGTGGACATACGCTGTGACTGATGCCAGGAGTGTTGAGCACGGGGAGGCTGAGGTCTTTGACGCTGGTCAGCGATTCTCTGAATCTGAAAGTAGACGTGCTGTTGTTGGTTCCAGGAGTAGAGATTGAAGGAATACTGACTCTCAATATTCCGAATCCACCACTTCTGAGCAAGATTTGTGAATTGATTTTGAAGACGCTGGTTTTTCCAACTTTTGGTTATGTACCACCGCATCAGGAATTAGTGGTGCTTCGTCTTGAACTTTTGCAAGGTGTTTTAGAAATTTTGGGAGCTGATCTTATTTTGGACTGAAGATGAACTTGGTTGTATATAAAAGTCTAAAAGAAGATAACCTAGGCCCGAGTGGAAGAAGAATAAATTTAGGGACTTTCCATCAAGACGACGAAAGGGGGCTAGGGAAGTGTTTTTGTGGACTGTGTAAATAAGGAACTGAAAGTTGCAAGGGAATTTCCAGCTTTTGGAGTGTCGTTTGAACTGGTTGACAAGCGATATCTGAAGTAAAGAGACTCTTAATTGTTGCTGTCAAACCAAGATCTTTGCAAAGATGGCAGATGCTGGAAATACTCACCGTAGGACTAAATTAGTGATAGGTACACTTATAGGGTTGGTGATAGTTTTATAATCATAATAGTTGTAGCTTCATATATCGTTTCACATGAACAGGAGGGGAAGGTACAGGGAACACCTACCACCCAAAAGGAGGTCACAATAGGAGCTAAAAGAGCTTTATTAATCGAAGAGAGTCATAGATTTCACATAGATCTATCTAGTATTGATTTTAAGCTTAATGTGTATGCAAAGCTGCTGTATGAATATGTGGATGCGATGAATTGCTATGTGTTCATGCAGTTACCTTCTTCTGTGGATGAGGGTATTAGATACCATCCTCTTCCACTGACGTATGGAATTTCTTGTAGTTTGTTGCTTAGTATTTTCTATGAAAGAGGTCAGTTTGAGTATTTCTTTTCCAATTACGATGCAGTACTTCCTGAAGTTCCAGCTTACAAGCATTTGAATAAATACGATTATTACAAGTCAGAGGACAGACTTCGGAAGTATTTCATACCGTCTTTGGAACGGGGTACGGCTTATGCTCATCGGCATAATTTAACATGCTCATTGTCAGATACAGAGAAAAAGTTTATAGGTCAAGTAGAAGCTGGATATAGAAAACTAACTGAGACATGAAATACAGGAGATAGTCCAGTAGATTGGACAGATGAGGAAAGATTACACAGATCTAAGGGGAGTTATGGACCCATAGCATTAGATCAGGTGCAAAAGGGGAAGTTGTGTGTGAGACGTCCTCAGACCTACTATGAAAAGGTTTCGGTAGGACAAAGTACGTGTGATCATATCTTTACAATGGAAGATTCAGCTAAGAACATTTTGCAAGACTCGGTGCAAGTGATTCCAACTGTTTATTATGTGTGTGGAAGGAATGCCTATGTGAGGTTGCCTGCGAATTGGTATGGTACATGTTATTTGGCTTTTATTTTTCTGAAAATCTATCATGCAGAAGATTTGGAGCTTTTGGAAACTGGATATCATTCTAGAGTTAAGAGCTGCGAGTGCAGGAACGGTGGTTGGAGATATCTTTGGAGCAATGATACCAAGTTTGGGTGTGGTTTTGAATGATGTGAAGATCAGAAGACTGGCGACTGTGGTTGATGAGTTGTCAATGAATACAGCAAGGTCTTTGATATTGGTGGATGGAGAGATGTTATCGATAAGGACGATGGTTTTGCAGAATCGCCTTGCTTTAGATGTATTATTGGCAAAAGAGGGCGGAGTCTGTAAATTATTGAAAGTTCAGGAATGTTGTACGTATATTCCAGACAATAGCAAGGATTTGGAGAGATATATAGACATTACCACGATTCATCAAGAGATTGAAGATTTGACTGAAGAAGGTGTGTGGGAAAAGATTGGTAAAGGATTTGGTTGTGTGGGAAGTTGGTTTGCGAATTTGGGAAAGGGGTTCCTTGGGTTTGTGCTAAAACCTCTCATTATTGTTGTGGTTTGTGTGATCTGCTTGTGGGGTCTCATAAGAGCTTATAAGTGGTACAGTGGAAACAGAATTAGAACGAGTGAAATGCGAATGGCTAGACTGCAGGACAGTCAATATCAGAATATCAAGAATATGGAGAGGTTCCGACGGGGAAGGATGGCAACAAGTACTGTTTAGGTTGGTTCTTTCTCTAAGGAAGTTAATTGTGTGATGACATTTGTCATCAAAGGGGGGGAACTGATAGAGCGTCACGTTATTCTGAAACTTGTAGGGGTGCATCATATTCGCTGTTAGTCCGCACCTACATATTAATCGATGTAGGTTAAGTGTGCCATAGAAATGTATTACTAGAATTGTTTAACATAGGTGTGATTAGAGATGTAATCATGTTTTTCATGAAAAGTGATGCTGCAGATCATTCCAAATGTATTTAGTAAACGCATAATGTTTGATTTTCACGTAATGCAGTGTGTTAGTTTAAACGTGGGCCATGTTAAAGTTGCACGTGCAGTTTGCTTATTCACGTATACAAGAGTAATGAAATTAATGCTTGGAGTGTGATTTAGTAATGTGTTTAACAGTGTAAAGGCCTGATCGCATATACGTTTAAAGAGAAAGGCCTGTTCATTTTCTTATGTTAGCTAAACGTTGTAGGCCGGAAATGATTTCCCTTGGAAAGGCTTTGGGGTTTGGGAGAATAGAAAATCTTAGCGAAGAGAAAAGTTTTTCGTTCCCATGTTTCTGTTGCAGGTGCTAGGACATTTAGCTCGTTAGAGAGACTAGGTCTTTGTTTTAGGAGTTGAGCTGGTACGAGAAGCCAACAGGGGAGTATATTGGAATGTACGGATGATACTTTCAGCGGAGAAGGTGCCTGGGACCCAAGGTCAAGCTAACTGTCGTTGGATGAAGTACAAGTTTCACTGGAAAAGTACTGGAAGAAGACCTGGCTGAAGAGGTGTGCCGAAGGGCGTGTTCTACGTTTTTGGGTATTTGTATTAGGGACAGTGCCCGTGGGTTGAGCAGTTGAGGTTTAGATGGGAAGCAAGAAGGAGCATCTTAGAACGAGCTCTAAGTGAATTTACTTCTAAGGAAGTCTTCACTTTTGACACCTTTTTATTCTCTTGCCTGGGAAGGGAAATGCTAACTAGGGATGTTACCTTAGAGATAGAGTAGGGAAAGGCTAACTGTTTTTCTTGTAGGCTAATGGTTTCAGATATAGAGATCAGACTAACCATTGTTTTATTGATGCTTTTAGAATTGATTATTCTGTTTATTCTGAGTCGTATGAGACTCTTGCGTAGAATTTCCTTTGTATTAGTGCCCATTTATTTTCTTCACCTTGTATTGAGGTGTTTGTATGTGCATTTAATCCTGGTTGTAATAAAATCTTAAAAGTGTAGATTCGGAGTCAGTGGTCCTTCGGAACGGAAATTTAATTTGGTTAATTATGTACTGAGATTTGAATTTTCTCCCCTCTACACTATTTAGCAGATAAAAAGATCCTGGCGACCTGAGAGGATTCTTGGAGATAACCAGGTAGGCAAGAATCCTGTCCTATTACTTTCATTTGCCAATTTAAGTTAAGAGAAAGTGCACTAAGTTAAATTTTGACAGAGGTGTCACCTATAACCTGTCATAAAAAAATTAATGTTGATAAAAATAGAATTATTCCTAAAACAATTTGAAATGTGATATTACAGGAGTTAAACACACAGTTTATTTAGCGCCGCCTATTAGGAGGTTATGCTGGAGACCTAGGTGGGGTATGTATGTATAGTTAGGGTTAACAGATGACTCCATGTTACAAGGAAACTTCATTTCCTGTTCTGGATTTTCCTCTAGCAAATCAATGTATTCTACACCTTGCATACATGTTTCACTTTAATAGGACTAGCATTTCTGAAAAAACTGTCAGTTGTAAAGGACTGGTCAACTTTTGTCTCTGCAGCACATTTTCCTTTAAGGTCTTAAACATCGATCTCTTTCAGTGGTGTGAACACCCTGCTCTGCTGTATGTCAAGCATCCTTGACACCCATAGGCAGGATAAGTACTTCAGGCAATGACAGATGAAGTGTTGTTCTATTTCATCCCATGCTCTCTGTTATTGGTCCCATCCTTCTGACCCTCTCAACCCTTCTCTCACTCTAGGACCTGCATAAAATAATTAAGACTGGCGGCATAAGGATGATCATTACAGAAACTAAAGAACCTGATGCGAGAGGAGAGGGAGGGTGCGCTAAGGGACCAGTAGAGACAGAACTAATCCTCAATATCTGCTCTTAGTGGGTGTGTCTGTAGGGATACTGATTATTGACTTCGGAGCCAACAGGTGTTTGAGCCGCCGCGTGTTGGCAGATCCCTACATATAAGCAGTTTCATCACCAGTTCAAGTAGGTCACAGATGAGCAAAAAAAAAGAGAAAAATGTCAGCGGAGTTCAGTTGAGATCTTTAAGCCATGACCCCCTGGCACACATCGGGGGCTCTTGAAAACGAACGCCTAAACTTTATTTATTTTTTCAGCTCTCAGGAAAAGAGGGAAACTTTCCCAAATCCTGGATCCACTCAAGGGCGGATCACAAGTAGCCCGGGGTTCGAACCTCCGGCCTAATTGAGTGTGGGCACTCCAGACGGTGTTATTGGGTGCAGATATGAACATAGTAAAATCACATGTGGTCCAAGCAAGGTCTGCGGGCACAAGCACTGCGAGGACCTTGCACGATCCCTCCAACAGGATGTATGGAGCCTGCACACTCACCCCAGCTGGCCCACTCCCTGCCATTCCCTGACACCCTGACTGCGCTCAACCCTTGCACAGTACCACTTTGTTTACAAAAATGTAAGAATAGTTTTCCCCCCCAACTTTTTCTTATGGTTTTGCATGATGCATCATATAACACAGCATGTCAATAGTCTAGTTGTCCACCAGCGCAGTGAATGGTTTAAAACTGGGAACAGATTAGCGCCAGGTTTGCATCTCAACCTCCCTTTGAGAGCACAAGCTTCTCTGTTGTTCCTCTGTTTATAACTCATACGGTCGGGACTGAACCTATGTAGTGACCCAATCACTTTTATCAAACACTCTATAAAACCTGCTTCCCTGAAGGACTCCAATAGCTTACATCTATCCCATCAACAGTGTACAAAAATGATATAGGAGTAAGCGCTGCATACAAGAGATCTTCTCTGTAAGGCCTAAATTAATTTTTAAAAGCACTTGCTCTCAATTATACTTTAATTTTATTGCATGTATATTATTGTAACTAGTAATGGATAGTTTGCATTTGTATTGCCTTAATGTTACCATATTTGGTGCAAGAAATTAATATTTTTATTTCTTCACGGTATTTGATTGATGAGATTTAGGATCACAGTCATTTCCTCTGCCTCTTAAGTATAGGACCATAACATGTACGTTGTTGGCCTTTTCTCTATCATATAATCCTGAGGTTATGTCGTACTTTAATCTTTGGGACCGCGTAGGGGACAGGGCCCTACCCCTGTCTATCCCGGTATTAGCAAACCGCAAATGGTTAATGCGGTATGTACGAGTGCTTTATATAACGTTCTAGCTATGAATGCACTGTGTACACGTTATTCTGCTTCACTACGCGGGTTCCATTTTGGAAGCAGTGGCCATCTTGTCATTGCCCTCACATAGGCTATAATGGAGCAAATACGGGCCTCACAGTACATGGGCTTTTCCTTTGACTTCTCTGTGACCTGGGCAGCTGGCTCTGCTGCCCCGGGTCAAACTGGTCTCACGAGCTCCCCTTCCTCCGTCCACCTGTGATTAGCATCAGGGCTTGACCCGTCATAAAACCCTTTCATTCTACACAAGCCTCCGGCTAATCTCTTTCACACCTGACTGTTCCTGCTTTATGACTTGTTTCCCAAAACAGGAGATGCTCACGTTTATTGGGGGGTCTATTGATGTCCGATGTGGGATCTGAACCTTACTGTGTAAATCATTGTGGGCTGGCCGAACTGGAATGTGGGATGGTCATCATGACTCTGCCTTTTCTTTGTAATGTACACTTGTATATTGCCGTATCATAAACCGAGGAATGTATGCTTGAGGCAGGGAAAAACTGTATTTAAGAGGAAGTCCGTTTCTATGATTTTCAGCAGTCTCCTGAGAACATACACGCTGTTGTATTTCTAGGATACCTGTAATTGGTCTGCAGCCAATAAACGATCTTTGACTTCACCCAGAAGACTCTGTGTTTCTGTAGGTCTGGAACAGGGTGAACACAGAAGTCATAGGGTGTGTGCCCCTGCACCGCTGGGTCTAAAATACCCAGTACTTCAGTTTGGCGCCCAACTCGGGACGATTTCAGCGGTACCAGTCCAAGCCAGAGGTTCGTGAGGAGCTTCGTGTGGAAATTCCGGAGGAAGGCCGCCACTTCATCGACCCCTGCATGTCGACGTGGTCCGAAAGTCTTTTCTGCGAGGTTCTCCGCGTCCCGACGGCTACGAAGGACTGCTGCCCTGATTAATCGACCTGTTTTGGACCCTTGACGAGTTTGAGAGAGCGAAACAATCGAGAGAGTCTTCTGGTGACGCCATCGATCAGCAATATTCAGTTAAGTATAAGTGGAGCGTCTCCCATTTGTTTTGGTATCCTTCGGGATCGTTTGATTTGGTAATTTGGTAATTTGGAGTTTGCAAACGCCAAAGCCAGAGAACTCGTGTATTCACGAGACTATCGTAATCGATAATCCTTTGACGTTTGGATCTAGACTAGTGAGCGAAGATGCCTGGTTCTAGAATATTTGGTAGATTATTCTGTTTGGGTTGTGGAAACGATTTCCAGCTGGAAGAATCATGCCCGGTTCCTCCGGTTGGAACTCCAACTTATGAGCTCTATGTAAAACATGGCGTAGGCCCCATTGCATATAACGAAGTATGGATCCACTACACCAGGAAAGACGGTGTTTTAAAATGGCCCCAAAATGGTAGTTTCGATACCGATATTTTAGATAATTTAGAAATTAAATTGTTCAAAAAGAAAGCCCGGCCGGCGATGTTTGACTCTTTCCGCTTGTGGTGAAAGGAAGCCAAACAAAAGGAAATTAAGCTAGCGAAAAAGAATAAAAGAGAGAGAGGTATGACAGTAATGCAAGCAGCTGTACAATTTAAAGACAATGAGGAGGAGCAGATGAATGAGCAATTGCACAGGCAGCGCAAGTTAGGGATTGACAAATGTTACCCAGCTTTACCACACTCTAAGCAGAATGAGTTAGAAGAAAAGGAGAAAGATCCCCTGATGGCGCATTTGTTGAGTTCGCCACCCCCGTATGCGCAAAATGCCACAGCGCCTCCCCAGCTTGTGAATATGCCACCTCCAGTTAATATACTGCAAGCCTTGCCGCAACCGCCAGCTGCTTTGCAGCCGGCTCTTATCCATGTAGCGCAGCCCTCTCAAGGGCCGCCAGTTGTGCTTCCAACTGCCCCCGCACTTCCTGCGACTCTGTCCAATTCAGCAGCTGCTTCCCCTAACACTTTTCCTTGCACCACTCCAGTACCTGTTTCTACATCCTCTTTTCTTCCCGTCTAAAATACCCAGTACTTCAGTTATATATTTCCTTTCAATCTTTCAACATGGATTCTTATTTTCATACTCCTCCTTGTCTTTAATCCTAGTAAGGTGTTCATATTAGTTGTGAAGATCATGTTTGTCCCTGTAATGTCCACGTCTTCAGATTTCAAAGTCTAGTCTTGCATGTTCTTGCTCATTTCCGGAGGTGCGTAAAGTTTTCTTTGGAGATTTGTCTTTGGCTCCTGTTGACTGGTAGCGACTAGTTATTGCTTGTCTTCTGCATTGTGAGCCTGCTCCTATAGGCACATTGATTGTGCCTCCTACTTGTTGGGTATCAGTGCTTATTGGTTTGCTTTGTCACTTGAGGAGCTGGCGCTTAGATTGTTTATTGGTAATCTCATTAGTCTAGTTCTTCTTTCTCATCCCAATCCCTCCATCTCCCTTTTGTGCGCCTGCTTGTTGGACTGCTCTGGTTATCAGCTCAGAAAAATGCATAGTGAAGTTTGACTTTTTACATATACACCTGGTTAGGCAAGTCTTTTTCTCTTAGGTAAGCAGCAGGGATGCCTGTCTGTAAGGTATGGATGCTCCTCTCAATATATGAACTGGGACAAGGGATTGATAAGGTGTTCATATGAATTGTGAAGGTAAAGTGTGTCAACGTAATTTTCAGGTCTTCAGATTTTAAATTGGGTTTTTCATATTCTTAATCCTTTCAGGAGCTGCCTGACGTTTTCTTTGGAGAACTGGCTTTGACTTCCTAGTCTCTCCTGTTGCCTCATTAGGGTTAGTTCTTGCTTGTGTCTTATGCTTTTGGGTCTATTCCTATAAGTGCACTGGTGGTGCCTCCTACTTTTTGGCCTTCTTTCCTTATCGGCTTGGTTTGTCATGGACACTTGAGGAGGCAGTGCTTTGATTGCTCATTGGTAATCTCATTACTCTGGTTCTTCTTCCTTGTTCCAGTCCTTACAACCCCCCCCCCCCCTTATTGTGTTGAGCTTTGGCAGCCATATCAGCAAAATCCATGGTACATTTTGACATGTTACAGTCACACCTGGAGGGCTGTTTTTTGCTACTAGATAAAAAGCCTGTCTCCAGGGAATGGATATTCCTCTTGATAGAGGAACTGGGATGAGGAAATGGTTTGATTTCATTTTTCTCTTCTTAAGATTTTGGCTGGCTTTTGTGATTGTTTGCCTGCTCCCCATCACCTGCCACATTTTTCTTTAAAAATAAGTTAACCCTCCAATGAGATTTACAAACTGCTATACCTATTTATTTGACCTGAGCGGCTCCTTCAGGGCAGCACTTTCGACAGTGCAAAATTACTACTTTTCAGCCCTTTCTTAAAATACTTGAAGAATTTTGAACTGGCCCCAAAATATTCCTGGACTGGAGGCAGAACAGTAGATATACCTCATGAAATACATTAGTGAAAGTGGCACTTTTTCCATATACTCTAGGACAGTGGGTCTTAACCTTTTGACTTAATTGGACCTGCACTTAATAATTACTGGAATCCGAAGACCACCACTGAATCATTGTTGGAATCACGGGACCCCAGTAAATCATTACTAGAAGCTGGGCAACCCGACCTATGCGATTTCGTGATTTGAACTGCAAAACAATAAACAAAACTATAGAAACAAACATTTATCCAGCAAATCCAAAAGGATGAACTATTCCATTTATTTCACAAACAAACATTACAAAAATCAAATGTTTAATTTTAATAGTAAGGTTGGTGCCTTTCTAAATTCAGTTGAGGCCACTCATTGCCCATACTGTATTCAGTTTGATGCACTTGCACTGCTCACATGAATCAATCTGAGGATACCAACTTAATTTTTGGCCACCAATTTCAAATACCTTCACATTTCCAGAAGATTTTTTTGAGCAGTCGCAGACCCCCTAAGAAGGGGTCACAGACCCCCATAGGCCTCCAGACCACAAGTTAACCTCTTCTGTGCCCATGACGAGATAGTCTCGTTATGGAGCACGGTCGCGCTGTGCCTATGACGAGACTATCTCGTCATGAACCCCACCCACTAATGCAACGCCCGGCACAGGAGGGGGAAAGGGCGTGGCACTGAAGGGGTTAAGAACTACTTCTCTAACACTTGAAAAGTAAATTTGGCTTCCCGGCATCCACAAACTCTTTTCTGCCCTATGGGCTCAGTTCAAGGCAAGAAACCCCTCTTGGTGCCAGGAGTGTAGAGTCTGCTGCTGCCCAATCATGTCTGGGCATTGGCAAGCGCCTGAAGGTGCAGATATGCACATGACATTATTAGTGATGTCACACTGTAGTAAAGTGGATCAAAAATAAAAAGTCACAATGTTTCTAGGAGATGATCTAATATCACATTTAATCTGCTCATGATGTAAATATATGCAGATGCTCTTAATATTCACACTGTGATTGAGTTCTCAGTCCCAGTGTTGATCCTCGTTTCCTTTTCTCCCCAGGATAGGGCAAGCCTCACTCCTCCCCATTGCTTTCCTTGGAAGGAACAGAACAAAATATCAAGTAGGTCACAAACAGGACAAAAACAATCTTTAAATATATGTCTGTTCTATTTTAAACTTACCAAGGATATTTCTTATTTTAAGATGGAGGTTCTTCAACAGGGTCTACTTTCCCACTTATAGAGTGTGCCTACCCAGAATAATCCCATGAATGGTTTTGTCTCTCCTTTAGATTTTTGTGAATATGTTGTGGTTAATATTACTGCATCGGGCTCCCCTTTCTGTTTGCAAAGAATATCTCTTTTTAGTCCTTCTTACTTTCCTTTTCTTCCCGTTTGTTTTTGTTTTCCCTGTCTACCCTCCTCTTCCTTTCTGTGGTAACTTTATCTTTTTTTTTTTTTTTATAGCCCTTCTGGTCCTTTGGTCAGTTGTCAAAACCCCCTCTCAGGTGAGTGTCTTCCCTTCTTGATCTCTCTCTCTCATATCCACCTCCTAACACACAGACACACAGACACACACACGCACACACGCACACACACAGACACACACACACACACACACACACACACACATACACGTGTTACCATCCTTGTGGGGACTATGTGTGGATACCTTCCTTGTGGGGACTAACCTTTCCCAATGGTCTCAAATCATAATAATTACAGAAAATTGTTAAGAAAAAAATCAAGATACAGGTTCCTGCTTCAAATGTGAAAATATAGCTTTATTTCTGCATGCGCACAGTACCATCCTTATGGGGACTTAAACGCGTGTTACTATCCTTGTGAGGACTTACTCCAAACTTTTAATTTGTGATTGAATACAGTCATGGGCAAATTGTTAAATAGAATTTTTCAGTGCTATACCTAAATTACATGATATTTTAGTCTTATAGGAACAACCCTATGCGTCATAAGGACATATACATTTGATTTTAATGATAATGCATTTTTTTCAGGAGAAAACAATAGCATATCAAGTGCATATTTAGTCTATTGTTGTGTGCTCACACACATTAAGGAATAAGGAAACAACACATAGTTAAATTAAATTAGATGCCAAAGATCCTACATTGTGGTCAAATGGGAAAGCCAAGTTGGCATAACCTGCTTTTTTTCATTACCTTCACCACTAGGCCTCCTCTTCTTTATAGGACTGTGCAATAATAGTTACAAAATACATGGCATGTGACTATAGTAATGTTTCTAGAGCAGACAGAGTGTGTGATGATAGTCCTGTTGAAGTCTCTGCAGAGCTAGTGTGTGGTTATATTGATGCCCAAAACTCCCACAGAGATAGTATGTGATTATATTGATTCCCAGGTCCCCACACAGATAGTTTGTGATTATACTGATGCCCAGGTCCCCACAGAGCTAGTGTGTGATTATATTGATGCCCGGTTCCCACACAAATAATGAGTGATAATAGTCATGTTTAATTCCTCATAAAGATAGTGTGTGATTATATTGATGCTCAGGTCTCCACAGAGGTAGTGTGTGAGTGATAATAGTAATTTTCAATTCCTCACGAAGATATTGTGTGATTATTTGATGCCCAGGTCCCCACTGAGATAATGAGTGATGATAGTCCTGTTCATTTCCTCAAAAAGCTAGTATGTGATTATGTTGATGCCCAGGTCCCCACAGAGATAGTGTTTGATTATGTTGATGCCCAGGTCCCCCCAGAGATAGTGTGTGATTATATTGATTCCCAGGTCCCCACACAGATAGTGTGTGATTATATTGAGGCCCAGGTCCCCACACAGATAGTGTGTGATTATATTGATGCCCCAGCCCCCACAGAGATAGTGTGTGATTATATTGATGCCCTGGTCCCCACATAGATAGTGTGTGATTATATTGATGCCCAGCCCCCACAGAGATGATGTGTGATGATAGTAATGTTTAATTCCTCATACAGATAGTGTGTGATTGATTATATTGATATCCAGGCCCCCACAGAGATAGTGTGTGATTATATTGATGCTCAGGTCTCCACAGAGGTAGTGTGTGAGTGATAATAGTAATTTTCATTTCCTCAAAAAGCTAGTATGTGATTATGTTGATGCCCAGGTCCCCACAGAGATAGTGTGTGATTATATTGATTCCCAGGTCCCCACACAGATAGTGTGTGATTATATTGAGGCCCAGGTCCCCACACAGATAGTGTGTGATTATATTGATGCCCCAGCCCCCACAGAGATAGTGTGTGATTATATTGATGCCCTGGTCCCCACACAGATAGTGTGTGATTATATTGATGCCCCAGCCCCCACAGAGATAGTGTGTGATGATAGTAATGTTTAATTCCTCATAAAGATAGTGTGTGATTGATTATATTGATGTCCAGGCCCCCACAGAGATAGTGTGTGATTATATTGATGCCCTGGTCCCCACACAAAGTGTGTGATTATATTGATGCCCCAGTCCCCACAGAGATAGTGTGTGATGATAGTCATGTTCAATTCCTTATAATGATAGTGTGTGATTGATTATATTGATGCCCAGGTCCCCACAGAGATAGCATTTAATTATACTCACTCTCCTGGCCCCGTAGACATAGTGTGTGGTTATATTTATGTTCAAGTCCCTGCAGATATAGTGTGTGATTATAGTAATATTAAAGTTATTGCATAGATAGTGTGTGATGATAGTTATGTTGAAGCCATATGTGGTAGTATGTCATGAGACTGATGTTCAGGTCGCCACACATATAGTGTGTGATTATAGTCATGTTCAACTTCTCCAAGAGATAGTGACTTATTAAAGTCATGCCAAGGTCTCCACAGATTAATTGTTTGATTTTAGTCATGTTCAAGTCCCCAATGAAATAGTGTATTATGCTAGTCATGTAAAATCCCAGGTCGAAATAGGGTTTTATTACACTAAATCCAAACAAATATACCATTAATTAAAGTTACTCTCAAGTCCAACTAGATATAGTATTGGGTTATATTCATGATCAAGTACCCCCAGAAGTAGTATGTGATTATAGTTATGTTCAAATACCCACAGAGATGGTGTGTGATTTTAAGCAGATTCAAGTCCTCACATAGAGAGTGTTCTGCTAGTCATGTTCAAGTCCTAGTAGAGACACTGGTTCATAATAGTCAAACTGAAGTCCCTGCAGAGATGCTATGTTTTCATAGTGAATGCCAGATCTAAGCACAAATATTGTGTCACTATATTCTTGTTTAGGTCCTGTAGCGATATTGTGTGATTATAGTGAAACTCCGGTCCCCACAGTGATAATGAGGATTACAGGGAGGTCACATCCTCATAGAATTAGCGATTATAGACCTGTGGAGAAATGGTCTGATGACTGTCAAATTCAAGTCTGTGTGTGGATAATCTTTTTTGATAGACATGTTGAAGACCTTGTAGAGTTAGTGCATGGTGATAGCCATGTTCAAGTCCCCACAAAGATAGTGTGTGATTATATTGATGCCCAAGTCCCACAGAGATAGTATGGGATTATAGGGATGCGTCCCATTTGCTCGGCATTCAAAGACAGAGGTCAAATGTCAGGCTCTGTCTTCTGAGGGAGCTTAGTGTTTACTTTTCTTTTTCGGACATAAAAGTGAGAGGATTTATGTGACACTCATGCTAGATACTAGATGTAAGAAAGGTTTTTTCTAGCACACAACAACATTTAAAATAACTGCAAGTATTTCAGAATATTGCAAAATAGCAACATACAAATGAAGCACATTTCTTGTTAATTCTGAAGTGTTTTGGAAACAAATTCTTTAATAAGGTCAAAACAAATCAATACACTAGGTGATGGAATTTCCACACAATATTGTTTGTGTACTGTATAGCTTTATTTGTAAAACGGTATGTCTGTGCAAATGTAATGGACATTTCATTTGAAAATGTGTTGTCTGTAATGGCAGTGTGCTACCATACCATGCATACTCCACTCCACTCTGCTCTTCACCATTCCATTTCAATGCACTCTACTCGGCACCACTCCACTTTATACCACCCCATGCTACTGCACTCTGTGCCAGTCCACTCTACTCCACTCTACTTTATGCCACTGCACTCCACGCCACTGCACTCCACACCTCTCTACTCTATTCTGCTGCACTCTACCCTATTCAAATGCACTCTATGCCACTCTGCTCTACACTACTGCACTCTTCACCACTGCCCTCTACATCACTACAATCTAGCTCACACTAATCTACTCTGCACAACTCCACTCTATGCCACTCCACTCTACACCACTCTGCACCACTGCACATAATGCTAATAGACTTCATGCCAATGCATTTTACTCTGTAACACTCAACGCTTTGCCCTATTAATTCTACACCAATCCACTCCACTCTACGCTGCAGCACTTTACCCTGCACCACTCCACTCTACGCAACTTCACTTTACTCTGAAATAATCTATTCTATGCCACTGCACTCCATTACTCTACTCCACTCTGCCACTACACTATGCCACTCTACTCAAAACTATTGCACTCTACGCCAATGCACTCTACGCCAATGCACTCTACGCCAATGCACTCTACGCCAATGCACTCCACTCTGCACCACTGCACTCTATGCCACTGTGCTTTACACCTATTTACTCTTCACCACACTACACCACTGCACTCTACGGCACTCTGCTCTGCACTACTGCACTCTATGCCAATGAACTCTATGACACTTTACTTTGCATGACAGCAATCTACATCACTCCACTCTATGCCACTGCACTCTGCACCATTCCACTCTGCACCATTCTATGCAACTGCACTCTCTGCCACTCTACTCTTCACCACTGCGTTCTATGCCACTTCACTCTATGCCACTCTACTCAGCACACTCCACTCTGCACCACTCTAATCTACGCCACTGCATCCTATGACGCTCATTGCACGCCGCATAATTCCATGCTGTCACACTCTATGCCACTGCACTTTACCTAAACAACTCCACTCTACATTACTTCACTCTGCTTTGAAACAATCCACTCTACGCCACTGTACTATATGCAACTGCACTCTATGCCACTCAACTTCACTCTGTGCCACTACACTATATGGCTCTTTACTTTACTCTGAAACAATCTAGTCTACGTCACTTTACTCTATGCCACTGCACTCTATATCACTCTATCCACTTGGCGCCACTGCACTCTACGTCACTCTACTCGAAACAGCTGCACTCTACATCACTGCACTCTAAACCACTGCACTCTACACTGCCCCATTGTACCCATTGCCATTCTACTCTATGCCACTCTACACCACTGCATTCTGACACTCTACCTTGCACCACTCCACTCTACTCAATGTCACTTCACTCTACTCTGAAACAATCTACTCTATGCCACTGCACTCTATGCCACTCCACTCTAAACCACCATTTGAACCTGTGACCATGTGGTCAAACACAGGCCCCTACAGTAGATACATCAGTCCACTAAGTCACCAGACCCGGCCACTCCATTCTACTCCACTCTATGCTACTGCACTCTGCAGCCCTATATTCTATTGTGCGCCACTCTGTGCCACTCTATTCTGCACCACTCTATGCCATTACACTCTGCAGCTCCACTCTAACCTGCACCACTGCACTCTACACCACTCTACTCAGCACCACTTCACCCTGCACCACTGCACTCTACTGTTCAACACTCTAATCTATGCCACTTCATTATATGACACTGTGTTGTATGCTGCTGAATTCCATGCCTCTGTACTCTACACCACTGCACTCTATGCCGCTATACTCTGCAACACTCTATGCCAACGCATTCCACACCAGCTCACTCTATGCTACAACCCTCCAGTGAACGAGACTCTAAGTGACTCCACTCCGCCACTCCAATTCATGACACTCTATGTCACAACACTCTTCTCGACTCTTCACTATTCAACTCTATGACACTTCACTCCGCTCTTCTCTATGCCACTAACTTTTAGCCATGCTGAACAGCAGCCATGCTGGTGTACAACATGGTTAAAAAACATTGGCAAAACCAATAACTCTTGCATAGGCGAGACCTATTGGCTTTGTCAATGCATTGTTTGTGTTGTCTTTGTTTTCCCACATGTGCCTCCATTTCAAGCTTCCGTCATCTCCTTGTCATGACTCCTCATGTTCTTTTTTCCAGTGTTTGAATTTAACTAATCAGCAAAATTAAGTTCTGTTGCCTTTTTTAAATTTGTACTTGCATTTAGCACAATCTATACCCAAAGGTATTTAAGTGCTTTATTTGAGCCCCAATTACATTACACAAGGTTACGTTCACTTTTTAGGCACAAGAAGATTAGGTTATTTGCCCAGAATCAAAAGATGTTGAGCCGATGCCGAGATCTCTAACTCCATGTCCAATCTCCGTATACTTTCCTCTCCCCTTATCCTGTTGCCATGTCATGTTTTGCATTTGCTGAAGCTCGGACATATAATTCAAGAAAAGTGTTAGGGTGTATAAAGAATGATTTTATTGTAATAGTTTATTTTAAAATGAACAATAATACACAAAAACAATAAAACAATAAAACACTAAAACACTAACACTAAAACAATAAAACACTAAAACACTAAACCCCTAAAACACTAAAACAATAAAACAATAAAACACTAACACTAAAACACCAAAACACTACAACACTACAACACTAACACTAAAACACCAAAACACTAAAACAATAAAACACTAAAACACTAAAACAATAAAACACTAAAACACAAAAACACTAAAATACTAAAACTATCAGTTGAAGAGCCAGGTCTTGTGTGTCTTCCTGAAGATGTCGATCAGGTGCTCGTTCCAGGTTTTGGCTGCAATGTAGGAGAAGGTTCTTCCACCTGTTCTGGCTCTGCTGATGCGCTGGGTTTCGGCGAGGACGGCGGATCGGAGGTTTATCTTGGGCACGTGGAAGGAGAGTCTCTCTTTGAGGTATTGGGGTCTGGTGTTGTGGAGGCATTTGTAGGCATGGGTGAGTATCTTGAAAGTGAATCTCTTCTCAACGGGGAGCCAGTGGAGGTTAAGCAGGTGTTTGGTTCGTGTCGAGGGATGCCAAGGACGAGTCTGGCTGCGGTGTTCTGTATAGTCTGGAGTTCTCGGAGCAGAGACTTATTGATCCTGGCGTGGAAGGTGTTTCCTTAGTCCAATCTGCTGGTTAAGAATGTGTGGGTGATGGTCTTCCTTGATTTGTGGGGATCCATTTGAAGCTCTTTTGGAGGATACGGAGTTTGTTGAAGCAGATGGAGACGAAGGCGTTGACCTGGCGGGTCATGGAGAGGGAGGAGTTGAGTATGATGCTGAGTTTTTGGGCGTGGTCAGTTGGGGGAGGCCTGCAGAGGGCGGTAGGCCACCAGGTGTTGAACCATGAAGAGGGGGAGGGTCCGAGGACCTCTGTCTTCTCCGAGTTGAGCTTCAGGCAGCTGTTGATCATCCAGGATGCAACGTCCTTCATTCCTTCCTGGAAGTTAAGTCTGGTGCTAATTGGGTCCTTGGTGAGGGGGAGGATGAGCTGGGTGTTGTCGGCATAGGATACTATGCTGTCTGATGGTGGCGGGAAGAGGGCCCATGTAGATGTTGAGTAACAATCCTTGGGGTACTCCACAGTTTATTTCCGTGGGATCGGAGTAGAAGGGTGGCATCTGATTCTTTGGGTTCTGCATGTGAGGAAGGAGCGGATCCAGTCGAGGACAGTTCCCTGTATGCCGGCGTCATGGAGTCTGGCAGTGAGAGTGCGGTGGGAAGACAGTGTCAAGTACTGCGGAGAGGTCTAGCAGGATGAGTGCCGTGGTGTGTCCTTGGTCGTGGAGGGTGTAGATGTTGTCTGTGCCAGTGGGTAGAGCGGTCTTGGTGCTGTGGTTGATGCGGAATTGGGAGGGGTAGAGGATGGAGTTTTCTTCAATGAATTTTGTTAGCTGGGCATTGACAATCTTCTCGGTGACTTTGACCGGGAAAGGGAGGAGGGAGATAGGTCGTTAGTTCTTGAGGTCCGTGGGGGTCTGCTGGGGGTTTCTTGAGCAGGGGTTGGACTTCTGCTCGTTTGCAGTAGTCAGAGAAGGTGCTGGTTTTGAAGGTGGCGCTGATGGTGCATTGTAGTTCTGGAGCAATGGTGGCAGTGGCTCTGTGGAAGATGTGCGGCGGGTAGGGGTCCATGGGGGCTTCTGCATGTATGCGTTTCATGGTTGAAATGGTGTCTTTGGTGGTTAAGGGTCCAGGAAAAGATGGTGGACTGGCTGGTGTTGCTGGAGAAGGAGAAGGTGTTGGCATCATGTCATTGAAGTGATCGTAGAGTCTATTGATTATCAGATAGAAGTAGGATCAGAGTTTGTTGCAGAGGTCCTGGGAGGGGGTGATATCCGTGGTTTTGCTGGGGGGGTTTGGTGAATTCCTGGATGAAGGTAAAGAGTTCCTTGGAGTTGGCGATGATCTTATTTTGGATGAAGGTCCTTTTGGTGGATCTGATGAGTTTGTGGTAATCTGTCATTGCGTTCTTGTAGGTGGTGCTGTCCAGTTCTTCTTGAGACCTCTGCAGGTGCGTCTGGATTCTTGGAGGTCAGTGGTGAACCAGGTGGCCTTCCTGGGGCGCTGTCTGTCGGAGTTACGTAGGGGTGCTAGTTCGTCTGCGCAGTTGGGAGATCCATCCATGGAGTTCTTTGGCTGCGAGGTTGGTCGCGGTTGAGAGTGGAATTGAGCAGCTCCTCAGTGATTTTGCTTCAGTTCTTTCATGGAGGGCGAGTGCAGGTTTGGGCTGAGTGGTTTTTTTGATGTGGAAGTGTCTGCAGTGGTGGTCTGTCCATGAGGGTTGCATGGTGTGGCTGAAGTGGATGTTATTGCTTCCTGCGAAGATAGCGTTGAGGGTGTGTCCTGCCTTGTAGGTGGGTGTGGTGACTTTTAGGCCGATGTTGGAGAGGCTGTCCAGGAGGGTGGTGGAGTTGGGGTTGTCGAGGTGGTAGTTCAGGTCTCCGATGAGTAGGTAGTCCATGGAGGCAATGGCATGGGGTGCGATGAGATCTGCGAGGGTCGTGGTGAATGAGGCGCGAGGAGCAGGGGCTCTGTAGGCAAGGGTGCCGCAAAGTGTTGTTCTAGGGCTGGTCTGAAGGGAGCTCTTGTGTGTAAGGGAGAGTCCTCCTCCTGGTTGGTTGGGGCGGTCCTTCCTCTGGATCTTGTATCTGCCGGGGATGGCAGTGGCAATGTCGGGGCGGAGGAGGTGTCGGTTCATGTTTCTGTAAAGAAGGTGATGTCTGGTGGGATGGTGTATATGCAGCCCCAGCAATCAAATCTTAGGCAATGGGCATGTCTCAAGACTTGTCACAATCTGCATGAAAAACAAACTAATGGTAAAAATGACAGTAAGAGAAAGGGAGAGTTTATTTTTCTCCTGGCAGCTCAAGTAAATAACAAGTCAGAGCACGACATCTTTTATATTATTGGAAGCATCTATCTCCATCCTGCTAAGGACAAAAGGGAGTCTAAACTTTCATCACTGCACCCAACAATGAGAAGGCTAAATCAATCCCATCCTGAGGAAATGTGGATCATTATAGGAGATTTTAATGGTGATTGAATGAGCTTAGGGCCGACTGACATGCTCTTGGATTTTGAAGATGAAATCTGGGCTATACCGCAGATTCAAAAACAATAGCAAAGGCCGGATAAACAGGGCAAAGTATTTGGCAGCATTTTAATTCAACTAGGTCTATGTGTCTTAAATGACAGGTTAGTTTCAGACATGCCTTCCGCCTGCACCCACTGTTCGTGTTTCAGGTTGGCCACCCTGGACTACATTTGGGTGTCCTGAGCCCACTTCTGGTAGTCAAGCAATTTTCAAGTCTAACTAACTCTGGCTAGTGACCATGCAATTTGAATTGTGAAGTCCAGGCCCCAATGACCTGCCGATTGAAAGTAACCCACACTGGAAAGCAAGAGGGGCTAGAGCCCATAAAAAGAATGGAATATGGATGCCCAAACAGGGCAGGGAGTTTGAGTGGATCGGTTTTTGAAAGAAATATCAAGAAGGACAACAGATGTCAACCGTAATCCAAATTGATGGGTGTCTTTAGCCTTCTTCATAAGGGAGAATGATGGAGGCAGTTGGCACCAGGCAACTGGAAATAGCATTGGACTGCAGAAGTCCTTGGCATATATAAGCAATCTTAAGGCGCAAGCAGCCGCCCTAAAGAAAGAATTAAATACAGCTCTCAAAGCACAGAACCACGACAAGGAGGATAATAAGTGGCTGCGGAGTAGGGTCTCATTGATGACAACCAGATACAAGAAAGCTCTCTTCAGTGGAGGAAAAAAAAAAGGAGGAAACAATCATATAGGCTCAATCGCATGGAAGACCGGAGGAAATCCCAGATTTGGACAAACAGCACCTTAGCCCCAAAATGGCAGGTGGTCTCAGCAAACTGAGTGCTACATTGAAATTGTATATGTAGTTCATGCCGCAGAAATTATGTGGATAGAATCCAACTTAGCCAGGACCAAGTGGTAAAAGTTTTCAACTATGCGAACAAATGGAGAACCAGGTCCAAGTGGCATTCTAGTAGTGATATTTTAATAGGCTCTCAAAAGATGAGCCACAGTAATGACCTCCATATTCCAAGCTCATCAGCCAGGGCCGGCCTCCAACCATAACCGAGTCATGGTGATTCTCACTCTTGTAACCTCTATACAAGAAAGGGCCCGATTCCTTCCCATGCAACTATCGGGTGATTGCACTCTTGGATAAAGAGGGGAAATGTCATGCAAGCCTCCTCAATAAGAAACTACAAGCATCAAAGAAAAAAATTATCCCTCTAAATCATACAGGATTAAAAAAGGGCTGACATATTGTAGACAATCTAATATGCATCTCTCACTTGAACGAAGTAACAATTGCGTACAAGAGAAAGACCCTATATGTATGGTTTATAGACTTTAAAACCGCAATCAACAGCGTCCCAAGAGCAAAACTTTGGACAAAGTTAAATGGCTGGGGTATTCCACCTCAATTATTAAGGGCAATCATTAACACTGTACACCAATACCTGGGTAAAGATAAAATTAAGCTCAGGGTGGTCCACAACTCCAAAAATTGCAACCAATAAAGGTCTACAGCAAAGCTGCATGCTCGGAGGTAACTCAATCCCTATTTGGCCAATCTAAAAGATCATCTTGAAAAGGAGAGGGCTTTTCCACCAAAGATGGCCAGCTTTAGAATTCAGGTCCTCCCCTATGCAGATGACACGATTCTTCTTGATCAAACACCAACAGGCCTACAGAGACTTTTTAATGCATGTGCCACAGATTGCAAACCCAATAATTTAAAGACCAACGTTGCAAAAACGAAGGTTGTGATCATATCCTGCAGGCTTACAAAAAGGGGAGCTTGGTTCATTCAGGGAAGTGAGATGGAAATTGTGGACACCTACAAATATTTAGGGGTATGGCTGGACTGTAAAGGAGGGGGGTGGCACGGCACCACACATTCAGGCCTAGCAAGCTGCTACAAACTCCCTGATGTGGTCTTTCCACAAACTACAAAAGCCAATGGTGAATCCAGATCTGCAGCCTTCCTAAAAATGATAAGGTACAATCTCCTACACACTATTTCGTATGGAGCAATGATGTTCCAAGATAAGTTAGCAGATTGGCTAGACAGGCCTCAATCGATCTGCTACAGAAGAACCTTCTCCTTACCAGATTGTACTTCACACAACCAAATTTGGCTAGAATTCTGCCTGTTCTTGCAGCACTTGACACTAAAAGCAATGTTTTCGCTTATTGCCTAAAAGCCAAGCAAACGAAGAATGGTACATTTAAGCATACAAAATCTGGGAAGTAATAAATACCCCACAGACAAGATGGCATCGCTATTTGAACAGCTCATTGAATGGTTTCGACGCCTGTGAGATCTGGACGAGTGATCTTCCTGTGGCTTCAGTATCGAAGTTGCTGGTCAGACAGGCAAAACTAATTCAAAGCTCATGGAGGTTGGGCAGCAAGTCTGTACGGCCCAGATCGTCATCCAATCTACCTCTGGAGTGGAGTGGTGTGGCTCACTGGTTAGAGGCAGCAGACCCGGAAGCAGAGGACTGCCCAGGACCAGGGTTCAATTCCCGACGCGGCAGGGTTGTGGACCAGGGCCAGCGGACTCGATAATTCTCGCCTCGTTGCCTACTCTAACCAGGGATCACACTCGGCAACTCTGGGCATTAGCTTGCCTCATCTCCACAACGGCCCCCCACATTCGCTGGGGATGCCTGGTTTCACCTTGGAGATACCCAGGAGGGACCATCTCACAGGGATATCCAGGACAGGTTCCCCAGCGGTCTACAGCGCCACGACGCCTCAGGGCAGCAGTGCGCTTTACAAGACACATACATTTACATCTCACAATACCTCAGCAAGGAAATAAAATCCCCTTCTTACAAAGCCTATTGGTATGGCTGGATGGAGTAGGAGGACGATAATAAACAATTCAGATTTTGTGCAAAGGAAGAAGAATCTCTTTCCCATATTCTCTGGATTTGAGAAAAGTTGCTCCCGCTAAGAAAGTTCTGGCTGTACCCAATATGGAGGGTAATAAACATCAGGACCTGCCAAGATGCTGTGCAAGCATGTCTAAAAGGAGAATCAATTCAACTAGTGGCTAGAGTTTTTTAGTTCCTGAAAGGCTCCATAGCAACTTGGCAGAGTTTGCACTCCCTGCGGGAGGACTGACAGTGGCACGGCCGCTGCATGTGATCTGCTCTAAATTACATGGCCATCTCAGAGCTGGCTATCTTAGCAGAACCTAACTTGCATTTTAAGCATCTACAAGATGGTTCTGCAAGCACAGCTGAAAGTGGATGAACATAGCTCTCTGCATTTTACCTGAGCTTCAGAGTTGGTGTTTTTTTTTTTTTACCAAGAGGACGAATCTGTACTTTAAGATCTTGACAATTGCCAGTGTAAGCATATATTGACACCGGAGTTGTTTAATTTGTTCTTAACCGTTGTCTAACACACCTATTTATATACACATTTTGCTGAAGAAACCATGCCTCAAATGTAATGATTTTAATTAATCACTCAAGAAAGAACTATCTATCTGCAACTGAAGCCTTGATCCATATATTGATAGCCTAAGGCAGTATCCACCAGTGACTACGTCTACCACATCAGCTGTTGTACTTAGTTGCAAATAAGCATTAATTCTGTGAACTCTTGATGGTTTGCTTATTCTAAATCATCAGGAAATCTTCATATCATCTTCCAAAGGGCTCTATCCTAAGGCCTTAGACGAGCTGCACTCCTCGTCAATCGGCACAGTTGGTGTGGCGGATAAAAAGTGCTTCCTTACCACTCATACTACTATATAATCAGGAGGTTGGTCTGCTCAGAGAAAGGCTTAATTATGCTTTGGCAGCCTAACATCTTAAGCAACTTAGCTTTTAACAGCGATGACAGAAAGAAGGCCATTTTCGGCTCAGGGAACCAATTAACAAGTGACATCCAAGGTGGTGATGAGGCTCTTATGCAGCTTCTTGTAGATTAAGGATCAGAATTGAGTTTACTTAAAAGGAGTGTTCCATTTCATAGCTTCAAGTGCTAGAATCTCCTGCAAGGTGAGGATGCCATCAAGAAGAGAAAGGATTGCTGCCAATATTGTTAAACATGTAGAATAGGTTCACTAGGATAACAAAGAAAATAATGTGGCCTTTCGGTGTTATTTGGGAGTACTTAGTTAGTGTAGTATGCTAGCAAAACATTTGCAGCCTCATGCATCAAGCCAAAATCCAGTCGGTAAAATACCGATTCGTTATTAGCTCCCGGTAGCGAGTCCCAAATACCCAATCCCAATGCATCAACCCAAAACGTGAGCAAATAACGAATCGCAAAATAAATATCCGCTAACATACCGAATCGCTAATACCCAAAATGCTAAATTACCGAATCGCTATATACCGATTTTGCAGTTACCGAAACACTAACAGCTCCCGGAAAGTGCCAATAGCAAATAACGAATCGCACCCCAATGCAACAAAACTCGCTAATAACGAAAATCCCAAAAATCGCTATTTTGCAAGAGCTAAATAAGGGGAATCAAAACCTGGAGGTAAAGTTAAAAAAAAAAAAAAAGTTAATGCAAAAAAAATTTCTACATGTGCAAATGATTGAGGCAATCACTAAACCCTTAAATGTGGCCCAGGAGACCCTGTTGGCTCCCACAAAATGGCTGCCCTCTACGTGCTTGCAAGGAGGATGCGGATCAATGCAGCAGGACAGCGCAGGAGAAGGGTCCAGGAGCGGGTTTTCAGACTGCGCATAACCTTGCTCGAGCAGAATGAGGACGAGGTGTACCAGAAGTATCGCCTCAATCGTGCCATGATCATGCGCCTGATTGCAGACCTGGAACCATTACTGCAGCACCAGACACACCGGACAAATGCAATCCCTGCGCACGTTCAGGTCCTATGCAGCCTGCACCTACTGGCCTCAGGGAGTTTCCAGGGGGTAATTGCGGTGGCTGGAGGTGTTTCTCAAAGCGCACTGTCACGCTTCTTCAAGAAATTCCTCGATGCCATGCTGACAATGCTCCACACACACATCAGCTTCCCCACAACCCCACAGCAGTTGGACCGCACCAAACAGGCTTTCTACCAGGTGGCACAATTCCCACATGTGATTGGATGCATCGACTGCACGCACATCCCCATATGTCCTCCCGCAGCAAATGAGTACATTTTCCGGAACCGCAAGTCATACCACTCGATCAACGTGCAGGTTGTGTGCGATGCCAATAACATCATAACGGACCTAGTGGCACAATTCCCAGGGAGCACACACGACTCCTACATCTTCCGCCACAGTGGAATGCACAGGCGACTAATCAACGGAGAATTTGGAGAGGGACTCCTGCTAGGTACGTAGAAATACGCTTCCCCACACCAATACCACACATGTATGTACATCACCAATGCTAAGTCTATGCTTCTATCTTCTAGGTGACAGTGCTTACGCCCTGCGTGAATACATACTCACCCCATACTTAAATCCAGCAACCCCGCAGGAACATCGCTACAACGCTGCACACATCAGCACTAGGAATGTGATAGAGAGGACATTTGGGATTCTCAGGAGCCGCTTCAGAATCCTCCACAAGACTGGCGGCACCATGCTATACCAACCTGAAACATGCTGCCGGATAATTGCTGTATGTGCAATGCTGCACAACATTGCCACCAGAAGGGGGATAACCATAGAGGTGGACAGGGATGCGGCGCACCGGGATGACCAACCACCCGCCCAACAACGACAGGCACACATCCCAAACACAGAAGAGGGCCATAGGAGGCGGACATACATAATGCTAAATCATTTTTGAAACATTGGAAAATGAGACATTACAAGTTAGTTTGGGGTGCAACTGTTTAATGCACAGTAGCACAGAGGATTGTGCAACAAAACTAGCATTGTAAATCATGCTCCATTTGCATTAATGTAAATTAAAGGTGCCTTAAAGTCACGCATGTGCATACACAGTATTTGGATGGCCATGGTTGCCCCACCATGGTCCTGCATGCATGTCCAACTGTCTAGTGGCGCTTCCCACGTACCCCAAGCCTCCGCTCAGGTGTATCCAATGCCTCACCACGGCCTGTCCCCGTGGAGGCACGCGAACTGCGGCGCCTGGTGCTGGCCTGTGCCAGTGACACGCTGCTGACACTGGAGGCAGCCTCACTTGTGTCATCCCCTCCCAATGCAGCAGCACTGCATGTGCTGCTCTGTAGGTGTTCCATTGCAGTGGTGATGTGTCCTAGTGACTTAGCGACATCCCCGCAGAAGTGCCCAAGGTCCACCTGCAGGGAGACTGAGCGGCGTGCCAACACTGCGGTGCTGTTGCTGTGCCGTGTTATGGCCTTGGTTGCGGCGGCGGAACGCAACAGTTGCTGCCGGGGCCTCCTCTTATGGCACTCATGGCCCTCCCTCATGGCACGGGTGAGATCATGTACCTCCTCCCTGAGCTGCGCATTGCACTCTGCAACCGCAGTGGTCATGTCCCTGACCGCCGTGCTCATGTCCGTGACTGCTGCAGTCATGGCGCGCATCTCCCTGGCAAGGCGCACGATATTGCAGCTAATGCTAGCCACATGTCGTCCCTGCAGGCGCTGTGTACGCAGCATCCTCTCCTCAATTGCAGAGGTTGTTGGGACATCCTGTTCGGCTGAGGAGACGGAACTGCGATGAGCCCTGTGCCGCCGTGTGTGTCTTGCGCCTCCAGGTGGTGCATCAGGTGGTGTGTATGTGCGCTGCCTGGGTGCCAATTGCGAGGAGGGTGTTTCCATCTCCTGCAAGGGCGCAACTTGGGACCTGCGCCTCTGCGCTATTGTGGCTGTAGTAGCTGCAGCCTGTTTGGCTGGTGCCGTTGCTTGTGGCGCTGGTGCTGGTGCCGTTGCTTGTGGCGCTGATGCTGGTGGCGTTGCTGGTGGTGCTGCTGGTGGTGCTGGTGGAGCTGGTACTGTTGGTGTGGCAGGTGTTGGCGATGCATGCGCGTCCTGCACTGTCTCCTGGTCTGACTCTACGGGTGTTTCCGAGATGATCAGCTGGCCGCTGTCGTCCGAGTCCCCAGGTGATGCATCTGTGTGTGAAACAGTGCATGGTTAGTGGGATAATTATAACTACATAGTGTTGTACACATTAATGTCCCTCTGTGGTCCACTAAATGAACAGTCTCCATCCATGTTCAACTGCTGTGGTGTATGGTCATTGGATTTACGCCTGTACATGCACACTGGGCTGACTAGACTACAACTCCCAGGATGCACTAGTGTCATGTGTAAAGCTGTCTGTGCCAGCGCTGCAGACACACTGAGATCGGGCTGGGGGCGTGGAAATGGATTTACGCTACGCTGGGTGTGGGCACAGGCATGCATCTTACCTTGGGCACTTGTGGCTGCGCCGGACGTGTCCATCTGGGTCACCCCCACGACGGCTTCCCGCTCTATCGTCTCTTCCACAAGGTCCTCCAGGGCTGTGTTGGATGGTGCTGTAGATGGTCCGCCTCCAGTCCTGCTCGACTCCCGGAGCCTCTCCGCAATCCTCTCTTTGGCACGCTTCCGCAGGTCGTACCACCTTTTTTTGAGGTCGTCGATGCTGCGGGTGGTGACGCCAACTGCATTCACCCTCTCACGGATGCGCAGCCATATGCGCCGCTTCTCCTGCTCAGGCACCTTGAGGGACAGCTTGCCAAAGAGGCGATCGTGTTTGCTGGTGACTCCCTCGATTAGGTACTCGAGCTCCCTGTCCGAAAACTTTCGCTTTCGCTTGTGTGCTGACTCAGCGCTGGATGGCACTTCCTGCGCCATGATGTGTGTTTCCTTGGATTTGCTGAGTCGGTGTGGCCTCACTCTGCACAGGCAGTCCTCCTTCCCAGCTCCTGTCTGCTCCTCTGTCGAGGCTATGTGGGTGGGGCTGCAGTATTTCCTGGTTGGTGATGTCATCTGCACGTTCCCGGAGCGACGCGGCAAATTGCGATTTCGCTATTACCGATTCGGTAATAGCTAACTCGGTATTACCGAACTCGCTATTAGCTAATTCGGTATTACCGAACTCGCAATTTGCTAATGGGAGTTTGCATGCCCCGCTATTGAGAAATCGGTAAATTTAGCGATTTTTAAGGAATCGCTAAATTTTACCGATTCTGTTGATGCATGCCATATACCGATTCCTTAATGGCGATTCCTTATTTTTCGCTATTAAGGAATCGGTATTCCTTTGGTTGATGCATATGCCCCATAGTACTTTGAAGATGCACTATTCCAATAACAGTTTACCACAGTACCCAGTAGTAAACTTTCTCTGCAGGGGTTAATGAGGTGGAGGCCATATTGGTCTACACTGAAGAAAACCCCACTGGAGTGGCCTCACCCACCTAGAGTGTACAGTATCTTTCCTAGATAAACCAGGTATAAATGTCTCTTATAAATAGGTCGAAGTGAAGAGTTATGGAACCAGCTGGACCCCAATCCACTGAAGGTGTGTCCCTAGATCTTGATGATCTCAATGAGCAGTGAGAAAACAGTGAAGGTATATGTATGGACAAATAGAAATATATATTGAAAAGTCTCTTCCAGCAAGATCACTCCAACACAAGGAGGATCAGTGGGGCAAATACACAATGCACTGTGATCTTCATAACCAGACTGCCTTCTTGCAACATTGTCAAATTTTCAAACCCGTCTTTCCTTAACCAAGCCTCGCTTTTTCTATTTTAATGTACCTGGTCTGCCATCTACTATATTTACCCAATGAAATGCTCCAGTTTCAGCATTTTTGTACTTAAAGTGGGTCTGTGTTTTGTCTGGAACGCACAGGTCAACTCAAAGTAACACTGATTGATGGCAATCAGGCATCTGAGAAAGCTCCATATTTACAGGTTTGAAGAAGGGTTTGGGGTTATGTTGGTCTGACCTGGGACTCCTGCCACAAGAGGTTAAGCATGAGTCCATATGGGAAATCACTCTTGGGTCAAGTGCCTCTATCCAGCATATTCCAATAGAGTCCCTTCCCGCAGACTGATAAAGAGTTTGCATTTCTTCAAGATTGAATTGTATGCAGCTGGCTTATTGCTTCCTTTGATACCTGCTCATTCTTCTGGCAAGGTTAGCAAGTGTCCATAAATGGCACACTTCAGATTTCACTGCAAATTTGGTATCTTCTTTTTTACATGGTTTTATTTAAAAAAAGAATAATAAAGTTACGCTAGTCTCACTCATAATAGTGGGGAAGTACAAACAATATGTGAAAACATTCTATCAGGTCATTTGTGGCAATGGTACTTCCCTTGGGGAATATATAATCTTACCATTACCAGGAAAATATGAAAACCAAATCTCTCCAGTGCACGTAGGAAGATGATGGACAGGGGCAAGGGAGCTTTGCGGACGTAGAGCAGGAGGAAAATCTTTCAATGCAGTAATGTCCTCCTTAAATTTACATAAATGTGTTACTCTTCATTCAGTTATTTCACTTGCACAAAATCTCCAGGACAACTTCGATTTTGGTACAAAAATAAAATTTACTAGTGTGGATCAAATTAGATTTCCTGGCGATACTCCAAATCATACATCTTGTTGAACTTTTGCCAAACATTTTAATACTTGTTGGTCTGTACAGGTGTTGGAAACTCCTTCCAGCAGAACTTGAAGAACGAAAAAACACAAGAATATCATTATGTAAACTTTCACAACAATACTCGGATGACACGCAAGTGCGATTTGTCACTGCTTTACACTGCTAAATTAGTATAAACAACAGCATGACAAAATATAGAAACATCGCAAGAGAAAAGCCCAGGAAGGCAAGTTATTCCTCCCTTTTTTACGGACTATTTCTAGGTAGAGATCTTCTTGGATGAAAGTTTGAGTTGTATTGTTCCCTGGTGGTTTGATATGGTAACGAGCCTCTGGTCTCATTTGTGTGTGAATATTTAGTTTTATTCCCGATCAAACTACTTACGATCTTATTCTAACTTCAATCATTAGAAAGTACAACAGATAATAAAAGTCTGTTGGTGTCCCTGAAAATTTGCAATTAAAAAAAATCTGTAGCATGCCTGGTTCCTCAGAAAGGTCTTCATTGATGTATAATACACAGGCTATGAAAAGTAATGGTGTAAAGTGGGTGGCTCTTTATAGTTTTTAGACTTTAAAAACAGATATATATATATATATATATAAATCCTGATTCTCTGCACCGCCGAGCACTGGCGAACAGAGACGCAAACCCAGCGATGTGAGGCCAAAAGATATTTATTTCAGAACCTCGAACCTGACGCGTTGCGGGCAACAAGTGCCCTTGCTCACAAGTCATTTTGAAACATGTAAGTCGTCGTTTTTAAATGCAAATCAGTATTCAAGTGCCAACACCATGTGATATAACAATATAGAAAAAATACTTCTATTGGCTGTTGCTCAGGCTGTCATGAGTCTGTTTTCCAAACCGTGAAAACAACATAGCTTTATAGATCATTGCCAGTTAGTCACAAATCAAAATCACTGTTGCTTAAATGCAACTAATGCGATATTCTCTTATTGCAGTATCTATTTAGAACTAATCAACAAATAAATACATAAATATTGAATTTGTTCTAAAAGCATATAAATATTCATATAAATAGAATAAGATGTGTGCAAATCCCTTATGCATAAATCACATTTGATGCTTGCAATGTCATTATAGAAAATTTTACCATTGTGCAAATATTCATCATGTGCTACATATTTAACTTGGATGGCAACATGATGTTCCTGCATAGGCTTATAAAATGAAAACGTGCAAATACTGCAAATAATATGAATGCATAAGAGTAAATGTTCTTTCAAGGTAGTCCTATAAGAACCTAAGTTGTCTTCTAATTTCAGCTTGAATGCTGTAAATAAATGGAAATAATTCCATGACTACAATGTGCAAAGCTCGCAACGTATCATACCTGAGTATTTTTAAGTGCAAATCCTACGATCCTTAATGGATCCCAATAAAGTGCTGGTGCTACAAGCTATATAATAAAATGTGTTACGGCTAAAAACACCCGAGTAAAAAAAAGTTTAAAACCCTATTCAACAAAGTTAAAAACAGGGCTAAAAAAAACACGTTTCTAGAACAGTAGTCACTCTGGTACCTTCAACGAGCCTTACATGTAATGGAAAACTCTGTCCTGAAACATATTTTATAGAAAATGATACATCTCATCTGTATTATTGAGGCCATTCGGTGTTTTACTGTCCAGCTCTAAAATCATTTTGGATTCCAGTTGTCTCAAATTCTTTTCTCTGTTCCCTCCTCGGTGGGGTTTGGGAACGGCTGCCACGACAAAATATTTTAAACAACTCAGATCATTATTGTGAATAGCTTTAAAATGTCTAGCCACAGGATACGTGGAGTCGTTATTCACAATGGCTCGCAAATGCTGTAGTATTCTGACGTGCACCTGCAGCTTGGTACTACCCACATACCTTAGGCCACAGGTGCACGTCAGAACATACACAGCAAATTCAGTTTTGCAATTAAAACTGCCTCGAATTTTAACCAAATCAGGACTAAAAGGAGTAGAATATGAGGCAGTGTTGACTCCGAACCTGCAAGCTCTACAGGAGGAACATTTACTGAACCCCTGCTTAGGTTGTAACCATTGTCTTGTTGTAGCAAGTTCGGGGAAAGTATTAATAATCTGTGTAGTCATGGAAGGTCCCTTCCTATGTGTAATCGTGGGTTGAGACGGTAGGATAGGAGCCAGAACTCCATCCGTCATAATGATGGACCAATTACGTTTGATGTTCCATCTAATTTTCCTTTCCTGTTTATTGTAGGCAGTGATGAGTCTAGGTGTATTGTTAATGGTGTTATTTTGTTCCAAATGGTCATTAGTAGAAAGGAGTGTTTCCCTCGATTTAGTATCTACTTTTAATACAGCCTCAGTCAGTGTTGATTTATTATAACTCCTGTTCTTAAATCTTTCTAGAGCCTCTTGTTTGCAGACTTCAAAGTCCTCTTCTGTACTGCAAATGCGTTTGAGGCGAGTTAGTTCTCCAAGAGGTATACTCTTGATAGTGTGGTGAGGATGCGCACTGCTGGCATGTAAGCTGGTATTTCCCGCTGTAACCTTTCTATGGAGAGAGGTAGCTATATGACCGTTCTTAACAAAGATTTTAACATCTAAGAAATCCACTTGATGTTTACTTATTTGTGAGGTGAACTTAAGATTGATAGAGTTGATGTTAATTTTGTCAATGAAATCATTGGCACTTTTCTCATCCCCCCTCCAGACAATAAGAACATCATCAATATACCGCCACTATTGAACTACGTGGTTGTGGTACTCATCCTGAAAGGTGTGTTTGAGGACCTGCTCCTCCCACCAGCCAACATGTAAACATGCATAGCTGGGGGAAAAGCAGGCCCCCATCGCCACACCTCTCTTTTGCAAAAAGACTTCATTACCAAACATGAAAACATTGTTAAAAAGTCACCAGGTTACTAGATCTAATAGCATGTTATTATGAGTATACATTTCCTAAAAAATGTGCTAGGGTATTTAGACCCGTTTCATGTTCGATGCTAGTATATAGAGATTCTATATCTAACGTTATGAGCAACAAATAATCTGCCCATTGTATGTCAGTTAGTTCAATAGATCTCCGGTGTCTTTTATAAAGGTAGGAAGTTCTTTGACTAGGCCCTGTAGAAAAAAGTCCACATACTGTGTGATATGTTCTCCCATGCTGCCAATAGCTGCTATGATTGGTTTTCCTGGCACCGGGGTAGTTAATTTGTGAACTTTTGGAATCAAATATAGCCTTGGTAATATTGGATGCTCAACATGTAAAAATGTATATTCCTCAGATGATATACACCCATCTCTTTTCCATTGTAGCAGCTTAGTTTTTAGATTGTTCTTGGCTATATTGTATTTTTTTAAATCTACTTTTTCATAGCATGACTGGTCATCAAGGTGTCTGCGAGCTTCAACTTTGTAGTCTTTTTGAGGCCAGATGACAATATTGCCCCCTTTGTCTGATTTGGTAATGATGATTGTTAGAATCCGGGGTCTCTGGTTGGCGCAGGTATGCACTTGCGACAAGCAGGGACCCTGTCCTCTAAGTCAGGGCAAAGGATTACCTCTTGAAAAATAACCCCTGCTCTCCCTCTAGGTAACGTGGCGCGAGCAGTCAGGTTAAATCCCAGAGGGCATAAGGTTAAGCATTTAAGATGTACCACACAACAACCACTAACCCACCACACAGAGACACAAGACTGTATTTACACAAATAAGGTTCTTTATATAAAAACTCTTAGGCAGGCTTTAAATACAGTCTTTCACTTTGCAATGAGGTTCCAGTTACTTGTAATTGCTTTTCAGGAGGCCACAGTTCTTAAAAATAGCAAAGTTTGGTGCAATTTCTGCTTCTTTGGGGTTCGTGCGCACCGTAGCGCTGCTTGTACGCTTTGTATCGGCGTTGGTACGCGTCGTACCGGCTTCGGTACGCTTCGTACACCACACATACGATTCCCTCGTTACCTCACGCTTCCCGCGTGAGCAAGCGTACAGATATTTAAACCGTACGGACCGTACAGTCGCAAGTACGCTCCGTACGGGCTGGGTACGAGTCCTTCTAAGCTTCACGCTTCCCGTGTGAGCAGCGTACGGGGAGGGTGGCGTACAGCGCAGTAGGGACCGTACAGCGGAGGGTACGCTTCGCACAGGATCGTTCGGAGCGCACAGTACCTGATTTGTTTAGGGAGAGTTTGTGGTGGCCTTGGCAGTCAGAGGAGGGGCGTCCCACGTCGCAGTTTTCGCTTGCAGAGGACCACGGTGCTTGGGGGGGGCACCTCGGGACTTCCACAGCGAGGGGCGGCTCGGGGGTGATTTCAGCGGCGCAGCGCTGTCGGCATCCTCCAGAAATGGCGAACTTGAGGGTCGTCGATCCTCGCAGTGGTCTCTACGGCTCGGGGCCACAGAGGCTCGGGGCTTGGAGTCAAACAGTCTTTCCTTACGGTGCGAGCTCCGGCTCGAGGGGGCAGCAGTTCACTTTGATCAGGCCAGGCGGGGCAGGCCGTCACGGTGCTCACAGCAGCACAGTCGGGCAGAGGTCACGTTGCTCGGCGAGGTGGGGGCCCACAAGTTCTCTGGGGTCAGCGTTCGCAAATCACCAGCAGCAGCTTCCTTTCTTCCAGGGAGGGGTAGCGCCCACTGTTCCTGGGGCGCAGTTCAGGGGGCAAGTTCACCAGCAAGCCCTTGGAGATTGTTCACACAGCACAAGTTGATTCAAAAATCTCTCTCAGTCTTTTCCTCTCCTTCTTGCAGCAAGGCACCCACCACAGGCCAGTCTCTCAGGCTTAGAGACAGTACTCCTCCATGCAGCTTTCCCAGGTCCTCCTCTTCAGGCAGAGTTTCTTCTTGGCGTAAACAGGATCTGATTTCTTAGGAGCAGGGCTCCTTCTTTTATACACAGTTTCTTTTGTTCTTTGTCGCCAGGGGGCCTGTGCCTGTCTCAGTCCGGTTTTGGAGCACTTTGTTGTGGTGACTCTGCTCTTTCCTTTCAGTGCACAGGGCAGAGACATCAGCCGCTCCACAGGGGGCGGAGCCAGCATTGTGGTGGCAGAGCACAGGTCTGTTCAGAGTCAAGTTGTACTCCTCCCACCCATCCTGGTGTAATCTCTCTACCCACCACCTGGCAGCCAGCCTGTCTCCTGGAATTCCCCAGCCCTTCCCCTCACTGAAACTAGGCAGCGCACACACACACACACACAGCAGAGGCGGACTGAAATGGCTAAGCAAGTAAATACTAACTTTCTAAAAGTAGTATTTACAAACACAGGATATTAAAATAAACTTTACTAAAAGAAGTATTTTAATATTCTGAGTTCAGGCATACTAAACTTGACTTTCTACCATGCTCTCTGAGTCCGTTGGGATTATAGAGTGTAATAATTCCAGCAGCCCATTCTGGCCTATGGAGAGCAGGTAGCCTTCAATAGTGAAAAACGAAAATGGCTGTAATTCACTATTAGGTCATGCCACACACATCAGGGCATGTCCCACCTTATGCCTACAATGCACCCTGCCCTTGGGCCTACCATAGGGGTGACTAATATGTAGTTAAGGGAAGGTTTAGGGACTGGCTAGTAGGTGCACTTGCGCAGTCAGCATGACAGTACCAGACTGCACGCAGGTTCTGCAATGGCAGACCTTAGACACATTTTACTAGGCCGCTTCTGTGGGTGGCACAAACCGTGCTGCAAGCCCACCAGCAGCATTTGTATTTACAAGCCCTGGCACTCCTGGTGCACTTTACTAGGGGCTGATAGTAAACCAAATAAGCCAAACATGGACACCAATCAATGTATACACTTTTCATAGGGAGCACTTGCACTGTGGCACTGGTTGGCAGTGGCACAGTGACCTGGGCAGCTAACACCAACAAAAGGAGCCAGGTCTAACAATGATTTCATGATTCGTCCCAAGTTTCTTCATAAGTTGGGAGTACTGCAATTCATGATTGCTCCTATGGCGTTTTTTGTGTTTAGTTTGATGATGCAATTTTTTGATATCCGCTATTATGACCTCATGGAAAATGTCAATGGCATCTTTGGGCATCATGGGAATAAACCGTGATTTGGGTTTGAAAGGACTAATGCCTGCTCCGATTTGTTTGATCTCAAAGGCAGTCAAACTTTCCTGTGTAGTAGAAGTTTCAATGTCCTCCTGTACTACATTGGGCCTGTCCTCAAACAGATGATGCAAGGTTAAAAGAGTTGGAACATCCTTGGCTTGTAGCTCCGTTTCGGCCTTGTTGGTATTTTCGTCTGTTTGTGTATTCTTCAAACCTTCCTTTATAGCATAGAACTTTTTAAGTTTAAGCTTACGGATAAAGCAAAATATGTCGACTCTAGTGCGAGTGTAGTTGAAGTCACTGGCAGGACAGAATGAGAGTCCTAACGCTAGTAATTGGTTTTCAGCTTCCGTGAGAGTTATGGTGGACAGATTAATGATGGTGTTGTCATTCATATTTATTTTCTGCGTTTTTGTGTTTTTTGTAATTTTTCCGCCTTTCCCTCCTTCGTATGTTTTTTCTTTTTCTTCTTCTCTCCTCGTTGGTTGCCTCGGTCGTAACGTTTGGCGCCGATCCAATGCTAAAAAATCCACCTCCTCTCCCAGATCTAGCACCCTATTGTGTGCTTGATCTTCCCCACTGCTTCCTCTATCAGATGATTCCTCACTTGTTAGTGAATCTATATCTGATATGACTGTTGGTTCATTTATTTCAAAATTGGAATTAGTGCTGGAGCCTTGTTCTTGTGGTTTATTTCCTTTATTGCTGATCTTATTTCGCATAGCTGTTTCGTATTTTCGAGCAAAAGTATAAATGCTGCCTTGTTCATAATCCGCTTTATCCCTGGCGAACTTGAAAGCTTTGCGAGCCTTAATCTTATCTTCCTGCTTTTGTAGCCGCTCCTTTATTTCTGCCCATGTTTTGGAAATAAACTCGTTAGGTTCTATTTTGCTTAATCTCTCATTAATTTGTTCAATTTCTCGCATAAGAGCTTCTCTGTCAATGTCTGCGTACTTCACCAATATTTTCACCAAATTTGTTGATGCCTGTAAATAGCTCTTGCCCCACTCCCTTAGCATGTTTGGGTTAGGGCTTTCGTAGCTTGGTGCCAATAAAATCCTTAGACCTCTTGGGACTCTTCCTGCCTCCACATATTTAGACAAAGATTTTTGTTCCCACCACTTCGTATATATATATATATATATATATCACTTAATACTTGAGTCAGCCTGCTAATGCATTTAAGGCACAAGAAGATAAAAGATTCCGAAGAGGTTAAACATTTTCAACTATTAAGAAAGCAAGGAACATATGTACAAAACGTTTTTGCAGTTGAAATCAACCTATTAACGACCGAAAACTTTTTTTTCTAATGTACATATACCAAAGTGCGAGTCGGTATATTGTTAACAAATCACAATTTCGTTTAGTGATTCAGTATTTGAAAGAGACATGTTTAGAGCTTCCCTTCCAAATATCGAATTGCAGTGGTATGTCTGAATGTTTTGCGACCAAATTACGGAAACATTCATTTTTCACCTAAAAAACTGAAAACTTAAATTTTCTTTTTTTTAAACACATCCTGGTTTAATTTGAGGAAAACTGGCTGCATTTTCAAAGAACAAAAAAAAAAAGGGATATTGTTTTATTTAAAAGAAATCATAGACCTGGTCGTCTGCCGATTCCAGCAGGCCCCCATCCCTGTCATGGTTGCGATTCATAATGGGTCACAAACTGTGACCTACCTCATTTATATTCATAAGGTAGGTCAATTTGTGACCCACTGGGAATCACTATTTAAGCCTTGCACTTTTGTCATACATCAGGAATTATGATTTCCGAATTGCGATTCGGCAAGAATTGCAATTAGGAACTCGCAATGCCCACATTTTCTACATATAGGCCCAAAATTACAACCCCTGCCTGCTTGTTCAATGGTAAAAGTGGCCTCTTTGGGTTTATGAACATTCATTCTTTTTCACTTCTCTCCACTCACCTTTACTTGTCGCTGTGAGCATCGGTCGAGGAGGATAAGACAGTCTGTAGCCTCTTCAAGTAGAATCAATTTCACCTCTCCTGGGGTGAGACTGCAGTCAGTGGCCACATCATATACAAGTCTGAGGAGTGACTTCAGCAATGCACCGAGCCTCCAGGGCATTCTGAATTTGTAAGAGAAAAGTAGAAGATTTAGCATCAAATCAGAAACGCAACTGAATTACAAGGAATAATTATACAGTCAACCGCAACTGCTATTTATTTTAACTTGTGAAATATCTTTGCAACAAAATTACATAGGCCAAGCAATATTTAATATCTTCTCTGCAATTTAATTACCATTTATTTAAACAAAATCCCATTTCTCTTCATATATTTTTCCCATGTAATTTTTCCTAGTGGTTCATTCTCTATTTAATTTAAAAGCGGTCATTTTTATCTAGTTTAAAATCACGAACAATGCTATGTCTCCTTGTATTGATTTCAAAATTGTAACTTTCTGCAAAAAATATGCTGGTATTAATTTAAATTCTAGAAGAAATAAATCCTTTAATAGGTGTTGGAATTGGCCCTTTCTCCAGGGTCACCCCCCGAACTGTTTGCATTTTCCCTCCACTATTTGCTGGATTCGTGAAAACTTCTAAATTGATTGTGGTCTTTCCGTAAATCGTGGTAACATTGGTTTATTCACAATCAGCATATTTATTTTATTTATAAGTCCTTATTAATGTGCGCTACCTGTGCCCAGGGCATGTAAATTAAACACCTGCAGCACCGATTGTGCCACACATTTAAATAGCCCTTTAAACATGTCTTAGGCCAGCCATTACAGATCCTTTGTGCGCAGTTTTAAACTGCCAGGTCGACCTGGCAAGATAAGTCTCTTGCCAGGCCCAACCCTTCCTTTTTCATATATATTTACGTCACTTCCAGGGTTGGCCCAGGTCAACCGAGAGGGCAGGGTGCATGATTTAAACAGTTGACATGTACTTTTAAGTTTTACACGTCCTGATGGTGACAAACTCCAAAATTAATTTTCCTCTACTGCAAGGCCTATAGCTCCCATAGGATAACATTGGGATTACCTTATTATATTTTAGAAGTGTAATTTCCAAGTGGACGATATAACTAGATCACGGTTGGTGTCTCTGGAATCCAAATTTAAAATCCTAACATATGGTGAAGTTGGATTTAAAATTGAAATTCTGAAAATGCCACTTTTAGAAAGTGGGTATTTCCTTGCCTTAGCCATTTGGTGCCTGCCGACTGTTTCTGATTACATGTCTGGGTGTAGTTGGCAGTTGTGCTTTGTGTATTCCCCCTAGACAGCCACAGAAAATGGGAGCTTAGGTGTGAAGTGACGGGCCATCCTGACAGGATGGGAGGAAGGAGCTGGGCACAGCCTCACATCTATACAGGCGGTGCCCTTTCCACACACAAAGGGCTGTCATAGAGAGTGCTTGGGATGGAAACTTGACAACTTGAGTTCTCCAGCACCATGAGGATTTCACTGAACCCAGGAGTGTTTGGTACCAGACAACTCCTCTTAATAATCTCACACTGATGCCAGTGTGGGATTTATTAAAATATGCACTCAGAGGGCACCTTAGAGGAGCCCCCTGAACACGTTCCAACTCTGGTGTGGTCTCTGACCAACTTTAGGCAGCCTGCCACCACCAGACATGTTGTGGACCCCTGGGTCAAGAGCCTGTGCTCTTGGAGGCCAGAAGCAAAGCCCATCCCGGGCAGTGGTGTCACACCGCCTCCCCTAGGATGAGCACACTGCTCAAGAGGGAAGCTTCAAAGACCTTGTTGCCTTTGTAATGCAACCCCAGCTTCTGCTGTTAGCAGCAGATGGCAGTCCCCGGTCCAAACCCCTACTTTTGGCAGGAAAACTTAATCAAAAAGAGGTGTGCCCCCCTTTGTCAACTCCACCCCTCAGGTGCTGGAGGAGAAGTGAAGCACATTTTTCAGTGCCCACCATTTTGAAAATGGTGGGACAGGGGATAAGACTATGCCCCCTCCCACAGGTGGGTGCCATAATAGATACCCCAGGTTACCCTACCTGTTACCCCCATAACACCCCTAAATCTAGTATTTAGGTGGCTTCCCCAGACTCAAAAATCAGGTTTGTGATTAGGTAAGAAGAGCTGGAAACTACAGCGGGGGTGCTAGAGGGCGCTTAGCAAGATGGCGGCGTGAAAGCACAGCTCCGCCGGACGGAGACAATAATCGTTAAAAATTCTGCAGTTCCTGCTTCCTATGTCAGCCATAAACCAAGCGTATTGATTGCGGATTGCCCCTGGCGGCTGAAGATCCACAGATATTAGCGGTGACCGCCCGTAATAGGGGGAAACAAAAAAACATTTAAGGCGCGGACCGTGGTCTGAAGATGGCGCCGCCGTTTATCTAGTGCCCCGCGCTAGGAATTAAGGACTGGTGGGCTCTGCGTCGATTTCCAGCAGAGAATCCTGCTAGCACGAAGAGGAGACCGACCCGAAGTATACTGCGCACACGGCCCAGTGAAACGCCTGCTGTGTCGAGCAAGCCTCCGGGCTCGAGGACCCCACGTGCGTGTGCGGCTGGGGAGCAGCAATACCGGAGCGAGCTGCAACATGAGCACTCCTAGGAAGAGGACTCCCTCGCGGGGGCCGCTGACGGTGATCATAACGCCGGGTGAGCTCCTGGAGATAACGCGACACGACAGGTAGCTCGTAGCATAGCGGCCACCCGAACTATAACTATTGGGCGGCATTGTTACAGCAGAGGCCTATGTGGGGAGGATCGGCCGCACCAGCAGCTGACACGATTTGAACTAAGTGAGGCGGGTTTAATTATTATAGCGAGGCAGCGTGCCATGTACTGGCAAACAGCTCAACGGCCCAGTGAGAAACGTGCTGTAAATAAACTGGTTGGCTGGCGCAGATGGAAAACGTTATACAACACACAATAAACGCTGCACACTGATGTAGCAAAAAAAAAAACACGTGAAACGCCGTGAAGTGTAAGAAGTTACATACCGGAAAATGTGTGTATAAAATAGTACCGAAGCAACATATACATTCAACCATGTTACGCCTCGATTGCAAAATCCAGTCTGTATGGGCGAGCCAAAAAGGAGACAGGGAGGGAACAAACAAGCCTCACTCTGAATCAAAAGCGAGCGTTTAGCATAAAGTGTGACACGCGTCAATCAAAAGCATGGGCGGAGTTTGCACTCCACTTTCGAAATCAACTCGACGACAATAGATCTCACAGAGCGAGCAGCGCATGCGCTGCAACGCTAGGCGAGACCTAAGAAGATAAACCGCCTACCAGCTGCGATTTGTATCGCCCACTCACACTAATAAATATGGAAGCGAAGAAACTCGCAAACATTTTAGCGACTAGACTACAGCCATTAATGCCTAAATTGGTCCTGCCGGATCAATCTGGCTTTATCCCCCGAGAGATCTACTTCACATAATTTATACACCCTTTTTGACATATATCATATTCTTGATCCAAAGTTAAAGGCAGTGGCTGTGATGCTTGATGCGCCCAAAAGATTTCGACTTCATCGAATAGGGATACCTATTTTATATACTCCACACTATGGGGTTCCCTCATTTTTATTAACTGGATACAATTACTGTACACATACCCCCATTGCAAGGATACGCGTGGAAGGCATCACCTCAGACCCTATACAGATACGAAGAGGAACTAGACAGGGTTGTCCTCTATCACCGCTATTATTTGCGATTACGCTGGAACCACTTGCCTGCGTCATCAGACAACGGCACAAAACGCTGCGCTTTGCTCACCGCCCAGTGAGCATCTCCCTTTACGCAGATGACATGCAGTTATTTATATGTGAACCCAATATTACGCGAATATATACGATTTGGGAGGTTCTCGGGACTTACCATCAATTGGTCAAAGTCAGTGGTGGTGCCGCTCACTGAAGTCACCTCGCAGTATGAGCTTGAATTCCCCCTTGTGTGGTCGCTGGAGCCAGTGAAGTACCTTGGGGTTTGGGTTCACCGTGACCCTGAGATAGTTAACCGTGAAAATTATGGAATAGCTTGCACTCATTTAGAACAACAAGTGGATAAGAGGATACGGTTACCGCTGTCCTTGGCTGACCGCATGGCACTGATAAAAATGGTAGTACTACCCAAGTTTTGATATCTCTTTAGTAATATCCCGATACAGCTGACTACTACCATTTTTAAGGCGGTTCGCTGATCTGGGGTGGCAAACCGGCCATTGTGAACCTGACGACGCTCATGCTGGATTATTAAAGTGGAGGGTTCAATGTGCCGGATATATACTTATACTATCTATGCGCTCAAGCTCAATACGCGTTCAACTGGTATAATACACATGACTTTATCCGTAGCCATACAGGACGGAGACACACATCCTATACCTTTAGGTTCCATATTGACTCATACACAAAGAGGTACACCCAAGATAGAAATTAACTCAGTTGACTCCACGATTGCAGCCTGGCAAGCACTTGGCCGAAGAGCGATGAAACTGCCACTATACTCACCGCTTCTACCCTGGTCACATCATGCAGCTGCCTCGGTCACACATGAACGAGTGGCTCTGCGTATATTGGCATCTGTAGGGCTTGAAAAAATACAGTACTTTTTCCCAAACAGAACCTTTTTAACAACAGAATATCTTAGCTATGTGCAGAATCAAACCCCACTGTTCATTTTCACACTACACAGAAGAAAAAAAGCATTGCAAGCGCATTACCTCACATTCCCATCAGAACCCCCTACATTAAGCTCCTTACATGCCCTACTTATCAGCCCCACGAGGCACAAAATGATAACTAAGCTATATAGGGCTGCAAGAGACGAAACACTGCTACCACATAACAGGGCAATGGAACCTGAAGCTAGATACGCAACTAACGCAACAAGAGTGGGAACATTGTGGTCAATTAACTAATTCACTTACACCCAATGGAAACCTACGCATCATACATTTCAAATATCTGCATCAAATGTATCACACACCACATAGATTATTCAAATATGGCTGAAGAGACACTGACACCTGTAAAAGATGTGGTTGCGCAGGTGCAGACATCTGGCAAGGGAATACGGAAAAGTGAGGGACTACTGGGAAGGGGTCATTGTCACTTTGTAAGAAATGACCATGTTACAGCTTCACTGCACCGCCCCCCCCACCCCAAGTATGCCTGTTGCAGTTAATACCGTCTCTAAAGGGTAATCCGAGTAGACTTGTGAAAATTGCGCTACTACTAGCCAAAGGAAGGGTGGCCATGGTATAGGACAGCAAGCTCAGCCCTACATCCGAGCTGTGGTTGAAAGGCATGGTATATTGTCGTGAAACCTTAACTTTATATGCTGAGGAGCTCCCGACCACCTCCAGACCCAAAGATATTTGGGAACCCCTGCTGCAATATCTACGTACGAGGGAACACAACACACTAACTGATGCAACACAACTGCTCAATGTATAAAAATGTTTCGCACCTTCCAGCTAAGTCCGTCAAAATGTACACCTCATTGTATAAAATGGCCACGGGTTGTTTGGATGTTAATCTGTATGTTGACAACGACTGTGTCTATACTGATTGATATTATATGTGTCACTTGTAAGGCCACAATTAAAATTTGTTTGAAGAAAAAAAAAAGCTGGACACTACAGCATTGCACCTGCAGAGAAGACTATAGAAACACGCTAACACACTAAAACCCTCTAACACACTAAAACACTAACACACTAACACACTAACACACTAAAACATTAAAACACTAAAAAACTAAAACACACTAAAACACTCTAAACAGTAAAACACTACAACACGCTAACACTCTAACACTCTAACACACCAAAACACTAAAACAGTAACACACTACAACATTAAAACACTAAAACACTCTTAAACACTAAAACACTCTTAAACACTAAAACACCAAAACAATAAAACACTAAAACACTAAAACACTAAAACAATAAAACAATAAAACACAAACAATAAAACACTAAAACACTAAAACACTAAAACACTAAAACAATAAAACAATAAAACAATAAAACAATAAAACAATAAAACACTAAAACAATAAAACACTAAACCACAAACAATAAAACACCAAAACAATAAAACACTAAAACAATAAAACACTAAAACAATAAAACAATAAAACACTAAAACAATAAAACACTAAAACACTAAAACAATAAAACAATAAAACACTAAAACAATAAAACAATAAAACACTAAAACACTAAAACAATAAAACACTCTAAAACACTACAACACTAACACACTAACACACTAAAACATTAAAACATTAAAACACTAAAACACTCTAAAACACTACAACACTACAACACTAAAACACACTAACACACTAACACACTAAAACATTAAAACATTAAAACATTAAAACACTAAAACACTCTAAAACACTACAACACTAAAACACGCTAACACTCTAACACTCTAACACTCTAACACTCTAACACTCTAACACTCTAACACTCTAACACTCTAACACTCTAACACTCTAACACTCTAACACTCTAACACTCTAACACTCTAACACTCTAACACTCTAACACTCTAACACTCTAAAACACTAAAACAGTAACACATTAAAGCACTAAAACACACTAACACACTAACACACTAAAACACTCTTAAACACCAAAACACTAAAACAGTAACACACTACAACATTAAAGCACTAAAACACACTAACACACTAAAACACTCTTAAACACTAAAACACAAACACTAACAATAAAACTATAAAACAATAAAATAATAAAACAATAAAACAATAAAACACTAAAACAATCAAACACTCAAACACTCAGACACTCAGACAATAAAACACTCAAACAATAAAACACTAAAACAATAAAACACTAATACACTAAAACATTAAAACACTCTAAAACACTAAAACACTACAACATTAAAACACGCTAACACACTAAAACACTAAAACACTCTAAACAGTAAAACACTACAACACTAAAACACGCTAACACTAACACACCAAAACACTAAAACAGTAACACACTACAACACTAAAACACTACAACACTAAAACACTAAAACACTAAAACACTAAAACACTAAAACAATAAAACACTAAAACACTAAAACACTAACACACTAAAACATTAAAACATTAAAACACTAAAACACTAAAACACTCTACAACACTAAAACACTAAAACACTAAAACACTACAACACTAAAACATTAAAACACTAAAACACTAAAACACTCTACAACACTAAAACACTACAACACGCTAACACGCTAACACGCTAACAATAAAACACTCAAACACTCAAACACTCAAACACTAAAACACTAAAACAATAAAACACCAAAACACCAAAACAATAAAACACTAAAACAATAAAACACTAAAACAATAAAACAATAAAACAATAAAACACTAACACACTAAAACATTAAAACATTAAAACATTAAAACAATAAAACAATAAAACAATAAACCACTAAAACACACTAAAACACTAACACTAAAACAATAAAACACTAAAACAATAAAACACTAATACACTAAAACATTAAAACACTCTAAAACACTAAAACACTACAACATTAAAACACGCTAACACACTAAAACCCTCTAACACACTAAAACACTAAAACACTCTAAAACACTCTAAACAGTAAAACACTACAACACTAAAACACGCTAACACTCTAACACTCTAACACACCAAAACACTAAAACAGTAACACACTACAACATTAAAACACTCTTAAACACTAAAACACTAAAACACTAAAACAATAAAACAATAAAACACAAACACTAAAACAATAAAACACTAAAACACTAAAACACTAAAACACTAAAACAATAAAACACTAAAACAATAAAACACTAACACACTAAAACATTAAAACATTAAAACAATAAAACACTAAAACACTCTAAAACACTGCGACACTACAACACTAAAACAGTAACACACTAAAACATTAAAGCACTAAAACACACTAACACACTAAAACACTCTTAAACACTAAAACACAAACACTAACAATAAAACTATAAAACAATAAAATAATAAAACAATAAAACAATAAAACACTAAAACAATCAAACACTCAAACACTCAGACACTAAAACACTCAAACAATAAAACACTCAAACAATAAAACACTAAAACAATAAAACACTAATACAATAAAACACTAAAACAATAAAACACTAATACACTAAAACATTAAAACACTAAAACACACTAAAACACTAACACTAAAACACTCTAAAACACTAAAACACTCTAAAACACTAAAACACTCTAAAACACTAAAACACTCTAACACACTAAAACACTAAAACATTAAAACATTAAAACACTAAAACATTAAAACACTAAAACACTAACACACTAACACACTAAAAAACTAAAACAATAAAACAATAAAACAATAAAACACAAACACTAAAACAATAAAACACTAAAACACTAACACACTAAAACATTAAAACATTAAAACAATAAAACACTAAAACACTCTAAAACACTAAAACACTAAAACACTAAAACAATAAAACACTAAAACAATAAAACACTAACACACTAAAACATTAAAACATTAAAACAATAAAACACTAAAACAATAAAACAATAAAACAATAAAACACAAACACTAAAACAATAAAACACTAAAACACTCAAACAATAAAACACTAAAACAATAAAACACTAATACAATAAAACACTAAAACAATAAAACACTAATACACTAAAACATTAAAACACTAAAACACACTAAAACACTAACACTAAAACACTCTAAAACACTAAAACACTCTAAAACACTCTAACACACTAAAACATTAAAACATTAAAACACTAAAACATTAAAACATTAAAACACTAAAACACTAACACACTAAAAAACTAAAACACTAAAACAATAAAACAATAAAACAATAAAACACAAACACTAAAACAATAAAACACTAACACACTAAAACATTAAAACATTAAAACAATAAAACACTAAAACACTCTAAAACACTAAAACAATAAAACAATAAAACACTAACACACTAAAACATTAAAACATTAAAACACTACAACACTAAAACACGCTAACACTCTAACACTCTAACACACCAAAACACTAAAACAGTAACACACTACAACATTAAAACACTCTTAAACACTAAAACACTAAAACACTAAAACAATAAAACAATAAAACACAAACACTAAAACAATAAAACACTAAAACACTAAAACACTAAAACACTAAAACAATAAAACACTAAAACAATAAAACACTAACACACTAAAACATTAAAACATTAAAACAATAAAACACTAAAACACTCTAAAACACTGCGACACTACAACACTAAAACAGTAACACACTAAAACATTAAAGCACTAAAACACACTAACACACTAAAACACTCTTAAACACTAAAACACAAACACTAACAATAAAACTATAAAACAATAAAATAATAAAACAATAAAACAATAAAACACTAAAACAATCAAACACTCAAACACTCAGACACTAAAACACTCAAACAATAAAACACTCAAACAATAAAACACTAAAACAATAAAACACTAATACAATAAAACACTAAAACAATAAAACACTAATACACTAAAACATTAAAACACTAAAACACACTAAAACACTAACACTAAAACACTCTAAAACACTAAAACACTCTAAAACACTAAAACACTCTAAAACACTAAAACACTCTAACACACTAAAACACTAAAACATTAAAACATTAAAACACTAAAACATTAAAACACTAAAACACTAACACACTAACACACTAAAAAACTAAAACAATAAAACAATAAAACAATAAAACACAAACACTAAAACAATAAAACACTAAAACACTAACACACTAAAACATTAAAACATTAAAACAATAAAACACTAAAACACTCTAAAACACTAAAACACTAAAACAATAAAACACTAAAACAATAAAACACTAACACACTAAAACATTAAAACATTAAAACAATAAAACACTAAAACAATAAAACAATAAAACAATAAAACACAAACACTAAAACAATAAAACACTAAAACACTCAAACAATAAAACACTAAAACAATAAAACACTAATACAATAAAACACTAAAACAATAAAACACTAATACACTAAAACATTAAAACACTAAAACACACTAAAACACTAACACTAAAACACTCTAAAACACTAAAACACTCTAAAACACTCTAACACACTAAAACACTAAAACATTAAAACATTAAAACACTAAAACATTAAAACATTAAAACACTAAAACACTAACACACTAAAAAACTAAAACACTAAAACAATAAAACAATAAAACAATAAAACACAAACACTAAAACAATAAAACACTAACACACTAAAACATTAAAACATTAAAACACTAAAACACTAAAACACTCTAAAACACTAAAACAATAAAACAATAAAACACTAACACACTAAAACATTAAAACATTAAAACAATAAAACACTAAAACACTCAAACAATAAAACACTAAAACAATAAAACACTAATACAATAAAACACTAAAACAATAAAACACTAATACACTAAAACATTAAAACACTAAAACACACTAAAACACTAACACTAAAACACTCTAAAACACTAAAACACTCTAAAACACTCTAACACACTAAAACACTAAAACATTAAAACATTAAAACACTAAAACATTAAAACATTAAAACACTAAAACACTAACACACTAAAAAACTAAAACACTAAAACAATAAAACAATAAAACAATAAAACACAAACACTAAAACAATAAAACACTAACACACTAAAACATTAAAACATTAAAACACTAAAACACTAAAACACTCTAAAACACTAAAACAATAAAACAATAAAACACTAACACACTAAAACATTAAAACATTAAAACAATAAAACACTAAAACACTCTTAAACACTAAAACACTAAAACAATAAAACAATAAAACACAAACACTAAAACAATAAAACACTAAAACACTAAAACACTAAAACACTAAAACAATAAAACACTAAAACATTAAAACATTAAAACAATAAAACACTAAAACACTCTAAAACACTGCAACACTACAACACTAAAACAGTAACACACTAAAACATTAAAGCACTAAAACACACTAACACACTAAAACACTCTTAAACACTAAAACACAAACACTAACAATAAAACTATAAAACAATAAAACACTAAAACAATCAAACACTCAAACACTCAGACACTCAGACAATAAAACACTCAAACAATAAAACACTAAAACAATAAAACACTAATACAATAAAACACTAAAACAATAAAACACTAATACACTAAAACATTAAAACACTAAAACACACTAAAACACTAACACTAAAACACTCTAAAACACTAAAACACTCTAACACACTAAAACACTAAAACATTAAAACATTAAAACACTAAAACATTAAAACACTAAAACACTAACACACTAAAAAACTAAAACACTCTAACACACTAACACTCTAACACACTAAAACACTAAAACACACTAAAACACTCTAAACAGTAAAACACTACAACATTAAAACACTCTAACACACTAAAACACTCTTAAACACTAAAACACAAAAACACTAACACTAAAACACTAACACTAAAACAATAAAACACTAAAACAATAAAACACTAATACACTAAAACATTAAAACACTCTAAAACACTAAAACACTACAACATTAAAACCCTCTAACACACTAAAACCCTCTAACACACTAAAACACTAAAACACACTAAAACACACTAAACAGTAAAACACTACAACACTAAAACACGCTAACACTCTAACACTCTAACACTCTAACACATTAAAGCACTAAAACACACTAACACACTAAAACACTCTTAAACACAAAAACACTAAAACACTCTAACACTCTAACACTCTAAAACACTAAAACACTAAAACACTAAAACACTAACACTAAAACACTAAAACAATAAACCACTAAAACAATAAACCACTAAAACAATAAAACACTAAAACTCTAACACACTAAAACACTCAAACACACTAAAACACTAAAACATTAAAACATTAAAACATTAAAACACTAAAACATTAAAACACTAAAACACTAACACACTAAAACACTAAAACACTAAAACACTCTAACACACTAACACTCTAACACACTAAAACACTACAACACTACAACACGCTAACACTCTAACACTCTAACACACTAAGGGGCATATGCATCAACCAAAGGAATACCGATTCCTTAATAGCGAAAAATAAGGAATCGCCATTAAGGAATCGGCATATGGCATGCATCAACAGAATCGGTAAAATTTAGCGATTCCTTAAAAATCGCTAAATTTACCGATTTCTCAATAGCGGGGCATGCAAACTCCCATTAGCAAATTGCGAGTTCGGTAATACCGAATTAGCTAATAGCGAGTTCGGTAATACCGAGTTAGCTATTACCGAATCGGTAATAGCGAAATCGCAATTTGCCACGTCGCTCCGGGAACGTGCAGATGACATCACCAACCAGGAAATACTGCAGCCCCACCCACATAGCCTCGACAGAGGAGCAGACAGGAGCTGGGAAGGAGGACTGCCTGTGCAGAGTGAGGCCACACCGACTCAGGAAATCCAAGGAAACACACATCATGGCGCAGGAAGTGCCATCCAGCGCTGAGTCAGCACGCAAGCGAAAGCGAAAGTTTTCGGACAGGGAGCTCGAGTACCTAATCGAGGGAGTCACCAGCAAACACGATCGCCTCTTTGGCAAGCTGTCCCTCAAGGTGCCTGAGCAGGAGAAGCGGCGCATATGGCTGCGCCTCCGTGAGAGGGTGAATGCAGTTGGCGTCACCACCCGCAGCATCGACGACCTCAAAAAAAGGTGGTACGACCTGCGGAAGCGTGCCAAAGAGAGGATTGCGGAGAGGCTCCGGGAGTCGAGCAGGACTGGAGGCGGACCATCTACAGCACCATCCAACACAGCCCTGGAGGACCTTGTGGAAGGGACGATAGAGCGGGAAGCCGTCGTGGGGGTGACCCAGATGGACACGTCCGGCGCAGCCACAAGTGCCCAAGGTAAGATGCATGCCTGTGCCCACACCCAGCGTAGCGTAAATCCATTTCCACGCCCCCAGCCCGATCTCAGTGTGTCTGCAGCGCTGGCACAGACAGCTTTACACATGACACTAGTGCATCCTGGGAGTTGTAGTCTAGTCAGCCCAGTGTGCATGTACAGGCGTAAATCCAATGACCATACACCACAGCAGTTGAACATGGATGGAGACTGTTCATTTAGTGGACCACAGAGGGACATTAATGTGTACAACACTATGTAGTTGTAATTATCCCACTAGCCATGCACTGTTTCACACACAGATGCATCACCTGGGGATTCGGACGACAGCGGCCAGCTGATCATCTCGGAAACACCCGTAGAGTCAGACCAGGAGACAGCGCAGGACGCGCATGCATCGCCAACACCTGCCACACCAACAGTACCAGCTCCACCAGCACCACCAGCAACGCCACCAGCATCAGCGCCACAAGCAACAGCACCAGCACCAGCGCCACAAGCAATGGCACCAGCCAAACAGGCTGCAGCTACTACAGCCACAATAGCGCAGAGGCACAGGTCCCAAGTTGCGCCCTTGCAGGAGATGGAAACACCCTCCTCGCAATTGGCACCCAGGCAGCGCACATACACACCACCTGATGCACCACCTGGAGGCGCAAGACACACACGGCGGCACAGAGCTCGTCGCAGTTCCGTCTCCTCAGCCGAACAGGATGTCCCAACAACCTCTGCAATTGAGGAGAGGATGCTGCGTACACAGCGCCTGTGTCAAGAATTCCTGTCATACAAGGGAAACACGCCCTTATGTAAACAGGAGAGCTGCTACATAACTCAAGGGAAACACGCCCTTATGTAAACAGGAGAGCTGTTACATAACTCAAGGGAAACACGCCCTTATGTAAACAGGAGAGCTGTTACATAACTCAAGGGAAACACGCCCTTATGTAAACAGGAGAGCTGTTACATAACTCAAGGAAAACACGCCCTATAAAGGGAGGAACCGGGAGGTACAAGGCTGTCGGATATTGTGTTTACACCGACGTACCTGCTTCGTGAAGAGCAGTGTTCCGGAGTGGTGCTCCAGTAAGGCAAGAACGGAGGTAGGTCGAGTCGTTACTCCCTGGGCCGTGTCTTGCCCCATCGTCACCTGTGAAGGACCCGGAAGCTCTACCGGATAACCATTGAGCTTCGCTTTTTGACTCGGCTGAGTCCAAGCGCAGTGGCGCTTTTGCTGGTTGGAGTCGTAACTCCCAGCCCGACCAGAGACACAGGGGCTGCCAGCTGTAACGCACACCAGGAGGTGTTTGCCGCGTTACAGACTCGGAAGTCCACAGGATCGATCGAGCGGCTGCTCTCGGTTCAGTCTTCTTGCTTGTGATTGGGGTATCGGTGACGCATCACCAGGAGGTGACTCCGCGTCCCGGTGCAGTCTGAGGAAGAGGTTGAGCGGCTGCTCCCTTCAGGTAGAGACCCCGGCTGGGTGTTTCCCTGACTCCTCGATTCTCCCCAACACTCTTCGTGCCCCTCACAGCCTACCGATTGGCATTGTCGGCCATTTCATTTCTGCCCTCTGTTGGCATACGCCGGGATCGGCGTATATGCAGAGGACGGTTAGGACCATCCGTGCTGTGGGCTGGTAACGTACTTAGCCTGGAGGATTCCAGTGACTATAACTTTTGTTTGTTCTTTGTATTTTATTTGCCTTCATTAAAAGAACTAACCCTTCACAAGTGGTTGCGTCCTCATTGTCGTGTCTGTTAAACGATCCTGAGACGTTCAGGGCGTTACAAAATATCCGACCTTAATAACACTAACTGTCTCCCGGTCGATAACAGACATGGCAACACTTGATGATGTGCTGGCTGCTTTAGCGGCCATGCAAGTTGAAGTGGCTGCCTCTAGGCAAGAAACAGCCGATGTAAAAGCCAGACTGGATGCTATCCAATTGGACCCGCTCACGCCCAGCACCTCCCTCACGAACCAGACCCCTGCGGTAGTAGTGGAAATGCCGGTAGCCATCCCCTTGGCAACACCAGAGAGGTACAGTGGGGATCCTAACACAGTGCAGGTATTCCTCACACAAGTGGCGCTACATTTATCGTGCAAACCAAAGGCGTTCCCCACGAGTCAGGCTCGTGTGGCTTTCCTTATATCCTATTTGGCTGGAAACGCGGCACAATGGGCCGTACCTCTGGTGAGCAGGGACGATCCCCTCTTATGTGATTGGGGTGCTTTTCGCGAGGAATTCCTGAAGGTATTCGACAGAAGGGCTGACTCGTACACGGCGGACCGTGAAATGCTTGAGTTGAGACAGGGATCCAACGACCTGGTGCAGTATCTCAACGCGTTCCGAAGGCTGGTTGCGGAAACCAAGTGGCCTGTTGCTAAACAGACGGCGCTCTTCCATCAAGGGCTGTGCGATGAGCTCAAGGACGCCGTGGCTCATATTGACCCTCAACCCAAGACATGTGAGGGCCTTATCAACCTGGTATTACGGCTGGAACATAGGCTAAGTGAAAGAAAGGGGGATCATGGGAGAAAAGGAAAATCCCTTCCATCCTATGTGACGGTGGGAAGTCCTGAAACTTCCACCGCATCCAAGGGAGAACCCATGGACATCAGCGCAATACGAGCGAGCCTCACAGCCACGGAGAAAGAGTCACGCCGTAAACAAGGATTGTGCCTATATTGTGGCAAAAAAGGCCACTACGTACGTGAATGCCCTGCCAAACCAAAGACGTCACGTTATCGGGCCAACCGGTCGGTAACAGCCGTGGTGGACATACCGGCGGAAAACTAGAGGACTCCAAGACCAGAGAAGGGGCATCTCGGAGTCACTCATCCATCCCTTCACTTTCCAACTCGGTCACTAAGGGACAACGACACCTGTTTATCACGGTGCACGTGGGAGTGCATGACCAGTGGATACCCGTTGTGGCCATGGTGGATTCAGGGGCCACTGGCATGTTTATGGACCACAACGAGGCATGCAGGCTAGGGCTAGTGCTTCTTCCCAAAGCAGTACCCGAAGACGTCTATGCGGTAGACGGAAGGCGATTGGTGACGGGGCCCATCGGACAGCACACGGGGGTCCTTCCGATGAGATATGGGAGGAACCATTTGGAACAAATCGATTTTAACATCATCCGAGCGCCCCAATATGGCGTCATATTGGGATTGCCGTGGCTACAGAAACACAACCCCTTTGTGGATTGGCCAACACATCGCATCGAAATGACGTCACCGTATTGCATCCTGCATTGTGGAATAAGAACGGAATCCCTTGACGCAGATGAGAGCGGGAGTCAGACGGTGGCTACAGCGGCAGAAAAAGATGTGGCTCTCCCCCAGGCTTATCACAGTTTTGAGGATGTATTTGATGAGGTGAAGGCGGAAGTGCTACCACCACATAGACAGTTTGACTGCCAGATCGACCTGGTGCCAGGGGCCAGCGTTCCCAGCGGCAGGCTGTATGCCCTGACGGAGCCTGAAAACGTGCATCTCCGGGGGTACCTGGATAAACTCCTCAAGCTAGGATTCATCCGCCCGTCCAAGTCTCCGGCCGCCTCGCCACTCTTCTTCATCCCGAAGGCTAATGGGGAGCTGAGAGCCTGTGTGGACTTTAGGGCATTGAATGCGATAACCATAAAAAATCGGTACCCCTTGCCTCTCATCAGTGTACTTCTGGAACAGGTCAAGAAAGCTCGTATCTACACCAAGTTGGATTTGAAAGGGGCATACCATCTGGTGCGCATGAGGGACGGAGACGAGTGGAAGACCGCCTTTAAGACCAGGTTCGGCCTTTTTGAGTACCTCGTCATGCCGTTCGGTCTGTGCAACGCCCCGGCAGCCTTTCAGTACTTTTTGAATGAGGTATTCAGAGAGGAGTTGGATATCTACGTGGTCGTATATATCGACGACATCCTCATCTATTCGTCCAGTGTGGAGGAGCACGTACACCACGTCAAAGCTGTGCTCCAAAAGCTGAGGGAAAACATGCTGTTTTGTAAACTCAGCAAGTGTGACTTCCACGTCACATCCGTGGAATTCCTCGGAGTGATGCTGAGTCCAGAGGGACAGGAGATGGCAGAACGAAAGATCAAGGCGGTGAAAGAATGGCCGGTGCCCCAAAGCGTGAAGGACGTCCAAAGTTTCATTGGCTTCGCCAACTTTTACAGGCGGTTTATAGATGGATTTTCAGGAGTGGTGGCCCCAATCACACAGCTACTGAGGAAGTCCAAGGAGTTTGTCTGGTCCCCTGAAGCGAACAAAGCCTTTGAGGCCCTGAAAAGCGCCTTTGGTAAGGCGCCGGTGTTGGCTCACCCCGATCCGGATCTCCCCTACGTGGTGGAAGCGGACGCGTCGGATGTGGCGCTGGGGGCTATCTTGTCCCAACGCAACCACGACACAGGGGTGCTTCATCCTGTTGCGTACATGTCCCGCAAACTCAACGACGCCGAACGCAACTACCATATTGCGGAGAAGGAGCTTCTCGCAATCAAGGACGCCTTCACCGAATGGAGGCATTGGTTGATGGGGGCAAGACATGTGGTATCGGTGTACACGGACCATCGGAACCTACAGTTCATGACGGCCACTAGACACCTTTCTCCCAGGCAGCTGCGGTGGATGATCTTCTTTGCGGGGTTCAACTTCCGCATCACATATCGGCCGGGGACGGAAAACCGGAAGGCGGACGCCCTGTCCCGTCAATCTGCAGTTAAGGAACCATTGCCTGCAACCGAGCGTTCCATCATTTCCCCGAGGATGGTATTGGGGGTTATCCAACCGGATACTTTCCTGAGGGGAATAAAGAGAGGGATCAGGTCATTCGCATGGCGGAGGTGGCTCCTCAGTCACAGAGAATGGCAGCTGAAGGACGGGATACCCCTGAAGGGCAGGTGCCTATTGATACCCACGCCTAGGCTAAGGAAACAAGCATTCATCTGGTGCCATGACTCTCCATGCGCAGGTCATTTGGGCTTTGAAAAAACGGTGGCTAGCATGGGACAGCATTTCTGGTGGCCAACCATGAGAGTGGATGTCAGGAGGTGGGGACAGGAGTGTCCTACGTGTGCTACCATGAAGGCCGACCATGGCCGAACCCAAGGGCTCTTACATCCACTTCCGACCCCGGATAGACCATGGGATAGCATATCACTGGACTTCGTGGTGGGCCTACCGGTAGACCAGGGGATGACGGCAATACTGGTGGTGGTGGATTACTTGACGAAAATGGGGCACTTCATCCCCTACAAGAGAGTCCCTACGGCCGGGGAATTGGCGTCACTACTCCTAAAGAATGTGGTACGACTGCATGGATTACCTGGGGTGATCGTGTCGGACCGGGGGTCGCAGTTTACTGCGCAATTCTGGAAGACTTGGTGCACTGCGCTGCATGTTAAGACCGCCCTGTCCACCAGCTACCACCCTCAAACGGACGGCCAAACCGAGCGCCTGAACCAAACGCTCAAACAGTATCTGCGATGTTTTGTGGACCAGGGCAGGGAAGAATGGGTCGACTTGCTATGGGTTGCAGAGATAGCCTATAACAACGCCACTCACAGCTCCACACAGTCATCTCCGTTCTATAGCAACTATGGCCAACATCCCAGGTTCTTGCCATTTCTACATCCGTTCAGAGAGGACAGGATTCCCGCCACAGCGGACAGGGTGGCCCACATAAAAGACCCATTGATGCGCTCAAGGGCTGTCCTAATAGAGGCCAAGAGAAGATACAAGGCTGCGGCAGATAGGAAGAGAAGGCCCGGGCCACTGTACCGCACTGGAGACTACGTCTGGATATCCACAAGAAACATGAGGTTTCGAAAGAACAGCGTGTTCCATCCCAAGTATATGGGCCCCTATCGAATTACCAAGTGTATGGGTCCCGTGAACGTGAAGGTGTGCTTGCCCCAGTCATTGCGGATACACCCTGTCTTTCATGTATCATTGCTCAAACCAGCACCCTCCAAGCCGTCTGGGACACCTAGGCCGGTATGCGTGGAGTCGGAGGTGGAGTATGAAGTGTCGGGCATACGGGCGTCCAAATGGCGCAGGGGGAAGCTGTGGTACCTGGTTGCGTGGAAAGGCTATGGCCCGGAGGAGCATTCATGGGAACCGGCTGAAGGGGTTCATGCTCCGCGCTTGGTCTCCTTGTTCCATCGGCGTTTTCCTGCCAGCGCTGGACCCGTGGGGAGCCGCTGAGAGGGAGGATGTACTGTCAAGAATTCCTGTCATACAAGGGAAACACGCCCTTATGTAAACAGGAGAGCTGCTACATAACTCAAGGGAAACACGCCCTTATGTAAACAGGAGAGCTGTTACATAACTCAAGGGAAACACGCCCTTATGTAAACAGGAGAGCTGTTACATAACTCAAGGGAAACACGCCCTTATGTAAACAGGAGAGCTGTTACATAACTCAAGGAAAACACGCCCTATAAAGGGAGGAACCGGGAGGTACAAGGCTGTCGGATGTTGTGTTTACACCGACGTACCTGCTTCGTGAAGAGCAGTGTTCCGGAGTGGTGCTCCAGTAAGGCAAGAACGGAGGTAGGTCGAGTCGTTACTCCCTGGGCCGTGTCTTGCCCCATCGTCACCTGTGAAGGACCCGGAAGCTCTACCGGTCAACCATTGAGCTTCGCTTTTTGACTCGGCTGAGTCCAAGCGCAGTGGCGCTTTTGCTGGTTGGAGTCGTAACTCCCAGCCCGACCAGAGACACAGGGACTGCCAGCTGTAACGCACACCAGGAGGTGTTTGCCGCGTTACAGACTCGGAAGTCCACAGGATCGATCGAGCGGCTGCTCTCGGTTCAGTCTTCTTGCTTGTGATTGGGGTATCGGTGACGCATCACCAGGAGGTGACTCCGCGTCCCGGTGCAGTCTGAGGAAGAGGTTGAGCGGCTGCTCCCTTCAGGTAGAGACCCCGGCTGGGTGTTTCCCTGACTCCTCGATTCTCCCCAACACTCTTCGTGCCCCTCACAGCCTACCGATTGGCATTGTCGGCCATTTCATTTCTGCCCTCTGTTGGCATACGCCGGGATCGGCGTATATGTAGAGGACGGTTAGGACCATCCGTGCTGTGGGCTGGTAACGTACTTAGCCTGGAGGATTCCAGTGACTATAACTTTTGTTTGTTCTTTGTATTTTATTTGCCTTCATTAAAAGAACTAACCCTTCACAAGTGGTTGCGTCCTCATTGTCGTGTCTGTTAAACGATCCTGAGACGTTCAGGGCGTTACAGCCTGCAGGGACGACATGTGGCTAGCATTAGCTGCAATATCGTGCGCCTTGCCAGGGAGATGCGCGCCATGACTGCAGCAGTCACGGACATGAGCATGGCGGTCAGGGACATGACCACTGCGGTTGCAGAGGGCAATGCGCAGCTCAAGGAGGAGGTACATGATCTCACCCGTGCCATGAGGGAGGGCCATGAGTGCCATAAGAGGAGGCACCGGCAGCAACTTTTGCGTTCCGCCGCCGCAACCAAGGCCATAACACGGCACAGCAACAGCACCGCAGTGTTGGCACGCCGCTCAGTCTCCCTGCAGGTGGACCTTGGGCACTTCTGCGGGGATGTCGCTAAGTCACTAGGACACATCACCACTGCAATGGAACACCTACAGAGTAGCACATGCAGTGCTGCTGCATTGGGAGGGGATGACACAAGTGAGGCTGCCTCCAGTGTCAGCAGCGTGTCACTGGCACAGGCCAGCACCAGGCGCCGCAGTTCGCGTGCCTCCACGGGGACAGGCCGTGGTGAGGCATTGGATACACCTGAGCGGAGGCTTGGGGTACGTGGGAAGCGCCACTAGACAGTTGGACATGCATGCAGGACCATGGTGGGGCAACCATGGCCATCCAAATACTGTGTATGCACATGCGTGACTTTAAGGCACCTTTAATTTACATTAATGCAAATGGAGCATGATTTACAATGCTAGTTTTGTTGCACAATCCTCTGTGCTACTGTGCATTAAACAGTTGCACCCCAAACTAACTTGTAATGTCTCATTTTCCAATGTTTCAAAAATGATTTAGCATTATGTATGTCTGCCTCCTATGGCCCTCTGCTGTGTTTGGGATGTGTGCCTGTCGTTGTTGGGCAGGTGGTTGGTCATCCCGGTGCTCCGCATCCCTGTCCACCTCTATGGGTATCCCCCTTCTGGTGGCAATGTTGTGCAGCATTGCACATACAGCAATTATCCGGCAGCATGTTTCAGGTTGGTATAGCATGGCGCCGCCAGTCTTGTGGAGGATTCTGAAGCGGCTCTTGAGAATCCCAAATGTCCTCTCTATCACATTCCTAGTGCTGATGTGTGCAGCGTTGTAGCGATGTTCCTGCGGGGTTGCTGGATTTAAGTATGGGGTGAGTATGTATTCACGCAGGGCGTAAGCACTGTCACCTAGAAGATAGAAGCATAGACTTAGCATTGGTGATGTACATACGTGTGGTGTTGGTGTGGGGAAGCGTATTTCTACGTACCTAGCAGGAGTCCCTCTCCAAATTCTCCGTTGATTAGTCGCCTGTGCATTCCACTGTGGCGGAAGATGTAGGAGTCGTGTGTGCTCCCTGGGAATTGTGCCACTAGGTCCGTTATGATGTTATTGGCATCTCACACAACCTGCATGTTGATCGAGTGGTATGACTTGCGGTTCCGGAAAATGTACTCATTTGCTGCGGGAGGACATATGAGGATGTGCGTGCAGTCGATGCATCCAATCACATGTGGGAATTGTGCCACCTGGTAGAAAGCCTGTTTGGTGCGGTCCAACTGCTGTGGGGTTGTGGGGAAGCTGATGTGTGTGTGGAGCATTGTCAGAATGGCATCGAGGAATTTCTTGAAGAAGCGTGACAGTGCGCTTTGAGAAACACCTCTGGCCACCGCAATTACCCCCTGGAAACTCCCTGAGGCCAGTAGGTGCAGGCTGCATAGGACCTGAACGTGCGCAGGGATTGCATTTGTCCGGTGTGTCTGGTGCTGCAGTAATGATTCCAGGTCTGCAATCAGGCGCATGATCATGGCACGATTGAGGCGATACTTCTGGTACACCTCGTCCTCATTCTGCCCGAGCAAGGTTATGCACAGTCTGAAAACCCGCTCCTGGACCCTTCTCCTGCGCTGTCCTGCTGCATTGATCCGCATCCTCCTTGCAAGCACGTAGAGGGCAGCCATTTTGTGGGAGCCAACAGGGTCTCCTGGGCCACATTTAAGGGTTTAGTGATTGCCTCAATCATTTGCACATGTAGAAATTTTTTTTGCATTAACTTTTTTTTTTTTTAACTTACCTCCAGGTTTTGATTCCCCTTATTTAGCTCTTGCAAAATAGCGATTTTTGGGATTTTCGTTATTAGCGAGTTTTGTTGCATTGGGGTGCGATTCGTTATTTGCTATTGGCACTTTCCGGGAGCTGTTAGTGTTTCGGTAACTGCAAAATCAGAATATAGCGATTCGGTAATTTAGCATTTTGGGTATTAGCGATTCGGTATGTTAGTGGATATTTATTTTGCGATTCGTTATTTGCTCACGTTTTGGGTTGATGCATTGGGATTGGGTATTTGGGACTCGCTACCGGGAGCTAATAACGAATCAGTATTTTACCGACTGGATTTTGGCTTGATGCATGAGGCTGCTAAACACTAAAACACTCTAAAACACTAAAACACTCTAACACTCTAACACACTAAAACACTAAAACACTAAAACACTCTAAAACACTAAAACACTCTAAAACACTAAAACACTCTAACACACTAAAACACTAAAACACTAACACACTAAAACATTACAACACTAAAACACTCTCACACACTAAAACATTAAAACACTAAAACACTCTAACACACTAAAATACTCTTAAACACTAAAACACAAAAACACTAACAATAAAACAATAAAACACTAAAACAATAACACACTAAAACACTCTAAAACACTAAAACAATACAACACTAAAACAATAAAACACTAAAACACTCTAACACACTAATACACTACAACACTAACAGTAAAACACTCTAACACACTAAAACACTCTAAAACACTAAAACACTACAACACTACAACACTCTAACACTAAAACACTAAAACACTCTAACACTCTAAGACTAAAACACTAACACTAAAACACTAACACTAAAACACTAACACTAAAACACTAACACTAAAACACTAAAACACTCTAACACTAAAACACTAAAACACAAACACTAACACATTAAAACACTAAAACACACTAAAACACAAAAACACAGAAACACTAAAACACTACAACACTACAACACTGAAACACTCTAAAACACTAAAACACTCTAAAACACTAAAACACTCTAACACACTAAAACACTCTAAAACACTAAAACACTACAACACTAAAACATGCTAACACTCTAACACACTAAAACACTCAAACACTAAAACACTCTAACACACTAAAACACTCTAAAATAGTAAGACACTACAACACTAAAACACGCTAACACCCTAACACTCTAACACACTAAAACACACTAAAACACTAAAACACTAACACACTAAAACATTAAAACACTAAAACACTAAAACACTCTAACACACTAAAACACTAAAACACTAAAACACTCTAACACACTAAAACACTCTAAAATAGTAAGACACTTCAACACTAAAACACGCTAACACTCTAACACTCTAACACACTAAAACACTAAAACAGTAACACACTAAAACATTAAAGCACTAAAACACTCTAAAACACTAAAACACTCTAACACACTAAAACACTCTTACACACTAAAACACTAAAACAATAAAACAATAAAACAATAAAACACTACAACACTAAAACACTAAAACACTCTAAAACACTAAAACACTACAACACTACAACACTCAAAAACACTAAAACACAAACACTAACACACTCTAACACTAAAACACTAAAACACTCTAACACTCTAAAACACTAAAACACTCTAACACACTAAAACACTCTAAAATAGTAAGACACTACAACACTAAAACACTCTAACACTCTAAAACACTAAAACACTCTAACACACTAAAACACTAAAACAGTAACACCCTAAAACATTAAAGCACTAACACACTAAAACACTCTTAAACACTAAAACACAAAAACACTAACAATAAAACTATAAAACACTAAAACACTCAAACACTAACACACACTAAAACACTCTAAAACACTAAAACACACTAAAACACTCTTACACACTAAAACACTAAAACAATAAAACACTAAAACAATAAAACACTAAAACAATAAAACACTAAAACATTAAAACACCAAAACACTCTAACACACTAAAACACTACAACACTAAAACACTACAATACTAACACTAAAACACTCTAACACACTAAAACACTCTAAAACACTAAAACACTACAACACTACAACACTCTAACACTCTAAAACACTAAAACACAAACACTAACACACTCTAACACTAAAACACTAAAACACTAAAACACTAAAACACTCAAACACTCTAACACTAAAACACTCTAACACTAAAACACTCTAACACTAAAACACTCTAACACACTAAAACACTACAACACTACAACACTACAACACTCTAACACTCTAACACTCTAACACACTCTAACACTCTAACACTCTAACACACTAAAACACTAACACACTCTAACACTAAAACACTCTAACACTCTAACACTAAAACACTAAAACAGTCTAACACTCTAACACTCTAAAACACTCTAAAACACTAAAACACTAAAACACTAAAACACTAAAACAGTCTAACACTCTAACACACTAAAACACTACAACACTACAACACTATAACACTCTAACACTCTAACACACTAAAACACTAAAACACTAAAACACTAAAACACTACAACGCCAAAATAGCTGTTGGACCACACCTCCCTAGGGATGCATATAATGTTAATGTCTGCATTGGAGTTGTGGCGGATGATGATCACAGAGGTGGTATGTCATCACTGGATTGGGATGGTGTGTGATGATGCCATCAGAGGTTGTATGTGATTATAGCAGCACCAGGGTCTATATAGAGATGGTGGCTTCAGCCGTGATGAAAGTTCCCACAAAGTTAGAATGTTAAGATAGTTTTATTCAAGTAAACCATAGAAATAGCAAATGATTATAGGAGTTCTTAATGATAATGATTGAATGTAATCATATCCAAGTCCCTATAGAGTTATTGTTTGATTATTGGGATGTTCAAGTCCCCAGGATTAGTGCATAGTGTTCTAGTCCCCACTGAAATAGTGTGTAAAGACAAAGCTTAAATCCCCATCCAGATAATGTGAAGCTAATAATGTTCAAGTCCAAACAGAGCTTGTGTGTAATTACAGTAATGTTATGGTCCCAACAAAGATGGTATGTTATTATAGTGATGCTCAAGTCCCCACATAGATAGTGTGTGATCATAGTGATGTTCAAGTCCCCACAAAGACAGTGTGTTATTATAGTGTTTTTCAAGTCCCCACAAAGATAGTGTGTTATTATACAGATGTTCAAGTCCCCACATAGATAGTGTGTTCTTATAGTGATGCGCAAGTCCCCACAAAGATAGTGTGTTATTATAGTGTTTTTCAAGTCCCCACAAAGATAGTGTGTTATTATACAGATGTTCAAGTCCCCACAAAGATAGTGTGTTCTTATAGTGTTTTTTCAAGTCACCACAAATATAGTTTGTTATTACAGTGTTTTTTCAAGTCCACACAAAGATAGTGTGTTATTATAGTGATGTTCAAGTCCCCACAGAGATAGTGTGTGAAGATGATTGTGTTCAAGTCTCTATTGAAATAGTGTGTACTTTCAGAGCTTAAATCCCATTATAAAGAGTGTGAAGCTAAGGATGGCCACGTCCACGCAGAGGTTTTGTGTAATTATAGGAAAGCTCAAGTCTCCACAGAGATGGTATGTTATTCTAGTGATGTTCAAATCCTAACAGAGTTAGTGTGTTATTATGGAGATTTTCAAGTCCCTCAAAGATAGTGTGGCATTTTAGTGATGCTCATGTCCCTGTGGAGATAATGTGGTATCATAGTGATGTTCAAGTCCCCACAGAGTCAGCATGGGAAGATAATTGTATTAAAGTCTTCACTGAAATATTGTGTAAAGACAAAGCTTAAATACCCATACTGTAAGTGTGAAGTTAAGGATGTTCAAGTCCAAACAAGGGTTGTGTGTAATTACAGGAATGCTCAAGTGCCCACAGAGATAGTGTGTTACTGTAGTGATTTTCAAGTTCCCACAAACAGTGTGTTTTATAGTGATGTTCATGTCCCCACAGAGATAGTGTGTGAAGATGATTGTGTTTAAGTACCCACTGAAATAGTGTGTATTGTCAAATCTTAAATCTCATTACAAAGAGTAGGAAACTAATGATGTGCAAGTCTGCACACAGGCTGTATGTAATTATAGAAATGTTCAAGTTTCCTCAGAGATGGTATGTTATTATAGTGATGTGTATGTCCCACAGAGATAGTGTGCTCTTATAGTAATGTTCATATGCCCACAAAGATAGTGTTATTATAATGATGTTCAAGTCCCCACAGAGATAGTGTGGGAAGGTGATTATATTCAAGTCTTCACTGAAATAGTGTGTAATGACAAAGATTAAATTCCCAGGGAGTGTTAAGTTAATGATGATCAAGTCCAGACAGAGGTTTTTTGTAATTATAGGAAGGCTCAAGCACCCACAGAGAGGGTATGATATTATAGTGATTTGCAAGTCCCCACAAAGATGTGTTATTATAATGATGTTCAAGTCGCCACAGAGATATAGTGTGAAGATGATTGTGTTCAAGTCCCCACTAAAAATAGTGTGTAAAAACAATGCTTAAATCCTCACACAGAGCGTTTGAAGATAATGATGCTCAGGTCCAAACAGATTTGTGTGTAATGATAAGAATGTTCACATTCCCTCAGAGACAGTGTTTGAAGGAAATCATGATCAAGTACCCACACAGATAGTGTGTTGATATAGTGAAGTTAAAGGCCCCTTAAAGAGTGCATGTGATTACACCAATGTTCATGCTAGGAGGCATGGCCTGCGTGGCAAACACGACAGACACCTGAAGCAAGCCTCACAGCTCAAAGCTTTTTTAATCAGGCTATTATCTATCCATGCAAGGGAGATTTCATTCCCAGGTCTGTGGTCCAGTGCTGGAGGGTCTGGGGGTGGAACACTGCCTGGTTCTTTGTCCATCTTTGAACAAAAGTCTGGAGCCGGCGGCAGGGCCTCGTGGGCTGTGGGCAAAGCGGGGAAACCTCGACCTGGCAAGGCCCCTATCAGCTGGGTAAAGTGACCCGCGGAATGCTTCCGGGAGGAAATCAATTGGTCCCAGGAGGCCCTGGTGCTCTGTGGTCCCCTACTGCTGATCACTGTCGAGAGTCAGAGTACCCATACTGCAAGTCAGCAGAGCCGCAGTCCAGAGAGACTAGCCACGACCTAGGGCTGCAAGCCCTCTCAGTGGGATTCTGTGGCAACCAAAGTGAAACTCCTGCTGAAAAATCACAGGTGCCTTGCGGAGTGCGTCACCAACTCTGAGAGAACATTGGCTGAGCTACAGCCACCTATGTTTGACCTTCATACTTGGGTACAGGGCTTACAGGACATGGTTCGTACTCTGGAACAAAGAGCAGAGGATTCGGAGGACCGCTCATGTCTCAACAATGTTTCCATAGCAGCAATATTATTGACTACCTGGTAAAAAGACCTGGTCCCCCACCACAGCTTCACATCCATGGAGCATGGAGGGTCTCAGCGGGAGGCCCTCCATGTTTCATAGTGGCCCAAATACTCAATTATAATGACTGGGATGCAATACTAGATAGGACACTGAGTACTGATCCCATACTTGTGGACAATCACTGCATGTTGCATTCTATACACTGACAGTCCCGAGACAGATGGCCTCTTTTTGGGGAGTCAAGCGTAAATTGCATGCCTTGGGGGTCAAGTAGGTCCATAGCGTCAGGCAGTTAACCCAGGTGCCAGCAGCTACATTCCACAAATGCTCTGGTGACCATGGAGTTCCTCCTCTGAGGCCTTGGAAAATGGAGATACTTACTCTGGAGTGCTACAGGAGATGGGGGTCACCTCTCAGGGTTACAACCCAAACAGCAGATGACCTCCTCTAACTGACAGGCCATAGCTGTACTTCCCTTGTGCTTATCCTTCACCAACCCTGGGTCCCACAGGGTGTCTCAGCCTCCTGCGTTTAGGACCACTACTTCAGAAGCTTGATATACCCTTCAGGTCACACTCACACCTTCACCATCAAAAGCATAGGCTACTCTCCCATCTATGATGCCTTTTCGCGTGATCCACGGCCCAATTAGGACTTACCTTAAATTGTTTTGTTCCTACTTGCTGAGAAGTGCAGCATGTGCATGGGCGGTGGGCGCGGGGGTGTGGAGACAGGTGAAGTGGCAATGTGAGCAGACAAAGTGGCCCACTGTGGACTGAGGTGCGGCTCGGCAGCAACATTTGTAGCGGCGTCCAGGGTTGAGCAGGTGGAGCTCGTCAGTGGTGTAGCTGCGGGAGGTATTTGGACCAGGGTTCCTGGCACTGGGTGCTGCCGTACAGATGAGTGACATAGAATGGAGTGATGTAACTCCTTGTCCTCATAAGGTGCTTTAATCAGGACTTTACAGTTAGGGTCTGTTTTGGGCCCCTCTGGGGAATGTTCTCCTCATATTAGTTCCGCCAGGGGTATTAAACAGGGATGCATCTTGGCGCTCTTTACTTTCCTGCTCTATAAATGGATTCAACAAACATCTAGTGGATAAAGGCAAAGAACTCCTCGCATGGGATCTCAACCAGTACCAATTCTCTTATATGCGGATGATGCAGTGCTTCTTGCCCACAAAGTAAATGGCCTACATGTCTTCTAGATTTATGTTTTACTTATATGGAAGACCTGGATTTGCAGGAAAATTATTCTAAGTCTTATAGTCTGACTTGTGGCCACCCAAGCGCTATGTTATGGGGAGGACAAATTTAGAAAAGATATAGGGCCTTATTTACAAGAAAGTGATGCAGCGGGGAAACCGCAAGCCATTTGGCTGCACCATGCTGTGTCACTTTTAAAGCACTGGGATGCGTCATATTTACAACAACATGAGGCATCCCTGAGCTCTCCCTGTGCCGGTGCACAATTGGCAGCCATGCGCCAATGCAGTCACCCTTGCGCCATGGCACAAGGGTGTCTGCATTTTAGGGGAGATTGTTTTTGTGCAGGATGGTATCCCTTCCTGCACAAAAACAATCAAAGAGGTGTTTTCCTCTTTCTATGTGTGCAGCATTGAAAGAGGAAAAAATGAGGGGAAATAAAAGTATTTCTCATTGTTGCACCTCCTTACACCTCCCCTGGAGAGGCGTAAGATTCTGACGCATTCCCAGGATTATGAAACATTGTAAATCTGGGAATGCCGCAGAAACCCTGAGTGTTGTGTGGGAACACACACAGGAACACCCATGGCACGCTCCTTTCTCACAAAGTGCAGTGTGAAAAGGGGCCATATTTACAAGCCCACGAAAAGCTATGCAGGGTAAAATAACTAGATAATCTATCAGGCATATCACACAGCAAATAACCAAGCCACTTAATACTATACCAAATTATCGGAATTCATCTTACATATGCAACATGCTAAGGCAATCTCTAAAATTTAAGATCACCAACAACCTGTAAAGGTCATCATAAGTGAAATATATAATCAAAGTGCAACAAAACAAAGGAACAAAGTCTATAGTTAACAGTTAGTCAGTAACAGCATGAAAATAATATACATAGTGTGTCATATTTAGGCAAACATATATGTTTACCACTCACTGTTAGTATCAAATATACACAACAAAAGTGTACTCCCACTCATCAAGTCAGAGGTGGCCCATCCTGCTTTCACTTATTCCTCTTTCTCTTACTGTCTAGGAGCAATACACACAGACCAATTGCCAACTACACCTAGTCATGTGATCCAGGATAAAGGCTGCAGACACCAAATGTTTGGAATAAGAAAACGTCAACATTCTAAGAGTGCCATCTTCAGAATTGTGAATTGAAATCCAACTTTACCATTAAAAAGGGCTTTAAAGTTCTATTCTCTAGACACCAAAGTCAATATCCCTATCTGCTCCCAATTGAAAGCTATCGCTTGTTCAAAGCATTAAGGTAACCCAATGTTATCCTACGAGAGGTAGGCCTAGCAGTAGTGAAAAGCGGATTTGATGAATTTCACTACCAGGACATGTAAAGCTTAAAAGTACATGTCCAACTTTTTAAATACTCTCCACCCTGCCCTGTGGGCTGTTTAGGGCCTACCCTTGGGGTGACATATGTTTTGAAAGGAGGTTTATTTTGCAAGGTTATAATAGAATAATTAAAACAGCACATACAGGCTGCATTATCAGACTTATGACCTGTTTAAAAGAGCTATCTATGTGGGTAGCTCAATTAGTGCTGCAGGCCCACTACAAGCATTTAATTTACAGGCCCTGGTATAGTATAGTTCCTATTTCTCTAATAGGCTCTGCGCATTGGAATAATATACCCTATAGATTTGGCATAGGACTGAGATCAGTATGCCCCTATCGAGTATATTAAACTTAATTCATTTGTACCAGCTAACTCAGGGGCCTCTGGAAACTCCCTGTAAACAAGAAGGGAGTAGTTTCTGGCTACCGCATAAACATGACAACTTTGTTTCCCTTTAGAATCGGAACACTCTCAGAATCGTGGAAACAGCAGATAACAGTTTCGCTCAGCTAATCGTGCATGCTTAGTTTCTTCAGAGTTACACAGAAAGAATAGACGGGCGTTTCAATAAAATGATTTATTGAACAGTTGTTTCTCGTGTAAGAGATATGAGCTGTTATAATCACAAGACAGTATGCAAGATATATTATGTACAGCGTAAGCAGTAGAAAGAAATAATACTGCGCTAGCATTATCTTTTAGCTATGACACATATATTCATATACATAAATAACATAGGCTAAAAATGTGAGTACTCATGAGATGCTTCTCTAACTAGTTCTACCCCAGTGTACCTAACCTAAGTGTAGTACTATGTAAGAAGTAGGTGCTGTATTCTATAGGATGTTATTCTATAGTTCAGTATAGAATGCCAAGAGTCCCTCTAGGTTCTAGTCAGCTCCATACCTTGAGAATGAGAGAGGTGGGAATCTCTTTCCGGGTCTCGAACTCTAACACCCAGCGAAGGGAGTCAGAACACTGGAAGCTGGATTTTCTGCGGGCAGGGATGACCGCATCTCTTGTCGGTGCGTCAGGCTGGGACAAGGGCTCCTCTAAAGTCGAGGTCTCCTCCGTACTTGCCCTCCTTGCCGTGGCAAGGGAAGGTAAATTTATATCTGGAAGGTGCTTAGGAATGTTTGCACTGACGTAAAGTCAGGCAGGGGAAGACGTCATGAATGAACCCTTAAGGAATAGCGGTTCATGCATAATAAATTAGTTCTTGGATAAATCAATAATCCTGGGCTAGGGAAACTCCCAACTGTATAAAAGTCTGGTTTCTAGGAACTCGTTGTGACGTTTGGGTGAACGGATGTACGTGACCATGACTGTATTTGGATAGCATGGCTAATGCCTAAATAAGGACTGGGATCTTATGCCTATATAAGGGCAATGCAAATTGTGCCTATCTAAGGACATGATTCAGGAAAACCTATATACGGACACCTAAAGCGGAATACAACACTTGGTACATGTAGTACCAGTTTAGTAGGGGCTTACTCGTGAATTAAATGTGCCAAGTGGGTGTAAGACAATTTTGCCATGTTTAAAAGAGGGAACACAAGGACTTTAGCACTGCTTAGCAGTCGTAAAGTGCGCAAAGTCCTAAGACCAACAAAAAGAAAGATCTGCAAAAAATGGAGGACAAAAGCAGAAGGTTTGGGGGAAGACCACCCTAAGGCTGACAGGTCTAACACAGCCGAAACTCTAATCCACTGTAAAAGTGTTGATTACTACCCTCTTGCCCCTAATTGATCTCAACTGGAGATGTTGCAAGTCCTTGATTAGTTCCTTGGCTGTTTAGACAAGGGTGGCTTCACTTTGTGGGCGGAACGGTGTTGCTCTACTTGTTGAGAGTGCAGTGGTAAACGCATAATAATAAAATGGTCATTACTATTTTATTATTCTGTTTGCTGCTGGCCATAGCGAGTGAATCGGGGGGAGGGGGCAGATTCCTGCAGATTGTAGGATGACATTGTTGTAGGTGCTCAATACTGCCTGCCGCCTGCCAATCTGACATGCGCACTTCAATGCCCGCAATCCCAGCAGTGTAAAACAGCTGAGGGATTGCAGGCACAGACCCCTAGCCTCAAAATGAGTGCTGGGTCAGCCTGCTCCAACCAATCCTGGAACTGCTCTGCTGCTCCAGGATTGGTTGGATTTGTGTTGCGCAAGGAGGGAAATCCTTCCCTTTCCTTCCTGCTCCTCGTCACCCCCAGGATCGGCGTGGATAGAGGAGCATCGGTTTGAAGTGCCCGGTAGCCGCCAGCCTTTATGGTGAGTGTCTCACCATTAATTAATGTTGCCAGTCGCCACTGCCTATAGAGATATGAGGCTGAAAGCTGAGTTTTTTTGTAAGGTCATGGAAATCCAAGGTGACTTTCAATATCCTTATCATGCACAGCAAGGGGTACTTTATTCTTTCCAATGGTCACACCATCACTATTTCCACAAACCACTTGATTCATTGGTGGTAGCTCATTCATATGAAAGAGAAAGAATGTTTGCAAACATGAAGAATAGTTGCAAAATTAAACATGAAGAAATTAATTGCATATTTGTTACAAGAAGATATTAGAATCAGTTTAATACGAATCAGTTTTTTTTTTAAAGGCGCAGTAGCTCAGAATATGTTGAAACATGCATTAAGACTCTGACTTAAACATGTTGCCGGTCTGCTTGCCCCTGTACAGCTAGAAAAAAAAGCAGAAGAAATAAAAGCAATATTTTTTGTTTACTACTTTAAACAGCCGCTTTAGTTATGTTCTGTGAGCTAACTTGACTCTCCTCTCGCCTGCTAACAAGCATTGTGATGCCAGACCTCAACTATAACGAGTTCGTACAGTTGAGCTCTGACATCATTTCTTTATAATAGATGTCTGGGTGCGTGACAAGTTGCCTATTATAAAGAAATTGGAGATGAGTTTATACAGATGAATTTATACACAGGAATTGCGGAATCCCATGTATTAAACATCTGTACCCCTTAATCTCCTCTCCCTCTAGAACTATTCTTTCTCTCTCTCCCTCTCTCTCTCTCTTTCTCTCTCACACACTTACATAAATTAAGTGATTTATCTGATAATATCACAATAAAGATAACAGTCGTCTCAAAATGCCTTAATGAGCATGAATGCCATGTACTTTTCTTCTTGAAATAGCCTGTATTACGTATTCTATCCTAAATACGAATAAATTACTGAAAGAAAAAAAGATATCTATTTAATTCAAATATAGGACTATACACACTGGAGCAGATTCATGGTGGTCATTTTAGTTCAGAGCAGGTTTTGCCACACAGAGAAATATTTCCCCAATAGAGATTTTTTTTAAAGTGTTTCCAATACAGATTGAGTGTAAACTTCTGCACTGGTGAAAGGCCTACAAAACAAAAGGTTGCATGACATGTACAGATGTATGCTTGAAACCTGCACCTTGGGCAGCTTGCCAAATGAACAATGGAATTTTCTGTGAATAAGAAAAAAAAACATATGTCCATATCTCGGAGTGCATATAAAGGTGTAGTTTTAAGATTTTGTTTGTAAAGGCCAATTATAGGTATACTCTTTACGTAGTCGATTTTTTCAAACGCCATACATTATTTCTAGATAAGCACATTGGGCACAAAATCTTAAATGGGTATGAAGCAGGACTTTGCACCTGTGATTTGTGTTAGGTACAACCTGACACAAATTGCAGGTTCAAGGTGTGTATATAATTGAAATTCCAGTTTTTGAACCTGGGAATTGATGAATTATATGCATGTTGTGTATAGTTTCCCATTCTGGGTGATGCACATGAGAAATAGATGCAAATTGTACACCAATAAGTACTATGCCGTAGGGAAGCACACATTTGTGGCTTCGCTATTTGGGCAGTTTGAACCTGCGAATTGTGAGATTAAATTAATCAGGGTTTGTGTGCATGAGATCAGCTCGAGGCACCATATTACTATATAAAAGCATATACTGTTGCCTTAGTCAATCCATCATTCCTTTGTTGTTGGTGCAACCACAGTTTTAATATTGGAACGGTGACCAATATTTCTTATTCATGTAGTGTGCAATAAAAAAAACTAGCCAATTACGTACAAGATGCCACCATAACTCTAGATATTTGTATAGACATCCTTGTCCATGTCAGGACTTAAACCAGCAGTGACCCGTATGTTTCCGGGGAGAGACGCTCAGCCCTCTGAACTATCTTAGCAGCCTACTATTTAGGCAGTGCAAAACAATCACTTGCAACACATCTAAGCTACACAACTCACAGTGCTGTTTTTCAAAAGCACTCAGTCCCAAATACGTCTACATCTTTGCAAATTATTTTCCTAATCTATGCCTTGAGAGAAGTGTACCATTTGCAGAGCACACCTTTTTCATAAAGTAAACATCTACTCAACCCTTGCAAACACGTTTACCAGACCTGCAGCAAGATTCTTCAGAACATTTACAATGATCTCTATGACCAGTTGAAAGGTGCTACAGTGCACTTGTGCTGTCAGACCCACAGCCTTGTCCCTTCAAAGGGAGACAAAAGACAGTTCTATCCACTTCCCACAGAATGTGAGGCCTTGGGGCGTGTAACATTGATCTCAAAATCTGCATTATCACACATGAGAAGAGACAATTCGACGTTTCCTCCAACATCTGTCTCCTTCTCTTTACAATGCTAAATAACAGTAGGTGGCATAGTTTGAAAAATGTAAAATATAATACATTGAGGGTACGTGATATTGTCTTTTTATCTATCATAGTTACATTACGTCAAACAAACTGACGTATAATGTTTAAAAGCACTAAAACAGCAAAATTGCCTCATGCTACACCGTTTAAAAGCAAGTAATAATTTCAACAGCAAGAACATGCTCGTCATAATGCGGGCCCTACAAATCGGCTTTAAAGAAAATTAAGAAATTAAATCTTCATCCTTTCTCAGGCGACAGGTCAAAGAGCAGGTGGTTCGCAGTTCCTTCTAGGTAGAGCACTTTCCTGAGCAGCCGTCAAAGTGTTAATGTATGCAGATCGCAGCCTTTGTGTTTCGGCTGATCACAGAGGTGAGGAAAGTTGGAGATATAGGGGGAGACAGGGTAGGACGCAAGAATGACAGGAGAGGCAGATAAATTAAATATAGTGAGAGACATCGAAAGATAGATATACAGCAATAGACAGGGAAAATGTAAGACAGAAACAGAGACAAGGAAAGAGGGAAAATAGGGATAGATTGGGAGATATGAGACATATGGGTGAGAGAGTCAAGGAAAGACAGAGTTAGAATTGGGGAGAGAGAAATAAAGTTAGACAGAGTCATAAGGAGGGAGAGACAGGAAGGGGGACAAAAACAGTGGGCAAAAGACAGAAATAGATGGAAAGACAGGAAGAAAGACAAAGAGAAAAACAGGGAGAAATATAACATAGAAATGGGGAGAGACACGAAAAGACAGGAAAAGTGTAAGACAAGCTGAGGGACAGGTTGAAGAGACATACTAGAAACACAGGAAGGAGTAAAGAAGAAAGAAAGAAAGGAAAGATACTCTGAATTGAATTTAAATGCATTTCTATCTAGAGCAATCTGTCTCTCTATTTACCTCTATCCTGACCTGTGTCGACCCCTCTTCATGTAACATAGCCATCTGTGTAGGAGAGTAGGATCTGCACTTATGTTGCCCCCGCTTTTTTTCTGATGTATACACTGGTTTCTGGCTATAGTCTGACTGGGTCCCTGCTAATCAGGGCCCCAGTCTCACTGATCTCTCTAAACAACTTGGTGTGCATATTAGATGCACTAGTGATTGAATACTGTGGTACCTTATGAGCCCCTAGTATATGGTACCTTAGGTACCTAGGGCATTGGTACTTCACAGGCCTACCAGGGGCTGCGGCATGTATTATGCCACCCCTGGGAAGCATTCTCAATCTGACACCACAGGCCTGCTACTGCAGCCTGTGTGAGGTAGTGTTAGCACTCCTCACTGAGGTATAGGTTCCTATATCTCACCATACACACACATATAAACCTATCAGCCACCCCTATTGCAGGCCCTAACAATCCGGAGGGCAGGGTGCTTGGTTTACTATGTGAGGGGGTGCTTCTGCATGAACAGGACCTCTCTGCAGCTGGCAGAGTCTATTCTCTGTGGCTGTTTGTGGATGCGGTTAAACCATATACTCTTAAGTGCATTATAACCTCGCGGTAAATGCTAACTTTGGAATGACAGCATCAAAACATGTCGGGTTTGGTGTCAAACAACTTGGAATCATAACCCCACACCAGTAACTGATGTGAGAGTATGATCCCACCCTTCTACAGGGGATGACATGTACCCACTGTACTAAACGGTAGAAATCTCCTAGAGCCCTGGCATCACAAAATGGATGCCACCAGCACAGACACTGGGCTGCCCTCCTGCTGCTGACCGAAACTCGCAGTGGAGGAAGCCCAACAAAGGGTATCCTGTCACAGGGAGGTGTCACCACCTACCAGACAGGATTTAGTGTATTGGAGCTGGGTGGGTGCACTCTTAGAATTCCATAATTCATAGTCCAATGTTATTTAATCACATTGAACTGATGCTCATATATCAACACAAAATATAGTTTTGTACCAAACAAGTGCCCCACGTAAAAAGGGGGGAGAAAGGGGAAAGGTAGTGCGCATCAAGTGAGGGTTGAAGGAGGGAATAGAAGAAGTAGTGACAATAAATGCATCACACCATTATTTACTGTAAAAACGGCTTTCATCAGCCTCACTGTTAGCAGATAGCGAATACATAGCCATTGTTTGTACATGCACAGCAAAAAAATCACTGTTGACGAAACTGCCACACAAGGGAAACACTGTTGACGTTTCGACCCCAAATTAAAGTAGGCTGCTTGAGAGCACAGAAACAGGTCCGGTTCCAACCAGAGAGCCATGGAGAGATTCAAACCCGCCGCAGGGTCTACAGGTGGTAAAACAACCGGAGAACCCAATAGTGAACATCGGCTCTTACACTCTCAAAGAAGAAGATACTAAGGTGTTGAGCAAAGGTCTTTCCTTTGTGCCCACTGCCCATCCGAATCACTTCACCATAAAGACAGAGCTCAACCGTTTTTTGAGGAAGATTTGCTTACGCTATTTCTTCAGACAATCTCCTGCACCGGGGTGACTTCCCAGTTAGGATTGAGGATACCATCTACTTTTGTCCCACCGTCCCATGCCATGACCAGTAAAATTCTAGCTTATGAGAGCGTTGTGTTGGGAGATGTTTCCAAGGTTCTTAAAGACAAAAAAAAAACGTTAACTGCAACGTCACCAAAGCGGAAAGAGAAGCCGTAGTGTCCTTGAAGCAGAATAAGGAAATCATGATTAAGCCAGCTGACAAGGGCGGTGCTATTGTAGTGCAGGATGTTACCAAATACACAACTGAGATCTTCAACCAATTGCAAGATGGAATCAGCTATAGGAGACTGAGGTCAGACCCCACAAAACAACTGGAGAAAGCGATCTTGGAAATCACAAAGGAGGGTGTAGAGCAAGGATTCCTCTCCAACTTGGAATTTCTGTTTCTAAATCAACAGCAGCCTCTCCACCGAACGATTTACACATTACCTAAGATCTACAAGGATATGGAGAACCCGCCTGGATGACCCATCGTTTCAGGTTGCGGATCTCTACTCGAACCTCTGTGTAGATACGTGGACTTCTTTCTTAAGCCCATTGCAGAAACAACTAAGGCATACGTAAGGGATACGATGGAGATGATCAACCTAGTGGACCAGCAACCTATCGACCTGGTCCAACAACTTCTAGTGACCCTAGACATCATGTCACTCTACATCAGTATACCCCAAGAACAGGCCCTTGAAGTGATGAAGATAGCCCTGGAACGGAGAACAGCACCCGTGGCTGTACCTACTGAGTTTATTATCAAACTACTCTGTATCGCAATGATGCAGAATTTCTTCTTTTTCCAAGGCCATTTTTACCTTCAGACTAAAGGTGTACTGATGGGGGCTGCCTTTGCTGCAGACCTAGCGATATTTTTATGGACCATTTTGAACATTCACACGTATTCTGCACAAGTAACCCTTATCACACTCGGGTTACTTTGTGGAGGCATTACATAGACGACATCTTGATGATCTGGACCGCTGATTCAGTTGAGCTCGGCAATTTTCATTCATGGCTGAATCAGAGGAGCGAGGATATTCAGTTCACCATACACTGTGACTCAGACAAGATTGACTTCCTTGAAATCACCATCAGGAATGAGAACAATTTATTATACACTACATTATATCGGAAGCCATCGGAACGCAATTCATTACTTCACTACAATAGCCACCACCTGAGGGGCCTATGGGACAATTTGCCCTTCGGGCAGTTCCTGAGGATCCATTGGAACTGCTCCAAGAAAGAAGACTTCATGCAGGAATCTGAGGAGCTGAGCGACCGACTTGTACAAAGGGGCTACCCGAAGAGACTGGTCAAGAGAGGGCAGGAATGTTTATAATTTCAAGTTCAATAACTATCATTTTTAATAAATGCCTCTCTGTTTAGTGAAATAATCTAAATGTAAAATGAAACCCTTCAGTATGTTAAAAAGTGCATTTTGGAGAGACTGCATTATATTGTTGTTACATGATTTGCATGCCAACTTTTTTCATGGCTCAACTCATGCATGGGCACTTGGAGCCAGAGCTGACCCTTGGCTCGGTTCTGGCTCGGATCTCCCTGTTAGTTTGTTGGCTCACACACATGAATTGTTTCCTGACTACCCTTCTTTCTCCCTGAAGTTGCTCCTTCCCTTACCTTTAATTTGCACCTGCTTCTTTACTCACCGGGTTCTGTTTTTTACTATCTGTGCCATCAATAGGGGTGTGAGAAATTTGCTGTCATTTAACTATGTGAAATTTCTGTGAAATTACACAAAATTACATTAAGTGCAAATCTTTCATCCTATGCTATATTGTTTTTTCTCAAAATGTGTCCTCACATCAATTTTTGATGTGAAGTGCATTTCGTGCAAAAAATAGTGCAAAACAACTATAGCACCATGAAGAGCAGTTACCCACGTCCTGTTTTTACCGTGCGTTTATGGTAACTTTTTCCCACAAATGGTTCGTGAATATGCTAAGTGGCATCACAGAGTAATTTAAGGAATTTTACATAAAAAGTGTAATCGGAAATTCCCAAAATTATGACGATTAATCAAGTGTAATATACACTTTGTCCAAAGTGTAATATACACTTTGTCCGTGCCTCACTATCACGTCTCTTCTTAGGAGGTAAGTTTTCCAGGTCTTTACAATTCCTCCTTCTTCGTCTTTCCCCTCTATATGGATCTTAATTTTCATATTCTATTTTCCACTTCGACTTTTCCGACTTCTCCTTCTTCCCTACATACCTTTCTCTGTAACCCATTTCACTCCATCTATACTCTTGTTTAAATTTAAAAAATGCCAAGGAAATCTATTGTATTTATGTCATCCCCCCACCCTCAATGCCACCACCCCACGCAGGTATTTTGATGTATAATCATTCACTATTGCTCTCCGTCCCTTGAAGAGAAAAGGAGGTGGGAAAGGCTAGGCGCTCTCTCCAGGGGAATTTAGTAAAGCCAATATAGAAAAGCAACAGCTACTGCTACGATCTAGTTATTAGAAAATCATCCAAAATGTACCCATTTCAAAACAAACAATCACAAATCTCCAATAAACTATTACCAAGACGTTTTCCTGTCACTGAGCCTTACCACAAACACAGCTGCTGCTTGCGCAAGAGAAAAGCGTTGTTTATTTACCAGGTAGCATTGAAACAACAATTAAGTGACCAGGTGAATGTAAAGTTTGGCAGGCCACTTGACATTTTTACTGTCTCTGCTTCGTGAGAGCATAAAAAGGTCCGAGCGGTGATTCGGGAGGGCCTATTATACATTGACTCGGCCCCATCGTTGCTGTTGTCAGATTTACCAGATAATCATACTGCTGCCCTGTCTGCCAGCTTTGTAAAGGTGTGCTCAGTTCCAGCAGGGCCCTTCCCCCAGCCGGTTTTCAGCAAGTTCAGGGACTTTCACAGCCATGGCCTCTGGTCATGCTAATCAGTGTCTTGTTATGCGCGATCGTGCATTTGCACGTCGCTGGCTGGGCTAAATTAAGCGCTGCTTGGGGTTCTCACTGTCAATAGGAACAGTTGCATTGGTCAGGGCTTGTTTTCTGTAAACTATTCTCATTCCTACATGTTTTTGTCCTGGCTCTTTATTTTAAACAAGTAGAAGAAAATACAAATAATGGCGGGATACTCCGGCGAGAAACTAAAGAGTCTGCATTACATTTAAATCAGTATTCATCCTTCATAAAATATTGTGAGTGTGCAACTCTTCATGCTGCATGAAACTGGAACACTAAAATTCATGACCTAATGTACATAAAATGGAGCAGCTAAGGAACACATTTTTTTGTTGTCAGCATAAATTCTTTTCCGTTTTTGTACAATTTCCTTTGTCCATTGTTTGCACCTGATTTCATTACGTTACTTATCAAGACTTTGGCTGATCTTGCTTTGCATGGAATCTGAGAGGTGTTTTCACTGTTATCACCTCCTCTCTCTTTGCACAGGGATATTGCCCTGCTATACAAAGCATTGCATTTGTCACTGTGCTTGCATCAACTTTCACATAGAAATTCCTTTTTAAAGAGGAACTTTATCACTGCTATAATTGATTCGCATGTGCTCGCTCATTAAAGTTTAGTAAATCTAGGTCTACTTTGCTTTCAATCTGTTCCCAATACTGAACAGCTAAACAAGAGGGCATTAGACACACACGTTCTTGGGTTCACATTTATCAAGAAATCAAGCAGCGCAGCATCCCACCTTGCTGCTCTGCGCGATAGGGAAAGGGCAGGAATGCGCTGTATTTAACATTATATGATGCATTCCTGTCTTTTCCTTGTGCTGGCGCACAATGTGCTGCCTAACACAAACGCAGTCACCTTTGCGTCATGGTGCAAGGGTGCGTGCGTTGAAAGCAGGATTGCTTTTGTGCAGGAAGGTACACCTAGGGTTTAGGGTGGGTATGGGTGTTTAGTTGTAAGGTATTTTTTAGGGTTAAAGGTGGGTATGGGTTTTTGGGTGGCATGGGAATTTTTAGGGTTTAAGGTGGGTATTGGTTTTTGTGTGGTAGGGGATTTTTTATGTTTTAGGGTGGGTATGGGTTTTTAGGTTATATGGGATTTCTTAGGGTTTACGGTGGGTTTTTGGGTGGAAAGGGAATTTTTAGGGTTTAGGGTGGGTATGGTTTTTGGGTGGCAAGGGATTTTTTAGGTTTTAGGGTAGGTATGCGTTTTTACGTGATATGGACATTTTTACGTTTTAGGGCACGTATGGGTTTTTGGGTGGCAAGGGAATTTCTAGGGTTTAGGGTGGGTGTGAGATTTTTAGTGGGAAGGAATTTTGTAGGGTTTATAGGGTGTTTGGGTTATTGGGTGGCAAGAGAATTTTTAAGGTCTAGGGTGGGTTTGGGTTTTTGGGTGATAAGGAATTTTTTGTGTTTAGAGTGGTAATCGTTTTTTGGGTGGTAAGCTGTCTTAGGGTGGGTATGGGTTTTTTGGTGGTATGGAATTTTATAGGTTTTAGGGTGGGTATGGGTTTTGGGTGGGAAGGGAGCCTTTACGGTTTAAGGCGGGTATGGGTTTTTGGCGATAATGATTTTATTAGGGTTTAGCATTTGTATGGCAAGAGTATTTTATAGGGTTTCGGATGGGTATGGGTTTTTGGGTGGTAAGGGATTTTTTTAGGGTTTAGGGTTGGTACGGGTTTCTGGGTGGCAAGGGAATTCTTAAGGATTTGAATGGGTATGGGTTTTTAGGTGGCAAGGGAATTTTTAGGGTTTAGGGTGAATATAGGTTTTTGGGTGGTAAGGGATTTTTTAGGGTTGATGGTGTGCATGGGTATTTGGGTGGTAAGGGATTTTTTAGAGTTTAGGGTAGGCATAGGTTTTGGGTGGCAAGGGAACTTTTAGGGTTTAGTGTGGGTATGGGTCTTTGGGTGGTAATAATCTTTTAGGGTTTAGTGTTTGTGTGGGTTTTTGGGTGGCAAGGATTTTTTTAGGGTCAGTATGGGTTTTTGAGGGGCAAGGGAATTTTTAGGGTTTAGGATGGGTATAGGGTTTTGAGTCTTAAGGGATTTTTTAGGGTTTAGGGTGGGTATGGGTTTTTGAGCGGTAAGGGATTTTTTAGGTTTAAGTGGGTATGGGTTTTTAGGTGACATCGGATTTTTTAGGGTTTAGGGTGGGTATGGGTTTTTGGGGGGCAAGGGAAATTCCAGGGTTTTGGATGGGTATGGATTTTTGGGTGGCAAGGGGATTTTTAGGGTTTAGGGCGGGTACGGGTTTTTGGTTGGCAAGATAATTTTTAGGCTTTAGAGTGGGTGTGGGTTTTTTGGGGACAAGGGAAATTTTATGGTTTTGGGTGGGTATGGTTTTTTGGGTAGCAAGAGGATTTCTATGGTTTAGGGTGGGTATGGGTTTTTGGTGGTAAGGTATTTTTTTAGGTTTTAGTGTGAATATAGGTTTTTAGGTGATAGGAGCTTTTTAGGGTTTAGGGTGGGTGTAGGTTTTTGGGGAGCCATAGGCCTTTTTAGGGTTGATTGTGGGTATGGGTTATTGGGTGGCCAGGGAATTTCAGGGTTTAGGGTGGGTGTGGGTTTTTGGGTGGCAAGGGACTTTTTAGGTTGGAGGGTGGGTATGATTTTTATAAGTGATATGAGCTTTTGTAGGGTTTAGTGTGTGTATGGGGTTTGGGGTGCAAGGGAATTTCTATGTTTTAGGGTGGGTATGGGTTTTTGGCTGGTAAGGTATTTTTTAGGGTGATTTTAGGTTTTTGGGTGAGAAGGGCTTTTTAGGGTTTAGGGTGGGCATGGGTGTTTGGGTGGCAAGGTAATTTTTAGGGTTTAGGGTGGGTATGGGGTTATGGGTGGCAAAATAATTTTTACCGTTCAGGGTGGGTATGGATTTTTGGGTGACAACTGATTTTTTTAGATTTAGGGTGGTTATGGGTATTTGGGTGGAGAGGGATTTTTTAAGGTTTAGGGTGGATATAGGTTTTTGGGTAGTAAGAGATTTTTTAGGGTTTAGGTTAGGCATAGGTTTTGGTTGGCAAGTGAACTTTTAGGGTTTAGTGTGGGTATGGGTCTTTGGGTGGTAATAATCTTTTAGGGTTTAGTGTTTGTGTGGGTTTTTGGGTGGCAAGTCAGATTTTTGAAGCCATGCAAAGCCACTTTGCATGGCTGAGTGGTTCCAAAAATCTGGAGTAACACAATGGAAATTGCGAATAGCTGCGTTGCATTACTCTGCCCTGGGAAGGAGTTGCCTGGCTGTTCCCATGCAACTCCCATGGTTTTTGATGCATCACCAGATTTACCAAAACTGGTAAACCTGAGAATGCACCAAAACATTATGCCTTTCCAAGGGAGGCACAGCAAGGGCAAATATCTGTATTAAATAGGGGACAGGGGAAGGAAGTGAGGGGCTCAAGGAGGAGTCCTGAGGGACCTCTTGTCCAAGCAGGTGGTTTAGAGTGATAAGGGCCAATAGAGACAGTCTAGACCCTGTCATAAGAAAGTCCTTCAGCCAGTTGAGTGCGGCGCCCTTGATGCCAATCTGTTCAAAACCTTTGTGTTAGCATGGAATGTGAGATGGTATTGGATGCCACCAACAGATCAAGCAAAACCAACATGGCTGGATTTCCAGCATTAAGGGATAGCCTGATAGTATCTGCTGAGGCAAGAAGGGTCGTCTCCCTGCTGTGGGAAGGTCTGTGACCTGTTTGAGAAGCATCCAACAGGCCATAAGTCTCCATATACGAAGACAATTGTTTGTTGATGTGGGTCTCCAGAACTTTACCCAATAAAGGGAGGAAGAATTTCGGGCAATAGTTAGCTGGATTGCTCGGGTCTGCATTTATTCTTATCAGTATGTATGTAACCTGGGCTGCTTCCCAATGTTGCAGAATAGAGGCTTGAGTCAGGGACTGGTTGCATAGAACTGTGATAACTGGAGCAAGAAGAGAAGAGAGAGTGGCAATGATATAAGGGGGACAGAGGTCAGAACGAGAATCAGATTTTGCATTATGCAGCAGGTCATGCGTCTGTGTATTAGAGATAGGGTTAAATCTTTCCAATATTACTGATGCAGTCGTTTGAGGTGACCCATTGGTTATAGAAAGGTCTGGTGCATTAGTCAGTATATTAAAACTATTGTGAATATTGCCCATTTTAGTGTGAAAATGTCTTGCAAGGTGTCACAGAGTAGTTGAGAAGCAGGTATGGCCGCTAAGCAAGCTTGAGGTTTAGCAAAGTTGTATAAGATTTTAAATAATTCTTTGGAGGAATTGCCTGCTTGTTCAATTTGGTTGACAAGGAAATGCCTTCAGGGTGATCTTTAACAGTGGTAGGTTCGAAGGGCAGATTTATATGTTTGTTTGTCTGTATTTGTTTTAGTAGCTCTCCATTTCCGTGCATTTTTTTGTCATTTTTCAGATCAGCTCTGTACCACGAAGCATTAGGCCTAGACATTGTTGCGGGAAGTTACTTATAAGTGGCAGCGATATCAAGTGCTTCCTGAAAAGGTGTCATGGAATAGGGCCAAAGCTGAGTTTATGTCCTGTGAGTTGTCTAAATTGGGAGCAGTAAAAACAAATTGGGAAGTTTCCATAGTAATCTGCTTCCATTGTCTCAAACTAATGCCCTTCTGAACTGTAGGTTTGGCAGATCTGATCCTGGTAGGAATCTGAAAACGTATCAGGAAATGGTCGGTCCAGATTAGGGAAATTGGGGTGTTAGCTTGAAGAGAGTGGAGAGTAGAGAAAATTAGGTCCAGTGTGTGTCCCACTGCATGGGTAGGACCAGTCTTGGTCAAGTGAAGGTCTGGCAATCTCCAATCTACCCTACTCCATTCCAATTTGCCCTACTCTGATCCACCCAATCTGCCCCACTCCACTCCATGTTAATCTATCCCATTTCACTCCACTCAAGTCTATCCTACTCTACTCCTCTCTTCCCCAACCTAGCTCACTCCACTGTAATCTATCCAACTCCACTCCACCCCACTGTAATCGATCCCACTCCACTCTACCCCAGTCGAGTCTTCCCCACTCCAATCCATCCAATTTGCCTCACTCCACTCTACTACGATCTACCACACTCCAGTCCACTCTACTCAGGCTACCCCACTCCACTTCACTGCATACTACCACATGCCACTCAAATCTACTGAATTTTAGTCCAATGTAACCCACTCCAATCCACCCAATCTACTCCACTCCACTCCATAATACCACATGCCACTCAAATCTACCCCACTCCAATCCTATCTACTCACCCCAATCCACCCAATCTATCCCACTCAACTATACCCCAATCTACCACACTCCATATTACCACATGCCAACTCCACTCCAATCTACCTCAATCCACCCCACTCTACTCTTCTCCAATAACCACACTCAAGTTTAATCTACCCCACTCAACCTCGCTCCATACCACCACATGCCACTCAAATCTACCCCACACCAGTCCAATGTAGTCCAATCTAATCTGCCCCACTGCAGTCCACTCTACCCTAACCAACCAAACTCAATTCTACTCTACCCAATCTACCATACTCCACTTCACTCCAGATTACCAAATGCCACTGTAATCTACCCCATTTCAGTCCAATCTACCCACTCCAATCGACCCAATTTACTTGACACCAGTCTACCCCAATATACCACATTCTATTCTACTCTAGCCAATCTACCCCACTCGCCTTCACTCCATACTACCAGATGCCACTCAAATCTACCCCACTCCAGTCCAATCTACCCACTCCAATTCACCCTATCTACCCCATCTACCCTACTCCTATCTGCCCCACTCCAATCTACTCAACTCCAATCTACCCCACTCCAATCAACCCCACTCCACCCCAGTCTACAATATTCCACCCAATCCACCACACTCCAACCCAATCTATCCCACTCCACCCCAACCCACCCCACTTCAATTTGCCCCCACTCCAATCTACCACGCTAATCTACCCAACTACACCACTCTAAATTACCCCACTACAATCACCCCACTCCAATCTACCCTAATCCACCCCACTCCATTCTACCCCAATCTACCCCACTCCAATGTATGGCAGTCTACCATGCTCCACTCTACCCCAATCTGGCCTATTCCACTATACCCCAATCTACCCCTCTCCAGTCTATCCTACCCCACCCCATGAACTTTTAGCCTTGCTGAACAGCAGACGCAGTGGTGTACAACATGGCTAAAACACATTGCCAAAGCCAATAGCAATCGCATAGGTGAGACTTATTGGATTTGCCAATGCTTATTTGTAAAGCTTTAGGAATAGTTTTTAAATTAAGCAATTCAAACAATTTAAATGTAATTGCATAATATGATAATAATGGAATATATATCTTATAAGAAGTTCATTCATTTTATAAGAACATACTTCAGTTCACTGTCTGCAAGAATGTAACCCATAGCAAAGTGGAAGCTTAGTCACTCGCTTATCTAGCCATCATCTAAAAAAACATATTACAGTGTGCATATAAATATGTAAACTGAGGAAAAGCAACATACAATTCTGAATTCCTGGTACAGACATTAACATGTAACAATAGGCATTGATGCCTTTAGGTTATGTGCACAAAAATTATCAATTCAGTTTATACTGAATCACAGTGTAGTGCACCATCATTGTTTAGTTACAAATAAGGATTAAATGGCAAAAGCAAAGAATGTTGGGATTTGAAACTGACCCAAATTACTTTTAGCAATGTTCATAAAACCACTAATAATTTTTAGATACAAAAAAATCTAACATCAATAGCTTCATGTAAATAAAGTTTTATTTTAAATAAATAGAGAAACGTTTAATATGGATGAAAAATATTTAAACACAACTTATGGAGCTTTTCCTTTGAAATATCTGTCCTTTCTGCTGCTACTGGGTGTTTCTGGTCAGCAAAGTGTGTTTAAATGCAAAGTGTGTTTAAGACTGCAGTACCGCCTAGTGTCTACAGGGGCAGAGCTGAGCATAAATATAAACACACTTGATGAAACACAGGTCCCCACAAGGTAATTTTTTAAAAAAGTTGTAAAAATTGGCACAGATGTTCCTGAAGTCATTTTTTTATCATTTAGAAGACATTGCCTTGTGGGGACCTGGGTTCAGGTCCCCACAGTGCAATCAAGTCCCCACAGCGTGAGTGTGTTATCACACCCAAGTCCCCACAAGGATAGTAACACAAACTCTCACACACACACACACACACACACACACACACCCCCCCCCCCCCCCCCCGGGGGACTCCTTGCAAGTACCATCCAAGGATGGAGCTAGTAGACAGAGCTATGAGAGGGGCTAAGGACAGCTATTAATGTCCTCAACTCCTCTCTAGTCATGCCCACCAGCTCCATTCAAATGTATCCTAGGAAAAATACACACAATGTCTAGCTCTTCTCTGGGGCGCAGACACATAGTTCTATGCCCCATCAAAGTCCCAGATATTGATCTGATTTTTGTCAGAAGAAATCCAAACAGCTTCTGGCTCCTTGCTGGGGCACAGACATGTGCACCAGAAAAGTGTACAATGCTGTTTCGATTTTTTCTTGGGCTAAAAAAATACCGAAACAGAGTTCCAGTCGTTGGGGTCCAATCAAGAAGCGGGCCACTGTTTAGATTTTTTAATTTTAGATTAAGGAGAAACGCAAACAGCATGTGTCCTTCTTTGGGCACAGCACACATATATACCCCAGCGAGAAGCGGGATCATGTTTGCATTTTTCCAGTGCTTAATTTGTGAAAATGTAAGTGCCAGGGCCCTTCTCACGAGGCCACTGCAGCCTCTACCACCCATTTCCCTAGTCAGCACTGCCAATGACAGCACCAACACAACTTCTGATGACTGCACTCCGAAAAGTGTGCCAATTCAGACTATTCCGAGCCACCCAAATAGTAAGGGCGGGACCAGCAGGTATTCATTTTAAATATATATATTGACTTACTACAAATTGTTGTATTTATCTCAAAATTAGACAGTGCTACCATGTGGTGGACTGTCTTGAGAGCCGGTGCGGGCAATTAAGTGCCTGTGTCGAGCACTGGAAATCACCAGCTCAAATAAAGCACTGGATTCTTCCTTTGGCTACATTTTTTCTTAGGTTATAAGGAAAAATCCAAACTGCGTCCTTCTCCATGCTGGGGGACATAAGTGTGGGAAGAAAGAGCAATTGGTGACAAGTTTTTCACCTGTAAATTTCTGCACATGACTCAGCTCCTCAAAGACATTGCTTCTAACAGCTTCTAATAGACTCTCCCAGTAGCAGACATGCATTATGTTTGTAGTTTATTCAGAACCCAACGATACCCATTGGCCGTAATCAAGTCTTGATTTATAATGTTCTATTTTTTTATTTTATTGCACCACAGTATCAAAAACAAACATTGTAAATTAGTTATTTCACAAATTCATATGATCACAAAATGCCCCCCCGATACACATACCAATCTTCCATTTCCTTGCCCCCTTTACCGAATACAAACTCAATTCTAAATTAAATAAATTATACATTTTGGCTCGCCAACACTCGAACGAGGGGGGCTCAGGGTGAAGCCAATCAGAGGCGATACACAGCCGAGCCACTGTCATGGCAATAAAAATCAAATACCGATGTTTGTACAAAGGGGTCCCCTTTTCTACATCTTGCCCCATCCCTAATAACATTATAGCAGAAGTGATATTAATCGGGGTCCCAATAATCATAGACAGAAATTTTTCGATATCCCTCAAATACTTAAGCAACTTACTACAGCTAAAAAATATATGAAGACTGTCCACATTATCCCCCCACAACAAAAACATTTATTGTCATACCCCCCCCCCACTTAAGCATACGTGCAGGAGTATAATACAGATTGAAGACCGTTTTAAAAAATTGAGCTTTCAGATTGGCAGATAGAAAAACATCCCTAGATCTAGCAATAGCATTCTCAATCGATATGTTATGTTCCCCCAAAATGGTAGATCATTGATCATGGTTTCTCTAAATCATCCGTTCTATAAGACAATAGTATCCTATAGAGCACCCCAATTTTCTCCTGTCGCCTTACAGCCTCAACAAGTAGAGTTGGTGTCAATGCCAAATTTTTCCGACAGAGAAAATCATGAATTTAACGAAATTTAAAAAATTGGGATTTAGGCAAGTTATATTGTCGCGCTAGGTCTTCATACAACGGAAAGAGCCCCCCAGCTTCATAGATATCTATCTGTGCTATACCTTTGTTCCTCCAGCCAAGTGCAACCCTATCCTAAAAAAAGGGGGGAAGAATCTTCAGAGCATTCATGGGCGTATTATAAGATAATCTCTCCAATGAACATAATTTACATATTCTCCTCCAAACTTTAAAAGCAGCTTCCAGTACTTTAAACCTCGTCCTTTTAAAGTAGCTGCCATCAATTTCCTTAAATAAACATTCTTGCCTCAGACCCCAACAAAATCTGAAATATCGAAGGAGCCTCTGCTGTATTACCAACGTCCTCCCCAGTCAGTAGTACACGCATCTTTAACAAAAAACATACATAAAAGTAAAATGCAAAATCTGGTATTGCTAGACCGCCTCTCTCAATTGGTAACATCATAAATCTAATAGCCCGCCTAGGTTTGCCAGGGGCCCAGAGGAACTTCGCGCACAGTGATTATAAATGTTGGAGTTGGACCCCTGACACTTCCAGGGGAATAGATCTGAATAAATATAACACCTTAGGTAGGATATTCATTTTTATTATATTGCCTCTCCCTATTAGTGTGAGATGTTGTCGTCCCCATCTATCTAACGAATCCTTAATACTACGAAATATGTCAGTCCAGTTGGCATCAACCAATTCAGACATCGATGTTCTAATTTTAATACCCAAATATGTCACTTCTTTTAACACTCTAGCGTCATTCAGCACAATATTGTCAGTGCATAACATTTGTGTTTTGGTAACATTAAGTTTGTAGCCAGGTACCTGACCAAATTCTTTTGCTAAACGCTCGATATCTTGAAGTGCGGAAGATGGATCCATCGAGGTCACGGCTATGTCATCTGCATAAGCAAAAACAGAATATGGAATATCTTGTACCCAAAAGGGCTTAATCGAGGGACTATTACCCAACTTCTCAAAAAACGGATTAATGTATACAGCAAACAGTGGCGAACAAGGGCAGCCTTGCCTAGTTCCTCTTGTAATTCTCACTGAATCTGATAATAAGCCCATTGCAGCAATCTTGGCCACCGGTGAAATGTACAGTACCTGTAAGGCGGTCATAAACCTCTTCCCAAAACCCACCTGAAACATCAATTTCCACAAATAGTCCCACTCCACGCGGTCGAATGCTTTTTCCGCATCCAATAAAATTAGCCCTAGCTCCCGTTTCTCAGCATGGGCTACATCACATGACTTGCTGTCCGATTTATAATGTTTTTTACTGTACATCAAATGTATCATTTGATTAAAAAACTCTGATCAATAGAAATTGTGGGTGAAAGAAAGCTATATATTTTCTTAAATGAACCTAAGAATTTGAGTTTACGTCTAGAGGACATTTGTACCACCCAAATACTAGATTACCATAAAGCCATGTGGTTCCGAGGACATTTTTGCAAATCTTTTTTGTGGATACTGACCTAAGATAAGAAGCCAAAAATGTAGAGAAATTGTGTAGATAATAGTTAATGCAATACGATCCTACAGTTCTCCCAGTTAAAACTGTAGCCCACAAGTCTTTTGCCTGGGGCTGGAAAGGCCCAAGAACAAAACTGTAGAAAGCACAAGAAAGAAGCTTGGAATTCGGTAGAAATTTTCAGATGTTGGTAGCTGCAATATTTGAGCCTGGGGTCATACTGTGCCTATTGAAACCTACATTTCTGAGCAATAAACATCTGATTAGTCCTGGGCGGTTTGGCTTGCATGGATGGTCAAATATATATATATTTTTTAAAACAGAAACTTCAAACAGTTTTGGGGAACATCAAAACTCCCACAACCCAGTGTTCCCACACATCTACTAATATAAACAAGCTACATGTGTGACCTTGTGAAGTCGATATAATGTCAACCTGATCTTCACCGAGTTTGATATCTGCGATCAAATGAACAGTGCACAACAAACAGTAATTTTGCCACAATTGTGTGATCAGTGCTAATATTACATAATTGATTAAACAGACTAGATTCCCTTGGAAAATGCAAAACAAAATTGAGCAAATGTTTTTCCTCATTTGCATTGCATGGTCAGTATGCAGTGTAATATTCCTGTGGGGACTGCACCAATACGTAGTTATGAATGAGCTAAAAAGACATATTTTTACTAAAGGTGTACATGTGTTTAAAACAAATGCTACTTAAACAAACTCTCCAGCATAGAGGTATACAATTACCCTCTCAGTGATAGGGTTAATGCCTTGTAATGGTGTCTGGTTTGTCCGATTGCTGTCCTGTAATATAGATAATTGTGCATCAGTGAATCATAGATGTGTCTGGCTGAATCAAGATGAGAAGATTAACATTTAATTGCATGCCAGCTGTTTGTATTGAATGTATCAAATCTGTCCTGATAGAAACATGACAAAAGCACCATGGTCCTCTCTTTAGTTGTTTAACTCCAAGCCTTCACCAGGGATTGTGTCTCAATTCTCTATCATCATGTAATTAATATTTTCCTTCCTTCCCTACATTCTCTTGATTGGGTACATCACCCTATCTGATTTTCATTCTACCTTTACATTCTCAAAGTCAAATGTGTTGGTCAGCATCTGTCCTTGTTCTGCTAAGCAGGATCATGGTGCTTTAGGGGACCCCTGGCTCTCTTTTATATTTTATCAGCTATTCTCTTCTTCTGTACTTTAAAGCTTGGATTTGACCCTTGGCTCTCTTGTATATTTTATCAGCTGTTCTCTCCTTCTGTACTTTAAAGCTTGGATTTGATCCTTGGCTCTCTTGTATATTTTATCAGCTGTTCTCTCCTTCTGTACTTTAAAGCTTGGATTTGATTTAAACTGATGGTTGAAATCCAAGCTCCCCTTTCTCTCTGAGATGTTAAAAACATTGTTTAGCATCAGTGTGACCAATGTCTCCGTCCTTTCATCCTGAGGTCTGCTGTACAAGTTTGAAAGGATCATCGCTGATTCATACTCTCTGTTAATCTCACATAAGGAGTTTTTCTTGCTCCACATCAGTCTGACGTATTGCAGAATAAGTTGTGACCCAATTCCTGATATCCCTAATCAATGGCCATGCTTGAACCTGGGTGCAAGTGGCCTCATCTTTTGAAAAGATCATATGTGAGACACCCCAAAGAGTGTACTAATCCAATGCATCATTTGTTTCATAGAACAATGTTCCAGTATAATATGATTATCAGCCTATGTGGGTGCACAGTGTAGTTTCTGTTTGGTTCTTACGTTTGCATGGGGTGGAGGTAGACTTTATCATCCACCCAGTGTAGTTACAAAACAATCTCTTCCTGCACAACTACCCATGGGAATCCACTGACACTTACCGCAGCTCGCATATTATTCTTTGCATCTGAGATGCTGTAATTGAACAGTTGTTGCCTTGTTGAGCATGGCTGCAGAAACTTTTGAATGGGAAGATGGGGCCCAGTTGTAAGTAGAAAACACAAATTGCTCATTGATACAGATGCAATGTATGCAGCTGCCCAAATTATAAAAAATGTAAATCTTTACACACACGAACAACTTGATTGATAAAAACCCTTAATGTGAAGGATATAGTGGAATGGATCACTGTGCATATAAGCAGCATAAAGTGGGCAACCAAGGTTGTCCTTCTTCAGACATTATGACTGTGACAAAGCATGATGCAAGGACATGACTGTGATTAAGTTAACAGAGCATTGTGCATAATTCACATGTAAAGTTACTCAACCCTAGTCAGTCTCATATATCACAGAAACATGTTGCCAGAACTGGCTTGAGTTGGCTCCCTCTTCATGAGTCTTGTAGACTCAGCCTTTGACTTGAGTATTCTCCATCTCCAGGTTTGAGATTACACAACAGAGGCTCAAAGAGATGTGAACAGTCTGCACCTTGACTATCAACGGCCACATTTGACAGTGATCAAGGAGAGAGGCAAAGGGCTCGTCCCCTTCTATGGACCCTTTACACCCTCACAACAGATATTGCCGTCCCATCCTTCACGCCTGCCATCCACCAATTATCAACTCCAGGAAGGCTGCTCTGCGGCCCCCTGACTCAGAAAACACCTAATCAAATTTCTAAGGGTGGGCAGTCTCCTCTTTCCCCACTTCAATGTCCTGGTTCCCTCCCTACAGTGTCCTGTATGTCAGCAGTACCCAATTTCTGTCTGGGATAGCAACCTCACCTCCATCTTGTGCACATGAACAGGCGAGGTACTTCCAAAATGGGATCTAAAGGCCTGTGTCACTCTGGTTCACTTATGCATCAATTTACAGCACACTACTACTACACTGTCATATAAGCACATGCTTCAGTTCACAGAATCATGGCGCTAGGAATCAGGGTTCATCGTAAGCTGCGAACTGAGCCCAATCACACGACACAGATAAAAAAAACATGGTCAGACTCTAATCACTGTAAAACACGGTCTGCTGCCACCACTGTGCTACAATTGTGAATCCTGTGAGAGGAACAGTAGTCCAGCTGTCACTATAAGTAAAGGGGTTAACTTGGTGTGCCCCTTCAGATTCAGGACAAGTCCAAAACCTCTCTCACGTCAAGGGCAGGACTAGGCTTCTGCGTAAACTCTGGGGTATTTCTGATTGTTTTTCATCTTGTGAATGGCTTCCTGTGTCACAATCCAAAGTAGATTGAGTGAGGGCCATTACAAAATGATCTTTCCATCTTTCCTGTCTTTTAGTATGAGACTTTTGTAACACTGTTCTATAAAAGGGTGGGTGGCAGGAGCCTTAAAATTATGGATGTATTAAATCTACATCAACACCAATCCTGAAATTATAATATCAGTAAGCGGAATGGAGAGCTTAATCACTAACTAAAATAACTTATTGCTACTGTGACCCAAATAACATTGAGACAGAAGTAAAATGCAACTGAAATACGTCGTAATATGTATCAACGTGCGAACGCTCACCAAGAAGGGTATCTTGTTTATTGTTGTCCAAGTCAACTCGTACTCATTTTATGGAACACGAAAATGATGCAAGGCTGAGTAGACCCGCTGGGAGTCTAACCTGTAACCATAAAGTCAATCATAGACCCAAGAGGATGCATTGATCCACTAAGCCCCCAGACCCGAAATACCTCAACACTACATAAAAGATGTGATATAATGAATGCCAGAAGAATAGTTACACACAACCAGGAGCCGCTTGCCTGCTTATTTTACCTCATGAGTTGACTGCAACATCAGTAGTCTCCAATTAATTTAAAGCCCTTTTATCCAGCATATTCCCATAAAGGTGTAAAACAAACATTGTTAACACAAGAGCAATAATATCCCATTATTACACTATGCAGCTTGGATGTAGGGTCTGATTACGATCTTGGTGGATGGTATTCTCCGTCACAATCGTGATGGATATCCTGTCTGCCGTATTACAAGTTTCATTGGATATAATGGAATTATAGTTTGGTGGACGGGATATCAGTCACGAGAAAATGTGGTGAGATTGTGCAATATGGGGCTCTAGAGTGTGATATGGTTATAAAGGCCATGGTGTCCCCACTACACTTCCCATGCACTTCCTCCCATTTATTGTCTAAAAGTCACAATTGTTCTTGCCAGCATGCGTGGCCTATGGGACGGTGGGAGGCGCTTAAAATGGCGTTTCGTAGCACGTGCATATGGCCAGTCAGCATGACAAAGTGCACCCAGCTACAAACGTTTCCACTTAATTGAACTAGGGGTTTATTCTGTGTTTCAAAAATACATTTTATAGACCTAGGCCGTCCAAAGCTCCATCTTCAGGAAAAAGCACAGTTTCAGAAACTGTTTTATTTGAGAAATGAATGATTTAATTTTCAGATGAGGATATACACGGCTTGATGGCATGACTCATCCTGACATCCTTTGTTACTGCTCACTGAAATATCACCGAACTGCTAAAAACGCATTTTAAAAAGAAACCCTAAGCAAGTCTTTCAGTAAGGTAAGTCACTTTGGTCCAGATTTATGAAGATACCATTTTGCGATTTCCTAATTGCAAATCACAAGGACTTGCAATTAGGAAATTGCAAAATGGCATGTATGAAAGTGTGTTGAACACTTTCTGCGATTCCTAGGGGGTCGCAATTGACCTACCCCATGAATATTGATGAGCTAGGTTGCAATTTGCGACCTCCTAGTGTTCGCTAAAATCACAGGGATGGTGACCTGCTGGAGTCAGCAGACCCCCATGTCTGTGATTGCGTTTAAATAAAGCTATCTTTTTTTTTAAAATGCAGCCCGTTTTCCCTAAAGGAATACAGGTTGCATTTGAAAACAGAAAAATGAAGTCTTCTTTTCCTTTTTTATGTGCTTGGGACCACTCCCTGCTCTTAAAAATATGCTTTTACAAACATTCACAAAGGGGAAGGGGTCCCTTGGGGATCCCTTCCCATTTGTGAATGGGTTACCAACTACTTGAAGTAGGTGGTAAAATGTGAATGTTTTGCAACCGCATTTACTGTCACAAAACATTCATACATACCAATGCGATTTGGTTTTAGGAAGGGATGCCCTAAACACGCCCCTTCCTAATACCGAATTGCAAACCCAAATTGCAATTTGGTAGCAGGTTACCGAATCGCAATTTGGGTTTGATGCATTTGAAAAGCTTTTTTTGCATTTGCAAATGGGCTGATTCTGCGAGCTAAAAAAAAGGCACATACATCTGACCCTTTATCCTGAAAGGAAAACTTCCGTTCCAGTCGCACATTTAATCAAACACATTTAAAAAAATCAGTTTTGGATGGGGCAACATTAATGCAAATTTGTAGGAAGAAACGTAAAAACAAATTAGAAAAGCGAAAACCTTCTCTTTCTTCTTGTTGAATTCTGCTTTGGAGGCACTGGGAGCCCCTTTCCTTCCCGCTCTTTTGGTGTGCTTGCGCATGGTCCCCATTTTTTTTTTGTTGCATAGTTGTATAGCACGAACTCGACCCGAAGGTATTGGATCGCTTTACACGAGCACCGTATTTACATTACACATTGAGACACGGGGAGACTAAGTGATTTGCCCAGAATCACAGGATGTGGACGCGACCCTGAGGCTCGTACCCTGGTTTCCAGCACCAAAGTCGTCAGTCTAGCAGACGGACCACATCCCCTCCCCCATTAGTAGATGTTCTGATGGTCTGGCGTCTTTTTCTGCTTCTTACCCTTGTGTTTCATTTTCCAGGAACAACCGCTTCCTTTTCAAAGGTCATTCTTCTGAGTTGAGAAGAACATGGATTCTCCCCTCTTCCTTTCACCCTGCTGTTGTTTTTTGAGATAAAAAGTATTTCTTTTCTGCCCTGACTAGCCACATTCTCTGCCTCTTTGGGGTCATTGGATAGAGCTTCCCCTTTTTGTAGTGTTTTAAATGGCCAGGTATTATTAGGTACTGAGTAACCAGCACTTATTTGAACAGAAGAGTTCCCGCATTTCTCAGCAGTGGTGCAATACTTTTATTGGGAGAGCACTGGCATTTCTCATGAGCAAACAGGTACTTTGACATAGTGAGGACCTACGTCTTTATATTTCCATTTCAAATGCTGGCTTCTTTGTTCCTTTCTATTTCTTACCAGGGTTGTGTAGTTACAGCCACTGGGATCACCACTCTCACTTGTTTGCCAGCACTTTATTTAATTGTCTGGAAATCCACTTTGCCCTGTGTGGTCCATCAGCTAGTGTTGTCTGCGTGAGTGGGCACTTTTCTGCCTCTCAGGCTGTTAAAGACACTTTTTAAACCTCCATTGAATATGGAGAAAGTTTTACTTGCCCTATAAGAACGTTACTCGCCCTAATAACCTTTTCACTGTTAATCTCCATTCTCCAGCTATCGCCCTTTCCTATCCAGGTCTTGGTTTCTTTTTAAAAATCATTAATGTAAACCTTGCTGTGCACAACAGCTGACCCAGTTGTATTTGTATTTGTAGGGGAATTTATATAGCGCATGTATACCGACAGCGGTTGTTCCTGGAAAATGAAGCACAAGGGTAAGAAGTTGTTGGCTTGTCTTTGACTCAAATGTTGCATACACTTCTCCAGCTGTGGTTTATCTGGCTGTTATGTCCAATCATTTATGGATGGTATTAAGATAGCTTTTTCTCCTTTGCGGGTAACAAAGCTCTCCAAGAATGGGACGTAGACTGCGTGCATTTTTATTGTTGCCAGTAAGTGTAAACCTTGAATTTGAACATTTGCTTTGAAATGACGGAGAACAAGTTTACTGAGTTCAGAATTTCCATTTTACTGTAAGAATCAACAGTAACAATGTGCAACTGTGCGATTAAGCCTTAATTAATACTAAAATTAAGAAACATGCGCATTTTCTGTGCCTCCACATTCACGCAGATTGGAGGTTTGCACATGTTAGGTCGAGCCTTGGCAGCACATGCGCTGCTCTGCGAGGTATGCTTTATTGGAGTATGGACTTGAAGTACTGCCCCCTCTCCGCCCTTATTTGTAATTGACTTGTCATTGTCCTTCGTAAATGCTGGCTTCTGATTAGTTATTAGGCTTGTTAGTCCCTCCTTAGTACCACCTTGTCTTCATTTGTAACCTCACATGAGGACTGGCCCTGTTAATTAGGTTGTTACACTGTATGTCTTATTTAGTCTGTAAGCACTATTTTCTTTAATGAGGTTCTCCTACTGCAGGCACAACATGCTTTCCTGCAACATTCAGCGTCACGGGGCGCTTTTACAAAAAAAACCATTTGTTTGTCAACTTGACAGACAAATACTTTTTTGGGTAAAAGCGCCCAATATGAGCTTTCACTATAATAGTGGCCGCGGACCTTTCTTTAGACACTGCTCTTCTAAAGAAAGGGGCATGCCCTCTATTAACGTGAAAGTGCAGCATGGGATGCTTGTAAACAACAAGCATTTGCAATGCAATAGTTTTCGCATTTGAGAAACTTTGACCTATTGATATTGTAAGTGACAATACCGTTCACATTTGCAGGCCTTTTAAACACCTAAATAAAAGGTATTGTCATTTACAATGTCTATAGCTCAAAATCTCGCAATTGCGAGACCTATTGCATTCCAAATACTTGTTTTTAAGAAAGTCTCCTGGTTTACAGCACATGTAGTAACTTAGTGAAACTTGAGGTGGGCGACACACTTAAAGACTTGAGCCAGATGTCTGGCTCGGCTCGAGGTCCTCTAGGACCCTAAGACCACCACAAGCGAGCTGAACTGTAGTCTTTTGCATTTTGATTCTAGGATACTCAAAATGCAATAAGTCTGTTGCATTGGCCTGTCCTTTCTCTGTTGCATCCAGGCACAACACACCTCCCTCAGCTTTAGGGTCGTAGGCTGCTTTCAACACTTCGAAGGTTTCATCTAACACAGAAAGAAGCAATATATGACCTTCTTTTCTTCTGTTGTGTGGACATGCCTTTCCGGCGTTGCCTTCCTGATGTCAATAGACACCACAGATATTATTTTCCAATCTCACTGATTCGCAGGGAGGAAGTGAAACAAAAAATCAGAGAAGAGCAAAGAGGAGGGGAAGGAGTGGAAAGAGAGAAAAGAGGGGAGAAAATGGGGGAGAGAAATAAACTAGAGAGAATGAACAGGATAGAGAGGCAAAGCGGAAGAGGGAACGTGAAATAGAGATGTAGAGTGACAGAGTCTAAAAGAGGTGGGGCAGAAAAAAGAAACTGAGTGAAAGAGTGAGAGACAAAGATGTGTGAGTGACCGTACAAGCACAGGCCTGGGAAGACAATGCTGAACTCTAGTGGGGACCGCAGCTAACACGCTAGGGCGGTGTTGGCGTAGCGAGATGTCTGGAGGTCTTAGACTTGGTGCAGCACCTGGTAGCCTAACCTTTCTGGTGGACAGGGCCCTCGCACCCAACACCGCTGCGAATTATAGTAAGTGCCGGGCACGCTCTCAGGATGTCACGGGTGTCAGCAGCAAGATAAGGAAGCTGACGAGTGAAAAGGTAGTGAGGTTTATACATTGGGCATTCAGGAATAAAAATTCAAAACCCTGGGCCCAGGAGCATTTGAGTGCAGTTGCTTACTATTGGAAATTACATACAGGGAAAGACCCAACCAATTCCTTCTACTGTCGGACAGCCATGCGGGTTGAAGACGGATACAAGGCAAGAGGACAGACATCAGGAAGCCCAGTGACTTTGGGAGGTTAGGGGGACTGGTGCAAGCTCTGTCTAGGGTGTGCACTTCAATGGCCAAGCATCCCCATTCAAGGCGGCATTTGCGTTGGCTTTCTTCAGGGCATACAGGATCAGGGAGCTGGTGGCCCCATCCAGGTCTAGCCCTGGCATAACATGCCTGTGGCGAGAGGATGTCACTCTTTACGAAAGGCACATAATCATCAGACTAAGGCGGTCAGAAACTGACTAAGAAGGAAGGGGCAGATCCACTCGTTTGGATTGCATCACAGCTCGGAAACACTGCCCAGTGTGCCTGACCAAGGACTACCTGAGTCTCAGACCCAAGGAGGCTATTCTGCTACTGATTATACCAGGACAGGACATACCTAAGTAGGTTCCAAAGGGCCACAATGGGGTCAGCACAGGGTGGACATGGCAGTTGCTGCCCGGGCCATGCCAGAGGGCCTTGTAGGCTGGATATGGGTAGCAAGGAGGAGCCTAGAAGCCGCGGTGCTCGACACGAAAGGTGGTCAAAGAGCAATGGCTGTCATGATTTGCAATTTGCAGAATGTCCAGTTGATAATCTTGCACGCATTGGTGCATTTTAATGGCCGAAACTTCATGATGTATTATGAACAAGCAAATATAAGAATACGTAATAAACTGTGTTTACATCTAATATTCAGGGTAGGGACGTGTTTTCAATATTGTAACACACCTGCTGCTCACTAATATTACTGCAAATAATCTCTGTGCCAAAGTCCCTTTTGATTAAAAAGAAACGTTTTTATGGATGTTGCATGAAACATTAACACAACATTTCTCTGCAAAGTGTCTGCAAAAGACTGTCACACCTCATCCACTGTAAAAATAAATTAAAGGAAAAAGTCATTTAAAACAATCTGTTTAAGAATTTTTCAAGATCATTAGGGCAAGACTCTTGGAAGAACAGAGCTGGCTCTAAGGGGGCCTTCTGAAAAACTGGAGCCCTGGGCCAGAAACCACTTTGCCTATGCCTTTAAATATCTCTGCCCGGGAAGGCAATGCCAGACCCGAGAGGAGACAGCCGCTAATGCACCCCCTAGGTGGCGTAATGAAGGGGCGGGCAAACAAAGCCCGGGAAAATACCCACACAGCTTTGGCCAGCGGGTTTTAAAGCAGGCAATAAGAAAACTAGGGGCATGGTCGTAACATATTTAAAGGAAAGCCAGGAGGAAAGGCCGAACTGTTTGCTGCGACTGTTGACCCTCCCACCCAAGTCATACAATCACGGGTGTTGGAGCATCAGAGGGTGAAGACCGGTGAACATGGTGGTGATCATTGAGGCCTATGGGATGCCTCACGACAGGGGTCACCTGACTGGGATAGCACCAATGCGGTTGGACGCAGACATGCACTCCTTGGGATGCCTCACAGCAGGGAGGCAGAGCGTGGGGGAGGACAGGCTGTGGACAGCAACAACAGAATGCAGACAGACACTGGCTCTGAGTAGCACCCCAGCCCATCGTTCTTTTTTCTTTCCATAATGCTACACCAAGTGATTGCCAGTCAGTGGTTAGATTGGTGTAACCCTCCAAGTGGCAATGGATATGCCCAAACATGAGTCTTGCGCTCAGTGTTTCACTGGAACCAAGTTATACCTGGTTCAAGAGCCCCAATAAGTGTGAATCCAGTCTGTGTTGTTTCATCTGGTCCCATATCTCCCACACTTGTGAGTGAGAACAGATGCTGCCTCCCCAAACTCCCTGCGGTCATTGCTTGCGACCCTCGTCCACCAGTACACTCTTAAGGGCTGATTACGATCTCTTCCGGAAAGCATTCATACCGAATTGGTCCTGGAATGCTTTCCAGATGACTCGGATCAGGTGAGTACGACCGAGCGATTTGGATGTATCCGGATACGATTCAGTCGGACTCCCATTGACTTCAATGAGAGCCTGCGTTCCAAACGAGAGCACAGGCTCCCATTGAAGAAAGGGGTGGCTGGGGAAAACCTTGCACCCTGTGTCAGGCACCCCATGGAACCTGCCACACTGTGCATTGGTGGAAAGAGGGTTCTTTTGGGTACCCCCACAGACCCGATTCGGAGGGCCCTGGGTGAAGAGGGGCCTGCTACAGGCCTCATAAGACAGTCTGGCTGCCATTTTGTTCCGGAGAAACCGAATCGGAACGGCTGTCCAAATCGGTCATCGTAATCGCTTGCTCGGAAACTGAGTCCATAGAGCTGTACGATTCGGCTCCAAAAGATGTGAGCTGTCCGAATGCCTTTCGAAACCGATTCTGACAGCCCTACTGGTTTCCAGGCATTGAAATCGGTAGTTGGAAATTGTGTACGATTCGGTCAGAAACCAGTCTGATTCGGATCCCTTCCGAATGGGATCGTAATCAACCCCTTGGTGTGTCAACGACTGCCTGTACATCCAAGGCTTGGGGTGAATTAATCAAGAGAGGGGGATTGGGGATTTTGTACTCACCATCTTTGTCCATGTCGGCACCCTCTGATACCTGCAACACATGATCCAAAGGCAAATTCCCAACTGTCAAAGAGAAGAATGTGTAAATGGGGGACCTCTACAAAAGCAACCAATTCATTTCTTTGGAAGCCTTCTCTGGGGCTGACCCCTGCATGCTATCAAGTACATTTTCACATTACCGACTTAGAGGAGCAGTGAGATCACTTACCCTCTACTTCCCAGCAGAGCCTGTGACCTATAATGGACTGGAGAGACTCCTAACAGCCACCTCTATAAAACAATACATTTCTAATCTGTATTGTGCAGCTCTAGAAGAGGCTTTGGGTCACATGCAGAGTGCGCATTCTCATTGGGAAGAGGAGAGCTCAGAGCAGAGATCGGCTCTGCTACTTACAGCAGCCCTTGGAGGCATGAAGAGGTTGTGGAGGGCCATTCTCCATTTCACACATGGGGCGCCGCACCCTCCAGGCCAGGCTTTACTTGTTGGGCAATTCTGTTAGAATCTCTTGGCATCCGGTGCCCGAAAACACTTTAGTGTTGGCCAGCACAATTGGTGGATGTGAAGAGGGTGTTGCTGCCTATGCCCTGGTGCCAAAGGTATATTTGAAGATTTAATGGTGCAGCTGCACTGAGGCGGGTAAGACAAAACCCACTTTTCTTCGGCGTACTAGTGAAGTTACTTTCCTTGCCTTTTTATTGCTGGGGGTGCTGTGTCCCAGGTAAACCACCATACCATGTCTGCCCATCCTGGGGAGCTATGGTGGGTTCGATGAGTGGCAGTGTAATGGTAGTGACCCCTTTTGCCCCATGGCCCTAGGTGGAGTGTTGCCGTGGTGTCTGTGTGGAGAGGTCTACCAAGTTATCAAGCTCTGAGAAGACCACGAGGGAATTTTATATGGACTGGTTTTAAAACTCATGTCTCTTCTACATTATTTTGAGGCCGGGTCAAGCCTTACTTGGTAGGGATTGTAAGAATCCCCTTGGACCTTTGGATATCCTAAATAAGAGATACACATGGACATGTATTAGGAGTTGTAATCGAGTTCCTGTGGTGTTGGCAGTGGCTGAGTAAGAGAATCTGGGCAATCACGTAGTTAAATAAACCTACTACTTTGGTAATGTGTATCTGCAATTTGAGCTCAATTGAGCTTAAGCTCTTCTGTCCCAGTTAAAGGCCACCAGCAGTGCCTAGCAGGAGGAGAAGTACTTAGAAAGGAGGCAAAACAGCTCTATAAAATCCTCAGCACAAGTATTACTACAAGACAAGATGTCTTTCAGTAAGTCTGGAAGGATAGGAAAATCAGCAGGATGTAGGAATTGGAACGGCATGGGGCCAAATGCTGAAACTAGCCAGCTCCACCCTAAGAATGTGGATGCGGTTAGTATAGGAGAAGGGAACTGGAGATGATGAGTAAGCTCATGGTGGTGGGGCCTGTTAAAGACGTGACAGTCAAGGCTTCTCTACTGGTTAAATCTTTAAAGAACTTAGTCGGAAAACGCTTTATGAACAGAGCCGTGAGGGGCGGCAATTTAAATTTCTCAAACTCGGGCATGTGAAAAGATTATGCCGGTGGTAACAGCTCTGAAGTTGAGCTGCAGGACGTAATGGGCCAGCCAGAGAAGAGAAAGATTGGAACCAAGGCTGTCATCTGCCCTCGTATATTTAGGGAAAGTCCTCACTGGTGCTTCAATCAATCAATCAATCAGTGACACTTGTAAAGCGCGCTACATACCCGTAGGGTCTCAAGGCGCTTGGGGGGGGGGGGGTGCCGCTACTGCTCGAACAGCCAGGTCTTCAGCTTCTTCCTGAAGGAGAGGTGGTCTTGGGTCAGGCGCAGGACGGACGGGAGGGAGTTCCAGGTCTTGGCGGCCAGGTAGGAGAAGGACCTTCCTCCTGTAGTCGCTCTTCGGATGCGGGGGACGGCGGCGAGGGCGTGGTTGGCTGATCGGAGGTGGCGTTTGGGAGCGTAGAAGTTGACTCGGCTGTTGAGGTAGCTCGGGCCTTGGTCGTGTAGGGCTTTGTGTGCGTGGGTGAGGAGGCGGAAGGTGATTCTCTTGTTGATGGGGAGCCAGTGAAGGTCTCTCAGATGTCCGGAGATGTGGCTGGATCGTGGGATGTCGAGGATGAGTCTGGCTGAGGTGTTTTGGATCCGCTGGAGTCTCTTCTGGAGCTTGGCGGTGGTCCCGGCGTAGAGGGCGTTGCCGTAGTCCAGTCGGCTGGTGACGAGGGCCTGGGTGACGGTCTTCCTGGTCTCTGTGGGGATCCACCAGAAGATCTTTCGTAGCATGCGTAGGATGTTGAAGCACGCCGAGGAGACGCTGTTGACTTGCCTGGTCATGGAGAGGGAGGAGTCCAGGATGAAGCCCAGGTTGCGTGCATGGTCTGTCGGTTTGGGTGCGGTGCCCAGGGCGGGAGGCCACCAGGAGTCGTCCCAGGCGGAGGGTGAGGAGCCCAGGATGAGGACCTCCGTCTTGTCCGAGTTCAGTTTCAGGCGGCTGGTCGTCATCCACTCGGCTACCTCTCTCATCCCTTCGTGCAGGTTGGCTCTGGCGGCGGCGGGGTCGTTGGTCAGGGAGAGGATCAGCTGGGTGTCGTCGGCGTAGGAGATGATGCTGAGGTGGTGTTTGCGTACGATGGCCGCGAGGGGGCTCATGTAGACGTTGAAGAGGGTTGGGCTCAGGGATGATCCTTGGGGGACGCCGCAGATGACTTCGGAGGCCTCTGACTTGTACGGTGGTAGGCGGACTCGCTGTGTTCTTCCGTCGAGGAAGGAGATGATCCATTCTGAACGCCTCTTCAGCAAGTGCTTGTGTAAAGCGCTCGATACCCAATACCTTCGGGTCAGGTTTGCGATATATAAAACTCTATTTAAAAAAAAGTATTCTGGATAATACCCCTGGAAGTATTGACAACAGAAAGGATGTGGCCTTCCTACTGGAAAACACAAAGCTGGACAATGATCATGATGTCAATCAATCTGACTGTAGTTTTATAACTAAGAATACTCAAGATCGTAATTCAGGGGATTGAGGGAATATGACTAATGCGGTTAACACAAGTACTGCCCCACACGATTACCCTACATCCCTGGAAAAAGAAATGACCCCCACTTCATCTTCCTCTATGTTGGACATAATGGTACTGACGCAAACATCTCTGCAAGGTATTTTCGAGGCTTTTGTTTTAAATGCAGATTCTCTGGAGTCCTGTAAAACTTATTTTTACAGTCAATAGCCACTGAAACACAACCAATAAATACCTGCATGCCTTCTCTTGTTAGACCACTGGAAAGAGTGGAGGACGCCACCGGTCAGGAGAAAAAGGGTGCTGGGGTCACTTCATTCGAAGAAGCTCCATCCATGGTATATATCTCTTAATACCCAATGTTAATAAATAGTTAGGAATACTCTTCAGTTCTTCAGAATATTATTTTAGGGAGACTGAGGCAAAGAAAGAGAACAAAAAGGGTGAAAAAGAAAAGGGTGGATAGGAAACATCTGGGAAGGGAAAGTAAGGAAAACTGTGTACCATCAAAAACCCTGCAATAGAATGTAAAATCTGAAGGGGAAAGAAGTAAGAAACATGCCATTGGAAGGAGCCATCTACTTTATGGGGCAAGCCTGGAAAGTAGTACAAATACAAACATTTGCAGAAAACCTACTATATTAAGAAAGGAACAGACTGGCCATAGGAGTGATTAGATGAGAGGGGGCATAGTCGACCAATCTGGGGGATGGCCATAAATAGTATAAAAATACAGGATCCCTGAGGGTTGGGTTTAGGGAGACAGAATCTGAAAATAGGGAGGAATTCAAAGACCCCTCCATTAAAAGCCTGCAGGGGAAAGTCTGGATAGCTGTGACCAGTGCTTTATTTGTAAAATAATAAGTGCAGAGCCCTGACCAGGAGGCCACTGCATCTTGTACCACCCATTGCCCTTCACATCACTACCATTGGCGGTACCAAAACAACTACTAATCATCTCTCTCACCTGCAAGTGCAACAGTTAAGATTATTCCAGGTCCCCAAAGCTAAAGGAGTTGCTGGGGAGGCAGGCACTAGTAATTATTTATGTATAGTGTATTCATAAACAACAGTTGTTCTGCTCCTCTCTAAATTAGATGAGCAGTGCCATCATGTGGCAGAGAGTCTTAAGTATGGTGTTGCCAATTAAGTGCCGGTGCTGCGCACCGAAAACCACAGGGTCAAATTAAGCACAGGCTGTTACGATAAAAAACAAGCTTGAAAGGGTTAAAACTCGAGCAGGCAATAAGGAAGACTCATTATGGGCGGGAACTTCAGAAGTAACGAGTGAGGATTAGAAACATTTGTATATTTTTGTGGCTCTCAAACTAAATGCTATGCAAAGGAAATTAAAGGCTTCAAATAGATCTATGTTGCTTTTGAAATTGCTAGGCCTCCACCTAATCTCTGATGATATCAAGCAAGTAGGCTTCCTTCAAAGTAATTCCAGGAATGAGGTGACACAGATCTTCCTATTCTCTGGGCTTGTAAGAGAATTGCTTAACTAGGGAATGAGGTTTATAGAAGATGTTCTTTTGGGATTTTCACCTTTCATCTGTTGTAACCAACTGAGAGGCATGTGGTCTGTCTTAACTAGGAAGTGAGTGCCAAACAGGTATGGCCTCAAAATGTAGTAGTCCCCCAGGGAACTGTATCTTACAATGTCACACAAGACTTAGGCGCCGATTACGATCCTGTAAAAACCGGGTACGAACCGTCGGACGGAGCATATTCTCAGTCCGACGCGTACCCGGTCGTCAAAATTTACAAACATGGAATTACGATTCGCACGGAAACACCATTTCCGTACGAATCGTAAAAAACCCGACCGAACAATATAAACCTACAAATGCGATCCGGTAAAGCGCCGACCTGACGTCGGGACGCTCGCAGCCTGCCATTCACGAACCAGGAATTACGATTCGCACCGACGTCATCCCGCACGGTGAATATTTTCCGGCAGCCAAAAACTGCCGGGAAATCAGGACGACGCGAACAAGGACTACCAGTACGCGACGGACAGACAGGACGACGCGAACAAGGAGGACCAGTACGCGACAGGACGACGCGAACAAGGAGTACCAGTACGCGACGGACAGACAGGACGACGCGAACAAGGAGGACCAGTACGCGACAGGACGACGCGAACAAGGAGGACCAGTACGCGACGGACAGACATGGACCCGAACCTACGAGTCATCCCGGCCCTCATAGCAGTCGACCTCCTCTACAGGTTCGGACGCAGACGCCGCAGAAGATCAGAACAACTAAGGGAGGGGGGAAAGTGGGGTGGGGTGGGGGTGGCAGGACCAGGGCAGGCCACAAACCCCCCACCAAAGTCACACAGCACACATGCCCTGGACATACCTGACTCCCATGCCCTGGTCACTACGAGGGGGTGGGGGCGTGTCCAGATAAGCCAGCGACCGCCACAACGGAAGTCCGTCACGACGCGAACAGGCAACACAACCAGACAGGTACGTCCCGTACCCACGCCTGAAGAGCGTGGGTACGAGTCGAACCACGCCCACACCCACGTCACCCCAACAATGGCGGGACGGCTCGTACCCACGTGGCAAAGGCCTGGGTACGGCCCGCACAAGCATCACATAGCGTGGGGACGGATATGTACGCACCCTACCCCCACCCCGTATGCATGGAGCGTACCCCCACACCAACAGTGTAAGTACGACTCGTACCCCCACCCGCGTACGTATGGAGCCTAGCCCCACCCCAACAGTGTAAGTACGACCCGTACCCACCCGCGTACGTATGGAGCATACCCCCACCCCAACAGTGTAAGTACGACTCGTACCCCCACCCGCGTATGTATGGAGCGTAGCCCCACCCCAACAGTGTAAGTACGACCCATACCCACCCGCGTACGTATGGAGCGTACCCCCACCCCAACAGTGTAAGTACGACTCGTACCCCCACCCGCGTACATATGGAGCGTAGCCCCACCCCAACAGTGTAAGTACGACCCGTACCCACCCGCGTACGTATGGAGCGTACCCCCACCCTAACAGTGTAAGTACGACTCGTACCCCCACCCGCGTACGTATGGAGCGTAGCCCCACCCCAACAGTGTAAGTACGACCCGTACCCACCTGCGTACGTATGGAGCGTACCCCCACCCCAACAGTGTAAGTACGACCCGTACCCACCCGCGTACGTATGGAGCGTAGCCCCACCCCAACAGTGTAAGTACGACCCGTACCCACCCGCGTACGTATGGAGCGTACCCCCACCCCAACAGTGTAAGTAAGACACGTACCCTCACCTCGAATGCATGGAGCGTAGCCCCACCCCAACAGTGTAAGTACGATACGTACCCCCACCTCGAATGCATGGAGCGTACCCACATCCGTGTATGTCATGAGCGTACATATTGTGAAATTGGAGGGGTGTGTGCAGAGTCCTCCCAGCAGTGCCCTGAGACAGGAGGGGTGTGTGCAGAGTCCTCCCAGCAGTGCCCAGACACAGGAGGGGTGGGTGCCTATCACTCCCAGCAGTGCCCAGAGTCAGGAGGGGTGTGTGCAGAGTCCTCCCAGCAGTGCCCAGACACAGGAGGGGTGGGTGTAGAGTCCTCCCAGCAGTGCCCTGAGACAGGAGGGGTGTGTGCAGAGTCCTCCCAGCAGTGCCCAGACACAGGAGGGGTGGGTGCCTATCACTCCCAGCAGTGCCCAGAGTCAGGAGGGGTGTGTGCAGAGTCCTCCCAGCAGTGCCCAGACATAGGAGGGGTGTGTGCAGAGTCCTCCCAGCAGTGCCCTGAGACAGGAGGGGTGGGTGCCCATCACTCCCAGCAGTGCCCAGAGTCAGGAGGGGTGTGTGCAGAGTCGTCCCAGCAGTGCCCAGACACAGGAGGGGTGGGTGCCTATCACTCCCAGCAGTGCCCTGAGACAGGAGGGGTGTGTGCAGAGTCCTCCCAGCAGTGCCCAGACACAGGAGGCGTGGGTGCCCATCACTCCCAGCAGTGCCCAGAGTCAGGAGGGGTGTGTGCAGAGTCCTCCCAGCAGTGCCCTGAGACAGAAGGGGTGTGTGCAGAGTCCTCCCAGCAGTGCCCAGACACAGGAGGGGTGGGTGCCTATCACTCCCAGCAGTGCCCAGAGTCAGGAGGGGTGTGTGCAGAGTCCTCCTAGCAGTGCCCAGACACAGGAGGGGTGTGTGCAGAGTCCTCCCAGCAGTGCCCTGAGACAGGAGGGGTGGGTGCCTATCACTCCCAGCAGTGCCCAGAGTCAGGAGGGGTGTGTGCAGAGTCCTCCCAGCAGTGCCCAGACACAGGAGGGGTGGGTGCCTATCACTCCCAGCAGTGCCCAGAGTCAGGAGGGGTGTGTGCAGAGTCCTCCCAGCAGTGCCCTGAGACAGGAGGGGTGGGTGCCTATCACTCCCAGCAGTGCCCAGAGTCAGGAGGGGTGTGTGCAGAGTCCTCCCAGCAGTGCCCAGACACAGGAGGGGTGGGTGCCTATCACTCCCAGCAGTGCCCAGAGTCAGGAGGGGTGTGTGCAGAGTCCTCCCAGCAGTGCCCAGACACAGGAGGGGTGTGTGCAGAGTCCTCCCAGCAGTGCCCAGACACAGGAGGGGTGGGTGCCTATCACTCCCAGCAGTGCCCTGAGACAGGAGGGGTGGGTGCCTATCACTCCCAGCAGTGCCCTGAGACAGGAGGGGTGTGTGCAGAGTCCTCCCAGCAGTGCCCAGACACAGGAGGGGTGTGTGCAGAGTCCTCCCAGCAGTGCCCAGACACAGGAGGGGTGGGTGCCTATCACTCCCAGCAGTGCCCTGAGACAGGAGGGGTGGGTGCAGAGTCCTCCCAGCAGTGCCCTGAGACAGGAGGGGTGGGGGCCCATCACTCCCAGCAGTGCCCATGGAACGCAAAGGGTGGAGTAGTCACAGATACCATGCCCACAAATGTCAGTCAGGTGCACAAAGACCCTGCAGTACATGTACCACATGTGTTCGAGGCTGGGAGTATACACATGCATAGCGCAGAAAAGAAAACATGTACACATGAAGTCATGTCAATAGGCCACATACACAAGTACAATGACTACCAAGGATGCCACGAATGATGCAGGTGGAGACATCGCTCAGCATGCATGTGCAAAGGTGAAGGACTACGTCACACACCCAGCAAATGGACACACAGCTCTGTGCCAAAGTCAGGGGACACCCTGCAGGGAAGAAGTCAGGGTACACAGAGGAAGGAATACACCTTGGGACAATTGCAACATGCAGCAACTGCTTACATGAATGGACAAAGGTAGCTAACACCGTGTGATGGCACACAGATCCCAGGGTCCCCCCTATGAGCAGCACACTACTACATTTCCCACACACCCAACACCTGACCAACACCCACAACCATGTAGCAGCCCCACCAACAGCAATGCCAGCAATGCAGGAGTGTTCCAAGGGCAAAAATAAATAGCTTTATTCAGCATGAGAAAAAAACTAGTATGACGTGAGTCCAATTTCAACAAAGGCCATAGGGCAGTCCAGGAGTCCCAGCTGGATGGGGGACACAGTGGGATGCGTGTCCCCTAGCTTGCCTGCACAGTTACAATCCGTTGTCTTCCACAGGGGTGAGGGCATCATGTGGGGGGGGGGAAGAAACAGGCACCGCAGGGACAGGAGGGTGAAGGGTAGGCGTCGTGGGTGCAGGGATGGAGGACTCCACCACAGGGGGTGGGGCAGGGCCAAAGGCGGAGGCCAGGATCTCGCTGCACACCTTAGCAAGGTCCTCCAGGGACTCCCCTGCACCCGAAGGAACCACAGGCCCTAAGGAGGGGGGTGGGTCAGAGGGATAGGTCGCAGCGCCACTGGGGGAGGGTGTGGACAGGGGGGGGGACTCAAGCACCCTGACCGTGGACGTCCTTGACCGCTTGCGGGGTGGTGTCACTGTGGGGCTCAGGGACAGAGCGGCCATGAAGTTGTCTTTGGGGGAGATGTGGCCAGGAGAGCTGAGGGGAGGGGATTTGGAGGGAGTGGATTGGGTGGAATGCGGACTCCCACTCTGGCTGCGTGTCACACGTTTGCCCCCCGACCCAGTGGGTGTGCCTACTGCACCCTGTGTGTGCGTGTCAGGAGGTGTGCGGCGGACCTTCCCTGCTAGTGTGGTGCCTGTGTCTGTTGTGGTGGGTGCATGCTTACGTCTGGGTGTATGTGGGACAGGCATGGGAGTGGGAAGTGTGGAAGGAGCAGGGGTGGGGGGTGGGACATAGCGCTGCAGGAGACCCACTGCTGCAGTCAGTGTGGAGTCTATCGACCTCAGCAAGTTGCGTTGGTCAGCCTGCGATGAATGAATGCCCTCCAAGTATGCCTCCATGTTGTTGAGGACCTGGCTGTGGCCATGGAGGACATTAAGGATCGCAGTCTGACCAATCTGCAACTGCCGCTGGATGTCCACAGACTCAGCATTGGCGGCAGCAGTGGAGACAGGGGCAGGGGGTGCGGTGCCTGGCAGGAAGGAGACATGTGGTGACCGGGCACGTTGGGAAGGGACACGAGCACGTAGGAGGCGGCCGATGCCAATGGAGGGGGCGGTGCCAGATGTAGGGCTGCTGTCAGATGGTGGTGCAGCCACCGCCCACTCGGAGTGATCATCCTCGGACCCGTCAGCTTCATAGTCTGTTGTGCCAGTCGACAGGTCCCCGGGGTCACTCTCCACCGCCTCTGTCCCACTCGAAGTGCCAGCCCGGATGTCACCGCTGGCACTGGTGCTCGGTCCCTCCGCGCCGTCTGTGTCCATGTCTCCCTCCGTGTCCCCCGACGATGCTGTGGGCAGGGTGAAGAGACAGAAAGTTATCATACACCTGTATACATATGTCACATGAGTCAAATCTACGTAGGTTACAGTGCATAGCCTGAAACAAAGGAAGAGTTACATCTACATAACAAGGTACATATGTAGGGCATGCAAGACACAGTTTTTTGACCCACCATGCCATTGAAAATCCATGGAGAGCATGACACAATAGCAAATGAGATGATATGGAATTTTGACTGAGGAGCATGGCCCTGGGGACAATCCAGCACTGCATCTGCACCACACAGCGTGGCAGGAAATTGGGATGAGCAGGGACCAAATCCAGGAACTAGAGGCACATGCAGCATAGGTAATACTGAGAACATACCCACCCTGACTGGCACACTGCACCTTGAGTGTATGTCCAGGCAAACATCACACACTGGCCAGTCCTGGCAAGGAGATATCAGGTCTTCACATGTCAGACATGCCCGCACCACCCACCCCCTACATGAGACAAATCAATGGAGACACAGGTAGCACGTACATCTCTTAGTCAGGGTGAAATACACATGGGATGCTAAACTTCTATATTGCACACAAACTACCCAAGGTGCAGCAGTGCAAATTATCATGTACAAATGGGCAGCATCAGATGATTGCAACAAGACACAAAGGCAATGGCCACCGTGAGTATGTAATAGGAAAATCAGGTCAGGCTGTACAGTGGACACTTGTAATACATCTCACGTCAATATACATGTTTGCAGGGGACAATGGCACAGAGCACAACCTATGCTGTAGACACAGAGATTGTCGACATTCTCGGATTACACATATGATACCAAGGAAAAAATGACCATGGGGACAGTAGTGGCCACACAACTCCATGCTCCTGAATGGGAATGACTGCGACACACGCTAACATCCCTGCACTATGCCTAACACACAATCATGCACATCATGTCACAGGCCACCACATGGGACATGCCTGCTGGAAGGCCTGGCACACGAGAGATTAACTCCCATGTCTGGACTCAGCATTAGTGCCAACTGACATGGAACCCACAAGTCCAGAACTGGACAGGGCACAGGCAAGGTCACACAACCTGTTACACACCACCCCCACACATGATGCTGCAGGCATTGTACACTTGGAGAAGGTGTCAGGCTACATAACCTTGTGATGGAGTGACTACACACAGACCAGGGAACACATTGCAAGGAGGGGAAGGGAGGCAGAAGAACACTGCAATACTAAGGGGAACATGATCTGCACAGCACCATAAACCCTGGAAGTGTATCCATGGAACAGTGCACTTACAAATGCTGGTGAAACACAACAAACACACACAAGTACCTACCCCCTTCCGGCTGCTGCATCTCCTGTAGACGCCTGTCCAAGTCAGGAAAGACCACCGCCAGCACACGTTTCTGGATGTGGGAGAGACGGCGGCGCCCGCGGTTCTTGTGGCTCTCAGGTGAGTCCCCCAGCAGGACCCGTGCGATCCTCCGCGTCCAGCACCGGATATCCTGCCAGCGTTTCCTCACCTGGGACAGGTGCCGCCTCCGACCATCCGCACTCCTCACGGCGCTGACGGCGTCCAGCCATATCTGCTCCTTGGCAGAGGCGTCTACCTGTGAGGATGAACAAGTGACACTACATCAATACACCTGGCACATGTCACGGGGACACAGATTAGAACACATTTGCTGTTTACAACAAGGCATAGTGTGCATCCAACCCATTGCAACTTTGTCATAGGGACATGATCCTGTGGGGGAAGGCCAAAATCAGTACGTGCCATTGAAAGGACACAGGTGGAATGAGGGAAACTACACAATCAATGATCCAGGCTCACACTGTGCATCACACCCACCCCTCCTGTCTCAGGGCACTGCTGGGAGTGATAGGCACCCACCCCTCCTGTCTCAGGGCACTGCTGGGAGTGATAGGCCCCCACCCCTCCTGTCTCAGGGCACTGCTGGGAGTGATAGGCCCCCACCCCTCCTGTCTCAGGGCACTGCTGGGAGTGATAGGCACCCACCCCTCCTGTCTCAGGGCACTGCTGGGAGTGATAGGCCCCCACCCCTCCTGTCTCAGGGCACTGCTGGGAGTGATAGGCACCCACCCCTCCTGTCTCAGGGCACTGCTGGGAGTGATAGGCCCCCACCCCTCCTGTCTCAGGGCACTGCTGGGAGACATCAGGCATTCCCCCCCCTTGGGACCCCCCTACAGTCCATAGCATGTGTGTCACACCTGGACACAATGGCAGAAGTCACAGTCACAACAAAGGGACACAGTCTGTGGCAGTGGACACTGCACTCACCTGATAACCTGGTCGCCCATACAGCATGGGGTACCGTGGGAGGATCACATCCACCAAAGCCATGTTCTCCTCCAGGGTGAATGGCTGTGACCTCTCCACAGCCCTTGACATGGTTCCAGGGAATCAGTAGCAGCAGCTGGGTCATGGAATACAGAGATGTGCAGGCAAGTGCTCCCTCATGGGACCTGGCTGCCTTATATCTGCCTTGCTGGCCCATCTCATGCACAGGGGTACAGAGTGATTGGTCACTCACATTTGCATCCTATGTTTCCTCCAATCCCTTCAAACCTAGCAGTCTGTGGGATCTCTATCGGTTTCATTCTCCTGCATGATGTCAGCCCCACAAACACATTGCAACAAAGTAGAAGAATACCAACTGACTTCTGCTGTGCACCTTCCAGAACAATTTCGAAATTTGAACTTGGTCTCCATGACAACCAGCATGCATGTAGGCCTTAATACTTGTCCCTCATGTGTCCCCAATGTAATTTGGAGCGTCACACACAGGTACGGTGCGTTTCGGGGCCCTAGGGCACCCCAAATGCATTGCAACGGCCCGTACACGCGTGCCTACGTTCACTATCACTATGGGTGTCCTGGCGTATGCGTACTCGTAGTGGTACGGGCCGTACACACGCATGTACGCTCACTATCACTACGAGTACGCCAGGACACCCATAGTGATAGTGAGCGTACATGCGTGCGTACGGACCTACCACTATGGGTGTTCTTGCGTATGCGTACTCGTAGTGGTACGGGCCGTACACACGCATGTACGCTCACTATCACTACGAGTACGCATACGCGGGGAGACCCGTAGTGATAGTGAGCGTACATGCGTGCGTACGGACCTACCACTATGGGTGTTCTTGCGTATGCGTACTCGTAGTGGTACGGGCCGTACACACGCATGTACGCTCACTATCACTACGAGTACGCATACGCGGGGAGACCCATAGTGATAGTGAGCGTACATGCGTGTGTACGGGCCGTACCACTACGAGTACGCATACGCCAGGACACCCATAGTGATAGTGAGCGTACATGCGTGCGTACGGACCTACCACTATGGGTGTTCTTGCGTATGCGTACTCGTAGTGGTACGGGCCGTACACACGCATGTACGCTCACTATCACTACGAGTACGCATACGCGGGGAGACCCATAGTGATAGTGAGCGTACATGCGTGTGTACGGGCCGTACCACTATGAGTACGCATACGCCAGGACACCCATAGTGATAGTGAGCGTACATGCGTGCGTACGGACCTGCCACTATGGGTGTTCTTGCGTATGCGTACTCGTAGTGGTACGGGCCGTACACACGCATGTACGCTCACTATCACTATGGGTGTCCTGGCGTATGCGTACTCGTAGTGGTACGGACCGTACAAATGCCTGTACGCTCGCCATCACGATGGGTACACATACGGCAGCACTCCCATAGTGATATGGGAACGTACACAGGCCCTCTTCGCAGCAGTACAGCGGTTTTCACACATCACAGTGGTGACAGGCGGCACACAGGTAGGGATAAGGCGGACATACTTGTCCATGGATGGACATACTTGTCCATGGATGGACATACTTGTCCATTAATTGACATCAAGGCATCGTCTGTGCATTACTACATGTGTGGGGCACAGGTGTGACGGCCTGTGATGTGGAACATTACTCCTTAGTGGAGAAGGCACCAGATGTATGATGAGATGTCTACAGATGTACTGTGTGATGGTGCAATGTGTGCCAGGCATGCCCTTGACTCCTTTGACATGTGTGCATATCGTACTGCACACTTGGGGTGAGCGTCACTGGCATGGCACGGACACCAACACACGGAAGTGTCCCCTGATGCCCGGTACAGGGGTTATCACACCTGACTTGTCACTACCCATGGTGCACAATGTGACTATGTCATGTATGTGTGGGGGCTTCCCATCAGGTTGATGTTGGAGCACCCTCAAAAGCTGCAGCCGTTGCAGCAACCAACATGTGTCTGTGTGTAGATTGTCATTGCACACTGTTCCGCACACCATGCCACATGTGGTATCGGATGTGAGGTGCACATGTATGCATGGGACACGGAGTAGCGTGACAAGGACATGTCTGCATCCTCACAATGAATGTGTGGTGAGTCATGACATGTGCACCTTCATGGCAAGGTGTGTAGGCTGTCCTAGTGTAATGTCATGTGACCTGTGGCTCTAGTGTTCCGCTACCATTCTCTGCAATCGGCATCCTACTTCTGCTGATGTGTGGGCGTATGTCACTCCTGTCTTGCGTCTGGCTGTTCACTTGCACTGGGACACAGCTATTCCCATGGCATGGCATGGGGAGGTTCTCAATCTCCGTGTGTAGCTGGGTCTTGGTAGGAGTGTCACCTTGCATTCATACGTGTCCTGGGCATGTAGCACATACCTGACTCCCTATGTAGCATATGTGTATTGACAGATTAACATGTGCTCAGTACATATGAATTGTTGTCGTAGTGCACTCACTCTTCCTTGTCACTTCCAAATTACTGCAGAGCGCCGCCTCTTGCCCGACCAATTCCGGACTTGGCTGCCATGTGGGAGAATGACAGCATCCGGCTCTACCGCTTCACCCAACCTTTGATTCTGGAGTTGACGGCGAGACTGGCACCACACCTGCAACCGCAGCACAGGTATCCTACGGCACTGACACCCAAGCTGAAGGTAATGGCAGCCCTACATTTTCTAGCCACGGGTACCTTTCAAAATACCATAGCTCATGTTGGTGGCATGTCCCAGAGCATGTTCTGCCGTGTGCTGCATGATTTCTTAGAGGCCATGTTGATTCACCTGGATGACTTCATCAAGTTCCCAACCCCTGAACAGTTGACTGCGGTCAAGCGTGGATTCTATGCCCTGGGAGGGATGCCCCATGTCATTGGGTCCATAGATGGTACACATGTAGATTTGGTACCACCACACGCACGGGAGGTAGCGTACCGCAATCGGAAGCACTACCACTCCATCAATGCCCTTGTGGTGTGTCAGTCCAACATGGTGATTTCACATGTCTGTGCTCGTTTTCCAGGATCAGCACACGATGCCTACATCATGAGGCGTAGCAGGATGCCTGAAATGATGATGCAGCTGCGCAACGAAAGAGCATGTGTTGTTGGTGGGTACAGTCTGTCTGTCCTGTAATTTGCATAGCCTACCAGCACGCCCGCTTCACCAGTTCTAACGATGTCCATGTGCTTCCCATGTAGGGGACGCTGGCTATCCCAACATGCCATGGCTGCTCACACCTCTCCGCAACCCCATCACGCCGGCCCAGCTCCGCTACAACACCACCCATGGCCGGACAAGGCGAGTGATAGAGAGGACGTTTGGCCTGCTGAAGAGCCGATTTAGTTGCCTCCACAAGACCGGCAGCGCGCTCCCATATGCCCCTGCAAAGGTCTGCAAAATCTTCATGGTCTGCTGCATGCTGCACAACATGGCAGTTGAGAGAGCTGTGCCACTCATCCTGGATCAACATGACGAGGACCATCCACCCGTGGAGGACGAAGGGCTTGGCAATGGGGCTAGTGATGTGGAGGATGTGGAGCCGCAAGAGGACATCCGGACTCGGCTCATACGCGACTTCTTTGCTTAGTGGTGAGTACCAGTGTCTGAGTGTGCACACATTGGTCCCCGTGTGGCATGTGTTGTGATGTGTGTCTCCACCTGCATGTATGGCACGTGAGTCAGAGGTGTGTGTGGGTGTGTCACTGGAGTGATGGTGGCAGTGATGGTTGTATTTCCCCAGTCATAATTGTGACCTAGCATGTTGTCATCCATACATGTGTCGAGTAAATGCACATGCGAGTGGCTGTGCTTTTTGTGGCTGACTTCTTGTGTGTCTCTCTTCCCCAGGTACTTGCGCATGCCGTCTGCTGCTTGCATTGTTGTGGCACTGCTATTCCTCATGGACACGTCATCGTGGGCTGACTCAGCGTTACAGGCACGGACACGTTTGGAAGTCTCCATAGGGTAAGGGATGCATCAGGGGTGTATTGGGTGTGGCAGTTGTTCACGATGTATGCACACTGCCCCTGTCGATGTTTGGTTCCTCTGCAGCCATGTAGCATCCCCATGGGACACGACATGCAGCTGTGTACACCTGAATAGATGGTCTGCCTGGTTGACAGTCATCAGTGATGGGATTGTGGATTGTGATGATGGCATCAATGTGTGTGACACTGCCCTCGGACACATACGGTTAGCATTGGCTTGACATGGTGTGGGACTTCCACATCAGCGGATCAATGGTGTATGGCAGTCTCTCCGTGAGCAGATGTGGGTGTTTAGCTGTTAGCCGACAATTGTGTGCCAGTTCCATGGCTAACACGCATTTGTGCTGCAGAAGGGGGGTGCCAGTGTTGGACCCACAGGTTACTCCACAAGATGTTTTCATGTGTACTTCAAGTTGCCTCTGCAATCCCGAAAACATGACTAATAAAGGTGTCCCTATGCCTCCAAGGTGCCTCTTCTCCGTCAATGCTGGTGTGTTGCCACGGTGCATCCAGCATGTCTGGCATGGTTTTCCCTGATAGTGGCTATGTGTCGATGTGTCGAGTAGCAAGATGCAAGCTGTGTGTGTGGGCTGAGACTGTGTATTGGGCATGATGTCCATGACTGTGTGGGTATTGTGACATGTGCCATCCCCATGCATCCAACGTTGGCCAGGCCCCCATTCTCTGCATCCACCGGACTCAAGCTTGCAGGACATGGTTCTGCCACCTGTCTACACATACCTGGGTGCCCCCCAGGACCCTGGACATGATCCCTGACCTCTGCGCATGACTGTTGCTGTACTCAATGTGTCTGTCAGCACGGTTGTGCGGCCACCCCCTCAGCTGGTTTGGCCCATCACGGGTGTGTATGGTGCTCCATGTCTGTCTTGCCTAATACACTGTGACCCGTGTGTCCTGTGCCAGACTCAGGCCCCAGGGTGTGGATGGTTGGAGTCAAAAGAGAGCTCAGGCATGTTTAGACTTTACAACACACATGTAAGGTAATAATTCAACCAGCAGGCATCTTCTCTTCATGGTGTGAATTTTTATTTTGGGGGGTGGGGGGGGGGGGGGATGAAGTGAGGGGCTTTCCGGGAGTTTGGAATCCAAAGTTCAGTAGGGGAGTTGGTGTCCTTGCCAATGTAAATCCTCATAGTCCATGCCACAGTCTTTGTCAACATTGGTCAGACTGTGACCAGCAGGGCCATGTGGCAGGGAATGTCTCTTGATGCTGTGATGCTGTTGCTCCAGTGGGCCAGGTGCCAGGCCAGGTGTCCTGGGAGATGGTGATGTAGCGCCGGCCCTCACGGTCCTTTCCGTGGACGACCCGGCCTCCTGCGGGGACCCTCAGCAGCAGGCCGTGATGATGTTTGGGATGCTCCGTCGGATGTCTCCTCCTCCTCCTGATCCCTCCCTGTGGGTGGTGGTGATCTACGCCGTCTGGCACAGGGAGGGTTGCCCATGTTGTCGGCCATCCGACGGAGTGTATCGTGAATCCCCTGGAACACCGTCACTTGCTCAGCCTGTCTGTCCTCCATCCTCCGTTGGTGTTGCAGTAGACAGTTGCTGGGCCTGCTGGTTCTTTATCTCATCGAGGGTCCCCTTGATCTCATTGAGGGTGGACACAACCTGGGCCATGCCCGTGGTGTCCTGCCGGTATGTGTCCATGATGTCGGCGGTGAACGGGGAGTAGAAGGGGAGTAGTAGCGAGCGCTGGTAACAAGGGTGTGGCTAAGCGCGAGGGACAGCCTTGGTTCTCTAGTGGAGGGTGGGCACCCATGTCTGATTTATGGCAGGGAGGGGGCACATCAGGAGCGAGGCGAAAGACAGGAGGCACACTGACATGGGGTGGGGGGGGAGGGCCCGTATGGGCTGGAAGCTTATTCTCCCGGATATTGGCTGGTAACTCTGTATGTGCAATACATTCTTTGACCGGGGAGGAAGCGGGGTTTGTACTGAGTTGTTGCTATGAAAACAATAAAAAATGTTTCAACAAAAAAAAATGTGTCCATGATGTCACGGACATGGGCAAATACCGGTTCCTCAGCCAACTGGTCAGGCTCGCGCCTCCGCCGTCCTCCACTCCCACCACCCCTGCCCACTTGCACCTGGCCTGCCCTTGTGGGTACATCGGGTCTCCGGGACCCCTGAGGGGTGGCATTGGCGTTGTCGCCTGCCTCCTCCTGGGTGCCCGGGACACCGTGTCCCTCCTGGCCAGCCTGGCTGCATTGTGGTGGTGGGGCAGGGATCCTGGGTGTCTCCTGGGATGTGGCAGGAGTGGGGGTGGTGGTTGGCACAGTTGTACCTGACGCAGGTGCTGCAGGTGGTTGGACACCAGAGGTGCCTGGTCGGTCGGGGTCGTCCACAGAGTGGTGAGAGTCGTCGCTGCCGGTGGGATCGGGCTCCCGCAGATCCGGGTCCTGTGAGTCTTCCCCCCCAGTGTTGGGGGGTGAACCACGACGTTGACCTGTGTGTGAGAGAGACAATGTTAATTTTGGTCCATGCAACATCCATGTTTCATCAGTTTCAACGTTGGCACATTTCCTCTTGGAATTAGGATCTGTCTTGCATTCCACTCACAGTGCACTTGTGCATGGGTGTGTCCCTTGGGCACCACTTTGGCCCCTTTAACTATGTGTGGCACAGTCTTACTTGCTGCGTCAAGTGTGACTGCAGTCAGCAGTGGAGTGGGCAGGTGTGGCGAGCCATGCATTGGCGCCTTCCGTGTAGCACTGTACATGTGCACATGGAGTGGATCCACACACTTATATAATGCAGGTAGCTGTCGTTGTGCTCGTGAACAGGTTGTCACATGGCCCTGTGTTTTGCCATGGTGAAGAGGGGGGGTTCTGGCACTGGCCACCCTTGGCTACATGCACGCAGTCTACCTGCTGACGAGCAGACATTCCCACACACCACACGGCTGATTTGCTCTCCCTGTGTCTCCCTCCCTCTCTGTCCCCCTCTCCCTCCCTCCGTGTGTCAGCCTCCTCCCTCTGTCCGTGTCCCTGTGTCTCCCTCCCTCTCTGTCCCCCTCTCCCTCCCTCTCTGTCCCCCTCTCCCTCCCTCTCTGTCCCCCTCTCCCTCCCTCTCTGTCCCCCTCTCCCTCCCTCTGTGTGTCACCCTCTGTCACCTCAGCCCAGCTTCCTAGACACACACTTTTTCCAGTCCTTTGAATGGCCCTTGGCTTGTTGCTGTGAGTTTGTTTCTGATCTCCAGGCACCCATTGGGTGTAGTGTCTGTGTGTGCTGCCACTCTTTCACAGTGTTGGCTGTTCATTAGCTGCTGTCATGTGCAAAACAGTGCCTTCACCCCCATGTGTTGATGCAAGGCGTCCGCCATTTGCTGGCGAGTCTTTCCTGTGTGGGGACACACTGTTTGTCTGGCTGTGACCTGGGCCATATGGGCAGAGGGCATTGTTGTCTGCTTCTGAGTTGCACTATGTGATTTTTGGGGCCCACCCTCCCGCCATCCGGGTTACCGTGTCATGTGTTGGTGTCTTCTGTGGCCTGTGACTTGACATTGTCCTGCTGGGTGCATGGGGCATGGTGGCGGCAGTGGCATGTGCGTGTTCATGGAGTGTGGTTGAGTCATGCGATAGGTTGGGGTGGTTGCGTGCCTGTTAGTGATTTTGGTTGTGGATGACGTTCCCCCCCCATGTGAGGTGCGTTGTTTGTGTACTCACCCGGGTCTCGGAGTCCTCCTAATCCTTCGACTGCCTCCACCGGCTGTATGGCCATCACCCTCTCCTCCCAGGGCTGGTAGTGTACGGGTCTGCGGGAGGGCCCTCCTCCAGTGGCGTTGGCCTGGTTGTGTTCCTCCAGCATCTTGGCTCGGACCCTCCTCCGCAGATCGTACCACCTGGATTGGCATTCCTGCCTGGTCCTTCTGGTGTCTCCAACAGCATTCACAGCATCGATGATGGTCTGCCACACGGCTGTTTTTGCTGCCATGCTGGTGTTTCTGACCAATGTTCCAAAGAGCTGTGGCTCGACTCTGAGGATTTCATCGACTAGAACCTCCAACTCTCGGTTACTGAACTTTGGATTCTTGGTAGTGGGCATGGTGAGGGGTGTGGATGGTGGGGGGGGGGGTGTGGATGGTTGTGGGTGTGTGGGTGTGGGTGTGGTTGTGCAGGTGTGTGTGTGTGTGTGAATGTGATGAGGGGGTGTTTGTGAGGGTGGTTGTGTGAAGGTGTGCAAGTGTAAGGTGTGGTCTAGCTTGTAGTATGGTTCTGTGGTGTCTGGCAGCAGTGAGTCTGTTGCAAAGGCTCATGGTTTGTGTGTGTGGGCCCTTTTTATTGGTCCATGGGTGGGTGTGGCTGTGTTTGAAGTTTGGGTGGGTGTGTTATAAGGAGTGGTGGTGTTTTGGGCCTCTGTTTGTTTTTGGCAGTTGCAGGTCAGTGGATGTGTTTTTTTTAGTGTTTGTTGGCCATGTTTAGTGGCTTTGTGCCATTCGAATAGTGTATTCTTGTGTTGTTTTGTTTTGTCCTGGTTGTGTCCGTGCATTTTGAGCGTGTGTACGGTGTGTACATGGGCCATTTGGTTGTACGGTGCTGTCCTTGTGTGTGGCTTGGTACGACTCGTACATGCGGTTGGGATGTTGGGGCCTGGGGTGCGCTCCGTACTTAGGAGGTTGTGTTGGGGGTGCGACTGGAACGTACTGGGGTGTACATAGACGGTGGTACAACTCGTACAGGGGTGGTGGTACGACTCGAACGTACTGGGGTGTAGGTACACGGTGGTACGACACGTACAGGGGTGGGGGTACGACTCGAACGTACTGGGGTGTACATAGACGGTGGTACGACACGTACAGGGGTGGGGGTACGACTCGAACGTACTGGGGTGTACATGGACGGTGGTACGACTCGTACAGGGGTGGGGGTATGACTCGAACATACTGGGGTGTACATTGACGGTGGTACGACACGCACAGGGGTGGGGGGTGTACATAGACGGTGGTACGACACGTACAGGGGTGGGGGGTGTACATAGACGGTGGTACGACACGTACAGGGGTGGGGGTACGACTCGGACGTACTGGGGTGTACATGGACGGTGGTACGACTCGTACAGGGGTGGGGGTACGACTCGAACGTACTGGGGTGTACATGGACGGTGGTACGACTCGTACAGGGGTGGGGGTACGACTCGAACGTACTGGGGTGTACATTGACGGTGGTACGACACGTACAGGGGTGGGGGGGTGTACATAGACGGTAGTACGACACGTACAGGGGTGGGGGGTGTACATAGACGGTGGTACGACACGTACAGGGGTGGGGGTACGACTCGAACGTACTGGGGTGTAGGTACACGGTGGTACGACACGTACAGGGGTGGGGGTACGACTCGAACGTACTGGGGTGTACATAGACGGTGGTACGACACGTACAGGGGTGGGGGTACGACTCAAACGTACTGGGGTGTACATGGACGGTGGTACGACTCGTACAGGGGCGGGGGTACGACTCGAACGTACTGGGGTGTACATTGACGGTGGTACGACACGTACAGGGGTGGGTGGGTGTACATAGACAGTGGTACGACACATACAGGGGTGGGGGGGTGTACATAGACAGTGGTACGACACGTACAGGGGTGGGGGGTGTACATAGACGGTGGTACGACACGTACAGGGGTGGGGGGTGTACATGGACGGTGGTACGACACGTACAGGGGTGGGGGTACGACTCGAACGTACTGGGGTGTAGGTACACGGTGGTACGACACGTACAGGGGTGGGGGTACGACTCAAATGTACTGGGGTGTACATAGACGGTGGTACGACACGTAAAGGGGTGGGGGTACGACTCGAACGTACTGGGGTGTACATGGATGGTGGTACGACTCGTACAGGGGTGGGGGTACGACTGGAACGTACTGGGGTGTACATACACGGGTGGGGGTGTACATACACGGGGGGTATGTGTCGGACGTACGGGGGCTGGGGGGAGTGTTGGGCGCATATGCGGGCACATGTCTCCATGGTTGCTATGGGAGTTCGGTGCGGACGGTGTTTTTTCCATACGGTTGTTGCCTCGGACGCACGGGATGGATCGTGATTCCTCGGTCGGACTTCACCTTTCACATTTGTACGGTAAATCGTACGAGGACGTGTCGGACACATTTTCCGACCCGAGGACGTGTGGGGAAATATTCCCAATGCGGTTCGTATGGACTTTTTACCATGCGAATCGTGATTGCCAGTTCGTACGGCACTTGTACGATTCGTACGGTTAAAAGACCGGATACGAGTCACACGGGGAATTTTTTTACCGGATCGTAATTGGCACCTTAGTATTAATCAAGTAAAATGGTACACCCAAGATGAGCAACTGGGCACTAGATACATAGTAAATAGGAGGGAAGGCATCCTGAGGATCACATCCTTAAAAGGTTGAGGCAATGAGAAACCGAAGGGAATTGGCCGTAATTGATATGCTCGCTTGAGTATGGAGCAAGTAGATGAAGGATATCTGGATTTATTGAGTGATGTGGTTTAGGGATGTGAGTCAGTGCACAAAATTACCATGCTCTCCTGGAATGTTCATGGAATAAATAATTTAATGAAACGAGATTTGTAAACATGTAATTAATTTATATGAGATCTTGTATTTTCAGGAGACGTGCGCAGATCATAACAAGATAAATGACTTCCTGCAGTTTTCCCTGAGCACTTTATCATGTTTCGGTGTTGTGTTTTTGGTTCCATTTCTCTGATAGCACAGTGAGGCTTCCACATTCTCATTTCACACCCCTGAAAGCTGCATCATCCAATCGCTGTTTATTAAACACAAGTACTAACGCAGATGGCAATATGTTAATTCTAGGTGGGGAGTTGAGGGGAAACATTCATTACAATGCCTGCATTACAACGCATGCTATTACAACGAAATTATCTTTACAACGGTTTCGATTACATCGATTAAGGTAAGTATTTAGTTTTGATATGTTTTTACATTTTTTTAGAAAATGAATTCTAATTTTATTATTTTATAGAAATTGATACATTTAAAAAAAGAAATTAAAAGTAATTAGAGTTATATCCCCCCCCCCAAATAAATTGAGGTTTTGACACCTTTTATCAGGCACAGGATGTCAGGGGAAAAGGGGTTTTGGGTGGGGTAGTGTATTAAAACTTGGGTCTTAATTTCAATACCTTGGTATTAATTTAAAAATATAATTATTACTTTAAAACTGCTATTTAAAAAAGGTAAACTTATTATAAATAGAAAATTAATACTATTGTTTGCACATTTTCCAATTTTAAACAATGTTAATCTAATTTCTGAATAAATAAATACAATTTTAAAAATGGTTTTACTCATTTTCTCTGGCCCGGGATGCAAGACAAAAGGGGGTTTTGGGTGGCATAGTGTATTAATGCTCGGGTAATAATTATGGTACAAGAGTATTACATTTTTAAAACCCTAATTATTCAATTTAAAAAATTTCCCATTTAAGGTAATTATAATTTAAAAAGGTATTTACACCTTTTCTCTGGAATTGGATGCCAGGGAAATAGAGGTTTTGGTTGGGAAAGTGTTTAATACTTGTGTATCATTTATAATACTAGAGTATTCGTTTTGAAAAACATAATTAGTAATTCTAAACTTTTTCTAAAACAGTGTATAACATTTTTAAAAGGGCTTTACACCTTTTTTCAAGCACGATGCCAGGGAAATAGGAGTTTTGGGTGGGGGAATGTATTAATACCTGGGTATTCATTTCTATACCCGGGTATTAATTCTTTTAATAATTATTACTCATTTCAAAATGGAATAAAAAAAGTCAAATAATTACAAATAGCTGTTCTTTTGAAAATAAGTTCATTAACATTTATTCTTTCACCTTTAGTATTTTAAAATATTTTAAAAGATTTTTAAGATAGTGCACAGTAGTTATTTTAAATTTAAGTTGAAAATAAAATGTTACTTCAGTCTTAAAAGTCCCAAAAAATAAAATATAATACAAATTAATTAATTACAAATAATTAAGATTTTTAATACTAAACAAATAATTAGGACACTTAAAATAAAGTAAAATGCCGAGTGTTTTATTAAAAAAAATATAAGGAAGTAACCCAGTTTCTTTTAAATTTCAATCACAAACAGGTATATTTATATCAACATTTTTAAAAGTAAAAAGTTTGACTAAGATATACATTTACATTTTTTAAATACTTTTTTTTACATTTTTTCCACGTTTTACAATTGTATTCAATGGGCGAAATTGTCCTTTTTTCTTTTACAGATGACGTACGCGGTTGAGCGTTTCTTTCTACAGTCAGTGGTGTGTCGTGGGCAAGATTGGAAGCAAGGAAGAGCTACGGTCAGGTAAGACAAACTTTATTGATTTGTTAGAGATAGTCGCTGGCCAACTTTATTGTAAGGAGAGTGGAGGGAGGTAGTTGGATAGATGGAAGTATTTAGAACAGTGTTTTTCTGTTTTTAACAACTTCTTTACTCCTAACACAGTTTAAAAAAAAGGGGGGGTTCTATGAAGAGAGGTACTAATATTTTTTTAAACCAAAGTGTAAAAAGAAAAAAAACAATTGTAAAACTTTTTTTGTTGCGTTGCAAACTTGTTTTCCAAAAGCATGAGTTTTCAAGGATCTATGACCACGTGCAATTTGGGAGTACACAGATAGCATGGATCGTCAGAACGAACCTTTGGGATACTTTGGAGTACTTTCTTAAATGCTTTTTTTTCTTCAGTATAGTTTTCGAAGCATTTCAAGGTTTTTGCTTTAGATTTTCACACACTGTGTAGGATACATCGAAGGAAAGAGGATTGCCACGTTGGATTTGTTGCGTTTTTTGCCAATCTTTTCAACTTTTTCAGGATTTTATTTTTAGGATGCGTTTTTTTTAGTTATCACAGATTTATTTGCAGTATTTAAATTGCATATAAAAATGGTTTTGCCAATCTGTGACTTTTTGGTTAGTTATGCATGTGCTTTGGATTGGATTATGGATATACAGTTTGGCTATTTGGGGAGGTGCAGACTCTTGCAGGACTTTAGATTTTTACAGAACAAGAAGAGTCGAAGAAAGAAGACAACTGACAGTAGGAAGCTGTCTTTTCAAATGTTTGTAAAAAAATGTTTTAGAAAGAATTCCAATTTCAATGTAATTTAAAAGAAATGCAAAACAGACAAGTCACATAGAGTAGGTGTTAGTGAGAGTTAGAAGTGTAGTATGTGTGCAATATTGTCTAGGGAGTCTGAAGCCACCATCAATGAAAACTGTTGGATCTGTCCCAATAGTCTCTCGGACATTTCTTTTGGAAATTCGTGGGTTCAAACTACCAGACGATGATTGCGCTATTCTAATTTACTGGAAACTTTTCTCCATCTTCAGAATTTCCCAAAAATGCTAAAAGTTTGGGTGTGGTTTTCCTATTGATTTATTGAAGGAGTTGTGCCATCCCACTATGGGATTCTTGGTTTTTGCTCCACTCGCTAAACAGGTCATGTCACAGTTCAACCGTTTGACAGAAAACCTCAGATTCCTTCTGCGACCCGACCTGCTTAGATGGCCAATTCAAGTGTCTTCAAAGTAATTTAGTAGGGTGCCCAATTTCTCTTAATTTTCAGTAAAATAGTCAGATTCGGTAATTGATGTGTAGTATTTATCTACACAGTCAGGTGGAACAAAGCACAATGTTTTTTATTTCAAATTGCAGTTTACTGTCTGATATGTAATCCTCTATTAAGGATGTTTTTTGAATTTTTCGCCAATATGCCTGTGAAAAGTGAAAGAAATCCTCAAATTTGGGTTTCAGGATACCGTTGATTTAGTTTGCCTGCAAGAGACTTGGGCAGTGGGACCTATTTACATAGATCGTATTATACCCCCGCAATTGCTTCAAACTCTGGTCGGCCGAGGGGCGGGATCGCAACATTTTTAAAGAATACCCTTAGATTTGAAGTACTTTCCTCCCACAATGATTGTCAATATTTTAAGATACTGCACGATAAAGGTCCCAATGGAAACACTATTTTATGAATTAATGTTGATAACAATTTAGGTGCCGATTCCGATCCGTTAAAAATATTCCCCGTACGAATCGTATCCGGATTTTTTTACGTACAAATCGTACAAGTCCCGTACAAACTGGCAAGTACGATTTGTATGTTAAAAAATCCATACGAATCGCATTGGGAAAATTTCCCGACACGTCCTCGGGTCGGAAAAAGTGTCCGACACGTCCCCGGACAGTTTTACGTACAAATCGGTAAACTGAAGTCCGAGCGCGCAAGTACGATCCGTCCCGTCCGTCCGAATGCACAACCGTATGGAAAAAACACCGTACGGAGCGAACTCCCATAGCAACCATGGAGACGTCCAAACATGTGCCCGCATACACGCTGAACACCCCCCCCAGCCCCCCCCCCAAGTACGCGCCGTACCCCCAGCCCCCCATGTACGCGCCGTACCCCCACCCCACCCCCGTAGGCACGGAGCGTACCCCCGTCCCCGTAGGCACGGAGCGTACCCCCGCCCCCGGAGGTACGGAGCATACCCCCGCCCCTGTAGGTACGGAGCGTACCCCCACCCCCATAGGTACGGAGCGTACCCCCACCCCCGTATGTACGGTGCGTACCCCCACCCGTGTATGTGCAGTGCGGAACCCCAGCGCGTAGCGCTGGGGGTCCGCACCGTACCTCCGGGGGTGGGGGTACGCTCCGTACCTAAAGGGGTGGGGGTACGCTCCATACCTACGGGGGTGGGGGTGCGCTCCGTACCTATGGGGGTGGGGGTACGCTCCGTACCTATGGGGGTGGGGGTACGCACCATTCATACGGGGGGGCTGGGTGTACGGCGCATACACGTATGGGTGCTGGGGTACGGCGCGTACATGGGGGGGGCTGGGTGTACGGCGCGTACATGGGGGGCTGTGGGAACGGTGCGGACGTGTAGGGATGGGGGTACGGTGCGTACCGGGTCCCCTTTTCGTCGTGCATCACGGCGTACTTAGCTTTTCCGGCACTTTTTGGGTCCCGTAAAAATGTTGCCGTGCGAAGTGCTGTGGGTACGAATCGTACTTGCTGATCCGTAAAACGCTGCCTGACTCCGTGCGAATGTCGCGTACGCGGTGTCACGGATCCGAATTGTGGGTATCTTTTAGCCGGTCGGTGTTTTTTACGATTCGTACGGAAATGGTGTTTCTGTACGAATCGTACTTACAGGTTTGTAAGGTGTTTTTCCCGGGTACGAGTCGGACGGAGAAAACGCTCCATCCGACGGTTCGTACCCGTGTTTTACAGGATCGGAATCGGCACCTTATTTGGGGGCAATATGTATAAGGTTGCAACCTTAGCGGAGGAAAACATGAATAGGTTAATTAGCTCTTGTAAAAAAGATCCAGTAGTGTTGTGGATGGGCGATTTTAATGTACACTTTTGCCCCTTCGCTTTAACCTCAATATGTGGCCTAACAGATGAGTACGGAGGGGTTAGTGTGCATCTTTGTCACAACCATTATGGGAATGTATTAAATAAGCTCATTATCACAAAAGACCTGGAGACAATGAACCCTTTGTCGAAATCCACCGACCATCCTTTAAAAACTTCTGTTCTAGTCGAAATAGTTCCACTATTGACTTCATAATAGCCTCAGCTTCCCTGAGAAGGGTTCTTAGCAATATTACTGCTACATTCTCAAGCTTCAGCGACCATGCTGCCATATCTTGCCATATGTGTTGGAAAGGTATCCATTGTTCCAATATTTCACATAAAAAACCTTATGGTGCAAGGAAGAAATGGATAACACTTAAGTGGGAGAGCATTGACAGGGCAGTTCTTATTCCCAGGGTAGTATCTAGCAGGCTTAAGGAAATAGCAATATGCCTTGATTTAAACCTGGACCAGCCGAGCACAGTCGTGGCTTTTGAAACCATTTGTTAGAAGTAAAAAAGAATCTCTCGAAGAGTGGTGGGTCCCTAAAAAGTAAGGGCCAGAAATGGTTCGACCGGAATTGCACTAAAGTACTTTCTCATTTATACCAAATACTTAAGTTTGTACCAAGAATCCCAATCCTGGTCAAATAGGCTTGCCTAAGGTACACCATGGCCATTTTAGTCTCCCCACTAAATATTGCTCTCACTTTTAATAATTTGGAGATAAGTGAAGCCCGGGCAGTAATAAGGCTCCTGGTCTAATGGCACCCCAAAATATTTTTTACTGACTCTCCTGAACTCTGTGGGCCCGTGCTTACTTACGTGTTCAACGCAATAGCCAAAGATGGTCCGCCTGTTTCTTGGCATAAAGCTATTTTAATACCCATTCATAAAAAAGGAGACAAATCTGAACCCAGAAACTATAGGCCAATTTCCCTTTTTGACAGCACGGTGAAACTTATGGGTAGAGTACTATTAAACAGACTGGAGGCCTCGGCAGTGACAAATAAAATCTTGATCCCGGCCCAATATGGCTTTAAAAAAGGTAGAGGCAGTCAAGACTAATGTGCCAACTTGAATCTGCGTATAGCAAAATATACCCATGATAAGCAAGGTAATCTGTACATGTCCTTCATGGACCTAAGCGCAGCCTTCGACCGCGTTGCCCATTCCCATCTCTGGAGGATCATGAAGGAAATGGGGGTAGATCAAGAAATAATTATTTTTATAAGACAGTTGCACTCGAAGGCCGAAGCCTGTGTACATTATGGGCATCAGGGGGAGTGTACCAGATGGTTCTCAATTACCAGACGGATCCGCCAAGGGTGTGTTCTTGTCCCTTTTTTGTTTTCCTTATATACAAACTGGCTAGAGTCTCAATTGCTAGACTCAACCATAGACATCCCTATAATAAAGAAGATGCAGATTGCAATTTTATTGTACACAACAGGGTTTACTGGAGGTGGATGCTAGGTCTTTAATTTGTTTTATGTTTTCTCTAACCTCAATCTTCATTGTGAAGGCAGAGTGGTTATGCTTTGTGGTCCTTTCAACATGGTCCTTTAGAGTAACCGCTCTACCTGTGCAATGGGATGAGTAATATTGCACACACCTCCAAGCTCAGTTAGTCTCTCCTTACAATAAAGGTAGCCAGCCTGCTTTAGGAGTCGATTTCCTCTTTGGGATTTTATATAGGCGGCTTGTCTTCCTGATGACATTAGTTATATGTCTCAAAAAGTGGGGAGAAAAAGAGATTTTGGGGCACATGCATCAAGGTATGATTTTGCGAGTCCTTAATTGCGATTATTAAGGAATCGCAATTAACGAGCAGGAGGGCAAGATGGCCGCTGACTGATTGCAGCGAGAGGTCGCAGTTCTCCCTCCCTCTGCCCAAGCTCTGATTATGCCATAAGGAATGCTGGAGATCCCTTATCTAATAAATTATCGGATAGCGGCATGGACTCGTGATTTCTGTTCACCCCGGGGGCTGCCGCAGAATACAGCAACTTTGGAGTACTATCGGCCTGATCAGCTTCTTCGGTGATTTCAGCGACTCGGAAGCAAGGTCAGCATGGCACCTAGGACGCCCAAGCAGCTGAAAGATGCTAATCACTAGAAGGAGCAGCAAGAGAATGGTAGCAGCAAGGAGTCACTGAGAGACCCGGCAGCTTTGGCCCCTATCCAGCGCTGCTCAACACAGCCGTGGAGAGGCATCACCAAAAAACCTGATGATCTGCGGGGCAATGGCGGCGGCGGATCCGCGGTGATCGTCGCCGGGAAAAATATCAATGGAGCTACTTGCAAGTCGGCACCAGTAAGAGTTGGCCTAGATGGGGGTAAATCTAAGGACCCCAGGGAACTTGTTCTACGGCAGCCTACCTTACAGGAATCCTTTTCCATGAAGGCAGCAGAGACGGCAGCGATCGAGACCGGAGCTGCAGCGTCGGAGGGCGCTGGAAGAGCGGTTGCTGGGCAACAAGAGGAAGCATTCCCCGGCGAGATGCAAGGCGAGATGCAAGGCAGTTCAAGCGGTGTCTTTGCGATGCCAAAAGTCAAATATTCAGGACAGACAGAGCATGGAAAAAGGCAAGTCTCCCGGCGGGAGATGATTTTGACTGAAAGCGGGATGAATGATTATAGCGGCGCTAATCTCAATCAAGCTGCAGGCGCCGCTGGGGGGGGGCGATGGAGGGCAGAGAGTTTACTGAATAACAAACGGAATAACAAACTGACTAGACCTGAAAAAAATACCTCCTCTGGTCTCTACTGTGTCTGGCGATGCGGGGGCCATGGGACAGGCTCACATGTTAATACAAGATAGGGGGATTCCTGGTACCCCGGATGGGGAGTGTTTTTCTCTCTCAACGACGAAACAGACTCCCTGTTATCAAGTGAGGGAAGTTTGATTAGCAGTTCCGATTCGGACTCAGCAGTAAGTTCATCAGTCCAGAAGGCACCAGCGACTCATAGGGGCCTTCAGCAGAAAAAAAGGATAAAATCAAAATCAAAGCCCCCTCTCAGTCCATTAGACACTGGGGTGAACAGGAAACTTTGCTGGGACTATTCTGCGTCCTCGCATCTCTATGAAGAGGGTATGGTAGTTGACTCACAGCTGGTCCAGGACAATCTAAGTAGTCCACCTCAAGCCACCTCACTTGATCTTTTGTATACTACCCTGAAGCAAATGCAGGGCGAAGCCAGGTCGGCGAGCCAGAGAGCTAAGCAGGCAGCGAATAAGATCCAGAGGTCTGAGGAAAATGAATAAACTGTATGATGAGATGGCTGACTGGGTTGCTCATGTTGAGGAAAGAACGGGAAGGCTCGAAGACGATGTCAGTAGATGGCAATCATTCAAGGAGGCACAGGAGAAGATGGCAGAGGATGTCCAATGGAAATTGGAGGATTTTGAGAACATTGGAGACTAAATAACATAAGACTTTTGGGGGTTGCGGAAGGGGTCGAAGGGCAGGATGTTAGATCATTTGTTATTAATCTGTTTAACCCCTTGGATGCTCATGACGGAGCGGTTCCGTCATGAGCATCAGTTGGGCTGTGCTCATGACGGAACCGCTCCGTCATGAGGACAGCCCCTGGGGGAAGCGCTGGCGCTCCCCCCCTGGGGCACCGATCGTGCCCCCACAGACGGGGATGGCAGCGGAAGAGTTTCCGCTGCCACCCCCGAGCCCCCCCACGCTTCCTGGTGACGTCAGCGCGCACAGCGCGCGCTGGCGTCATCAGGAAGTGCTCGGACGCCTGGAAGCCATTTGCTTCCAGGCGTCCATAGAGGAAGGTGAGTGGTGTTTGCTCCGGTGGGGTGGCGGGGGCCTTGTAGAGTGTATTGAGGCGTCGGGGGAGAGGAAAGAGTATTTCCTCTCCCCTGATGTCTCAATACAGGGCATTCCTGCTCCACGATCGCGCACAGCGTCGCGATCGTGGAGCAGGGATGCCCCACTAGACACCAGGGATGTGTTTTTTTTTATTTTGGAAGCGACCCCTTGGGTAAGGGTAGCTTCCTGGGGCCAATTATTATCTGTAGACTTTTCTGCCCCCTCTGGGGGCAGATCGGTGTTTTTTTTTCGCCGTTTCTGCTCCCAGGGGGGGCAGAAAAGCCCACTAGACACCAGGGATATTAGTATTTATGTTGTAAGCGACCCCTTGGGTAAGGGTCGCTTCCTTGGGGCCAATTTATATCTGAAGACTTTTCTGCCCCCTCTGGGGGCAGATCGGTGTTTTTTTTTTGCCGTTTCTGCTCCCAGGGGGGGGGCAGAAAAGCCCACTAGACACCAGGGATATTAGTATTTATGTTGGAAGCGACCCCTTGGGTAAGGGTCGCTTCCTGGGGCCAATTATTATCTGTAGACTTTTCTGCCCCCTCTGGGGGCAGATCGGTGTTTTTTTTTCGCCGTTTCTGCTCCCAGGGGGGGCAGAAAAGCCCACTAGACACCAGGGATATTAGTATTTATGTTGGAAGCGACCCCTTGGGTAAGGGTCGCTTCCTTGGGGCCAATTTATATCTGAAGACTTTTCTGCCCCCTCTGGGGGCAGATCGGTGTTTTTTTTTCGCCGTTTCTGCTCCCAGGGGGGGGCAGAAAAGCCCACTAGACACCAGGGATATTAGTATTTATGTAGGAAGCGACCCCTTGGGTAAGGGTCGCTTCCTTGGGGCCATTTATTATTTGAAGACTTTTCTGCCCCCTCTGGGGGCAGATCGGTGTTTTTTTTTTGCCATTTCTGCTCCTGGGGGGGGGGGGGCAGAAAAGCCCACTAGACACCAGGGATATAAATATTATTGTAGGAAGCGACCCCTTGGGCAAGGGTCGCTTCCTTGGGCCCCTAAATTTTTTGAAGACTTTTCTGCCCGGGGGATCGGTTTTATTTTTTCGCCGTTTCTGCTCCCACGGGGGGCAGAAAAGCCCACTAGACCCCAGGGAATTAGTTCAAATAAAAATAGAAGTGACCCCTCGCTTCCAGGGTGCAATTTGTTTTCTGCCCCACCTGGCACACAACCCGATTGACCATTTGGGTAGTGACATAGCATGTTAGAATGTTTATTGTTATATTTTTTGTGATTTCCAATTGTAATGTTTTTTTTTTGTTTACTTTTTTGTTCTAGGTGAAGGCTTTTCTTCTTTTCACGTTGCCGTTTTGTGGCTGGTGGTTCTGCTGTTTGTGTAGTTTGGTAAGAGACTTATTTTTGTACAATGTAAATGTGTTTGATTTCTCTGCCTGTTTTTTTTTTGCAAATGGTGTAATAATAGCAGTATGTTTGGTTTTTGAGTGTCAAAAACTTTTTGCATTGGTGCTCGATGTGTATTTTGTTGTCTTGTGAGTAATTTGTTTTTTTTTCTTCTTTCTAGTTTGATATCGTTGGTCTTTGCTGTGTCACTGCAGAGTTTATTTCTGGTGAGTGCAGCTGTCTCTTGTAATTGGATTGTATAGTTTTTGAGTACATTGATCTTTGTGATAAAGGTACACAATTCTTTACTTACTTGGTGTGCACATTGTTGGTTGTTGTTGACTTGTTTGTGCAGTCTTCCATCTTAGTAGGTATAATGGCTAGCCGCAGGATGACTGCTCAGCAAGTTGTTGGTTTGCTGTTTGAGTCTTCCTCTGATATTGGGTCAGAGACTGACTCTGCTTCTGAGGGAGAGGGGGCAGGGGAAGATTCTGGCAGTGAGTTTTCTCTCCGTATGGGGTCATCGGATGATGAAGATACTCTTAGTGCGGATGAAGTGCCTGTGTTAGAGGAGGAGACTGATGTGCGGATAGTGCGGCAAGAGGCATCTGGGCTGCAGCCTGCGGCTGCAAGGCTTCCCGTTGGTGTAGTGCGGCAAGAGACATCTGGGCTGCAGGCTGGGACTGCAAGGCTTCCCGTTGGTGTAGTGCGGCAAGAGGCATCTGGGCTGCAGGCTGGGGCTGCAAGCCTTTCCGTTGGTGTAGTGCGGCAAGAGACATCTGGGCTGCAGGCTGGGGCTGCAAGTCTTCCCGTTGAAAGTGATGACCTCTGGGTTGCCCCTGGCATGGTGCAGCCGGAATTTCCTGAGTTTACTGGTGTTCCAGGGTCTAGAGTGAATACCGAGAACTTTTTGCCTGTAAATTTTTTTCAGTTGTTTATGGACGATGTGTTTTTGGCAGAGATTGTTGAGCAGACTAATTTGTATGCCGAACAGTTTTTGAGGGACAACAGTGCCAGTCTTAAGCCACACTCTAGAGCTACCCGGTGGACTCCCACAAATGTTGAAGAGATGAAGAAGTTCTTGGGTTTAACTTTTTTGATGGGCTTGCTAAGGAAGCCATCATTGGCTTCATATTGGTCTAGCAGTCCCTTGATGGCAACGTCTATTTTTCCGGCAGTCATGAGTCGTGACAGGTATTTGCTTCTGCTTCGGATGATGCACTTTGTAGATAATGGTTTAGCGTTGCCACGAGATCACCCTGATTGTGACCGTCTTTTTAAGATTAGGCCTGTCCTTGATCACTTTGTTGATCGATTTTCTGAGATTTATGCCCCTGGTAGAGAAATTGCAGTGGATGAGTCTTTGGTGTTGTTCAAGGGCCGCTTGGTTTTTAGGCAATACATTCCTAGTAAGAGGGCACGCTATGGAATAAAGCTGTATATGCTGTGTGACAGTAGGACTGGATATGTCTCCAATTTCAGGGTGTACACCGGTAAGGAATCTAGGTTTAACCTCCCTGGTTGTCCGTCCACTTTTGGAGTGACTGAGAAAATTGTTTGGGAACTTGGAAGAGGATTTTTTAACAAAGGCCACCATTTATATGTAGATAACTTCTACACTGGTGTACGGTTGTTCAGGGAATTGGCCAAAGTGGACACTTTTGCTTGTGGCACAGTCCGCTGTAACCGTAAAGGTTTTCCGAAAGAACTTGTTTGTCAAAAGCTTGTGCGGGGACAGTGCAGTGCGTTGCGTTGCCAGGAGCTTCTTGCTGTGAAGTTTACAGACAGGAGAGATGTCTACATGCTGACTTCCATCCATGATGAAAGCACTGCACCTGTGACTGTTTGGGGTCAGGTCGCTGAAGCGCGCAAACCTGTATGTGTTTTAGACTATAATAGGTACATGGGTGGTGTTGACAGAGTAGATCAGAGGTTGGAACCTTACACTGCTCTTCGTAAGGCTTACATTTGGTACAAGAAGTTGGCTATCCATCTTTTCCACTTGGCAATGTTTAATGCTTTTGTTGTGTTCCAGGATTCTTGCCCTGAGTCAAAGATGACTTTTGCTAAGTTTCAGGAGTCTGTAATAGGCAGCCTTGTTGTAGTGGAACAGGCAAGTGTTCCTAGAGTTGGACTGGTGGAGGATGTTGCTAGATTGAAAGAACGCCACTTTCCAGATCACATTCCTCCCACACCCGCAAAAGATTTTCCCAGTAGGAGATGTAGAGTCTGTTGGCGAAGAGGTTTGCGGAAGGAGAGTCGTATGTACTGCCCCGATTGTCCCTCTCATCCTGCACTGTGTCTCTCTGCTTGTTTTAGAGCGTACCACACGCGAAAGAATTTTTGGGAGGATTCTTGAGTGGTAAAGTGAACTGCCTGGTCTGTATTCTTTGGATAATTTGATTCTGTTTCAATGTTGGTGTTAGTGCAATGTATTTAGTTGCTGATTTTCTGTTAGAAGATTTGTATCTATTTGCAATTTGTTTGTGTTTTTATTTTTTTCTAAAAAAATCCAAAATGTGATGGCGGTGTGTGTAGGCTTGCGCTTGGCTGTTGGTGTGTGTGGACTGGCACTTGGTTGGTGGTGTGCGTGGAATGGTGCTTGGCTGACGGTGTGCGTGGACTGGCGGTGTGCATGGACTGGCGGTGTGCGTGGACTGGTGCGTGGCTGGTGGTGTGCGTGGAATGGTGCTTGGCTGGCGGTGTGCGTGGACTGGTGCGTGGCTGGTGGTGTGCGTGGAATGGTGCTTGGCTGGCGGTGTGCGTGGAATGGTGCTTGGCTGGTGGTGTGCGTGGAATGGTGCTTGGCTGGCGCTGTGCGTGGACTGGCACTTGGCCGGCAGTGTGTGTGGACTGGTGGTGTGTGCGGACTGGTGTTTGGCTGGTGGTGTCCGTGGACTGGAGCTTGGCTGGTGGTGTCCGTGGACTGGAGCTTGTCTGGTGGTGTGTGTGGACTGGAGCTTGGCTGGCGGTGTGCGTGGAATGGTGCTTGTCTGGTGGTGTCCGTGGACTGGAACTTGGCTGGCGGTGTAGGTGGATTGGCGATTGGCTGCCGGTGTGCCTGGACTGGCGATTGGATTGCGGTGTGCCTGGACTGGCGCTTGGCTAGCGGTGTGCGTGGACTGGCGTTTGGCTAGCGGTGTGTGTCGACTGGTGCTTGGCTGGCTGTGTGTGAGTAGTGACTTTCTGCTGGTCACTACACACACTGCTAGCTGAGTGCCACTCCACGCAATCCTTCAGCCTGTGTAGTTGCTGTGTCTGGATTGTGGGCGTGTGAAAGTGATGGGCCCTTGAATGGCGCTGTGTGCTGGTGTGAGTTTTGTTATGTGATGGGCCCGCGGCTGGCGGTGTGAATGGTTTTGTGTGTCTCACACGTATGAAAGGTGTATGAATGGCCTGTAAAGAGGTTGGTGCCTTGTCGTGGCTTTACAGCTCACGAGCTGTGAGTCAATGGTTCAGTTTCTTGCCCTTTCAATTATTACCAGTGCATTTCATGTTTTGTGAAATCACTTGGTAATACAATTTTATCTACTGAACCATCACTCACCCTCGTGCCAAATCCAACCAGTATGTGTGTGTGCTTGCGGGTTAGATGACTGTGCAGTAATATTTGTCTTTCTGAAGCAGGGTGTACCTTGTCCCTTTTTGGTGATTTTTGTACCGTGTTGCTTTTGTACCTGGTGGTGCGAATGGTCTTGTTTGTATCACGTATGAAAGGTGTGTGAATGGCCTGTAAAGCGGTTGGTGCCTTGACGTGGCTTTACAGCTCACGAGCTGCAAGTCATTGGTTTGGTTTTTTGTGAATTTAATTATTGACAGTGCATTTCATTTTTGTGAAATCTCTTGTTAATAAAATTTAATACACTGAACCATGACTTGCCCTCGTGCCAAATCCAACCAGTATGTGTGTGTGTTTGAGGAATAGATGGTTGTGCAGGAATCTTTGTTTTTTGTTTCTCTGCCAAGGTACACTTTCCATGTAAGAATAACCCACCAACTGTAGATATTGTCGAAAACCCTTGGGAGTTCATGGTGATGTCTCTCTAGTGATTTGAAAAATATTTTTTATCCCCATTGTCCTGTAAACCTCAAATTGTCTGCCACATTTTCTTTGCAGTATTATTCCTAAATTCTCACGCTGTAGTAACAATAGGTAATCTGGATTTGCAAGGGGGGTTACTTTGGTTTTTTGCCCAGGGCTCGGCGGCCATCTAGGGAAACCTTTCCAACCCACGCATTTCTGAAAACTAGACACCCGGCGGCTTCCAGGGAGGTATGGCTTGCGTGGATCCCCCAACGTTTCCTTACCCAGAATCCCCTGCAAACCTCAAATTTTGCCCAAAAAATCACTTTTTTCACACATTTTGGGGTGGGAAAGTAGTGGCATCACCGGGCTCACACAAATTTACCACCACCCAGCGTTCCCCCAGGTCTCCCGGTAAAAATGGTGCCTCACTTGTGTGGGAGGCCCAAGTACCCGTGGCAGGCAAGGGCCCCAAACGTAGTGAGGCGACCTCAAGATGGCCTATCGCCAAACCACCTGGTTTTGCAAGGGGGGTCACTTTGGTTTTTGGCCCGGTGCGCGGCGGCCATCTAGGGAAACCTACCAAACCCAGGCATTTTTGAAAACTAGACACCCGGCGGCTTCCAGGGAGGTATGGCTTGCGTGGATCCCCCAACGTTTCCTTACCCAGAATCCCCTGCAAACCTCAATTTTTGCCCAAAAAATCACTTTTTCACACATTTTGGGGTGGGAAAGTAGTGGCATCACCGGGCTCACACAAATTTACCACCACCCAGCGTTCCCCCAGGTCTCCCGGTAAAAATGGTGCCTCACTTGTGTGGAAGGCCCAAGTACCCGCGGCAGGCAAGGGCCCCAAACGTAGTGAGGCGACATCAAGATGGCCTATCGCCAAACCACCTGGTTTTGCAAGGGGGGTCACTTTGGTTTTTGGCCCGGTGTGCGGCGGCCATCTAGGGAAACCTACCAAACCCAGGCATTTTTGAAAACTAGACACCCGGCGGCTTCCAGGGAGGTATGGCTTGCGTGGATCCCCCAACGTTTCCTTACCCAGAATCCCCTGCAAACCTCAATTTTTGCTCAAAAAATCACTTTTTTCACACATTTTGGGGTGGGAAAGTAGTGGCATCACCGGGCTCACACAAATTTACCACCACCCAGCGTTCCCCCAGGTCTCCCGGTAAAAATGGTGCCTCACTTGTGTGGGAGGCCCAAGTACCCGCGGCAGGCAAGGGCCCCAAACGTAGTGAGGCGACCTCAAGATGGCCTATCGCCAAACCACCTGGTTTTGCAAGGGGTGTCACTTTGGTTTTTGGCCCGGTGCAAGGCGGCCATCTAGGGAAACCTACCAAACCCAGGCATTTTTGAAAACTAGACACCCGGCGGCTTCCAGGGAGGTATGGCTTGCGTGGATCCCCCAACGTTTCCTTACCCAGAATCCCCTGCAAACCTCAAATTTTGGCCAAAAAATCACTTTTTTTACACATTTTGGGGTGGGAAAGTAGTGGCATCACCGGGCTCACACAAATTTACCACCACCCAGCGTTCCCCCAGGTCTCCTGGTAAAAATGGTGCCTCACTTGTGTGGGAGGCCCAAGTACCCGCGGCAGGCAAGGGCCCCAAACGTAGTGAGGTGACCTCAAGATGGCCTATCGCCAAACCACCTGGTTTTGCAAGGGGGGTCACTTTGGTTTTTGGCCCGGTGCGCGGCGGCCATCTAGGGAAACCTACCAAACCCAGGCATTTTTGAAAACTAGACACCCGGCGGCTTCCAGGGAGGTATGGCTTGCGTGGTTCCCCCAACGTTTCCTTACCCAGAATCCCCTGCAAACCTCAAATTTTGCCCAAAAAATCACTTTTTTCACACATTTTGGGGTGGGAAAGTAGTGGCATCACCGGGCTCACACAAATTTACCACCACCCAGCGTTCCCCCAGGTCTCCCGGTAAAAATGGTGCCTCACTTGTGTGGGAGGCCCAAGTACCCGCGGCAGGCAAGGACAACAAACGTAGTGAGGCGACCTCAAGATGGCCTATCGCCAAACCACCTGGTTTTGCAAAGGGGGTCACTTTGGTTTTTGGCCCGGTGCGCGGCGGCCATCTAGGGAAACCTACCAAACCCAGGCATTTTTGAAAACTAGACACCCGGCGGCTTCCAGGGAGGTATGGCTTGCGTGGATCCCCCAACGTTTCCTTACCCAGAATCCCCTGCAAACCTCAATTTTTGCTCAAAAAATCACTTTTTTCACACATTTTGGGGTGGGAAAGTAGTGGCATCACCGGGCTCACACAAATTTACCACCACCCAGCGTTCCCCCAGGTCTCCCGGTAAAAATGGTGCCTCACTTGTGTGGGAGGCCCAAGTACCCGCGGCAGGCAAGGACAACAAACGTAGTGAGGCAACATCAACATTGCCTATCCCAAATGTCGCCTCACTACGTTTGTTGTCCTTGCCTGCCGCGGGTACTTGGGCCACCCACACAAGTGAGGCACCATTTTTACCGGGAGACCTGGGGGAACGCTGGGTGGTGGTAAATTTGTGTGAGCCCGGTGATGCCACTACTTTCCCACCCCAAAATGTGTGAAAAAAGTGATTTTTTGGGCAAAAATTGAGGTTTGCAGGGGATTCTGGGTAAGGAAACGTTGGGGGATCCACGCAAGCCATACCTCCCTGGAAGCCGCCGGGTGTCTAGTTTTCAAAAATGCCTGGGTTTGGTAGGTTTCCCTAGATGGCCGCCGCGCACCGGGCCAAAAACCAAAGTGACCCCCCTTGCAAAACCAGGTGGTTTGGCGATAGGCCATCTTGAGGTCGCCTCACTACGTTTGGGGCCCTTGCCTGCCGCGGGTACTTGGGCCTCCCACACAAGTGAGGCACCATTTTTACCGGGAGACCTGGGGGAACGCTGGGTGGTGGTAAATTTGTGTGAGCCCGGTGATGCCACTACTTTCCCACCCCAAAATGTGTGAAAAAAGTGATTTTTTGGGCAAAAATTGAGGTTTGCAGGGGTTTCTGGGTAAGGAAACGTTGGGGGATCCACGCAAGCCATACCTCCCTGGAAGCCGCCGGGTGTCTAGTTTTCAAAAATGCCTGGGTTTGGTAGGTTTCCCTAGATGGCCGCCGCGCACCGGGCCAAAAACCAAAGTGACCCCCCTTGCAAAACCAGGTGGTTTGGCGATAGGCCATCTTGAGGTCGCCTCACTACGTTTGGGGCCCTTGCCTGCCGCGGGTACTTGGGCCTCCCACACAAGTGAGGCACCATTTTTACCGGGAGACCTGGGGGAACGCTGGGTGGTGGTAAATTTGTGTGAGCCCGGTGATGCCACTACTTTCCCACCCCAAAATGTGTGAAAAAAGTGATTTTTTGGGCAAAAATTGAGGTTTGCAGGGGATTCTGGGTAAGGAAACGTTGGGGGATCCACGCAAGCCATACCTCCCTGGAAGCCGCCGGGTGTCTAGTTTTCAAAAATGCCTGGGTTTGGTAGGTTTCCCTAGATGGCCGCCGCGCACCGGGCCAAAAACCAAAGTGACCCCCCTTGCAAAACCAGGTGGTTTGGCGATAGGCCATCTTGAGGTCGCCTCACTACGTTTGGGGCCCTTGCCTGCCGCGGGTACTTGGGCCTCCCACACAAGTGAGGCACCATTTTTACCGGGAGACCTGGGGGAACGCTGGGTGGTGGTAAATTTGTGTGAGCCCGGTGATGCCACTACTTTCCCACCCCAAAATGTGTGAAAAAAGTGATTTTTTGGGCAAAAATTGAGGTTTGCAGGGGATTCTGGGTAAGGAAACGTTGGGGGATCCACGCAAGCCATACCTCCCTGGAAGCCGCCGGGTGTCTAGTTTTCAAAAATGCCTGGGTTTGGTAGGTTTCCCTAGATGGCCGCCGCGCACCGGGCCAAAAACCAAAGTGACCCCCCTTGCAAAACCAGGTGGTTTGGCGATAGGCCATCTTGAGGTCGCCTCACTACGTTTGGGGCCCTTGCCTGCCGCGGGTACTTGGGCCTCCCACACAAGTGAGGCACCATTTTTACCGGGAGACCTGGGGGAACGCTGGGTGGTGGTAAATTTGTGTGAGCCCGGTGATGCCACTACTTTCCCACCCCAAAATGTGTGAAAAAAGTGATTTTTTGAGCAAAAATTGAGGTTTGCAGGGGATTCTGGGAAAGGAAACGTTGGGGGATCCACGCAAGCTATACCTCCCTGGAAGCCGCCGGGTGTCTAGTTTTCAAAAATGCCTGGGTTTGGTAGGTTTCCCTAGATGGCTGCCGCGCACCGGGCCAAAAACCAAAGTGACCCCCCTTGCAAAACCAGGTGGTTTGGCGATAGGCCATCTTGATGTCGCCTCACTACGTTTGGGGCCCTTGCCTGCCGCGGGTACTTGGGCCTCCCACACAAGTGAGGCACCATTTTTACCGGGAGACCTGGGGGAACGCTGGGTGGTGGTAAATTTGTGTGAGCCCGGTGATGCCACTACTTTCCCACCCCAAAATGTGTGAAAAAAGTGATTTTTTGGGCAAAAATTGAGGTTTGCAGGGGATTCTGGGTAAGGAAACGTTGGGGGATCCACGCAAGCCATACCTCCCTGGAAGCCGCCGGGTGTCTAGTTTTCAAAAATGCCTGGGTTTGGTAGGTTTCCCTAGATGGCCGCCGCGCACCGGGCCAAAAACCAAAGTGACCCCCCTTGCAAAACCAGGTGGTTTGGCGATAGGCCATCTTGAGGTCGCCTCACTACGTTTGGGGCCCTTGCCTGCCGCGGGTACTTGGGCCTCCCACACAAGTGAGGCACCATTTTTACCGGGAGACCTGGGGGAACGCTGGGTGGTGGTAAATTTGTGTGAGCCCGGTGATGCCACTACTTTCCCACCCCAAAATGTGTGAAAAAAGTGATTTTTTGGGCAAAAATTGAGGTTTGCAGGGGATTCTGGGTAAGGAAACGTTGGGGGATCCACGCAAGCCATACCTCCCTGGAAACCGCCGGGTGTCTAGTTTTCAGAAATGTATAGGTTTGCTAGGTTTCCCTAGGTGCCGGCAGGGCTAGGGTACAAAATCTACAGCTAGTCACTTTGCCAAAAAAAGGGTCATTTTTCACTCCAAAACCACTTTGCGTTTTGCGCTATTTCCTGTTGCGGGCACTAGGCCGACCCACACAAGTGAGGTACCATTTTTCTCGTAGGACTTTGGGGAACGCGGGGTGGGTGGAAATTTGTGGATCCACGCAGGTTCCAGAACTTTCCATCACAGAAATGTGGGGAAAATGTGTTTTTTTGTCAATTTTTTACGTTTGCAAGGGATTCTGGGTAACAGACCATGGTGGGAGGCAGTCAAGTCACCCCATCCTGGATACCCCTGGGTGTCTAGTTTTCAAAAATGTATAGGTTTGCTAGGTTTCCCTAGTTGCCGGCAGGGCTAGGGTACAAAATCTACAGCTAGTCACTTTGACAAAAAAAGGGTTAATTTTCACTCCAAAACCACGTTGCGTTTTGCGCCGTTTCCTGTCGCGGGCACTAGGCCGACCCGCACAAGTGAGGTACCATTTTTCTCGTAGGACTTTGGGGAACGCGGGGTGGGTGGAAATATGTGGATCCACGCAGATTCCAGAACTTTCCATCACAGAAATGTGGGGAAAATGTGTTTTTTTTGTCAATTTTTTACGTTTGCAAGGGATTCTGGGTAACAGACCATGGTGGGAGGCAGTCAAGTCACCCCATCCTGGATTCCCCTGGGTGTCTAGTTTTCAAAAATGTATAGGTTTGCTAGGTTTCCCTAGTTGCCGGTAGGGCTAGGGTACAAAATCTACAGCTAGTCACTTTGCCAAAAAAAGGGTCATTTTTCACTCCAAAACCACGTTGCGTTTTGCGCCGTTTCCTGTCGCGGGCACTAGGCCGACCCGCACAAGTGAGGTACCATTTTTCTCGTAGGACTTTGGGGAACGCGGGGTGGGTGGAAATTTGGGGATCCACGCAGATTCCAGAACTTTCCATCACAGAAATGTGGGGAAAATGTGTTTTTTTTGTCAATTTTTTACGTTTGCAAGGGATTCTGGGTAACAGACCATGGTGGGAGGCAGTCAAGTCACCCCATCCTGGATTCCCCTGGGTGTCTAGTTTTCAAAAATGTATAGGTTTGCTAGGTTTCCCTAGTTGCCGGCAGGGCTAGGGTACAAAATCTACAGCTAGTCACTTTGCCAAAAAAAGGGTCATTTTTCACTCCAAAACCACGTTGCGTTTTGCGCCGTTTCCTGTCGCGGGCACTAGGCCGACCCGCACAAGTGAGGTACCATTTTTCTCGTAGGACTTTGGGGAACGCGGGGTGGGTGGAAATTTGTGGATCCACGCAGATTCCAGAACTTTCCATCACAGAAATGTGGGGAAAATGTGTTTTTTTTGTCAATTTTTTACGTTTGCAAGGGATTCTGGGTAACAGACCATGGTGGGAGGCAGTCAAGTCACCCCATCCTGGATTCCCCTGGGTGTCTAGTTTTCAGAAATGTATAGGTTTGCTAGGTTTCCCTAGGTGCCGGCAGGGCTAGGGTACAAAATCTACAGCTAGTCACTTTGCCAAAAAAAGGGTCATTTTTCACTCCAAAACCACGTTGCGTTTTGCGCCGTTTCCTGTCGCGGGCACTAGGCTGACCCGCACAAGTGAGGTACCATTTTTCTCGTAGGACTTTGGGGAACGCGAGGTGGGTGGAAATTTGTGGATCCACGCAGATTCCAGAACTTTCCATCACAGAAATGTGGGGAAAATGTGTTTTTTTTGTCAATTTTTTACGTTTGCGAGGGATTCTGGGTAACAGACCATGGTGGGAGGCAGTCAAGTCACCCCATCCTGGAGTCCCCTGGGTGTCTAGTTTTCAAAAATGTATAGGTTTGCTAGGTTTCCCTAGGTGCCGGCAGGGCTAGGGTACAAAATCTACAGCTAGTCACTTTGCCAAAAAAAGGGTCATTTTTCACTCCAAAACCACTTTGCGTTTTGCGCCATTTCCTGTCGCGGGCACTAGGCCGACCCGCACAAGTGAGGTACCATTTTTCTCGTAGGACTTTGGGGAACGCGGGGTGGTTGGAAATTTGTGGATCCACGCAGATTCCAGAACTTTCCATCACAGAAATGTGGGGAAAATGTGTTTTTTTTTTCAATTTTTTACGTTTGCAAGGGATTCTGGGTAACAGACCATGGTGGGAGGCAGTCAAGTCACCCCATCCTGGATTCCCCTGGGTGTCTAGTTTTCAGAAATGTATAGGTTTGCTAGGTTTCCCTAGGTGCCGGCAGGGCTAGGGTACAAAATCTACAGCTAGTCACTTTGCCAAAAAAAGGGTCATTTTTCACTTCAAAACCACGTTGCGTTTTGCGCCGTTTCCTGTCGCGGGCACTAGGCCGACCCGCACAAGTGAGGTACCATTTTTCTCGTAGGACTTTGGGGAACGCGGGGTGGGTGGAAATTTGTGGATCCACGCAGATTCCAGAACTTTCCATCACAGAAATGTGGGGAAAATGTGTTTTTTTTGTCAATTTTTTACGTTTGCTAGGGATTCTGGGTAACAGACCATGGTGGGAGGCAGTCAAGTCACCCCATCCTGGATTCCCCTGGGTGTCTAGTTTTCAGAAATGTATAGGTTTGCTAGGTTTCCCTAGGTGCCGGCAGGGCTAGGGTACAAAATCTACAGCTAGTCACTTTGCCAAAAAAAGGGTCATTTTTCACTCCAAAACCACGTTGCGTTTTGCGCCGTTTCCTGTCGCGGGCACTAGGCCGACCCGCACAAGTGAGGTACCATTTTTCTCGTAGGACTTTGGGGAACGCGGGGTGGGTGGAAATTTGTGGATCCACGCAGATTCCAGAACTTTCCATCACAGAAATGTGGGGAAAATGTGTTTTTTTTGTAAATTTTTTACGTTTGCAAGGGATTCTGGGTAACAGACCATGGTGGGAGGCAGTCAAGTCACCCCATCCTGGATTCCCCTGGGTGTCTAGTTTTCAGAAATGTATAGGTTTGCTAGGTTTCCCTAGGTGCCGGCAGGGCTAGGGTACAAAATCTACAGCTAGTCACTTTGCCAAAAAAAGGGTCATTTTTCACTCCAAAACCACGTTGCGTTTTGCGCCGTTTCCTGTCGCGGGCACTAGGCCGACCCGCACAAGTGAGGTACCATTTTTCTCGTAGGACTTTGGGGAACGCGGGGTGGGTGGAAATTTGTGGATCCACGCAGATTCCAGAACTTTCCATCACAGAAATGTGGGGAAAATGTGTTTTTTTTGTCAATTTTTTACGTTTGCAAGGGATTCTGGGTAACAGACCATGGTGGGAGGCAGTCAAGTCACCCCATCCTGGATTCCCCTGGGTGTCTAGTTTTCAAAAATGTATAGGTTTGCTAGGTTTCCCTAGGTGCCGGCAGATCTAGGGTACAAAATCTACAGCTAGTCACTTTGCCAAAATAAGGGTCAAATTTCCCTCCAAAACCACGTTGCGTTTTGCGCTGTTTCCTGTCGCGGGCACTAGGCCGACCCGCACAAGTGAGGTACCATTTTTCTCGTAGGACTTTGGGGATCGCGGGGTGGGTGGAAATTTGTGGATCCACGCAGGTTCCAGAACTTTCCATCACAGAAATGTGGGGAAAATGTGTTTTTTTTGTCAATTTTTTACGTTTACAAAGGATTCTGGGTAACAGACCATGGTGGGAGGCAGTCAAGTCACCCCATCCTGGATTCCCCTGGGTGTCTAGTTTTCAAAAATGTATAGGTTTGCTAGGTTTCCCTAGTTGCCGGCAGGGCTAGGGTACAAAATCTACAGCTAGTCACTTTGCCAAAAAAAGGGTCAATTTTCACTCCAAAACCACGTTGCGTTTTGCGCCGTTTCCTGTCGCGGGCACTAGGCCGACCCGCACAAGTGAGGTACCATTTTTCTCGTAGGACTTTGGGGAACGCGGGGTGGGTGGAAATTTGTGGATCCACGCAGATTCCAGAACTTTCCATCACAGAAATGTGGGGAAAATGTGTTTTTTTTGTCAATTTTTTACGTTTGCAAGGGATTCTGGGTAACAGACCATGGTGGGAGGCAGTCAAGTCACCCCATCCTGGATTCCCCTGGGTGTCTAGTTTTCAGAAATGTATAGGTTTGCTAGGTTTCCCTAGGTGCCGGCAGGGCTAGGGTACAAAATCTACAGCTAGTCACTTTGCCAAAAAAAGGGTCATTTTTCACTCCAAAACCACGTTGCGTTTTGCGCCGTTTCCTGTCGCGGGCACTAGGCCGTCCCGCACAAGTGAGGTACCATTTTTCTCGTAGGACTTTGGGGAACGCGGGGTGGGTGGAAATTTGTGGATCCACGCAGATTCCAGAACTTTCCATCACAGAAATGTGGGGAAAATGTGTTTTTTTTTTCAATTTTTTACGTTTGCAAGGGATTCTGGGTAACAGACCATGGTGGGAGGCAGTCAAGTCACCCCATCCTGGATTCCCCTGGGTGTCTAGTTTTCAGAAATGTATAGGTTTGCTAGGTTTCCCTAGGTGCCGGCAGGGCTAGGGTACAAAATCTACAGCTAGTCACTTTGCCAAAAAAAGGGTCATTTTTCACTGCAAAACCACGTTGCGTTTTGCGCCGTTTCCTGCCGCGGGCACTAGGCCGACCCGCACAAGTGAGGTACCATTTTTCTCGTAGGACTTTGGGGAACGCGGGGTGGGTGGAAATTTGTGGATCCACGCAGATTCCAGAACTTTCCATCACAGAAATGTGGGGAAAATGTGTTTTTTTTGTCAATTTTTTACGTTTGCAAGGGATTCTGGGTAACAGACCATGGTGGGAGGCAGTCAAGTCACCCCATCCTGGATTTCCCTGGGTGTCTAGTTTTCAAAAATGTATAGGTTTGCTAGGTTTCCCTAGGTGCCGGCAGGGCTAGGGTTCAAAAACTACAGCTAGACTCTTTGCAAAAAAAGTGTAAATTTTCAGTGTGAAAATGTGGTGTGTTCACCTTAGGTTTTGAGCCACTTCCTGTCGTGGGCACTATGCCTACCCACACAAGTGAGGTACCATTTTTCTCGGGAGACTTAGGGTAGTTCAAATTTGTAAAGCAACTGTTATTACCTATTGATTTTTGATGCATTTCTCCCTTCCAAATGAAAGACATTGTGTAAAAAAAAAGTCATTTTGAAAAATGACCAATAATTGTCATGCAAATATGAGTATTCCCAATTTCGAAAATGTGCAAATATGCACTGTTTCTGAACTCTGTAATTTGTTCCCATTTCAGAAATACATAGGTGACTTTCATACCGATTTTTCCAAGTATACATTTTCCCACAATAATTGCTATATACCCGGACCAAAAAAAAAACCATTACAAAATGCTGCTCATTTTTCTACTCTGGGTTCGTTGGGCTCTTGATGAACCTACAAGTCCTATATGTCCCCACAACCAGGAAGGTCTACCGGATGTAACGGTAGATTGCTTTCAAAGAGATGTCATAATTCGAAGAAGTTACAGGTAAAAACGTTGACTCAAGAGGCTGCTTTTTTCAACAAATTTTTAATTTTTCCTATATTTGCCTGTAAATTTCTATAAAGAAACCTTGATGGATCTACGCAAATGACCCCTTGCTGAATTCAGAATTTTGTCCATTTTTCAAAAATGTATAGCTTTCCAGGATCCATTATTGTTTTGTTACCCTTTTCTACCGTTAACTGGAAGGAGGTTGAAAGCACAAAAAATAGCAAAAATAGGGTATGTCCCAGAAAAATGCCAAAACTGTGTAAAAAATGTTGGTTTTCTAACAAAAGTCTGTCATTCCCTAAAAGCTGGAGAAATTGTGATTTCAGCCCCACAAACCCTTTTTTGATACCATTTGCAGAGAAAAACCCAGAAGCTTTCATTTGCAGCCCGTTTTTCACATTTTTCACAAAAAAAAAAAAAAATTGCTGTATTTTGACTAATTTCTGGGAACCCTCTAGGAGAATCCACAAACCCTGGGTACCTTTAGAATCCCCAAGATGTTGGAAGAAAAGGACGCAAATTTGGCGTGGATACCTAATGTGGTCAAAAAGTTACAGGGGCCTAAGCGCGCACTACCTCAAATAGCCCAAAAAGGGCGTAGCACAGGAGGGGAAAAGGCCTAGCAGCGAAGGGGTTAAGGGGGCTTTTATTGAGTTGACAGCCTGGGGATGGGAGAGTGAAGTCCAGAGAGCACACCACTTCACATTGACTAAAACAAAATCCTAATGAGCATCTCAGGCTGTAAGACCTCGGGCAATCCTTGTCTATGTCGGTAATTTTCTTCTCAGGCAGGAGATTATGGAGAGGGCAAAATCAGAGGCTAGAGGTATGTTTGACTGGGTTACCTTCTTTGCTCGCCCGGACTTCTGTCATGCTACCGTAGAAAGAAGGTGGAGGCTTAGGCAGCTGAATACACCCATCCAGAGCCTAGGACATGAGGCTTATTTGTTATATCCAGCAAGAATGAAGATCATTGTTAAGGGGCATGTTAGAATGTTTTTTTCTGAAATTAAGGCCCAACAGTACTAAGCAGAATCAAAGGAGCAGAAGGGAGGATGGTGGGGGGGGGTCTCTCTCTGTTTTCCTGGTCTTGTTTTTTTTTGTCTTTTGTCATCTCGGGAGATATGTTCCAGTGAGAGGGGACTTCCTTAGGAATAGGTGGTTTTAAGGGACACAAAGGGTGGAAGCTTTGGGAGGAGGGGGGGGGTTGCGACTGCTGCAGTCTAAGCTGTCACACATAGGTCATGAGTGATCTATTTGCCTGTATGGGGGTGGGGGGGTTGGGGGTGGTTTTAGCTGGGGGTGGGGGTTGGGGTGGGATGGGGGCTCACACGGTATAGCACAGCACTAAGCCTGAGATGGTTAAGCAGTTATATGAGGTGTATTAGTAAAAGAACGAAACATTCCTTACAAGAGATGAAGAAATTACGAAGCTGTATACTGGTTATCTGGATGGGACAGGTATACGAAGTATTTAAATAAATATAAGGATTGTTTCTCTTAACGTGTGCGGGCTGAATGACCATCTGAAAAGACAGCGTGTTGTGGCCACCCTGAGATTAATGCAGTTGGATTTTGTTTGTCTTCAGGAGACACATGTAGAAGGGACAAGTGGTTATTTACTGGAACAGCTGGGTTTTTTCTTGCTTGCACACTTGAAACAGGGGACTAAGACCAGGTAGATTGCCATTTTGTCGAAAAGAAGGGACGTTAAGGTCATAAGAAAGAAGGAAGATCAATGGGGTAGATGGGTCCTGGTGGAATGTATAATAAACAATCAAGCAGTTACTATAGGGTCGGTATATAGCTACACCAAGGATGATCCAGATGTTTTTGAATTCCTAGACTCAGAATTGGCTTCCTGGCCCAAGCTGGTCATCTTGGGCGGTAATTTTAACATAAACGGGGTTGGGGGTCTGGGCATGGAGTATGGGCAGCGCTATGGTGGCCGAAAGAAAAAAACATGTCGAGCGATTCTTAATTTGGCACATCATAACTCCTTAGTCAATGCATGGGCACGGTTGAATCCACTAGATGATGGAATTACCGATTATTCCGCTCCTCGTAAAGTCTGTGTCAGATTGGACTATTTCTTTATATCGAACTCTCCATTGTCAAAACGTCAGATAGAGAAGTTCCCTCGTATGGTCTCAGACCATAACCCGCTTGTTTTAACATTAAAACTGACAGGCGGAGATAGGCGGGTACGAACATGGACTTTTGAAAGGAGGCTGCTTAAGGACGATGGTCATCTTAAGCATATGAACAACTGGATATTAACTTTTTGGGAGATTAATCGCGGTAGTACTTCCTCAGGAGTAAGTTGGGACGCTTTTAAGGCTGGTATTCGTGGCGAGACATTAAGTTATAGACAAAAACAAGAGGAGACTAGAGTTAATAAATTGGTTAAAGCAGTCTCGGAGGCAGAGGAAGAACTGATCCTGGCAATTAGGTCTGGCACCTCCACGGATTCGGCTCATTTAAAAATCTTGTGTACTAAAGCAGAGGTGAATGAGGGCTTTGCTATTAAGGCAGCTGCGACCTACTTAACCAAAAGGGAACAATGCCATGAACTGAGCGAGCGCGTGGAGCATATCCTCGCGGTCCGCACAAGACAGAGATCGGCTTCGGGAGAAATTAAAGAAATATCAGATGGTAAAGGAGGTACAACTGTTGACGTCGAGGGGGTCAGGGAGGTATTTAGACAGTTTTATGCCAAGTTATATAGCGAGGATCAGCCAGGGGACTCCTTAGATACCCAACGGTACCTTTGGGATGTTTCTGCTCCTCTGCTTTCTGAAGGAGACAGGGAGGCACTAGATGTACCTTTGAATTCTGAGGAAATCTCCGCGGCACTTAACAGTCTCCCTTCAGGCAAGGCTGCGGGGCCTGACCAGATCCCTATTGAATTATATAAAACATTCCAAGCAGCAATACGTCTTGACCTGGGTGATACAATCTTACAGGCCCAGCTAGGAAACTCTGTGCCAGATTTTTGGGCCGGTGCCGACATTGTTGTGATTCCAAAAAAAGGTACATCGCCTTTGGAACCAGGGTCGTATAGACCTATCATTCTTATGAACTCAGATGCCAAGATTTTTTCTAAGGCAATGGCTCTTAGGTTATGCAAGATCATAGGACAATTGGTTAGTCCTACCCAACATGGTTTTATTACAGGGAGGGGTACCGCGCAGCACGTCCGCAAGGTTATTACCCTATTTAATGCTATGGAAGTCTCAGGAGACCCCATGGCGGTTATGTTTCTGGATGCAGAAAAAGCATTCGATCGGGTCTCCTGGGACTTTCTCTGGACAGCTCTAACCTGGTGTGGCATTGGGGAGGGGTTCATTAATGCGATTCAGGCACTTTATCAATCCCCAGAGCTCGGCTTAGAATCAACGAAGGGTATATCTCGGCAGTGCAGATTAAACGGGGCACTTGACAAGGGTGCCCATGTTCACCTTTGTTATTTGCGGTATTTATGGACCCGTTTATCTGCAAGCTGGAAGTAAATGATCAGATCCTTCCGATTAGGGTCCAGGGTCAAGTTTTTAAAACCCTGGTCTATGCGGACGACATCGCAATATTGACTCCCTCTGCTATTAGTGCCATCCTGGAAGTAGAAAGGGGGGCTGCGATATTTGGTCGAATCTCAGGCTATGCGTTAAATGGTCCTAAGACACAGATTGTTAAGAATAGCCAGGTGGTCTGCGACGATGCACGGGTAATTAAATCTGCTGTGTACTTGGGGATTAGTATTTCAGCAGACCTGGATAAGATTGTGGATCAAAATATTGAACCTATAATGGCTAAAAGTAAGAAAGATCTCGATAGAATACACAACCTTCATCTCACCTTGTTTGGGCGTTCTAATGTTGTGAAAATGATAATTCTGCCTAAATTCCTTTACCTATTTAGGACCATCCCATTGATTTTCGAAGGCAAATGGTTTGTTGCAATTGGACACTTAATTAACAGATTTATCTGGGCGCAAGGGAAGACCAGGAGCGCCTTTCGTTTTATAACTCTCCCTAGGGACAGGGGAAGATGGGGGGTCCCCGATTTTAAGTTGTATTATTGGGCAGCAGCCCTCCAGTACATGTGTGGGCTATTGGGGGAGATACCTTAGACCCACAGGTCAAGATAAGTTCGACAAATATATATGCAATACTTATCGGCGAGAATGCAGAAAATTGTCTTCTGAAATATACTGACCCCAGCTACTTTAAAAGAACTAGATTTAAGACACTTATGGCAGCTTATAAAATCTGAGCGTCATTCTGCAAAAAACTGGGGCTGGGTAGATTCAATGCCTATACTCGGATTGAAAGGAATCCTTCTCTCCCGGGAGAAATTTCCGCAGATACTGTTATGACTGATTGGGGGCGACGGAGGATTCGGAAACTTGGTGATCTAATGGGGGTTAACGGAGTCCTTCAGTTCACTGATCTCCAAGGGCGGTATGGAGTTGTCAGCAATAACTTTTTTAAGTATCTACAAGTTCGGAGTTATTTAATAACCAAACAGGGTGGTTCTGCCGGGTTTGGTAAAATTAGGATATTGGATGTAATTGAGGGTGGGGCAGAGTGCTCTATTAGAAGGTTCTACTCAGAGCGGTCTGTCTTAAAAAGTGATGATTTGGAAAAATATGGAAGGAAATGGGCAGATAAGCTTCAGGTAGATCAGAATTGTTTTCAGGACTCTCTCGAGTTGGGGCGGACTATACTCTGCTCGGCAGCATTGCAGGCCCAACACTATAAAACGATCTACTCCTTGTACCATACACCCGCTGGGATTGCCCAGTGGGGGGGGGACGACAGGAACTACGTGTACCCGGTGTGATAGTCCTGAGGCTGATATTATTCATGTTTTTGCATCATGTTCTCAACTGCACTCGCTACATAGAGCATTAGAATCCTTTCTGAGACAAACGGCAGTATGGATCATTCTTGGGGTATGTGGGGGCAATGAGCAATATAGTTTGCAATATTCTTTATTTATGGCTGTCAGTTTTAAGAATCTGTGTGGCTATAGCTTGGCTGGATAATGTAGCCCCAATCTTCCATCAATGGTTGGCTAGATTGCTTTCGGTGTACAATTTGGAAAAAGGGATATATGATAGGAAGGGGGAAAAAAGTAGAATTCTTGGGAAACGCATTTGGGAACCTATTATGAGGTGGAAGGAGAATGTCTGAAAACAAATCTTCTCTGAATTTGTTTTTTGCCGATTGTGATTAATGACTTATGACTGTTCTTCTGTTCTTTTCTTTGTACACCTTGGACAAGTGACTGTGCTATATATAAAAACATTTAAAAAAAGAATCGCAATTAAGGTCTCGCAAAAGCCTATGCATGTAGGAATTGCGAGTCACAATTAAGGAATGGCTCCCCATTCATTCCTATGGGCCTGCAGCCCCATAGGAATGAATGGGAAATTGCATGCACAATTTGCAAGTACCAATAGGTACTAGCAAAAGGCCCATGCAATTTCAAGGGTGCAAGGGTGTCAAAAGCACACCTGGAATTGTGATGTGCACCCATGTTGCGCACACACATGCCCCAAGGGCATGTGTGTGTGCAACATGAAACTTTGAAAAATGCACTTTAGTGCATTTTTCAAAGTTTTTTCAAATTACCGACCAGTTCAATTGCTAGGCAATCTGCAGCCCCAAATATGACATCACTATTTAAAAGTGGTTATTGCATTGCATTTAAGGAATCGCAAATTGCGATTCCTTAAATGCAATCGCAATTTAAGAAATCTCAATAAATTGTGATTTCTTAAATTGCGAGTGCCTTACACTTTGATGCATCGCAAAAGACCTTTTTGCGGGGGGGCAAACGGCCGATTTTTGCGAATTACACCACTCGCAAAAAAGGTTGATGCATGTGCCTGATTGAGTTTTATTTCTTTAACATCGTTTAACCTGCAAAGAAAAAATTGAGTTTTATAGGTTTGACAATGTTTATTTCAGAATACACGTTTTACAATGTTTTGCTGTTAAAATGTGCTTGTTTGCAATCTGCAAAAAAAATGGGTAAAAGATCACTGGATGTGTATTGAGTTTTCAAAGAACATGTTTTATACTTTGTATAATTTTGATTTTACCATCTATTTTTTCGATTGTTTTTTTTTGTTGATTCCTAGTAAAAGATAAATAGCTATTTTTATTTAGTTGAGGTGGTATGCCTCAGTTTTGTAAGGTTTTTTTGTTTGCTCATTTCTCCTTTTGCTGGTGTACTTTGGAATCTTCAGTTGATTTTGATTTCTCCCTCCTGGGTGATGTTGGATAGGTCTAAAAGAAAAAGTGGAATTTTAATGGGTGATGTTTACTTGGCTTTTTGGTTTCTGAAAAGAAAGATTTGTGATAGTTTTGGTTGCCACATTATGGGGCATATTACGATGTAGTTTGGAAACTGTTCAGAACCAATCTGTCTCAGACTCGTTTCCAGAACTAATCGGGTCCTGCAAGCCCGAACAACCGATTACGATGCTTCCCAACATAGTTCGGTTTGACTTGCATCGACTTGAATTGGAGCCTGTGTTCCGAACGAGAACACAGGCTCCCATTTGAAACAAGCATTTGCAATGCAATAGGTCTCGCATTTGCGAGAGTTTGAGCCTTTGGCATTGTAAATGACAATGCATTTTATTTATGTGTTTTGAAAACTTGCAAGTATTGTGTAAACATGCACTTTGTACTTATAGGTGTTTCTTACGACAAGCAAGGCTGGCAGTAACTGTGCCTCTTTGTACTTGTAGTCTACGCTTACCAGAAGAAAGGCTGGTGGTAAAAGAGACTCAGATACTGCCAGCCTTGCTTCCCATAAAGAATTTGTGTTCACGCACCATATTACAGGTTTTCAAAACATATAAATAAAAGGCATTGTCATTTACAATGCTAATAGCTCAAACATTCGCAAATGCGAGACCTATTGCATTGCAAATGCAATAGGTCTCACATTACTGAACGTTTGAGCTATTGGGGTTGCATTATAATTTGCAACGCAAAATAGGTCAAACTTTCAGTATTGTGAGACCTAATGAATTGCAAATGCCTGTTTAATCTTGATCTTATGTGTGTTTTGTATTTGCTAGACAGAAAGAACTTAGTATTGCAGTTTGTACGGAATGAAGTTTGTTTGTATGTGTGTGAGACAGCTATAAACAGAGATAAGTGTGCATGAGAGAGAGTGAGGAGACATAATAGAATGTGCATTATAGAAAAAAAGTGTGTGTGCACAAAAGAGCAAAAGCCAGTGAGAAACCCTGTACTTTATGGAACAAATCTTTTATTTGTTTTGAAAGACAATCCTGCGACAGGACACAGCTGTGTGCCTACAACTAAATTGGCCGTCAGCATGGGATTTATTTACGAATGAAAGTTACACAGATTCAATGTCTAAACCCGGAGGCTGGCAGAGATGTCTGGATTGCATAGGTACATCTATCTACAAAAGGAACAAAACAGTGGCAACACATGAAGGAAAGGACAGATCCGCCTCTCTCCCCCCGCCCCCGAAAAGAAAAAGAAGAGAGGGGATCCTGCACCGGTGATGAACATGGTCGTTGTGATATCACACCCTCCCGTCTATCAGGCCACGCTTAGACCCTGCACTTTAAAGACTGACTGCACCGTAGTGAGGCAAAGTGCTGGAATAAACAACAGTGTTTTTTTCTCAAGCGCATTTAAATGTCACTACACAGATGTGTTTTGTGGCAATGAATAACAGCATGCAAGCAGTGGCACAGGTAAAAAATATGAACATGGTATAAATATATGTAGTCTAAGCTAATAGTTTTGTAATGTGCTCATTAAAGTTGTGTAAATGTGTGACTCGTGGCAACTAATGTAGGCATTTTTTGGGTAATTCCTTTGGGTTTTAGGGAATTTTATTATGGATCTCAAAGATGCAAGACTGGAACACGTTCGCTGTTAGCGTAGCTAGATATGAGAAAAGAGAAGGAACACACGGTTTACAAACAGGTGTAAAGTTTCCATAAATTTGTAGAAAGTAATAGGATTTCCCGAAACAAATGTGCACATTATAGCATACTACAGTAAGTAAGCCGCTGAACACATTTCACACAAGCTGTAGAGAAATAAATCTGTTAAAACAGTGCTGTAAATATAAAAATGTTTTCCTTTGCAAGCTGTTTGGAACTTATTGCGCAATTGCCACGAAAACAGTGGCAACCTGGTAAATTCCATATTTATTTTTCCCATGCCTTTCGTTTAACATAAATCGTATCATGACAACCAGGCATACATGAGCGCCCCACTGCCCCTTCTCAACATTCCAAGATTGCTGCTGTGTGTGCATATGGAATTGAAGGAATTGTGACGGATGCACAGGAGTTGTGACGGATGGGAAGGATTGTGAGATGTATATTCTAATGCACATAAGCACAATGACGCATTTGACAACATTTTACTTTACGGTTCCAATATGGGCACATGGAAGCAGGGCTCAGTAGCCACAGCAGCACAGACGTTTGTATAAGTAGGTAACTGCAAAATGCAGGACTTTGCTAAGCTGCAAGATAACGATTATGATCTTAAACCTAGTAGAACCTGCTAACCATTTAAAACAATGGAATTTTCAACGGAGAGAATTTAAATGAAAAAGTCTCCCCAAACTATGAAGTTTTTGTACAGTCTATCAGTGCAGAATACAAAGAAAAAAACATAACAGACCAGCTGCCGCCAGCACGGACTGCAGCTCCACAGCTGTGCCACCGCACCCAGAGCCAGGCAGCAAAATCGGAGGCCCGGGAGCAGCGTTCAGGAAGTAGTGCCCCGTCCAGCAGTAGGGTAGTGTTTGGTATATCGTGCACTCCACACTGACTCCTGGCTGCAGCGCCATCTAATACAAACCCAGCCCACCTCCCCTCACTGCGGGGCCATGGGCACCCCGTGACTGCCACACACCAGCAGCCCTGCTAAAAAGGTATTCTGACTGAGGTCAGTATATTCAGCAAACACCCCCAAAAAATGTACAAGCGACCAACGGGGTGGGGGGGGTTGGGCGCTGCCCTGTTGGTGCAACCAATCTGAGCTGAGGCAGGAGATGGTGGTGGTGGAAGGGAGAGTGCAACCGTAGGAGACGCAACGCCATGTGTGCTGCAGAGGCGGGGACTGACTAAGGGATGGTTTGGCCAAAATGGGAAATGGAAGGGCAGGGCTAAAGCAGCACAGAAAAAGACACCCTCAAGCCTAAAATCACTGCGGCCCGGTTAATAAATGCCAATAAAAGGCACGCCATGAGGAGGGAAGGGGGTCAGTATTACATAGTTCACAGTTGTGGTTATTGTGATTAAAAGCTTATCAGTATAGCAGCCAGCTACCCACTCCGAGAAAGTGCCATAAACTCCAGTGACAGAAGCAAAGAAGTGTCTTCCCCTCTGACATTTCTGTTAACACAGGGCAACAGTCTACTTACACACACAGCATTGCTAAGTGTGGAAACGATTAGGGAGGAGATAAGACTGACATCAAGAGAACTATTATATTAAATACTATAAAAGCGTGCGTGGAATGGGCGGAGCTATGTGGTGTCTGGTGATATGCGCTGGGAATAGGCGGGTGGTATTGGTATTTTTCCCCCAGTTTTATATAGCGCGAACACGACCCGAAGGTATTGAAGTGCTTTACATGAGTGCCAGTTATGTTAAACAAGGACAAAGACCAGGGGAGGGTTATGTACTGTAAGCAAACTCCAGAATCCAAACTGATGCAGCATACTGTAATTGAGTTGGCACTCTCTTAATTACAGTGTATTTTGTGTGTCGTACTGGGGAGTGCGTGTGCCATGTTTCATTAAAATTTACCGGAACGTCTGATCGGAATTCATTTTAGTTTCAGGGTCAATGAAAAAGGAGGATCATTTGTTAAAACAAAACCAAACCGACAATAGCACGTTAAGTGATTAATGCCAAAACTGCTTTCACTTGACACAAGTTCAGTGTTCATTGCATGCACGAACCTGCACGAGGGAGTCATTTTGTTCAAAAGTTGTAACAAAAAATTCCGCAACCTGTACATTAACCGCGGCTATTTACCATTTATATAAACAGTGCTATTGTAATAAGTTTCGTGATGACAGATGTTCTGTGTTCAGTGAGTGAACAAACATGCACAAGGGAAACGCTGCCTTTGACCTGGGAGGGCGGAAGCAGTAAGGACGGAAAGTAACTGCGCGCACTAAAAGCAACCTTAATAGCTACTGTGGTGCAGTTAAGAAATGCAAATGAAAGGCACGGCATGGGGCGGGAAGCAGTTTCAGAAGGAAGAAGGGGAGTTACCGTAGGCGGCGGCGGGTGCACAGTCATGACGACGGCTGCCATTGTCCCTGCTTTGAAAGTGAAAGCGGGCATGGCATTCTGAGCGCGTGAAGGGGAGAAGCTACTGATGAAGTAAAAGCAGTTTCAGAAGGAAGAAGGGGAGTTACCATAGGCGAGAGCGCGAGGGCTAGTGCACAGTCATGCCGTGGACGCCATTGTCCCTGCTTTGAAAGTGAAAGCGGGCATGGCATGCGGAGCGCGTGAAGGGGAGAAGCTACACATGAAGCAAAGCAGTGTCAGAAGAAGGCAAGGGAGTTACCGTAGGCGAGGGCGGGTGCAAAACGGAGGCAGAACGGAAGTGACGTTTGGGACCACCAGCCAATCATTGAGCTACATAAAAAGAGCAATGCCAGATTTAACCAATGGCAGGCTAAAACACAAATAAAAACACAATGGGTGGAGTTTTACCCCTATTACTGACTACTTCATGCCTCGTAGAGGCAGCGCATGCGCTGCCCTCTGCGAGACCTAAAAAGAAGTGGTTGGGGAAAACCTTGCACCCTGTGGCGGGCACCCCATGATGCCTGCTACATTGTGAATGGTTGGGAAGAGGGGTCCCTTGGGTACCCCCACAGGCCCCAATCAGATGCTTCTGGGTGAAGCGGGTCCCACAATAGGTCCCCAAAGACAGATTCCGACAGCGGTTTTGTGTCGGGCAGACCGAATTGGTCATCGTAATCGCTCGTTTGGAAATCGTGTCTATAGAGCTGTACGAATCGGCTCCGAAAGACTAGAGCTGTCAGAATTTCTTTTGGAACTGATTCAGACTGCCCGAACGATTTCCGGTCATTGTTATCGGTCGTTGGGAAATTTGTTCGGAAACACGGTTTCTGAATCAGATTCTGCAGTACTGAATCCCATTCTGAGCCTTTCTGAATGACATCGTAATCGGCCCCTATGTTTTTGAACTATTTTACCTGTGAAAGGCCGTCTCATTGCAGAACAAGTGTTTGATTGGATGTTTGAAATTCCAGTTGATGGATTTGATTTTTTTGGTTTTTGCAGATGTTGATTTAAGCTGCGTAAGACAAAAAAAATCATGGTTGTATTTTTTTTCTGCATTTAATAAAGAAAGAAGTGTCCAGTACCTTTAATGACGGATGAATCCTGTCTAGTTAGAATATTAATTATGCCCACACTACTGACCAGCACCTTCTCTGACACAAGCACCCTGCGGAGTTAGAATAATAAGTTGGCTCCCTACACTGACCAGCACCTCCCCTGAGTCAAAAACCATTCAGTGTTAGGATAGTAAGTTTGCCACTCGCCACTGACCAGCACCTTCCCAGAAGCAAGCACACAGTGGAGATAGAATACAAATGTTGTCCTCTACCACTGATCAGCACCTCCACTGAGGCAAGCACACGGTAGAGTTGGAATACTAATTTTACACCCATCAGTCATGCACTTCTCTCAGAGGTAAGCACCCTGTAGACTTAGAGGGTCATTAGGATAGCAGGCGGAAAAACAGCCCGACCGCCATGGAAGTGGAAAACAACCGCCTGCCGGCACCGTGGGAAAACCGGCAGCCAAATTAGGATTAATCGCCCAAAAAATCAGACCGCGGCGGAAGGAGGCCAAGAAAAACCACCCGTAGCGGGCGGAGATGGCCAAAATCCATCCGCGGCAGTCGGAATCGTTGGCGGAAAAACAACAACCTGCCGCAAGTATAGCGGAGACACCGCACCGGAAATTAGGATATCCCCGACGGTCCTGCGGTATGTACCGCTGTCTCCGACCGTAAAAAAATATGGCATACAAAGCCAAAACCCCACAAGAAGGCCAAAGAGTGTACACCGAAAACTAGCAATGTCCCCCAAATACACAAAACACACCCCAATGACACAACCCCATGGCAAAACGAAAAATTACAATTTCCAGGACAACACACCGGTTAGCAACACCCCAATTGGACACACCCACATAGCTGAGTATAAAATCCGCCCCTTCCCTGATAACAATCCCTTGCAAAACTCCAGGAGAGAAGGGACACATACCCCAGCTGACAGGAGAGGCAAAGGACACAACATCACTAGCCACCCCACACACTGCACCACCACCACCACCTCCACACCAGCACAACAAACCCCCCTGCACAACACACACCATACCCAGCACAACCACCACTCACACTCCTACACCTACAATCACCTTGCACACCACACACCATGGCCACACAGAAAATGCCCAAATTCACTGAGAGTGAGTTGAAGGTCATGGTATATGAGATAGTCAGAGTGGAACCACAGTTGTTTGGTACCCTGGTCCAACAGACACCATTAGCCACAAGGACACAAATGTGGGCAAGGATAGTCGAAAGGGTCAATGCAGTAGGGACCACCCCAAGATCCAAAAAGGATATCATGAAGCGGTGGCATGATCTGAAGAGGGTGGTCAAGGAGAGGAAGAAGAAGAAGAAGAAGAAGAAGCACAACTTATATCGCGCATACTTAGCCCAATGGGCGTCAAGGCGCCTAGCAAATAAAGCTGACTGGGAAAAACAGGAGAGCTTACTGATAGGCCTTTATAAAATACCAGGTTTTAAGAGCTTTCCTGAACAAGGACAGGGATGGTAACGACTTAATCTCCAGAGGAAGGCCATTCCAGAGTAGAGGAGCAACAATGGAAAAGGCTCTGCTCCCCCATCTGGCTTTTTTAGAGCGAGGAACTACCAGCTGGTTAGAGTCTGAAGATCGCAAAGACCTACTGGGAATATATCGAGTCAGCAGAGACCCCAAGGCATTTGAGGGGCCGGCCTGCACGGCTCTGTAGGTGAGGCAGAGAAGTTTAAAAGAAATTCTAAAACTAATGGGAAGCCAGTGCAGGTTCTTCCTGGCCATCGTTGCCGAAGAGTCCCTAGGAAGTGCTAAAACGAATCTGGCGGCAGCGTTCTGTACCACCTGCAAACGTTGTATCAGATATTTATTGGACTCCGCGTATAATGCATTGCAGTAATCCAATCTGGAGCCTACGAGGGCAGTGACTGTATGTTTTCGTGCCTGCGGGGACAAGTAATGGAGGATTCGTTTCAAGGTTTTAATGATACCCCAGCACGTGGCCACGGTCCTGTTAGTCTGAGTATTCATGGCGAGTGAGGTATCAAAAATGACACCAAGATTCCTAGCCGTAGAGGAAGGAGTAGGGCAGGTTCCAAGGGACGGAGGCCACCACTCATTAGACCAGATGTTTTGATCTTTGCCGAACACGAGAACCTCCGTTTTATCGGCGTTGAGTTTTAAAGAATTCAGCACCATCCACACAGCGACCATCTGCATGCAGGCCCTAAAACTAGAGGCAGAGACACTCAAAGAATGGCTAAGAGACACCATAATTTGAGTGTCGTCAGCATAGGACACTACCTCCATCCCCTGCGATCTTACTAATCTTGCAAGGGGGGCCACATACAGATTAAATAGGGTAGGACTTAAGGCCGAACCCTGGGGCACTCCACATTGCAAAGATTTAGCAGGGGAGAGGTACTCACCCAGCAGAACTCTTTGCTCTCTCAGATGTAAAAAAGAGTCAAGAAGGCTGAGAGCCTGTCCTGCCACCCCTGCCTCCCTCAACCGCGATGTAAGGGTAGAGGGAGACAGGGTATCGAATGCTGCAGTCAGATCCAGCAGAACAAGAATCGTCGTCTGACCCAGATCAACTTTGCGCCGGATGTTATCAACCACCATAGTCAGCGCGGATTCAGTACTATGAAACTTCCTGAAACCGTGCTGAGAGCTATCCAAGAACCCAGAGGAGTCAAGGAAGGTGGAAAGTTGAGAATTTAAATGGGCTTCAAGCATCTTTGCAGGGGCAGGCAAGAGGGAGATGGGCCTAAAATTCTTCATCACTCCAGGGTCCAGGGAGGATTTTTTTAGAAGGGGTTTCACTATGGCCTTTTTCCAGACCATAGGGAAAATGCCCTGAGTCAAGGCCGCATTCATGACTGCCAGTAACGGGGGCAGAAGTGATTCCCTGCAATCCCTTAGAACTTTCAGTGGACAGGGATCAGCCGGGGAGGCTGACTTAGTCAGATCCAGCAATGAGTTGAGACCCTCAAGAGAAAGGAGCGGAAAGTGGGTGAGAGATATATGTGAGTCTCTCCTCCAAGATTCCGAAGCCTTAATGTTACTCAGAGAATGCTCGTCCAGCATCTTCTTCTGGTTGTCAAGGGCCGAGTGGATATCCGAGATTTTATTGTAGAAAAAATCGGAGATATTATTGCAGAGCTCTTGAGAAGCCACCACTGGATCGGGGGTCTGAAGCGAGCACAGTGAGCCCACAATCTTAAAAAGCTCTTTGGATGAAGGAGGCGCAGTTGTCAGATGGGAGAAATATTCCTGCTTCTCCTTAATCACTCGAGATTTATATTCTCGTAGTATCAGTTTGTGATCTTCTCTGTCAGAAGGAGCCCACGACTTACGCCATTTCCTCTCCTTAGTCCTGCAGGTTTGTCTTAAGAGTCTTAAAGGCTCCGTAAACCAGGGTGCAGAAGGTTTCCGCCGCGCGACATAACGTAGAGAAGAGGGAGCTAACGCATCAACCGCAGTAGTAATAGAGTTGACGAGATCTTGAGCAGCCCCATCCACGCCTCTTGAAGCGGAAGTATCGAAATCTCGTAAAAAAGGAGCAAGAGCTTGATTATTGATGTTCCTGTAGCTTCTTTTCAAAACTCTGTTACGAGGAGCAGCATTGAAAAGATCCTTAATGACAGATGAAAAACCAAGAGGTACCGCAAAGTGGTCCGACCAAACCAGTGGGAGGGGGGAACCAACAGAGAGTCTAGGATCATTGGTGAACACCCCGTCCAAAGTGTGGCCAGCCCGATGCGTCGGGTATTTTACAAGCTGAATAAACTCACAGGCTTCCAACGCGTCAATGAGCTGAGCAGAATCCCTAGAGACCACATCATCTAAGTGAAAATTAAAATCCCCCAGGATAGAAAAATGAGGTTTATCAAAGTATGGCTCCAGGATTCGAAACAACTCAGAGCAGAAACTGGTTCTGGGACCCGGAGGTCTATAGACCAGAATACCAGTAAAAGACTCTGTCGGAGAGCATGTTATACAAAAGTATAAGGCCTCAAAAGCGTCCGCAGGGTCAGACAGAGTTTTGATAGAGCCCAGAAATGGGGCCCTGCAGATAATTGCCAGGCCCCCCCCTCTGCGTACCAATCTATCCTGTCTGTATAAGGTGTAGCCCTCTGGTATTGCTAATATCAGGTCATGACCTGACGAGGCAGATGCCCAAGTTTCAGTCACGAATACCCAGTCGGGTTGCCTGTCATTGACAAACTCGTGAAACGCTATATTATTTTTTGTAAGTGACCGAGCATTAATCAGAAAACCAGTTCTAGGTGGTAAAGCACTCAGAGGAGGGGGAAATTTAACAGGGGCCTTTCCGCAACGAGACACGGGACAGAGCGTCACATGACACCATGAACAGGTAGAATAACATGTTACCTCATTCGGCGACCAGCCGTGATGACAACGTCGAGACGGAGGTCTGAGTGCCAGCAGCTCATGCACTAAGTACCTCCTCCTCGTCTGTGTGGGATGCGAGACAGTACTAGAGTCCAGCCCGACCTGCAGCACGTCCTCAGCGCGGACGGGCGCAGACGGGCTGAACTCAGGCGTAACTCCGGCGGAAATCCGGCGGTCCCGCTGCGCGGATCCGCTGCGCGCCATCCCCCGTCTGAAATAGCCGCCTAGTGTCCTTGCGACAGCTAGCGCGTCAACCTCCAAAATGGCGCTGCCAGGCGTCCCGGAGTTCCCCCAATATGGCCGGCAAGCGCGATCGATCGAGGAAGTGGACCCGCTCCAACACGGTGACAACCAATTTAATGTGCAGGTGAGGGGCCTGAGTTAAAAGCAGGGAAAAGCACTAAATTAAACTAAACTAAAATAGAAAAACGGGGAAATTTAAAAAGAGCGCACCAGCAGTTCTGCGCGTCATCCAATCGCCAGCACAGCGCAAAATAAGCGCGTTAAAAGAACAGGACAATGCACCTAGACTGCTCCCCTTAAGTAGGCGCCTAGTGTCCTTGTGACAGCTAGCGCGTCAACCTCCAAAATGGCGCCGCCAGGCGTCCCGGAGCCCCCCCAACATGGCCGGCAAGCGCGACCGATCGAGGAAGTGGACCCGCTCCAACACGGTGACAACCAATCTAATGTGCAGGTGAGGGGCCTGAGTTAAAAGCAGGGAAAAGCACTATATTAAACTAAACTAAAATAGAAAAACGGGGAAATTTAAAAAGAGCGCACCAGCAGTTCTGCACGTGTCATCCAATCGCCAGCACAGCGCAAAATAAGCGCGTTAAAAGAACAGGAAGAGCAAGAACCGTGAGCTGGCTCAGAGGACTGGCGGTGGCCCTCCCATTCCACAAAAACCATTCACACAATGGGAGGAGAAGGTGCTTGCCATACTGCATCCAGAGAGTTTCACGGGAGTAGCCGGGGGGAGTGAAGGCTGGTAAGTACAAACAAATGACTACTGCCACTCTGCTATGTACTGTCTTGCACAACTACAAATCTACATCACCTAGGACACATACCATCCATCTGCACCACATACTCACAAAAACATATCTCACAGATCCAACATTCACCCGCTCCCATACACCCCAAACATAGCTACCAACATTACCATGGGGGCATGTGTACAGGCAGACAGCACAACAACTCCCACCAGGCCTCCTGTCCCACAGCATCAGCAAGATGGCTCCCACCCCACCCAGAAGCATGTGTCAGCCATTACACAACCCACATCAAACTCACAGGTAGGTAGCCATCTTCCCTGTGAGGGTGTTTGTGGGTGGGGGGGCCTGTACCACTATTCCCACTATGCACCCTGCACCCCTCAGAAAGATGGAGCACTCCCCCCCTCCCCCCCAGCAGTCAGAAGCCATTGCAGTACACCCAACAAACTTACAGGTAGGTAGCCATCTTCACAGTGAGGGTGTTTGTGGGTGGGAGGCCTGCACTACTACTCCCAACATTCCCTCTGTCCCACACCTGAGCAGGATGGAGCACTCCCCCCACCCAGGAGCAGTTGGAAGCCATTGCAGTACACCCAACAAACTTACAGGTAGGTAGCCCTCTTAACAATGAGGCTGTCTGGGGGTGTGGTGCCTGCACCACTACTCCCACCATGCCCCCTGTCCCCCAGCCTAGCAAGATGGCTCCCTCCCCCACCCCACGCAGAAGCATGTGTCAGCCATTGCACAGCCTACAAACTCACAGGTAGGTAGCCATCTTCCCTGGGAGGGTGTATGGGGGTGGGAGGCCTGTACCATTACTCCCACCATGCCCCCTGTCCCACAGCCTAGCAATATGGATCCCTCCCACCACCCCACCCAGAAGCATGTGTCCGACATTACACAACCCCATCAAACTTACAGGTAGGTAGCCAGTGAGAGTGTTTGTGGGTGGGAGGCCTGCACCACTACTCCCAACATTCCCTCTTTCCCACACCTGAGCAGGATGGAGCCCTCCCCCTCCCCACCCAGGAGCAGTTGGATGCCATTGCAGTACACCAAACAAACCTACAGGTCAGTATACAGTACATGCACCCACCCATTTTTCCACAAAATACATGGTGCCATATGAAAACACCAGCCCTCTCATTGCACAAAGAGGCATAACTATCCCATTGCCAAGCACAGTGTGCACACAGGTAAGCTAAGGAAACTGTCACAACCACCAAAGTGTGACACACCAATGCCCAAGTAGAAGAAAGTCGGGGCACAATCATGCACAGCAACTAGTTACATGTGCATCACCATGGGGCAAGTGCAACAAGGACCAATTGTAAATATGAAAGCATATATGGTGGCACACATCAAGATATGCACATGACAGGACAAAGGTATGCAGGAGATGACAATGGCCAATCCATGGCCAGATGTGACGTCTGCTAGGTCAAACAAATACACTATGAGTCCTCAATTAAACATATGTTGTGCGAGGCCCTAGATGGCAACAAGTCCCTGTAAACCTCAATTGTGCACGGGTCGCATGCATGGTATGCCTTGACACCTCACATGATGGACAAGTAATGCCTGTACCACTGCATCATGTCAGTAAGCACAGTACTGCACATAGTCAACAATGTAATGATATGTCAATTGTGCAGTGTACAAAAAGCGAATGACGCACAGCTAACATAAAGCTTGCCGGGAGCACTGCAATGACCATTTCACATCTGACCCACAGGTGACCAAGAACTCACTGCAGAGGACAACACCAGCAACCTGCAGAGCCTGTCTCCACCCCCGGTACAAGGACTCCCGGATGTTGAATCTCAGGATTCCATGGACGATGAGCTTGAGGCCGGTCCATCTGGTGTGCCAGGGAGCAACAGGTCCCAGGACCCCATCGTCCCCCCCCCCACATCTGCATCAACAACAACTCCACAGCAGACTCCTGCTGTCACGGCCTGTGAGCCCCCGCCACCACCACCACCACCAGTGCTGCCTGCAATACCCTCCCTGTCCCAGAGGATGACCAGCACAAACCACCGATGGAGGAGGGTAGGGAGAGGATGCGGATGTCCACAGTGGTGAGACAACAGGACCGTGACAGCAGGGCAGGTGGGAGGGGCTGGGTCACCCAGGGACACCAGGAGGCTGGGACCTACTCCCTGGAACACATCACCAGAGTCCTGGGTGCATACGAACAGGCCCAGGGACGGACGGGCCAGTCGGAAGAACTATTGCACAAGCTCATCCTGCTGATGAGGTCCATCGACACCCGTATGGGACGAAACGTGGACCTCTTGGGCCAGCAAGTGGCGGTACTGAGGGACAGGCATTCGCCACAGACAACACCTCCACCTCCCTCTGGTGGGCCACAAGATGACAGTTCACCATCCTCCCCTGCGCCCACAGAGAGGGGTGAGTCCTCAGACCCCACTGGCCCTGCAGCAGGGCCCCCCTGCAAAACGACAAAGGGGCCGTCCCAAGAAGACCCTGGGAGTATCTGTAGTCCAAGCACCTGCCAGATGCCAGTCACGAAGCCAGCCATGATGGCAACCCTCTCCACCACCGCATTGACTTTTTGGACTGTCCTTCCCCACACTGCCTTGTGAATGGCATCTGTCTGTTGGACTGGGTCACCACAGCAATGTGGTGACTACTCGACTATCTCATCTACCACGACTGTCAACTCACTGCTCCACCCCACCCCACCCCCCAATGGAAATGTACACCTCTCTCGCATCTCACCATAGTAAATTAAAATATCCTCACACACATGTTGTCGTGTCTGCTCCGTCTTTATTGCAGGGTGTACAGTCTTCAACATGATCACAATGTACCAGGAGCATGGGCTGTATGTAGGCAAGGAGAAGTCGAAGGCACCTAGGGAAACACAACAGAACAACTGTCACTGGTCTGGGTGTGGCATCACAGACATCACACAACCCCTAACATCAGGATAACCCATCATGAACATGTCACAATGGCCACCAAGTGTCAACATACACGTCCTGTTGATGTTCCCTAATGACATGTCATAGAATCATTTTCAACCACCACTGAGTCTACAACTGGCTGATGCTACAATTCTCACATGCACCTTCACGACAACAGCCAGATCATCAGACAATGGGTATGTTGCACATTGACACCCACCGTCAAGTGAAGTAGCGGGTGATGAGCTGTTCATGCAGGTCAACACCTTCCTCCTCTCCACTGTCCTCATCACTGGACACGGCTTGGTTTGCAGGCTGGGGCCTTGGCTCCTCACCATCATCCAGGAGCAGGGGAATCTCCTTGCGAATGGGTAGGTTGTGGAGCATGCACCATGCCACAACAATCTGACACACCTTCCCGGGCGAGTATGCCAGTGCACCTCCGGTCTTGTCCAGGCAGCGGAAATGTGACTTGAGAAGACCAAAAGTACGCTCCACCACACGACGTGTCCTCCCATGGGCCTCATTGTAGCGATCTTATTCCGGGGACCTGGGATTCCGCAGTGGGCTCAGCAACCAGGGACGGTTGGGATATACAGAGTCACCTAGGTATGACAAACACAAATAGACACACACACGGCACGCCACACAACTAGGCATACTCACCCACAATCCATGCACGCTCCAGAAGAAGATTAGCCATCAGCTGGGGCACTATGCTGTTCCGCAGGATGTAGGAGTCATGGGCCGAGCCTGGGAATTTGGCACCCACATGCGAGATGGTCATATCTGCCAGGCACAACACCTGCACATTGATGGAGTGGTAATGCTTGCGATTGCAGTATTTGTGTTCACTTGCCTGTGGTAGCACAAGACCGACATTGGTGCAATCAATGGCCCCAACAACATTGGGGATGTGTCCAAGGGGATAGAAGTCTCCCTTCACAGCTGGCAATTCAGCACCCCTGGGGAAATGGATGTATCTGTCCTTGTACAGCATCATGGCGGACAGTACATCACGCAGCACCATGCTGAACATCGGCTGTGACATCCCACCAGCGCTGGCCACAGTCTCCTGTAACGATCCAGTGGCAAAAAAATGCAGGGCTGCCATCACCTTATAAGTAGGGGTGAAAGCTATTGGATATGTCCTGCGTGGCTGCAGGTGGGGCTCCAACAGATCACAAAGGGTTTTCAGGGTGGCTCTGTTCAGGCGGCACTTCTGTATGATCGCAACATCCTCCATGTCCTCCAGCACCGTCAAATGACGAGTCAAATTTGGCCTCCTCCTATTGGAGATGATAGTGGACACACGTCAATGCAATACATCATGAGATGTGCACAGCATATCACGTTCTGGATGACACAGCGGCAACAATGACTGACATCTATAGTGACTAACAGACCAGCTTACATGGAGGGGCACCTTCAACTACACAAAGGGCACACATGTCAACTTACACGAGACAAATACCTCAAACACCGCCTTGGTCAATGTGAATGCACATAGGGATATGGCAACTGTACACATGGGCACGCCTGGGAGTATAGCACCCAGCATATGTGTGACTAATCAAAAGCACTATCTCATACCTAGCTGCTGTACCTGTCACCCCTTAATGCGTCATTACAAACTGGCACTCATCCACCACACAATGACCACAGTCGGCACTGGAATGACGAATGTGTTCATGAGCAGACATGAGAGGCAATGCTAAATAGATCATCATTCAGCGAGACGTGCATCGCTGTGATTGTCACTGGAACTCAACACATTGACATGTGTACACATTGTACAGTCCAAGACTACACTGTCCTGCCTACACCCACATCAAATCCATAAGTGAGATGTGAGTGTGTACAGGAAAATCTACGTTACACACACACAAACATGGCATGTGTAGCCATCAGTGGAATAAATTGAACATTGACATCGTGTGCACAATGATGTGCCATTGAACATGTTGGCACTGTGCACTGTTGATGTTTGACAGATGGCGATTGCCATTGTATGTCACCCATACCGTGGTATGTACCGCCTGGCCCCGGCGGTGTGTCACCAGCACCCCCATTCACACAAGTGTGGTAGTCATGGGCATGGAGACATGCCCAAATGGCGGTTGGCATGCTCCGCCGGCTGAATGACGGTGCCTCGTGTCAATGCATGGCACCTATATTGTGGTAGCTACCGTCTGGCCCCGGCGGTGTGTCACCAGCACCCCCATTCACACAAGTGCGGTAGTCATGGGCATGGCGACATGCCCAAATGACGGTTGGCATGCTCTGCTGGCTGAATGGCGGTGCCTTGTGTCGATGCATGGCACCCATATCGCGGTAGCTACTGCCTGGCCCCGGCTGTGTGTCACCAGCACCCCAATTCACACAAGTGCGGTAGTCATGGGCATGGAGACATGCCCAAATGGCGGTTGGCATGCTCCGCCGGCTGAATGACGGTGCCTCGTGTCAATGCATGGCACCTATATTGTGGTAGCTACCGTCTGGCCCCGGCGGTGTGTCACCAGCACCCCCATTCACACAAGTGCGGTAGTCATGGGCATGGCAACATGCCCAAATGACGGTTGGCATGCTCTGCTGGCTGAATGGCGGTGCCTTCTGTCGATGCATGGCACCCATATCGCGGTAGCTACTGCCTGGCCCCGGCTGTGTGTCACCAGCACCCCAATTCACACAAGTGCGGTAGTTATGGGCATGGAGACATGTCCAAATGGCGGTTGGCATGCTCCGCCACTAAAATGGCAGTACCACACACCGGGTCCCTGCGGTGTGTCACCGCCATGGAGCTCGCCCTGGAGCCAATGCGAAGCTCGATAGCGGTGGTATGATGCAATTTTGAAGATCGCGGTAGGCGTGCTCTGCCACCGCGGAGGCGGACATTGGCTGCATTTCAAAGTTGCACCATCGAGGTAGCGCGCCCCGGGCCACAGCGTTGTATCACCGCCATGGAGCATGCCCTTACAGCCAATGGGAGCCATGATTGTGGTGACATGATGCAATTTTGAAGATCGCGGTAGGCGTGCTCCACCACCACGGAGGCGGACATTGGCTGCATTTGAAAGATGCACCATCGCGGTAGCGCGCCCCGGGCCCCAGCATTGTATCACCGCCATGGAGCATGCCCTTACAGCCAATGGGAGCCATGATTGTGGTGACATGATGCAATTTTGAAGATCGCGGGAGGCGTGCTCCGCCACTGTGGAGGCGGTCACTGGATGCATTTGAAAGAGGCAGACCTGGACCACCAATTGCTGCAGCTTGGCACCTTTGAAACGACCCCAGGGGGCTATATATGTGGGAGTGAGCCTCACATTGCCACTGCTCCCAGAGCCTGCTGCCTGAGACCCCTCACCTGCTGCTTCCTCCAGGGACTGCTGCCTGAGACCCCTCACCTGCTGCTGCCTCCAGAGCCTGCTGCCTGAGACCCCTCACCTGCTGCTGCCTCCAGGGACTGCTGCCTGAGACCCCTCACCTGCTGCTACCTCCAGCGACCGCTGCTTGAGACCCCTCACCACCAAACTCCCCTGCTGTTGTCTCACGTCCAGAGAAGATCCGTGCCAGTCCCTTCACGAGCGAGGAGCTGGAGGTTCTGGTGGACGAGGTGCTCACACAGGCTATATGGTGCCCCAAATGTCGTGGTAAGTCTTCAACAGTGGTGGGGTAGGGCAGGGGGGCCACACATGTAGTTGGACTGATGCAGTATGTGCCTGGGAGTGTAGGGTAGTGTCATGCACTGCTTGACATGCTGTCTCCAGTGGGAGGGTGTGTGTACCCAATGCCACAGCTTTCCCGGCCGCCACATGTATGTATGAGTGAATTGTGTTGTCAGCCATACAGGGACACAGAAGGTTGTTCATGCTGTAGTCAGTGATTGCTTGGCTGGATGGCTGTGTGTGTCCCTATAGTCCATCTCAGTGTGAGCCAAGCTGGCCTGCACTGTCCCCGCCGACAAGGACAACTCACTTAACTTACAGAGTATGACATCAGTCTTTTCACATAGCACTCCAGCTATGGTCCATCTCAGCACTGTGGTTTGCACACAACTGCCCTTGTGAATGGCATTTTATATTTGTGAGATCATGTCCCTCCATGTGACCACCATGACACATTCAAATATTCACAGGACAGGGACACTGATGGCTGCTCAGTCTTGGACACAGTGAGTCCACCCCTAAACACAGGTTGACATGTGATGTATGTGTTGCTCAAGCCAAAAATGGACTGGAGATGTGGGCAGGCTATATGGGTGTTTCAGTGCTGGCATCCTGCATGTGTGTGAGATGTGCAGGGTCTGTGTTCCCCCTCACACCAGCATGCTTTAACATCAGCTTTTCCCATGCAGGGGTCCCATGTGGGCTGTACTATAGTCTGATTGACCTATTGTTGGATATGTGATAATTTTGTATCTTGCTGCTATACTGGTAGATGTCGGTACATTACACTGTGTCCCTGATCATTTCCCCCTCTTGTCTCCCATGCCTGCAGCTCAAGGTACACTAGCGTAAGGCCGTGTGGAGGACCATTGCAGCGAAGGTGTGAGCCCTGGGGGTCTCAAACCGACGGCGCACCCACTGCCACAAGAGATGGGACGACATCAGCCGGCTGGCAAAGAATGTGGCGGTGATGACCTTGGGGCTGCTTCCCCGCACTGGGCGTCTGGCACGGCGCAGTATGACACCACTAATGTGGCGCATCTTGGCGGTGACACAGCCTGAGCTGGATGCACGTTTGAAGGAGCCTCAGCAGCAAGCCAGGGGTGAGCATTTGGGGGGTCAGACTTTGGCTGGGAGTGGCTGCATGTGTACAGAGCCTGTGCCAGTGCTGGCCTCTGTGATGTTGGTAGTGTGATGCTGTGGCATGGAAGTGGCTGCTGGCCTGGGTGCCTGTGGCATGCATTTGCCCTACCTGTACTTACCAAGATGATTCGGATGCTTTGCCTTCACATTACATTCTGAGTTGTGCTCTTCATGTTTCTTCTGCATTGGTGTGGTCTTGGGAATCCCATGGGAGGGAAGAGCAGTGTGCCCAATCTGACTGTGCGTACATCAATGCGTCAATTGCATGCACCCATATTGGGGAGGCCTACACATCTTACAGCAATGTGCAGCATTCTATTATCCCCAAGGTACAACATGGTGGGTGGCATGGGCTAATGTCCATTGTGGAGTGTCCTGTTGTAGTCTGGGTCTGTGTTGTCCCCTCCTGTTCCATCCAGTTCTGTAATTGGCAACAAGTAGTGTTCCCACATCATGTCCCTAGGTGTGCTCCGAACTAGTTGTGTGTCTGTTTGAACAGAGCCACAAGCAGGGTGTTATGCTGTGTGGTCATCACATGGCTCATTCATGCCTGAGTAGCCTGTTTCCACGCACTGCTTGAGTCTAGGTAGTGAGTTGGCCCTGTGTGATTGCACAGGGTGGTGTGCAACATGTAGATTTGGTCAACTTTTGTGATGCATTGCTTGCATATGTTTGTTCTGTTTCTGCCACAGACCTGACCCTACATCTCTCACTCCCATGCAGCATCACCTGTGGTTACGGAGGGACAGGAGACGGACACCAGTGGGGGTGAAACTAGCACCACAGCTGCCCAGGAGCCCAGTGACACAGATGTCACCAGCGCCTCACAGGGGGACAGGAGTCTGCTGGAGGAGTCCCAGCCTGAGACGCAAAGCACCACATCATCCGATACCAGCGGGGATGCATCCATGTTGGAGGGCAGAGGGAACGGGGACTCTGCATATACTTCCACCACACAGCGGCCAGTGCCCACCCTCCCAGCCACTTCCTCTGGTGCTGCCCGTGTCCGCCTCAGTAAGAGGGGAAGAGTGTCCTTCACCCCTGGAACCATTGCCCCTCCCCCCCTGCTGCCATCAGTGCTGAGTCTGTGGTCCTTTTGCGCCAGCTGTGTGTAGGCCAGACATCTCTCCTCAATGCCTTCACTGACCACAACAAGAAATTGGCCCAGGTGGTTGCTTTCATGGAGGGCATACATTCCGACGTGGGTGGGCTGCACCGGACAGTCCAGGCTTCGTCATCAACAGTGATGTCTGCCCTGCAACAGGCACATACTCACAGTCCAGCACCAGTCCCTTTATCCACCCCCGGGCAGTGGCCACGTCTGACGATAGTGACCACGGTCCACATACATCAAAGTCACGATACAGCACACGGAGCACACAGCAGCAGCAACCCAAGTGGTCCCGGGCACAGACACCATCCGCACAGAAGACCAAAGGCACTCCAGAGCGCAGGGAGAAAAGCCCGTCAGGCGACACCAGTCGACAGTTAGCAAAGCAGCAGACCTCAGGCACACATACCTGAGTGGCATCCCCATCCAAGGACTCTCCTGCCCCTAAAGCATTGCGCAAAGATAATCGTACAGTGTCTGTGCCCACCAAGGAGGTGGTGCATGCCAAGCGTACACCTAGGAAGGGCTCCAAGGCAGTATCACCAACCACCTCGTCTCCCATTCCAAGCCCAGTGAAGCAGGGGCCGGAGGGCACTGTAAGGGTAACACCTAGTAAACAGGGGAAGGGGGGGGAGAAGCGAAGCAAGGCAAAGCGTTCCGCTGGGTCCTGCACATCACCAGAGGGGCTGCCAGTGCCTGCACCTGCTGCAGCAGCAGTGGTGGTGAGTGTGCCTGTTGTGCCCACACCACTTTCCATTGATTCAAAGTCAGGCAAGCCATTTAGGATCCCCAAGAAGTGGAAGGGCACCCCTCCACAATCTCCCAGCCACACCGTGTCTCCCGTCTGCATGACTCCACCTCCACGTGCCACTACACCACCTGGTCCAAGCAGCCCTCAGCAAGCCACTGATAGCTCTACCTCAGCTGTTCCGCTCTCTCCCCCATCAAGTGCCCCGACAGTCCCCGAGACACAGCCAGCTCCCAGTCCGCATGACAGCCAAGTCTGAGTGTTGGTCACCCTCACACACCTGTGTCTCACACAGGTGGGCCTGTACTGCACATTGTTGCCCCCTGACTGTGTTGCTGACCATGGAAAGGTACAGTCGCACACATTCCCTGTGCAGTTTCTCATGGACTCAGTCTGCACTTTGTGATGCCCACTGGCCTTGTTGCTCTTTGCTGTGTTGGACCCTTCCCTGTGCAGTTTCTCATGGACTCAGTCTGCACTTTGTGATGCCCACTGGCCTTGTTGCTCTTTGCTGTGTTGGACCCTTCCCTGTGCAGCTTCTCATGGACTCAGTCTGCACTTTGTGATGCCCACTGGCCTTGTTGCTCTTTGCTGTGTTGGACCCTTCCCTGTGCAGCTTCTCATGGACTCAGTCTGCACTTTGAGATGCCCACTGGCCTTGTTGCTCTTTGCTGTGTTGGACCCTTCCCTGTGCAGCTTCTCATGGACTCAGTCTGCACTTTGTGATGCCCACTGGCCTTGTTGCTCTTTGCTGTGTTGGACCCTTCCCTGTGCAGATTCTCATGGACTCAGTCTGCACTTTGTGATGCCCACTGACCTTGTTGCTCTTTGCTGTGTGCCCTCTGCCTGTGCAGCTTCTCATGGACTCAGTCTGCACTTTGTCATGCCCACTGGCCTTGTCGTTCACTGCTGTGTGCCCCCTGCCTGTGCAGCTTCTCATGGACATGCTCTGCATCTTGTGCCTTGCTCTTCTCTTCTCGTGGTGCCTATCTGTGCAATATGTGAATAAAGACAGTTGCTCCTGTTGTCTATTTTGTCATTGTCCTTACTGAATAAAGTTCTTTTGCTGGGTGTAAATGGTTTACTGTGCCACATGGTCTGTGTGTCACTTCAACATAGTCAATGTTTGGGCTCACTTACTCTATTTTTTTCAGGGGTGACAGGGTCTTCAATTCTTCTTGACCCAGATACTTGTGGTGGCAATGGTGTGAGTTTCATATGGTTGGCAGTAGTCATTTACTTGATTAGTTTATGTTGGCTATATTGTACACATGTCAGGTTGGGGGTCACTGCCAGCACAGAATGGGTTTCTGCACACAGTATTGCAGGCAGGTTGTCCAGGGTCATCATGTGTGTGTTCTTCCTATATGTGTTCCCAGTGGTATATGTGTGTGTTCATCTTGTGATGGACAGTCATCCTAGTCCCATGGCTTACTTTCCATTTGTGCTCTTGGATAGCCAGGTAGTGTGCAGTGTGAAGGGGGTGAGTTTGTGGGGAGTGTTGATGTGTACATACCTCTGCACTGTCAACTACACCCGTCACCCAGGAGTCGTGTGCCTGTTGTTTAGCTTGTTCATCCCTGTGGATGTGGTTGTATGCCCATGTGTGAGTTGTATGGTGTGCACTGTGCAGTGTGTTGGTGTGTCCTTGCAGTTCTGTCTGACTCCTACTTGTTGTTTTTGTCACTTGTGAGCATGCAGAGAGTGTTACTGGCAAGTCAGAATTGTGTTTTGTTGCACGTCCATGTGTCTGGTGGCTGTTTGTGGGACTTTGCAGACCTGCTGCTCCTCACTGCCATTTTGGTTGTGTTTTCTCATGCCTTGCTGTCACATGGTGCCTTCAGTGTGGCATGTTGTGTTTGTTGTCATGCCATCCCCTATCTGTGCTTCAGCTGCATACCCATTGTGGGTCTGCACTCCCTCTCTTTGTGTATGGTACACACCTGCCATGTCCCCTACTGACATGCAGTACACTTCACTTTGGTGTGGGCTGTCCCCTTGGTTTGTATGTGTGAGTGCCTCCCCATGACTTCATTTGTGCCACTGTGCTTTGTGGTGCAGTTCTTTGTCCAGGGTCAATGTGTCACTCGGGGCATTTCCCCAATGGGTCATGTGTGATGTTCTGGTGCTGTTTGTCAGTCATGGTTGCTCCATTGCAGTTCAACTGTGTGTGCTGCCCAGTCCTGTGGTCAAGTTATTTCCACCTTTGTGTCCCATACTTGTGCATCTATTGGTGGTTGTGTTGTATGTGTGTTGTATGTGTTATTGCTTCACTTCCTGGGTGTGCTGTTGTCTTTGTGCTGTGATGTGTGGTGTTGTGTGTTTCCCTGGCCCTGTGCTGCTGTGCTGTGCTGTGCTGTGTTGTGTTGTGTGTTCCTGTGCAGCCACTCCTGCATTGTGTCTCTCTGATTGTTTGTTGTGTGGTGCAGGGTGTGTATCGCTCTGGCTTGTTGTTGTGCAGGGGGTGCACAGGAGGGGCACATGGCATGTGCCTTCATGGGGTGTGCTGGTGTGTGGTGGGAGTGGGTGTGGCCCTGTGGTCTTTGTGACCTGCCCATGCCTGGCACTGCATTCTGAATTATGCGCATGTATTTGCTTGTGTTCGCCACTGCGGTGACGTGACCGGGACATTGCTGCATGGTGGCGGTAGCTGTGTGTCCAGGATGCAGAGGGGTGACTTTGTGGCAGGTGGGTGATGTGTGGGTGCCCTTGTGGATGTGTCCCTGTCCCCCCTAGGGTGTCTGATGTGGATTTGGACCCTGTGTCAGCCCGTGTGTTGTGGTGTTGCGTACCTGCGGCGGCGTCCGCGGCGGTCCATGAGTTCCTAGTGATGTAGCAGGTACAGCACCGGAAATACGTGTAGAGCTGGGTCCATGGCGGTTGTGACCGGTAGTCTGCTTTCACGCTCCGCTGTCGAGTTTCCGCCGTCTCTGGTTGGGGGGTGTCTCCGCTGCGGTGCGTCTGCTTGCTTGGGTAATCCTAATTTGTGGAGCAGGGCGGACGGTATTCCGCACGGCGGAGAGTCTCCATTGGCTCCCACCGCCGCGGTGGCGGGCGCACTTTGATGGCGGTGCGTGTCGCACCACCGCGGTCGGGATTTGGCCTATGTTTGACCATACTAATATGGCAGTCGTGATGTCTGCTGCTTGTGGGCGGAAAAAGGCATTTTTCCGCACCACCTGTGCCGCCGTGGTCCCACCGCCTTACATCCTAATGGACCCCTTAGAATAGTAATTTTTCTCACCACCACTAACTAGCACCTTTCCTGATGTAAGCACCCTGCGGAGTTAAAAAAAAAAATGTAATTTTGCTCCCCAACACTGACCAGCACCTTCCCTGATGTAGGCACCCTCCGGAGGTAGAATATTAATTTTGCACCTCAACTGTGCCCATCACCTTCCCAGTGGCTAGCAGCATGTTGTGTAATTCTGCCCCCCACCACTGACCAACACATTCCCTGAGGAAACACCGGTTGGAGTTATAATATTATTTTTCCCTCCTCCACTGACCTGAACTTCCCCTGAGCAAACACCTGTTAGAGTTTGAATAGTAATTTTGCCCCCCTCCACTGACCACCTCTTTCCCTGAGGCAAACACCGGTTGCAGTTAGAATATCATTTTGTCCCTCCATCATTGACCAGCACTTTCCCTGAGGCAAACTCATGTCGAAGTTAGATTGTTAACTTTGCCCCCTACCACTTACCAACACTTTACCTCAGTCAAACACATATTGGTGTTTGAATAGTAATTTTGCCCCCACCACTGACGATCACATTCCCTGAGGAAAACACTTGTTGGAGTTATTTTGCCCCCCATCCCCAACTAACACTTTCCTAGAGCCAGACACCCTTCGGACTTACAATAGTAATATTGCCCCCAAAACTGACCAGCACTTTCCCTGTGGCTAACACCTGTTGGAGTTAGAATAGCAATTTCCTCCCAACACTAACCTTCACTTTCCCTGATCCAAACACCCTGCAGAGTTAGAATAGTAATTTTGCCTTCCTCCACTAACCAGCACCTTCACTGTTGCAAACTCTCTGTGGTGTTAGAATAGTTTTTTTCAGCCAAATCACCTTACAGCATATTCCCTGAGGCAAGCACCCTAATCCACATTACAGATTTTTAAATATTTAAAGCAAAAAATATATTTTGTTTAGTATGAATTATATTTTACAGTATACTCACAATAGAACTCCAATCTTTTTGTTTTGCGTAAATCAATTGTGAAATGTTTTGGGCAATTTTCTGTTATAAATACAAAAAATTAATAATTTCTGATTTTGAGTTTAAAATTGAACGTATCTATAGTTTTAAAGTCATTTACTTCAGAAAGTAGAAATGTATTTCCCCGCTGGGGCATTTTTTCAATATTTATGAATGTTGTAGCAATTTTTTGTTCGGTATATCGTTTAATTGATTGCATTAAGAAGCTTTTTCGTTTAAACCGTAAACTTGCTTTTATCAATAGATGGCAGTGTTTGAACTTTCGAGTTTGAGTTCTCTCCCCTAACTTCAGCTGCGTGTGGTCACCATGGAAGACAGTGCACCACTGAGCACAAAATGGTGGTCGGCTGGATTTATGCGTTTTTGGTGGGCAAACGAAAATTTAAAAGAAAATATGTTTTGGAAATGATTTTTCCACGTGATTTAGAAGATGACAGAATGTATATTTATTATGTGCTGTGTGAAAAGTTGATAAATATGTTCCGTTTGAGAATGGCAGCCATTTTGGGTAGATGGTGAGTTGGCTGGTGCAATGGAAATAGTGGATGGGCACTTGTTTTGTTTGCTGCTATGACTCATACTTAAACTCATAATTAGATGCTGTTTCTGGCACGGACTATAGTGTTTTTCTTGGTAGAAATGTTTTGTGTGTATACATTACTGTAAGGTGTTTTTGATAGATTTTTTTCTGTTTGATAAATATGTACAAAATGGTACATAGGTATTGAAATTAATACACAGGCACTAAAATTAATACCTTGGTATTTTTTTATCTTCTTTTTAATAATTTTTTACATATGTTTTAAAAATAATACCCAAGTAATAAAATTAATACCTGCATATTTATAGACTCCCCACCCTAAACCCCTATTTCCCTTGCATCCCATGCCAGTGGATGGGTTACAAATAAAAAAAGTTTCTCTTATCCATAATGGGAAATGTAATAATTTAATATCCGTTGCAATGGAATGCATTGTAATAGTATGCGTTGAGAATACATGCGTTGTAAAGGTAATTTATATATAACCCTATTATCATGCGTTGTAATGGTTTGCATTGTAAAAACATGTGTTCTAATTGTAGTTGCATTGTAAAAATTGTACTGTAAAGGTAGGCGGTGTAATGTCATATATTCGATTTGAGGTACTGCTGGGTTAGCTGGTATTTTGCTCCAGCCAAACAATTAATTGTATTATGCGTATGCTCTTGCAATGCAGCTTTTATGACATGTAATTAGTTTGCCAGTGTGTAGTTGGGCTCAGCAAGACATACTATACTGAATAAATCAAGGGATGAATACAGTCTCTTTGGGTCATTATAGCATTTAACATGGTGTTCAAGAAGTCAAGGTATTCTTTATCTGGGTGATTGCTGTATCTTTGTTTGCCTCTTTGTGACATTCTTAATCCCCTGTGTGAAGTATGGTTGTCAGGCACTGACCTGTACAGTAGCAGACTCACATGCTTATCTACCATGTAGATTTGTGTGTGCGTTCTGGTCATCATACCTTCACCCTGTTATCCTGATCAAGGAACCCTACTTATATATAAAATGTGCCAATAAAAACACATAGGCATCTGGTTGGGTGTTGTACACAGGGCACATCTTTTATCTGTCTTGCCTATTGGACTTTTCTCTTTAAAATGTTAATTCCCGTGCAGTCTGATATTGTCTGATCTATAATCGGGCTGGTTTGTGATTGCAAAAATTGTCTTGACACATGTTACAACCCAAAATTCTGTTGGCACTGCTGCCAGAACAGTGTGCACCAAAAGGGTTTGGTATGGTCTGTGCTGCTATTGCATTTTGCATATTGATTTTTATCAACCAAATATGATGTAAATCCTGTTTCTTTTATTTTAATAATGGCGCAGCTTAATTTTCCATGCGCGGAATTCAGATCTGCTTGACCATATGGGATGTTTCAAATTAGCATGTTGAATGCTTTTACCTTTTATGTTTGTTTATCAAGGTTTTTAGTAACTGCAATAAAATTGATTGATTGAAAATTGATTGAGTACACAAGTCTTTATTCACAAGTGGTATGGAAATACCCGATGCGGAGCAATGCAGCTAGTGTCAAGGAGTAAAGTCTAAAGCGGAGTGCCTTCCGACAAGAGGTGCATGTCCCACCTGCAAATGTATGACGTTACAACGCATACATTTACAATGAATGCGTTTACAACGCAGTTTTTACATCGTAACATCCTTTACAACGCATGCTTTTACATCGCATGCCATTACACCGCATTTTCAGAAACTACCTTTACAACGCATTCCAATTCATCGCATTATACCTTTACAACGCATACCATTACAATGCATACTATTACATCGCATTTAAGGTAAGTGTTGGATAGTGTAGGGGTAATAATTACTATTCTAACTCAAGTGAGTGCAACAGTAGGGTAAGTGTGTGATAGTGTAGGGGTAAAAATTACTATTCTATCTCCAGTGAGTGCAACAGTGGGGTAAGTGTTGGATAGTGTAAGGGTATTATGTGTTGTAATTGTATGCATTGTAATGACTTGCGATGTAATGCCTGCGTTGTAGTGACGTGTTGCAATGACATGTGTTGTAGTGACATGTGATAAAATAGCTGCATTGTAATGACATGCGATGTAAAGGATGTTGCGATGTAATGACTGCTATGTAAAGGTAGTGCGATGTAATGACTGCGTTGTAAAATTTGTTCCCCCCACCTGCACAGGGGAAACTGCATTAAGCAGTAGCAGCGCTGCAATAACCTCAATAAATCCAAGGAAGACCAAGCATTGGCATAGCCAACAGGTCTCGCCTTTGGGACCTTATAAGTCTTTAGCCATGCAGCACATTATCGTGGGTTTGATTCAGGAATACATGCTTGCCTCAGGAAACCTCTATTGACACCACTGTCACAGTACTTAGAGATGCCCTGCTTTCAGAAATGTCACAAGCACTGGCAACCTGCCATAATGTGAAAAATCACAAATCCCCCAAAAAAGCCCTTGTATCGCAAATGCCATACGGAGACATGACAAGATGGCTGACTGATTAAATGCTCTCTGCTGGCATTTACTTTAAAAGTTTGGGAAGCCTTGGGCAGTATGCAGGCACCTTGTGGTACACAGCAAGGACTGAAGTTCCAGGCAGTAGTTACTTGGAATACATTGAAGCGATAGGTAATAAGGTTAAAAATATTTTCTGGCACATGCATTCACCTCCCTCCCCAAGCAATATCCCTAAAATATGTAAAGATACAGAAAGTAAAAGGTTAGTGAAGTTATAATTTAATGGGTTTTAAAAATGTGAGTACCTTATATGCATACATTGTCTGAATTGTTAAAAAAAAAACCTGAAGCGGGTTAGGGTGCCGAAATGGTGCGCATGCAGTTTGTGTGCCAATAGTGAAGGTAAGGGCAGACTGCTTTAATGCACCTTAATTGTGAGCTAATTCCTAAAACTAAGATGGTCCAATGATTTATGCATTTGTATGGTGTAGAGTTGCATGTGGTTAAGTTACTAAATACCTGCCTGGCTTTAGGAACATCCCCCATCTTCAACCAGAGAAATAGTCCTTAAAACTAGGGGTGGGCGGAATTTGCGTAATCGCGATACGCAAATCTCCGCGAAACGGTAAAAAATCTCCGCGAACACGCAGAAATTCCGCGAACACGCGGAATTGCTTGTTCGCGATACTTTTTTCCTGTTCGCGATCGCTGTTTGCGTGCTCGGGGTGAAATATCTCGCGAACACGCATATTGAGAACGCGAACAAGCAAAAAATTTCGCGAAGTCGCGGAACGCAGATTTTTGGGCAATTTCGCGTTCTCCGCGGAACGCGAAATTACCAAAATTCCGCAAATTCCGCGAACGGAACGGAATTTGCCGCCCAGGCCTACTTAAAACATGCACCAGTAGTGTATCCCTGATGCAGCACTCGTGTGAAGTGCTGTTAACAAGACAGTATCTGCATCTTTTCATTGTAACTTTGAGTTTAGTATATGTTTGTGTGCGCTTAAAACAGTGCATGTTTTGTTTGTGTTAAGCTTCTTAGTAACATGCTTGTGCAGTAGATCAAGGAGAGTTACGTTATGTTAAAATTATTTGTAAACCCCACATACACCGATTGGTTTCTTGGCGCTGTATATAGGAATAGCCTGAGCTCTGGCGAGTTATTCATATACCTAAGTGAACAGCCATGTCTTGAGAAGTCTCCTAAATTTCAGGAGGTTTGTTCAGGATCTGATGTCAAAGGGTAGGGCCTTCCAGAAGCAGAGGGCCAGCACCGCAAATCTGCTGCCGCCTAGCCGCTTCATTTTGTAGGATGGTATGACCAAAAGGTTCATTTGGGCTGAGTGCAGATTGCTGGTGGTTATGTGTCTCTGGATGAGACTGGAGACAAATTTTGGACTGGTGCCATGGAAAGATTTGAAAATAAGGCACACGACTTTGAAGTCACAACGTTGCAGTATGGAGAGCCAGTGTAGCTTCCTCATAAGAGGGGAGACATGTTGCCTGTGACCTTGTTGCTATGTATTTATAGTGTCATTGTCGCATTCGGTGGAAATAGAACGGGCTGCCAGCATGCAAACTGTTTGGTAAGCGCTGACACCTTATTGTCTTGGCAGTGAAAAGGGTGCGACAAGGAGGGAGGTGTAAGAGAGGAGAGCTGAATAGGCTCTGGTGAAGAACTGAAAATAGACGCATAGCTCTAAAGATGGCTATCGCTCCTCTACACAACATATGGGCCTTGTTTGAGAATGTAAATATTTACTGAAGTGGCCATAAACACAGGATAGGAAGCGTCCCATTGTGATATAACCCTGGATGAAATAAAACAAGCGGCTCGCACATACGGTTAATGTCCTTTAGTGGCATGTGAAAGGCAGCGTGTCTTTTCGTTCTTATCCATATTTGTAATTTGCATGCGTAAGGTACGTAGGCAAGCAAAGTTTTTCACAGTATGCCTTCATACACAATGTTTTCAATTTCAAAACATCAATTGAAATGAAAACACACTCTACCTTTTAGATGCCCATCGCCCACATTACCAACCAAAAAATAGAAAGCAAGCCTTAACTACATATTTATTATAAAGTGTAAATGCCCTCATTGTGCGCGTTTTGTTTCCGTGCACCAATGCAGCAACAAAGAGTTAATAAAGAAAAAAAATATATATATATATTTTCATATAAGGTATAAATGCCTTCAGCGTGCGCGTTTAGTTTCAGTGCACCAATGCAGCAACAAAGTGTCAATAACGGAAAATGAAACTCGCACAACGAAAAGATTCCATAATGCGCCCAGCGTAAGTTTCCCTGTGCTTACCAAAACAAGCAGGACCAAAGGAAAACAAAAATAGAAAAAGAAGTGCAAAAACGAAACCAAAGGGATAAAGGAGCAATAACCTATGCAGCAGGGACAGGAACCACCCACCGAAAGAGTGACAAATGCGAAAAAGAGCCAGTGAAATTAAGGGATTTTTGGCAAGCACACAAAAGAACTAATGGGGAGCTAGGGGCGTGATTATTGTCCACAGACGAGATACATGATGCCTCACAGAGCAACACATGCACACTGCTAGGCTTGAGCTAAAAAGAGGAATGTGCCCCAGAAGGCAGCTACTGATGGTGCTGCTCAGCCCAAACAGGCCTGCATAGTAGCGCAATGTGGAGAGGATCCAGCCTCATCGGGCCCAGGGGCTATCAAGCTGAGAGAGAGAGACTGCCTCAAGGCTTTACGTGGGATAGAAAAGGCTGTGGGGGGTCGTCTAAACGAGGCATGGCTGTGTAATTAAGGGCGTAGCTGTAGTGTGCTGATTCTTTCTTTATGATATGCATTCCAAACACCCTGCTCCGGGTCCATCTTAACAGCATTATAGATCCCCGGGCAAAGCAGTGCACTGGGCCCTGCCTACACAACCAGTCACAGGAATTAAAATGTTTAATGTAAAATTGTGCTAAATTCTGGTCTGCATTGGGGCCTTATACTCATGAGGCCCCAGGGCATCTGCCCAGCGTGCCCATGCGTTAAGACTGCACTGCCCTGGTGTTCCAACATTTTGTATTACATTCTTAATGCCTTTTCAGTGCTCCATGTTCTGTATTTGTTCAAGAAGAACTTGTGTTCCACTTCTAGATGGCGTTTGGTTCTGTGGGATCAGTTGGTTTTGATCCCTCAGACCTTCTGGGTGCCTTTGTGGCCTTGGGCTCCTTTCTACCAAATAAACTTACCTTATTCATAGTTGGAATTTATCTCAGACCATTGCTGTCTCTCTGTGGACTCTCCACAGGCAGCACAGCACCTTCCCATCATGCATCGTGATAGTGTGTAAGGGAAACATCAGTCTCCAAACTCATACCAACTTCCACATCAGTAACCACATCTTCAGTAACCCCCCTCCTTGGAGTCTTCATGATAGTTTCTGCCTGGGAATCAGAAATGGGTATTACTTGGCTCTTGTTTCCCCATCTCTTTCAACATAAAAGAACTGAGGATATCGAAACCCTTTTTATTTTTTACAAGAAGTGAAAATCTGGAACCCCTTTAACAACTTTAGTGGGTTTCTTGATGAGGACCCAAGGCCCTACTTCAAAATCTAGCGTTTAACATTTTTCCTGTAAATTTTGTACAACAGACCTCATTTTTCCGTCAATATAATCTGCATCATCAAATCTGCACAAGTGTGAAGAAGTTAACCAATTGGGCGAAAATACATACATTGGGATTCCTTCCCCTTAATAATCTATAATTAGTAAGTCCAGTGTTAGAGTGAGGTGTAGTCAAAAAAGACCAAATTGTTTCTCTGAGATGTTTATTGGCACATAGGCCAGCAGACAAACTAGTTTGTATCCCTACTTTGAGGATACAATTAGCCCTCTCAACTAGTCCATTAGAGGCTGAGCTGTAAAGTGCCACCTACAGGTGTTTTATATCTCGTGTAGCCAGGAAGTCGCACATTTCTTGAGAGGAAAATTGTGTCCCATTGTCAGTGACAATGTACTTGGAAGGACCTTCAAGTATGAAGCCTTTCTCCAAAGATCTCTACACACTCCTTGTGAAAGCAGAAACAACAAAAGAATAATAAATCCATTTTGAGTAAAAGTTTATTAATACAATCACAAATTTCATTTCACCAGGTAGTAAGATAAAAGGACCTGAAAAATCAATAATTATTTTCTCCTGGTGTCCCTTAGGTAGAGGTATGAGACACAAAGGTCTCTCATGCACTTTCCAGTGCTTATCTGAGACCAGGCACTCGGGACAAACATCTACTAACTTACAAACGTCATTGTCCATGCCTGGCCACCAGTAAAACTGACACATTTTTTTGCATGCGAAGGAGACCGCTCGATGCCCAGTGTGAGCATTTGTAAGACGACCTGCTCGCAAGTTAACTGGTGGAATTAACTAATGTTGCCCAATAGAATAGCATTTTCACACAGAACTTCAGAGGCCACTTGCGCATAAGCACGAACATCAGAGGTGAGACATCTGTCCCAAAGTTAGCCCTGACATGCTTAATCACTTTTGATCTTCAGCAACTTTTAACTAAACTAATCCCGAAAACATTTTATCACAGTCACTCACAGCATCAACTATTGCTACATAACACTCTTGTTTATTGTCATCATCGTCATCCCAACAACCCTCTTTAAAGAGGCATTCTGGAGAGGCAGTCGGCCCTGAAATTATTTCCCTCTGGCACATACTTTAGAGAAATATCATACTCCTGCAGCTTAGATAATAGTCTGATTAAGAGAGCAGAAGTATTGTCATGTTCATTGTCATTCAGTAAATAAACTTACGGTTAAAGGTCTGTAAAAATCTCAAAACTTGTACTCCATAGATAGGATTTAAATTTTGAACAACCCGTACTTGCCAACACTTCTTTTTCATCAGTACTATAGTTCATTTCAGCGGTTTTGAGTGACCTGAAGGCAAAAGACACAGTACAATCTTTCCCATTCACCAATTGGCCCAAAACGGCTCCTAAACCATACATACTGGCATTAAAACTTCTGCACAAACTTGCGGCGCCCGTCCCAATTTTGTCCCCCTGGAAACACAACAGGCCCTGAAACTGTGGTGTTTGAACAGAAGATCCTACAGGATATTGGTCAGATTGAACAAAGCATGCAGACTGTGGACCACAGTAATATGAGTTCTAGAGATTGGCAGGCTTTGAAAAGCCTACAAAACAATCAAACAATCACTATTAAGCCAGCCGATAAAGGCGGGGCAGTGGTAGTGATGGATACACTCGACTACGACACAGAGGTGGCTAGGCTGCTGGGGAATCGCTGCAATTATAGACCTTTGGCGCGGGACCCCACCAATGACCTGCAGGCGACCATTATCCAACTGGTAACCGAGGCCAAAGAAAAGAAATGGGTTACATATAGGGAAGCCGAATTTCTGATCAACATGAAACCGAGAATGCCGGCGTTCTACATTGTACCCAAAATTCACAAGAAACAACAGCCTCCTCCGGGACGACCTATCGTCTCCGGCATTCAATCGCTATTAGAACCACTATCCCAGTTTGCGGACTTCTTCCTAAGGGAATGTGTCATCACCCAACCCTCATACGTCCAGGACACCACGGACGTGCTGAGAATTTTGGAGAATGTCTCATATAATCCAGCAAACCAATTCCTTGTAACCATCGACATAGAGTCGTTGTACACCAGTATCCCTCAGGAGGCAACGCTGGTGGCAGCAGCGCGTGCCCTGAGGGACTCTGAATGGTTCTATGACTGCCCCCAAACCTTCGTCCTCCAATGCATAGAGATCGCATTGACCCAAAACTTCTTCTCATGTAAGGACCAGATACATCTCCAGGTGTCGGGGACTTCGATGGGGGCTACATTCGCCCCTAGTCTGGCCTGCATCTATGTGGGCCAGTTCGAGGCGTACCATATCCATTCAGACACCAATCTCTTCCAGAGGAACATCGTCCTCTGGAAGAGATACATAGATGATGTACTATGTATATGGGAAGGGACGGAGGAAAGACTGAAGGATTTCCTTGTCTGGCTTAACAGCCTTGACAGCTGTTTAAAGTTCACTTGGGAAATGAGCAAAACCAACGCAGTATATCTGGACCTCGACATTCAGGCAGAGGATGAGAGGTTGGTGACCAGGGTTCATCATAAGCCAACGGACAAAAACTCTCTCTTACATTACAGATCCTATCATCCCAGGGCCCTCCGCGACAACTTGCCCGTAGGACAGTTTTTAAGATACCGCCGAAACTGCTCTACCATACAGGAATATTCTGCACAATCAAATGTATTGGCTACCAAGCTAGAAGATCGAGCATATCCCAGGAAGGTCATAAGACAGGCAAAAAAACGAGCATACAACACGCCCCGTGCAGCCCTGTTGGAAAAGACCTCTAAAGAAAAAGGTGAATGTATTCCAGTGGTCACTACCTTTGGACCACTTTCCACCAAAATCAGGCAGATTATTCGCAGGCATTGGCATCTACTTAGCACCCCCAATATGCAAATGCCTCCCCCCCGTTTTGCATTCAAACGATCTGCGAACATCCGGGACAGGCTGGTCCACACCAGACGCAAAATAACTCCACGTGAGACCAACATCCCCCCGGGGCACTACCCATGTGGGAATTGCTCTGTGTGTGCATTTACATCGCCCACTAAAAACGTGACTCTTGCAAACAATAAGATCTGGTTTTTAAACAAATTCAGCAACTGTAACACTTCGCATGTTATTTATAGACTAACGTGCCCCTGCGAGCTTCACTATATCGGCCTTACCACCAGGAAGGTAAAAACAAGAATACAAGAACATCTTAGCACACTCCGTGCAGGTAAATTGAGCACTAAATTGATACAACATTTTCAGACACAAAAACATACTGCTCAAGAAGTGCGCTGGGTAGTGCTGGAAAGAGTTACAGGCGACCAGTTTAATATTGAATCCAGACTGAGTAGCAGGGAAGCACGGTGGATTTATCAAGAGGGTGTGGACCAAAATGGACTAAACGAGCTTATTGAATGGAGTAAGGTGAACATATGACTCATGTAACCCTTCCTCCATACCATTGAAGGTCACTAGTATTCAGTCCCAAGCCATGATCAATATATGAGTTGTGTATATATGGAGTCCAGACTTCGGGTGGCGAGTCAGTTCAAAGAGTGCGAAGTTGATGAGTTGTAACTGTCGTCAACGCAATCTGAGTATATTGGAATGTCAGTTGTTTGTCCATTGTCATGGCTGCAGTTGCCAGACGGGGTGGATTGACCACGTTTGCGACTTGGGTAGTTCCCAACGAGGGACTATATAGGGACACATATTTGTGGGAATATCCCAGGAAATACATCACTTTGGTTGCTTTTAAGGTTGCAAATAGGTTGATGTGCATACATTCATCGGCATCCTTCACTGGGACGTGGCCGGTACATACAGGAGCACGTCTGTGTAAACCATTGGGGACAGGCACAATACGGCATTCCCCACTTCAAAATGGCAACCTCTTTTACATTACACCAAGCCCTTTGTTTGAACGGTATCCGCGATAGCTAGTCACGTGATACTCCCAATGAAAAACTACATAGGGACACGTACTTGTAGGAATATCCCAGGAAATACATCATTTTGGTTTCTTTTAAGGTTATAAATAGGTTCATTATTTTACACTGGGTTGTAGCAAATACATGCAGGAACACGTCTGTGTAAACCATTGGGGATAGGCACAATACGGCATTCCCCATTTCAAAATGGCAACCTCCTTTACATCACACCAAGCCCTTTGGTTGAATGGGATCCGCGTAGGCCAGTCACGTGGTACACGCAATGACGTTTTTAAACCGCGCAACGGAATAGCCGTGCTGTTGCTGGGCTGAGTAAACGCCAGTTACGAACACTTTCACGGTGAGTCTTGATAGATGGTTCTAACTCGGGGAATTTGATTCGAAAAACGCCTAAGAGAAGGGACCTTGGGAAACCCAGGTCGGAGCGGGAGTCTTGAATGTTGATGGGCCAGGTTACAACTTCATAAAGGGTTTCCATTACTAGGGGAACAATTTATTTAACAGGACGCCACACACGAGGCATTTGTTAAGGAAAGCCCTAGATGTTGGGGAGCCACCGGAAACAGGAGGGAGATACACCCGCACTAACTATTAATGAGACACTAAACACTGTTAATCATGCTATCCTCACTATACATTATATATTACAGACTCACGAGCGGAGTGGAATAAGCGGAGCCTTGAACGCGTATATATAACCGCAAGGACTCAAGGGTAAAGGTATGCCCATGGTGGGCAATATCCTGGTAAATATGCCAAAGTGTGTTTTGAAACACAATACATAGGACATCTGTCCTGAGATAACCGGTTACCAACCAAGTTTGTCCTGTGTTGTTATGTTTGTGTATATTGTCTTTTGTCTCCTACAGAACTGTTTTTAATTGACATACAGAGGTGCAGGGTGAAACGAACAGACCCCACGCCCTGAAGAAGTTGCCGTGAGTTTTTGTCCAGTGGCAATGAAACATGTCGGCATTTTAAACATATGAGCCATCACGCAGCTTAGAATAAAATATGCAAGCCAGTGTGATTTAGCTCATTTTTCGATATCAGTGTATATCACTAAGGGGTTCGATACGGTGCACACATTATAGCACAGTTCTTTGTTTCTCTTTTTTCTTCAATTATACACCTTAGCACCTGTACCGTTAATCATCAGTTTCTTTACGCAATTTTCTTGCTTTTGGAGTGTTGGTAGCTGATGATGAGAATTTGAGGTAGCAGGCGAGTACCATCCTGCTTAACCCTCCTTGGTGGCGCTACCGTGAGGCGCCAACACTCCTCCTCACTCTTTTTTCACCATATTTGGGTGTTGGAGACATAAGTTTAAGACACATTGACAGTCATCTTGACTTACCTCGTATGCAAAATTTCTCTCTTTCTTTCCTCTTTTGAGTGAACTACACCGTTGAATAGCTTAGACGAAACAATCGCAAGCTGAAAAGAGTGTCTAAAACCTATGACAACTGAAACGGATGTATAAAATAATCGTTCACACTGTGAACAGGTCCTTTTGTATACAATGTATTGAGTGGGGGATGACCTGTTCTCTGCCCCTTTAGCTCCTTATTGTAGACTGATTAAAACTATTCACACATCTTTTACCCAACACAAAGGGTTGTAATACAGGTGCTTTGACAGCTATTTTCTTAACATCATCAAAGTAGGGATCTCAGGGGTTGAACAACCATGGCATGCCCGGATACAAATCGTACATAATATTCACAGTGCCCTAAGAATGAGTAAGGTGTCTTTGGCAAATGGTGGTGGAGCTTTCTTTATGGTCTCAAGATGGCAACATTTTGAGTTAATCCTTTCTGATGATATGGTTTGTCCCTGATGGTCCACTTCTGTGATAGAAAGTTTGCACTTCTTGCGTCTGACTGTCATCCCTTTTGTCTTTGAGAATGTTAAGAGTACACTCAAGTACATGTTATTCAGGATCCTCAGTGTATATTATGATATCGTCCTGAAACACTTGAACGTTAGGCACATTGCCAAACAGTATATCCATTATTTTCTGAAAAGCCCTTGCGACAGAGGAAAGTCCAAACGGTAGGCGCAAATCTTTTTAGGCCAGAAGGGTGTGATAAAAGATGTGAGATCTTGTGACCTTTTCAAGAGTGAAATGTGGTGGTAACCCGAATGCAGATCGATGATCGAAAAATATTTGGCCTTACCAATATTGGCAAGTACTTCTTGGATGCGGGACAAGGGATGACAGTCCACCACTATGTTTTTGTTTACAGCCCATAAATCTATGCACAGATGCAAATCTCCTGATCGTTTGAGTGCTAATACAATGTGTGACATCCACTCAGAGGAATCTGTAGGAGTAATTATGCCCTCAGCACATAGGTTGTCCAACAAGACTTTGAGGTATTTGCAGACACTTAAATATACAGGTCATGCCTTATGGACCAAAGTGGCAGCACCCTTTGTGAGTATTGATGTCATGAACAAATCCTTTTGCCATTCCTCTTTTTTTGTTAAAAACTTCGGGGAAATTAATGATGACACTTTTTGACAAGCTTTTGTCAAGACTAATGGTGAAAGAGGAAGTTCTCCCAATACTATAGGGTTATCCGAGCCTGTTTTAAGATAGAGTCCCAAACTTGCTAGGTCTGTCCCCTCAATGATGTTTTGAGCTTTGACCACTATATAGAATTTGGTTTCGGTTTTCCTTATTAAGCACTCCAGAGAACTTGTGAAAAAGCCTAGCATGTCCAGATCCAATTCCCCAAAGACTTTTGGGTTGAAATAAGTTCCTTGTAATTTAGTTCATTATGGCCAATGTTTGTAAAATGTGGTGTCAGCAATGATGGGTATAGGTGCACCTGAATCAGCTATTACTTTTATAGAATTGCCTCTGAGGTTGGCATCACAAATAGGACTCTTTTAAGATATTTACACCACAATCAACAGTAAGTACAAAGTCTTTGAATCTAGTCTCACATTCATTATTGTCCACACTATTGATTTTTGTCTCACTCTTATTAGCTCTGCAAACTGATTGAAAGTGATGCATTTTCTTGCAAACATTACATTTCTTGCCAACAGCAGGACACATCAGACTGTTTCCCAGATGACCTTTCGAACCATATCTATAACAATTGATCAATATTCTCCAATTGCTATTTCTTTTATTCTTGTCACTCGTGTTTACCACACTCAGTTTCCACATCACTTACATAACTGACAAGTGAGTGTCCTTCACCAATAGATAATGCTGGGCTTGAAACCATTGATCTTTCAAAGCTCTTAGCTATGTCAGCCGTTTCATTCAAAGTGGGATTTCTACATGTGAGCAAGCATTCTTGAATTTTTATAAGGAAACATTTAAAAACGAACTGGTCTCTGATATATAATATTCAAAGTCACAGGTGGAAGCCAAAGTATGTAAAGCTGCTACAACGGCTTAAACGCGTAAACTAAATTTCTGTGATTCCCATAGTGTGTTACTCAACTGGTATTTTGGTGCCTCTACGAGCTTTCTGTTATTGTATCCAGATATATAACACAATTGACTTACATCTAAAACCAGTTAGTATCGTTGGCTTTTTCTGTGATCATTAGCTGTTTAAGATAAGCACCATACAGGAGTATTATGCTACAAATAAATGCAAAAAAAAAAACATCAAGGAAATGACTAACACTCTTAGGGGATGCAAGATTAAGTAAAACGTGAAATATAACAATTTATGACATGGATTACCTTAGCATTTTTTACATTCATTGTTTAGTAATCAATCACTGTTTTTGCCATTACAGTTAGGCACATGAATATAGGGCCAGAGAGAGACCCGTTACAATATCTGGTTTTAATTAGTACTGGGCCTTAGACACAGATGGGTCTGGCCCACTGAAAGCCCTAGGCTTTGTGATATTGTGGAACAGGAGTGGGAGCAGCTGCTGATGCATGCCAGGGGATATGTTCACTGGAGGTCTTGGGGACCTTTGCTACCCCAATTGTTCAAACCTCAGATGTGGCATTTTGTGGGCTGTTTGGCAACCTGCTGCTGGGTTGTGATGACTCTGCAGACCCTTCTCCCTATCTTCTACAGGACATGGATTGTCTGACACAGAATGCAAGGGTGCTTCTCTTGGGGAAAATACAGAAGAAGATTGCTTGCCAGAGACGCTCAGGCGCAGGATATATGGACGGTGAGGTGAACGGCCACTGGCAGACAAAGTAGGCAGGCTTTCTTCTCTTAATCCGGCCTCATAATAATCACCGACACGTCGAGAGCTCAGAGCAGTTTTTCTTGGAATCACATCTATTTGAAGAGGATCATACTGAGAGTGTGAGTGATGAAGGCACAGATTCGAAATCTGGTGTGGAGATTGATGGGAGAGATCATAGTGCGTGGCCCCTATGTCTCATTTTACTGACAACGGGAATAACAACTTAGTCTTTAATGATTTTAACAAAACTTTCAAATGGAATCAATCATTCTGCCTCCGATTGAACACCATCTGGTGAGCACATGAAGCTGGAGCAGGTTCCCTGCAGCCTACAAGTCAAGCATGGTGCTGGTTCACGGTGAGGTGTTGGGAGTCACAGTATTGCCATGACTGAGAAACACACCCCACACATCTACAAACTAGTAGTATCCCACTACGTTGAAACCTGAAGAGATAATGAGCTGCCAAAGGCAGCCACCCAGAAGCTTCAGGCCTCCGTTATGAAGATCCAAAACCTGTTCTTCTATGGCTGAATGATTTCAAGAGGAAGAAAGTCGGACAGCAGAATTTGATTTGACACTCATTTGAACAACTGAGCAGCTAGATAGACTGTAAACGTGCCTGGAGGATCTGCAGTGGAAGTGGTAAGACATTGAGAACAGACATGGCACAATAATGATGGGATGTATTGTGAGCACGTCTCATAAGGGGTTTTCATTTAGAGGGGATGATTGATTGGTGTGGTCTTGTTCTGAAGGCATGTTTGGTGGGTTGTGGTTGAAGAGCGTTAAATGACTGTCATAGGACAGCTACATGTAGGGTGATTTTTCCTTTAGGAGGTGGGGTAGGGACTGTTGGATGAGGTAAGGGAGTGTGGATATGTTGTTATGGGTTGCAGCCAGAAAAATCTTAATGAGCCAGAACTAAGTATATGTAGAATATTACTAGCAGCACTCGAAGATATTTTCTCCTTAAATAGTTGAAGTTAGGTTCTTAACCTGGAAGGTTAGGAGCCGAAATCAAGCTATACAGAGGTCTCTAGTGTTTGAAAAGCTGAGGGGTTTCAAAGCCGACGTAGTCTGTCTCCTGGAAATATGCATGTCATCAGTCCAAATGCAGACCCTGCAGTAGTCTGCAAAAGGGAGAACATGTAGACATTTCCTTAGTATGGAGAGTCTTAATAACAGTTGGGAGCCTCTTCCACAGACTTTGGAGAGTATAGAAACAGGGCAAGGTAACAGAGTTAAATTAGTGTTTTGACTGACGTTGTCACCCCAGACCACCCAGCTACTTATTGTTGTATGAAGGTGTTATGGGAGTACCCTAAGTAAGAGGCCAGATGGCATAATGCTATCATTGTTTATGCTTACCTGCCATTTCAACTCTGTTCCTACAGTGTGAAGTTTTCACATCTGTTCAGGGGAAACTGGTGAGAATGAGAACCAGGATTCAACACCATTGGGTGCTAAAAGCTGCGGAGAACAGACAGTCAATGAGGATTGAGAGCTTTTGATTTTATGAAGCAATAAAAAGTAGCTAGTTTATCGCAAAACTGTTGCGATAACAATAGTTTGTTTACTATCATAGGAAGCATTCAGAAAGGCTTTTGTAATGGGGAAGAGTTGCTGTGTGATGTGAAGTATTATCAGCTTCCAACATGTGGGAGCTAATATGGTCTAATTTAGCTTTCACAAGAACTTTTTAAGGTGTACTGTGGTGAATACTGTATTCTAGGTCTGTGTATGTTTTACAACCTTTTTTTCATAGATGGTGGGTGTTAAACTGATATTTGTGTTAGAGTTTCAGTGTAAGAAATATGCTTATGTTTTTTAGGCCTGACTCAATCTGATTTTATTTGGACCACTCCAATGAAAACGTATCCAGTAATTTCATTGAACTCGTCTAGGATTATTATTACTGTTGAGCAATGCCTCATGCATGAGGAGGTCGTCAAGCACTCGTGGCGCCTTACATGGATTATTCTTGGCCCAGAAAACTGTGAATCAGAAATGATTTGAGGGAGTGGTCTGTCCAGGCTAAGGATTTAATCTATCATATAATTTCTGAGTCAGTCGGTTTAAAAATCAGAACTCCTTTACTGCCTTTCCTATGTGTCCGTCTGATCACTAGTTGAGTTTGTTCGAAAGATTAGAGTGTGATAACAAAATACCCTGATACCTAGTCATCCTAATCTTCAATGTGTAAATTGAAATCACCCAAAATACAGACCCTGGCTGCCGTTAGAAGAGATTGGCCAATTGCTTTGTAAATCCCTTCTACCAGTTTGGATGTTTTTGGAGAACATAAAGGTTAGTGAGATTTCTGGCAAATGTTTCATCAATATGCTATAAATTCTGGGTAACAGTGATCCAAATACGAATCACACACACACACACACACGTGTTTGATATGGCACGTATGATTTGTAACTCCTCCTTCCCCCACGAGCACCCACGCTGTCTTTCGGCAAGATCTTATATCCAGGTGGTATAGATGTGTGTGTAAATTTAGCTTAGATTCGAAATGCAACCAGGTTTCCAAAATTAATCTTAAATCCCATTTGTAAGTAACAATCAGATTATAGATTGTGCAGTCCTAGAACTCACACTGAGTATGCAAACAGTAGATTAGGGAGTCATATAGTCTTGATCCGTGTTAATTAATCATTTTGTTTGCCCCTGCCCTTTTCTGCGAGGACGAAATGAGCACTTTAAAGGTAGAGGGAGACATGTGGATAGGATAGTGCTGGTGATCCAAGCACAAACGGGACATTCACACCCTGTCCCACAAGGCAGGTATCCCCTGCCGGACCACCAGCCCGAGAATACATACCTTGATGGGTATAACATCAAACCCCACTAGCTCAGCTGAGGCACCCTTGAGATCAGGTGGTGTAACTATGTCAGGTGAAAGCTGGCAGTTTAGGGGGTTATGTTGATTGAGGCGAAACGGTCAACAAAACACACAGGTTGAGTATGTTTGGGAGTGGGATAGTAGGAGGCCCTAACGAGTTAGGCCGGCAAAATGTAAGACGTGATGGGTCTTCTGGGCAGAAGTACTACTTCTGGACATTGAGGTAGAGACAGTTTTCATTCTTTCAGTGTGAGAATACTTTCAGGCATTTCCCACTTTGTCATTCCTTGGACCCCTATTTCCATTTGGGGAAGATCTGGAGGTTATCTGCATATGCATGTTGGATTGTGGCTTTTGGTGGTTGTGGTTTGTGATCTACATTTCTAAACGCTTACAGACATACACCGCTGACTCACTTCTCTGAACACACCCATGCCACTTTTTTGCTCATCCCTTACGACCCCCCATACTTTAGGCTGTGCACAGTCCAATATAGAGCACAAGCCTCTTGTTAACTTATTCTTTAGCACTTTTCCAACCTCTGCTCATCCATCTGTCCTCCTTTATGCAAAGGCAGCTATTGTAGGGTCTGAAGTGAAGGTGGATAGGGCTGAATATGCAAATATTCCCTTCATGAACTTGAAAGGTGGTTTTCGGATTTCCAAGCATTATAGCTGCGTCTTTAGAGGCCTAGTAACTTCCTAAAGATGTCATAAGAAGCCGATCTCTTGGCCTGGCAGCTTCAGCACCATAATATATTCAGGTTGCCCTCAATCAGTAGTGTTCCAAGGCCTATTCAAATAACTTCTATACAGAACATGACCTTTCTATTTATGTCTTAGTCTGTAGGCGAATGCTTATGCAATCTTAAAAGGTGAGAAATAGGCCCATATTTTATAGAAAGATCTCTTTATAGGTACTCTGACATTAGATGGATAGCGGAATTAAGAGACAGACCACACTCTTTGGTTGTTATAACTATGACAATCTATCTTTTATTGAGGAGCTGGACCCTACTCACTTGACCTTTACCTCACTTGTGTTTTGTCTGTCTAGTGGTCACAAGAGGCCAGAAAGTGATAGTGCAGCACCTTTAAATTGTTCTTTTGAGGATTTCACTGGATTCATGATTCTTACTGCTTTGCTCATGCTTGCACCAACAGTCTGCATCAAGCCGCTTGCGAGATTTGACCTACATTCAAAGTAAGGCCCTCTTTCTTTCACTTTATAGGGTTGGTTGTTTAACTAGCTGTTTTCCTTGCTTCTGTAAGGTATAGGTTCGCCTTTGGATTTTGCTGTACAGACTAGTCTGAATTTCAGTGAAGGATGTTATTAATTGATTATTTTATGGGTAAGATAGCTTCTACCAATAGGTCTCGGTGGATATTTCTCCAATTGTTCTCTTCGGATTGGACGGGAGATATGTGTTCACAAGCTGTTCTGAGATTAGATCTGTGCTGTTCTGCGATTGTGAAATCTACATAATTTCAGGAAAGATCCTGGGATTCTGAAATAGACATTTTTGGGTCTGGTGTTAGCCAAGAAATACTGATTTTACTAAAACTATATCTAGAATATACTTATAGGGGCCTTCTAGACAGTCCTCTTCAGTCATTAATCTGTTATTGTGCCATTCCCTTTTTTTTCCATCCATTGCTGCATAGAGCATGGGGCAATGGGACAGGCCACTTGAGCCGAGGCTTTAACTGCCGTAGGACAGCATTAGTCCCATGGGGGCTGCATCAGTCTAAATGGCCCAGTCTGGGCTTCCACTGCTGTATGATGCTATCAGACTGATCAGGGTGTCAATTCCCTAATTCACTCAGTTAGGGCTGCCACTAGTCAACGCCCGACCAGGGCTACAACTACCTGCTTGGCCTGGGTGGTGCTCCACTGACCATAAGACGACATTCGCCAAACCAGTGCTGTGACACACTTGAGCAGCTGCATCCCTAGCAAGACGCAGCCCACCTGGCAGCTCCCAAGGCTGGTCTCACTCACGGTGCCTACTGGGCAGGATGCATTTCATAGTGCTAGATATGTTTCAGAGAGAGCACTCACATACGTCTGCATATCCAGTAGACCATGGGGGTAAGAAGTTTGAAAAATAAGTAAATTGAATGCGTGTATGACTTGTAGGGGCCACTGGAGACCGCGCCTCTGCCTGAATCATGCCTTTGCCGTAAGTACTAAGGGAAAAGGCCATTAGGAGTTCAGCAGGGGGTGATTTTTTTTTTGTTGTTGCAGATTTATATAGCACGAACTCGACCCGAAGGTCTTGGAGCGCTTTACATGAGCACCAGTTACGTTACACAAGGACACATTCCTTTTTTGGTCGGCACGGGGAGATTAAGTGATTTGCCCAGGATCACAGGGAGCTGAGCCTATGCCGAGGCTCAAACCTGGTTCCCCAGGTACAAAGTCGGCAGCTCGTCCCGTAAGGCCACAGTGAGTGAGCGCCATAAAGGGAAGGCATCATTAGGTTCACTGATTTGTACCTCAAATTGAATTGTGTGTTATTGTGTTACCCTTTGTGCTTAAAGGTACTTTTTTCTTAAAAGAAAAGTCCTTGGCTCGACAATGAGGTTTTCATCTGTTGGTTGATTGTCGAGTTTGGAACTAGTGTGTCCCACAACCTACTTTCTGTGAATGTTCGCCCTTGCTAGCATCAGAGTTGAGTGCGGAAGAGGTTGTACTTGACCCAGTTTACCGAGCCATTGTAGGACTGATCTCAGGACACCAGTGACAAACGATCTTAACCACTGCCGTTGGGGATCATTAGTCAGATCCTCCCTGTGGCCCATTAAGCAACATCTGGCATGGTTGAAAACTGGAGTATTACAGGTTCTTTGTTATCACTCGACCCCTCCCTTACATGTTCAGACTTACTTAATTCATATGTCTTCCCTGACTCCTCATTCCCTCTGTACAGTCGCTGGCAGTCGAAATACAGTATATTGGCTTACCACCATGCTGAAAGGGCTGGTTAGGCCATTTATTACTTTGGGCTTTTTCCCGGGGCCTGGAGCTATTGGAGGCAAATGTTTGAAGGTCCATTGCGGCTGCCTGAGTCTGCAGCTCCCCAGGGTTTATAGCAGTAGGCAGAGAGAAAGACAGACACAGTGAGAGATTAAATAGAAGGAGAGAGTAAAGAGACAAGAAGGGTTTGAACATTTGTGCTAGGGTTCATTTTGGTTCCCAACCCCTTTCCATCCCCTTCGTTTGGGGTTGGAAAGAAGCTATGAGCGGCTTTTGCCTAGCCAGACATCTTGTCCGACTCTTATTGTAGTTTCCGTTCATTCACCAGTCTGCCAAGGACTTCCACAGATCCATCTCTGTGACGTTCAGAAGGAGAAATTCATCAGTTTGTACTTTTTTTACTGCGCTTGCATAAATGTCACTATCTTTCACAACATAGCTTCTCACTGCATAATCCCTTAATTTGTAATTGCACAAGCATTATTTAAGCATGTCATTGTCTGTCTTTTGTTCCTCGGGCATAGCTGATTTTTTCTTTAAACAATGTTATGTTATGTTACATGGTGATTTATAGAGCACTCGTTCACCAACAGGTCTCTTGACGCTATGGGGGCACAGAGAAGAAGGATTGAATGAAGAAAGAACAGAAAAAAGCAAGCTAGTTGTACACCAGGGTAAACAGCCACGTTTTGAGTAGTTTCCTGAACCTCACGTAATCCGCCTCAAGCCAAATAGAGGTAGGCAGTGAGTTCCAAAGCTTGGGGCCCAGAAAGGAGAACCGTGTCCCACCAATGCGTTTGTGTCTGATTCTGGGCACTGTCAAAAGATTCAGATGCATTGATCTCGGAGCACGCTGGAGCATATGTTTACTAATACACGAGAAAATGAACCTAGGGCCTGTTTCTTGAATGGCTTTGAAAAGAATGCAGCCAGTGTTTAACATCGCACGCTGCTCCACTGGGAGCCAGTGGAGATCTTTAAGCAGAGGAGTGATGTGGCATCTTCTATCCTTAAGATAGATGATTCTTACTGCTTGGTTTTGAATTATCTGAAGGCGGTGCCTCAAATATAATGGGATCCCAAGGTAGAGGGCATTTATAACAGGGAACTGAGGGATAATAATTCAGAACACTCCATTGTTTTGTGCCCCCCATACTGAGAGAAGAAAAATACCTTGCAAAATACGATGAAGGTGATGGGGCATCTCTTATGCGGCTAATGATCATCATCAGTTCAAACATGTTGCCTACTCTTTAATAAAGTTAGGGTTTGTGCAAACCAGTTGTCCCTTCAGCCACACCTGTGAGCGCACAGAGCGACAAACTCACCCCTCTAGCATGCTGTAACTCCAAGCAGTATGTTAGACGACCATGAGAACAGCAGATACTCCCAGTAAATTTAAAAATGTAAATGTAAATCCGTATTTGTAAAGCGCAAACTACTCACCCTTACGGGTCTCAAGGCGCTGGGGGCCGTAGTGGAAATTAAGTGAGCTATTGCCCAGAGTCACATGGTGCTGAGCTGAGCTGCCGCCGGAGATCGAACTGTGTACCCTGTGCTCCAAAGTCAGCTGCCCTGGCCGCTGCACCACACCTCTCCCAGTGAAGAAGGTCGCACAATGGTAGCTGATGATACCTCTTCCTCATTTAGACGTCCACGGTCTTATAAATCCATTAAACTCAGTCTGGCTGGATAGAATGATTTTCTTCAATAGACTGTTTGCCTTCTTCGGTTTCACAAAGGCTGCTAAGCAAAATTACATTTTGGTGAAAATAAATTGAAAAATCTTGTGACTTTCAAATTGAAAGCTTCTTGGAATCTCATTCGTTAGTTGCCATTAGTCTGTTGGATTTCACACAGAGAAAATGTACAGAAAGAATAGCAGCAGGGTCAGGGAGGGCTTATTGTGCACATTTGATTCAGGGAGGTTAGCTGCTTTGATACTCTGCGATCTCTCTGCGGCGTTTGACACAGTGGACTATCTCATCTTCAAAAATACACTAAACCATGTCTCCAATGTAGGTGGCAATGGCGTGCCACGATTTTCTCCCTTCTCGCCCACCAAGGTCAACAATTCAATCTAACAGCTTTCTTTCTTCCACTCAGAGCTGGCCCTTGTTTGGAGAGCGCCGTGGGTGGAAAGAAATCTGCCACCCACGCTGCTGGTGTTGAATAAAATGAGGCAGCAGGGGGTCACTTTCACAGGTCAGTCCCTGGCTGTCACAGCAGAGACTTTTCTCTGAGCACGTCTCCGCACCTCTCCCCAACTCTCCTGCAGCCCCCACACCGTAGCTAGGTCAGGCTCGTGGCAAGGTGTTTGGTGGGATAGGGAGGGAGCGTTGGTGTGTGGTGGCGGGTAGTGGCAGGGGTAAAAGGTAGCTGGAAGGGCAAGTAAGGGGGCTGATAGGTTGTTAAATACAGCGATTGTGACACATTAAGAATGATTAGAACATTGGAATGTTGAACGCTCCATTGAAAAAAAATGGAGTGCGCCGGGTTTCTAATGCCTGGTAGAAGCCCGGAGCATCAACATTCCAATGTTTTTTTCACAGCAATAGCTGTGAACAAAGGCCTCATAGAGCCCCAGGGGATTTCAGTCCCCTCGGCCCCTATGAGGCCTTTGCTTTACAAATTAGCACATTCTGCCCTCTAGGGACGGTATGTTCTAATAGCCTTAGAGACCTTGGTAGCGGGATCTACCTGCCATTAAAGCCCGCTCCCTTGTTAAAGGCCCTTGCCCGCTGGAACGGTCCTTAATGGCCGGTATCTAGGGCTATATTAGAATAACTTTGAACTGACTTCGAAGCCAAAGTAGATAGATGTTGCTGTGCACAGAACCTTAATCCAGAGAGCTCAGTGAACGCTTCTGAAGATTGGCGCCCTGGGCCCAGCTCCCCATGCCAAAAGCTGGCCTTGCTTCCAAAAAAGAAGCACCATTCAGTGTCTCTCATGGTTACGCATCATTCTCCTCCTGGTAAACACATACCGCACACCTTTAGGCATGAGGTAGTTTCCCATCACTATGCTGATGACATAGAGGAGGTAACTCTTCCAACATTGAACTATTTGTTATCCTGCCATCCAGACGTGGACGTGCCAAAATGTGCTATGGTTCTGTGAAGATGAATTTGAAATATTACAAAGTGGGGAAGAGCAGAGCATCTACAGTTTGTCATTTTAGTCTATCGATCTTGAGATTTACCCATACCGGCCTCCAGAGTAAGAAATGTTAGAGTACCATTCAACTCTGTTCCTTCCATTTCACCAAATCATCCAGATCACAGACAATGATAACCTGACAGCTAAACTGATTGAGTGATCCTTGCTCTTATTTTCACCCCGACCCAAGGACAATCTGTTTTGATTAGCTCTGAACATAGTGTGCTTAGCCCCGCCTCTGAAATGGCTGAATAGTTGAATGTCCTTCAGAACTGGTAGAAAGGCTCATCTTCAGGAGTCTTCAATGTAAGCTTGTTTCCGTTGTACATCAAAGTTCGACGTAAAGGTAAGAATCCCCTACAGTGTACTTTGCTTCATGTAGGATTCGTCACAACATGACCCAAAGTGCCTGAACTCCATTATGTCTTTCAAAACAGACTTTCCAGCCGAACCCTATCCAGGATTCAACGGACGTGGCAACAAAATGCAGGTTGTCAGAGGCACGGAATATATAAATACCTTGCAATCATCCCTAAAATCGCTGCTTTCACTGGCTTCCCTATACAAACATGGAAATAAACATTTGGTCACACAGTGTGGGTCACTTAAAGTTTGGCAGAACTGGAGTCTGCCCCTCCTAACTCGTGGATCACCCACTCACTCCAGAGGTGGAGAAACTGCTGGGTGCCTCACAGTGGAGTCTTAGCTGCTCTGAGGTTGGAAACCTTGTACCCATCAGGCCGCTAGACGTGGGAAACACTATTAGGGGCAAACAATGGCCCCAGCACACAAAGGGAGAAAACTCCTCGCAGTTATGGGCATTTGAGTTTGATTCTCACAAACAAATCCCTGCTTTGGGAATTTGTGAAAACTAAAAAAGAATATTGATTGGTAAAAACATGGCACACATTTGAAATTCAGCTATAATGTGTCCACCTATCTGAGAATAGGTAGTCATTTTGTAGTACTTTTGTACATGTAGAGGAATTTATATTTGCCATCCTCTTACAAAGCTATGGATCCACGTATAATAAATGGTCGTGCAATGCACTTATAATTACAGATGTACTTCGGCAGATGTTACATTGAATTACAATGGGGTGTAAAGTGAACAGGAAGCAGAGCGGGGCACATGTCATTCAGATGCAAAAGAGTTAGAGGCGAAAGCAGATTGGGGCGGAGAGCTGATAGAAGTGATGTACACAGCATCAAGACTTGTATAAGGAACGCATTGCAGATTGTGTGGTTAGCTTTAGTACAGCTGATGGCAAAAGTTTTTCATAGTAGAACTGACCTATACAGCACTTGAGACAAGTATTACTCATATTTTTGGAAAAGTCCAATAAGGTGATCAGTACAGACAAGAATAAATCTGTCGGAGCTGAATGAATCAATAAATGTTGCCTGCCTGGGGGTGACAGCCATCCAAGGGCAAGGACAGACTGCCCTTGGCAGTCAGCATGTTGTCCAATGTGGCCAGAAGCTGGCCTGGGTGACAAAATGTCTACCTTGTGTTGAGGTCAGTTATGAGAAGCATTTTATTAGCAATCAAGCAACCAGAATAGCCTGCCCTGGTCCCCATTCCTGCAAGTTGACAGGGATTCTGCGCCGACATTTGCAAAGCTGGTACTTGAAATCTATGGATGGCCTTTATAACTAGACAGAGCAGCTAACAATACATTGTCTGCAATTCATGGGATTAGGTGAGACCCGTCTTATGTCTGTAAGGCAACATGGATTATAAGGTATTTCAAGTGCCTCATTACTTGTCTGAGTGTTCAATAGTGGTTTTCAGTTGTGAGTTGGTATCCCATCCTCATTTCGAAAGTCACAATGTAATGCTGACAAAAAATATTTACCTTAGAGAACAGTTAAGACTTTGGAGGCATGGACCAGCAAGATGGCTGACTAGACACTTTTCGTCAAGGTTCCCTCAGGCCCACATGAAATCCGTGTATGTCAGAACAGTTGTAAAAAAGCCTGGCACGTTGCAAAAGAACAAGATGTACTGGAACATGGAGGTACAGCTCTATTGAAGCTAAAGATCAAGTGATGAAAAGTATGCAAAGTTTATAAAATGAGGCCGCGTGGCAGGGAGGTCTTGTGCAGACTTCTGATGGACGCAGTACAGGGGGACGATGGAGAAGGCACGGATGTGTCCTCTGGCACCGTCTCACTTATTGGCCGTACTTGGATGGCAATTTAGGACACACAGAACAAGTTTTGCAGGTGAGCACTGGTGTGAAGACCTAGTTAGTTGCTGCGGGGAGTCCTTGTCCTTGAGGCGGCTGTATGCTGATATGGGAGGAGCTGAGTGCAGTGGGTTTGTGGATGTACCAGGTGAGTAGGGATCCTCGAGCAGCAGTGGAAAGTAGAAAGCGGATCCCAGCTACAACTTTTGAAGGAGAGCCTAGTGAGGTGACTGTTGGAGGCATAGAACACTGGGCACCAAGAGGCCACGAAAGGGGCATCTGGGACTGAACTGCGGTAGATAAGCTCTACTCTTTCTTGACTATACACAATACGTATAGCAGGCTGCATTATATTTTCGTGAAGCAGGAACAGCTTTACATCTATAACGATGGCCTGAATATAAAGCACTACCACCTGAGAGGAGAATCAACAACAGTAGAGGGGAATGTTGAACTGGAAAAGAAAAGAGTGCTCTGCCCAGAAAGACTTCAGGCCACGGCAGCACTACAGAGTTGAATGGTGGGTACTTGGGAAGCGGTTGATCGCTGTACAGGGAGGGAGACAAAACCAGGCGACTGTTGGCATGGTCGCTAAAGAGGGAGAAGTCTCTGGCCCCAGTGATGGACATGAAAAGTGGTAGGTGCACATTGTCACACAGGCGGGCATTAATAAAACCTGTTATCCCCATTTGACTGAGGTCTACAGTGTAAGTTATAGGGGCACCAGATACTGGAGTTCTTTGAAGAACTTACTCTTCCATGGATGTCAGAGATGCTAAATGATCTGCTCGGTGCTCCACTGAGTAGAGCAATTCTGCTTGCGGTGATCAAAGATTTACAAAGAGAGAAAACGTGTGGTAGCGAAGGCTTCCCTATTGACTGTCTTATGCCATTCATTTGCTGGGAAGCACTGATTATTTGAATTCTCACGCAAGACAGAAACATTACTGATGTTAACCACATCACCCCTTATTCACGGTCAATTCAGATGCAAACATTTTAAATGATGTATTTGTGAGTAGACTGCTGCGGGTGGCAGAGTAACTGTACAGTGTGATCAATGTGGGTTTATAAAGTCCCTCCCCAACATTATGCACAGCTTCGTATCAGTGGAGGGTCAATATTCCTTGCTATTGATCGACATCTAGAAGCATTTGACACAGAGGGCGGGAGTAAGTTTTGAAGGTTCTAGAACACATGGGCATACAATAGTCATGACTGAATTGTTACATCCTCATACATGACACCACCTGTGAGGGTTAAGGCAAGGAGAATAAGTTTGGGAAGTTGGACCTTCAGAAGAGGAATGAGACAGATGCCCTCCTCTGACCTCTATTGTATGAACTGCCAGTGGACACACTGGGCTGCTGGCTCCGTGAGGCCCTCTGTGACTGGGTTATAAAGAACCCTTGAGCAATGTAGCGTGTATGTACACGAAGGACACCCTTATATACTTGAAGGAACCAATTAAGTCAATTCTGCTTATCTTGAGGGACTTAATCCGGATTGGTGAAGTGTCTGAATTGAGGACCAATTGTGATAAAATAAAACTGTTTTCACTAGGTGAGCTTAGAGATCTCAATAAAGGTGTCTACCTGGAAGTGGCCCTCAAATTGGAGACTATTTTGTTTTGTTGGCATTCACATGACTGATGATAGTAAAGCTCCAGTACACACTTAACATGGGTAGGGTACTCAATGTGTTAAACAATTGATTACATTTTGGAACATAGGACACTTGTCGGTGAGGAGACTTCTTTACTAAAATGGTGTATGGCCCCCTTGTTTGCATGTACTGTAGGGATCCACGGCCCTGTCCCACAACGGTTATTGCTTTTGGTCTCTGTAGTCAGGGCACGGGTACATAGTAGAGTAAGGTTAGATATCTTAGAAATTGCTTGGGATAGAGGAGACTTGAAACTTCCAAACATGGAATTGTACTGCGCGGCATCCCAACTGTATCATGTGATTAGATGGCTGGACGGTGAGAACAACTGGGAGGAAATGCTCACTGCAAGGAACACATCAAAATATTTCTTTTTTTGATCTACACAGTGGCGGCTCCTCCGCAAAGGCGAAGGAGCATTGCCTCACTGCTTCAGCTGCAAGCTGAATACAAACAATAAAATTATAATATAGTTTATTTTCATTTTGTTTTTTGTATTCAGATTGTAGTTGAAGCCAGGCGGGAGGGCTAGGCTCCTAGATATTACTTTCTGCTTCGCTGTTCTCAAATTTCAATACAGTGAAATGTGATAAACTCTATTCCCATCCATTGATATATATTCTGGTTGTAGGGATTACAAGATCTCTTCTCTTTAAAACATTGTAGAACTGCACCTTCCTTAATCACTTCAACAAACTACTGCTGATTCCTCATTCTAAGGTCTTTAAATACCTACAAGTCCGTAGATGTCTTGTTAATTTCAGCAAATAAGGGGTACCTTTTGTGATCAGCTTCTACTCTCAAGGTGATTAAAAAAATTAGCCACAGAATATGCTGTTGGCTTAGTTGTTTCTGTTTATTCAAGAAGATGTATCTGTCTTGATCAAATAAACCCAACATACTTTTTCAATAAAAAAAAAAAACATTATTTATTCATTTTCAAAAAGAAACAAATCTCATCTCACATTTCTCTTATCTGCATGGTTACTGGCATATACTGATAGATTCAACGTATTCCTTCTCCTGCGCCGTGGATATGTGCACCTTTTTAGTTATTTCATGCATTTATGCCTGTATCCGACTGGGTATCACTCTGCCTCGCGAGTACATATGACTTAAAAGGCTCCATATGTTTTTAGGCCTCGAAGCAATCAGGAGTTCCTCTGCATAGCAATTCAACTGGTCTTTACAGTACGCTATATCGGCTATCCAGCGCGCATATTGTGGTGCCCTTATACCACCGCAACACTGTCCTACCTTCCGTTTAGCCAGAAGCAGCGCTATAGCCACCAGTTTCCGACTCTTCGGCTGCAATTCTGAAATAAGACCCAACAGTCATATATTTCGGTAATCGCTTGTGTGACCTGTTCTCAAAAGTCATATATCTTCCCACAGTACCACGTCAAGTGCATAAAGTCAGCCTCAGATGTACCGCACCTCACACAATTGGCTGAGTCTCGCAACCCATATTTGTGTAATTTCTGTGGAGTGTAGTATAGCTGATGTAGATACTTGAAATGTATTATACGCAAATTGCAATTCGCTGTCAGCGCCCCATTAGCCTACAGCAAAATTCCTAATGTTTCTGTGTAAGGGCGTTATCCAGCACAGTGTTCCATTTCTCCATGCTTTTATCATGTTGTAGGATAATCTCCAGCTGTGTTATATTATATAACCGGGTAACGAGTTTCGCTCTGGACGTGCTATCCAGCATCAACTGCAAATGCTTTAACACCTGTGGTGCCTCTGGATTTTGTGGGTTTACCCTCTTCAGCGCCACCTGTAATCTGTGGTATGTAAACCTATGTAAAGGAGTAGCCGCACTTTTACTAATGGCGGCCTCTATCGTGATGAACATGATTTTTGGATATGCGTCTTCCCATGTAGTAATTCCCATGTCTGCCAATAGCTGTAGCGATTTGGGCTCGCTCGCAGAGACCTCAGGATAGTGTGCCAGCGGCAGCGCAGGTGCGTACAATAGGACTTTATCTGCCCTTCTTGCTATTGTCTGCCAGGCCTTAACCGTGCTACTTGCAGGATTGATATCCCCTCTAGGGCCTAGCCTGTATAACCTTGGCAATAGGGCCGTAAGTGGCATGGGATGCACTATTTCTACTTCTACCGCCAAGTGGGGGATGAAAGGTTTTAGGAAAAATCAGTAGTGTGCAAAATGTGCTTGCGCCCATAAGTAGTATAGATACAGGTCAGGGGCTCCAAACACTCCCCTAGAACGGCCTTGTGAGCACCTCCCAACTGCAACGTGGTTGCTTCCCTGCTCATTCTAACTTAATTAACAATGCAGAGAAGAATGCCTTCGTCAATTGCAAAAGCACGTTGTTGAAAAGAAACAAGATGCGGGGTAAAATGACCATCTTTATCACTGCAACCCTGTCAGCCAGCGGGAGCTGTATCCACCTATCTACCCGCTCCTCTGTTGTCATCAGGGTCCGCCCATAATTATCTTTTAGCACCACCTCTGGATCTCTATGTACCCACACCTCCAAATATTTCACTGATTCAATTCAATTCAAATATCTTTATTCGATTGTAATCTTTACAATCATAAAAGTTCATGTCACAAATATACAATCATAAACAAGATTTCACAGATAAACAATTAAAAAAGTTCATATCACAAACATACAATCATGAGCAAGATTTCACAGATAAACAATAAAAAAGACAGATCATCCAGTTCCGTTTTTGGACAGCAAAGTTATGAGACAAGATAAATTACAAAATTATTATAAAACCAGAGCAGCAGACAAATTGAACAAGTTAAAAATATAAATAAGTATACAAAGTTAAAAATAAAGGAGAAGTACAATGTTAAAAGCAGCATAATTATCCCTCCATACTTTTCCTGAAAATAATGGCTAGTTTCAAGAAGCTGCATATATATAAAGTGCAGTCGCTATTTAGGAGTTGAAGGTAATAAAGAGCTGGTTTAATCTGTGTGAAATTCAACTTTTTTAAACAAGGCTTTAAATATATCCTCCGCGGTACTGTGTAATAAGGACAAATAAATAGAAAGTGCACCAAATCTTGCGGAGACTTCCCGTCGCAGCCGCAAGCAGGAAGCACTTGACCTCGGTGTGCCCCTTTCGGAGTTGCCAACAGGAGGTGAAATAAATCAAAACGGAATCTTGTCAATAAATAGCGTTCAAAGCCAGACATAGGCCAAGATAGATACGGTTCCATGCATAGGCTTGTTTGGAGTAAAGCATGTTTCCTAACGCTAGCTTTCAACAATTCGCCCTCCTCCCGGGCAAAATACCTAATGGACGAAAATGATTTTTTCACAAAGGTAACATCAGCTCTAGTTATAATCTCTGGGGCTGAGAACAAGTCAGGCCGTCCCAGTTCCGTGAGGCGGTCATTTATATACCTCAACCATGGAACCTTGAACCTGCCGTCCCAAGTTAAGGCTTCTTTTAATATATCATGTGTGAGAGGTATATCTTTGTTTAGCCAGGAGGTCAGCCAGCATAACAGGGGGATTGCTGCTAATCTATCACTGAGAAAAGGTACACCTAGCTCCTCATGCACCGAGAAGTTTCCAGTTCCCCTTGGCAGCCTCAAAACCTTCTTAAAAAAATTATTTTCTGCAATCTCCAGGGCTTGCGTTTGACTGTAGCCCCAGAGCTCGCTGCCATAACAGGCAATGGCGACGCTCTTAGCTTGATAAAGTTTAAGTAAAGCAGCCACCGGGCTGATACCCATTTTTCTAGCAAACCCGAGTATGGCTGCATTGGTGCTTGTTACCTCGCCCTTCTTTTTTACAACAGCTGGGCCCCAGGTTAATTGGTTATCAAGTAGAACCCCAAGGTATGAGAAGGTTTTAGAGTTTGGAATTTTTTCCCCATTTATGGAGAACAAATTAGGCTTTTGCGACCCTTGGCCTATTTTCATGACATATGACTTTGAGTTATTAATACTCAAGTCTCGAGAACTCATGAAATCATGAAATGAGTTTAAAAGTAGCTGAAGGCCGTTTGCCGTCCTGGAGATAAGGACGGCGTCGTCCGCGTATAGCAGAACCGGGACGCCTTTTCGGCCGACGTAGGGGTAATCAGCTCCTGTTTTTATCAGGTAATCCTCTAGCTCATTAATATATAAGTTGAACAAAAATGGTGCTAGGATACACCCTTGACGGACTCCCCGGTTAATTCTAATGTCACTTGTTACTTTCAGATCTTGAGTGTAACGGACATTAGCTCTAGTATCTGAGTGCAAGTCAGCCAAAACATAAATTAGATTCTGCTCAACGCCCATCTTTAACATGATGTCCCACAGTTTACCTCTATCAACACAATCAAAGGCGGACGATAGGTCCATAAAAGCCATGTGAATGGTTCCCTGTCGGGCCAGAGTGTATTTGCCTACAATCAGGTATAGATTCAGGCATTGAGTTATTGTAGAATGACCAGGTCTGAAACCATATTGTATAGAGGATATGACTTTGTTCTCTGACGCCCATGTTGTTAGCCTATTCAAGATTACGCCACCTACCACTTTAGCTACAGAATTAATTAACGATATTGGCCTGTAGCATAGTGGACTACTACGGTCGCCCTTCTTGAACACAGGGACTATGGTTGATTGTCCCCAAGACTTTGGGCATCCAGAGATTACAGCTGCATTTATCACCTTTGTGAGAACAGGTGCCCATACCGAGATACGAGATTTAAAAAGATCCGGTGGCAAGCCATCTGGACCTGGAGCCTTATTTCCAGTTAAACCTTGGATAGCCTTTTCTATTTCATTGTCTGAGAAACATAAAAAGTTCTCCTTTGGTATTAAAAGATCATATACTGTCTGTTGATCAGCACTTTTAAAAATTGCACTAAAATGAGTAACCCAATCTTTCTCTGGAATGTTTGTACCTAGTGCAGTATCACTCGGGTTGTCGAACAAAGGTTTGTTTACAATTTCCCAGAATTTACTACTGTTACCCAGGACTGAGGGATCAAGTAAAGACTCCCAGGTATAGGCTTTTATTTCCTTTTTCCGTTTTACAAGAGTTTTTTTATATATCAAACGGAGATTTTTGATATTACCTGGGTCTCTGGGTTTATTTTTTAACGCCTTTCTTAAGTTTTTACTTGCCGAGGAACATGCATTATCAAACCATTTAGGATTGTTTTTAACCTGCCCCTTCACTGGAACTGATAACAACGACCCTACTGTTGTCACTATACCTTCAAAAATGGCTAGAATTTGCTCTGGGGGCATACATGTTGATACACAATCCATTAGATCCCTGCCACATGTTTTGTTAATTTCTTTATAGAAATTTTCTTGATTTACCAGATGCCATTTCAAGCGACGTTTTCCATTAATGCATTTTAATATGCCCACATCTTCACAGTGCTTTCGCTGTTCAAATACACCCCCACTCAATTTAATGGAAAGGGGGTTATGATCACTGTGGATGTTTGTATGAATCGTAAAATTAGAAGCCTGATTGACAAGGTCGGCAGATAGTAATATGTGATCTATGAATGACCCAGGACCAGAGCCTTTGAATGTTGGAACATCGTAGACTTTGGTCTCAGGGACCAGTGACATAGCTACAAGCAAGTTGTTTTCATTTAGCAAGTCATTTAAATATGACCCATGCCTAGTGTGACGAAAGTGGAATCCATCCATGCTGTTACACCCCAGGACACCCATAGGGGTGTCTCGGGGGTTACCGCAGGGATGTACATTAAAATCTCCTACGATTAAAACGTTACACGGCAATGTACCAGGTCCTTCTTTCAACAGTTCATTCAATGATAGTATATTACACTCCCCTTCGTTAATTATAGCATTATAAAAATTAACTAAAGTTAGAGCATGTTTACCTCGCTTCAGTACAAGCAATTGAATATTACAATTTACAGTTTTAAGGCTGGTTATATCGCACAAAAGAGCCAAATTAACAAAAATAGCAAGACCCCCCTTTGCTCTGCCACTAGCTGAGGGGGCTGCTGGCCTAAGGAAGCTTTGATATCCTTCAATGAAGGCATTATTTCCTTCCATCCATGTCTCTTGGAGGCATATAATTGCAAATGTTTTAACAAAGGCGAGCCAGGTTGGATCACTTATTTTATCAGCCAGGCCTGCTACGTTCCAAGAGACTAAATTCATATTACAAACAGCAACATTCTCTATATCGGATACAGCCTCGATGACAATGGGAACTAATGTTCGATCAGGTTGTTCAACATTAATAGCTCCCGCAGTATCTGCTGCAATGGGTTCTAAGTCTATATGGGTTGGATGGATATTAAAAGCTTCTAACTGATAATGCATTGTACTAATGTGCTAAAAGCCATCAAGTTCAGAACTAGCTAAAAACAGATCTGTGACTGTTTCACTGGTTCCTCACTCCAAGTCAGCGGGAACTCCAGGTTACATGGTGTTGTGCACTCTGTTAAAGGAAAGATGGAGGATTTTTCCCAATTTATCCTAAGCCCAGATAGTACCTTCTATTTAACATATTCTCTTATCGGGGATTTAGCTGACCTTCCGGGTCTCGAACATATAGCACCATATCCCCTGCATACAGCGATATGGCCATGGGCCTCTGCCTAAATCCCATTGCCGCTACTGCATACCTCTGTCTCACCATTCATGCCAGCGGCTCTAGCGCTACGGCAAATAGCATGGGGGACAGATGGCAGCCTTGCCTGGTCCCCCTATGTATACGGAAAGTCGGGGAATGAATATTAGTTATTCGTATTCTAGCCACTGGGTCGGTATACAATAACTTTATCCACTGCATGAACGTGGGTGGCATCCCCATTCGGTGCAGTACATCGAACATAGAGCCCCATTTTATAGAATCAAATGCTTTTGCTGCGTCTAGCAGCACCGCTACAGCTTTCGTATCTGGGTCTATCTGGTGCAATAAAGCGAATATTGTTCTAAAATTATGCGCAGTAGACCGCTTCGTGACAAAGCCTGACTGGTCCGGCAACACCAATGCCGTCATCAACGGCTTCAGTCTAGCCGCGATGAGTTTTGCCAGTATTTTTGTATCTATATTTAGGAGCGAAAGTGGCCTGTAAGAATCACAGCTTGCAGGGTTTTTTCCCGGTTTCAATAAAGTGATCATTAGGGCCTCTCTTCGTGTTGGAGGCAGTGTTTTCGCCTCATATGCTTCAACATACATATTGTGTAAGTGTGGCGCTAGTAGTTCCGCATACGCTTTATAAAACTCACTGGGCAGCTCATCACTCCCAGCTGCTTTCCCATTCGTGAATGCGGCTATGGCCGCTTGTATCTCCTAGACTGTGAAAGGTTCCACCAGATATTCACGTTGGCCCGGAAAAAGCAAGATCAGCGCAACCTCATCCATGTAAGCCTTAAATTAACTATCAAATGCTAACTCTACTGGGCTATATAAATTAGCGTAATATTCTACGAATTGGGAGAGCACTTTGGGCGTATTATGATGTGTAGCACCGTCGGGGCCCTCCAGTTCGGTTATGTAAGCTTGGGTGCGGGGTTTCCTTATTTTAGCAGTAGGCAGCGGCCAAGCCTTACCCCTTCCTCGTATGACCTAGCTACCCATCTTCTTGACATATGCTTAATCTCTTGTTCCGCCGTTTCATTGTATTCTGTTACTAATTCTCAAAGCTCAGCAAGTGTGTGCGCCAGTTGTGTTGCTTCATATTGCCTCTCTAGTTGGTTCATAGATTCTTCAATCCTCTGCATTCTGGCCCGTAAGGCCTTCAAAACTCCCGCCTGTAAGCTGATGCATGTGCCAAATATTGTGACTTTAAACGCCTCCCATAGCACGCCTGAACATTCCACCGTTCCCTGATTCACTTGGAAATAATGCGTAATAGCCAAATTAACTTCTTCCTTGACCACTGGGTCTAAGAGTGACGTACTCTATAACCACCACTGAAATGCCTGGGTGTTGCGAGTGGGAATTATCAATTCTAACATCACTGGCGCGTGGTCCGATAGGGTTTTCGATAAATGTGCTACACCTCCTACCCATGTGTTGGCCTCTACCGATATTAACCATTAGTCCAGTCTATACCAGGTTTAGTGTGCTGAGGATACATGAGTCCCTTCCCAGGCCTGGGGGTTTCTTGCCCTCCAAATATCAGATAGGGAGTGTGCACTCATAATATCATGCACTACACGTGCAGCTCTCTTGCCCTGCCATTCTGTTGCTGTGTTGCGATCCAACGCAGGATCTAAATATGTATTTAGGTCCCCACCCCATATTATTATCTTGGGCTGGAGCATGTATAATGTATGCGCTATTTGGCGGTAAAAATCAGGATCATCTATATTGGGTCCGTATGTTGTGACAAAAGTGATGTGATGTGTGTACCCTGTATTAATACAAATCAGCCTATTTCATCTGCCACAGTATTTGTGAGTGTAAACGGGACCCCTTTTTTAAACTAATATAAGAACACCCCTGGCATAGGAGGAGTACTGATCCCGCTCTCACCACTGCCCATTTCGCTCCCACCCGTGTGGGTTTCCTGCAACAGTACAATATTAATATGATGTCTATCGAGATTCGCAAAGACTTGTCAAATCTTTTTAGGGCTATTCAACCCCTCACATTCCAAGTCAAACATTTAAGGAGTTCCATTTTTACACGTGTAGTTAGATCCTGCCATATTCCTTGCTAACGTTGTATTATTATTATTTGTTTAACCTGAGTGCCGACCACTCTTACAACTTGAATTGCGATGTACCTCACAGACATGTAAACAACTTTACCCCACCCACTTTAGAATCCCAATCATGCCAAAGACATACTCTTAACAAGAAAGACAAAATGACTGTACTAACAATTCCCTCTTTAACTCCCATTCTTAGTTAACCTGTTGGGGTGCTCCCTATTGGGGGTCCGCAGAGTCCCCGGTATTCTACCGCCTGTGGCTAACTTCTCAATGTTTGGCATCTTATTTGGTCCCGATTATGCAGTATCCCAGCTCTGCGTTCCTGCAAACTGTAAACAAAACTTACCAGCATTTGTTCGATGTCCCCCCCCCCCTCCTCCCCCGCATTGCTAATACATTTTGTGGACCTGGCCCCCGGTGCCTACCAGATAAATTTACATCCTACACATTGTCCCCTTGCTCCTGTGCTCCACCAGTTCAGTCTATAGCCACTTACAGAGGGCTATTTGCTCTGGATTTACTTACAGATTGTCACAGGTCCTATTTCTAGAAGTTCAGCTGCATCTGGGCACAGGGGGTCCATTATCACGGATTGAGGGTAGGCCAACTCGTCCTACGTCCGTCCATTTCAAACCACACAGAAAAGACATTAGACCAACTCTGGGCCTGGTGTTTACCACTGGATCATTTAAAAACTTAAACCCTGACGTATTGGATGCAGCTCCAGCTTTTACTCCGAGGGTGTTGAGGTGGTCGATCGTGGCGATCCCGCCTTGTCGCGCGGAGTTTTTTCCAAGAAGTCTGCGACTGCTCCCGGATTGGTGAAGAACTTGGATTTGCCATCATATGTGATCCGCAGTCACACTGGACATAACACAGCGTTGGGGATGCCCCCTGTTCACAACTTTTCCTTCACCACAGTGAATTCTTTCCGTGCAGCCTGAACCGCCAGCGTGAAGTCTGGAAAGAAGGACACTTAATTTCCCTGATAGGAGACCGTCTGCTTTTCTCGTGCCATGCGTAAGATCGCATCACGTTCACAATAATTTAATAGTCTAGCAATGATAGGCCAGGGCGGGGCCCCCGGCTGAGGAAAGCAGCCAGTGATCGATGTGCCCTCTCAACAATTAATACTGGAGACAGTTGGTCAGCCCCAAAGAAGTCTTTTAGCATTGACTCAACATAATCCTCCAGGCGACCAGTCATCATCATCATCATCAATAAGCTTTATTTTGATACAAAGAATATCTTAAAAGCTATACAATTTCAAATAAACTATTACAGTACTCCTAAGTAAATTTTTTGGGTGCGATGTAGAATAAGACAATTGGTTAAAAAGAAATTTAAAAACAGAGTCATTACAAATTTTTTTACATTTGTATATACATTGTTACCTATAAGGGGGAAAGTGCTTATGCTGGAAAACAGGCAACACTTGAGCACTTAAATTGTTTAGGTATTACTGCTCAAATTTCTCGCTCTAATGCTCCATGCCCATCTGAGAAATTTAGCTATTACACAGGCATAAAAGTCCCTTGGGTCAGATCTTAAAATGCGTAATGCTACTTGGTGACTGCGGGTACATAGCTCCCTACAAAGTGGTTTCGGCCAATGCCCCCTTGGTACTTTGTAAGCTGGGCAAACGAACATGAAGTGTGGAATTGACTCCATGGCGGCCTCAAAGCTTGGACAGGAGGGGAGAGTTTGGTGAGGTGGCTTCCACTGCGCGGTGAATTCTCGCAAGGGGAGGATACCTACCCTGAACTTAAAATACAAGGCTCTATCATACGGATTTTGTATGAGGTCCAGGTATGGTTCAAAGTGCATTAGGTGCTTGTGCTGCATAAATTCCTCTGTTAGCCTTCCGATTTTGGAGTTGAGGAATTCATTCATGGTGACCCACCGCCAATACGCCTTCTTAAGTTCTGCCTTTGATGGGGAGGTTCTGTTGGCCCAGGCCTCTTTGAGGCCGAGATCATATAGAAGCTTTTTCACACCTTTTAGCCAGTCGATCTTGTGCCACCCATCCATGTCCATTATCTCTCTGAGCCCTGCAGCGTAGTTGGCTAGTTCGGGTGTCCGCCACAAACGGGCCCAGAGCAAGAGGGGACGTAATCTTGCTATGTCCCCAAGCGAGTGGCAGCCAAGATCGTATAGGAGGGGCTTAGTGGGTGTCCTCAGGGGGAGCATCACAAGGTCCTTCAGAAATTTGTTCTCTGATCTGCAGATTTGGTCTATATTGGATAGACCCCACAGTTCGGCTCCATAAAGTGCCGAACTTACAGCTCTAGCCTTGTAAATTGTTAGTGCGGGGGCAATTGGTTTACTTAGTGAAGAACGATGTTCTTTAAGAATTGCCCCCACCACCCTTTTGTGGTTCAAGAGCATTTTCTGCACATGCGATCTCCAAAGCATGGAATCAGAGATACGAATTCCCAAGTAGTCGAATGTAGCAACCCTCTCCAGCGGTACACTATTAAGTGAGGGGGGGGGGTCCTAAACTTTTTAGGTGGATTTAAGATTAGGAACTTTGTTTTCTGGGTATTTATAAGCAGCCCTCTGGTGTTACAAAACTGGTCAAAGCTATTAAGAAGAGTCTGCAGGCCCTTTGGGGTCTTTGAGATAAGGAGGGTGTCATCCGCGAACAGGAGAGTGGGGATTTTTCCCCCTGCCAGGGCTGGGGCATCAGATGGTGTTTGCTGTAGGTGCTCAACCACCCCATTAACATACAAAGAGAATAGAGTGGGAGCTAGCGCACAGCCCTGGCGCACTCCCCTGTTCACCAGTATCCATGCTGTTGTTTGTCCTTGTGAGCCCCATCTTATTTGGGCGTAATTTGGCCTCATGCAGACGAATTAGCATGTTAAGGATGTACCTGGGCACCCCTTGCTCTGACAGGACTTGCCACAGGCGCTCGCGAGTAACCAGGTCAAAGGCAGTCTTTAGGTTAATAAATGCAAGGTAAAGACTGCCTTTGCCTAGCTTGACCACCTTCCAGTATAGGAGTAGTAGCCTGAACGCCTGTTCGATGGTACCTGTCCCCGTTCTAAAGCCAGCTTGGTAATCAGAAAGGATCCTGTTTTCACCAGCCCATGCAAGGATCCTCTATAGCAACACCCGACCAACTAATTTCTGGGTTGAGTCGATCAGGCTTATCGGGCGGTAGGTGGCAGGGTCATCCCTGTATTTGTTCTTTCCGGGACTCCCATTATACGAATATAATTGGGCCTGGAGCGCGGCTCCAGGTCTCCCGTTCTTGGCTTTGATAAGTTTTAGTATTTTCTCCATTCCCTTGTTCTCTGTAGCCTGGGATTCATCTTCCAGCGAGGGGATCTGCTGCTCGCCGCCGTCCGTCGTGCGGCCTGTTTGTCCAGTTTAGATGCAAATTATCCATCCTCAGAGATACCGTGTCTATTTTCCCATCATTTGTTTGAAGGCTTTGTTGCATTGCCAAAAGTCTGGCCTCTAGTTGCGGCATAGCCTGTGTTCCAGCCTCTAATTCCGTGTCCAAGTGCGCATTTACAGGCCTGGCTTCAAAGTTGTCGTGATTGCTGCTTGTCTGCCTTCCCCATGTTGCGGCTGTGTTATGCTCACAGGATGCCTAAGTATTTCTCTCTACAGCGGAACCCTGTATCCCCAATGCACATTTCTGCCCAGGTGGGAAGCCACTCTGTATGCGCACAGCGATAATTACCACTGACTGTATTCCACAGTAACTTTTGGTCTATGGTGTCAGTATTGCCGCATATATAGGTATAGGCACTTCAATCTCTCCGTTTCACTAAGGTCTCCCTTTGTTGTACAGCCTGCTTGCCCTGCGTACGGGCAGTCTCTGTTACATGTCCCACTCAAGCTGCTCACCACCAGGTATTATTTATTTGCAGGGGGAATTAATCTGGGTCTTACCCCTTGGCTGCTGTCTTTTCTCACGTACGCCGAGTATCACGAGTACCTTTGCAGTACTACTTGTGCCGGCTTCCACTCCCTTATGAAACCGCTAAAATGCTAGGGCCTCCCATGTCACATCGCGGCCCGAGCACACTGAGAGCGGGCCTGCGGTGCTCCGATCACTGCCTCTATTATATCTGTTACGTGGATAAGAATGGACACCAAGCGCCTCTGCTGCTATTTTCTCTCACTGCAGCCCTCCGCTCTCAGTAATTCATCGTCTGCAGGCCTCTGCACCATCGCCTCATCAGGCTCGCCGCAGTGTTGCTGGCGTGGTCGGTTTCTCCCTCCACTCGCGGCGGTCCCCTCTTGCAGAGATCTCTTTCTCAGCTGCTATCCGGCTTGGGGTCTTCCGCTTTATCTCAGATTGCTGCGCCCCAGTGTCTTGTTATCGGGGCATTCTGCTCTCCTCGCTGACCAGCTACCGTGTCCCCTCGATGTTTCTGCTCTCAGGCCACCATATTGCCTCACCAGGCCGACCATCTCCACTCTCTCATCGCACACACCGCCTTCCGCTGTACTTCATTGTGTTTTCTCTGGAAATTTTCAGTCCTTCTACAGTAAGGGATACATACTTTTTTAGCTCCGATGCACGTTAATGCCGCAGTATTTTGACAGATTGTGGAGCCAGCTGGCAGAGCAGCACTAAAGTGCGGCCATCTTACCCAGACTCTCTAGCACCCCCCCCCCCCATAAAAACAACATACTTAAACAGCTAATTAGTGAAAAATTAAGATTTTCTGATGGCTAGCAATTTGGAAACAAGTTATTTCTGAAACTGGATCAATTATTCAACACCTTTTGATCATAGATTTGCAAACTACTTTTCTTGGCTCATATAGACATTGGGGGCAAGGATTTATTTTTGTTGTTTCCAAACTATATATGGGATTTAAAAACGGTGGCAAGAAGATTTTTATATATTTTTCTACGAATAAGTTGTAAAATTATCATGGCGCTTCCAACTCGTTTTGGCTGGTTTTAAGGACAATTTTTGACTTTTAATTAATAATAAATAATTTGTGATGATTACCCTCTCTGTTCTTGGCTTTGTATTTATTATACCTAATATATTTTTCCAGCTACTGTAGCTCTTTATTGCTTATCCTTTTAGCTTTTTATTCATTTTGAAGTGTTTTTAAAAAAAAAAAGAAAAAAAGTGACTTGGCAATGGTGGATGTGAGTGGTCTTGGTCGGCATCAATATCACTGTCAAAATTGCACCCCGGTACCCAGGGTATAACCACGCATTTAGCAAGCGTCTGTCCTAAACTTCTAGAAAGACAGGTTGATCTAGGTTAAGTGAATAAATACTTCCTAATACTATTGGATGGCTATCTAAGTGCCCCTTAAGCAGGACAGAACAGCCTTTGGGGTCAAGATGCATGTCCTCCAATTTGAAGGGTGCTCCTGGCTTTAACCAAATCTCTGAACTCCCAGCATATGCTTAATGAGTCCACTACATTTCTGATTTTTAATACAACACCTTCCACTTCGATCAAATGTGTCTCCTTTGGGAACATGATATGGGCACATCGACATTTCAGCAGTGCTAAAATGTTGTATGCACACTGTACTCAAGACCCTCAAATTCCAAGTTGTAATCATGTACTCCCTCTTTACAGTCATGTTTCTTTAGAGTGTGAAAATTAATACATGGTGAGCATAATGCCTCCATCAGGGGCCCTCTATTGAAATCCGCAAAACAAACACTGCTTTGAGATAAAAATTGGACACTCCTGAACAGCAGCCACCCTCTCCAAGTAAACACCTAAACACTTGCAGAACAGCAAACCGACCAAAGCCAATAAAGACTCCGAACTAGAACTGTGAATAGCATTGTAACACAAGTTTGGCCATACTTTGGGGGTGGTCCGGGCATTTATGAGCGAGCTGTGTCCTAATGCCCACTGGAGTGCAGCCCGTCTTGTGAACCACCAGGCTCAGTGAGAAAAGTGTTAGGGGAACCCATTTAATAGCATAAACCGTAAATTACAGATCACAGCAGCATGGTGACCATGAGATACTTGTGCTGTTAGGGATGTTGAGAGGTAGGAAATGGATAAGTGCTATCTAGCAGAAAACATCCCCCACACTGGGATCTCAATCCTAAGTCAATCTTCAGGTGTGAGAAAGGAATATGTTGACTGTGACAACATCAGTATGCCATCAGACCCATTAGGTATCGGGACAGTGCCCTATAAATCTCATCGGTGAGAGACAGAACCCAATGGACAATATACCAATGTCAAACTAAGCTTATACAAGTTCATCCGCTGTTTGTGGTGTTACCAGTGGGCCAATACAGGAGTCTGATCCCACAGTGTCGCATGTAGTGTCTGCAGTAAAAGGGAGCGGGGCTCAGTCATTCATAGATGCCTCAGTTGAGATGGCCTCCCTGCACTCGTCTTGAATTTGAGGGTGCGATGGTCCAGCCTGTGTTACCCTTTAGTGAGGCCGCCTGGCACGGTATTGAAGGCTTTTTCATGTGGAAGATCATTGTGATTGACTCCTAATACTCCGAGCAGTTTGATATTGTTTGATCCAAGCCCAGCAGTCTACTGGTTCTCTGACAAAATTGGTGTGCTGATCGGTCAGGATTTTCACATTAGATGGGAAGAGTAAAGCATATGCTAGTCCAAGATACCTGAGCTTCTTTTTGACACCCTTAAAGTAGTCCCTGTGGTATCGCACCACCAAGGTGTAATACGGGCAGATCATTGTCTTAGAATTATCAAGTGCCAAGGGGGCTCCTTAGAGTGCCTTTTAAAGTGTAGTATAGAATCACAAAAACTTATGATATTTTCAACAATTGGCCTCAGTGGGGTACCTGGTGGAGGTTTTTTGATCAGGACCCTACATACTTTCTTCACCACGAACATGGATGATAGGCCCTGTGGGGAGACTTCAGTCTGAAGCCAAGTCTCAATGGATATTGTAGCATTCATCCCTTTGGTGTTCTCAGGGAGACCCACTATACGGAGGTTGTTTCTTCTATTCGGTACTTCGACATCTTCAGCATGATGCTCAAGCAAGTTGATCTGTTCAGAGAGAGGGTTGTCAGCGTTTTATTCAGGTGCAGAGAAATTTTTGGAATGCATTTTCATTCTGCTTGATTATTGGTGAGTGTATCGATTTTCGCTTTGAGGGTACTTGATCGTTGCCTTTAAGGGCCAGGATCTGGTCTGGTTTGTTTGGTGCTAGTTCCTCTACTTGCATCATCATAGGATAAGGCAGACTCATGTGGGGAATCATTCTTCGCCAGTCCTTCAAGGCTCCTGTTCAGCACTAATGAGGTAGTGTTAGGGGCCTTCTCCCAGCCCGTTATGAGAAGGAAGTGCTCCAAAGCAATACAGTGCACAGTTCAATAGCCAGCCTGGCACTCATGGGATGGAATCCGAGCCCACACGTGTCGGCACAAGCAGCTATGAAACTTCAGTAGGGTGTCTGAAATAAACATGTGGTGATGTTTGCAAGGAAAGGAGGAACAGTCAGGTGCAGTAGGAGAGGGGGGTTCCGTCTTCATGATGGCAGCAGTGAAGAAATGTTGCACCCTTAGGTCTCCAGTGATCAAAAGGCCCCAGGAGAGATGGACCATGGCTTCGATATGAGCCAGGACATAGCAGAGTTCACACAACCCACCTTTGGGTATGCCACTCAACATTCCCCCACAGAGCAGGTAGTACATTTCTGGTCACAACACAATGTATAGAGGGGGGGACGGGGAGCTATTAGAAAAAGATGAGGTCCAGTACCAATGCTACCAGCGTCACCATGACTGGCAAACTACCGAGACACACTCGATAGTCTCATCACCCACTTGATAAGACTAACAGACTACCACCAGCACAACAGCAGCGATGCCGGTATTTTATTGACATAGACTTGTCTATATACCACTGGGTTGATCAACAAGATATATGCATTCAAATTAATCATCGCCCCTGGTCATGACAAAGCCAGTTGACGGCAATACCACCTACGTGTTGACATCACAGCACAGATTATGATTGTGCGCACTAGCCTGGCACATAAGAGCACATGGCAGTATGTCAAGATGGGCATACCACACTGAGCATGTCCAGGAGTATGCCCGAGAATATGCATGCCGATTGGGACCCCATCCCAGTCCTAGTTATTGCCAGCATTTACATGTAAATTACATGTTTAATTATATGTTTGTGAGTCTCTCTTTTTTATTTCCTTTTCCTCTCACTATCAGGTTTGGCGAAGGAACACAATCCAGGCATTCCCAAAAGCGTTAAGACGCATTATGCCCTGAATATAGGTATATTAGGAATACAGGGTGCCTTTCCCTGAGTCCTAATTTCACTTTCTTTTGTAAATAATTTTTTTCACCTCACGGTCCTGACGAAGCGCTCCCGGATCCATTAGGGACCACTTCGTAGCTCAAGACATGTTGACCTAACACACACGTACATGGAATCCTGAGAGCAGCAGTAAGACACTCATCCCTCCGACACATTTGTTTATAGTAGGTGCTCTCTATGTTTTTATATATTATCTTCGGGACCCCTAAATAAAATTTGGGTCTGGGTACCACAATGGTATTTTTTTAAATCCACTCACCCACTCTTTTCAGGCCCACACACCCACATGCACAACTGCAGCATCTCCATAATAGATCTCCGATACAGAGCCCTCTCGCGGGGCCCGTGGAGGACAGCAGCGCCACCCCCACGAGGAGCAATTCCCGATGATGAAGCATGACACACGCAAGGGTGTGTGAGGGCACTATATTCAAAAGGAGAGATTCCCCTCCCTTCATCTGAAACCCAATTGCCTTCTGAGAGACCACTTTGATACCTTTTCTACAATAATAAGTTGCCTTTCTTATTTTTCTCTCTCTTTTTAGGAACAGTCACCCCCTAGTGAGTACTAGTAGATTTCTGGTGTCAGTAGGCAACTGGGACTCGGTGGGACCAAACCACACTCCTATGTCAGTTGCTGGTGCCACTCCTCCCCACACATCTTCTCTGTGAGCCAAGGCCCAGCGTCTGCCAGCAACCACATCCCTGGTTCTAAACCAAGGAACGCTCACTCAGGTGGACTCCTGGGCTGTAGTGGACCAGGTTAAGAGGGACAGAGGGAAGAGATGGGAGGAATATTCGACTTCCTATTCCACCTGTCAGTTATGCTGCGCTAGGTCCAAGGCCCACGAAGGGCACCTCCTCTCCCCCCCCCCCCCCCAAAGACCAACACCCACAGCTGTGTCACTTTCTCAGGCCCCTAATGCTTGTGGTCATTGCCCGATTCAGGGTTCCCAGAGATAAGGGGGGCACTCCTATACTTTGACTGTCCTACCATAGCTCTAGTCATTCTCAGGTCCCAAGCCTTACAGAATGGCGGCCACCGCAAAGCCAGCCATGCAGCAAGGGTCCAGCCTTCCCTGCAGGCAAATATCAGCCACTGAAATTGGTCCGCGCTCTTCGGAGGTGGATGGCATATTACTCTGGATGGGCTAAGAACAATCTGTTTTCCAGTGAATGATGACTTATTACAACTGGGTGGAACCGGAAGTTCACTTCGCTCACATCTAATATGCTTGGTGATTAACCATGTCCTTCCCGAAAATGATTTTTATTATTAGATTGGAAAGAATATCTAGATGTTTATGATCCTTAACCACTGATAATTAGCCATCATTAATGGTTCAATAACCCTTAAATGATGACTTTACACATAGAGGATCTGGTTTTTATCTAGACAAGCCGATTGTCTTTGGCATAGTTTGCTAGTCCATCTAGAGCCCTCTAAACTTCCAAAACTCTGTGAGCTAGTGCTGTTAAAAGCATCAATTAAAAGAGCTTTAGTTTATGCATTTTTGCTGCACTCATTCATTGGAAAGCCATTCACATCAGAATATGGTAATTTTACAATTGTAATTTTCTCGTGGTTTTAGTGCTCTTTGTATATACGCATGACAATGTAATGTAGCTTTTTGGGATCTGTAGCTTGAATTGACTTTTTTTGTGTTCTGAAATGGGTTGCAATTTATCATCGCCCAACAGTGATCTTTTTTCGTTATTGTCCTTTGATTTCGTTTTTCTCTTGACGGTAAATTTTGAATGGTATAAAAACATTTTGCAAAGATCTGAGTGTTTGTTGTTGTGAAAACCATTCCTTTATTTTGATTACTAACATATTTATTTCAGTCGCCTGGATATTAGAAATGGTGGCCTTTCAGATTTTTTCTGCCCACCAGTAGGCTACACCAACGTTTAAAAAAAATAATTCAGATGGAATATTTGTTATTGTTTTACATGTTGTTTTGATGTGGTTTCATCTTTCCTTCTAGCAGACTGTCTATTGTTGCAAAGTTGTTATTCTGGCAACTTGAATTTCATATATTTGCATTCTTTTGAGTTAATGATTCAATTTTTCGTTACAGAAAAATATTATTGTTTGTTTATTCAGTCTTCACAGCTGTGTGCACAGTTCTTCATCTTGATTTAAACCATGAGGGGTTCTGCTACAGAGTAAGAATATGTATCCTCAGCCCAACTGACACAGTTTTTGATCTCTGTAACCACCTCTTTATGATTTGGGTACCTGATGAATTGCATAGTATTGCACCTGTTTTCAGTTGCTCTATTGCTTTCTCTCCATATGCTTTGCCATGGCATAACTCCTTTTGCTATTACTTACTTCTTCAATACGCTCTAATATTAATTTTTAAACAAATATTACAGCAGGTGGTAATTCCAATATACCTAGGAGTACATGAACATATTAGCATACACACAACAAACTTACTTCTAAAAGTTATGTGATGTTTTAAGCTGCATTTTGATCCTGTTGCCCTTGTGCATTATTTCTTGTTTGTATCAATGTTCCATGCTTTACAATGTGCACACATCCAAAAACCGTTCTGAGATAGCTGCTCATTTCCGTTTTTCTCAGTCATTGTGAAGTGACAGTGTACTAGTTTATCTTTGAGACACCTCACTCTTTAATATGTGCTTGTTGGACCGTATCCCAGTTTAACAACTGTGGTCTCCTTTGGAAAATGGGCCAGTGTTTTTGGAGTATAATTTTAATTTCATCAGAGTCAGCCCCCCCAAAAAAGAGGTTATTCAGATTTTATTTGTCTCAGTTAAGTTTTTTATTTTTGTCTGGAGTGTTTCATTTCTGGTTCTGCTTGTATTACCTTTCTCGGATATTTCCCATTCTCAAATTTCTGGAAGGTCTCATCAATGTGTTGCCTAAATTCCTCTTCTTTGGAGCAGTTTTTCCTGATTCATAGTAATTCCCAATAGGCAATGTACCATTTTACATTTTGAGGATGGAAACTTTCTGTGTGTAATATTGGATTCATTGCTGTGATCTTTTGGTTTAAAGTAGTTTGTATCATACTGTCATCTATGTATATTTCTGTGACAAGAAAGGTTATCTTTGTTACACTAATCTCATACGTGGATTTATAGTTTGCAGAATTGTTGTTAATAACTTGGTATTATGCCACAAAACCCTCCTTGTTCTATCCCAGGCAATAGATAAATCATCAATAACAACCACATAACGATTCGACTTACATGTTCGTCATTTTCAGGTGTCCAAGCTACCTGTTTTACCCACCAACCCATTATTAGATTGCCATAGCTGGGAGAGAATGACAGTCACACAGTGGTGCCCCTATTTTGCATAAAAATATACTGATTGTACAGGAAGATGTTATTGTAGAGTTACAATGTCATCATTTCAGTTAGCTTTAGATTATGCTGATGTAAGTGGATTGGATATTTCCTGTTTCGAAGAAAATGTTTGCAGGCATGTATTCCTATTTGGTGGTCAGTGCTTGTATACAGTGACATTAATCATATAATTTTTATTATGTGGTGTTGGAAAGGCGTTCGCCGGAGGGGGGTTCGATACACGTCTTGCCCACCCGTTTGACCCACCTCTCCCAAGTAGGCCGAACCAGGCATGCACACCCTGAGCTTACACTACGAACAGAGTGACACCACACGTATTCTTTGCAGGACGATAGGTTCTTTTATCGATGGTTTCAAGGGATCTTTATGATCCAAGGTGCAAGCAGTACAGCAGCGGCACAAGGTACTACAAATCGGTGGTAGGGGAATGGGGGTAGCGGGACAGTCTTTGAAGGTAGTGTCTCTGCGAAGTACCCTGCGGATAGCTCACAATCCTCGAGCTGGAGGGTGTCGTGTCTCTGGGCGATCTCTTGCCGAGTCGTCCTCGAGGGGAGCGCCGCGAGTCACTCAGCAGGCACAGGTAGTCGGAGTTCGGGAGCCGCGATCTCGTCAGCAGGGCTCGGATGGTTCAATGGCTGGGGGCCGCGAGTCACTCAGCAGGCCCAGGTGGTTCAGCGTTCGGGAGCCGCGACCTCGTCAGCAGGGCTCAGATGATTCAATCCTGAAATACAACAAGACCTACCCTATGTACAGGTTTATAAAAATTCTTATGTAGTGTGCAGGTGCTCAATGTCTGTAGTGCCTGCCTAACTCTCATTCACTGGTGTATTTACCACATGTGTATTAAGAACATTGTGTCCAATGGTGCTGTAAAAACCCTACTAGTGATCAGTTCGTGTTCAAGAAAAGTGAAAAAGGTAAAAAAAGTGTGATAGGACGACAGCGCCTCACGGAAGCAGCCCCAACGAGGTATGCGTAGACAGGTACTCGCCTACTACCTCCTGTTGTCATCATCGGTCGCTGCCGCCCAAACAGAAACAGTAAAGGTGGAACAGAAATGTGTAATGTACTACACTCAAAAACTTCGTGGTAGTCCTAATGACTCCTATCTATCGAGCAACCTATGTGTTGCAGTGATGTGTGCTAATCTACAAAAACAGGAAGTGTCGACCCAGATTTGGTGAGTTGAGCCTGATCAGGACTCAAGTCACTCAGGATTAAAACCGAGCAGCACTACACTCGATAGATAGGAGTCATTAGGACTACCACGAAGTTTTTGAGTGTAGTACATTACACATTTCTGTTCCACCTTTACTGTTTCTGTTTGGGCGGCAGCGACCGATGATGACAACAGGAGGTAGTAGGCGAGTACCTGTCTACGCATACCTCGTTGGGGCTGCTTCCGTGAGGCGCTGTCGTCCTATCACACCTTTTTTACCTTTTTCACTTTTCTTGAACACGAACTGATCACTAGTAGGGTTTTTACAGCACCATTGGACACAATGTTCTTAATACACATGTGGTAAATACACCAGTGAATGAGAGTTAGGCAGGCACTACAGACATTGAGCACCTGCACACTACATAAGAATTTTTATAAACCTGTACATAGGGTAGGTCTTGTTGTATTTCAGGATTGTGAGAGGGGGGCTACCTACCCTTTAAACCCCCTAGGCTCCTTTGTTTTGAAAGTTATGAGAACGGCAGCTTAGCCGTGAGAGCAATTTTAAAGTTACAATTTAGTCATACACACCAGTTTACTGCCCACACTTTGTGGGGACACACACTGGGTATCTCACATCTCCGGTCAGTTCTTTCATCCAGTATAGTAGAGCAAAGGTGAGATCGGCCATTTGCTGTATCATCCCCGTAGACAGCTCCGGTTTACATCATGGATCGCTGTTGTTTAGCTTTCACAGACGACCACATTGCCTCCATCTTGTCAGGTCCTTCCCTTCTCCCTAATGCACCTTTGAGTGGCGTAGGTTCAGCCAGGGAAGAATGGGAAAAACTGTCCAATATTAAAAAACGCCAAATCAGGATAGCCCTACATGGCGCCCTCATGACAGAATACCTCAGAGCAGGGGCAGCACCAGCCAGTCTACTTGTCCGCATAGAGCCTAGGATTTTCCTGGAGGACAAACGGTTTCGAGTAGACTGGAGCTATATAGCCAACAAGTGCACCCGCGACGGGTTGGTACTAATTATAAACACTGCCAAAAGGCTGAGTGAGGAGCTCCTCAAAGAAATCCTAGATCTGGAAACAGCTCTTAAAGCCGACACCACCATAAAAGATCTTAAAGAGCAATTTACTATCATCCAGAATGACGTGGCGGAATATCAGATCTATATGGTGAACCAGAAGATCAAGGGACTCAAAAGGAACCTTGAAAGGTTCAGCCACGAGTGGGCGTTCCCGTACGTTGAGGACAGCCATTACCAGCAACCGCAAGAACCACCTACCTACACAAGAGGGGGGAGGGGAGGTAGACGCCAAGGTAGACGCACGTTCAATAACTGGACGTTTGACAACACGAGCAGCGAGGATGATGATCTCATTGAGCAACCCTCCACCTCAGGTTCCATTCCGGGTGCCAACCAAAGAGTGAGGTTTAACACCACCGATAGGTCCAATGAAGATCTAGGGGTCTTATTGAGGAATTTTTTAGAACAGCGCCCCCCGGACCAGAGAGGGACCAGCCACAGGGGCAGAGGCAGAGGCAGAGGCCGCCACAACAACAATGTACAGTGGCAGAATTCATCCCCCCGGATCACACGCAGCCGAGGCCGAACACCGCTCTAACAACAAAAAAGGAAAATAACATTGTGGTCAATCTGTCATCTTATGCACTTACGATTGATGAACAGAGGGTTCTCAATAAGGGTTTGGGATATGTCCCAACACCAAAGCACGACAGTTTCAAACTGAGGAGTGAATTCCAGGGCGTAATGAGGAAAATAAAACTCAAAAAATAATTCTTTGAGGGTAAGGAAGCAGAAGCCCCATCGGTCTTCTCCACTGATCTCAGACGCCCCTCTCGATTCTGTCCCCCTCTGCACTCTATTGGCCCCGAGGTTATGGTCTTCGAACAAAAGGTGCTACAGGACATCACCGTCCTTGAGGAACAGCAACAGAGCTATAACCGCAGTAATATGACCCATGCTGACTGGCTAGCTGTTCAATCTCTGCAGCAGAATGACACCATCACCATCAAACCGGCAGATAAGGGTGGGGCAGTGGTAGTGCTCAACACATCTGATTATGAAGCCGAGGTGTCCAGGCTTTTGGGTGCTCGTCAAAACTACCAACCGTTGATGAGGGACCCCACCAAAACCCTGCAAGCTATTATCCACACTATGGTTGCAGAGGCCAAAGAAAAGAAATGGCTTACGGCCAAGGAGGCTGATTTTCTTATCAACGATAAGCCACGAGTCCCGGTTTTCTACATTGTCCCGAAGATTCATAAAGAACAAAGGCCCCCTCCTGGGCGGCCAATAGTCTCGGGCATTCAATCCACTCTGGAACCATTGTCCCAATATGCTGACTTCTTCCTCAGGGAATGTGTGATCACGCAGCCCTCTTACGTCCAGGACACCACCGACGTGTTGAGGATCCTTCAGGACATCGACTATGATCCGCAGAACCAATTCCTGGTCACAATTGATATAGAATCATTATACACTAGTATTCCTCAGGCAGCCACGCTGGTGGCAGCAGCTCGGGCCCTGGAATCGTGTGAATGGTTCTACGATGTCCCACAATCTTTCGTGCTCCAGTGTGTTGAACTGGCCCTCACTAGGAACTTCTTTGCCTATAAAAACCAACTCTATTTGCAAGTATCCGGGACTTCCATGGGAGCGACATTTGCTCCAAGTCTAGCATGCATCTATGTGGGGCAATTTGAAGCTGGACACGTCCTACACAATGAAAACCCCTTCCAGAGGAACATTGCCCTCTGGAAGCGATACATAGACGACGTGCTATGTATTTGGACGGGACCGAGAACTGAGTTGGAAGATTTCCTTGCTTGGCTTAACAACCTGGATGATTGCCTGAAATTTACCTGGACCATCAGTGACACCACAGCCACATATTTGGACCTGGACATCAGGGCTGAGAACTACAAGTTGGTCACTAACGTTCATCAAAAACCAACCGACAAGAATTCCCTGTTGCATTACAGGTCACACCATCCCAGAGCCTTAAGGGATAATTTACCTGTGGGACAGTTCTTGCGTTACCGCAGGAACTGTTCTTCCACAGAGGAATTTATTGTACAAGCCCAAGTCCTATCCAATAAATTGGAAGAGAGAGCGTATCCCACGAAGATTATCAAAAAAGCTCGTAAACGAGCCTTGAACACCCCGAGAGCTGCTCTATTAGAAAGAACATCAAAAACCAAGAGCGATTGTATCCCGGTGATCACTACCTTTGGCCCCTTGTCTACCAAAATCAGACAAGTTATTAGAAAACACTGGCCTATACTTAGCACTCAATCCATGACGATGCCACATCCGCGTTTCGCCTTTAAGCGGTCCACGAATTTGCGTGACCGTCTGGTGCACTCGCGATTCCAGCAGAAGCCCAATGACACCGGGATTCCATCAGGGCATTACCAATGTGGTGGGTGCTCCGTGTGTGAGCTCACTACCGTGACCAAGAATGTCTCTTTGAACGGTGGTAAGATCTGGTATTTGAATGCATTCAGCAATTGCAACACCCAAAATGTCATCTACAGGCTGACATGCCCGTGTGGCATGCACTACATCGGTCTTACCACCCGAAAGGTGAAAATCAGAATACAGGAACACCTCAGTACCATCAGGGCAGGCAAATTGACCACCAAGCTGGTACAACACTTCCTGACATTTGGACACAATCCCAGAGATGTCAGATGGGTAGTGCTTGAACGTGTTATGGGCGATTCGTATAACATGGAAGCCAGGCTCTCGACCAAAGAGGCCCGTTGGATTTACCAAGAGAAGGTAGACCAACAGGGACTCAATGACCTTATTGAGTGGAGTAGGGTGGTACTATAACCTGAACACTGTAAACATATAAACATGAAAACAACTGCACTTTCGTGGTTACAGGTCCCTAGTAGTAATCAACCCAGCATCATCACCTAGGTACTTAGTAAGGTCAGACACACACTCGCTCACACCTATAAACACTCAAGTGTGGGCCTGTTTAAAATGTAGGATGCCATCACTACTATTATTGCGCTCTTAGACAGCCCGGTGAAGAGTAGATATGAATATCCCGGGCGAGATGCATAAACACACCCTCAGCCTGTACCAATCACCATTTCAGCAGGGAGAAGGTCACTTCAATGTATCCTGTCCTTTTTTCAGTCAGGAGTTGACACTAATATACTAAAAGAACAGGCATAGAACCACTATAATGCACTTGATAGTAGCGGTTTTACAAAGATGGCCGCATTTTCCTTCAAGTACTTCTTTGCGCATGTGCAATATCGCTAACCACTCTACGTGCAAGGAGGAGGTCACTACAATGTATCCTGTCCTTTTTTCAGTCAGGAGTTGACACTAGTATACTACAAGAACAGGCTAAGAACCACTATAGTGCACTCGATAGTAGCGGTTTAATAAAGATGGCCGCACTGTCCTTCAAGAACTTCTTTGCGCATGTGCAATATTGCTAACCACTCTACGTGTAAGCGCGGTTCCCGCGCGACTTCCACATATAAGCAGGAAGCAGGCCGACCCCTAGCGATCGAGGGCGAGCCAAGAACCGATGCTCAGACTGATGAGGTAAGACCCGGGTTTCCGGGCTAAGCAGGGGGTGGGACGTGCCCTACATGAGGAGGGGGCACAGCAGGAAGTCTATACAGGCTTAACTAGCACACGTTGTTATGCCAGCGTAGTAGTATGTTTACATGGTTTTTAAGAAAGCTAGATAGCGCAAGTTGGTATCCATACGTAACCGCTCATGAAACACACTCCAGCATGAAGGAATTTAATGATGAATCGCAACCGAGTTATCATGACGATTCTCGGCTAATAGCTGGATACAACCAAAGACCTTTCACACTACATCCAAATAGAAGAGTCTAAACATTGTCTTGAAAAGCATGCGATGTCATTGATTTTGATACATATATTCCCTTGATGTGTGCTTTTTTCAGAAACAAAGTTCCGCAGTTCTGATTTTAACAGCCAAAGGGCTGGTGCACAAATACCCAAGACACTTACATGATGGAGGTGCAGGTATGCTGCTACACAGCATCTCGAGGGTAAATATCTTTGCCAAGCATGAACCCATTACTCTGGATGAGGAGCATTTGCTCGGTAAGACCAGGCATGACCTGGTAGAGGAGATACGGAGTACATGTGTGTTTTTTATTGTTTTTTAATTGTGTTCTCCCCAGGTGCTGATTGAAAGATATCGCTGGTACATATTAGCGTTGCAGAGAGACCAGTCGACCCAAGCCCTGATGAAGTTGCCGGTAAAGTAATATGGCAACGAAACATGTCGGTTTTTAAATGAGCAGCGACACAGCTGAGAATAAAGCACCATATAGCCAGTGTAGTGCTGCTCGGTTTTAATCCTGAGTGACTTGAGTCCTGATCAGGCTCAACTCACCAAATCTGGGTCGACACTTCCTGTTTTTGTAGATTAGCACACATCACTGCAACACATAGGTTGCTCGATAGATAGGAGTCATTAGGACTACCACGAAGTTTTTGAGTGTAGTACATTACACATTTCTGTTCCACCTTTACTGTTTCTGTTTGGGCGGCAGCGACCGATGATGACAACAGGAGGTAGTAGGCGAGTACCTGTCTACGCATACCTCGTTGGGGCTGCTTCCGTGAGGCGCTGTCGTCCTATCACACCTTTTTTACCTTTTTCACTTTTCTTGAACACGAACTGATCACTAGTAGGGTTTTTACAGCACCATTGGACACAATGTTCTTAATACACATGTGGTAAATACACCAGTGAATGAGAGTTAGGCAGGCACTACAGACATTGAGCACCTGCACACTACATAAGAATTTTTATAAACCTGTACATAGGGTAGGTCTTGTTGTATTTCAGGATTGTGAGAGGGGGGCTACCTACCCTTTAAACCCCCTAGGCTCCTTTGTTTTGAAACTCAGATGATTCAATGGCTGGAGGCCGCGAGTCACTCAGCAGGCCCAGGTGGTTCAGCGTTCGGGAGCCGCGACAGCGTCAGCAGGCTCTGATGGTTCCAGGTCTTCTCTCATTCGTTCCTCCGGCACCCCCTATTATACTCCCCCAGCCCTTTGAAGTCCGGAGTCCTCGCAGAGAGGGGCCTTTTGTGACTGAGGGGGGTCCGGCGGGATTTCCTGCCGCTCGTTTCTTTGGTCTTTTCAGGTGGGTCTGGGAGGGTCCCCAGACGCTCGGCGGGCGAGGCGCCTGCTCCCCAGGGGCCTGGTGGCCGATCGAGTCCTCCCGGGGGGAAGGCGATCCGAGGTGTGACTGGGCTGGCGCCTCCTGGTCTGGCTCGGGGGTTCCCGCTCCCTCGGTCGGACATGCGTGGTAGGGTGTCGAGTCTGTCGGGGACTCTGGCCGGCCCTCGGGTCTGTGTGGCTGGGGCGGCCGGAGTTGGCGATGCTGTGTCTTGGGGGTGGTTGCAGGTTGGCGGGATGATCGGGAGGGCAACGCCGTGAGGCCGGTCTCACATGTGGTTAATTAAAAACATTACAATTCAACATAAACGTATATATGATAAAAAGTTCCAAGTCAAAAGGAGATGCACATATTTTTACGATTTGACAAGTAACTGGAGCATATAATAAAAACATAAGTTGTGCAAGAAAGTACGCCAACATGTCAAAAGCCTACGATAAAGAATACAAAGTGCAACGTGCAATATAAATCACCGCTTTTGTCAACTAGTAAGGTCCACAAGGAGTCTGATGGACACACCTAAAGAGCAAAAAGCGTTGTTAAAAATGGCAAACGTTAAAACCGTTATAGTCAACAAGTGCACCCGGGACTGGCTTATCCTCATCATTAACACGGCCAAGAGATTGAGCAAAGAACTGCTGAAAGAAATATTCGACCTCTTTGGAAACCCTAAAAGCAGACAACACTATTAAAGATACTAAAGAACAACTGACCCAGATCCAAAATGATTTAGGGGAATATCAAATTTATATGGTGAATCAGAAAATGAAGGGTTTAAAAAGGAAGCTTGACAGATTTAGCCATGATTGGGCATTCCCCTATGTTGAAGATAGTTATTACCAACAACCCCCAGAACAACCACTATATACACGAGGCCCCAGGGGTGGGCGACGACAGGACAGACGTACTCCTAACAATTGGACATTTGACAACACGAGCAGTGAAGATGACGACTATAACGGACAAACATCCATTACAAATCAGAGGGTGAGATTTAATACTGAAGAAAGAACGAATGAAGATTTAAGTGTCATGTTACGTACTTTTTTAGGACAAAATCCACCAGACCAGAGAGGGGCCAGTTACAGGGGCAGAGGGAGGGGGCGCCCGCGGCAGAATGCGTACACAACATGGCAAACGTTCTCACCCAGGATCACGCGCAGCAGGGGCAGAACACCCCTATAACTAGCAGCGATATTGATATAGTGGTGAACTTGTCAACACACACATTAACCGTAGATGAACACAGAGTCTTAAACAAAGATTTAGGATATGTCCCGACCCCGAAACACGATCGTTTTAAACTCCGTGGGGAATTGTATGGATTAATGAGAAAAATTAAATTGAGGAAATTCTTTGAAGGGAAGGAACAAGATGCCCCATCAGTATTTTCCACTAATCTGCGATGACCTTCTCAATTTTGCCCTACGAATAACACCATCGGCCCCGGAGTGCAAGTATTTGAGCAAAAAATAATACAAGATATTGCTGACTTGGAAGAAAACCAGCAGGGTCCCAGTCGTAGCAATATGACACAGTCTGATTGGCAAGCTGTACAATCTTTACAGCAGAATCGTGCCATCACCATCAAACCGGCCGATAAGGGCGGGGCGGTGGTGGTGTTGAATACCTTAGACTATGAAACCGAGGTAGCAAGATTACTAGATGTTGGTCACAATTATAGACCCTTGATGAGAGACCCTACAAAAAATCCACAGATGACCATTAGCAAAATGGTCACAGAGGCAGATACCCACCAGTTAGAGGGGTAAAGGTATGCAAAAGGCGAGCAACCACGTGGTAAATATTCTTGTTGGTTACAGGCACCAGGTTTTAAAAGCACGAGTTAATGCGATGGAGATGGCTGATTGTGTGTTGTTGATTGTGTCTCCCTTAGGTGCAGATAAAAAGCAAACTGGTCTAACAAAAGGTGCAGTGTGGCCAGTCGACCCTAGCCCTGATGAAATTGCCGCAAGCTTTCTGAGGCAATGAAACATGTTGGTTTTTAAGTGAGCAAACACACAGCATGGAATAAATACTAGACAGCCAGTGTTGTTTAGCTCGGTTTTAATGCGGATTGACGAGGGTTCTGATCAGACCCCGTCTCTCCTTTAAGGGTTGATATTGTTCTGAGCTCGGATACACATACCGCAGCCTAGCGTTCACACACATCACTATATGTTGTCTTTATTTTAGTAGGTTTTTGACATTGTTTTCTGGGTGGCAGCTGCTAATGATGAGAACGTGAGGTAGCAGGCGAGAACCTGTCTGCGTATCCTCCATGGTGTTACTTCCGTGAGGCACTGCCATCCTTTTTCATTAGATATTGTTTGCACACGGTCTTTCCTTCTTACACACAACAGGTAGAGGGAAAGTGGGAGAGGCACTTCATGCAGGCACAAAAAGGTTTTTTAAAGATTTGAGTGATACCGGACCCTATCTATGGACGGCATAAAAGATGGCCGCCTTATGATTATTTGAAACAAAGGTGTTTTGAATGGGGAAGGGCTACTGATGAAAGTTTCTCACTTGATACATCCATGAGCAGGTCCTCTTTTGTAACTAAACGTTAAAACCAGCCAGGAGTTAAAAAGGCCTATTGATTCAAGCAAAAAGCGGTGTCAAGATGGTAGCGCAGGTTTTCATGGAAATAGTCTTCGGCCATTAGGCCCTCAAAGGCCGACCTGATATTCTCACTAAAGTGCTGAGTGCCAGGTAGCAGGAAACATTAGCGGTGCCTATAAAGTGCTTGGCCCATGGCGTGTGTCACTCAGTGCAAGGGGTGACAATAAAGTGTCCACCCGCTTTGACTGCAGGGAGTGGGGAACAGTGCTGGTGCCTATAAAGTGCTTGGCCCATGGCTTATATTACGCAGCGCCAGGGGCGACGATAAAGTGAGAGCGAGTTTCGACCACAGTGGGTGAGCACCAACAGCTGATAAGGGCTAAGTGCAGAGTACAATGATGAAAATAGCAACAAGATTACACTGAAATGTCATGGATAAGCACAGAAGTAAACAAATAAAAGATAAACATTGCGGCTGCCAATAACTACAATTTTTGGGATACGCGCAATAAGAGGTGACATCGCTCCACTCAAGGGTATGCACAACGCTCTCTTAAAATGTCCAGTGATTCAGAAAGTGTATACATTGTTGAGGGTGGGAGGGCAGACCAGTAAGGTTCTTGGGCTGATACCACTCAATGGGGCCCCCAGGTGTCAGAGCTTCTTAGCTGCTAAGGCGACAAATTTGACCAACAGAATGTTCAGAGCAATGTTATCAGGGTTAAGGGAGCCAATAATGTCCCACCAGCATGAGCTTGTACCCAGTATGTTCCATTCCCGCCTCAGGAGAGATTTTAGTTCCTCAAGTAGAGCTGGGCAACTGCAAATGATATGTTCGGAAGATTCGTCTTACAGGCCACATCCCCTACACATTGTTAATTCAGAAGGCCTGTGCCCTCTGGCTAAGTGTTTTAGGAATGGCCCTTCCCCAGGTCTGAGTCCTGTGAGTCTTGCTTTTCTGTGCGTTGAATACCTGCAGGATAGGTAAGGGATGTGCTTGTTTATAGGAATGATTGAGAGGCCATGTGTGCTAATGCTTGGCTAGAACGTTCATGTCAGCCTTATGTGAAAGACAGAGCATGGATGTTTTAATACATTGATTGAAAGCATGCTGACTCGTGGGGGCGACCCAAAGCTCTTAACATTCAAAATCCTAAGGCAGTCCTCAAGATGCAGAAGATGGGGTTTCTTGGGCCACCGGTTTGGATCTCCTCCCACAATAGGGCCTCTAGGCACCCTCTACTATCAAGTCTGAGTTTGTGTCAGAGATTTAAAAATGCTTCTGCTCTAACCATCCTCTGATCAAGAAGGTCAAATTCCACCCTATGTCTATGTATCTTGGTGACAAGTTTATTCAAGAGTTTGCCGTCCCTCCCAGTGGTGGCTGGTGACATTTGAAAGTGGTGAGTCGTAAACTTTGTGGGCACGCTCCGTGGTGAGCAGGCCCAGGCCAGGTACTCAACCAGTCAGTGACGTGACGCAGCACTCTCAAAACTCGCGTCTCGAACGGCGCGCGCGGGCCCCAACAAGCAGCCGTCAGGGTTTGCACATCCACAATTTATTTCACACACGTGATGCAAAAGCACACCGCAGTTTTTTTATTTCTGCTTGAAGGAGCAGCAGAGAACCCAGGCCGCATCCATAAAGGAAAATGCGCAAAACACTGACACAATAAAAACAGAAGCAACAATCAATTAGAACAAGGCAGGCATCAATAGTAGCACGTCACCAAGGCCCTGGCTAGCAATGCATGATCTGCTCACTGCTGCCTCACGTCACTGGCAGTGGTTGAGGCCCTTGCCTGGGCCTGCATAATTCGTTGACGGTCAACGACACGGATGACACCGCAGTCATTTGGTGCCAATTTGGCACTGTCTGGCACAGGTCCGGACCGTCTCAGCAGCACTGTCGACGAATTATGCAGCAGGCCCAGGCCAGGGCCTCAACCAGCTCCAGTGATGTGACGCAGCGTCGCGTCTCCCGAGTCCCAAGTTCCCAACTAAAGAAAGTGAGCAGACCACAGCAGCCAAGCCAACAGCTCCTGGCTGATGTGCTCTGCTCTGACTGTCCACACAGTTTAGTACGGTACTGGTCGATCACGTCAAAGACATGGCTGGACCTGGGGGCCGGGCGCGGGGCCACAACAAGTTTCAGTGACTGCCTGCCTGCTGGTAAGTCCCGTCACAAGTAATGAATGGCTGAGGCTGAATGCAACACCAACAACACACTCACAGTCAACAATAATATCAGCAGCTAATATAAACAGTAGTAGTACTACTAACTCACTGAATGTCGATCCTTTTTGGTTTTTCCATGAGTTAGACCGACGACGACTGACTTGATGGCACTGGCAGGCAGCTCTGCACAGCTCAGAGAAACTACTATGAGAGGGACTGCAGGCCTCGTTCCGAGTCCCAGGGCAACGAGGTCAGGGCAGCGGAGCTTGACTGACTCAGTGGAAGTGCTCTAGTCCTGACTCTCTCTCACTCAGCCACTCCCTGTTCTGCGTGTGGCTGGCACGCAGGCATGGAGGGGAGGGGAGGGGAGAGAACCCGGAGCAGAGAGAGCGGCAGAGCGGGCTGAGTGAGCTTGAGGGCAGGCAGGGGCCAGGCAGGAAATGATGATCATGACCAATCACTGCACAGCTTTACAATAAAGCCATGCAGTGATTGGTCAAAATGCCCCATGCTCCTGGACATGCCCCCTCTGACTGTCTAGAGACAAGCAGCCAATCCAGGCGCTGCTAAAGCAGTGCTTTAGATTGGCCTGGGGCAGGAGACCTTGCCGCTCCCTAGGAGGCCTTGGGGCTGCGGCTTCTACCCACGCCCCCCTCCTCATTTTGCACAGGCGAGAGTGCAAGACCCTCAAGACTGCGCATGTCGGGCTGGCCAGGGAAAGGCATCCGGCCAACCCGACATGCGCATTTTGCTGCACTGGCCCCAAGCCAGGGAATGCCTGCCTCAACTACTGTTGCTCCTAACCCTTCCTCCCCTCCACCCCCCAGTGACGTCAAGTGGCATGCCTGTGGCTGAGTCAGTGACAGCTAACTGCTTCGTGCCGTGGGCTGAATTTTTAAAATTATGTGCTGGTGGTCGGCCGGGGGCAAAATAATCAGTGGGGCTACGCCCCAACGCCCATACAGAGGAACCTCCACTGGTCCCTCCCCAGAAGACTTTTGCTACCGTAGGAGAGCGATGGAATAGCTTTTGCCCTCATTACATTCAGAAGAGGAAGAAGACCTCATTGCCCTCATTACATTTAGAAGAGGAAGAAGACTTGCAAATGTGACACTTTTGAGAGGGACGTCTGGAGGGCCAAGGCCTTATTTCAACTTCCTTCATAGTTTAAGTTTAATACATTTATAGAGCGCATGGTTACACCGCGACGGTGTGTCCCCGCGCTATGACACAGGAGAGAGACAAAGTTGCAATACAGAGAGGCGCTAGCTCTGAGTCTGTGAGAGTTCCGTCTTGCTGTACAGCCATGTTTTTGACTGTTTTCGGAAGTGTTTTTCGGAAGTCTCTGTTCTCAGGGTTAGTGGCAGAGTATTCCAGGTCTTAGCAGCTAGATATCTGAAGGAGCGGGCTCCCAGTCTGGCTTTATGTATCCTAGGTATTTTAACCAAGGCCATACCCGAGGATCGCAGGGTCCGACCAGGTATGTATTCAGTTAGGAGAGAGGGAAGGTATTTGGGGCCGGACTTCATAAGGATGCGATGTCCGTAGCACAGAGCCTTAAAAATGACCCTCCTTCCTACTGGCAACCAGTGGAGTTTTTCCAGGGCATTCTCTGAGTTTGCTCTTCTGGGAAGGCCAAGTACTAGTCGGGCAGCGGCATTTTGTACCCTCTGTAATTTAGCTATTCCCCCTTTCGTAGTTCCAAGATATAGAACATTGCCATAGTCCAGTTGTGATGTTATTGTCGATTAGGACAATTGTTTTTCTGGCACTTGAAGGCAGGAGATTGAGAATTTTTCTCAGGGTTTTGATAGCTCCATAGCATTTGCCCGCAACCCTATGTATCTGGTTGATGAAGCTCAATTTAGAGTCAAAGTAAATTCCTAGATTTTTTACTTTAGTTTTAGGGTTAGGCAGTTGGCCTAAAGAGACTGGCCACCAAGCAGATGACCAAATGGTTGGCGATCTACCCACAATCATTACCTCCGTTTTGTTCCCATTCAGTTTGAGGCAATGGTTGGACATCCAGTTTGCCTCCTCTGATAGGCATTGTGAGAAACGAGTGGCTGCTTGTTCCTCCTTTTGTGATAGTAGGACAATTAGCTTTGTATCGTCCGCATATGAGACAATTGACACATTATGTTGTTCCATGCTCAGCCAGGGGGCCTACATATAGGTTAAAGAGGGTCGGACTTAATATAGAACCTTGTGTGACCCCCTGCTCCAGGGACATGCTCTTTGATAGATAGGGTTTCTGAGCCACTCTGAAGCTACGTTCAGAGAGGAAAGATCTCAACCAGTGCAGGGCCTTGTTCCTGATGCCACACGCTTCTAGTCTTAGTAGAAGCAGCTGATGAGATACAGTGTCAAAAGCTGCACTGAGATCAAGAAGGATCAGAGCAGCAGTTTCCCCTTCATCAGCATGTTTCCTCAATGCTTCCGTGGCATAGAGTAGTGCCGACTCGGTTGAGTGTGCGCTTCTTAAACCTGATTGTGAAGGGTGTAGTAGGTTGTATTTATTTATATGATCAGTTAATTGTTTATTTGTGATTTTCTCCGCAATCTTTGCTACAAAAGGCAGTAGGGATATTTGGCGTAGGTTTTCAAGTACAGTGTGTTTGATAAGGGGGTTCTTTTTCAATGGTTTAACAATAGCTTGTTTACATTTTGCGGGGACCAGACCTTCCTGGAAGGAGCGCGAAATAATGTCTAGGATATGTGGCATGATGGGGTTGGCTCCTTCCATGATTATTTCCGGTCTTGCAGCATCAAGGGGGGAGCCGGATTTTATTCCTCTAGCTATGTCAGTGAGTACAGCAAGACTCTGTATAGTAAATTCGTCAAGCGTTCCTCCTGTGTCCGATTCCACACTAGGGTCTATAGTACTGGTTCCTGATCTGGCCTCTATAGGGAAAGTGTCATAGATGTTCTTGACTTTGGTGGCAAAGAACTCTACAATCTTATCACAAATCTCCCTGGAGGTAGGATAATCATCCAGCTCCTTATGTGTTTTAAGCGATTTCAATATGGTGAATAATTCTTTAGGAGCATTCTTAGATCTGTTAATTTTTTCTGTGTAGTATGCACCTCTGATTTTCTTATTTTGTGCGTGATATTGTTTAAGCTCATGCTTATAATCTTCTCTAGCCCTATTGCAGTAGTTGATCCTCCAAGTTCGTTCCAGCTTTTTGCATTTCTTTTTGGCTTTGGCCAATTCATTATTGAACCAAGGTGCAGTAGCACCCGTCCTTTTCGGGATCCTAGTGCTCCATGGTGCTATTTCATTAAGTGTCTCGGAGTCATTTGCTGGACAAAGGTGCACCTTGCGTCAGTGATGACTCCCAAATATTTATATGACTGTTCCTTCATGTTTTGGTTGTTATTAAGGAACCAACAGCCCCCCTTGTCTGCTTTTCTGCCCAGTGTTAGTTTTCCTTAAATTGACCGCCAAGACATTGGCGGTAGTATAGGAGTGCAGCTTATTTAGCAAGTGCTGAAGCCCAACCCTTGTATAGCTAAACAAAGCTAGGTCATCTGCGTAAAGCAAATTACTGATGTAATCGCCTCCTATCTTAGGAGAATGGCTATTGGGGGTATCAAGGGCACTGGATAAGTCAGAGATGAACAAGTTAAAGAGGAGGGGGGGCTAACACACAACCCTTCTTTACCCCCTGCGAGATTGTGATTTTTCTGGATATGAAGGATCCGCCACCCAGTTTTATATGGATCCCGGTGTTAGTGTGCAACTGCATGATAGCCTCCAGGAGTTTTGATGGAATGTCCCAGTTCTTTAGCTTAGTCCTGAGAGCCCTCCTTGGAATGCAGTTAAATGCTACCCTGAATTCAATGAAGCAGTAGTGCAGCGAGGTTTTCAGGGTGATTGCCTTTTCAGATAGCATAGATATAACTAACAAGTTTGTCGAGGTGCCAGATTTCTCTGTGAACCTAGTTTGGCTCTTCAGAATAAGTTCCCTCAACTCCACCCAATGTTGCAGATCCTTCAGCAGTAAGCTGGCAAAGATTTTTGCTTTGTGGTTCAGAAGCGCTGTCAATCTATGTGAGAAGTTGGCCTGGTATATGATGTTCACTAGTTAAAGTGACCACCTTGTACCATGCCAAGCAACCCTTATGGTGTGGTTGTAAGTCAACCTTTTCGGACTAGCTGCCCTAGTGGTAGCGTAGGCTAAGCAGTCTTTGAGGCTAAACTCGTGAAGCGTGTTAAGCAAGCTGTTTTACCAAATGCAACCCCCTTTTATACCAATGAAAGGACACCACACAGATATATATTCAAAATATATATGTATTTATTTCTCAACTTAACCCCTAGTCTCTTTATGAGCACAGGAGCACAAATCGTCAAACAAGATTACAGTAGAATACACAGAAGTTGCACTTTATATGGATAGGCCCTGGTGGCCGCTCAAACCATATACTAAAATAGTGGTATAAGTACCACGAACAGAAAAGGGAAAAGGCCTAGGGCCTCTAGAATCGCTGGGCCTACAAGGAGCTAACTTCAGTTAGTGACCAGGAGGTCCACGGGTTGCGTGTGCAGAGCAAATAGTCACACGCGAGCTCCCATAGGTTTTCAATGGGTGCGTAAAAAGTACAAAGTTACTGCAAAAAGGATCTTCCGGGTGGACTATGAACTCAAGATTCGAAACACAGACACTAGAGATGATACTCTACACTTGGGCACCGGAGTGCCAGCTTTACCTCACCCACAGGAAGCGGGTGCGTAGGTGTCGAAGTGCGTCGGGTTTCTTTTATCTGTTCAATGGAGCCTGTGGACAAAGATGCTGCAGGCGGTCGGTCCGGAAGAGATGCGGTGGATCCAAGAGTGGATCGGAGTTGTAGAAGACCTGTAAGCAGAGGGGACAGTGTTCACAGTCACTAGCCAGTGATCAGCGTGGCACCAGGTGGGTACCAGGCGATGTCGGGTGCAAACAGGAAGGAAGGTGTAGCTTGTCTCTGCAGCCATGTGGTCCCTGAAGGTTGACAACGTCCAGGAGTCGGTTCACGAGCTGTCCCACGCAGGCTCTCGCTGTCGGCGGTGTCGGCGACTTGATCGAAGCAAACAAGCCTTGGCCAAAGCAATTGTTGTGGAAAACGAAATAAGCTGATGGTTCTGACCAGCAAGGTCAGAGGGACTGCTCCTTTGGAGGGAAGCAAGGGCCAGTCTGGAGCAGCCAGACCAGTGGTGTGTTTCTTGAAGTTCGTCGCCAAGATGACCACTAGCCAGCGGGCCAGCAACCGGTTAGGCGCGTCGAGTGGCAAAATGCAGAAGGGCCCCACGCAGATCGTGGAGATGCTGGAGGGCTCACCTTTGGTGCAGATGCTGCTCGGGGTTTGGGCTTCTCAGATCCCAAAGCACAACTTGGAGGGAGCCTCGGTTGTTGCGCTTGCAGCTTGTCGGGGTCTTTTCAAGATGGCTGGCTCCACGTGTCTCGGTGCCTCCACGGGTCTCCTCTTTTCAGGGACTGTGGATCGGGCGGTGAGAGGTCTGGAGGTCCAGGTCTTGTCAGTCTCTGGGCTCGGGCTCCGGCGGGAGGTGGCAGCAAAGCAGATGTTGATTCGCTGGATGGTGCTTGCGTTAGCAAGGTGGTCACTCCCTGACCGCAGGGGAGATTGGCTTCAGTCCTCTGTGCGGCAGAGCGTCGAAGTTCCCGTCTTCTTCTTAGTTTCAAGTTGATTCCAGGATGTCTGAAGTCTTAGGACACAGCTCCTACCTTTAAGCGGATTCTAGGGGCCGGACTACCTGCTAGGTCCCTCCCTAAGGGTGGGACCAGGAAGGGGGGTGGTTACACCCCCAATCCTTTGTCCAGCTCGCCCCAGGCCCGGGACTGGTGTGCCCCAGGACCGGATTGAACTGGCATATGCACCGAGGCTCCTTGTGAGCCTCAGGCATGTCTGGTTTCTTTCAAGCCCTACCTGACCAATACACAAAATCCTGTCTGGGGTGGTGCACGCACCTCCCCTGGCAGGAAACCCTTTGTCCACACCTCCCAAGCTGGAAGGACTCCCAGCAGCAGGAGGGCAGACTTGTGTCTGTGGTGGCAGCATCCATTTTGTGGAGCTGAGGCTATGTCTGATTTTACCCGGGTTTCAGGTACTGTACATGTCGTGTCCCTCTAGAAGGGTGGAATGCTAACCCCGTCGCCAGAATTGGCGAGGGGTTAGTATTCCAATTCGTATGACACCTTACTCGACATGTTTTGATAAAGCCAAACCAAAGTTAGCATTTAACCGCGAGGTTCATAATGCACTTAAGAGTATATGGTATGACGATATCTGGAAACAGTAGAAGGAAGTTGTTCCGACCACTGCAGACAGGCTCAGCTCATGCCAGAGCAACATCTCACATGGAACCAAGCACTCTGCCTTCAGGATTGGTAAGGCCTGCCATAGGAGTGACTTATAGGTTAACATGTGTCCCATTTAAGGTTAGGTATAGGTATACTACACCTAAGTAAGAGGTGGTTACACCAACTTACCCCAGCTGAGTGATCAGCCAGTTGTGTCAAATTTGTTAGGCCAAGCCTGGGGTGGCATAATACATGCTTCAGCCCCTGGCAGGCCTTAGATACACCAATGCCCTGGGTACCTAGTGTACACTGGTACAGGGGCTCACAGGGTGATCCACTTCCAATTGGTTATGCACCTAGGGTGCATAGTGTAAATTTAGTAGAGAGAACAGCAGGCTGGGGGTCTGATTGGCAGGCCCACAGCCTCAATATGTCAAAAACCAGTGAAGCAAAAAGCAAAAATTTGGGGTGACCATAGGATAGCAGACCCTACTCTCCTACAATCTATAATTGCTGGGATCAGATTTGGAGCCGCCTTTGTATATGTGTTGAGTGATGGCCCCTTGCCAGGACTCTGGTATTACTGAGCTCTTCAAGTAGTAGTTAAAAATCAGAGAGAGCTTACAGGCCCAGAAGCGAATATCCTGCTTGAATTTTGCCTGGGGAAGGCCATTCTGATCTGGCATTGACCAGAACCTGTTTCAGCTGGCTAGTCGGAGATGGTAGGTCTGCAATGAAGGAGTCCAAGCATTCATGATCTTGAGAGGTGGTAGGGATAGTAACCTCATTTGGGCTAGCAGGGCAGGGCTCACCACCTTGCTGGAAGGCATTGCTGTTCAGAAAATCGGAGACACTCCAAGTGATGTGCCTGGAGAGTAAGAATAACCATTCGGGTTCAGAAATGTTTGCACAGCCGGATCTGCCGGTCCTATTCATTTGCCTGTTTACCAGGGCCCAAAATTTCAGTGAGTTGGTTTTTCTACTTTCATATGATAGAATCGCCCAGAAGTGGTCTGAACGTCTTGTCCTCTCTGCCCAAACAACTTGCTTATAAGGATTTTGCGCCTGCTTGGGTGCCGTTGCTAACTCAATATTGCCAGGGTTTTTACGAGCTCTTTTCGTGGCAGAGTTCTGGGCTTTCTTTGGGCTTAGAATCATGGCCGTCGGAGGGAAGGACTTAGTGTAGCTCAGATGTGGAGCAACGGTGGTCATCGTATGGGGAAATTTTGCAAGGAGAGAAAGTTAGACCACTCAGTGATCTGAGAAATATTTTCAGTAGGCCCTCCAGTAGGTGATATACACTTGTTCATGACTTTACCATGAGTGCCATTTCTCCATTTGAGATGCCTAAGGTTATCGATGTAAATTCCCTTACTGGTAGCACAACCCAGGTTGTGTTGGGCTAGGTTGGTATTGACTCTTATGACCAGAGGGGTCACTCTCAGATCAAGGGACTTTGCAGTAGCTTTCCACTAAGGTGAACCTTTCTACGTTGCATATAGAGTAATCAATCGTACTTCCCATCTGATCTTGTCCAGTTAGGTGGGACATTCTGCAGGAGCCTCCCATTTAAAACTTTGAATCCCAGGTTACTAAGCTGCAAGACCACGAATTACCCCAGCAGACTTCGTGGACATTCTTTGGGTCCGGTTTGTTCTATGATGTTCCAGATGCCTTCAGGGGAAGTCTCTGGAACTTCCTTGTGATAATCCTGGAAGAGGTTCACATATAAGTCTCCCGTTATCATACAACTGTATGTCAGATGGTCACTGGCCAGGTCACAAAGAGCCGATAAAAGCTGGTTTAATATAGGCCTTTTTTTACCTAAAGCTTGCGTTAATGTAAGTGTTGATTAGCAGAAGCAAGCGATGTTATCTCCAGATGTGGAATTTAATTACTTGTGACCAGTTCTCCTGCGAAGGTATAGAGTACATTTTTGTTCGAAGTTTTATGGAGATGTACAGTGGCATGCCACCTTTTGGCCTGCCATGTATGTGATCCTTATAAGCTGGTTTGCTGTATTCAATAAAGTTGGTGATGGGATGGCTGATCATGGACCATGTTTCTTGTAGGGCTATGACTTAATAGTCGCTCCAAAAGGCAAGAAGGTAAGCGGACCACTGTTTTTGAACAAGGCCACTGATGTTCCAGGAGCCTAACGAGAGATAGGACTACTCAGTAGAACATAGGGGTGCAGTCTCCTTTTTGGAGTCGGAGCACCTAGGTCATGTTCAGGAGCAGTACAATTGACCCGCCCTGACATATATTGTGGGTATTTATATATATTTGTTTAAATTTTATATTTACGTACACACTTACGTGCATTTCACCACTTTCTGCACTTCTTTGGTCCTGATGAAGCGCCAACGACTCTAGCGGCGATAGAGGCGCGAAACATGTTGACCGTTTTAATGCCACCGAGGCACAATGTGTCTTTGGGGACCATACTCTAAATTTGAGTTTTTTTTTATTGGCAGGAGGGTTACTATATCAACATAACCCCCAGTCATTTTTTAATTCACTTTGCACACATTCTAGCTACCCTCATTAAAAACCCACACCCCACACACCCTCATACACCATCCGGCATGCCTCAAAAAGATCTCCGAGAAAGTGACCCTTCGGGGGGCCCGTTGGGAATTGCAGCGCCGGCCCAACGAGGAGCATAGCCCGATGATGAAGCATGACACCCCTTGGGGTGTGTGAGGGCAACAAGAGGCAATACTTGTGCTCTCTCCCTTGTGGTGGGTCCATTTAACCTGGGATTTTGTTTCCCCTCCCTTTTTCTTTCGTCTTTTTATAAGACATATGGGTCAATCTCTGGACCCTATCTTTGGAACAGTGCCCAACCTTTTTTGTGGTAAGATAACCTTTGGGAGCATGGACACTGGACCATTAACTGGCTCCTTGGCCCCCCCCCCCTTTTTTGATGGAGTCCTAGATGAACAACAGTTTGACTCTGGAAGGTTGTGGGCTGCTTGCTTAGATGATCCTTGTCTTCTGGTTAGACCAGGAGAGTTCTGAGTTGGGTTTAGGACATTATAACCTCTCTGGATTTCTTTCACCGGTGGATCACATGGCTAGAGCGCCATGTTTTAGTCCCTTTTTGCACGATAGCTTCAAGTCCTCCTGATCCCTAGCGATTGTGACTGTGACATTTTCTCTGGTACATTCATTATTATGAGCTTATAACTTTTACACCCTGCTCTATTTTGCAGATGCCATAATAAATCTCCAGTGTGTCTCAGATATAAACTTTGATATTTTACTAATGGTGCCAGAAGGTGATCAATGTAGTTTGAGATTGGTTCATAAAGTGATCCTTTTACTGAGATGATAGGTTTCCCTGATGGTTTCTTTCAGTTTTTGTGGCATTTGGATAAGAAGTAAAAGTCGTTCTTACTGGATGCTCCACTTTTAGGTACTTCTGTTCACCACTATCAATCAGGTTCTTATTTACCCAGATGTCTAGTTTGTCCTGCAATTCTTCCAAGACTTTTTTAATTGGTTTTATTTCCAATTCTCCATACCATGTGTTGTCCAATAGTTAGCAATTTACTTTCTTTATATTCTCAAATTCGTTCATGATGTTTCCGCCTATGTCTGCGTTTTTTATTGCAATTGTTTTGACTTCTTCTAGGAATGGCAGTGCCTTTTTGCCTTTTGGTGATAAGTTCCATTTTACTTGAGACTTCTTAATTTTTTTCAAGTGCCTTACAATTAACTTAAACGTGAAATATATACATTGTGTTGCCTGGAGATAAGACTGAGTAATAGTGTGACTTGTGTCTTTTACCAGTTAGGGCTGTACCCATGTTTTTGACCTCTACAATATACAAAGATTGTGATTCATTTATTTCTTCATCAGTTGGATTGTTACGTTCCAAATTGATTAGGGTTGATAATACGCAACATTGACCGTTGAGGGGTGGTGCTGCCGATTCTGAAACGCATAAGGCAAGATATGCATCTGAAAGAAAATGCCCGTTCCATTTTATAAAAGAATCAGTGGAATTCATCTGCTTTTCGAGGGGGTCTTTAACTGGGGATGTTTTGTTGAAAGATTTATGACCGGTAGTCCAGCTGGGAAGACTGCACCATCCCTCAAGGTCAAGGTTAAGGGGCCACGAAGACATGGAACTACTCCGACTTCCTTAGTGTCACAGCAGAAAAAAAAAAAAAACTTAACATTTTCATCTCGGAGGGCCACTGGAGGGCTTTTAAATTAAATGAACATTTTGCTAAAGCACAGAAACTTACTAAAGGTAAAGGAATTTTGAAAGTGACCTACTGATCCCTGCATGCAGCACTGCTTATTACCTCACATTTTACATTACTCATGACACGGTCTATGACATTTATGACATCACTGATGACATCTCAAATGACATCATTGGTGACATCACTGAAGTCATGAGTAATATAATATGTGAGGTCATAAGCAGTACATGGCTGGAGTGCAAGCTATAGTTAGCTCTGCTAACCATAATTGGTGAATTTCAGTGTCTTTTTAAGTTCAACATTTGAATGTTGTAACTCAATCCCAAGTTAAACTTTTTTCACACTTTTTTCGTGCTTTTGTTCATTCTTCATTTATATACACTGTTCTTACACACTGTCACTTTGGTTTTCCATGCCTCTAAACATTATGAATACTGACCAGGACTAGTTACCCACTAGGGATGTAGAAAATGAACATGTTTTTTCTTCCTGTTCGATTCTCCACTATGAAAATGTATACATGAACAATGGGTTAGGTTTGAAGGAGATATCAATCCTCCACTAGGGGATTTTCAGTCATTTTGTGCACTTTATATTCACAGTTCACCTTCACAGTGGCTCTGTCGCGGACCTGTACTACCCCTCCTGGACCAGTCACAAGGTTCTCATCCATACACGTGAACATCAACAAAGGACCTGATGGATACATATATATACACGTGTCTCTAGGGAACACTTATGCTATCAAGTCACACATCCTTTCAGCTATGTATGCATTTAAAAGGTGTGCCATTCATACTCTGTGGTAAGGCCAACATAGTAGGTTGCCCATATAAATTGATATGGTCCTTGGAAGACAGTATATGCCATCTTTATGACCATTTGAATACCAAACATTTCTATGGTGGAACCCTCTCAATTGGATCAAATATTTAACCTCGCAGAATCTGCCAGGTCAGTCGTGCAAACAGTCACTGGCTTGTGCTCCACAGCAACTCCAAAACAGGAGTAAAATATTTCTTCTTCCCCAACTCTTTGTGGTATCTGGATTGATCAACCAAAATCCAACATCTGGCTCCGTGAACAGGTCTATTGACAATGGTAGGTTCAACACAGAGACGACGTCTTTCCTAACAGCAGTGAAATGCACATAAGTCTTGCATTCGCAACCAGTGCTGATGGAACTATGTTCAGACTGCAGGTCCTGCCATCAATGTTACATCACTGAGCTCATAGGGGTTCTGAAAAATCCAGGCATCACACAAAGGACAAGTGTCACACTCCTTCAGCAGGTGAGAGGTATGGGTGTGGTACGTAGCTGATGTTATATTTGTGACAGCATGCTTTTAAATGCATTACCAAAGCATGGTGTGGTAGCACACTGTCATTTACAAACAGCTCATTTAGAATTGAAGTGCTCATTGAATTTTTACAAACATACAGTTTTACTGAAAAAAACTATATAGTGTACACATTATAATATGTGAAAATTGTTTATCAGCAAATATTTGTAATTTGTGCATCACCAAGTAAAGTGTCATGATTTGTTTCGATCCTATTAAAATCTTCTTTTCCATTGCACTTCAAAATTACAAAAAAGAGCTGAATTTGTGCTTTCCTAACTGTTAATTTATTTTGAAACATTTTTACAGCTCTTTTATAGGTATTTGTTTTGTGTTAGAAGAAAACGACATCCCTCAACATTCCTTTCACACCAGCAAGATTGTCACATAGTTCACTTGACAAAATCCTCACAGTTTGCAGTAGGAGAAAGAAAAGTAAACAACAGCTATCTGTGTTAAAAGAATAAGCAGCAATTAGAAGACTAGACTAACACTTGACTTTTGACTTTGAAGCACAGTAAATGTGCTAAAATGAAAACAAAATATAAAGTAATCTTTGTTGCTCATTCATCTTCTGAATTCAAGCACGGTTCTTCTGGAGATACTGCAGCACCCCCGCACACCTACTTCCAGCGCCTATGTTCACAAGTTCACATCATGTTCACACTTAACTATGAAAGCGGCTGAAAGCTGTCACCTTGCAAACCCTCAGATGCGTGCAGAGTTCAAACTACACCGCTTCAGTTCTTAGTGGTCTCACTTTCTCAGCAATCTCAACAATGCAAGCAACAAATAATACATTCTTGTAAAAAATGAAAAAGGATAGACCGCACAACTACTGTTCAGTTGAAGTACCCAAGAATGGGATACCTAAGTACAAGTTTATTATAATTGGTCACGAATGAAAGCGAAAGGGCATATCATGCACTGTTAAGTTGCGGCAGTCTTTCTTCGTCATCCTCTGTTTTACTAGCAAAGAACATGTCACGTGGGATTATTGATCCCCACAGATATTTTAGAATACAGTCTAAGACTCAAAGGCAGAGAACCTAACTTCCATAGAAAGAGTTTTGTGAGTAAAGAGAGTAGAATTGAACTAAAATGGACATCCCCTTTGACTTTGCGCCCAGGAGACTGGTAACTACTTAAGGAGTATCACAATCAAATATAGTTTGTAAGGAAGAAGGTGAGTCACTGGGCGGACTCTTGCAATTCAATTTGGCTCAATCCGTTCCAGCAGGTAGTTGTCAGAAGTAACTCTTCCTTTCCAGTGTGATTGTTTAAGGGGATTACTGAAGCAGAGATCCATTTAACCTTCAGGTTTACAGCTTCAAATCCCAGAGGGGCAGACTCTAGTCTCCCTCTCTTTAAGACTGATGACACAGGGACCGTTTGGTTTCCTAAGACTAACATCTGTTAACTGCTTCACGTTAATTCACGTATAATGTGCTACAGCAGTGGCTCTTAACCTTTTGACTTCTGTGGCCCCCCAATTAGCTATTAATGGAACCTGGGGACCACCACTGAAGCGTTATTGGAATCTGGGGACCCCCACTGAGTTGTTACTGGAACCTGGGTACCTCCGCCTATACACAAAAAATAGAGGAAGCTTTTTGAAATCCATTTGAGTCCACTCATTGTCCAATCTGTATTCTGTTTGATTCACTTGCGCTGCTTCCACTAATCAATGTGAGGATACTAATTACATTTTTAGAGTCCAATTTCAAATTCCTTCGCATTTACAGAATGTTTAAAAATGTTCAATTATACATTTTGCTTCTTTATTTCTATAGTCTTTATTAATCTGTTAATATTACACAATTTTCTAAGTAGTTGCGGACCCCATGTATAGGCTTCAGGGACCTCAAGTGGTCCCCGACCACAGGTTAAGAATCACTGTGCTACAGGATTGTTGTACCTTTTATCTTATCCCAAGGGCTGACATAACTATGTAGAGCAGTGGTTCTTAATCTTTTGACTTCTGTGAACCCGCCACTTAATCATTACTCTAATCCTGGGACCCCCACAGAATCATTATTGGAATTCGGGCACCCCCACTGAGTCACAAATAGCCGAGGTGATGTCAGTGCAAAAGTGGAAGGACAGAGGATGGGAGCTCCTGGAGGATCTATAATGGGTGGCCAGTTCATTACACGAGAGAACGCAGTAGATACATTAGAGCTGGGGAATGGGCAGTATCTGTAGTATGCAAAAATATTGGCAATGGCACGAGAGGGATGGCTTTGTTTTCCAATAGAACCAGTGCCCTCAAAGACATTGACGGCAATGCTTGCACTGTCCAGGGCCCGAAGATTGATGTTCCACTTGTATCGTGTGCTGAGGGACAACCTGCCCATCATAATACCTAAGGTGAATGAAAAGTGGGAAGGTGTGTTGGGTGGGGCCCTATCCACCCAGTACTGGGAAAAGGTCCACATGGGAGTGTGTACAGTGAGCTCCAACACCCGATTTAAATTAATAAAGTACAATTACGTGCACCCGGCGTATCTGTCGCCCAGGACTTTGCAAAGCATATGCATCTCCTGGTCGGCTCACTATGCCAGCTCTGGTACTTCTGACGCAGACTTTATGCATATGGTGTGGCAGTGCTCCTGGATAACGTCCTTTTGGAGGGAAGTTTTGGACAGTTTGAACAGGGCTACCGGTTGGTAGGTGCCACGCGTCCCACGGGCGGTGGTGTCAGGACTGATTCTGACGAAAAAGGCACTTAGCCGGAGGTTCCTATTGCTAGGCTTGCTACTGGTGAAGCGGCGTATTGCTATCAAATGGATGGGTGCACGGCCACCAAGCTATGCTGAATGGCTCCGAGGTATGTTCGCATGGGCAGTGGCGGAAGAAGTCAGGATGAAACATGTGAGGAGGGACGATCTGGCTGCATGGGCTTTATTGTTAACTGAACTGCGTGAGGTCACTGAGACTAGCGTGGAACTGGGGCCCAAGGGGAAGGGGAATGTGTGAAACAGTGATGCGTCATGAGATAGACTTGAGCGAGGGTATGGGTACCAAAAGATCAGGCTAAACACCAGACTAAACCAGTGAGTGGTAAGAGTAACACCAAAGACAACCATGGAAAAGTAGCAAACGTAGGCCAGAGGAGCAAAATCCAGTAACTGTACCACATACTTCCATGCAAATTAATACTTGCGGTAGAAAAATGTATGCGGAGGAGAAAGAGAAGCACGGAAGAGGGGGGAGGGGAGAGTTGAGGGACATGTCAATATGTTACGTATTCTTTGTACTTCTAGGACTGTATAGGTTGGAACGAGGAAATACCGGTGCAGTGTACTGATCCTATGAAAATCAATATAGGATGTTAAAAAGAAATCTTCTTTCTGGGTAGAGCCCCCCTAAAGGGCGGAGTTTTAAGCCTTGCTGTGTAGATAACCACCTTCTGCTAAGCTGGTGCTGTCACCATGGCCGGTTCTAGGGCAGTGCGATCAGTGCCATCGCACCGGATGCTGACTTGGGGTGGGGGCGTCATGTTGATTGTTTTAGAAGCAGCTGGTGCTGCGTTCCTAGTTCCAGCAATAAAAATGTCAAGATAACTCATCTGATGAATGTTCTTCCTGGAGAAAGACCTGAGCTTTGTCTAAGAAATGTTGACTGTAGTGCAGAGGGTTACCATGTCTGCTGCACTTAAGGTGTCCCATTCATATAACAGAGTGCATAAAATATAAATTGGTCAAGGGGTTACCGCTTTTGTCAGAGCGATCTTGTTGTTACTTGTAGAAGTTAAAATCCTAATATATTAAGGTCAACAAAGAGCTGCATGCAAACTGCAAGGAATGTGTTAGAGCTATGTGTGGTTTTTTTGCCAGTCTTTTGTTATCCCAATATTGCAAAAAGGGTGCATTTATGTAGAAATCAATTCTTATTATTAAAGAAAACCCTTAACATTGGTGTAACATTTTAAATTCTGAATTTGTGTTTTTCCATACCAAGGACTCTTAAACTATACTGCCTACCAGAATGAATGACATTTTACTCCTACACCTTATAGGCCCTTGCCTTATGTAACATTGCCTATACACTCACTTACACATGTATGATTGTGCAGTGTGTGATGTAAAGTGTTCTGACACCTTAAACTGGTATGAGTCGCGCTATAAAACTACATGAATCTAAGAGACAGTGGTTATTGAGACCTGAGGGGCACTGTCAAATGATGGGAGTGTGTGAATCTGTGGCGGAGGTAGTCATGGGGGGGGGGGGGGGCGCCAACAAACATTGTCGCACAGGGCGCCACCAGTGCTCAAGCCGGCCCTGGCTGCGGCTGGAGGTTTGTGCGATGGGGTTTTTCTGGGGAGCTTCATGGGATATTGAGGGGCAGATGCCAGTGCTTGTTTACTGGCAGCTGCCAGTCACTGAGGTACTGCGCTGATAAGGCATCACCATCTCGTCTACACTAAAGGATTTATCTTTTGACAACAAAACATGATCTGTAGCCAGTGTATGGTGCAGTGAGTCCGGCTAATAATTCTTTCTGTTGGCTCCGAGAGGTGATGATGGGCCGAGTACTGTTCCCAGTGTGTTTATAAATTACAAATACGACGTCGTGATGTTCAGTTGAAGAAATGATTGTGGCTATTTAAAGTGCAGTTTGAGAGTAAGGCATGATGTAAAAAAAATAGAAAATTACAGAAACACATTTCAGAGATATCATTTGTAAAAAAAGATAAAATGCGGATTAAATAAATCTGCAGGTAAAAGAGAGAAAACGAAACACGTTTGTGACTCATTGGGAGGTGGTGTGCAGGAAAAAGCTGCAGGCTGGGTTCCAGCTCCGGCCTGGTCTAGACCCACCTCTGACCTCTGCCTTCTACATGTCATGCAGCCTTGGAGGGGTGGAATCGTTTATACTTGATGTTCAGGACTCGAGTTCTTGCAATGCAGTGTGAAGCCGTCTTGAAACATGGACTGCTACAAAGCATTCATTTTAATACCAGGCCGCTTGGCATATCTTTTATTTGCAGGCCTTATGAGAGTATACAGGTACATAGGCCTGGGACTGGCTTGATGCAGGTCAGTTATGTGGTCCTCTCTCGGCATGATGCTACCCGGAAGTGGTAATAAACCACCAGTAAGTAAATTGCCTTGTCCATACGTTGCTTACCGAACATTGAGTTTATGGAACCAGTGAAGAATTTCCCATTGCCTGGTTGTGGAACCATTGTGCCTTGTGGAATAGTCCTCGCCAAGGGATGGATTGTTCTACTGTGCATTTTACTGCAGCTTTTTTGTAGGCTTGCATTGACAGTCTCCATTGCTCTACTTTATGCATGCAGCATGTAGGCTGTTACCTACCGATTTCTAGTTTGATTATTCAATCTACATCCGCTTTCGATGATAAGTTCCTTTCTGCTTCCAGTTGCTCTCCTGCCTTTTGTCCCCTTTATATTTCTCCCTGTGTTTCTGTCCTTGGCACTGTGTACTGCTTCCACTGCATTCTGCAGACCATTTCCTGTTACCCTGGTCTTTAATGGCTTCTTCCTCTGTGTTGCCTCCAGTTTTACATTGCAGTCCTGCTCTCTTTTGCATGTCACATTTTTTGTGTTTCTTGCAGGTGTTGTGCTACCTGCATGTATCAGGTTTTACCTAGCTGTCGTTGGATATTACTTTTTTGCCTTTCTCCATTATGTTCTGGAGTCCTTCCTTTAGTGCGGTCGCTTGTGGGTTTTTCTCTGCTAGTGTTTTTTTGGTTTTTTTCTCTGCTACTGTTCCTCTATTAGTCTGCAACTACTTATCTCTCTCTGCGCTTCCTTGCCTGTACTGTAGCCACTTCGGTTTGATGCCTACCTTGGATTCCGATTAAGCTCTTAGGCCCTGATTCTGAGTGGGTTGGGTTGGGTTGGGAAGGTGCAGTGTATACCATCTGATAAAACCCGTTTCGGAATTTATGAGGTACGCTGAATTGCACCTATTCTGAGTTTTGGGTAAGAACATGGATTTTGGTGTTCACACCACAATACCTACATCATGGTGAATACCACACACCTCACCCCTTTTAAATTCCATCAGGAGGTTTCACCTGGCAACATTTAATGGAGGCGAGGGCCTTTATCACACCCACCCGCTACACAAAGAAGGGTTTGTGCAGGTAACAGAAATATGACATACTCAAAATCCTGGCCCTAGTGTTTTGAAAAGGGCTGGCTTGTCTTCAAGTGTATTTAACTTACTTTACTTTGGGCAGACTTTGACTCCTAGAATGAAGGAGGCAACCTCCCAGGACAAGTTTTATCAGGAGGGCCAGGCCCTCCCAAGGTAGCCCTGTGCCCCCCCCCCCCTCCCCAAGGCCCATCTATAAGCAGAAAAGCATGTTTTGTTCTTTTTCTTTAATGATTCATCTGGGCCTGCAGCCTTACTTTGTGAGACTTATTGTTCAACTTTCATGAAAATCATTAACACCTTGAGCTACTTGAAGTGCCTGGGGAAGTCTATGGGGATGGAGGCTCTTATCATGGACACTCCAATTCTATCAAAAGAGGCCCACAACCTCCCAATATTCTGGATTTAAGAGAGGATATGTTGCCAGTGTCACTTGAATTTTGCGATTCTTCTGCCATAGCCTTTTTTTGCATAATTATGGATTTGCCACATTTACCATTTAATCCGTCATCTGCTACGTAATCTGCAGAGTTTAACAAAAAAAATGTTTCTAGCTCAAAGGATCAAAAGGTAATAAAAACGCAGCAACAGTGGAAGGGCCTTTGCAAAGAGTGGCTGGTCAACCTTCAGTTTTTTTTATAATCAAGTTTTTATTGTTTTTAAAACACATACAGCAAATCAGCAAATACATGGAAATCATTTGTTTGAATTCTTTCTTAAAAGCAGTGCAACCCACAATCATGACCCCCATAGTACGTGCACATCCAGAAGAGGGGACCGGGTCAACCTGGACCTTCCACATTGCCCAGCCACTTCCCCCACACTCTACGATATTTCTTGGTGCACCCCTTGGCCATGTAAAGAGTCTTCTCCTGGGTCACGCACAAGTCCACCCCTCTGTGCCACCCCCCCAGGTTGGGCGGGTCAGGGCTTTTCGAAGCCGCTGCTATGTCCCGCTTGGCTACCATCATAGCAGTATTAAAGAATAACTTTTAGTTTCTGGACCCGTCCAGCCCATCCGTGATCCCCAACAATGAGTGATGTGGATCATGAGGAACCTCCCAGCCCAATACCTCTGTTAGCTCCACATCAATAGATCCCCAGAAGTGCTCGAGGCGGGGCACAACCAAACCATATGGAGGAAGTCAGCCGGGGCATGAGAGCATCGCGTGCAAGCCGCATCTGGGCGTAAGCCTGCTCGATAGAGGCGTAGGGGAGTGAGATATGCAGCATGTAGGTAGTAGAGCTGAATCAGCTTGAGTTTGGCAGAGACGGTAACTGTTCTAGGGGCCATGAGGGCATCACGCCAATCCACCTCATCAAGGGGGCCCACCCATTCCACCCATTGAACCCATTGAGCCCTCAGCTTATCTAATGAGACGGGGGTGTTATTAACATAAGGGAGAAGAGAGTGATGGGCAACAGCTGTGAACAAAAACAACGTGGAATGTTGCTCTGCGGACTTTTCTCGGCCCGTAGAAGCACAGAGCACTCCATTGTATTCAATGGAGAGCTCACATTCCAATGTTATAATATGCTTTAAAAGCTAATACAATTGAATATATAATGAAAAATGTGTTGTAGAATGCCCATTTTTGCCCAAATTTTGCTTGGTGGAGAACTCCCCAAACCCTCCCTGTAGTGGTCGCGGCACTCATTATGCACTGTACTGGGGCTGTTCTGACAAAATTTGTCAGAGCTGCTTTGGGTTCCCAGTCCAGCCCTGGTGATGGGAATAGGAAAGAGTAGTGGGAGAAAGGAAGTGAAATGGAAAGAAGAGGGAACAAGCCTATGACAATTTAGAGGAGACAGATCAGTGATAAGGAACTCACATGAGCTGTACATACCTACTTTGTTCCCCTTACATTGCATTCCACTAAAAGAACTGACAGCAAAATAGTGGTTGAAAAGTTTGCCACCAAATTACAAGTCATTAACCTCAGAAGCTGAACTCTTGGCATAATGGACAGCTGTTAGATCTGGCATTTCTTGGCATGATTAGCCCTGACTTTTTGCCTCTACCTCTTCTATCTTTGAATAACTTAGATGCTTTGGACACTTCACCACTGCTAAACAGTGTCAAAGTGCAATTGCTCCCTGTGTAAAGTGTAATGGTAATTGGTTCTCCATGATTGGTATGTTTGCCTTACTACTAAAGTCCCTTTTAAAATGCACTGTGTGTGCCAGGGCTGGTAATGCAAATGCTACTAGTGGGCCTGCAGCACTAATTGTGCCACCCACACAAGTAGCCTTAAAAAGGGAACTCAGGCCTGCCATTGCAGTGCCTGCATGCAGTTTGTTAAACTGCCACGTTGTTCTGAAAAGTGTACCCACTTGCCAGACCATACCCTTCCCTTTTTATGAACATCAGACACCCCTACGGTAGGCCCAGGGTACCCCTTGGGCAGGGTGCAGTGCATGGGAAACGTAGGACTAAGGTGTGTACCTTGTCCTGACAGTGAAATAATCTCCATTTCGTTTTTCACTGTGGAAAGGCCATCTTGGCCATAGGATAGAATGGGAAGGCTGTGTAATATGTTTTCCAGCCTATCTTCCTAAAGGCTTAAGATGGAAAGGTGAAGTTTAGTATGCCTGAACTCACAATGTAATAACACATCTTTTTATGAAGGTGGTTTTTGCATTGTGTGTTTATAAGCCACTCTTTTAGAAGTGGCTGGGTTTTGTGCTCTAATATTCCTATCTGTCTCTGCCTGGTTGTGGATTGACTGTCTGGATTTGAAAGCGATAGGATCTGGGGAATATCTTGACCCAGGGGAGGAGGTGATACAGCAACAGGCTGACCTGCATCTGGAGTGTAGGGGGAGGAGAAGCCCCTAAAGGTGAAGACGCCTGGGTTGCTGCTATAAAACAATTGTCCCTTCTCCTACTGAGTGATTGAGAAGCCAGACACCCACTAATCAAAGGAAGAAGGTATCACTGGCAGGGAACCACCCAGAACTGGTTTGAACTGGGGTCATTGCCCCCTGAAACACAAAGACTTCAAAGCTATTGAGGGGTATAACTATGAGAGCTAAAGCCCCTGAACTTTGGAGAATGGCTTGATCAAGATTGAACAAGACTGGAGCTACTTTGTGGTCAAGAGGAACCTTTACCAAGGAAGAAACAAGTGAATAGACTGAAGGATAGGACTGACCCTTGCTGTGTGTTCTGGGGCTGGCCTGCAGTTTGCTGTCTCTTTTAACCAAGGAAAGGCTGAAGAGACTTTGCTGTGTGCTGTGTCCCCCTGCTTGAAAGAACTTTGCTGTGCTGTGTCCTGAAGTAACTAATCCCCAAGGGCCCGAGGTAAGATGGCTCCGTGTTGCGGAAACTCAGGAACACAAAAGTTTCTGGGAGAGTCTCAGCGCCACTGTGTGTGCGTACTTGTTGCAGCTTGAGACACTCGTAAGGTGTGCCCTGTGATCGTGGGCACCTGGAGTCCAAGCAAGGATCAGCGACGCTGTGTGCGTGTGCTTTTTGCCACCTGAACCTTTTGTGAGGATTGTCCAGTTATTGTGTGCACCAGAATCCAAGTGAGTCGCCACAATGCTGTGTGCGTGTGCTTTGTGCAGCGGGATACCTTCGTGAGGATTGCCCAGTTATCGTGCACCCGGAATCCAAGTGAGTCTCCACGACGCTGTGTGCTTTGTGCAGTGGGAGACCTTTGTGAGGATTGCCTTGTTATCGTGCACCCGGAATTCAAGTGAGTCTCCATGACGCTGTGTGTGTGTGCTTTGTGCAGCGGTAGACCTTTGTGAGGATTGCCTTGTATCGTGCACCCGGGATCCAAGTGAGTCTCCACAATGCTGTGTGCGTGTGCTTTGTGCAGTGGTAGACCTTCATGAGGATTGCCTTGTTATCGTGCACCCGGAGTTAAAGTGAGTCTCATTGATGCTGCGTTCGTGTGCCCTGTGGCAGCCTGAGATCTTCGTAGCAGTAGTGGCCTGGACCGACAGCCCCGGAGGAGCTGAGCTACCGGCCGAGCCCGCCGTTGCAAAGTCCCAAAGATTGCATTGGAGGCCCAGTCGCTGGATGAGGAGAGGAGAGTGAGTTTGCGCCCCCCAGGTAATGTGTGTTGACTCCTGGGGCGGGGCGCGGACTTGGAGGGGGACGCTCTCGACCTCTTCCTCAGTTCATTAGCGCAAGCCTCTGCTTCGGCTCGTATTGCAGCCTGTATTGCCACGGGAATGGCAGTAGCGGGGCCGGAGTGCGAAGGTGCACTTTTTGTGTTATACCATACCCGTGTGGGGGGCAACTGTTGTCAGAGGCTACCTGCGAGTCGGCACGAGTGGCGGAGGGACCGCCTGAGGCACCGTGATCGGTGCTGGAGTGTATTACGGATTACTCTATTTCTGCATAATGGAGTAACTGATTGTCGTATTACACATTGCATAATTTCTGCATAACAAGTACCTGATTAAAGTATTACGCATTGCATTATTCCTGCACAACAAACTACCTGATTAGTGTATTAAGCATTGCCTTATTTCTGCATAACGACGTACCTGGTGGTTGTATTACGCATTGCATTATTTTTACATTGCAAAGTACCTGATTGTTGTGTTACGCATTGCATTATTTTTTCAGTGCAAAGTGTCTGATTGTTGCGTACGACTTGCATTATTTTTACATTGCAAAAGTGTCTGATTCTAGCATTACGATCTACATAACATGGTGTTAGGATTGCAGTAGACTGTTATGAAGTGCTCATTAATATCGCCAGAACTTACAAGTGCTGGCTGGCTTAACAACCGTCAAGAAGGAATATTACAAATACGCATATGTTGGATTTATATTGTGTGGTCTTATAGTATATCTTTTTACATAAAGTTTATGCTCATTTTTATAAAACTCTTGTAGAGTCCATTTGTGGTGTCATCATTGGGTTGTTGTGTGCGTATTTGCAAATACTTTACACATTTGCCTTGAAGATAAGCCTGGCTGCTCGTGTCAAGCTACCAAGGGGGTGAGCAGGGCTACCTCAGGAGGTGACCTTCCTTTCCCTGACATGGCATCGCGGGTCCCTATTTGGCCTAAGGTACCTACCTCAGCCAACCAGGGATCCTGGGTCTAACATTTGGTGGTCAGCGGTGTGGGATTTGAATGTGTATTTGCAAATTCACTCACAGTGATTGGTGTACATCACAAGTTTAGCGCAGACCATGACACAACCACATATTGTGTTCTTGATTCGTTGGTTTTATTTTTGAGCAACCATTAAGCCACACATCATGTCTCAGAGGAGTCAAGGAGCCAGTGAGGCTGCAGAATTAGAGTTTGACATTGAGGCATTGCTTACCTACAAAGTTGATCAATTGAGGCAATTCTGCAGGACTTTGGGATGTCCCATGAAAAGTAGCACAAAGAAGGAGGAGCTGCAAATAGCCTTGAGGGCCTGGTGGGCGGCCAAAGGGACTTAGGAGGCGGGTGATGTTGAGGTGGATGACGACCCAGGGAATGGATTTGGTCCACAGGATTTGCCAGTGGAGGGACCAGCTTCAGGGCCTGGTAGTAACCATTCAGGGAGGAGTTTTTCACCGGAGGAGCTGGAGGAAAACCAAAGGGTCAGAGAGCATGAGTTGGAGGTTTTAAAACTTAAAACTCAAGCAGAGGACAAGAAGCTGCTCATCGGAAGTGAAAAGCGAGCAGAGGAAAGCAGGAACGCTCTTGCCTTGGAGAGAAAAAGATTCTCTTAGCTCATGAGTTAAGCTTGAGGGAACTGGAAATGAAGGTGAAACAGGCCGAGTCCTTCAAATGGTGGCAGCGTACAACCAGTGCCAGTGGGGAAGGTGTACATTCCCAAAGACTTAGTGCGAGATTACCAGAGGGGTGATGATATTTATGCGTGGCTCACGGCATTTGAGATCACACTGAGGATGAATGAGGTACCTGAGAAGCATTTGGGGCAGGCCTATAGAAACACTTTGAGGCTTCTGGGAGAGATGTCTTACCCCCTTTAGAGAGGGCGGGAACCCTGACCTACGCTAATATGAAGGAGGCTTTATGCCTAGCTATGGGCTCACTCCTAAACAGTACCGGCAGAAATTCAGGAACTTCAAGAAACAGGAATCCAGTACTTGGGTTGACTGTGTGAATGCGTACACGTGTGCACTTGATGGTTGGCTGAAGGGCAGCAAGGCAACTGATTTTAAGAGCCTATGCAATTTAATTAGTTGGGAGCACTTGAGTAGTCTGTGTGTTCCAGAGCTGAGCCAGCATCTTTTGGACAGTAAGCTGACTGATCCCAGTAAGCTTGCTGAAGAGGCAGACCGCTGGACCAGTACCCGGGTCTACAAGGGGATTGGAGGTGCCACTACCAAAAGTGTACAGGATCCCCCGCAGAAGGTGGGGTAGGACAAGGGTAACCACAAGGGGTTCTCTAAGGGGCCCCAAAGTCCCAGGTGAAAGGGTCCCAGTCCCCCAAGACTAAAAGGTCCTGGCCCCATAAGGGCAAGCGGGACAACCAAGGTCCTCCTACTCTTTACTTCTGTAAAGAAGTGGGTCATATTTGCCCTAGATGCCCCAAGAAGTCATCTACACCCACTGGTGCTCCAACACCAGGATTAGTGCGTTGGGGGAGGAATTGAGTCCTTGGAATGGGGAGGAGCAAGCAGTTATGACCCTGGTCTCATTAGGAGATTGAGAGATGGTCCAGGAAATCTCTCTGCCTGAGAATAGTAAAAAATACAGGCAGTGGGTGACCATCAATGGATGGAGGGTGGAGGCACTGAGGGACACCGGAACTAGTTTGACATCTGTCAGGTGTCAGTGGGTGTCTGAAGAGTAGGTAATTCCTGATGTGCTTCACCCTGTAGTTGCAACAGACAACTCAGTGCGCCTCTGCAAGGTGGCGCTGGTTCCCTTTGAGTTGGGGGGGTCTCAGGTTCCTTGAAGGTCATTGTAAGTCTACCTATGCCTGTAGACTGTCTGCTGGGGAATGACCTGTAGAGTTCCCCCTAGAAGGAGGTGGAGCGCCAGGCACATTTGGAGATGTTGGGTCTTCCTGAGTGGGCTTGTGTGACCACTCGGTCTATGGCAGCCAGTAAAGGTATTCAAGAGGTCCTGGAGCCTAAAACAGTGGCCCAGGGGCCTGCCGTAAAGAGAAGAGGCAGGGGGAGTGGGAAACCAAACCCCACAGTTCCCACGGTCCAAGAGGAGGCACCCTTTGAAGGGGATGGCCTGGAACCTACGGGGGAACAAGTGGCTGAACTGGGGGAACTACCTGAGCTGACCGAATTGCAGCAGGGAGGAAGGGCCCTCCAGGGAGGAATTCTGTAAGGAGCAGAAGAAGTGCCCTTCTCTTGTAGGTTTGCGGCAACAGGCAGCAAACCAGACAGCAGGTGATCAGTCTGGAGCGCACTTGATTTACTGGGGAAACGATCTCCTGTACAGTGAGCCTAAGGTTGCTGAGCCTGGGTCAGCCCATGCGCTGGTGGTACCCCAGCGCTTGAGAGCCTTCCTACTGGGGTTAGCTCATGATGTACCTTTAGCAGGACATTTTGGGCAGGACAAGACCTTTGAGAGGCTTGTCACCCACTTGTATTGGCCTCAAATGCGCAAGAGTTCTGATACTCATTGCAGGACCTGTCAGACTTGCCAGGCAAGTGGTAAGAATGGAAGGAAGCACAAGGCTCCCCTCAAACCTTTACCTGTAGTCAGCACCTCCTTTGAAAGGGTGGGCATTGACATTGTGGAGCCTCGGGATCCCTAGACCACCATGGGCAACTGGTTCATCCTGGTCTTGGTGGACCATGCCACCCGGAAGCCATCCCTCTCCGGACGGTGACAGCCCCCATGATGGGCCGTGCACTGATGGGGATTTTCTCCCATGTGGGGTTCCCCAGAGAGGTGGTGTCCGACAGGGGTACTAATTTCATATCAAGGTAGATGAAATATCTGTAGAAGGAGTGCGGTGTGACCTACAAGTTCACTACACCTTACCACCCCTAGGGCAATGGTCTGGTTGAGAGATTTAACCATCACTGAAGGGCATGATTATGGGTCTTGAGGAAACCATGAGGCATAAGTGGGACGTCCTCTTACCATGCCTGCTGTTTGTTTACAGAGAGGTGCCATAGAAGTCCTTAGGGTTCAGTCCCTTTGAGCTCCTGAATAGGCACCCTGTAAGAGGACCCTTGAGTTTGGTGAAGGAGGACTGGGAGAAGGCTCCTAGTAAACCCCCAGGATGTATATGACTACATGCTGGCCTTCAGGAACCAAACTAGGTGTTTCAGGCAACTCACTCAGGCAAAGCTGGAAGCCAGCCAGGAAGAAATGAAATGGTGGTGAAGAAATGAAACGGCGGTACAACCAGAATGCCACTCTGGTCGAGTTTCAACCTGGGCAGAAAGTGTGGGTGATGGCACCAGTGGAGTCTTGCGCGCACCGGGACAGGTGGACTGGGCCTCATGAGGTGGTGGAGCGCAAGAGTGAAGTGACCTACCTGGTTGACTTCCGGTCTCCTAGGAACCCTTTGAGGGTTCTCCATGTGAACCGCCTCAAACCACACTTTGAGAGGTCGGAGGTGACCATGCTCTTGGCTACAGATGACTGGGCGGAAGAGGAGAGTGAACCTCTTCCTGGCCCCATGTCACCCAAGGAGAAGGATTGGTCAGTGGATGGGGTGGACCTCTCACCTACCCTGACCCCGGAACAGCAGAGGGACTGTCACCAGGTATTGGGTCAGTTCGCCTCCCTGTTCTCCCTGACCCCAGGAGTCACCCATTGGTGCGTCCATGATGTGGACACTGGAGGCAGTCTACCTGTAAAACAAACATTTTACAGAGTAGCTGATAAGGTCAGGGCCAGCATCAAGGAGGAGGTTTCCAAGATGCTGGCGCTAGGAGTGATTGAGCCATCCAGCAGCCCCTTGGCTAGCCCAGTGGTCCTTGTGCCAAAAGCTGTTGCGCCTGGTGCCACCCCAGAACTCCGGTTCTGTGTGGATTACTGTCTGCCGTCACTAAGACTGACGTGCACCCCATCCCCAGAGTTGATGAGCTGGTGGATCGGCTGGGAGCTGCCCTGTACCTCAGTACATTTGACTTGACGTCGGGGTACTGGCAGATTGCCTTGACCGAGGGGGCCAAGGAGAGGTCGGCATTCTCAACGCCGGAGGGGCACTACCAGTTCAGAGTTATGCCCTTTGGGTTGAACGCCCCTGCCACCTTCCAGGGACTGGTTAACCAGGTGTTGAGTGGGCTGGAAGAATTTAGCGTCGCCTACCTGGACGACATTGCTGTGTTCAGCTCCAGTTGGGAGGAACGTTTGCAACACCTCTGTGAAGTGTTGAAGGCCTTGCAGAGGGCAGGCCTGACTATCAAGGCGAGTAAGTGCCAGATAGGGCAGGGTTCTGTGGTGTACCTAGGACACCAGGTAGGGAAGCCAGGTGGTGCCCCTACAGGCAAATATTGATACCATTCAGGCTTGGGAACCCCCCAAGACCCAGATAGGAGTGAGGGCCTTTCTAGGACTCGCTGGGTATTACCGACGGTTCATAAAGGGTATGGCACCATTGTTGCCCCCTTGACAGAACTGACGTCAAAGAAACAGCCCAAGAAGATGATCTGGACTGATGCCTGCCAGACAGCTTTTGATGCCCTGAAGACTGCCATGTGCAAGGTGCCCGTGCTGAAGGCGCCTAATTTTTCCAAGGAATTTGTAGTGCAGACCGATGCTTCAGAGCATGGTGTGGGAGCCGTGCTCTCACAATTGAACAACAAGGGCTTGGACCAACCCGTAGCTTTCATTAGCAGGAGGCTACTTCCCAGGGAACAGAGGAGGAGCGCAATTGAGAGGGAAGCTTTTGCTGTGGTCTGGGCGCTGAAGAAGTTGAGGCCTTACTTGTTCGGGACTCACTTACTGGTTCAGACAGACCACAGGCCCCTCAGATGGTTGATGCAGATGAGGGGTGAGAACCCAAAATGTTGAGGTGGTCCATCTCCCTACAGGGAATGGACCTCACGGAGGAACACCTCCCTGGAACAGAACACGCCAATGCTGACGATCTGCCCAGATTTTTCCGCCTTAGTGATGAGAACTCCCATGAGGGTGGGTAGTTCCCCCCCCACTTTTCGTCTGGAGGGGACACCTGTTAGACCTGGCATTTCTTGGCGCGATTACCCCTGACTTTTTGCCTCTACCTCCTCTATTTTTGACTAATTTAGATGCTTTGGATACTTTGCCACTGCTAAACAGTGTCAATGTGCAAGTGCTCCCTGTGTAAAGTGTAATGGTAATTGGTTCTCCATGATTGGTATGTTTGCCTTACTAGTAAAGTCCCTAGTAATGTGCACTATGTGTGCCAGGGCTGGTAATGCAAATGCTACTAGTGGGCCTGCAGCACTAATTGTGCCACCCACACAAGTAGCCTTAAAAAGGGAACTCAGGCCTGCCATTGCAGTGCCTGCATGCAGTTTGTTAAACAACTTCCATGTTGTTCTAACAAGTGCACCCACTTGCCAGACCATACCCTTCCCTTTTTATGCACATCAGACACCCCTATAATAGGCCCAGGGTACCCCCTGGGCAGGGTGCAGTTCATGGGAAAGGTAGAAAAAGGAACTAAGGTGTGTACCATGTCCTGACAGTGAAATAATCTCCATTTCGTTTTTCACTGTGGAAAGGCCATCTTGGCCATAGGATAGAATGGGAAAGCTTTTTGATATGTTTTCCAGCGTATCTTCCTAAAGGCTTAAGATGGAAAGGTAAAGTTTAGTATGCCTGAACTCACAATGTAATAACACATCTTTTTATGTAGGTGGTTTTTGCGTTGTGTTTATAAGCCACTCTTTTAGAAGTGGCTGGGTTTTTGTGCTCTAACATTTCTGTGTGTCTCTGCCTGGTTGTGGATTGACTGTCTGGATTTGAAAGCGATAGAATCTGGGGAATGTCTTGACCCAGGGGAGGAGGTGAGACAGCAACAGGCTGACCTGCATCTGGAAAGTAGGGGGAGAAGAAGCCCCTAGAGGCGAAGAGGCCTGGGTTGCTGCTATAAAACAATTGTCCCATCTCCTGCTGAGTGATTGAAAATCCAGGCCCCCACTAATCAAAGGAAGAAGGTGTCACTGGCAGGGAGGCACCCAGAACTGGTTTGAACAGGGATCAGTGCCCCCTGAAACACAAAGGCTTCAAAGCCATTGAGGGGTATAACTATGAGAGCTGAAGCCCCTGAACTTTGGAGAATGGCTTGATCAAGATTGAACAAGACTGGAGGTACTTTGTGGTCAAGAGGAACCTTTGCCAAGGAAGAAACAACTGAATAGACTGAAGGATAGGACTGACCCTTGATGTGTGTTCTGGGGCTGGCCTGCAGTTTGTTGTTTTAACCAAGGAAAGGCTGAAGGGACTTTGCTGTGTGCTGTGTCCCCCTGCTTGAAAGAACTTTGCTGTGCTGTGTCCTGAAGTAACTAATCCCCAAGGGCCCGAGGTGAGCTAGCTCCCTGTTGCAGAAACTCAGGAACACAAATGTTTCCAGAAGAGTCTCAGTGGCGCTGTGTGCATGTGCTTGTTGCAGCCTGAGACCCTCCTAAGCTGTGCCCTGTGATCGTGGGCACCTGGAGTCTAAGCGAGGATCAGCGACGCTGTGTGCGTGTGCTTTTTGCCACCTGAACCTTTTGTGAGGATTGTCCAGTTATTGTGCGCACCGGAATCCAAGTGAGTCTCCACAATGCTGTGTGCGTGGTCTTTGTGCAGCGGGAGACCTTCGTGAGGATTGCCTTGTTATCATGCACTCGGAATCCAAGTGAGTCTCCACGACGCTGCGTGCGTGTGCTTTGTGCAGTGGGAGTCCTTTGTGAGGATTGCCTTGTTATTGTGCAACCAGAATCTAAGTGAGTCTCCAGGACGCTGTGTGCTATGTGCAGAGGGAGACATTCGTGAGCATTGCCTTGTTATCGTGCACCCGGAGTTAAAGTGAGTCATAGTGACGCTGCGTGCGTGTCCATCGTGCAGCCTGAGACCTTCGTGTGGAGTGCCCAGTGATCGTGCTCCTGAAGCTCAAGTAAGTCTCAGCGACACTGTGTGCGTATGCCCTGTGGCAGCCTGAGATCTTCGTAGCAGTAGCGGCCCGGACCGGCAGCCCCAGAGGAGCAGAGCCGCCAGCCCGAGCCCGCCGTTGCCAAATCCCAGAGATTGCATTGGAGGCCCAGTCGCTGGACGAGGAGAGGAGAGGGAGTTTGCACCCCCCAGGTAACGTGTGTCGACTCCTGGGGCACGGGCTCTGAGGGAGACGCTCTCGGCCTTTTCCTCAGTTCAGCAGCGCGAGCCTCTGCTTCGGCTCGTATCGCAGCCCGTAATGCCAAGGGAGTGGCCGTACCAGGGCACGAAGCTGCACTTTTTGTGTTATACCATACCCGTTTGGGGGGCAACTGTTGTCGGAGGCTACCTGCGAGTCAGCACGAGTGGCGGAGGGACTGCCTGAAGCTCCGTGATCGGTGTCGGAGTGTAATACGGATTACTCTATTTCTGCATAACGGAGTACCTGGTTTTCGTATTACACATTGCATCATTTCTGCATAACAAAGTACCTGATTAGAGTATTACGCATTGCATTATTCCTGCATAAAGAACTACCTGATTAGTGTACTACACATTGCCTTATTTCTTCATAACGACGTACCTGGTGGTTGTATTACGCATTGCATTATTTTTACATTGCAAAGTACCTGATTGTTGTGTTACGCATTGCATTATTTTTACATTACAAAGTGCCTGATTGTTGCGTATGCATTGCATTATTTTTACATTGCAAAGGTGCCTGATTCTAGCATTATGATTTGCATAACATGGTGTTAGGATTACATTAGACTGTTTAGAAGTGCTCATTAATATCGCCAAAACTTACAAGTGATGGCTGGCCTAACAACCGGCCAGAAGGAATATTCAAATATGCATATGTTGGATTCATACTGTGTGGTCTTATCGTATATCTTTTTACATAAAGTTTATACTCGTTTTCATAAAACTCGTGTGAAGTCGATTTGTGGTGTCGTCATTGGGTTGCTGTGAGCGTGGTTGCAAATACTTGACATATTTGATAAACCCGGCTGCTCGTGCCAAGCTACCAAGGGGGTGAGCGGGGCTGTCTCAAGAGGTGACCTTCCTTTCCCTGACGTGGAACCGTGGGTCCCTATTTGGTCTAAGTTATCTACCTCAGCCAACCAGGGATTCCGGGTCTACCAACAGCTAAGTGTGGAAACAGGCTCACATTTGATGTTTGGCGGGTTGCTAACTTTGATTGCTTTTCCAATTGTTATTGGGCTTATTTGAAGTAAATGGACAGCAGTAGTCACTAACCCTAACTAAAAATAAGTTGCATAACCCTTTTTACTACCTTTTTAAAATACACATGGTCGCCAAATCTTTGCAGCTCTTCTGCATATTGATGAACACAGTCCGTATAATCAAGGTCTTGGTGATGCCACTGTTCAAAGTGTTGAGAGCTGCCAATGAAGAAATAGTACAAGGCAGCAAGAATGCAAGCTCCAGTTATGCACACCCACACAAGCACAACCACGTGTACGGAAGCATTTCAAGCTTCCTTCACATGCATAAAATCATTACCCCCTAAGCAGCAGCAGTGAAGGTTAAGGCTGACAGAAGAGGGTGAGGTGGAGAGTCAAGGTTGAGGTGCAGAGAGAGGAGGTTGCAGTAGAAAGAGGGGTTGGTGAAGGGAGAGGAATGAAGGTGTGGTGGGAGTTTGCAGAGGGTGAGAAGAGCATGGTGAAGTGGAGAGAAGGGATGGTGAGGTGCCGAAAGAGATGGATAAGGCACAAAGAAAGGAGAAGTAGGAGGAGACAAACAATGGTGAGGCAGAGAGAAAGGAGGGCATGTTAGAGAGACCAAATTAAATAATGTACTTTGGTACCAACTCCTAGATTAGAGTTAAAACTAGGAAGCAGGACTCCCACAGTAGGTACAGTATGCCGCTCATCCCCCTAAGAGACCACCAACATGCCCAGACCCTGCTCTCAGACACCTGGCCGATGCTTGGCACGTCCATTCATCTTCATGGCCCTCTCAGGTCCCGAATTCTGGAGCTGGGCCTGCGTCCACCGCTTCAGCTAAATCCGATGCAACCACAACAGTGAGTCTTGGATTGTTGCAGTTAATTCCCTAGAGATCACAGAATACTTTTCTCTGCAGGCCTCTATTCTGCGGCCCCTTTGCACTAAGATACTGCAATTGCAGCTTGATCCCTTGGGACATTTTCACTTGTTACCACTACCCAGGATCAAAGTTCCCTTATTGCTTATCTGCAATTCCAGCACATATGCAATTAGCTGATATTTTACTTTGCCTTGGAGGTTTACACCCATGGCAATACTCCTATTCCTCATCTTCTGAAAAGTGCAGCCCTGCATTACAGCCTCTCCACATTTGCTCTCCATCATTTTATGGATGTGGTTTATATATAGAAAGTGGACTTAATAAGTGGTATTAGGATTCAATTAGCCTGGAGTCTGGTGATCTGCACCACTTGCCAACCAATGTGAGATCAAGTTCCGGGGTCTCTGGGCAGTCTGAGGGTGCTGTACTCCAACTATGACAACTGTAGTCTTTTTCCTAGGACACAGTTCTAGTGGATCCCAAATGGATTACCAAGTACTCTCTGGCACTCAACACACTCAGGGTAGTGGGGTAGAACAGTCTGAGGCCCACTCAAGGGTGTGGTGTTGGTTAGACACTCAGAATACAATACTGACATCATCATACCGCTTAATAAAGAAAAATTCAGTTAACTACTCTACTTTGTACATTTAATACACACAAACCTAAATTCTGCAAAATGAGGGTCAACAAAGAAAACCCGGACTTTGAAGCCCCTCCTGTCCTAGCCAGAGATCTTAATCCAAATTTTATATTGTTTTCACTGCTTTCTCCTTGCGTTTTCCCCTGTTTTTTCGAGTGCCTGATCTTTTCAAAGGGCCCTCAAGACCTGGATGTTCGAATAAGCCTCCGGGACCTGTGAGCGCCTGGATAACCTGTTGAGTGATTAGCCGCTCTTAACAAATCCTGATTGATTGATTGAGTGTTATGTGGTAAATTCTAGATTTTCCTAACGTTGAAGTGAATGGACAAAGTTATTTAATGGTGCATGTGAATTCTAGGTTCTCAGTCCCATAACTCGGTCTCTAGTCCTGTCAGGCAAAAGCTCTGCCTCTCCCCAACAAAGTGTGGTGTCCATCATCTCTGGTTGCTACTTTTCAAATGGGGCCAGGTCTGAGTGTTACTTTGTTGTAAATTGTACTTGTGAACAAGGTTTTTTATTTTTTTCTAGGTTTCAAACTCCCGGCACCATACCCTTCAGGTCCAAATTCATGCTGACCTCCAAAAATAGTCCCACTCAAACTTTGAAAAGCTACAAGGACTACAAGGACGGTGAAGGGGGCCGTGCTCATTGCTTACTAAAAGGCAGAATCCGCGAGAGTTCCCTTTGGTGGGGTATACAGCTGGGTCTGGTGCCCATGCACAAGAAACCCTGCACTTTGGCAAGATTACTTCAGAGTGCTACATCACAGGAACCGTCAATAGGGCACCACAAATCCAGGGGCATTGGTCTAAGGCTGTTAGAGAAAACCTTTAGACCCAGCAAGAGTTCAAAATCAAATATCTCAAGAGCCCCTTGGATGATTTACATATGCCAACAACTTCTAACCTATTACAGATGCACCTTGCAAATTTGGGAAGTTTTCAGGCTAAGGGATAGAACAGACTATTCTGCGAGGTTCCTGGAAGCAACTAGTGGCCTAAACAGGTTTCCCTGCATGCTAGCTGCATCAAAGATGGACGGCTCACCAATCAATTATACAGGCAACGTCCCTGCCCGGGCTGCGGCCCATGCAGATAGATGCTGGGATTTCCTCCTCCTGCACAACAACTGGATGTCTTCATAAATTGGATGGCACAGACCTCATGATGGCTCCTAAAGATACTCTGGTAGATGGGACGATTAACTCATCTTTCCAGGAAGCCTCTTTTCTGTAGGATGCAGTCCAGCAGGAATCGTCTCCTATAACTGTATGTGATCTGACAGAGGGACAGCGGACGGGAAGAGCCTGTCCTTGGGACTCAGCCCTCCACCGTACAGTTGCACAGCTTCTTTCTTTAATGAGTTCAGATCCTAGAACACGTAGTTGTCAAGCTGGCCACTGTTTATCCCCAGAGCTGGCCAATCAGCTTTCCTGCATGGCTCACATTTTTTTGCTGGGCTTCTCCATTCAAATCCTGTATGAACAATGCATGAGAAGCTCCTATCAAGCGATGACAACAGGAGTCAAACCCGGACTAGTATCAACCAGTTCAGGTAGAAATGTTTGTTGGGCTCAAAGAAGAGACTGGTCAAGCTTCAAACCAGTGACCTTGTGACCCTCCCTCCCTCAGCTGAAGTGGGGTCCGAGGGGTGGGGCTGATTATAGTCTCCCGCAGCTGTTTTACTTGCAGGTCACACTTAGTGAAACCAGACATCCCGGAGTGTCAGCTCTGGCCCTGTTTTGAACCCGTGCCATAGTCATCCGAGATACTCCTTTGAACACGCCCTTGACCCTTGTTTTCGCAGGCTGAGGCGTCTCCTCGCGCCTGACAAACGAGAGAAAGAGACACTTTTGTCTGCTAAAATTCTTCTCGTCTCCAATGCTCCCGCTCAGATTGTTTGCCGAGCGTGTTTCTGAATAAGGCAGTATCGTTTTGTTTCAATAATCCTTCCCCAAGTCTGTCCTAAACCTGTGTGTCAATGGCCTGGAGGTGGTCTGGGACCGAGTGTTGTGCTGCGAGCATGGCCTGCTCGTGCATTGAACACGTGGGAGGCATGCAGAAGGATGCCATGGGCATGCCATGGGCTCAGGACAGCCTCGTGAAGAATCGCTGACACACGTGCACCTGTAGTGGCCTCCCCGGATTCCTGGTCAGCAACTGTGGTGAAAGGTAATCAGTGCTCGACCCCTAAAGATTTCTCAGTCACTCGTTAAACAGCAGCTAATTAAAAATTGCTTACGTGTCTCGACAGCTGGCAGAGGGATGCATTAGAAAAGATATTTCTGGGCCTTGCAGGTCAGGTGCCCTCCCTACTGGGTAACTACAGACAGCAAAAACAAGTGCATGCCAGCTGTGCTCATACAGCTGCTGTGCCCCCATTGGGCCAACTTCTGTCAAACACACAGTGATGCCTTCTGCTACTAAAAGAAGGCACTTCCCTGCTAAAATTAATCACAGCTGCCTACAACAAACCCTTCCTACCTTCAGCTTGGCATTTACGCAGCACATTTAGCAGTAAATGTAAATGTGGGTGTACTTGTAAAGCGCACTGTGACTCCATGGAGTATCCTGGCGCTGAAGACCGCTGGGGAACCCGTCCTGGTTTTCCCTGTGAGATGGTCCCTTTCTGGGTATCTCCAAGGTGAAACCAGGCATCCCCGGCGTCTGTGGGGGGCCGTTGTAGAGATGAAGCAAGCTTAATGCCCAGAGTTGCCGAGTGTGTTCCTGGTTAGAGTAGGTACCGAGGCGAGAATTAACGAGTCCGTTTTGACCCTGGTCCACGACCCTGCCGCGTCGGGAATTGCAGTGTCTGTCATGGGTGACTCTTTTACCAAGTTTTCTCTTTTCAGCCAGCAGCACTTTCATGCTGGAATGAATGAGCTCTTGTGCATTCTTTGAAGTAGAACTATAAACACCAGAGTGCTAAGTACTGTTGTTTGAAAAGGCATAACTCAGTGAAGGTGTCACACATGACTTCAAAGCGCTTGAGTTTACCAGGACAGCAACACTCTCACTCCTCATCATGACATAATGCTGCAGCACATGCAGCTGACATCATAGATGAAACCCTTTACACTACTACTGAGAAACCCTTCCGAAGTCACAGTTCAAAGCATCCTCACATGCATCACTGCTGACTGTTACACTTCTGCTAAAAAGACGGCTCTGCCAATTCACCTCGTCTATGCAATGTCAGCACTTAACCCTACACAATCCTAATAACACGCCTCAGTCCTAAACTGCAGAATCTCTATTGCACTGTAAACTTAAAATATCTCTATAAATGATGGTCAGTACTGAACAGTACCATCCCTACTATTGTAGTGCACCTTAATCTTGACCTTATGAAACTTTGGGGCATATTTAGAAGGGAATATCCCCACCAGAACGCCACTTTTAGTGACGCTCTGGTGGTGATTTGCCCTTCTCCATATTTCCAAAGCGATGTTAAGCCACTTTTTGTGGCTTACCGCCGCCTGGTGAGTAAGGCCCATTTAAACGCATCACTTAACGTGAAATGGGCGTGCAATGGGTGTTCCATCACAACACCCATTGCTTTTAACGCAGCCAGATTTACAAGGATCTGTAAAACTGAGGCAGTGCCAAAACCTAACGCCATGCAAGAGCAGGCATTAGAATGGCGAAATGGGGAGAAATAATTGTATTTCTCCTTGCTTTTGCTCTTTCTATGTTTGCTGCATTCTGCGGCACACATAGAAAGAGAAAATGCCATTAATGGTTGTTTATGTGCAGGAAGGTGTCCCTTCCTGCTCATAAACAATCATTAAATAACAACGATTTGCTACCTCTATGTGTGCTGAAGTAACCAATCGCCATTATTGATTGTTTATGTGCCGGAAGGGACACCTTCCTGCACATAAACTATCATTCCCTGTAATGCAGGCACCCTTGAACTATGGTGGAAAGGTGCCTGTGTTGGCACTAGGCAGCTAATTTTAGCACCAGCACTAGGGAAAACACAGGGATGCACCGTATTGTTGTAAATATGGCGCATCCCTGCATTTTGGAAATGTCGGAGCGCAGCACTGCCAAATTTGGCGCAGCTCCACATTCCGACATTTTGTCGTAAATGTGCCCCTTTGTTTCTTACATCCGATGGACCCCACATTTCACCAGTGTGCCTCACTCAGGCTTTTAGATAACATAAGGGACTTCAATACAGATCTATATTAATGTGCTAATGTGCTGTCGGCTGTTACAAAACTGAATCCTTTCCAGTGAGTGCATTCATTCCTGTTCTGGTCTGGAGCCCTGTGTAAAGGGCACGTCCTATCAGGCCTCTCTCAGTAGCATTAAAAGCAGGTTGGGTGATTTACACAAGAGAACTCTTAGATTTTGCATTGATTTGGGTAGTAATCGTAGCATCTGCTTGCAAACCAGTACTTAATTTTCCAAAACCAACCTAGAAATGTCTTGAACAGGTATAGCCTGCTGGCCTCATGCTAGGAAAGTTGTGCTGTCATATTTACTATTAGGTGTAATTTTTTAATGAAATTCTTGGAAAGAGAACCTTGTTAATCCTTATAGGTAACATAGGCTCGCTTGCTCACTCACTTTCTAAAAGCCATTCCATATGTGGTTTAAGTGGGGTGAGGGGGGTTCCTGGCTATTCCCCTGCTTCAAACAAAAGGAGAGCCTGACACCTCTTTCCACAGGGCACTGTATCTCTTTACAGCCTAATTCAGAAGGGAGAACGTATGGACATATAGAGGTCTTCCAGGTCATCAGTGACCCCAGAAGCCTGACACACAGCCCTCCTCTAGTTCTGCTTTTCAGATGCCACACATACCACAGGTGAGCCACAAGAAATTCCCTCCTGCACTGTGTCAGACACACACACAGGGTTGTATGACAGAGGCACGCATGACTGGACCATGCATGCCTCTACAACGCCCACGAATGTGTCTAAATCACAACATTCTGACCTAAGGGTTCTGAGTTTAATGACACTTCGATCAATTGCTAATGCCTGACGGTGCATACCTATGTCGAAACACCACAATTAGTCTGCAGTCTGATGGTTTCCTGTCTGTGTGTAAACCAAGAACCACCTGAAATTGTGATTTTTGTCTGCTAGCAGAGCACTGTTCCTGCTGGCTTCGTAAATGATGCAGCTGCATGCAGAAGATGGTGCAGGCTGGAACGGTGAGAATGGAGTATGGGTGATGTGATCATATCTCTTCAGGGCCTGGATGAGACGTGCTGCAGTATGTAGGATGGCCCTAAGAGGTGCCCGTGTGCTGACTGGAATGCTATGCAGTAGGGCATTACCACCATCCAGATGTGAGAGTATGAGGGCTTGGGTGTGTGTGGCCAAATTTCTGAACATGGCAGATGCGCATTAGAGGAGGAGTGCCTTTGTGTGGTCTAGATGCCCCCGTCCAAATACAGTGCATAGAGCTGCACTTGGCGGCAGATGGGAGGTGCCTGTGGCCATGGACTGGGTGCTGAGTCAGTGTCTTTGACCAGGGGCCGGAGGCTCAGACTTGAGCCACGCAGTCTCACAGACCTCACACAGGGTGCTCCTCACTAGGGCCGCTGTCCGTCCTACTTCATGCTCGTCCTTGGACCACTTGCAGAAATTGTCGCCCACCTGAGACACTGGTGAGCCTCCCGACAGGCTAGATTGGACACCTAAGCAATGACCACCACCGAGAACCTGTGCTGCTGACTGGGCCGGGTGGCCCCAAGGCACCGGATTCTCCTTGCTTTACAGCCTGCTTTGTCCTGCACAACCCGGGGCCATTTGGGTGGAGCACCGTAGAAGCTGCACTATTGCCCGCAACAGCCCACCAGGATTACGTACAGGAGCTCTATGTCATGGGCGCCTGTAGGTGTGAACGTGGTGAGCCCCTGCAATGTGTGTCTCTTACTCCTTTCCCCCATTCCTCCATTGAAGATCCAGCCCCCTGGGGGATATTTCTGAAGCGCTGCTTCCTATACATGAGGCAACTAACCACTTCCATAAGGGGGATACCCCTGGGAAATGCTGGACAGTGGACCACACTGATTGAAGAGGACCCCTGTTACACCCCTGGTGGCTTTGGATAGCAGTAGCCATATTTTCTTGAGACCTCTTTACCTTATATCGGTTAACGTCGTGGAGGTGGGGGCCAAACTGGGATGCTAGCATACTTGGCCTGCATTGGTGCTGTGTTCTCCTGGTACTGAAATGTTGTCCAATGTGAGTTTGTCCATTGACAAGCGAGCTGGATCATGTAACGATTAGTGACACCCTTAACACAAACTCTGTGCTGAAGCAGAATGGTGCCACATCATGCTTGGTGGTCTGCACAACAAGAACTCTAATACTTACCTAGTGATGCTGAGACTTCTGGTGGCCTTATGATCATGGCTCGGTGCTAGGCATAGGTGTGGCAGGTCTCTTTCTCTGCTGATCTGCACTAACTCCCCATTGGTCAGTCACTGTTGCCAGCACTGTGACCCTATCGCTGCATGGAGGTTCTTTTTTCATGTGGAAAGATGGAAGGAACCTTGCCGACACTACAGACAAATCTCTGTTGGGCAGTTCTCTCAAGTGACACACTCCTTATTGTAACCTAACACAACGCCGTGCACCCAGATGGCCTCTAAACTGGACCCCAATGAGTGGTCTGACCTGTCCTCAATAGTGACCACCCCGCTAGATAAGCCGGACAGAATACTTGGGTCTATCACAGAGTCTAGAGAGGCTTTGAGTCCAAATTTGACTCCTTCACTAACGATTTGGTGATTCCCCGAAAAAAACAACACAAGCTTTGGGAAGAGGACAACGTAAAATCACAAGCTATTACGGAACTCCAACCCTCTACATGCACAGTTGTTGAATAAACTCAATCAATCACAGAGCGGCTGCGCATAGTGGAAAGAGAACTTGAAGATGCGTAAGAGCACTCTCGTCATAATAATATCTGCATTATTCTACTGCCGGAAAATACATAAGGGGCAGATCATGTACCATTCTTGGAACGTTGGCTAAAACAGGATGCCGCCCCTAATACACTCTCTCTTCACTTTGTAATTAAACATGCACAGAGTCCCTGCTCAGTGCCCTCCTCCGGGTGTTCCAACCAGACCACCCATGGTGAAATTGTTGAATTATCGGACCGAGACACAGTCCTGGAAGTGGCTAGGACAAGGGCAATGTCTGATATGATAATGCAATGAGAGCAAGCACAGCTCCAGAGGTCCTGACCACAATTTCTTCACTCCACCGCCCACCAGCACATATGCGGAGCCTCAAGTTGAGGTAGATGGAACCCGGCATTGGAGGCCTTGGGGGCAGTGGTTGGCCCTGGTTGGTACTGGTGTGGACTGGCCTTTGTGGACATGGAGCAGGGCACAAAGATGAGGAGCGCTGGACTTCTGGGATATCAGGCTGGCCACTGGGGCTGCATTACTGTCCTGTGGACTGAGCATAAACTGAATTTTCTCCTTTGTATATCCCCAGGATTGGGGTAATTGGTGGTTGGACTGAATTGGGGCCCCACTCAAAATCCCGCAGTGGTGAAGCTCAAGGGGCGTGGTGTGCCCCAATCTGACAAGATGGACAAATATGCGGTCCCAAGGACTCCGGGGACAGTGGCAGAGGGAGAAGTGGAGCTGCCGGTGGCTGAGGAACCCTCCTTGGGGGCCATAATGGTGGAAATTTGGGACCTGAAGGGAACACTGGAGCCAAAGATTGATACTGTGACAACTGAAGTCAAACTTATGAGGGCCGACCTTCAGAAAATTAGTGAGAAGGTGACGTCTGTGGAATCTCGCATTGCTTTGCTCCAATCCCCCACAAACATCTGGAAACCCAGGTGCAATCTCTAATGCAACAAGCCCCTGCAATGGCAGCAAAGCTCGAGGATCAAGAGGGGGGTCATGGAGGAACAACATCAGAGTGGTGGGGGTGCCGAATGTGGCTGAGGGTCCTAGCATGGATCTTTTCTCTGAGGATATTCTTGTTAATACACTATGCCCCAAATGTATATCCAAATTCTTCTAGTTAAGAGGGCCCATAGGACGCCAGTACCCCCACCCAAGCCAGGTGCCCCCCCATAGACGATCATCGCATGGACCTTCAACTATTGAGATAGGGTTGCGATTCTTCAGGCGGCGAGGGCACATGGAGACCTACACTACAAAATTGCCACGGTCCGCTTCTTTTCAGATTTTGCCCTACAGGTTCAGTGACAGCGGCATTGCTTTGAGGCAGTGAAAAAATAACTCAGGAAGTGAGGCCTAAAGTACATGATACTCTTTCCCGCCAGACTCCGGGTGATTGCAGAAAGTAAAACATGGTATTTTGGGTCCCCTGAGGGGTCCTGGGACTGGCTAGACAGCTGGTGTGTGGCTGGTCAAGGTGGTGGGCAGGGGACTAGAAGAAATCGGGGGGACACTGGACATGACAGCTGATGATCCTCGGGGGAGGAAGATCAAAGAGCTGGCTTGTGAGGTATCCTGATTGGGATACAGTAGTCCTCATGTCTACTCACACACTTCTTTAATATGGGACTGGAAGTTATGTGGCTTGTGTTTGGATCAGTGTGCATGGGCTCGGGGACCTCGGGCTGTTGACATGATGAAATGAATTGGGTAGGGGTTGAAGTATCTCTGGCACCACAATCTGGCTGACAGTTGAATTCCTTAGACCTCTGGATTTAAATGTATGATTATTTGCAGAAAGGTGTACAGTAATACTATTAAATTATGATCCGTGGGTAATTCTCAGCGGAGCCGGCTTACCCCCCCCCCCCCTCCCCCCCCCCCTTGTTATTAGCTGCTGTTGTTTGGGCAACAGGCACTCTCAAGTTGGGTTGGTGGGTAGTAGAAAACCTATCTAGCAGGGTTGCATAGTGGGGGGGACTTGTTCAAAAGTTGGGGAATGCTCAGTAGCATTGTGTATGTTTTTATTTGGGTTGAATGTGCTCGATTACTGTGATGGCCGATGACTCACTGTGCTCCAGAAGGGAACATGGGGACAAATGGATCCGAACCCTTGGTTCTGGTGTCCCTCTCTATAGTCCGATTACAGGGCTGCAATGTCAAACACTAAAAATCTGGACTTGGAACATAAATGGCCTCTGTGGTAGAATAAAATGAATGGTGGTGTTCCGATGTATACAGAAGCATGCCCCAGACGTGATCCTTTTACAGGAGACCCACCTCAGGGGAAATCATTGTAAGGTGCTAGACAGGTTTGGATATACTCTGGTGGCACATGCAGGCTATTTATTTGGCCCCAGAGGGGTGCATGTTCTATGTAAGGAGGATCTACCTTTTTGAAAGGACGTGGGCAGATCCTCTGGGGAGTAGTGGTGAGTGGGGACTGGAAGGGGCGCACTCAATATCTGCTCCGTATACATACCTCCCAAATTACATACACCTATGTTTGCTCTGTTGGACCCCTTGCTTCTGGAATTGCCAGTCTGCAGATTGGTTATGGGAGGAGATATGAATGATGTGGGTAATTTGGAGCTGGAAACTGTGGGAGGGGCTGCTTTGGGTAGGATCCTGAGCCCACTGCAGATTTTATATTGACTATAGGGCTGGCTGATGTTTGGCGGCATCAACATTCTGAAACTAGGCACTTTACGCATTTATCGGCGGCACATGAGAGTCTGGCTCGCTTGGAAAATTTGATAACACAGACCACCCACCTCGGTGGGTTTAGATTGGCCACGCATGTGACACATAGTGTATCAGACCACTTGCTGGTAGAGGTGCAGCTTGTCGGGACAATTAAAGACTATATATTGTAGGACCAGAGGAGTCCATGCCGGTGTTGATGGAATGTTGGGCTCTGGGATTGTCCAAACTGAATCCTCCTCACTTGTAATACTTGTGGATAGGCCGTTCAGGGGCTCGGATTGGCAGTTAAAGTCCCCGCCTAAGATGACCCAGCAGTTTTCTTGGATAGTGGGGAGAAATGAGGTTGGACAATGGAGCGTGTGGGAGGATTGCCCATAACATACTGGCCGAGATTAAACATTGATTAGAGCAAACCTTATAGAGTTAGGGAAGGAAAGAAGAACACACAGAATATCAGGGGAAGAGGTCTCTAACTGTTTTGCCTTGCAACCCCGGTGCACAGGTCCCCCGAGGGTCTCCCCCTGGCCCCCTGGACTGGTGGAATACAGTACGACGCATAGCCCACTCTAATTGTGTCTGCCCTTGACCATGTTTCCTGGAACATGCATAGTTCGTGTTGGTCTATGAGTGCCCACCAATCTGGGAGATCCAGTTTTGTGTTTAGACCTGCTATGTTCCATGATAGAATCCACGTACTTGGTGGTCCTACTATGTTGGCCAAAGGAGCCTGGGGGGTGGGACTTTCCTTTAATGGAGTCTGGTGTATATCTTTGAGCCCTACCCCTCCCCTAGGGCTGCATTTGTTGGCCAAGTTTGGGTTGCTAGATGGAGTGGGGGTGGGATCTAACAAGCCACCCACAATGATCCGCTCCTTATCTCTTTTTTGCTTCCCGTATCCATCCATTAGTACTAGGCCGCCCTGGTGCAAGTATCTCATTCTAGTCTCGTGTTTATCGCTGGGCCATTTGTGGGAGGGACAAGTGGGCTTTAGTCAGTCTACCAAATATAAAGGGCTCAATCTGTTGGCAACGGGGAGGTTGTATATCAGTAGTGTTGGATGGTCCCAGACTATTTGCGGCATTGGCGCCGCCCTGGTCACTCACTCCCCAACCATTGCCCATATTTCCCTCATTGTGCGGCATTTGCCTGGGAGGATAAAAATATCCCAGGGGCTGAGAAGAGATACCCCCAGCATCCCTAGGGTGACCCCAATCTAATATGTATTGGACAGCCCGAGTGTCCCTAAAGTTAATCACTATACAATACACTATACAAGCTGGCTTCCACACCAGCCAGCTTACCCTACGTGTGAAGAGTATTTTATTTAGATCTTTATTTTATTTTTATTTATAGAGTTTTATATAGCGTGAACGTGACCCAAGGGTATCAGAGCGCTTCACAGTTACATGAGGAAATATTATAGAATACCGTAGGTAAAGCAGCATTATTATATATATGTGATTCCTGTACATGACTTTCTTAACATTTTAAACACTAACCGTTACATGAGGTAAATATTTTAGAATACAGTAGGTATAGCAGCATTAATATATATATACGAGTGTCCTTTCGTATGTTTAACATCATTACTACCACGATCCATTGATAGTAGTATTGTACAGCCTAAGAAGCCTTTGCCTCTTGATAAGGAAGGTGCCTGTGTTTGGTTAACTAGTGGATGCATTTGTTTTTGAATTTGGAATGAGACTCCCCTGAGCCCCTTTCCAACTCGGGTACTCCGGCTAACACAATGACATAGGGAGTGGAGGCTGGGAGCAAATTGATACATGGTAGTGCGAAATGGGTTTCCCTAGGTGTTATGTGTGGTGGAGTCCTCTTACAGACCTCTTGGTTGTTGCCAGCTTGTTGTGGGCCAAGTGGGCCTGATGTGGTCGGTGTTAACCTGTTTACAGGTTTGGAAGGAGGACAACGGGGAGGCCTCTGTTGAGGGTTGACTGGGCCCCGGCTCTGTGGGGCAGGCGCTCGGAGTGGGAGCTGTGTTCTCATGCGTGATTGTATTGTGCCCAACGGGGACAGACGATATGTCTGTAACAGTTGTAGTTACCTTTTTGGGTGCGAGGCCAACTCTATAACAAGAGATTTGGTAGACTCAATTACTTTAAGAGTAGAATCAGCTTTACCTACGCAATGGTCCACCAATGATGTTAGTTTATCAATTCATATCGTTAGAGCATCAAGTTCATCTTTTACAACCGAGCTAAAGTGTGCTTTAAGGTCCAACACCAATTTAGACACCCACAAAGGTTGCTCTGGGGTCATCAGTGGTTGCTTGCCTGTTCCTTGTTCCTCCAGAGGTCTATTTGGTAGCGTGTCAGATGCTTGTTTGTTCCGCTTTGCTCCCTTATATAAGGCGGATTTCTGTTTACCCCCTTTCTTCTTTCCTCCACCTCACAAAGAGGTCTTGGGAGCATGGCCCGCTCCTGTCTGGGCTCGTGTCTTTGGGGGCTCTGGGATCCTGGTGGGTGTTGGAAACAAAGTCCCTGAATCAGATGGAGTAGGACTTGGGGCTAAAATCTGTGTTAATGAGAGGCGTGTCTCTGTGCGCTCGATTTCAGTAGAGATGGCCCCGATTGCCAGCTGAAGCATTTTATCAATTGCAGTGGGTTGTACAGTTGGAAGTGCAGATGGAGCTTTCTGCCGGGTAGTGGAGCCTTTTGCTGGGGGGGTGCGTTTACCCATAGCTGCTTGTAAAATGGATGCCAACAGTACATAAATCCCTTAATGGCTTTAGAGGAGAAAATAAGCAATGTGCGCTTATGAATGCATCAACCTTAGGACTGCTTGTTGGTTTCTCGCTGACCCACAGTCCATCATCCGTATACGACACCAAGGGGGGTGGCCCAGCCAAGTCTTTTCCAGTTTGAGACGGGTGCTGACGGGCCTGCCCTTGGCCTGGGCTTTGCCCGGGCACGGCCCATGCACGCCCGTGCGCGTCCCGCGCTGCGGGAGTGCAGTGACCCTTTTGTATGCCTTCTGGCGCAAATGCAGGTCGCCGGCGGCCCTCCTGCATGATAATTGCAAAAAACCACCAGGACCTGTTTTCTGCCCTAGCACAATCCTTTTATAACAGCAATAGGCCTAGGCCGAATTCCAAACTAAGGCACCCCTGGTTTAACAAACAGTGTAAGGTAGCCAAGCAAGCCCTTCTAACTTCCATTAGAATCAATGATAGGCCACGAACCAAGGAAGCCAGGGACCAGTATAAAAAACTGTAGCTAGAGCCAAAACTAACTGGGAAAGTGATAAATGGGAAGCAATACAAATTGCACTGGATAATCATGACATGAGAGCCTTCTGGAACTTAGAGACAGGGAAATCCGAAGGTCAATTGGCTATAGCACCAAACTTAGGGGAAGAAGTTTGGAGAGCCTATTTTAAATATTTATATTCAAGGACTACAGAGGAGCAGGGTAGAAACAGTCACTCTAGATGCGGAGCTTCCAAATCTAGAGGCTCCACTCTGCACAATGACGGAGATTCTAGAGGCACTGGGCAAGCTACTTCCTGCTAAAGCCCTGGGGCCAGATAAGATCCCTGGCGACCTATTTTGCTCTGAACCTACAGTCTGGGCACCTTACCTGTGGTCACTATTTAACGCCGTTCTGCAAGGTATGGCGCTGCCCTCTACATGGGCTGGGGCAGAAATTATTCCCATTTATGGAAAGGGCTCACCACGTAATCCAGCCAACTATCGCCCCATAAGCCTCCTGGATATCATTCAAAAAATCTTTGCTTGTGTACTCTTGGGGCGCTTGCAATCTTGGACAGAAGAGAACAATGCACTAACACCCCTACAAGCAGGGTTTAGGGCCAAGATCTCCACCATTGACCAGATCTTTAGACTACAACTTATCCACTGGAAAACCGTGGTCTTAGAGGGTGGCAGCCTCTATCCCACATTCGTGGATCTTAAATCCGCTTTTGACTTGGTGCAGCGAGATCAACTGTGGGGCATACTTCTCGGTTTGAAAGTTCCAGAATACCTTTGCCATCAGTTGTAACGCCTTCACCAAGACAACTAAGCGCGAATAAGATATGGTAAAAATGGTGAACTCTCCGCTCCTTTCCCTGTAGAGAAAGGGGTGCGACAGGGATGCGTTCTGGCCTCGACACTCTTCTCCCTTTTTTTAAACAGCCTAATCAAAACTCTGTTGGATGGGAAAGATATTGACGCACCCAGGTTGGCGAACCGCAAAATTCCAGCTCTTATGTTTGCGGATGGTACACTTTTACTTTCCAAATCTCCCATGGGCATGCAGAGGGTGCTCGAGGTATTCAGCACTTTCTGCAAAAATCGGGGACTGGAGATCAATCTTTAAAAAAACAAGTATATGGTTTTTAATGCTAACACCACGAATTGCCTATATCTCCGATTAGATGGAAGGGCCCTAGAGAGGGTGTCTATTTTTGACTATTTAGTGATCACATTAACTGAAAAAATGGAATGGGGGACACAAATAAAGAAAGCTAGTCTAAAACTGACCCAGTCTATAAGAGCTGCACGCACAAAGTGATAGGTCCTGTAGCAGAAACTTACAAGACACAGGCCAGGGGAGCGTCATTGTATGGGGCAGAACTATGGGGCCACTGCCCATCCACTTCCCTATCAATGTCAGAGAACCTATTTCTTAGGCAATTGCTGGGTCTCCCTACGAGCTCCCCACTAACACCGCTCAGGATGGACCTAGGGATTAGCCCTAGACCAGATGTAGACTCTTCTAGACCCCTCCTATACTGGCAACGCCTTTGGAGTACACCCGAATTAGCTGAATACAAAGAGGAGCTGAAGGATGTTATGAGCCTCCAAGGTGCAGGGAAACTCCCTTGGCTAGCTTATATCAGGAATACTTGCCAGGCCTTAGGGAGGGTAAACATGTGGACAACCCCAGAAGAGATCTGTCCTATGATCTCTAGAATGGCACTACTTGACTCCTATAGAGAATTTAAACTGGCTCTACTATGGCGGGGAACTAGGCCTGGCTGTTTAACCTCTAGGTTTCTGGATATTATGGGGCCGATTCCGATGTCGGACGGACTCAGGCCCTTCCGACATCGGTCAGGAGCCGTAACCGACCGACCTGCTGTCATCGGTTACGGCCCCGCTAGTACGATGCGACCGAATAGGGTTCGGTCGCAATCGTATTCAACACAATGCAGGCATGCATTCCGAGCGGAATGCATACTTGCATCGTTGAAAGCAGGGGTGCAGTTCATCCCTGCACCCTGTGGGCGGCACCCCAAGGTGCCTGCCACCGTGTGTAGGGATCCACAGAGGGACCCATAGGTGCCCCCAGGCTGCCATTCGGCAGCCTCGCACCCATGGGGGCCCTATTGGGGGCCCCCAAAGACAGTTTCCGACTGCCTTTTCGTGCTGGAAAAACCGACACGAAAAGGCAGTGAAAAACTGCCATCGTACTCCCTCGGTCGCAAAGAGGCGGCCGGGAGAGTACTGGGAGATTTCCAGACGGCGGAAGGGCTCTCCGAGCTTGTCGTCCGCAATCCGGAAATCCATGTCGGATTCCTTTCTGACCGAGCTCATCAGAATGGCTCGGTAGGAAAGGAATCCGGCCGAGATGATCCGAATCGGTCGGAAGGGCTCCGACCGTCGGTCGGAGCCCTTCCGACCAGAATAGGCCCCTAATAGGCCCCAGAATAGGCCCCTAAGCAGTAATACAGGCTAGAATCCGCTCACAACCAACCGCGTCCAGCAAAGAAACTTTTCCTTCAATTCAGACATGGGGCACTCCCGCTTCGAGCATTTACTAATAAATATCAGGGAGCCCACACACTAGACTGTCCAGGGTGCGACCAAGCTGAGGAAACTGAAATGCATATCCTCTTTTTTTGCCCCACCTATGGAAAGCCAAGGTCTCGGTGGCTGCTATAACTGTGCAGAAACATGGGGATCAGACACTGCATAGAGGTGTTCAGGCTTTTTAAATACGAAACCAACACACTTATTGTGTTTTCCATCTCTCGGTTCTTATACTTTGTGGTGCATCCGTAGAGCAATTCTAAAGAAAACCCTCTTAGGAAACTCTTAGCTCCATAGCAACCCTTACATATGCTATGCACCAGCCGGAATAACATGGTTTGCACACATCTACTGTATGATTATCCCAACTGTAATTAACCCTCTCCCTAGGTCTTTTAATTATATAATTTTAGTTGTTTTAATTCTGACTTTTTAACATTCGATATAAATATCTATTAGATAAAGTCAAAGCTTTTAGCAACCGAAAGGCGTTTTTATTAATGAATTAGTCATTTGCTATAATACTTGCTATTCTACCCCCTCTCGTATTCAATGTAGACATTATAAATTTTGTTTTACATTGTACCATATTTAGCCATAGAACTATAAGGGAGTCCATTCAAGAATGCACTAAAAACGTGCACAATGTGAAGTGTTTTAATTCTAAAACTCAGAAATAACGTACATAGCTTTTATGATGATTTATTGTATTGCTTTGTTTCGCTAAAATCTATTGTATTGTCTTTTTGTATGTGTTTTTATGGCCTGTCCGGTCGAAATAAAGCTTGCTTTGACTGACTATATATTGTCTCCTAGGCTAGATCCATGGTATCTGAAAGATAAAACATTTAAAAACAAGTATGAGAGACCGGGCTGTGCAGGCCCGTTGTCGTATTCCCTTATGTTAGCCTGATCATGTAGTAGGCTGCTCTCTGCTTTGAACACGTTACTATACACACGTAGTTTGCTTCGTGCCATGCTGTACTTTCACACAGAACCTGCTGCTGTTTATGCATTCTGGTCTTGCTGGGATTTAGTAAGAACACAGTAGACAAGGTCAAATAACAATGCCCATTGGAATTCTGTTCTGGTCAGGCTTTAGCACCTAGACACAACACAAAAATGCAGCTGTTGTTTGGGAACAAGTACGTTTTGCCATATAAGCATGCGGAGGGATGAAGGCAGACAGATGAGATCGTGACTGCACCGGAGTTGTAGAACCTTTATCTGTGCATGCTAAAGTACGGGACCTACTGCAAACACCCAGAGATCGTCTGATATATAAGTGCTTTGCTTCTGTAGAAGGGGAGGGGGGTTGGTCCACCCTGCCTAATATCATGACAGCTTCTTATATGATTTATGGATTACTTATGCTGACCGTATTTGTGTTGGGTATCTTCCTACTTGTTGTGGCACTTATACTGCATACAAGAGCACAATAGTTAAAATAAATATTTTAAACTTCTCTCATATCTCTGTCAGATCTTACTGTGGACAAGTATGAGTGTGAGAGTGAAAGGTTGTGTCCTGTTACCGTGATTCCTGAGACAGTCAGGAGTGTTGTGTTATGGGGTGTCTCATCACTTGTTCCTCTGTGAGTGAATAGGAGGGCAAGTGAGACACTATAGCTAGTCTGTTCCAGGCTCATGGATACTAATGTGGTAGGATAACTCAATCTCTGCCTACTATGGTTCTATGGTCCCAAGCATAGTTCTGCGATTTCGCAGAATCCCTGTGTCACGGGGCCTCTGACTGGCGGGTACATAGTGACTCTGATGGCATGGATTAAGACATCTTACATGACCATGCCTTGCCCTTCTTGTTACGCCGTGGGCCGACTCGCGACCTGCAGCGCTACCTCATTACTTTTCACCGGCCACGGTACAACCCGCGGCGCCCCGCCCTCCCCTTCAAGGGCGCTATGGTACAGCTTTGCGGACCGCTGTGGCCATTTCAATGGCGTCGCGGAAAGCACCTGCGACGTCTGTTGGTATGCGGGCTGCTGTATACTTGTACGACAGCCCATCTGCTTCCCGAGGAACCTTTGGACATTACACTCACCTGGTGTGGGCGTCTGGTGATCCTCTTCCTTGGGGGCCATATTGTTTCTCTCCTCTTCACCTTGCTCTCAGAAGACAATAGGGGAGGGTTACTTAACTTCCTAACATGGTGATCTTTCTGTAATGCACTTCACTCTTTTCCTTATCCAAGATGGCGACACCTCTCCTTCCTGTTTTGTCACTTCCTGTATGTCACTTCCTGTCTTAATGTACATAAGGGATCAGAACCTTTCCTTCCTTGCGTGCAACACTCCTTGTTCCTGCTGGCGTGTCCTCACTCCTGTTGTCTCCTTGACTCTCATTTGGGTGATCCCTTCCTTCCGTTGGCGTTCCTGGTTACCTTGTGACTTCTGCTTCAGCTTGGCTTCCAGTTTTCTCCTGGTTCCTTTTGGGCTCCTGGTCTTCCAGTTTTTTCTGGCTCCTTGTCTTCTCCTTCATTCCTGGAGTCTCATCATTATCAGTGTTTTTTCCCTCTGGGGTTTTCCTCTTGGGACTCCTTCTGGAGAGCACTGGCTGCTTAGGTTTTATTGTCGGCAGCACCGTGGCTACCGGAAGGGGTCGTCCCTATCTCGGACAAACCAGGACGTTCAAGAACCGAAGCCGGGAACCATACCAACGCCTCAAGACTGGTGAGAAAGACCCTAAACCCGACACTTGTTGCAGCATGGAAATCCCTCGGCGTCACCATTTACGGCCGCAAGATATTACTGTGGCTCCTTTAAGGAAGGACATGTCCGGGATGAAGGCCCCGCCCATCCAGAATGCGTCACTTTCAGCATACCTCTTAACCCAATGGGAGGCGAGGAAGAAGATGATCAAAAGCCAGGAAGAGACTCCAAGGTGTGTGTGGTTACAGCAGGACACGAGGAGACGCCGTGGAAAGAGGCTATCAAGGGGTACCACGCCGAAGGATTCGGTACTCAGGCTTTGGTGAATTTCTCACCCGAAAGCAACACACTGCCCAGGGCCTTCAGCGCTGGACTGGGAGAGACGGAGGTGGTGTCCGGTGTATCCCGGGGAAGCGAAGAGGCACATAGGTACCACGCTAGGAGGAGCGTGGCTAGCAGAGGAACAAGACCACCTAAGGGCTTTAAGAGGGAGGCGGGTTTCTAACGCTACTTAAAGCATCGTTAAGCAAAAAGTAAATGTCTAAATTACCCTTCCCTCACACCAGTGAATGGCTTACATTAAGGTGCACAAAGTCCCATCACTGCCCTCCCTAATATTATGTGAGACCCAGATTGTAGTCTTTGATTTCGGTTCCATGTTTGTTTCCTCTGAGGGCTTCTGGCGTTAAGAAGACTCCAGGCGGGAACTCCTCTAGGTTGGAACCAAGGGAAGAAGCCAGAGCAATGATTTCTTTATTATAGAAAAGAACCCTAAATTGTGTTTTCTAAGAAATAAAGAGACACAGAATAACTGCATAACAAGTTCTCCTTTTATCTTTCTGTCCTAACCTGTTACACCCTGAAACATGGCCCCGCCAACATTTGGTCTGGTACTTACTTGCAGGACACCTGAGTAGTGCTTGTGCTCATCCACAATACCCTCTCACTTTTGCCTGAAGATGGCTGTGCTGTGGGAGTTTTGCCTCCTCAGTTTGTAGGCACCTCCTATTGCTGTAGGTTTTTCAAGCTTGAATTTTAAAAGGTTTCTACCCACTTTTGTGCTGCAGTTTGAATCCCTTGTTTCTGCATATGGCTCAACCAGTTGTGCTTACGGTTCATTGCAGTGCAGCTGTTACTCAGTATTTGTTACAACATGGAGTCCCCAATGCGGGGTCTTCAATTGTTTTTGAGGGCGAAGCGGACCCTGCATACCGCTTCGAGGCGTTTGACTCCTGGGCTACATTTCCCGTTGTTGATGTGAATTATATTACTTTCCATACCTATAGTGTAGCTAATGTTCCTGCGGCTTATTGCCCTTATGCAATCATTGAACTTTCTCTTACTGCCTGGGAGCACCATATTTGGTTTAATGATACCCTTCCCCATCCTCTTGCTTCGTTTGCAGGGGCCCCTTAAATATAGACGGTGCCCCATGGCCTGTCTTGGCAGAATTTACACCTTATCCACATTATGCCACCGATGTGGCAGATGAACGTTTGTTGTACGCCCAACTGGTCCAGTTATATAGACGTTTGATTCAGTTTGTTGCACTGGCTTTTTTGGCAGCTCCTCCCAGGGGTGCGCCTCCTATGCGGGCCCCACAAGGTGGAGGACTTGTTATTATCCCGGTTATTATTAATTCCATTATGGGCAAACGGCCCCTTAATTGTGAAGACTTTCTGTTTTGGATTGCTCAAAAAATTGTTCAGCTTGATACTATTTGTCCCCTCACGGGTCCTGTGGAGAAGCATAGAATCCTTACTTTGTGTTTGCCACTGGTCTTGTCCCCTCCTGGGCAGTGTGCAAAACCTGGGGGGCGGTGTTTGCTACAGTGTATACACTTTGTTATCGCAACCCCTCGAGCGTTCTTAAAACTATCTCAAACATGTACAGAATTAACATGGGACAAGTCCTACCCTAGATTTGGGGATCAAGCTAATGGGTAACTTTCCCGTAGTCTCTTAAATTATTCTTTCTAATGGAAAGGTGAGGCAGCGTCCTTGATTATACAGCAGCGTCTTTCTGCAGTGGCTGGCAGCTGACCGCGTGCGTGAGTAGCCTGTAATTATTTCAGATGTTTATACATCTTTGAGACGTAATAGTTTGGGGTCCAGACAATTTGCGCAATCTCTGGGCAAACCACCTCCTGGAAAGGATGGTCGTCCGGTTAGTCCTAAGAAATCTAGACAACAACAACAGAAGTCTAGGTCTCGTGGTGGGTCACCACCACCAGACGCTTTTGAGCGGAGATATGATTTGCGCAATCGCATACAAATTAAAAATCCGGAGCAATTTTAGGTTCCCGATTCTCGTTATTCCTTCCAGGAATCGCCTGATCAACAGTATTACAGGGCTGGACGACAGGATCACAGTCAAGGTGAACCCCTACAGCCCAAAGTCAAGAGAGAGGAACTTCCTCCGTATAGAGCCCCCTTCCAAAAGAAGAAGGTTGCGGCCTTGACAGCGAAATACGAAATATGCCCCAGACGGTGAGAACCCATCTCCTGGACAGGAGTTGGGCGGTGACTCTCCTCAACAGCACGGTTGAAGTCACCGTGGTGTGACAGACACTCCATCAGTTTCTGAAGATGAGAGCAACTGACACCTTTGTAACAGTTGAGACCGTGGACACCCCTGTTGCTCCTCCTGATCGACTATATCATTTACACATTCAAATTGAAGTTGATATTAAATTACATTTTTTTTATTCTCGCCTGTACTCGAGGTAAGGACGTGATTCTCTCTTCTTTTTCACATCTCGTCCCGAATGAGACCAAGTATGCTTATGCTTCTCAGTGGGCCTTGGCTCTAGCTCCTTCCTTATACCACAACCAGGCTGGTTGGGAAAATAATTCTCCATTATATGCCATTCCGGTAAATTCACCCCGCAGCCTCAACCTGAATATCCAATCAAACGTGATGCAAAAGTGTCCGTTAAGGACATCTTTGCGGAACTTGAGTATCAGGGTGTAATTGAACTGTGTGTCTCTCCTATGAATAATCCTCTGTTCACGATTTTGAAACCTGATGGTTCCTATTGGGTTGTCTTAGATTACAGGCATTTGAATAGTCCTAAACAGACTTTCGCAGTGCAGAATACCCATAGTACTGCTCTGATTACCAATATCATCCGTAAAAAAATTCAAAACTACGCTAGATATTTCTAACATTTTTTCAGTCACAACCTGGTTCCTGAGAGCCGTGACTGGTCTACATTTAATGCCGTATGTTCCCAGCGCCAATACTCCCATTTACCAATGGGGTATAAGAATAGCCCCGTCCTATGTCGATGACACATACCTTACCGATGAAGAACTAAATCCTCATTTGGCGAGAGTAGATTGCGTTATTACACTATTTGCTGCACTTGGTTAGAAGTTCAAATTTGCCAAATCGCACATTGCGTTTCATGCCGTACTTTTCCTTGGTTATGAATTGACCAATGGGGGTAGGGGTTTGGCTCCTTATTATTTGGAAGAGTGTGCACAATTGCAAACCCCTTCTACCTTCGAACAATTGCAATCTCTGCTTGGTTTTCTACAATTTGGCAGACCATACATTCCTGATTATGCTCAGCGAATTAAACCTCTGTATTCCTTGATGAAACCACTTCTCCCTGGCTTCACGAACATACTGCGGTCTCGCGTGATTTGCAGTCAGATCTGCTAGCAATGCAGTTCCTAAAGACCAGGTTAAATGCTATGAATTTGTCATCCGTATTTTGCCGGGTGCGATTGGTTTCACTTATGTAACATTCAATGAGAGTGACACAGTCCCCATCACTTATAAATTGTATGTGTATACTTCTGCTGAAATGTGTTTTTTTCCTACTGAGAAAATTCTAACTGCATTGGGAATGGCCATCCTTAAAGAAAGGCCACTTGCTCAAGGTAAATGCATCTTTGTCATTTCCCCTATGCCTGTCTTAGAGACAGTCACAAAGGCTAGTGTTCCTAATTCAAAAGCCCTTCACACCATTGGATTCAATGGGCTACGCCTTTAATACCTGCCGATATTTCCTTTATTTTTGTCCCTTCCTTGCAAACGCAGGAGTTTCTTCAATATGAACATGTTCATCCACTGCCTTCTTAACTTTTCTTTCTCAATCAGTATAAATGCGTCCTTTACACTTAGCACAACCAGCCATTGGTTCTAAGCAGACTTATTCTGCAGCTTGCAATATAGTTGTTGGCACTATGATCTATGGTGTTTTCAGCTCCACTTTGATTCATACACAGTCTCTAGGAGACTGTATGGAACACTTAGCTGAGCTCCTTTTAGCTCTCGAGCTTTCTGATACTGATTCGCTCACACTCATAGTATGTGATTCCTTTTACTGTGTAAAGTCTTTTAATGACCATTTGCATTTTTGGAAACAAAATGATTTTCAGGATTCTAAAGGTAGCACAATAAAGCATAAAATGCTTTGGGTCAAGGTGGCTAATCTTAAAGATCGCCTACCGCTTACACATATTGTACACACATTGGGCCATCGACGTGCATGAGGGCACTTTGTTGGGAATTCAATGGCTAATGAAGCAGCCAAATCTGCAGTTCCCACAACTAAAGTAGCCGCGGATATGCTCTCTATGACTAAAATTGATGTTGACATTATCACTGCCATGGGAGACCGTGTAATCGAGAAGGAGTGACTTTTTTCCAGCCCCTGGAACCCACGAGCACTGCAGCACTTTAGCCCTGGTCCCTGGAGGACGCACAAAACCTCGCCAGCGGTCCCGCAGCGCGGGAGACCGTGTAATCGAGAAGGAGTGACTTTTTTCCAGCCCCTGGAACCCACGAGCACTGCAGCACTTTAGCCCTGGTCCCTGGAGGACGCACAAAACCTCGCCAGCAGTCCCGCAGCGCGGGAGACCGTGTAATCGAGAAGGAGTGACTTTTTTCCAGCCCCTGGAACCCACGAGCACTGCAGCACTTTAGCCCTGGTCCCTGGAGGACGCACAAAACCTCGACAGCGGTCCCGCAGCGCGGGGACGCGCGCGGGGCGTGCCCGGGCGAAGACCGGGCCAAGACGGGCCCGTCTACGCCCGTCATAGACCGTCAGAGGCCGGGCTGGGCCACATCTCTGACATTTACAACGTACCAGTAAGGGGGCATGTGGATGTGGATGGGCTTATCATTTGTGTAAAGACATTGGACAATGGCGTTACTGCTTAACTTATTATCCTTGAAGTGTGTAATTGTTTAAGGGTACCTCATTTTTCATAGTAATGATATGATGGTATTACTTTGAATATGGGGAAAAGAAAAATAGTGAGTACATTGAATAAGAAACCTACTAATGCAGGTGAGCATTCTCGCCAAACCTTACGTAATTATCTTAGTGGAGCTGTAGGCGCTATAGAACGCCAGATTACTACTGTTGAGGAGGCTTTAAAGCCTGGGGGGGAGAACTGCACTACAGTGAGAACTGGTAATGATAACAACGAGGCCCAGACAAGTGTTGCGGGCGGAAACTGCTGCGTAGTGATCACTGATGATCACTTGTCTGGTAGTGAGCAGGAACACGATGTATCGCAGCAACCGCCAAACGAGCGTGCCAGGAACCCGGACACTTGTCAGAGCATCACTGAGCTCTCAGTCCCCTTACCTGAAAAATCCTCACCTAAAACCCGCAAAAAAGCATCAAAAAGGGGAAAATGTACCCCAGTTAATAAAGTGGAAAACTGGGAAAAGTCTGTAATTAGTTCTAATATGCGTCCCCAGAGTGAGGTAGGGAAATTAAACTCCAAATTGGATGCTTTGGATGCGCTGATTAGAGCAGGTTTAAGCAACGTGACATCCAGATTAGACTCAATGGAGGTTAAATTAGCCAAATGTCTGGACACTTTGTTTCCATTACCACCTGATAGAACGATACCGCCGGGAGGGAGTTGACTGACTGGGTCTGGGGGACTCTGCTCGAGACATAATAACTAGGGAAGCGGAGGATTGTTGCACTAAGGGCCACTTAGCGATGAGTACTGAAGTCACAAAAATAGCGCTATTACCCGAGGCGTCACTGGCAAATATAGAAGCGGTTGAAGATATGAACATAGAGGAGGCAGTTGCCATGGAGTATACCCCCATGCCCCAAAATGCAACTGTATCACCGACTGCCGAGGGTATTGAGGGGATTTGTGACAGCCCAGGGAAAAATGATAATTGGAAGATAGCGTTTTGGAACGTGGCCGGCCTAAAAACAAAAGTGGCCAATAAAGTTTGGGTGGATTTTGTAAGCAAGTTCGAGATACTAGGCTTACAAGAAACATGGGTGGAAGAGCCAATCCATATGTGCGGCTTTAAAACATTCCATACCCCTGCAATTGGGTCTACCCATGGCAGAGCTAAAGGGGGACTTTGCACTTATATTAGCAATCACTTAAACATCAGGAAAGTTGTATTAGTTACTAGTAATAGTTACTATCAAGTTGTCAGTTTGGATATAAGTCAGATATCATGTGTGATAATAGTTAATTGTTTTATAACAATGCAACCGTGGCGATGCGGGAGGAAGTTTTTAGATCCCTGAATAAAGATTTAACTAACTCACAAACACAGACAACCAAAGATAATTTTGTTGTATGGGGAGGGGACTTTAATTGCCCCCTATGCCAAAATGGTGATAAGGGTACCTGTGGGTTATCATATGGTAAAGATACTAGCCCTCTGCACTTTTCTCATATAATTCATGGAGACCTATTGAATGACATAGCATTCTCCTGTGACATGAGGTTTGCTAATAATCTTTGTACAACCGAGGTACCATTTAATCCTACTTTTAATGGACGAGGTGCCTTTTCAACAATAGATTAGATCATGATATCTAGCAGGCATTCCCCCCGTGTTGTGAGATTCACCACCCATGATATCGCTTTAAGCGACCATTTCCCAATAAGTATTGATATTATGGCACCTTATAAAGACCTCAATACTAAAGGTAGATGCACGCAGTTTTTGACGAACATTACCCTGAGCAGGCAAAATGGTTATGCATTGAAATGGACAAAAGTCGACCCGGAGGAATTCATTACAAAGTTAGTGAAGAGGTGCTATAATATGTTTCAAGCCTGCCTCGACGAAAATTCCTCCCATGTAGTAACCATAGATAACTTTTTGATTATTTCATCCCAAATAAAAGATATTCTTTGGATTAATGCTAAAAAGAGGGTGAACCATAGTGAAGGGTGGTTTGATAATGCCTGTACTAAGGCTTACACAAATCTTAAACATACACTAAAGGCAAACGTGAAGGACCAGGTTCTTATTAAGGAAGCTAGAAGAAATTACAAGAAGACACTGACTGCCAGGAGGAATCATTTAAGAGAGGAAGCTTGGAATGCCTTGCATGAGGCTTCGATTGATCGGGATTCTTCTGCCTTCTGGAAGGCGGTTAATGCGCCCTTTCTGGCGGACAAATCTAAAGCCACTATCGAGATAGCTATACCTGAGATAGAGTGGATTTCTCACTACTCCAAGCTTTACACTAACCAAATATTGGATACCCAGGGAAACTTGGTACATGAGGCTGTTGTGGACTCTACACCCTTTTTTCAGGACTGTGGATTGACTTTTTCTTTGTGTGAGGTTAATGTGGCTATACAGGCCAGTTTAGGTGGTAAGGCGCCGGGGCCGGATGGTATCCCGGTTGACCTGTTTAAAAACAATATGGACCTATGGGGACCACTTTTAACGTTACTTTTTAATGCATGTTGTTCTAGTGGGTTTTTATCATCCTGGTATGAATCCATTATAGTCCCTATTTTTAAAAAGGGTGACAGGTCAAATCCGGCCTGCTACCGTCCAATTTCATTATTGGACTCCACTGTTAAAATTATAGGGCGTGTGGTTTTGGACAGATTACATGTGTGGGCAGAAGATCATTTTATTTTAAGCGATTTGCAATATGGTTTTCGTACGGGTTTAGGAACAATTGACCAGGGCCTAAATTTACATATCCTTTTAGATAAATATTCCAAAGCTAAAAAGGAAAGGCTGTTTCTGACTTTTGTTGATTTAACATCAGCATTTGACTGTGTAGTTCATGAAAAGCTTTGGCAGATACTAGAGGGGCTGGGGGTGGATAATCATATAATTTTGTTTTTAAGGCAGCTATACTCGGGGGCGAAGGCAAGGGTTCGTTTTCGACAGGGGGGAGATTGCACCAAGCACTTTAGGGTTTCCAGAGGAGTACGGCAAGGCTGTGTCTTTGCCCCATTCCTATTTTTATTTTTTTATTTTTTTGAAACCTTTATTACAGAATGCAATAGATATACAAATATGGGCCTACAACCTTTAGGCCGGCCGCTAGCAAACAGTGAGGTCATAAGACACAGTTATAAAACACAAGCGGCAAGTGGTAAAGGTCCCAGAAGTCGAAAGAAGCGTTTGCGGCCACACCATCCAGACCCCCCAAATGGCGGTTCCATTTTTAATAAGAAACTACAAACAAACCCACAAGGCAGCAAAAGTCTACGCAACATTATGTGCTCCCCTCGGGAGGACCCTACCGATCCACAGGAATAGGGGGGGGGGACGGGCAGGGACAGGTACAAAGTGGGCACGATGACACAGAATCAAGGAAACAAGCAGACTAGGGAGACTGGGCCGCCGCCAAGTCAGGCGTCAGTGGCGGGGTACAAATCCCGCCACGATAGGAGTTCCAGGGGCCCCACACTTTCACCCATTTCCCAGGCTTACCTCTCGCCACATACACTACCTTTTCACGAAACATACACCAATCCATGTTGTCCTTCCATACCGAAACCGTTGGTGACCTCTGGGAGCCCCACAATTGTGCTATGTCACGCTTGGCCACCATATATCCCAGTGTCACCCACCACGTTTGCGGCACCGTGTAATCAGTCGGCTCCCACACATTCAACAGACATCTCCTAGCCTCGGGAAACAGCGTCACATGCGTGACCGCTTGCAAGACCGCATGCACACCACGCCAGAATCGCGCCACCTCCGGACATTCCCACAAAGTATGGAAGAAGGTCCCTAACAAACCACACCCACGCTTACACATCCTATCCACGGCATATCCCATACGCATCAGACCCGGCCCCGTAACGTAGACCCTGTGGAATATTTTGAGCTGGACGAAACGAAGGCGGGCCGGTATGGCCACCTCTTTCGGGGAGGCCACCGCAGATACCCAGTCCTCGTCATCCAGCTCCAATCCATCGGCAACCCATGCCTCACGAAGGCCAGTCAGCAGTCCCGAGCGATCGTTGATGAGCTTTTTATAAATCAATGAGATAGTGCCATCCGGTACATGCCCGTCTAGCACTCTATCTTCCAGAGGGGAGCACTCCGGGATGGACGCCACATCCGGGAATACAGAACACAGCGCGTGATGAACCTGTATATACCGGAAGTACTCCCTGTCCTGCAACTGGAATTCCGTCTGCAGCACATCAAACGTTTTAAATCCCCCCCTCGTCCAGAGATCGCCCACCCTGCTGATGCCAATCATGTCCCACTTCTCAAAACCTTTCGTAGTCCACAAGCAGCCCAATCGCTCAGATGCATACAATGGCGTCGCCCGGGTCAACCGATCCTTCCACCCCATCGCCAAGTTTGCCGCGTGCCACACCCATACCGCGACCCGTGTAGGACCCGTCAAACGTGCGTCGAGCGATCTAGAGTAGAGCGCACGATTGTAGTCGCCACCCGGCAACAACAATTTGTCCATTTCAAAGGCCGGGTTAAGGGCGGGCCCATAAAGCCCGTGGTTTATCGCAGCCAGCTGGGAGGCCCAGTAATACCGTTTGATGTCTGGGAGGGCGACCCCCCCGTCATACCACGGGAGCGTCAGCTTCGCGAGGGCGATACGCGGCCTCCCATCCCAAAACAGTTGGCGCTGCAGACCCTCCAACTCCCGAAAGTAGCGAGCCGGGACGACGTCCATCGTGTTTTGCAGAGCGTATAAGAAGCGTGGCAACGACATCATCTTAAACAGCGCCGCACGGCCGAGTGGCGAGAGCGGCAAGCGCCTCCAACGCGCCACATCCTCCTTCAGGTGCTGGAGGGGGGGAAGTAGGTTCTGTTTATATCGGGCCGCAGAGTCCAGGGTAATAAAGATACCCAGATACTTAAATCCCTGCAGAGCAACCTGGATAGGATAACCCCGCGGAAGGATAGGGGCCTCCCCTGAGAGGACATATACACAGGATTTAGCCCAGTTGATGACTAGGCCGGAGTTGCGGCCAAATGAACACAGTACATCCACTAACACAATCAACGATTCGCGAGGGGAAGCAAGGTACAAAAGAATATCGTCTGCGTAAAGGGAGACGCGATCCTCATACTCAGGAGTCCATCGGAGACCACGAATCGAAGGGTGCCACCGCAGCAACTCCGCCAGGGGCTCCAAGGCGAGCGCAAAGAGGAGCGGCGACAGCGGACAGCCCTGCCGCGTGCCCCTGCCCAACTCAAAAGGAGCCGATACTCTACCATTCACCACCACCTGCGCCAGCGGTCCGGAATACAACAATTTCACCCAGCCAATGAATCCCGGGCCAAACCCAAACTTCGCCAGCGTCGCCCAGATATACGGCCACTCGAGCGTGTCGAACGCCATAGTGGCGTCCAAGGACGCCAAAATGGCTGGCTCACGTATGAACGGGACCCTCGAGAGCACCCCATGCAGATGCCGCAGGTTAAGCGCGGTGTTGCGATGAGGGATAAAGCCGGACTGGTCCTGATGGATCAGATCGCACACCACGCTGACCAGCCGATTAGCCAGCACCTTGGCCAGAATTTTCGGCTCCTCATTCAACAGCGAAATGGGCCTGTAAGACGTGACCCGATCCCGCGGCCTCCCCTCCTTGTGAATAACCACAATAGTGGCAAGACGCTGGTCCAGCGGGAGGGAATCCGCCGAACGGGCCGCGAGGAACATAGCACGGAGATGCGGAGCCAATGTATCCGGCCGCAATTTGTACAATTCGATGGGAAGGCCATTAGGACCCATGGCCTTGCCCGAGGCGACCGAACGTATGGCGAGGGCAATCTCCTCAGATGTTGGAGCCGCGTCCATCAACAATTTATCCTCCTCCGAAAGGGAAGGTAGCGCAATATCTTTAAGCAGGTTGTGGGAATCCTCTTCCGAGCGGGAAGATACCGGGGAATACACCCCGCGGAAATACTCAGCGAAACAATGAACAATTTCCTCCGGCTCAGTGACACACACACCATCCAGTCGCTCAACCGACGGGACAACTCGACTCGCTCTCTCCTTTTTATCCAGCCACGCAATCAATTTTCCAGCCTTATCACCCACATCATACAGTCGCCCCTGTTGCTCCCTACTCAGGCCCCTGGCCGCCTCCGTGACTAGGGCCCTGTAGTCCGCTTGTTTGAGTCTGAGAGCATGCAGTTTGTCGTCTGTGACACCACAGTCCAGATCGCCCTCCAACTCAGTTATCTCAGATTCAATACGGGTCACCTCCTCCCGCTCGCGCCTCCTGGAATGGGAAATGAGGGATAGGTGAGTAGTGTCTTGCAGAGATCTGCAAGTACATCCCCTGGGTAGGCACTCCAATGGGTAATCAAACTAAGTTGATTCATGCAAAAGTGAATCCTTTTAAGATGCGTGTTTTTAAATGCTTTTATTCAGCAAATTAGTTCAATTCGATATTGTTTGGCATATCAAATGTTCATTTGTAATCCATACTAGCAGATCTATGAATCTTGATCTCCTATGCATTTCGGGCTGGGACGCCCTTGGTCACGGAGCACTGTTGAGGAAGGGAGGGAGGGATGAGTCAGTGAGGGTATACCGCCTGGATTTACACGTGCTTAATGTGACTAAGTGCAACAATAACTAAAACGGGTGTGTTTGCTAACGTTTTAGTGACTGAGGGAAGGTACTGGGTAGTGCAATGGAAATTACTGTGTGTGTTGGTTGAATGCGCGCTGCGCAATGACATGCTGGGTTCTGTAGCGCTGTGGGCGAAGAACACTTACTTCATAGATACCGGTGGCAAAGCGTGCCGTCCATCGCTTAGTCGAGGGGTCTGCGTGTGGTACGGGCGGGTGCTCGTTATGTTTAAACACTCGGTGATGTGACGTGAAGAAACGTAAACATAAACAAAGGACTACTCGGAAGTATGCACGGTGGCGGCCATCTTAGAATGTGGGGAGATAGAGTACAGGTAATGCAAACTGGGGAGAATGCAGAGAGACAATGTCAAAAAACAGAAGTAGTATTACGTGAATAAACATTAACATAATAAGCAATGCATCATATTAGTATTACAGGTAACAACTATACTCAATACGGTCATTAAGACCATGCGGCTTCAGAGTCTGTAACAGATAAATCCATTCAAGTTCTCTTTTTAACAAGAGTTTATGATTGTCAATCCCTTCTCGTTTGGTGAGGGTTTCAAGTACTATGAATTTTAATTGGGCGATGGAATGCCGAGCCTCAGCAAAATGCATGGCGATGTTGGATTTCTCAACTTTCAGCCTGATGTTATTGGTGGTGAGGCTTATACCAGCAAGCTCATCGTTATGTCTTATGTTATGATGTTTGCCAGTAAATTAAATGTTCAGCTGTGTCCCGTCCACCTCAGACACATCTATATATCAAATCAGCCTTTTTATCTTTATCATTGTTGACCCCTTGTTTCACATAATGCATTAAAATATATTTTGGTTGCAGTAGTTTCTTGCTCCAGATTCCTTTGGGACTAATCACAGTGCTCAGCTGACCCTCAAACTGGTATTAAGGATTTTAAGGTCTTTGTCGGAACTTTTGCTTGTGGCGCTTTCCATTCGGACCAGGGTCTGGCTTTTGCCTCTAAGGCGTAACAGGATTCAATGGCATTGATGGGGGTGCAAGTGCATTTCTGGTCTCCATAGGCCAGGGGGGCAATTCTATTGTGGATGAACCATGATTAAAAGCAGACTTTAACAGCAAGGGTATTCGTTACGATTCGTAGCTGGTTAACTCATTTGTATGGGGTTCAGCTAGCACTTAATAACCTCCCTAAAAGATCTCTGGGTGGGCGGACCCCATATGAAATGCTTTTTAGCATCAAGATGTATGTTCCGGACCTTGTTGGTTTAGACATTGTAGCTGCGGCTCCACCTTTGACGTAGATAACTACTGTGCTACCTTACAGGATCTACATAAATAATGTGATACTTTTGCTGCAAGTCATTTGCCTTCTTCTCTCCAATCGGATGCAGCTGTTTCAATTACTGTGAATGGCTGGATGAAGTTGGTGACATAGCTAGTGAAAAGGTGATGATCAAGAAAGAATTTGGTCCTTCCTACTGTGCTCCTGCACCAGTGCATGGTCTTCAGGGTATCCACACTGTGATTTTAGCTCCACCTCCAGGATACAAAGATAATTGCTTTGTTTACTTGAACATGTCAACCTACACCGTATGGCCGATCCTAAATAGTATGCCTTGAGGTGTTCGTATTCAGAATGTCGCTTTACAGCCCATGAGCACCATCCTTGCTGATTCCCCCTGGCTGCAGGAGAGGGATGCAGAGTCTTCAATTGACCTGGTACCTGTTACACCTACTGCACATTCAGTGATGTACAATTTTTATCTGATCCTCTAGTCGAGAGCCCTGCTGCCATGCAATACTCAAGCTTACATGCTGAATCAAAGCCTCCTTTATTCCAGCTGAGTTCTTCTGGTTACTATATCGATCAGGATAGCTTTTCTTCGGACAGTTCTTCGTTATCTTCGGTTTTGCCCACACCGGTGCAAATTTGTGTTTTCATCTCCTTGTTAAAGAGCACTTATCTACTTCCACCATGGGTATATAAATCTGGATCATGTGTTCAATGGTAGTTTTGTTCATGTGATTGGATTTCTAACAGTTTTTTTTCCTTTTGATCACCGGCCATTACCTCCCAGAATGTTCTGCAGCAGAATTGGTCAACGGAGTGTTGGCCCCACATAAAATGAAAAGAGACCAGTCCCTAGTTAATATTTCAGCAGTCCCAGTCACGATTAGAATTGTATGGGATAATGTACCATTCAATGTATTTGGTCCTATGGAGACCCTGTAGATACCATATGTGTTCCGAGTTTCCCTGGGTGATGTCATAGTACCTGGGTTACATTCTGAAGATTGGGATGTTGATACTGTAAATTTCATGTTTTCTAAATTGCAATATGACAAATATACAGCATCTCCAATATAATTATACTCAATGGTAGCATTGCCCAACTCCACCTCAGGGTAGCTCGAAAACACATAGGATGAAATATTCCTATTTCACTAGTTTTAATGCTTCGGACTCAAAATCATACTATTTTAAATTGGTTCCTATTAGCTCAAAGAAATATATGCATACTCAAACCAAGCTAATCTATACAACGTCTTTTATTGAGGACCTAGCCCAGAAAGGCTATGATTATTGTAGGGACAATATTGGCTTGAAATCAGTTTGGGGCACTAAGTCCGGGCAAATCCAAGGTATAGAATCTCTTTTTCGTAAATGTTTAATAACTGCATTAATACATTTTTCTAAATGACACAATACAACAGACTACTTGTCTTGGATTCGCTAAATGTAAAGCCAATCACAGACAAGGGTGATGATTGGCAATCTTATACAAATTATACTGAAGACCAACTAAATAGTATGAAACAAAATGGTACATTTAATTCTTCAGTTATGCCTCCGGGTGGGTGGTTACTATGGCCGATAGACACTAATGTTTGTCATGCTCATATTTAAACTCCACATTTGGGTTCACATCAAATAGACATCCGTTATTCCGCAATCCATGCACGGGAAACGTCCATTACAACGCAGGCATTACATCGTAATGCCTTTACAATGCAGGTGACATCACTTTGCATGCCATTAGAACGCATGTGCCATTACAACGCATGCCATTACAACACAGGTAAGCGAGGTAAGTTTTTATTTTTGATAATATTTTATATTTTGGTATTTTAGGTAAGTTATAGAGGTAAGTCGGTTAAGGTTGTATTTTTTATTATTAATAATATTATTATTTTTAATTATTATATATAAAAAAATTGAATAAAAAGGGCATGGCAAACATCCCCAGGTTTTAAATTACATTTTTCTGAATTAATTTTTAGTTTACAAGTTTGTATTTTTATTTTTTTTTAAAGATATCTATCATAAAAATTCATGAAAAGGATATGGTTTGGGTAGGGTAATGTAGTAATACTCGTGTTTTTTTAATACGTGAGTGTTATTAAAATTAGATTAGTTATTATTTTTTATGCAAATAATATATAGCTGAAATATAATATATTTATTAAAAATATATTAAAGGTGCTTTGCACTTTTTCCCTGGGATGGGATATATGGGAAACAGGGGTTTTGGGTGGGGGAATGTATTAATACTCAGGTACTCATTTTAATACTTGAGAAATAATTGATATTTAGTTATAGTGATGGAACATTAAAACATTTTTTTAAAATAAATTAATAAAAAAGGCTTAGGCACCTATCCTCTGGGACGGGATACATGGGAAACGGGGCGTTTGGGTGGGGGAGTGTATTAATACTAATTTGAGTGTTATAATATTTTAAATTATTAATTTGTAAAAGTGAAATGCAGACAAACTCGGTGTGTTTTTGGGTAGGGGGTGATTTGATATCAAGGTATAATTATAACCTATCATTATGAAATTTATATAAATGTACAATTTAGTGTATTAACCTTTTAAAAGTATATTAATACATTTAAAAAATAATTCAAAATCATATATGTACAACATGAGTTTGGATAAATAGATATATAAAATGTTTAAAAACATATATGTAAGTAATAACAAATGTAATAGTTGAAACAATCATTTGGCACATTAAAAGTATTGTAGGTAACTTTATTCCATTAAAAAAATATAATACAGTTAAAAAATAATCACAAAATGTTAAAAAAAAACGTTATTAGTTGTATTATTTTTATAAAATAAACATAAATTTTGAAATGGATTGCAACATAATTTTTAATTTCTTTGTAGGTTTTTCTACGGTTTCTAATTGAAGCGAATGAGTGAAATTGTCCTTTTTTCTTTTTCACGGAAAGTGATGACGTCACCGCTTGTACGTAAGTTTCGTCATTGTGAGGATCGTGGTGGTCCGGATCAGAAGTAAGTAAGAGCTGTGTCCAAGTAAAGCAAATTTAAATTATTAAAAATAGATTAAGGGTGGCATAGTTTATTGTAAGGAGAGAGGAGGGAGGTAGCAAGAACTAGGGAACATGTATTTTGATATTTTTGTATGTTTTAACTTAAAAATGTTTTCCTAAACAGGTAGCAATTGCTGGCCCATGTTGGGTGGATTGCTTTCGTAACAGTCTTTGTTTAATAGAATTATTTTAAAAGAATGATTAGCTTTTCCACTAAACAAAAGTGTTAGGAAAGCAATATTTTCGGATTTTTTTTTTTTAATGCAACAGGTTTTTTGAAATTAAGTTATTGCATCATCGCAGTTTCCTGATAGGACAAAGGAAAATGGACAAAGAATTCATGGATTACAGAAATGACTTTTAGGACATTTTAAAACATGGATATATGGTTTTTGGGACTTATGCTGGATTTCGGACGAGAGATGATTCCCACAATGGATTTTTTGGGGGCGATTTTTTCAAAAACGTTTTTACTTTTTTGAGATTCTTTTAACTTGAATTTGTTTGAGAGAGGATTGCAACACTGGATTTGTTGTTGCGTTTTTTGCCAATCAAGTATTCTTTATGGAGATGCGTTTTTTTTAGGTGAGCACAGTACAGTTTTCAGCACGTTTGCTGTAAAAAACATGGCTTTGCCAAACTGTGTCCATTTTGGTTAGTTTAACTCGGGTCATGGCTTACATCACGGATTAGGGAATATTTCCTATGGGGAGTTGAAAAAAGAAGACAACTAAAGGTAAAAAAACCTGACTTTTAATTTATAATGTCAATTTTTTAGAAAAATGCCAATTAAATTTGGGAAATTTGTTGTCAAAACAGACCAGTAAGGTGGTTTAGGAGTTTTAGTGTAGATTAGAAATGTAGGGTGTGTGCAATATTATCTAGGTAGTTTGAAGCCAGCATCAACAAAAATTTCTGAATTGCACCCATTAGTCGCTCGGACATTTCTCTTGTTCTTTTAGAAATTTGTGGGTTCAGACTACCAGTTAATGATTGCGCAATTCTCGTTTCTTGGAAACTTTGCTCCTTCTTTGAAATTTCCCAAAAATTATTGAAGTTAGGATGTGGTTTACCTATATATTTGTTGAAAGAGTTCTGCTATCCCTCCATGGCATTATTTGTTTTTGCTCCTCTCTCTAAGCAGGTTGAGTAGCAATTCCACCACTTCACCTGGAAACGTGGTTTACTCCTGCGACCTGACTTTCTTAGATGGTCAATCCATGTGTCTTCAAAGTAATTTAGAAGGGGTGCCAATTTGTCCTTGTTTGCAGTAAAATAGTAAGATTCAGTAATAGATGTGTAGTATTCATCTACACTGTCAGAAGGAGCAAAGCAAAGTGCTGTTAGTTTCTTCAATTCATATTGCAGTTTACTGTCTGATATGTAATCCTCAACTAAGGATGTTTTTTGAAATTTTCGCCAAAAAGCCTGTGAAAAGTGAAAAAAACATCCTTGAATTTGGGTATCCATGTACATATTGGTAATTGTGTTAATCATAGGTAATTCAAAGTCAATTAACACTTTTGTAGGACTTTTGTTCATGGTTTTAGCTTTTATCATTGACGGAAATTCAGTGTATGTTGAGGTTTGTTTATCAGGGAGTAAACTGTACACTAAGGGCACTACTGCATGATTAATGTAGGCGTGAATAGTGTATATTTGGGTGAATGGATGGGGTGTGGATGTAAACATCCCATCCATCATCCAAATAGCACTGCTCTCTAACTTAACAAGAAAATGCGGTGTGCTAAAGAGAATAATTCTTTTAAGAGGTATTTTGTTGTCATGCAAAAGAAAGGTTTCCTTAGTAACTGATACAGTATGTTGAGGTGGAATGTTAATATCAGACAATGTTTGGGGTGTTACACGTAGGGGGCTACTTGCCTGTTTTTTACGTTGAATAATTCTGCGTAGGTTGGGAATTGTGGGTATACAACTTTCTGCATGTGTAGGAATGTTTTGTGATACCTTCCTCAAAACTGAGCCACAGGGTACATTGGAGGTGGATGCCAGGGCTTTCATTTCATTTATATTTTCTCTTACCTCTATCTCCATTACAGTGGCAGAGAGGTTTTGCTCTGTGGTCCTTTCAACAGTGGCACCAAGAGTAACCGCTCTGCCTGTGCAATCGGATGAGTAATAATGCACACAACTCCAATGTCACCTGGGCTCAGTTAATCTCTCCTTACAATAAACATAACCACTGTAACTTAAAAGTCTATTTCCCCTGCTTGATTGCAAACAGTTGGCTTGTTTTCTTGCTGTCATTCTCTGTAGAGAGAAGAAAAGGAGAGAAAAATGTTTTAGGGATTTTGTGTGTGGTTGCTTTAAAAAAATTGTTGCCTGCAAGTAAAAAGTTAGTGTACATTAATTTCTTTTACAGCTTTTTTAAACACACTTGTACCAGGCTTTAATTACATTGGCTGGATAATGTTGGTTTGAAATTGTTTGCTGCTTTGATACCTTTGATTGGAAAAAAAGGTTAATTTTGGATAGACTTGACAGAATGAAAAAGGTTACCTGTTTTAGGTTTTTCTGTTGTGTGGTTGGAAAGTTCTTGTGTAGATGCTGTTTTATTTTTACATTTTTCTCTCTGTTGTTCTTTATGTTGTGTTTGGAGCTTTTGATTCTGAAAAAAGTGAAGAAATCTTATATGTTTTTTGCTTGGAAATGTTTTAGTTTTGCAAATAGCCTGCAAAGAAATAGATTAGTGCTTATGTACTAGAAAAAAAGTCCTTTTGCTTTTGTTTGTGAGGCTCATTTTTTTATGCAATAATATATTTTCAAAACAAATGCTTCCTTACTTAAAAAATGTTAAATTTTTTTTTAATAATTTGTGTTTTGGATCATGTTTACCTTGTATAATTTGGCTTCTTCAGTGTTGAAGGGCTTGTTTGGATTATTGTGGTTTTGTTCCTCTACTCTTTGTTTTTATGATTTTATCTGTTGAGAATTGTAAAGATAAAAAATGTTTGCATGATTGATAAAGAACAGAAATGAAAATGTGAAATCTACAGATTTAATTTTTAATTTAAGAATAATCAATTTGCCCCCACGTCTATCCAGCACTTTCCCAAGACAAGCACCTGTCAGGGTAGGAATAGTAAAATTTGCCCCCACCACCATCCAACACTTTCCCTGAGGCAAGCACCTGTCGGAGTGGGAATAGTAAATGTGCTCCCACGTCAATCCAGCACTTTCCCTGAGGCAAGCACCTGTCAGAGTAGAAATAGTAAATTTGCCCCAACCACCATCCAACACTTTCCCTGAGGCAAGCACCTGTTAGAGTAGGAATAGTAAATTTGCCCCCACCACCACCTCGCACTTTCCCTGAGGTAAGCACAGGTCGAAGTAGGAACAGTAAAGTTACCCCCACCACCATCCAGTACTTTACATGATCATGTTCCCTCATGCAAAGTCATGAAGTTTTAAAAATGTGTTTTTTTAAATATATCACTTATCAGTGGCTGCTAATATATTATTTCTAATTAATAGTTTTTTTTTGTTTAGATAATTTTTTTACTGTTCACTTACATTTGATTCTGTAAACGTTTGTTTGTTCTTGGTAGGTATTTGGTTTTGGTGTATGTCCAATCTCTGTTAATATCAAAAGAAAAATGTTAATATTCTTTTTTTTTTGTTTATGGCTTTTTTTTACTTCGAAAAGCATTTAGGGCCCCATTACGATGGCGGGCGGCAACGTAACGGAAAACTGGACCGACCACCAGAGGTGCGGCGGTCCCGCGAGGCCAATTAGGATGCGACCACCACCCTGGCGGTCCTATCCCGCATCTTCAACAATGCGGCGGGCGGAGCTGTAAGCAGCATCCGCTGCAATGTTGAATTGGCAGGTAGTGCATTGACCTTGTGCGTGGCAATGAAGGGGGTTACCATAGGTACCCCCCAAGTGCAGCCACCCCCCCACTCCCCAGGGGGCCCGCAACGGGCCCCCAAAGTCATTTACCGTATGCCTTTCTATGGCGGAGTCTCCACCATGGAAAGGCATGCCCACTGCAGGCATCCTAATATGGATGGCGGTGCCTGCAAGGCACCGCCACCATATTGTGGACTTTTTCTGCCCAGCTGACAATCGTGACGATTGCCGACCGGCGGAAAAGCGAAGGACGGACTTTCCGTTCGCCACGGTACCCCCGCCATAGTAATATGGTGGGGGCTAAATTGTGATGTTCTGGCATGCGGATTGCCACCGCCCGCCCTGTGGTGGCGATCCGCACGACATCATAATGGGGCCTCTAGTGCTTTTATTCCCTTACCTTTCAATGGAAAGATCATTTTAAGAATATCTGCTGTACATTTGGGGCTGCTTTTCAAATTCAGTAAATGCTGTAAATAAGTTAAAACTATATTATAAGTACTTGAATATAAGGTGTAATTATTTGGAACCTGTTTATTTTTAAATGTACACTTCGGTCTGTAGATGGCAGTGTTCAACTGATAAATTGGAAAAATTCTTCTGCTACTTCTGCTGTCTGTGGTCACTATGGAAGTCAGTTTACCATTGAGCACAAAATGGTGGGCGGCTTCTTTTATGTGTCTTTTGGTGGTAAACGAGAATTTAAAAGAAAATATGTTTTGGAAACAGTTTTTTCGCGTGATTCATACCATGACTTAATGTATATTTATTTTGTCTTGTGTAAAAATGCTCATTTAGACATTTCTTCTCAGAATGTCAGCCATTTTGAGTAGATGCTGGCTCTTGGTCTGTAATAAAGATAGTTGAAGGACTGTTGTTTTATGTGCTTCCAATTGATTGTATGTTTAATCTCATTTTGCCTCTGATATTAGTGTTTATTTTAAAAAAAAATGCTGTAATATCTGTAAATATCACCGGTTTTTCAAACATATGTTTAGATTTTATCATCAATACCCAGGCATTTTAATGGATAGGTACTATAAAAATACCTGAGTATTAAAATGAATACCTCGGTATTAATAATCTCCCCCACCCAAAACCCCTATCTCCCTTGCCTCCCATCCCAGGGGATGGATGCAAAAATATTAAGTTATTGAAATTTTAGTAAAAAACAATAAAAAACATATTATGCGTAATGGTATGCGTTGTATTGGTATGCATTGTAATGGTATGTGTTGTAATGGTAGTTTTGATCTATTTCAATGAACTTGTGTTGTAATGGTATGCGTTGTAAAAACATGCAATGTAATGGTAATTGCGTTTTAAAAACTGTGATGTTAAAGTATGCATTGTAATGGTATACGTTGTGACGTCATATATTCTCAACGCACCCTCACACTGTTATCACTTACTCCATTGATAAATTATGTCAACATTGGTTAGAATATTCTACGTTTTCTGTGGTAAAACAACATGTTTATCTCCTGTATGAAAACATGAATTTGTCAGATTTCCTTTTGAGTCAAAAATCCCCCGTTCTAAATGATTTGTTTATGCAGCTTATAATGAATTTTGAAAATTGTCACAAATGGAAGCTGCTCTGCGTTTACTCTAAATCGATCAAGATAATTTGAATAAAGTACTTGCTGTAGTGGACAACAGTATTAATACCTTATCATCTCACATTTATACCTTAGATAATATTGTATCATCTGTTATTGATATTGTGCACGATATGTCTACATTATATCATAGTCAGAATCAACTTGGATCCATCATGCAATTTAGTTGGAGTCTCAAAACACTTATGAATTGGCATGTCCCTGGCACTCTATTTCAATTCCACTGCTTCGTTCTTCCCGTTTAATTTGACTAGTAGACAACAATCAATGGCTATGAAAGATGCTGGTTATACAGTGTTACACATTGAAAAACTAACTTGAACAGCTTCCATTTACAACAGCAGAAACACCATCCACAGTCTGGTAATACACTGGGTTATTTCATTGCCTATCTCTACTTTTCATTTCACTGCTTGTATGAAACACTTTCCGGTAGGTAGATATGAACCTCTTGGGAGCAGTTATATACACAAAGTGTGGTCCCTGCCATTTACATATCGTTGTCAACGGGCTGAGGGAGAAGATTTTCTTATAGGGGAGGTATGCAGTTACACTGCCGGTCATTCCCTTGTTTGTCAGCATGTAAAGATTCATGGTGCCTGCAATGTGTCTGCCCCTAATTTGGCTTGTTTTTAAAAGGAACTCCAGTTCCCGCTATTATTCCCACTCTTAAATTGCTTTTGAATGCAGGATATCTTGCCCTTAATAATCAGGACTGTTGCAGTCTAAGGGCAGAAATCCCATATGAGGTGTCCGTTTTCCAATTAGGCACTTGTTGCAACAATTTCCTGTTTCCCCCTACCTACAGGAGTGTTGATAGTTCGTTATGGCCTTCCATTCTAACTTTGAAAACAGATTTTAATAAACGAAGCAGACTCAGTGTCTTTGTTTCAACAAGAAGTTGCTCTCACTTCAGCTTGCGAAAACTTCGAATGCGGGTGGCAAGAACTTCTAGTGAAATGCAGTCATTATTAAACACAAATCTCCCCCTTCATTTCGGTGAATTGATATATCAAATATTTAATGCATCTGATACCATGGGCCTGGCCCACTTTTTTAAACTTGTGGGCTCCTGACTTGTGACCTCATTTCAAACTATTTTTAGAGTAATACCAGCTTTTATATATTCAATTTATTCCAGCGTGTTTGGTGGGTTCCCGCTGCTGCTCGTCTTTATTTTGGGTGTCCTAGTGCTGTTTCTTGTCTCTCGCAATGGATGTTCCCTTTGTGGTCCTTCCAGGGCAGGCATCGCTGCAACTGTACCATGAACGCATGCTATGGCGGTGAAAAAAGAACTCTGGTAGCGAAGCCTCAAGTACATGATGCTCCTCCCCGCTAGACTCTGGTTGATTACCGAAAGTAAAACATGGCATTTTGGGTCCAATGAGGAGGCCTGGGACTGGCTAGAGGGCTGGTGTGTGGCTGGTCGAGGTGGTGGGCAGAGGACTAGATGAGATAACGGGGGGGACACAGGACATGACATCTGACAATCCTCGTGGGAGGTATATCGAAGGGCCGCCTTCAAAGGTATCCTGATTGGCGTACAGTAGTCCTCTTGTCTACTCACACACTTATGTAATATGGAACTTGTAGTTATGTGGCTCCTGTTTCGATCAAAGTGCATGGGTTCGGGGACCTGGGGGTTGCTGACATGATGGAAAGATTGGGTGGGAGTCAAAGTATTTCTGGTGCCACGATCTAGCCGACAGTTGAATTCCTTAGACCTCAGGATTTAAACTTGCGATCATTTGTGGATAGGGGTACATTAATACTATTACATTATGATCCGTGGGTCATTATCGAGGAGCCGGCTTACCCCCTCTTTTGTTATTCGTTGCTGTTGATTGGCCAACAGGCACTCTGCAGGTTGGGGTGGTGGGTAGTTTGAAAATCTATCTAGCAGGGTTGCAGGATGGGGGGTCTTGTTCAAAAGTTGGGTAACGTTCAGTAGCATTGTGTATGCTTTTATTTGGGTGAATGTGCTCGATTACAGTGGTGACCAACGACTCACTGTGCTCCAGAAGTGAGCCCGGGGACAAATTAATCTGAACACTTGGTTGGGGTCATGCAGTCACAGTGTGTAACGTTCCCAGGAACTCCTCAGAATCCGGGCGATGCACAAAGGGGTCCACCTCTTGACATCCCCAACTCTGACCTAATAAAAGTTTTGAGGCGATCAAGCTAGGGATGGAAATAGGGTAGGAACAGCGGGGAACAGGATACCTGCAGACAGAAAACACAAATGACTTCAGGTTATATAAACACAGTCTACTCTCAATTAGTCTCACTTATATAACCAGTACCTGATAACAATACCCAAGTAGACGGTGTTCCTCTCTATAACTCCAAGAGAGATACTGCTCTTATCCTGGAAAAAACAACATTCCTACAACAACAAAACACAGGCCAATAGTTCCTTCTCCCCTCCTTCATACCAGTGACAATAAGCGACTCATTTATCATACGTATCCTTCGTACATTCCCATCCAACAAAAGAAAAGAAAGCAGGAAACAAGTAGAACAACTTGTCTACTTAATAGATTAATTGAATGTTAATAATCCTTGGTTCAATGAAATTCAGGATTGTGCAACTTCTCCAAATCAATAAGTGGGCTTGATTCCAGTTACTGTACCAAGAACAAAGGCTATCCCATAAGAATAGAAATAGGCAAAATAAAAGAAGAATCCACACCGAAATTGTCAAATGGAGTCTTCAGATCTGAACCCCAAATTTGTACCTCATGTACTGTGTTTTCCGGAAAGGTAGGAACTCAAACTCCGCTCCTGAAATCTGTAACTTGAGCCCGAGCCACAACAAGAAGCAAAGACACTGCGGGAAATCCCTTGCCACATAGAATACGGAACGCGTTAACCCAGCGTGCGCCGACAGCCGCCATCCGCTGCCTCGATATCCTGAATGGCTCTCACCGCAGTCTCAGAATGACGCCATGCGCCGTAACGCAGATTACCCCACACCAGCAGGACGTCTCCAATAGTTGTGGACTTGAGGGATTCCATAGCAAGCAAACAAAATGAAAATGTCCAAAGTTGCCAAACCATGCAGCCGCACAGTTCCCACACTAGATCAGATCCTAGAATTACGCACGCAGCTAACGTGCGTCAATGGCCATAAGTACTCCTCAGCCCCTCCCCTGTAAAGGACTTCTGGGAGTTGTAGTACGAACCCCAGAACTCCTGTTTCGGCTTGTAATGCAGGCGCAGAAGATCAGTGCCTGACAGTGTTGTCCCTCTCGCTAGTCCGATTACAGGGCCGCAACGACAAGCACTAAAAATATGGACTTGGAACATAAATGGCATCTGTGGTAGGATATCAACATAGAAAGGAGCCTAGAGGAAAAACAAGACCGGCCGCCCCCCACTCAACATATTATCAACATCCAAGGCCTGACTCAATGGACAGATAACCACGAATTTCAGATACACGGAGGGTCTTTCCTACCAACTCCCCCCTATGATGCAGACTAACCATGCTAATTCAAGTGTCTATATGTCCAGTTTATAGCGTAGTTTCACTATACTGCAGTACCAACAATCCCACCAAAATTAGAAAAGTTAGAAGAAATTGTGGGAAAAAGTGGAAAAAAATTAGGAGAAAAATGCGAGAAAGGAGATAAAGCACCTCACGATAGCAACACCAAGGGGGGACTGACTAGTTGGTACTCGCTAGCTCATCCACTTATCGGTTGCTTTCTCACCAGAAAACAGAAATGTGTTCCAAAGTAATTTTTCTCTCGATAAATGTCAGCATTCAAAAGGCTCCGTCCCGGAGCCTTTTAATTGCTGACATTTATCAGTCGCGGTGCCATAACTTTGTGTGGTCACCCTATGAATAAGCGACCATTTGGCGCGTATTACATATCAAGTTGGTTGCAGGTACGAGAGACAATAGCAACTACCCGACCAAGTGGTAATTTTGAGTGAAGTAAAGACTGTCAATCTCCGTAGCCCTGATGAAGTAGCGCAAAGTGGTAGCAACTAAACATGTTGGCGCTTTGGATATAATAATAGTCTAAGTTGAACCATTTTTTAATTGAGGACGCACACGGCACTGAATAAACCTATAACCGGTCAGTGAGTAGGATCTCATTTTTATAGTTGGGAACTGGAACTCTGTTTCTCTTCCTTTGGGGACCAGCTCGGTACGTTTGTGATATTCACACCTACAGTGCACATTCTATTTCTTTTCACTGTTTCTTTTCTTCACTTTTGAGAAAAATTACTTTGGAACATATTTCTTTTTTCTGGTGAGAAAGCAACCGATAAGTGGGTGAGCTAGCGAGTACAAACTAGCCAGTCCCCCATTGGTGTTGCTACCGTGAGGTGATTTCTCTCCTTTCTCACATTTTTCTCCTACATTTTTTCCACTTTTTCCCACAATTTCTTCTAACTTTTCTAATTTTGGTGGGATTGTTGATACTGCAGTATAGTGACACTACGATATAAACTGGGCATATAGACATTGAATTAGCGAGATTAGTCCGCATCATAGGGGGAGTTGGTAGGAAAGACCCTCCGTGTGTCTGAAATTCATGGTTATCTGTCCATTGAGTCAGGCCTTGGTTGTTTATAATCTGTGGTAGGATAACATGAATGGTGGTGTTCCAATGCATATGTAGTTGTGCCCCAGACGTGATCCTGTAATAGGAGACCCACCTCAGGGAAAATCATTATAAGGTGCTAGGCAGGTTTAGATATACACTTGTGGTGCATGCAGGCTATTCAATTGGCTCCAGAGGGGTGGGTTTTCTATGTAAGGAGGCTCTTCCTTTTATCCTTGCAAGGATGTGGGCAGATCCTCTGGGTAGATATGTAGTGGTGAGTGGGAACTGAGAGGGGCGCACTCTCAAAATCTGCTTCGTATACATACCTCCCAAATTACTTACACCTATGTTTGTGCTGTTTGATCCCTTGCTTCTGGAATTGCCAGTCGAAACATTGGTTTTGGGAGAAGATGTGGATGATGTGGTTAATTCAGAGCTGGATACTGGGGGAGGGGCTGCTTCTGGTAGGATCCTGAGCCCACTGCGAGATGTTATATTGGCTAAGGGATGGGTCTGGCTGGTGTGTGTCGGGCAACATTCTGAAACTAGACACTTTACGCATTTATTGGTGGCACATGAGAGTCTGGCTCACTTAGATTATTTGATAACCCACACTACTCACCTAGGTGAGTTTAGAGCGGCCACACACGTGGCGCATGGTGTAAAAGACAACTCGCTGGTAAAGGTGCAGCTTGACTGGCCAATTAAAGACTATATATTGCCTCCTAGGCTAGATCCATTGTATCAGAAAGATAAAACGTTTCTAACAAGTGTGAGCGACCGGGCCGTTCAGGTCCATTGTCATTTCCCCTTATGTTAACCTGAGTACATAGTATTCTGCTCTCTGCTTTGCACACGCTACTATACACACGTATCTTGCTTCACGCCACACTGTACTTTTACACAGAACCTGTTGCTGTTTTTGTGTCCTGTTCTTCCTAGGATTTAGTCTGAACACGGTGGACAAGGTTAAACAATGATGCCCCTTGTTGTTCTGTTGTGGTCAGGCTTTAGCACATAGACACAACACACAAGTGAAGCTGTTGTTTAGGCACACATACTTTTTGTCCTATGGGTACTCACAGGGATGAAGGAAGACGGACGAGATCGTGATTGCACCTGAAATGTACAACCTTTTTCTGTGCTTGCTAAGGTACTGGGCCTGCAGCACACACCCAGAGATCTTCTGATATATAATCACTTTGCTTCTGTAGAAGGGCAGGGGGGTTAGTCCACCCTGTCTAATATCATGACAGCTCCTTTTATGATTTATGGATTACTTACTATGCTGTTAAGCCTTGAAACAAGGAGAGGGGGCTCTTTTTACCAAAGGAAATGGAGCACCCGGAAACCATAAAGTTAAAAACAAATTTTTCCTTTGGTCAGAAACTGTATAAGGGTCAATCACACCCCAAAAGTCAATCCACATGCATCACAATTCGTACACCATTCAGCACGTATTAAAGCACTTATAAAGAAAAAATTATACAAAAAGTAGTATTTATTGCTAAATAAAAACATATACCATTACACAATATTTCATTACAATTTCTAAAACTAATTCATAAAAACACATTCATAAAGAGAGATCATATCATATGGCTACAACCATCCTCAAGGAGAATAGACCTAGACAACAACCTTTGTCTTATCGGTGTTAGTTTGAAATCTATTAAGACAACAGAGGGCATAGGTCTAAATTCCCTGTCACCATTACGCTGTTGAGCTTTCCAACTTTAACAGAGAAGTAATGCGTCAACGCGTTTCAGTGGTATTTTCTCAATAAAACCACCTTCATCAGGACACAAGTAATTTGTTTCTCCTTAGCACAGTTTTAGTCTCACCTAATATGAGGTAAAGACAGAACATTCTTTTTAGTTACTATGCTAACTGTATTTGTGTTAGGCCTCTTCCCAATTGTCGTGGCACGTATACTGCATACTAGAGGACAATAGTTAAAATACATTTTTTAAACTTCTCCTATGTCTGTCAGATCCTATTGTGGACAAGTACGAGTGTGAGAGCAAAAAGGTGTATCCTCTTACCACAAGTCCTGAGAGAGTCGGGAGTGTTGTGTTCCGTAGTGTCTAACCACTTGTTCCTCTGTGAGTGAGTAAGAGGGCAAGTGAGACACTATAGCTATTCGGTCCCAGGCTCATAGATACTAAGGTGGTAGGATAACTCAGTCCCTTTCTACTATAGGTCAATGATCCCAAGCATACTTCTGTGATTTCGCAGAAAGGTCATGGGTGACAGAGGTCACCCTCTCTTGCTGTATCGACTAAAGATGGGGCGTGACCTGCCTGTCCATACACAGTCTGTGGTCAAGGTGTGGAGATAAGCCACCAAATACTTAGGCTGGGAGGTTAGGCTGACAGAGCTGAACCCACTTTGGGACATTGATCTCCTTTCTGGAGCGAGGAGATTGCTGGGCTTCTCAAAATGGGGATTGATTGGTTGGGTGATATGTGGAGGGGACAGGTGTTTGTGTCATTTGAAGTTCTCATGCAGGAGTAAGAATTGGGGGACTCAGAGTGGTCCGATACTTGCAGATTGGATATGCGCAGCTGTTAACAGATCCCCTGACAGACCAGTCAATTTCAATCATCTATAGAAAATTAGGGAACAGCTCCCCAGACCCATTGGTGACTTTGAAAGTATCATGGGAAAGAGACCGTGGCACGTTGGAGGACAATGAATGGGTCAAGGCCGTATAGGGTCCCAGGGAGGTGACTATAATCTATAATATTCCCCTTTTCGGTTAGTTAATTAAAGATCCTACACAGGACATATTACTCTAGATCATTCTCATCAAATGGGATGAGCTGACAGGTCTCTCTGTCAATGGGGATGTAGGCTTTCTTTTATCTGCTGTGGAATTGTAAATTTGATCCAGAGTTATTGGGCAGGAATTGTACGAATAATGACAAAAGTGGTGGGACAGGAGGTCCCTCTAGAGCAGAGGTCTTCAATCTGTGGGGCGCGACCCCCAGGGGGGTCGTGGAGTCCTGGGTAGGGGGTTGCAGATTCCCCAGCTTCACTTGTCCCTGCAAAAAGACAGCAGTCCTGGGGGAGCTAATTTAGATCGTTATCAGCTGCTTGCCTAAATGAAAGGTACATGTGCCTTATCAGTTAATCTGCAAGTGTAAAGGATGCTTGGGAGCAGTTCTTGCTCTTTGTGATGACAAAGATTTGTTATTTTTAGTGGAAGTGCAAAGAGTTAACAATTGGGCTGCAAAGTTCTTGCTTTTAATTTTAACTGCATTCACACAGCCCTTAGTGCCCGTAAAGAGGTATTGAAGGTACAGTTCTCCGGTATTATTAAAATCTACATTTTGAAAGCACCATTTTATCATGAAACTATTTGCATGTTTTGCAGCATTCTATTTTACCCTGTGTGTAATGCAAGTATTAAAAATTGACTTGCATATTCACAGTGCTTTCTGTCACAGGCTGTGACTTTGTAGCACCAAAAATACACAGTATTCTCCACTACACCAATCAAGATTAAATTCTCTGGATCTCTGGTTACACACAGACCTCTGCAGTGCTTTAACGAATAGACGTTTCATAATGTACTACAGTGCATTTCCCACTGAGCAATAACTTTTTAAATTTATTTTTCATTTATGTAGCCCATTATTTTATATTTTGATACCTGATGGTGAAAGACCTAAAAACATACAGAATATTTTGAGCTTATTTATGAGAGGCTTGCATTGCCAGAGCATCACTTTTTTTTGATGCTCCGGTGAAACTATCCTCTGAACCATACCTATGAGGCATGGGCGTCCGCAGGGGGGGCAAGGAGGGCAGTGCGTCTTCCCTCGCGTTTGCGGCCAGCCCAGGAGCATTTTGCCGCCCAACGCCCTGTCTCCGCTTTCGGCTAAGAACACTAGCATTCCGGCATCTCGGACCACTCGAGGTCGGAGCACATGACGTGAGTGTTTATTTTTTAATTAAAGTTACAGCTAGGGGGCAAGGGCAAGGCCAGGGGAATTCGGACGCCGTGTTTATAGAGGCCGGGTCACGGTGTACTTACTTACCCATACATGCCACCATTTCAGGAGAGCAAAGTGGGAGATTCTGTAAAAAAAAATCGGGAGAATGGGGCCTTGAATCGGGTTACTGTCATGTATGGGCCTTGGAAGTGTGTTGCTGCAGGATCGGACATTTAAAACGCGAATGCACGTGTTTTTCTTACCTGTTAGAAGCATGGAGCACCAGGGCCGGCTTTAGGGCGGTGCGACCGGTGCCACCTTCCTGGGGGCGCCGTGCTTGAACGTTTATTACGCTTTTGAAGCACCTGCTGCAGCGTTTCTTTCCCCCGGCAATTACCAGGCTCACATAAATGTCACAATAACTCCTGTGATTAATTATCGTCCGAGAGAGATCAGCATTTTTTTGCATAGTTGAGGTTTTGACTTATGTGAAGTTAGTGCAGAGGGTTAATATGCCTTCTGCAAAGAACGTGTACCAAGTGATTACAGAGTGCGTTTGCGTATGTACAGATCAGCAGGTTACCGCTTTCAAAAGAAACCTCCTTTTGTTACTTGCAATTTATAACTTAAAGTCCTAATATAGAATAGTGAGCTATTAACTTTCATCCCAGAACTGCATACACATTGCAAATAATACATTATTAGAAAATTGATTAATGTTGCAAAAAGGATTAATTTGGCTAGAAATCGATTCTTATTATTAAAGAGAACTCCCAACTATGCAGTTTCTTTATCGACTCCGAGTTTGGGCTTCTCCACACCAAGCACTCTTAAACTATACTGCCTACCAGTATGGATGACATGTGACTCCTACACTTTTAGTCTTTTGGCTTATGTAACATTTCAGAGGACTCCATTCTGATTGCTTTGGGTTGACAAAGAAGCCGTCAATCAATAGACCTCACTGTAAGTGCGCAACGAGAGGAATAATTTACACGTTTTTATATTTTCCAAAGCGAATACATCTTAAACAATACTTATGAAATAAAGGGGAAAAAAAATCAGCACATAACATACCAGCTCTCTCTTGTTTGAAAGTGTATGCCTCCATAGTGAGCGCTTTCTAGTCATTGTCAAGTGTTTTACTTTTGGCAAACATAATCAGAATTCCGCAAACAGCACTTTTAGAACATTTTAGCACCCCCAGGCAGCTGTTGGAGTGCATCTACCCAGAACCTGACTGCTCAGCAGGATGTAATGGCAGGCTGAACATACATTTCTTATAAAAAATTCGTCAGATATTCTTATCTTCCGAATTAGTGCTATATTAGGGTTCAGCGTGGTGATGAGTTTTGGTGTGCCAGGGGTAATTTTAGGGTTCAGGGTGAGAATGGGTTTTGGGGTGCCAGGGGTAATTTTAGGGTTCATGGTGGTAATGAGTTTTGGGGTGCCAGGGGGTAATTTTAGGGTTTAGGGAATGTATGAGTTTTAAGGGGACATCTACAACTCACTTTATTCAATACAGCCAGCCTGGTTTTATAAAGCACCTATATTTTGTTTCTCAAAATCAAATGGTGATTATTGTGAATTGAATGGCATCACTGTAAATACGTCATGTCCTTTGCCACACATTTCTGTACTATTGGAACAAGTTTGTATGGCTAAGGTGTTTGCAAAATATGATTTTAGGGGGGCACACAGTTTAGTTCCAAATAAAGCAGGAGACAAATGGAAGACCGCTCTTAATACTAGATATGCACATTCAGAGTATTTGTTTATGCCATTTGGTCTTTGTAATGCTCCAGCTGAATTTCAACACCGTGTAGATGGGATTTTTTTGGTTATCATGTGTGTGTGAATAATGTGGTATATTCAATAGCGGTGACATAAAAACAGATTAGAAATTGCTAATCAGACAATAGCAGCTTGATCCTTCCATTAATATTTTGCAGCAGGTTTCTAAATCCTTTGCATGCCTGTGCTTTTTCACTTTTGGCCAAGAGCCGCTCTTTGCCAACTGCTAGAAGATGTGAATGATATCTTCCAAAGTCCACAAAAGAAAGAGATGGCTGTGGCACAACAACCCTATGATGTATGAGATCATATGCAGCCTGCTTCCTGTCCCCCATGGCTCCTTCTGCGCCCCAGTGTTTTTTGTGCCCCACCTGGCACACATTATGTCGGAGGATAGTGATGACGTTAACATTTTGCCCCCCCCTGGAAAAAGTTCTGCGGATGCCCATGCTATGAGGCAGTGCAAAGTCACCCTGCATGGCTTTGCATGTCCTCATAGATATGGAGTAAGACATAGCAGTGCAAGACACTGAGTTGCCTTACTCTGCTTCAAGGAGATGTTCCATGGGCTATACGTGGGGTTACCACGCAAACCTCATGGATTTTGATGCTGCCACATATTTACAGAATCACGTAAACCAGGGGCAGCTCCAAAAACAGACGCCTTCCCAGTGGAGGTGTATGAGGAGAAATGTTTTAATTTCTCCTCGTTTTTTTCCCCTTTCCATGTGTGCTGCATTCTGCAGCTCACATAGATAGAGGAAAATGCCCCTCAGGATTTTTTTGGTGAAGTAAGGTGGACCTTCCTGTATACAACCAATCCTGCCTATGTTGGTGCTAGGCAGCAATTTGTGCACCAACGCAAGGGAAAAGGACTGGAATGCACCGTATTGAATAAATACGGTGCATTCCTGACCTTTCACGTTGGCATAGGGCAGTGTCGCAAGAAGACTTGTGTCGCTGCCCTACATCAATTACTCATAAATGAGGCCATTTGTTTTTAGCTACACCTTTGGCTACACCCCTACGCTCAATGACCTTTGGTTTGCTAAACACTGTTTAATATAATTTCCCCACCGTATAAATTGGTAATTGGGGGCTGTTAGAAATGGAGGACTCTAGTTGGCAATAGTTTGCACCTTTGTCCAAGTAGGGACCCTTCCCCCCTAGTCAGAGTAGGAGGGATACACTGCTGAAACAACCCCTGGTCACCCCCTTGGTATCTTGGCACGAGCAGCCAGGCTTATTTCAGAGGCAGTGTGTAAATGATTTGCACATAATCAACAGTAATACAGTGAAAACACTACAAAAGGACACCACGCCAGTTTAGAAAAATATCCAATACTTTATATATTCAAAACTATACCGAAACGATAAAAATCCAACATACAGTACTTAAAAATATGCACTTTGCAAAAAAAACCTTAGAAATACAGTTTCTTTACTCCGTAGTCGTTGCGGTGTTGACAAATTGTGGTGCAGGTGACAGTGCCGGTTGCGGGGGAGCTGGTGTTGGTCGGTCCAGACTGCGGTTTGGGAAGGGGCGGTGCATTGCAAGCCTTACGAGCTGTGCCCTTAAGCCAGGGTGCGGTCACGGGTGTTGAAGTCAGCGACCGTGTCGGTGAGACCAGGGCGGCAAAGTGAAGCGAGACGGTGCGGAGTGCGGTACCCACAATTCACGGTGCAAGCAGCAGCTCGGCAGTGGCGGTCATCATCAGTGAGACCAGGGTTGAGGTGCCAGATGCAGCGGTGCCCTCTGCGGTGCCTTCAGGACATGGAGCCAGTGACGGAGTTAGTTACTTTTCCCCCTCTGTGGCAACTGAAACCATGGTTCCAGAGGCGATACCCAGAGGTCAGTGAACTCTTTGCGGTCCCTGAGACTTCAGGACAGGAGGCAAGCTCTACTTCAAGCCCTGGAGATACTCGGCAACAATAAAGAAAGTTCAGTCCAGTCCTTTCACTGCCCAAGGCAGAAGCAGCAACTGCAGGCCAACCCAACAAAGCAACAACACAGTTAAGGGGCAGTACTCCTCTTGGCAGTTCTTCCAACTCTTCTTCTTGGCAGGTTCCTTGATTCCAGCGAGTTCTAAAGTGCTAGGGTCTGGGCCCCAATATTTATACTCAGTTTCTCTTTGTGCTTGTGGGCAGAGAGTGTCTGTGCCCAGCCCAAACCAGATCCTCCCTCTCTGGCCCAGCTTCCTGGCAGGAGGTGGAGATAGCATTGTCCAACGCAGACCAGGCCCATTCAGGTGCAAGGGAATCTCCTCCCTCTACTATAAATACAGCCCAGGTCTATTCAGCCCAGTCCTGACTCATCCAGGAAAGGCAGGACACACCTTGACACCCCCCTCCAGTGACTGTCTGATGAGAATGCACATCTCTAGCCCCTGTTACTCCAAAGCCAGGCAGTCAATCCGTAAACCCAGCAGAGGCACACAGAATGGCTAAGCAAGAAAATACCTACTTTCTAAAAGTGGTATTTTCAAACACAGAACATAAAAATCATCTTTACTAAAAGATACATTTTCATATTCTGAGTTCAGGCATACTAAAACCCATTTCTCTATCTCGTCCCAATGGGAAGATATGCTTATAAGATATTATAAGTAAACTCCCATTCTATCCTAAAGGACAGGTAGCCTTTCCATAGTGAATAATAAAACACACTTTAATTCATTACCAGGACATGTCACACACACCAGTACATGTCCTACCTTTAATATACATGGCACCCTGCCCACAGGGGTACCTTGGTCCTACCTTATGTATGACTTACATGTAAGAAAAAAAGTGAAGATTAGGGCCTGGCAAGTGAGTGCACTTGCCAGGTTGACATGGCAGTTACAAACTGCAGGCAGACACTGCAGTGGCAGGTCTGAAAACCCTTTTCAGGGCTGCTTGAGTGAGTGGCACAACCAGTCCTGCAGGCCCACCAGCAGCATTTGATTTACAGGCCCTGGCACCCTCAGTACACTTTACTAGGGACTTACTAGTAAGTCAGCCATGCCAATCATGAAAACACCAATCCATAATACAATTTACAATAGAAGCACTTGCACTTTAACACTGAACAGCAGTGAGAAAGTACGCAGAGACCCTAAACCAGCTAAAACAGAGTCAAAACTAGGAGGTCAGAAAGGAAAAAAACAGGGGAAACATGCCAAAAGATGGCAGTCGTTACAGGGGCATTTATGGTTGTCGATAGTTAGTCCCTGTTTCTAGAAACTTATGTCAGAAGGGGGTCCTAACACCTAAAAAAGTTTGGCAAGGGGGTCTCGGCATCAAAAAGTTTGAAGACCTCTGCTCTAGAGGCTAAATGGCACTTACTCCTTATCTCGGGCAAGGAGATCTGTCCACGTTATCAAAAAATATGGCTTGAGCTGGCTTCGGCGGTGGCTAAGGGCAACATTGCGTGAAGGTGGGGGGCTGTTTCCCTCCGTGTGTGGTTGATTGGGAGGCAGATCTTGATGTTGACAAGCGGGGCACACGTCTACTTTAGTAGAGGTTGTCAGTGCATGTGGGAAAAAGGTTTGGGGGTGACAGGGGTATAGGGGTCTATAAATTGTGAAGGTTTGATGACGAACATGAGTGTAAGTAGTTAGTGAGCCACTTGGAATTGGTGAGTATTGCTTCCTGCTTATTAGAATATGACTGACTATGTTATTCATCTGCTGATACATACGTGGTACTTTTGGCCAAATGATTGATGATATGGCAAACTGCTATTACAATACTGTACTGTTGACTAAGCACTTGTTAATAAAAATACTTTAAAAAGCAAACTTTATGGAAAAGTTTCTTGGAGATTAGTCAAACGGCGTCAAACTTATTGGCAACACAAAAAAGGAATTTCCTATGGAAACACAATCCTAACTATAACTACCCACTGGCATCTACCACTGGGATATATATATATATATATATATTGTCCAAAATCTCTTTAAACAAAGAGAAAGTAGGGTCGCACTCCGCAAAGTATGAGAGATGTTTTTATTTTAGCCCAATTAAAGTGTGCAATAAATCCATAAAACAAAGCGACGCGTTTCGGTCTTGCCACAAGACCTTGCTCACGATACTGTGGCCTGGTTCACGTGTACAATTAATAACAGTTTTTTGAAAAAAACAAAAGCATTTCCTGTCATGTGACTTACGTATGCATTGTGGGACTTGTAGTTATCATCACCTCTTTAACATAAACTTTCAGCATTTATCAACATGTTATAATCATCAATGATATTCAAATGAAATTTCCATTCCGCATCAAATATATGCAGTCATATTCCGCAAACCAATGGTGCCACGATCAATATTTACAGTGAATAAAAAATTATAAATTCATATATGAAGTACCCAATGGCTTGTAATTATAGAGTGAGGAAGGCATGATTTTTAACCTATTGTTATACCATTGTTACTCATCAATAATACCCCTCCAGTGGGGTGTGACCTTCAAATATTGTAATCATACCTCTGTCTGTTAAACTATTAACATATAGGCACCTCAATTATTTAACCGGGTTAGCAAACAGGTAAACTAGGATGTGGTAGGAGTTAATCCATTAAGTAGACAATGCATGTACCATTGCATGTTCCACAAATTATAAGCTATCGAAAAAAAAACCCACACAAGTTTCCAAAACATTCCAAATTTTTCTTATCAAAAATCAATATCATACAGTTCAGAGGTGGCTGTATAATTCCTCACTTTGGTTCAGTCCATAAGGAGTCAGTGTCCTAAGCTTAATAATGAAACGAGATTCCTTTTGTCGTAATGTTTTTTCTCTGTTTCCACCTCTGATCGTCAATGGTATGGTTTCAATTCCGTAAAATTTTAGGAGTTTCCAATTGTTCGTGTGTGATTGGTTCATGTGTTTTGCCACTGCGTTGGATGCGTCCTTGTTTGTCACTGCTCGTGTGTGTTCCAAAATTCGTTTTTTTAGTTCACAAGTGGTGCTGCCTACGTATTTCATTTTGCACGGGCACTCGATAATGTAGATTGTAAATTCACTTTTGCATGATATGAGCTGTTTTATTTGCCATTTGGAACCGTTCGCTAGACATACTTCTTTGGTGGGTCTAGCAATTTCACACACTTTGCATTTTTGACATTTTATGAAACCTGTTGTTTTTAGCCAATGAGTATCCTTTTTGGATTGATAATGACTGTTAACCAATCGATCTTTGAGGTTGCGAGCTCTGCGATATGTGATCATGGGGTGATTGCCCACAAGTTCTTTTACTGTTTCATCCATTTGCAAGATTTTCCAGTTTTTTCTTAATATGCTGCTGATTTGTTGGGCATCATTCGTGAAGTCTGAAATCATTCTGATGGGATCCTTGCCCAATGTCATCTCTTGCTTAGGTTTCAAACAGTCTGCACGTGGTTTCCCATCTGCTCGTTTCCAACATCTTTTGATCAATGTTTTGTCATACTTTCTCAGTTCAAATCTCTTTGCTGTCATACGACTCTGATTTTTCCATTCTTCGTATTCAGTACATATTCTACGCAATCTCAAAAATTCCCCGTAGGGTATACTGGCAATCAGTGATGGTTGATGGAAGCTGGTTGCTTCTAACGTCGCGTTTGTTGCTGTAGTTTTGCGGTGTACAGTAGTTTGAATTTGGCCATTTTTTATGTAGATGTCAGTATCTAGAAAAGTTACTCTCTCCTTGTTGATCTCAAAGGTAAATTTTAGTTTGGCCGTACTTGAATTCAGGATTTGAAAATATTCCGCAAATTCTGCTTTGCTTCCATCCCAAATGATCAATAAGTCGTCTATAAAACGATTCCACATGACGATTTTGTTGACATGTTTATCATTTTGTGGGTGCCAGGCTACTTCTTTCTCCCACCAGCCCATTACTAGGCAGGCATAGCTCGGGTTAAAGGAAAAACCCATCGCCGTACCCATGTTCTGGCGATAGATTTCCTCCCCAAAGACAAAAATGTTTTGCGTCAAGCATATATGTATCCGGCTCAGATTTCCCTCGCACAGCAAAGGAATAGACCGCACTCAAGATGGAAGTGGATTATATGGTGCTTATTGCCGTATATAAACAAGCGGGAAGCGTTTCGGCTTCGCGCCTTTTTCGTACTGTTAAACGCACACAAACAATGATCGCCATATTTAACCTTTACAATATGGGAATGTTTCCGGGGGAAAATTGCATCATTTTCGGCCATCAGGTAAACACAAAAAATGTACTTTTACAAGCAAATAATGAATTGATTCTTGACGGCCATCTTAAGCTAGTATTCGATGTGCATGCACCAATAGTGTCATGAATTTGCAACAATCTTAAGTAAAACGAGACAAACAGATTTAGCCCTGGATGGGCAATGTGTACAAAAGTACTTGTGCACAAATATTTACTGTGATTCAGAAATACTGGTTTTCTTCAATTTTGCGGCTTCTATCATTAAAATGTCTGATGCTACTTACACTGTGATAATAAAGTTCAACTACAAAAGTTTAATATTTCAGTTATATCTCAGCAAATTATCAGAAAAAATAAATTGTAGCACATTAGTCATCTTTCACGCATTGATTCTGTATAACATTTCATCATGATACAATAGTATCTAATACATTCAGCCTCTGCGTAAATTAAAGAGACAAATTCTTTGAGAAGGGATAAAGTAAATAAATTGAATGATCTAAGCCTAATTTAAACAATCAAAATTTGCAACATAATCCTGAAAAGTGTCTTAAATCGTTAATTTCATAATGTTGATATTTCATTCATAACGAGAAATTAATAAGTTAAATCAATCACGTCCTGGATGGATTAGATGTGGGTGGTGCTTGGTAAGTAATACTCTAATATGCGGATCTGCAGAAATAGCAGAAGTTGGTGGGGCGATTAGATTGGAATTGCAGGTTATCGAGATGAAAGAGTTAGCCCAAATGAATTGCTAATTCCTCTTCTATATTAAGACCTGATGGATTCTTAGGTTGTAGTTCGATTATATATCTAGATTCCAATCTACGTAAGTGAATCTCTCTATCGCCCCAAAGCTCTTTAACTGGGACATGATCCAGACAGAAGAATCTGAGCAGATTTTGATTACTCTGATGTAAGTTCGCAAAATGCTTCGCAACCGGGTAAGTTGGATCCTTAAGTTCGATTGCCCTCGCATGTTCAAGTATTCAGCACTTTGTGGGGTGTATTGTGCTGCCGATATACTGTAAATTACAGGGGCACACTAAACAATATACACAGTATGGCGTTGTACATGTTAGGAATTTGGTGATTTTTCTTTCGGTCAGATATTCCTGGTATCTGATATGTCAACACTTTGGTACTATTTTTACAGGCTTTACACCTATTACATGGAAAAAACCCAGCTAAGTTACCTAGCCTGGGATTGCGTGGTATGGATTCATAGTGGCTTTGGACTAAGATGTCTTTAAGTGAACAACTTAATTTATATGTTGTGCTGGGATGATCTGGTATGTCATTTCCTATGACAATATCAGATTTCAGAATGTGCCAATTGCGTGATAGAATATGTTGCAGTCTTTCTGAGTCCGTTTCTCACTCCTTCCCTACAGCCTCCAGTACTCTCACGAAGGCGTTGAATTTCACGGCCTGGAGGTTGAGCAGCAAGTCTTACAAGACTTAAATTGTTTAAAGGAGCCGCACCGTTGTTGCAGAGCAGAGCAGCGGGACTAGGACTACGTGTCCCAGGGGGCTTGGTGTGCCTCACCTGAACCAACTTGACAGGCGGCGCCTACTTAGCGCCTCGCCGCTCCCGCTGGCGCGGGAGCCGCATCGTTGTTGCAGAGCAGAGCAGCGGGACTAGGACGACACGTCCCAGGGGGCTTGGTGTGCCTCACCTGAACCAACTTGCCAGGCGGCGCCTACTTAGCGCGTCCCCGCTCCCGCTAGCGCGGGAGCTGCATCGTTGTTGCAGAGCAGAGCAGCGGGACTAGGACTATGTGTCCCAGGGGGCTTGGTGTGCCTCACCTGAACCAACTTGCCAGGCGGCGCCTACTTAGCGCATCATCGCCTCTGGCGAGCGGACATGCGCCAGGCGAAGCCCGGGCCAAGGGAGGGCCCGTTTAAGCCCGTTCAAGACCGGTAAACATCGGGACGAACCATCTCTCTAACGCCTAACACAGGGTGAGGGTTATTGTTATCTCGCCCTACCTTAGTATCCATATTAAAAACAACCCGGATATCTTCTTAAGATCTATTACGGGCACAGTAGAGGTTACAAAGCACCCACTATGGCATCTGCTACTACAACATCCCTACAAGACAATAGTGTGACCTATGCTAGCACAGGTGGGTCATTGATGGGCACCCTCGATAACTTTCTCATAAGGGTGTCGTCAGCCCTGGCTAAAGATATCGAACTGACAGAAAAAAGGCTATCTCTAGATACTGTTTTTGATAAACGGTCATCTAGGGGAAGCCTGGCAGGGATCAAATCTCCAGTTCCTATAATTACAGAGCTAGACTGCACATTACGCTCCTTGGATGAAGTTATAAGTAGCTCACATGTTTCCCCCAAAGACCTTAATGTGGTTCCGGATCAACAGCTTATAGCCACCACGGGAAAGAATAATAAAAATACCATCCTGAAACCTTTGAGTTCTCCTATTATTAAAACAAGATCAGCGCTTATAGCTAAAAAGGGCATGATGAATCAACCTAAGGGTATGTCTGTGGAAAGCAAATGTCTGGGCGATAAAACTTTAATTCAATCAAAACCCAAGGGCAAAAAGAGGAAGCTGGGAAATGAACGACTAATCAAGGAGAGTATCATTTTTAAAGATTGCTCTGGTCCATCTTGTCCAGTAAGGAAAGAAATAACCCCCAAGCTGGGTGATGAGAGAGACTCTCTTGAGGAGCCGGGTACTTTGTTTTGGAAAAAATTGGAAGATATGCTTATAAAAACGACTCATCCATTTCACGAAAGACTGGACCGTATTGAGTCTAGATTGTTATGTCTTGAACTTTCGCTTGTATCAGTCCAGAAGTCTTTGGGTAATCGGATTGGCGAGCTAAACAGTAAACAGATGTTATTAATATCTCAATACCAAAATGTTGCGAGTAATACCCAAAATGGATTGACAAATAGTGGTAGTACTGCTGTTGTAAACACGTCTGAGTCTATTTGTGGTTCTATCCCACTAGAAAATGTTGCTGAGGCTAGTCAACCTGAGCAGGGAGCCAAGGATAAAAGTGTGGGGATAAGTAAATTGGCACCTAAGGTGGGCATTATACCAACCAAACCCTTAGAGGTTATGATACCAAACCTACCTACTGTGGATCTCCCCCCTGAATCTGCCCCTTATGTTGTTATATTGGCGGGGGTACCATCACTAGGGCCGGGTAGGAGAGAGACACACATTGAGCTAAAAAATAAGTGTATATTTTGGCTTAACGCAAATAGGCCGTTGCCCGTGCATAATAGGGCTGAGATTTTGTCCGTAAGAAGGGTAAATTGGGTAGGTAGAAGCGTAAAAACAATTGGGGGGGATTGTGTGATTATTAATTTCAGAGACAGGAGATGTGTTGAACACATTTGTTATTGGCCACAAATTGACCCCAGATCTCGGATTCAATCACTTCCCCTAACCTATTTTTATGTTCCTGTGCAAGATCTATGCAGAGAAATGCCTTTAAGGAACGATCGATCTAGCTACCCGATTGCACGGAATCTAAGCCTATATAACAGGTTTTCTGTCTTGTCAGGATTGGAGGAATGTGACTGACAGCAAATGGAGGTAGGGGGTGAGTCCTTAAATTTAAGTGGTATAAAAAAACCTTTGGACCAATACCTCACGGAAGGTGAAGGACAAATGCTTGATGGTATAGGTATAGTTGAGGGAGGGGTAAGTCCTCGGGCAAATGGCAGCATTGGCACAACCCCACGACTAGGTGTTAGTAGTCCCCTCTATTCTTGCTTACATAGGGTAGTTTATTCACCGACTACGGCTAAATGTAAGAAGTCTGACTCTAGCACTATTATAATTAGGGATGTATTAACTGGGGAACCTTATACCACAGGTGATTGTCTAATGACACACCTTTGTTTTACCGTAGGCCAGAATGCACCAAGTAAGGAACCTCTAACTATAGCTGCGTATATGACAACATACCCGTGCCCTACTATGGATAGGATTGTAACGAAAGAAGGTACGCCGATTACGTCTGTCCTGACCTCAATGGTATCGTGGAATCTAGCTGGTATTGGGTCTAAGGCTGCTTTACCATGCTGGCTTGAATTTATTAATTCATTTGATGTTTGTCTTTTTCAAGAGACTTGGTCTGTTGAACCAGTCTTTAACCCAGGCTTTTTGAACTTTTATGTTCCTGCAGTGAGAGGACTCAGGGGACGCACTATGGGAGGATTGATAATCTGGATTAAACAGCATTTAAGCACTAGAATCCAACTGTTTTCATCTGGGCACCGCGATATAATTGCTATCAGGCTTGATGTGATGGGCGACTTAACAATTGTTATTTTCAATGTGTATGCTCGAGGAATACCAGGGGGGAAAAAACCGGAGGTACTTATGGTTTTAGAATCACTGATTGAATCTCTGCCAGATGGGGTTTTACCATTAGTTATGGGTGACTTTAACACAACTTTCGAACCGTTAGGTTTGGGAAATACTAACATGGTGGAAGCGGAGGATATCAGATGGGGTGTTCCTGAATTGGAGGCAGGGCCATCAGTTAAATGGACTGAGGCGGCGCTGTATTTAAATGGGCTTTGCTTAGGTAATCAATTAAGAGCTGCTAATGGTCGGACATTGTCTGATAGGAAGCGAGTAAAAACTTATGATAATGGGATAAGGTCTAGTAATATTGACTATTTACTCGTACATTTGAAGCTCTGGCACACCTGTTGGACATGGAAGTCAGGACTCGTGTCGAGAGTGATCATAACCCTCTTGTAGCATTATTTAGGTTAGGTCAGGAGGGAATAGTTAACTCTTGTGAAGACTTATCTGTCCCCCAGACCATCTTATCAAATGATGAGCGGCACCTTAAGTGGACTAAAGTGAGTAAACAAGTTGATATACTTACTGATATTAATGTTCAGCTTGATAAAGTATTGGATAAGATGGGAGACGGTGCATATCCTGGGGTGAAGTTCCGCCGTTTAGAGCATGATCATAATAATTTTTTATCAATCTCAAGGCCCATTTTTGTAAACCTGGCGCTTCCAAGCTAATGGCGAGTAAAAAGCCCGAGAGGTGGTATAACAAATCCTGTAGGGATGCCCGGGCTGGCCTGAGTGTAGCATTAAAAACTAGGAATTTGGACACAATTAGAGTAGCCCGTTGCATCTATAGGAAAACAATTTGCAGGGCTAAAAGAGAGTGGGACGATCAAGTGTGGCTGAATCTTAAAGACGCATGTCTATCAAAGAACCAGGCACTTTTTTGGGATATTTATAAATGGGAAGGAGGTGGGCTTATGGATAGTCCTCAAAATAATGTACCCCAAAATTCATGGGTTGAATTTTTTAAGTCTCAGTATCCAAATACAGAAGGCAACCTAAGTGGGACGACTTTCGCTCCTAAATTTTATGAAGGTTATGTTTTTAGCCTAGGGGACGTGGATAGGGCACTGAATGCTGTAATTGCAGGGCGAGCTCCAGGGATGGATTGTATACCTGTGGACTTATTCCTTAGCGATAAAGAGAGATGGAGATTATACATAAGCTATTTATGTAATGCTATTGCCCAGGGGATGGCTGTCCCCCATTCATTGAAAGGAGCAGAAATTGTGCCCATTTACAAAAAAGGTGATAAGTCTTTAGCGAGTAACTATAGGCCAATCAGCCTGATTGATTTATTGCAAAAATTAATGGGGCGACTGGTCCTGGGAAAGATCCAGGACTGGATGGTAGAGGGGGATATCCTCAGCCCGTTGCAAGCTGGGAACCGTTCAAGAACTAGTACGATAGATCAGGTTTTTAGATTTATTGTCTTAAATTGGCGTGTTGTGGTTTTGGGAAAAGGTGCGCTATATGCAGTTTTTGTAGATTTAAGGGCAGCATTCGATCTTGTTCCGCGAGGGCAGCTCTGGCAAGTATTGGAGGATTTAGGTATGCCATTGGAATTGCTAACTTTGATTGCTCGCCTTCATGAGGATACTTATGCAAGAGTAAGATGGGGCAGGCAGGGTGAAGTTACAGATGCTTTTTCAGTAGGGAGGGGTGTGAGACAGGGTTGCGTTATGGCGCCTACCCTGTTCTCACTTTTTATAAATGGAGTGGCTAAATACCTCTCCCTGGTTCCAACTGATGCCCCTGTGATAGCAGGTGAGTGTGTCCCGGTCCTCTTTTCGCGGACGACACGCTAATAAATTCCAAAACCCCAAGTGGTCTTCAGAAGGCACTTCAGCGTTTTATGGATTTTTGTGACATGCGAGGGCTAGAAATTAATAGTGCAAAAACAAAATTTATGGTCCTTACTGAACCTAGATGCCAAAAGCAAATTAAACGGTTTAAAGGAAGTATATATATGGGCAATTGTCAGCTAGAGCGGGTTGAAGCCTTCACTTATCTAGGGATTAATCTTCAGAGTGATACGAGCTGAAATATGCAGTTAGACACAAGCATATTGAAGTTTAAACAACAAGCAGGCGTATTATTTAAAAGATTCAAGTCTTCCTTTACTAAACCAATTAGATCAGTTCTAGAGATCTATGGGATTAAAGTTTTGGGTTCTGTTCTTTATGGTGCTGAGTTGTGGGGGTTTTCTTATATCAAGCAACTGACTATCTTAGAAAACGAGTTTATGAGGAAAGTTGCTTGTGTCCCCCAAAGCACCCCTTTAGTTCCCTTGTTTTGTGATCTTGGTAAGAAGACTGTGTATGATCTTGCCATGCTGCGTCCAGTATTATATTGGCGCAGGCTATGGACCACGGAGGAATTGTATCATTATGCAAGGGGGTCTCAAGGAAGTAATTGAGAAGGATAGCTTTCATAAAATTAAGTGGTTGAAATCAATTAGATCTCTCCTAGGGAGAATGGGGTTGAGGGATCTGTGGGATGATCCGATTAACACTGTTTTCCCCTCTAAGGCAGAAATCAAGAAGATATATTGGGAGATGATTTTCACCAAAAAGTGTTATGTAAATGTTTCTGCCCACCTCACAGAGCGTTTCCTCGAATTTAAACCTTACCCATTATTGGAACCCTACTGGGATACAATAGAGAAACCATTAGACCGGAAGCTTTATTTTCAATTTAGGATAGGAACCCTTCCCATTAGGGCATTTACGTCTAGATGGGTGGGGACCGATGATGATAAATGCCCTAAATGTAAGGATAAGATAGAGTCGAGTCATTCCTTGTTTTTTTGCCCATTATATGCAGCCACAAGAAATAAATGGGTAAAACCAATATGCCGCCTTATTGGCTTACGTAAACACGAAGAGGCATTAAGAATACTATGCACTGATTCTAGCCTTCCAATTGCATTGGCCATGGCAAAATTTCTGAAATGGACATGGTTAATTCGATGAACCACAGAAAGGACCGTCCCTAGTTGTGTCTTAAGAGATGCCCAATTTAGTGGGGGCAAATCACAAAAATTGACGGACTGGCATCACACACCACCAGGTGTCATGCTTCATCATCTGCCAGTCCTCGCCCTCTAAAAACCGCGTTTGATAGAGGGCGGGCATACACCTGAAGACAGGGATGCACTTCTAGACTAAGTGGGGGCCCAAACAAAAAAAGGAGTGAGTGAATTTAAAAACCATCATAGTATACCTGAACAATTTTTATTCTATGGGGTTACTATGTGGGATTAAAATATATAAGTGCGGTGAGTGGGGACCTTATCATCCCGTCGCCGCTGTGAATCAGTGATTGTTAATAGGGGGTCAACATGTTTCTGCCTGTATTGTCCACTTGGGTACATGGCATTCGTCAGGACCTTAAATATTGGGCTCCAATCTTACCACTGGGGGCGTAGGCCTATAGCCAGCTGCCACCTGTTTAGAGAAACCCTATTGGAAAAACCTATTTGCCCCATGGGAGGGGTAGGGGGGAAATCCTTGTGGCCACATTAGTTCAAGGCGTACTCCCCGCTAGAAAACCTAGTGCTGCATGCGTCCAGCCTCCTCCCCGGTCTGTGGTTCATAGCTTTGGTTGGAGGCTGACCGTTCTCTAGTGCCCTAACGCCTCTAGTTCCCTCCCCGGGCCAGACCCTGGGTGTAACTGTGGTTCTTTTCCATGGTTAATTCGAGTCAAGGAAGACCGCTAGGTATTTGAAATTCAAATAGTATCAGGACATGAAGGCTAGTCCCAGGTATAATTAATTGACCCATGGTGATCTTTTTTCCATCCCCTTTTTAAAAATAATAATAAAAAAATAACTTACTCGACATTAATTACATGTTGTTCAATTGCTTTTTACAGTTTTAGCTATTTATAAATTTGTTTTTATGACCTGTAACATGTTTTATGTATATTGTGATACTTTTATGACTTATTGTCGAATAAAGTTAATAAAACGAGTCCCTAGTGTAAGTAGTTATAAAACAAAAGGTATTCTTTTTTCCTTCAGTGTGTTTTACTTTTAGAAGACATGATCTGGGGATCTTAATGACCTTTTTAAGATTCTTCTGTAAAAGTTGACTTGTATTTCCTCTTGCTGTGTCAGAACGGACCCTTGCATCGCCAGGCTGGTGAGTGCGAACAATGGACGAGGTGCTTGTAGGACGAAGGCAGTAAGGTGCAGCAGTGGAAAGACAGCCATGAAAGCAACCCACTGAGGAAATAATCATGTTTTATCACAGAATCCCGCGCCAGCTCACTGTAGCAAGAAGTATTGTCACTACAGATCCCAGAAAGCCATAGTCATGACCACACCCACTAAGGACTGGTTATCGTACGTTAAATAGTGGCACCTGTGGCAGCGCGATTCCTGTAACATCGAGCCTCTGAAGAAGTGAATGTATCACGAAACGCGTCAGGCTCGTACGCTGATGCTTCTTTGTCTGAATTTTCCTGACTGCAGCCTTCGCCCAATAAATCAGCAAATATACCATACCTTGTGAGGTTTCTTTCGTTGGAGGCAACTCTTTGTGTTTGGGATATATATATTTATATATATATATATATATATATATATATATATATATATATATATATATATATATATATATATATATATATATATATGTATGTATGTATATATGTATATATATTTATTACTGGCGGTCGCCAGTAGGTAGTTCTAGTTAGAACCTAGTTTCCATAGGAAAAGCATTTTTTGATTTGCTAATAACTTTGGCGTCGTTTGACGAATCTTCGTGAAATTCTCCAAAAAAATGGGGGTCCCAAAACACGTTTTTTATGTCTTAATTTCCATAGGAAATTTTGAGACAGGCTACAGCCCGAACTGCTGAACGAAATTACACCAAATAAGGTAGAAAGGTAGCTCTTGGTTCAGAAAGCGACCTTTTTTTTTAAATGGTGCCAATCTGTTCAGTAGTTGCTGAGAAACTCATAAAATAAGAGTAAAAAAATCATTTTCCCTTAGGAAACTTTAGACAAGGCTACAGACCAAACTGATAAATGGAATTACCCCAAATTTGGCAAAAAGGTAGTGCTTGGTTCAGAAAGCGACCTTTTTTTTAAATGATGTAAATCCGTCCAGTAGTTGGTGAAAAATTAAAAAAATAAAAGTTTCGAAATCTATGGCCGCTGTGGATTCACGACCCCTTCCGACCACGCGCTTCATTTTAATTGGTTGCCAACACTCCAAACCAGAATGTGTTGGCAGCCATTTTCTGACTCGGTAACCCAGTCAGAAGAAATTAGGTCAAATTAAAGCTGAAAATGAAGAAAAGGGGGCAGGGTACAAACACCCTACCCCTTTGGCCTGTTCAGGGGGTCCCACAAGGCCCCCAGGGCAAAAAGAGCATTTTTTATTTTTTTTATATGGCAGAGGTCACGGATTCTGCCCAGAAAGTAAAAAAATCAAAAAACGAGGCACTTAGTTTGAAAAAGCCCCCAGGTGGGCCATTTGCAAAATAATTTTCAGGGGCCGTGTGGTCCCCCGCTGCCCCGGGGACCACCACCTCCCAGGGCACAAATTGAAATTAGTAAGGAGGCCTTGTGGGACCCCCCAAGCCCTGGGGACTGCCACCTCCCCAGGGCTCTAAATAAAAATGTGTGGAGGGGCTCACATCCCCCCACACTGCCCTGGGGACCACCACCTCCCCGGGGCACTTAATATTTAAATTTGGGGGTCCATTATGGACCCCCATGCGCCGGGGACCACCACCTCACCGGGGCTTTGGATATTTTGATGACCCTGGGGACCGCCACCCCCAGGGCCGCCTCCTGCAGTGTGCTGGGGTCCCCACCCCAGGACACTGCTGTTTGCTATGGTAGGGCGGGAGCACAGCTCTCACCCTACCATATCAAACTTTGCTTTGGATTTTGGAAGCAGGGAAACCTGCTCTCTCTTTCAAAATCCAAATCAGAATTGCTTTTCCACACGGGGAGCTGCATGTCAGCAGCTCACTGTGTGGAAAAGCAATGCCGGCTCCCGCAGGAGGCGGGGAGCCGGCAGGGACCAAGGGGGCATTGGGGCTCCCCCAATGGTCCCCAACGAAGAGGCCAGGCCCCGGGGGATGGGGTGCCCGGGGCCGGAAGTGGCCTGGGAGGGGGGCTACACGGCCCCTTCCCCTTTTTAAAAAAAATAAATAAATATGGAGATGTGGGTATGCCTCGGGGATGGGGTCCCCGAGGCGAATGTAAATTAATGAAAGTTAACTTTAAAAAAAAACAAAATTGGAGTCGCGACCCTAGCGCGGCTCTCAACACTGCCCCCTAGTGTGAACATGAAGGGTGCGCAGCTCTCAGCGCAGCCCCCTAGTGTGAACACGAAGGGTTCATGGCACTCAGCGCACCCCCCTAATGTGAACACAAAGAGTGCGCGGCTCTGGAAGTCACGGTGGGTGCGCGACTCCATTGAACAACAAAAAAAATTATCTTTGAAAAACTAAATTATAAGTTAGAGCCCTTGTGTTTATTGGGAGAATTTTATAGCTACATGTATGTTCCGATGCAGAGCCTTAGGTTGTTGAGAAGGACTCTGTTTCCCTTATCTGTGAAATGTACACCATCACTCCTGTAGATGCCATCCATATCAAAATGCAGATTGCCTCCACAGTGGACCATGATGAGGTCAGGCGGTCGGAGACGTAAAAAGATTTAAACCAAAGGCATCAATTGTTGCCGCTTTAATCCTCTTTGTCCAATCCATTTAATGTCCACATTTGCAAAGCCAGATCTTTGTCAATACCTCTGTGTTCAGCATACCTTTTGCACCAGAAAACATAGCTGTGTCCCACAATCCACACACTAAGCATCTTGAAGAACGTCTGGATGCACTGAAAAGATGTCTGTAGGTGAAGTAGGCAGTTGGTAGATTGAGAGGTATCTAAAATGGTGGACAAGATGCAGTTTTTAAAAAGAAGAGAAATAATTGGCTGTTTAAGAACATTATATAGTTAAAAATAGGGTGCATTTATGGTGTATTTAAAAAGCATTTTTCTTATTGGATAGCAAAAATTGTTTGAAAGGTACATTAGATAGGATAAGCTCATATTTTGGAAGGTCAAGCACACTTGCTGTTTATATTTACAACATTGTGTGCTGAACTTGTGACCTGTGGGTTAAGTTGAGTGTTCCATGAACTGTTGTTATGGAAACAGGCATTAAGGAGAATGTGGATAGGTTTGAAAGTTAACTGTGGCATTAAAATGTGAATTTGTTATACATTTTGAAATATGTTATTACAGTGATATTTCCCAAGTCAGTGCAATCTTTAGAAGTAGTGTATTTTTTTAAAAAAGTGGTAAAATTATTTTTTATATATTTTTGAACTCCTGTATGGTGCCATCGCTTACGGTGCATGCGTGACTCCAGAAAATTCCAGAAGCATTTTAGGTTCAGTTAGAAGTCAGTTGGCAAGAGTTGATAATGTGTAACCAATAGAAATGTGTTCTAGAATTTGAAATAATCTGGGAAGCAATGTGATTTGTTATTTACATCTATATGTGTAGAGAAAGAGAGTGACATTTTGCCATTACTGGTTTTGCTAAGAGCAGCACAATATATTGATTGTGTGCATAGAAAATCTGTTCTGAGTTTCTGATACTTCATAATCTACAAATCAATTTGAAAGGTGTTATAAATTTGTGAGGTGTACTATGTGGTGCCTTTGTTTTTAAAGATAAAATATAAATAATGACATTTGAAGTTTGAGATATATTTTGAAATGTAGAAATGTTTATTGCAGTTTGTTGGAATGTATTTAAATGTTTTTTTATATAGATTCTGTATAGTGTTATGTGTATTTTGTAATAGGGATTGCTGATTATGGTAGTTTGTTGCAGTGTGTAGATATGTACATTTGTAGTATACCGCATAATTTTAGGTGTTGCTTTCAAATTGAAAGTGCATATGTTGAGTTAAGGTATTAGTGATGAGACTAGTTTTTATAAGTCTCTAGAGAGGTACAGTTGAAATATGCCACATAATTGTTGGTGTTTGGTTTAAAATTGAAGTTTGTTCTGTGTATTTATGAGGTGTACATAGTTTTGTAGTAGAGAGAGATATCCATTCATGTTTTCAGGAATATGGTGAGACTTATAGCAGAGAAATTTGAATGGTTCCTGCTTTGTATTTGGCTAGGTGTAAAATTAAAAGTAGTTGTAAAATGGTAAAGTAGCAGCCGAGATTCATGCACTGCTTCAATCCCATAAGCACTATCCTTGCAGTGCTGCCATAGCCCTGTCAGTTCCCATATGCTCCTCCAATCACCTATCCAGCACCATACACTTATCCAATCAGTCCGCCAAAACTCAAGCACTTATAAATTCACTTCTCCAACTACTCAGGTAGTACCTATGCAGTCCAGCAATCTCCCTGTCACTGCCCATGCACTCTTACAATGACCCATCCAGCACTATGTACTTATGTAATCACTCCGCCAATACACAAGCAGTTATAAATGTACCATGCACTCTCTTTGCACTCCTTTAATCATGCAGTCAGTATCCACATACTCATGCAATGACCCAGGTACTAACTCATGCAGTGTTAAAATCTCTTGAGGACAACCCTTGCAGTGCAGCCATCACCCTGTCCGTACCCATGCACTTCTGCAATCACCCAGCCTGGACCATGTACTTATACAATCACTCTGCCAAAACACAAGCACTTATAAATTCACCATGTACTCTCCTAGCAGTACTCTAATCTTCCAGTCAGTATGTGTGTACTCATAAAATGACCCATCCAGAAACCATATATTTCAAAATAGAAGTGCAGTCTGTCAAGTTTTAAAATGTGCATGGACTTGTGTGTGAAGTATGTCTTCACTTGCGTATGTTGAGTTAAGGTATTTCTGATGAGACTAGGTTTTATAAGTCTCTAGAGAGGTACAGTTGAAATATGCCACATACTTTTTGATATTTGGTTTAAAATTGAAGTTTATTCTGTGCATTTATGAGGTGTTCATAGTGTTGTGGTAGAGAGATATCCATTCATGTTTTCAGGAATATGGTGAGACTTGTAGCAGAGAAATGTGAATGGTTCCTGCTTTGTATTTAGCTAGGTGTAACATTAAAAGTAGTTGTTAAAAGGGTAAAGTAGCAGCAGAAATTCACGCACTGCTTTAATCCCATAAGCACTATCCTTGTAGTGCAGCCATCACACTGTTAGTACTCATACACTTCTCCAATCACCCATCCAGCACCATATACTTATCCAATCACTCCGCCAATACTCAAGCACTTATAAATTCAACATGCACTCTCTTTGCAGCACTATAATCATTCAAGCACTACACACATAGTTATGCAATGGTCCAGGCACTAACATATGCACTGCTAAAATCCTCTGTTCACTATCCATGCAGACCTCTAACCAGCTACATACTACTGATTCACTCCTCTAATTACCCAGGTAGTACCCATGCTGTCTAGGAATCCCCTGTCAGTCCCCATGCACTTCTCCAATCACCCATCGGGCACTATCTACTTATCCAATCACTTTACCAATACCGAAGCACTTATAAATTCACCATCCAGTTACTAGTCACGTACTCATGCAATGGCCCAGACACTAACACAAGCACTGCTACAATACTTTGTGCACTATCCATGCAGACCTCTAACCAGCTATATACTATTGATTCACGGTAAAGAAAAAGGGAGGAACCCTGTCTAATTAATAAAAAAAAAGAGAGAGCGAGGCAGGAGACACAAAAAGAATAGCGGAACATCTGTCCGTCTTATATCTCCCTAGATTGCCAATGAGGCAAAACATTTGTTTTTAAAAAAAAAGGTAAGCGTAAACTACCTATAAGATACAAGCTAAAAGACAAAATACATTATTCGAAAAGGGTATGTAACATAATTTTGTTTTTCTTTTTGAACTAAAGGCTTAAGAAAAAACAATCCCTTATTAGCATCGGCGGCTCCACACAACGTATTACTATAAAGAGTACCAAGTAAAAAGGTATGCATATCACAGAAACCGTAAGAAGTTTACAAAGTATCCGGGATATTAGGTTTAATTAATTCTTTTATGTTTTCAAATATTAATTATTTTTTAATATGTCTCATTTTCCTGGTTTTAACATCCATACTGTTGAAGAAGGATCCGCGCCAAGTTATAGGCAAAGGAACCTCCTTAAAACAAATTAGGTACGTTCCAATGTGTGTATTCGGATTGTGTGTTGCCCCAAAAAAGAAAGCACATTGAGCAGTACTTTGAGTTTAATAGGAAATTGTAACTAACTTACTGTTGTGAGAAAAAATATATTTGTTTTTTTGAGATCTTCATGTTTATGAAAACAGACCTTTTTTTTATAAATTGAACTAAAACGTTTGATGAATAATCTCTTCATAGACAATATTGTATACTCATACACACTAATGTTTTCTGATAAAAAATGTATTTTGTATAACTTGAGATAACTGCATGTAGATGAATTTATGCTAACATACTGTTAAAATTATTTCAGAAAACTCTGTCCGGAGGAAGGTGTTTTAATCAAGTCTCACCTAAACGCAGCGTTGACTTTTTAATTGTAGTTTTCTTCAGGTTTGTTATAATTGATGTACGATGCTTAATGCTGTATATTATACTGATTTTCAGTTTTTTAAATAATGAAAAAACAAATAACTTTTTTATCTATTGTAATAAATTAGAAACTTGACTTTCATTGATTTTTTTTATTTTTTCTTTTGTTTAATGACATTGTGTGTGTATGTATTAAAACTTGTGTAATTTAAAATTTATACAATTATTATAGTACTGGGGTTCCGGATGATTAGATTAGGGACTTTTTTTGTTTCCTACTATTCATTCATTCCTCTAATTACCCAGGCAGTACTCATGCAGTCTAGGAATCCCCCTGTCAGTCCTCATGCACTTCTTCAATCACCCATCGGGCACTATCACTTATCTAATCACTCCACCAATACTGAAGCACTTATAAATTCACCATGCACTCTCTTTGCAGCACTGTAATCATCCAGTTACTAGTCACGTACTCATGCAATGGCCCAGACACTAACACAAGCACTGCTACAATACTTTGTGCACTATCCATGCAGACCTCTTACCAGCTACATACTATTGATTCACTCCTCTAATTACTTAGGTAGTACCCATGCAGTCTAGGAATCCCCCTGTCAGTCCCCATGCACTTCTCCAATCACCCATCCAGCACTATCTACTTATGCAATCACTCCGCCAATACCTAAGCACTTATACATTTACCATTCACTCTCTTTGCAGCACTGTAATAATTGCAGTTACTAGTCCTGCACTTATGCAATGGCCTAGGTACTAACACAAGCAGAGCTACAATACTTTGTGCACTATCCATGCAGACCTCTAACCAGTTACATACTACTGATTCACTCCTTTAATTACCCAGGTAGTACCCATGCAGTCTAGGAATCTCCCTGTCAGTCCCCATGCACTTCTCCAATCACCCATCGAGCACTATCTACTTAGGCAATCACTCCACCAATACTGAAGCACTTATAAATTCACCATGCACTCTTTTTGCTCTGTAATTATCCAGTAACTAGTCACGTACTCATGCAATGGCCAAGACACAAACACTGCTACAATACTCGGTGCACTATCTATGCAGACCTCTAACCAGCTACATACTATTGATTCACTCCTCTAATTACCCAGGTAGTGCCCATGCAGTCTATGAATTCCCGTCAGTCCCCATGCACTTCTCCAATCACCCATTGAGCACTATCTACTTATTCAATCACTTCACCAATACCAAAGCACTTATAAATTCACCATGCACTCTCTTTGCAGGACTGTAATTATCCAGTTACTAGTCACGTACACATGCAATGGCCCAGATACTAACACAAACACTGCTACAATACTCTGTGCACTATTCATGCAGACCTCTAACCAGCTACATACTATTGATTCACTCCTCTAATTACCCAGATAATACCCATGCAGTCTAGGAATTCTTCTGTCAGTACCCATGCACTTCTCCAATTACCCATCCAGCACTATCTACTTATCCAATCATTCCACCAATATCCAGGCACTTATAAATGCACTCAGGCACTCTTCTTGCAGTATTGTAATCTTTTAGTCACTAGCCATGTACTCATGTAATGATGCAGGTACTAACCATGCCCGTTTCACAATCACATGTGTACTACTAATGCTGTGCTCTAATATCTTACATACTACTCACACGCCTTCAATTATGCAGGTAGCACTGTTCCACTGCTCTAATCATTGATGTAGTATCTTTGTATGTATTTTTATAGTTATACATGTAAATATTTTTATATATTTATTTAAATTATATTAAATTGTTTTCAAAACTTTTCTTTTTTTGCAGATATTTTGCATAATTATTAAGACAGAGTTACAATGACATGAAAACAGCAAAGCAAAAGAGAACGAAGAAAAGAGGCCTATGTAAAGAAAATAGCAAAATAGCAATTAGATCAATTACAACATGGATCCTTAAAAAAAAAGCCTTCTGGTAAGAGAAGTAAAGATTTTTTTTTTAACTTTTAAAGAGTGTTCCAAATTCTGAAAATAAAGAAGAAAGAAAGAGAACAAGTACAGTGAAACGAAAGGAAAAGAAAAGAAAAATTTACAAAAAAGTCTAAAATTGGATTATCAGAAAAATAAATATGTTGGAAGCATTAAGAAACAATTTTCAGAAATTCGAAAAAGATTGTATAAAAGTAGAGTACTCTAAAATTTACTAAAAAAAAATGTAAAAAATATAAAAGATCAGCATTTTACAAACAAAAAAGGAGATTCTACGTGTCATTGAAAAAGCATTTGAATTGAAAAGAAAATTGTTTATCTTACTTTTAAAAAGATTAAATACTTTAAATACAATAATGCAGTCTATGAAGGACAAATGTAAAAGAAAAAGAATTCTAAATAGAACTAACTTTTGTAAAATATTTTCTGGGGAATGGAAGCATACTTCTAGTATGGAACCTTTTTTTAATGAAGAAAGCTATTTTCAACAAAATACATTAGTTCATGCAGTTGATACCTGTGGTCGTTATGAACTGAAAAATGGTTGTCCAATTGATATAGAAAAGTTGGTTCTTAGAAATGTGGAAGAAGTAATAGCTGAGGAAGATCAAGGGAGACGTACCCAGGCTCCAGTGTTTACATGGGATTGTGGTAGTATTTGTATTATACGTAAGGAATCTATTGATATCTTATTAAATTTCTTCAGAGAATATGGAAGAAAAACTGTGAAACAGGAGATAAAGATATTACAAGGACTGGATCCTTGCAAAGTGAGAATAAATACAGGGCTGCAATGTCATTCTCTGGCTTGTCTTTCTAAGAGAGTGTGTCATAGTCTTTTTCATCATTTAAGAATGTTAGCAGTACATCATTCCGAAATGCGTAAGTTAGTAAGAACATTATACTATGTGAAAAGTCCTGCATTATGTCTAAATGAAATTAACACAGCTATTTTGCATGGTTCGATTTGGATGTAAAAAAAGTTTGTGATGATATAGAGTTATGTTTCTTTGCTGGTCAAGAGGAGTGTAGAGAAGCGAGAGTTTGATAAGTATAGGTGTTGAAGAAGAGATGGAAGATACTACTGATGTGAAGTTTGAAAAAGAAATAACAAAGTTTAAAGTAGTTTCTGTTGAAAATCCCAACTATACTTGTATTTGTTGTCGACGTACTCCCTATAAAATTCAAACTAGGAATGTAGATGTGTTTTTAAAAAGTGAAAAGGAAAACAATGATAAATGGAGGGAATTTTCTGCTTATTTGTTTGTGGAAGGTCATTTTGAGTTAGATACTGTACAATGTATTTGTACATATTGTTACACTAAATTAGAAGAGAACAAAATGCCAGCTAGAGCTGTCCGTAATGACCTAGATTTAGTAGCTATACCTCCAGAACTTAAAGATTTAAATACATATGAGTTCATCCTTATTCAATCTGTGCACCCGTTTCAGGCTATAATTTGTATGGCGACTAAAACAGGTAAGCTGCCTTCAACAGATCTACAAAGAGGTTTAAAAGGAAGAGTTGTGTATTTACCTTTAGATTTTAAGAAAAATGTTGAAACTGTTGGTGTAGAAAGAGAGGATACTGAACCTGTAGTCATTCTTGTTAATGGTGTACATACAAAGAGTAGGAAAATATGGCAAGAGCTAGTAGATGTTACGAAAGTCCAAAAGGCTAGATTATATCTGGTGCAAAACAATATTTACTATAAATCGGTAAATGTAGAAGAACAAGAAATGAGTTTAGAAGATGAAACAGACATTTCAAGTGGACAAATAGAAAAAGTGGAGAACTCCAGAAAAGAAGAACTTTATGAACATTATACTATACACCCTCTACATTCAAAAGAACTGATAGGAGATATTATTGAATTGTTCCAGATGAAAAAAGCCAAAGGAACTCCCATGTGTGTATGGTAAAAAAGTTTGGAAGCTCGTTGTTTTCCACCGCTGTTCCCTACTGGAAAAGGTGGACGATATGATGAACGACCAGTTTAGATTCCAGCTTCAGAATATCGTACTTTACGACTATACTCAGAAGAACCAAGATTTCGCCAGTGTATTTCATATTTGTTTAATCTTTTATTTGAAAGTGACCGGTCTGCACTTTCATATGCAGTCAACCACATATTAAAAACAGGAACTTATCTTTCACATGTTTCTGCAAAGGAATTCATGGAGAAAGTTGAAGAAAGAGACAAACATTTAGAATCACAGTTAATTAATTTGATGGCATGTCAATGTGGCACTAATGAATATTGGTATCGACGTCATGGGGAACTGAAATGTATGTTAAGGAACTTAGGAACCCCAACGTGGTTTGTTACACTTAGCTGTGCTGAGTACGCATGGGATGATTTACTTGATTTTCTACGACAAGCAAATTCGAATATAGAACATATTGAATTGAAGACAGCTGGAGAACTGTGTTCCCTGGATCCTGTAAATGTCTGCAGATATTTTATTCATAGGTTTGAAGCTATGATGTCTTTAATCTGTAATAAAAAGAATACACATATTAGCGAAGTTATTGATTTCTTTTGGAGAAAGGAATAGCAAGCTAGATGTGCACCTCATATTCATATGCTGTTATGGATCAAGAATGCACCTAAATTTGGAACTGACACTGATGAGACTGTTTTGTCTTTTATTGAACAATATGTTACCTGCACCATACCAAAGGAAAAAGCAGGAAACAACTTCAGACAGCAAGTTTTACGGTTTCAAAAACATTGATGTGCAAAATATTGTCGACGGAAATACAAGTCAATGGAAAGATATTACACAAAATGTCGATTTGGATTTCCACGTCCAGTAATTTCCGAAGGGAGAGTGAACCGTTTTATGTCAGCAGTGAGGCATACTATCACACAAAAATCATCCAAAAATACTTATAATATAAAAACAGTAGAATCAAGGTATATTAATGATTACAAGCCAGTGATTTTGACGATGTGGAATGCAAATATGGACATACAGTATGTTGCAGATAACTCAATTGCTGTTGCTCGCAATGTCACGTCATATATTACCAAATCTGAGAAGACAGAATTGAAAGAAATGTGGGAAGAAATTTCACAGGAGAAGACACTTAGCAAAAAATTCTACAGCTTAAGTTTGAAGATGCTTTCACATCGAGAAATTGGATACTATGAATCTTCGGATCGATTGACAGCTACAAGGTTATATTCAAAGTCAAGAGGAATCATCTGGATAAGTTTAGGCCTTGCTGCGACAAGAAATCGAGTTTTTGAAATTTGTACAAGAAATTGAATACTTGGCATGGAATGATCCGGAAAGTACAGATATTCTTAAAACAAATATGTTGGATACGTACTATCCAAATAGAAGTCTACACCTGGAAAAGATATGTCTATATGAAATACTGCAACATTATAGTTTAAAAAAAGTGTTACGGAAAATATAAATGAAGGAAAATATGCTGTACTTGGATCTGAAGGATGTTTGGTAAAGCATGCCAAAGGAAATCTGATTAATCACAGGAAACTAAGTTGCGATACTCCAGATAAAAGGGAGTTTTTCTATTTAGCTCTCCTGCAACTCTTCAAACCTTGGCGGACTGAAATGGAATTACTTGGAGATTTTGACTGCTATGGAGATTCTTTCAATGCATGTAAAGATAGCATTGAATGTACAATTTTTCCAAATTATCTCCAAATGTTGAACGCAGAGATTAATCAAGAAAGTACTATTGCAGCTGAAATAGCTAGAGATAGTTGTCAAGATAGTCAGAGTTCTGCTGCACAAAGTCAAGATCCACTAGGAGAAGCCATACTTAAAAATGAAGCGGCAATAGCAATGAGTGAAGTGGAAACAGTGATGCAACAAGCACAACAGGAGAATATTGATTTGAAAAACCTAGAAGAACATCTGAATACTGAACAGAAAGAAATATATCACCAAGTTACACAACAGATAGAACATGGATTACTGCATGAAAAGAATGATTGCCAATGTTAGACCTATTCTTATGTACATCAGTAGACAAGCATGAATGGGGAACAGTTTCTTGATTAAATGTTTGTCAAGTTATCTACAGAAAACAACAGATTCACATTTGGCTTGTGTTGTAACTGCTCCAACTGGGTTAGCAGCACACAACATTAAAGGGATTACATTACATCGTCTACTTATGTTACCAGTAGAACATGAAAATAAGTTGGAATATCACAAGCTATCTGGAGAAGCTTGTTTCGAAGTTTCAAGAGTACTGAAGAAAATTTAACTTCTGATAATTGATGAGGTAAGCATGGTTTCAAACTTAATGGTTGCGTTTGTACATTTGAGGATACAGCAGATTTTAAAAACAAATTACGATATTTTATTTGGAGGAAAACATGTAATTGTATTTGGTTATCTACTACAACTCACACCTGTGAAAGGCCAACCAGTTTTTAAGACCCTTCTGCATGAAGACACTAAAAAATCATTGGAAATATTGGAAATGTGAACATTTGGACTTACTTTGAATATAAAGAACTTATTAAGAACATGCGACAAGCAAATGACAAAGATTATGGAAACATTCTTCAAAATATTAGAATTGGTGTCTTAACAAAGGATGGAAAAAATGCTTTAGAAAGTCGGCTACTAAGAAACTTTGCACCTGAAACAAAATACCGAAAAAGTGCAGAAAAGAAATCTATAATTTGCCTTATGCCAACACTGAGAGAATGCTCTACATTCAATGAAGAACTCTTGAAACTGGAGAATGAACTGTTAATGAAAATGGTAGCCACTGATAAAATAGAACATGAAGGAGTAACTATTCTTCTGTCAGAGAAATTACAGTGAAAATTAGACTCTTTCGAAAACTCAATACCTAAGACTGCTGGTTTGGAAAATACCTTATATATATCTGTAAACTGTTGGGTAATATTACGGCGTAATTTAGATATTTAGAAAGGTTTAGTAAATGGAGCATTGGGAAAAGTTGTTGACTTTGTTAGTTATGCAAATAGAGATAGAATTGAATTTTTGAAGATTACATTTGATCAGATTGAAGAGGTGAAACAGATTGCACGTTGTTCTGCTTGTTTCTTGCTTGTAAAAGATGTGTATGTTCGTAGAAAACAGTTTCCTGTTTGTTTAGCATATGCAGTGATCATTCATAAATCTCAAGGTTTAAGTGTAGACAGTGCTTTGGTAAATATTGGAAGTTCTGTGTTTAAAGAGGGTATGGCATATGTTGCATTGTCTCAAGTAAGAACATTATCCGGATTGTATTTGATTGATTATGATGAGCAAAAGGTTAGTGCAGATGTAAATTGTGTGTAAAAGAGTACAATAGAATAAGAAGACTCTATGTTCCTAGCATCCTATTTATGAAAAACTTTTGATACGTCCAAAGCGAAAATATGATAAACATTTTAGTGAGATTGCAAAGAAGAAAAGAATTGAAAAGAATGTTAAGTCTAAAAAGAAAATGGAAGTGGACACGTTTGCTAATAGTATAGGATATCAGTTAGAAAACAGTTCAAGTATCAACTGCTATGCTAATATAATCGTGAACGTTGTGTTTTTTTTTAGAAAATCTACAGCATGCAATTATGGAAAATCTAGACAAAAGATTTTGCTCTTTGTTACATTACATTTTTGAAAAGTTGAAAACTGATAAAACGAAAATCCATACTGCTTCTGACATGCGGCATCTTTTGGATATATGTACTGGTTCTTCACAATTTACAATTAATGTACCGCAAGATGCTCAAGAATTTCTTATGTTTATGCTTGCAGTATTGGAAGATGAAGGAATACAAATTGAAAATCTGTTCGGACTACGTTACAAATGGGATCATATATGTGACAGCTGTTCATTTTCATTTCCACTAAAATAGACACTGAACGATTCATATATTCAACAATACCAGATTGGAAAACAGTGTCTTTTAACGAATTAGTGAAACCAGTTAATCAAAACATGGAGTGTAGCCGATGCAAATCGGAAATGTTGTCAACATTATTTATAGAAAGATTTGGACAATATATCATTTTAATGCTGCAACGTTGTAGAGCAGATGGAACAAAAGTGGAAACCAAATTTTTTTTTTTGTGGCAGGTCAAGTGTCAATTTCACAACAGTGGCTATTGTTTTTCACGATGGACCTACTTCAACATCTGGACACTATACTGTCTATTTAAAATGCAATAAAGGATGGACACAATGTAATGATGCACATTTCGAGTTCAAATATTGATTGCCTAATGAATTACCAAATTCATATCTAATATTTTTGATGCCAAAATTCTGAGATGTCAGCATGAATTAATGAGTATATTTTGGATATTTTCACTACAAATAATTTCAGAAACATCATTTGGCCTATTGGGAAGATGTCAATATGAATTTAGAAGTTTATCTTGGATATCCTCAATGCAAATGTTTTCAGAAACATCATTCGGCCTATTGGGAAGATGTTGATAATTACGGTTTGAATTATTGATTCTGTTCTTTGATATTGCATTTGGAAAATTGTGTTTGAAAGAAGGTGGTCGTATATTTGATCTTTGTATTATATACTGTTGTAGGGATTCTGCTCATGCACAGAACTATGCGCAGGAAACTAGGACCTTAGTGAATTGTGGTGTACCAGAAACTCACCTTAGTACCCAGAACCCCTATCCGACTAGCATCAGTGTCTCATTCGTTCTCCGTATCATCTCAAAGCTACCAATGATTAGACAACCCAGAACAAGCGACTTAGAATACTCTCAGGAATGGTGGGAATTAGAAACACCTTTTCGTTATTATTCTCATATCAGTCCACAACAAGAGTAATCAGAGACACAGTAAAGTTTAAAATGTTTGTTTTTAACTACGTGCCCTAAGATGCAGTACTTTGGCTAACATAAGCACACAAATGATTAAAATTAAAACCATCAGCATTGTTACAATACCATAGAAAATGAAGGGAGAAATCTTGTTATAAATGATAGTGGAATAAAGTCACCCTCCCTTCACAATTAAGCTAGTATTATGAAACTAATAGAAGGTCTCTAGGTTTGAATGGGGATCCCCATACCGTAAATACCAGCTTAGGTGAATCACATCACAGGATCAGCTCTGCTCTGTGTCTGAAAAAGGTCTTCTCCAAAGTGTCTGAATCATGCATGCAAAATTCAATATTAAAGGCACCCGAGTTTCAGATATTTGCAGCTGTGTGCGTGTTATGGCTAGAGCGTGGGCCGATCAACATGAATTCAAAAGCATACATTGATATTTGACCTTGACAGCTTCTGCACCCAGTGTTCAGACTAAGGTCACGGTGCACGTCTAGGGATGTGAACAACAGACCGTTCTCAAGTGAAGAAAAAGCAAGCAAGCAGTTTTCGCATAATAACAGCTACCTGCGGTGTCGTGTGCAAAAGCAGCAAAAGTGACAAGATGGCTTTTTACATCTAAGACGCTTATGCCAACATAGCAATGTGTGTACATGGAACTCCGCCTCCACTACAATACTATGTTACTAAGGATGTTCATTTGTGAAAATGTAAGTACAGAGTTGAGTTTGCTGTAGATATTGTGGAGACAAATATGTTTTATTTTAACAATCTTATTGATTGTATTTTTTTGCCCGCTGTCACCTGATGATCAAGATTGAAATCACTGTGTATGGTGAAATTCAATAGAATCTGAAGACAGCAAAAAAGGCAAATTGAATATGTGATGTAATGGTTTAATTATGTTGTGGTCATAAAACTATAAAATTCTATGTAATAGAATTTTTTTCTACTCTTTTACAGACCCTACTACTAAAGTTTAAAATATTTTACATTTACATTACAAAAAAATGTTTTGATTAATTTCATATCTACTTGAAAACAGGTAAGATTAACTCATCCAAGCACTACCCATGCACTGGTACAATCAACTGTGCACTATCTATACAATACTCTAACCACCTAAACACAACTTATTTACACCTTCAATTACTCAGGTAGTATCCATGCAGTCCAGTAATAACACTGTCAATCCCTAAGTACTCCTACTTTTACCAATCCAGCACAATGTACTTATCCAATCACTCCACCAATACTCAAGCACTTATACATTCACCATGCACTCTCCTTGTAGTACTCTAATTATTCAGTCACTACCCATATGTTCATGAAATGACCCAGGTAGTAACACATGCAGTGCTACAATAACATGTGCACTATCCATGCAGGCTTCTAACCACTTATACACTGGTGATTCACAGCTTTATTTTCCCAGGTAGTACTCATGCAGTCCAGCAATCACTCTGCCAGTGCCATGTACTAATCCAATCACTCTGCCAATACCTAAGCACTTATAAATTCACCATACACTCTCCTTGCAGTACTGTAATCATCCAGTCCCTACCCGTGAACTCATGCAATGACCCAGACACTAACACATGCAGTGCTACAATCATGTGCACTATCTATGCAGTCAACTAACTACCTACATGCTGCTCATTCACACCTCTATTTTCCCAGGTACTATCTATGCAGTCCTGCAATCACACTGTCACTCCCCGTGTAGCTGTCTAGTCACCCAACCAGTACCATATACTAATCCAATCACTCCGCCAAAACCCAAGCACTTATAAATTCACCATACAGTCTCCTTGCAGTACTCTAATCATTCAGTTAAATAGGCACTACTCAGCCATACAATCATCAATACACTACCCATGCACTGTTCAAATCAATCAACATCTACAGATATACTCATACAATCACCATTGCATTAGCATGCAGTTATTTCTTTTTTTAACCAGATAAGGTAGTTCTGAAAATAACTTTTTTTCTTCTTTTTGAGATTTTATATTTTGTGTTTTAAACAATTTTGTAATTTTTTTTGGTGTTTTCTTTAAAAACCGGAAAAACAAAAGAAGTGTCAACTTTGCAATTAGCATACGTCGCATACCAAACGTGCACATGACGCGATCGCATACGTATATGACGTTACGCGGGGCCCAGCACCACGCACCCGTCGCTAACCAAATGCGCATCCTTTATGACTTTGCCAATATGGTTGCTTCAATCCGCGCACCCACTGAGATAGGTACACGATGGGTGCGCGACTCCACTTTTTCTAAAAAAAAAAAAAAAATATTCAGATGTAAAAAGCAGAAGACATTATATAATAACAAAAAAAAACCAACTATTTTCAGGATATTAAACTTAGAATATATCACAAAAAACAAAAAATAAATTACTGAACAAACCATAGCTTTAATGAACATTTTAGTTAAAACTTATCATTTTCAAAACCTTTGAAATTCACTGAAAAAACAATAGGTTTCAGGGATGTTATAGTTAGAAATTAGCATTTAAAAAAACTTTGAAATTCACAGAAAAAACCATAGGTTCCCGGCACGTTATAGTTAGCAAATAGCATTTATAAAACCTTAGAAATTCACTGAAAAAACCATAGGTTTCAGGGTCGTAATAGTTAGTTGGACATTTCACCCGTACAAAACCATAGAAATTCGGCCGTTATAGTTAGTTGAGCTAACTATAACTAGCGCCCCCGCAATGCACTGCTGATGACGTCACATATTACATCATTCATGACATGGTCAGTGACATCACTGATGACATCACTGATGACATCTCAAATGACATCACTGATGACATCATCCAGTGGCTGTGTTTCTATAAAATTTAAATATGTTTTATATACATGCCAAGGTGTATTGAAGAATGAATGGGTGTATAAGTGTCAGGATGGATGATTTAGTAGGTGTGTGACTGACTGTATAAGTAAGTGATTGTGTCTTACTGAATGCATGTGTTAGTGACTAATACAGACATTCACACAGTTTAGTTTGTCAGTTGGTGTGTAAGCTGTTCCATGGGTTGGTGAGTACCTAAATGAGAATCTATATGGGTTATTGATTAGTTATTTGAGTATCTCTATGGGTGCCTGAGTGTCTCTGTGGGTGGGTGGGGTTGGGTGTAACTCTGTCCATAAATGTGTGAGTGGGTGATTCACTGGGTGTATAGGTTCAAGAGTGCATCTGTGAAGAGCTGTATGGATGGGTGAGTGTGTGTATGGGTGTGTTGGTGAGTAAATGGATGCCTCAGTGGTACATGTGTGAGTAACTGCATATGTGAACGGCAGTATATGTGAGTGTTGGAGTATATAAATGACTAAATGTGAGTGAGCGCAATTGTGAGAGTGGCTGTATGGATCAGTGTGTGCTTGTATTTGTTATTGCATTAGAGTGTAAGTATGTGTTAGTATATGTTTACATAAGTGAGGTGGTGTGTGTATAACTGTACAGGTGAGTAAATGGGAGTGTGAGTGATTATTTCCATGACTGACTAGGTGTGTGAGTAACTTTATGAATGAGAAGCGGTGTGTGAGTGTCTTTATAGATATATGAGTGCACATGATAATGCCGTATTGATGGCTGACCGCATGTATGAATGACTGTATGGGTGAATGAGTGGATGTGTGTGTAGAGCTCGGAATTAGTTTGTGGATATGTACTAACTAGTATTTGTGTGTTTATGGTTTTGAAAATGATAGTCTGTATTTTAGATTGGCTGTATCAAGGGTTATATTAGAGTGTGATGAGGTGCATCAGATTTTCACGTGGGCGATGTCATCAGTGATGTCATTTGAGATGTCATCAGTGATGTCACTGACCATGTCATGAATGATGTAATATGTGACGTCATCAGCAGTGCATTGCGGGGGCGCTAGTTATAGTTAGCTCAACTAACTATAACGGCCGAATTTCTATGGTTTTGTACTGGTGAAATGTCCAACTAACTATTACGACCCTGAAACCTATGGTTTTTTCAGTGAATTTCTAAGGTTTTTTAAATGTTAATTACTTACTATAACGTGCCTGAAACCTATGTTTTTTTCAGTGAATTTCAAAGGTTTTTTAAATGCTTATTTCTAACTATAACGTCCCTGAAACCTATGGTTTTTTCAGTGAAAAAAAAAGATATATATATAGAGAGAGATTTCACTCACCTTTTTTCTACTTATGTACGTGGTAAAGCTTTTCGTGGTAAGGCAATACATTGTAATGGATGCATGGTAAAGGCATGTGTGGTAATGTCATGCAACCCTCCTCATGAGATAATGGTGGCCAATTCTAATATAATGAGGTCCATACTTAGCATATCATTGATATATTTGGCATAATGATCTTCAGAATTTGTTCTTTGTTAGAAGTTCTATGTATATGTGCTTGACATAAAAAGAAAACCGATGTTTGGGGACCAAACAGTTATTTATTAAAAACACAAACTTGTTTTTTTTGGCACAAATTATGAAATGCCCGTGCATGGGATTTTTTATACATATTTTTCAAACATGAAAAGATGATACTTTGTTTGGAGACAATATGATTGCATTTCCAAACTGTATTTAAAGATGATAGTAGTAAGATATTTTATGTTTCAGAGGTGACCTACAATTATCACAGTTATTTCATAACTTCTGTGCAAATATTTCGTATTGATTGCCAATATCTGCTGGTAACACTGTCTAAAAAAGTTATCAACGTTATTTGAGACTTGAGTATCCCTTCCTGCACAAAAACTATCCTGATCGCAACATAGGCACCCTTGGAATATGCCACAAGGGGGCTTACGCTGGTGCTAGGCAGCCCCAACTGCACCAGCTCTAGGAGAGGGCAAAACTGCTGCATATGTTTGAAAATATGGTGACTGTCTACTCTCTCACTTACACACAGTGCAGCCAGCGCTCCTTAAAATGTTAGTAAATATGCCCAAGGTCCCCCAGGATAGTCTCTATACAGTCATGAAACAGTGTTTTTATGTCATTTCACCATGTCCTTTGACTACCTTCACTCTAAATACCAATATTTGACATCATCCGTCAAAAGGCCACTCTCAAAGCATAAAGGCCACTGTGGCATCACCACTATGAAACGTGCTGATTTCAAGCCCCTATAGGATATCAGCCATGTTGGCTGAGATTCAAGGAGCAATTTGGCATTTTGACGACAGGATTAATTTCATTTTGTGATATTGGAAGCATCCTAAAGCTGTTGTAGCCTACTCAAATGCAGCTCTGTACCTCAAGGACCATTTACACCTTGCTGCCTGTACAGATGTGAATTGTCATGGGCACGCAGCTTAGTAGGAAACGATTTGTGACGATTTTAATCGCTTTTCTGTAACTTTCCCCGACCTCAAAAAGTACTTAAGCCGTCTATCTGACGTCCTTTTATTAAGAAAGAGCTTCCTAGAAACATTTGCTCAGATTAGCAATTTTATCGTCAGTGGAGATTTTCCTTTTAATGGCTGACATCCCGAATTCGGGACTGCATCCAATCACTGTTAAAGCTGCAGTTTTGCTTCGCCTTCATCCCATTCAGTATGTTATAAAACTACTATAAGCTGCCATGGTCTGTAAACTGAACTCTAATCTGTCCTGTAGCAAGCTTCACTCTGGTAAATCACTTTAACCTGCTGACTGGTATCTGTTGAGACAACCACAATAATAAGAACAGTGACTGATCAGGAAATTAAATTAAATTTATTCCTAATGCCTAAACAGGCATTGTTATTATTACACTCACCAATAAACTCAGGTTCAGGAATTTTGGTAAACGATGAACAGTATTCTAGGGGTCGTTCGGCTGATAAGAGGGTCTTGGTTCATATATCTTTGATAATTTTTTCCACCACTTTTTACTAGTTTTCAAGGGCAGTAAACCAGTGCAAACTGTCATCATCCATGGTACAGAGCGTGTAGCCTGCACACGATACGGAAATAAATCAACATGTCAATTAAAGCAGATAAAGTCATCATAATCACATGTTAACAAGGCATTCGGGCTAGAAGGATAGGAATTGGGCAAATAACATCAACGCCATTGTTGTGCACAGTTCTAGATAAGGAGATAGGACAATTTTTTCACTCTATAATTGAAACAAGGGTTCAGTGGAAGCTGTAGTCCCCCCCCCACACCCTCCTCCGTGGGCCCTAGAACTTGCCATATTTCTTTGGATACCCAACCATCTACAGACATATCTTTCCGCTGCCATGCACTAGTCCATGTCTAATTTCAACTCATCAGGCTTAGTGGTCCATAGCTTGCCACGGGTAGGGCAATTTTGTATCTCAAAAATTTCAAGATTACATTACGTAGGGGAGTTTCACGTGCCTAAAGAACATCCCCTCACCAAATACTCAACACATAAGTTTTGAACCATTTCCCAGGGGGATTTTCGACACATGTGCCAGCCGTTCCTAATCCCTTCTCTGGTGAACTGCAAGTGTTGGAAAATCCATGTGATATGGATTCTACTGTCCACACCTTTGAGGCATTGATCAGAATCAGTCCTGCCCATTTTTACCATACGGATCCTTGTATAGTAGATTATATGTAAAATCTTGATTTGGAGCAGCCTGATTCCTGCTCGGATAGGTGTACCTCCCTTGATCCCTGAAGGGCTACTACAAGTCCAAGTCTCAAGTTGCCTAGGTTAGCGACTCATTTTTCCCCGAGTCTTCCAAATGTATCCGGTGAATTGTTGATTGTTTTTGTCGAGTAACGTAACACCTTTTTATATAGTTGCCCCAACAATATTGTGATTTGTAGCACAGAGCTTACCTTCAAGCAGGACGTAAGTTGGAACATCAACAGCCTTAGCATGCTTGATTTTCAGATACCGAAACATGTCATGTCTAATAATTTGTATTCTATTTAAGGAGTTCAAAAGGCACCATTGTGGAGTGGTCCAAAATGTCCCCCAGTGCTCTAATACTTATGAGATGCCATCTTTTAAGTCCATCTGATTGCTTTACCTCCCTAAGAAGGTAATTTTTTTCAGAGAGGAGGAGGATTTACCCACGTTTTTAATGCAACTTAGATACCTGTTAGCACCCTGCCATGCTTTCACCACATGTTTGATATCTTGAGACACTTCTTTCTCTTTGTGCATCCATAGTCTGGTTCTTGTTCATTATCCTAGTCTATCACTATGTTACCCAACCTCACACTGTCATCTATTCAGTCAACTCAAATCATATATATACATATATATATTCACTGAAAAAAACATAGGTATCAGGGGCGTTATAGTTAGCTGGACTTTTCATTCGTACAAAACCATTGAAATTCCCCTGTTATAGTTAGTTCAGCTAACTATAACTCGCGTGCCCACAATGCACTGCTGATGACGTCACATATTACATCACTCATGACATGGTCAGTGACATCACTCATGACATCACTGATGACATCTCAAATGACATCACTGATGACATCATCCAGTGAATGTGTGTTTTTCTGAAAATTACATATGTTTTTTATATGAATATCTCAAGGTCGATGGAAGAATAAATGGGTATATAAGTGTCTAAATTGATGATTTGTTTTTGAAAAATTTGATTGTATAACTGACTGATTAAGTGTATCTTAGTGAATACATTGCTTAGTGAGTAATGTTTAAATATGTAAATATCTGTATCAGTCTCTCACCTTGTGTATAAGTGGCTGCATGGGTTGGTGAGTAGCTACATGAGTGTCTATATAGGTTATTAGTTGGTTTTTTGAGTATCAGTATGAGTGTCTTAGTGTCTGTATGGTTCGGTGGGGGTATTACGTAGTGCATAGGTGCATGAATGAGTGACTCACTGTTTGTGTTGAAGACAGCATGTGTGCAGGACTGTATGGGCGGATGAGTGTGTGCATGGGTGTGTTAGTGAGTGAATGACTTTCTCAATAGTGTCTTTATGAGTAACTACATATGTTTTAAACTAGTATATGTGACTATTGGTGTATATAAGTGAGTATATGTGAGAGTGAGAGATTGAAAGAGTTCCTGTATGAATAAGTATGTGTTTCTATAAGTGATTGTTTAAAAGACTAAGTATGTGTAAGTTTCTGTAGAAGTTAGTGTGGTGGTGTGTGTATAACTGTATATGCAAGTAAATGGATGTTTGATTCTTTATTAGCATGAGTGACTGTGTGTGAGTAACTCTATGGATGAGTGGCGTTGTGTAACAGGATGTATAGGTGTATGAGTACATATGATGAGTGAGTACATGTATGAGTGACTGTATAGGACTGTTGGTGAATGAGTGGATGTATATGTGGATCTTAGAATTACTGAATAGGTTGTTGTAACTGATATTGGTATGTCCATTGTTTTGAAAATTTTAGTTTCTATTTTTGAATGTGTGTATCAAAGGTTATATTAGGGGGAGAGGAGGTCTGCCACTCTATCACAAGGATGATGTCATCAGTGATGTCATTTGAGATGTCATCAGTGATGTCATGAATGATGTCACTGACCATGTCATGAGTGATGCAATATGTGACGTCATCAGCAGTGCATTGCGGGCGCGCGAGTTATAGTTAGCTGAACTAACTATAACGGGGGAATTTCAATGGTTTTGTACGAGTGAAAAGTCCAGCTAACCACAACGCCCCTGAAACCTATGGTTTTTTCAGTGAATTTCTAAGGTTTTTTAAATGCTAATTCCTAACTATAACGTGCCTGAAACCTATGGTTTTTTCAGTGAATTTCAAAGGTTTTTTAAATGCTAATTTCTAACTATGCCTACAGAGATAGGACATGTGAAGAAAGAAGAAAAAACGCACAGAAAGAAAAAAAAGAAATGCAGAAAGAAGCAACAGAAGTCCTCAAAGACGAAGAAAAGTGCAGGAAGAAGGATAATGTGCAGAAAGAACAAACAGAAGAGCAGAAAGAAGCTTTGTTGCAAAATCATCCTGTACCCTCAACTTTTTCAGACGGATACTGGTGGTAACTGAGTCTGACTAACCAGTCCTAGAGCCAGTGCTATGTTAAAAGACACTCAGAATACAGTGAAAACACCTACATACACTAGGGAACACTATGTGTTGGGGTCCCCCTGTGATTAGCATGACCCCCTCTGTAAGCCCCTACTATATAATAGGGCAGGGGATTTAAACTACCTCTTAAAACGCGCCACAGGGCGTGTTTGCACACGTCACCTCAGGCCCCATCCCCTCACTTCCCCACTGTGTAAACACGCCCTGTGGCCATTTTAAGTTGGGAGATTAAATCCCCTTGAATCCTGAGGGTCCCTAGGGTCCAACTAGACCACTAGGTACCTCCAGTAAGCGCCACAGAGCTGCGTTGCAGAGAGATGTAAAAAGGGGCACGACCTAGACCACCTCTCTGCAACGCAGCGGCGCTTACTGGAAGCACCTGGTGGGCTAGTTGGCCCCCAAGGTCCCTCAGGATTGAAGGGGAATTATTTCCCCAACTTAAAACACGCCATAGGGCGTGTTTGCACACGTCAGCTCAGGCCCCGTCCCCTCCCTTCCCCACTGTGTAAACACGCCCTGTGGCCGTTTTTTAAATTGGGAGATTAAGTCGCCTTGAATCCTGAGGATCCCTAGGGGCAAAATAGCCCACTAGGTACGTCCAGTAAGCGCCATTGCAGAGAGGTGTAAAAAGGGGCCCAGCCTGCACCACCTCTCTGCAATGCAGAGCAGTGGCGCTTACTGGAAGCACCTGGTGGGCTAGTTGGCCCCCAGGGTCCCTCAGGATTGAAAGGGAATTATTTTCCCAACTTAAAATGCACCACAGGGCGTGTTTGCACACGTCACCTCAGGCCCCGTCCCCTCCCTTCACCACTGTGTAAACGCACCCTGTGGCCGTTCTAAGTTGAAAGATTAAGTCCCCTTGAATCCTAAGGGTCCCTAGGGTCAAACTAGCCCACTAGGTACCTCCAGTAAGCGCCACAGAGCTGCGTTGCATAGAGGTGAAAAAAGGGGCGTGGCCTCAGAACACCTGTCTGCAACGCAGCTCCCTGGCGCATACTGGAGATACCTGTTGGGCTAGTTGGCCCTCAGGGACCCTCAGTATTGAAGGGGAATTAATTCCCCAACTTACAACTGGCCAGGGGGCGTGTTTGCAGAGTGCTGCAAGAAGGGGGCGTGGCCTATGGCGCGATGCCGGTCTTTTATTTATTTTATTCTTTTGAAGAAGGAGGGCTGTGTGGCCCCCTTCTTTTTCTAATTTACTGGCCCTGGAGACCCCATCACCCAGGGCCTGCACCCTAACTTTTTTTGTTGAAAAAAATTAATTTGGCCCTCCCAAGGCCTTAATCGGCCCCGGGGTCATGGCCTTTTTTAATTCTTTCGGAGGGGGCTGCGTTGCCCCCCTCCTCAGGCCACTTATGGCCCCGGGGACCCCATCTCCCGGGGCCGGCCTTTGTTTTTTATTATTTAAAAAAAAAATATATTTATAGAAACACCTAGGACATGCTGGACAAACCGTATGTACCTATCACCATGACGATTTGCGTGATATTCATTAAAAGGCGACTATGCATAGAATGAATCCATATGGAATGTATTTACACCGCTAGTGAAGCTCTGACGTGTCTGACGCCCTACCGTGCCTAATCCTGGTGCCCCCGCCGGTGGGTACTCTCCAAGTAGACACCCTTGGCGTTTTTTTATACAAACATGGGTAGCTATTGACGGGCACATTTAATATACACGCACACCAAGCCATTCAAAGGGGATTCGACAAAAATTCGACCAAACTATGCAAGAAACCCCCCTCACGGTTAATAAAACACACATCCACCGCCGGATGTGTAAAACTTTTTATTTTACTCTCTGGAAAGGAGACGAACCTCACTTGAGAGTCACAGCATGCTCCTGGCTGAGCCCAATGCTGTGTTACACCCACCAGTGCCCGCCGAGTGCCTCACACCTCTGTGTTGTATTTCACCAGCTAGTACGTATGCTATGACACTCTCTAGCCCATGTGCACTGTAACACCACCCCGTGAATATGTCATGCCACACTTGCCTTCACACGGGTTATATTGCCCCATCTAACGTGCCTTCCTCGATGCCTATGTTATAACGCACAGTGCTATGCCATACATATTACAATCTGGGATCCATATCTTTGTCACAGTGCATATGCAACGTTACACTCCCCAGCACATATTTTATATTACAACTTTAGAGACTAGTTAGGTTACACAACACTGCCCTGTGCATATTACACTCCAAGGCGCATATCGCATAGCACACGCTAGTGCCTGTGCTATCTTGCGCTCTCCAATGAATCTGTCATTGCGCACAATGTATTGCATATTATATTTCACGCCCCGGTTCATCTTATATCACACTTTTTGGTGCATAGTTTATACCATATACTATATCTAGTTTTCTTTTTCAATCGTGCTCCCAGGACTATGTTCTATATAACACTGCGTCCACCTACCCTTTTCACGGGCATTACATTTTGCGATGGGGGTGGAGGGTCAGGGGGTGTTTCTGCCAAGTGAGCCCGGAGTCACAGTCACAAACGTCCTCTTCTTCCTGAATAAAAGTGAGATTATGCTGCATACTTGTTCATATTTTAAGTAGTTCGCACAGACACACATTTTAAAAACAATAAAGTTCCTAATACCCACCTTCTCTGAACAGTTAGCTTGCTGTCCCATCCACCTCCTCCCTATCCTCTGTTGTCTGAATCCATGGACTAGCCTCCTCCCTCCTGCCATGCATGGTCTGATGTGCTGCCACTGCCCTCCATTTATCATGATGTACCAGTCCACTCCTCCTGCCCTCCATTGCCCAATTCTATGGCCCATCATTGACCTCCTGCTTAGCATCTGGGCTTAGCTTGCTGTGCCTATTCTCCTTCCCCCTGCCCTCTTTGTGCATGCCCCTGCTCCATCCTTTTTGCCCATCATGTTCCATGGACCTGCCACTCCTATCTACTCTGAGTGTTCTGTTGAGCTGCACTCCACTCCCACCTGCCTAGCATTGTCAGATCACTGTAACCTGTCCCTGCCACCTCCACCCTGCCTATCCACATGCCATGCTCCTATCCCCTTCCTCCTGTCCTCCATGGTTCATTTTACTGTCACACCCTTCTGCCCTCCCTGGTCTGTTGTGATGCAACTTCTCCTCCTGCCTGCCCTGTGCGGTCTGTTGTGAGGCCCCTTCCCCTGAACTCTCTTGTCTGTGCCCAGGTCCTGACCCTCCCTTCTATCCTCCATGGTCCTTTATGCATGCCCCTGCACCCTCCTTCTTGCCCATCATAGCCATTGTGCTGCCACTAACCCTCCCGCTTGGCATGCATGGTCTTCTGTGCTGCCATGGCCCCTCCCACCTTCCCTGTGTGGTCAGCTAGCTGCCCCTGACCCCCTCCCACCTTCCCTCCATGGTCTGTGTGTATGCCATCATAGTCTCATTGTTGTTCTCCATGGTGTGTCTTGTTTCTAGTGCCCAACCTGCCTGACCTCCATGGTCATCTTGCTGCTCCTGCCCTGCCCCCTTGCCCCCAGCCCTCTGTTTCCATGTGCAGACCCCTATTCCCTCCCTCCTGGCTTGTCTGTTCCATTGTAATGCCCCTGATACGTCCCTCCTGCCCTTTATGGTCTGTTATGCTGCAGCTTTCTCTCCTGTCTGTCCATTATGGTAAGCTAGCTACCATTGCCTCTTTCCCCTCTGTTCTCTGTTGTCCATGTGCATGGTCCTGTCCCCTCCCTATTGCTTTCTATGGATTGTTGTGCTCCACTCCCGTCCCGCATGCACTGTGTGGTGTATTGTGCTGCTGCAAACCCTGATGCCTGCCCTGTAGGGTCAGTTTGGTGCACCTCTCCATGTCCCTCCTGTCCTCTGTTATCCAAGTCCATGTCCCTATCCCAATTCCTCCTGCCTACCATGATCCAATGTACCATACTTGCGAACATTTTGGACTTGGTAAGAGGGAGATTTTGAAAAAAAACTGGGGTATTGATTTTCCCCTTTGAGTTACATTGAAAAAGAGGAGATTGTATACAGGAGACAGATCAAATAAAGCCCATTTGAGCTTAAAAACATTGGACGTTTCCTGGCTGAAATGGGTCTGTTGGCATGTATGGTTGTACTACCACTGCTTCTTCCTTCTGCCCACAATGGTCTATTATATTGCCACAGCCTCTCTTGCCAGTCCTGTATTGTTGGTTTGTTGCCCCTGCCCCCCTTTCCACCGCCCTCCATAGTCTGTTGTGCTGCCACTGCCCTTCCTGCCTGCCCAGTGTGGTCAAATTGTTGCATCTGCACTCTCCTACCTGCCTTCAATTTTCAGAGTCCGTGCCCCTGGTCTCTGCCTCTCAACAGTATCCCAATGAACAACTAGATTGCTAACATTCTATATTTATTACAAAAGTGTGGAACGCCTGACGTCATCTTGATGTAATCAAAACTGTAATACCTAGAGTATTTCCTTTAGAAATTACATATATGAGAGGGTCTTATTTGCATCAAAATTATGGTTAGTGCTCTAAAAAACTAAAATGAGGACACATTTTCTGAGTTTTCAAATAGTGACAAAGAACTTTTAAATTATTTGTAATCTTTGTTTTTTTATCCAGTTGACCACTTGATTAAATGGTGCACCTAGGGGAGAGGATGTGGTGTTACTTCCAGAGCTGCAGACTTTGCAACTGGGGAACCAGGTTGGAGTTTCTGCTTCAGCTCAACATTCTGTGATTCTGGTCAAATCATTTAATCTCCCCATGTCTACAACCAAAATGAATTTGATCTTGTGTGATGTAACCAATGCTCATGTAAAGCACTCCAATACCTGACAAGTCTGCACTATATAAAACTGCAAATACATAAAAATAAGTGTTTTGCACACTTCTGTCATTGGGCTACATGTGGGCGACATCTGGGTGATATTTGTGCTACATTTGGGCTCTTTTGTCTCTGGTGGCCATCTTGGGAGATTTATTTGTTATGAAGTTTCCTAATTTCCTCATTTACTGCAGTCTCCTCAGTAGGAAATGCTTTCAGTTTTTTTACTTTGATACCATCAAGAAGGTATTCAGATATGTCACACATTTGCCATAAATTCTGAATGTTAGCACTTTAGTTGCTCATTAGATCACTGTAGTAAAGCTACTGCTCACCACGGAAGTCTGCTGCTGGTATTGAAAGTGCATGTTTCAGTCTGCATATCAGAATTTTTTTTATGAAATAGAAGAGGATTTGAGAAGTCACTCAAAATGTGCCCTAATTTTTCTTTCTTCAGCACTAATCAAAATTTCTATGGCAAAATAAACCCCCTCATTGTGGAGATGGCTTCAGGTGTGCCATACTTTTGTCATAAGTAAGACAGTAAGCGCTCTAGTTGTTCTTAAGAACACTCTGGGGCATTCTGTCATTGGGCTATACTTGGGCTACATCTGGGTGATATTTGGGCTAAATTTGGGCTCTTTTGTCTCTGGTGGCCATCTTTTTTTTTTTTTTTTGAAAAATTTTATTGAGCAGTAAAAAGGATACAAGCACGGGCCTACAACCGCCTGGGCCGGCCGCTAGAATCAAAAAGGATCACACAGTGCTAAAGTCAATGACTGGCCCGTGGGGGCTCCGCACATTACAGAAGCTCCGACTGCACATAAGGGAATCAGGATACACACATTTAACATAAATAACAACTAAAAACAAAAGGCGAGGCGAGACGACATGAAATGGGCGTCGGACCACAGCAGGGGGACACCACATCCGACCACCCGATAGCGGTCAAGAAGAAGGAGGACTAAGATGTCAGGGGGGGGTTCACGGGAGAGCCAGGTCTATACTCGGATATTCCAGATAGGCAAGGAACCTTCAAGGATCAGGGGGACAAGGCAACCTCGGACGTATCCACCAGGGGGGGAGCACAGATATTCCCACGATACTCATTCCACTGCCCCCAGATTCTACCCCATGCCCCCGGTTTACCACGAGCCACATACACAGTCTTCTCCCTGAATATGCACCAGTCCATGTTCTCCTTCCATACAGACACGGTGGGAGGCCGCTGGGAACCCCAAAGCTGCGCTATATCTCTCTTTGCAATCATGTTCCCCAGGGCCGCCCACCGAGTCTGGGCCGCATTATAGTCATTGGGCTCCCACACATTCAGAACACAGCGACGCACCTCCGGCAACAGAGCGACCCCGGTGACTTGTCCCATAACCTCATGCACCCGGCGCCAATATTCCGCCACCTCGCAGCACTCCCATAGGATGTGGAGAAAGGTGGCACTAAGCCCACAGCCCCGCTTACAGAGCCCGTCCTCAGAAAACCCCATCGAAACCAAACGGGGACCCGTCACGTAAACACGGTGGAGAATCTTAAGCTGGACCAGACGGAGACGGGCCGGGATGGCCACCTCCTTAGGGGATGACAGTGCGGACTGCCAGTCCTCGTCGTCCAACTCCACCCCATCTCCCGTCCATGCCTCCCGAAGACGCACCAAGAGGTCAGCCCGATTATTGATCAGTTTTTTATAAATCAGAGAGATAGTACTGTCAGGCACGTGACCATCAAGTATGCGCTCCTCGAGGGGCGAAGAAACCGGGACCTTGGTCCCTTCCCCAAAGACCGAGAGCAGGGCATGCCGAACCTGGGCATAACGGAAGAACTCCCTTTCAGTAAGCTCGTATTCGCTCTGGAGCGCCGCAAAGGTTTTAACCGCGCCCTTAACCCATAAGTCTCCCACTCTGCTAATACCGATCGTGTCCCAGTGCTCAAAGCCTTTCGTTGTCCAGAGGCTTCCCAAGCGGTCTGAGGCGAATAAAGGAGTAGCACACGTTAAACGCTCACTCCAGCCCATGGCTACATTCGCCGCCTTCCAGATCCTTACCGCAATCCTAGTAGGGCCCGTGAGGGTCCTTCCAGCCGATCGGGAGTAAAGCGCCCTGTTATAGTTACCGCCGGGAAGCAGGAATTTATCCATCTCATATGCCGGGTTCAAGCCAGGCGCATACGTGGCATGGTTAATGGCCGATAGCTGGGAGGCCCAATAGTACCGTCTGATGTCAGGAAGCGCGATGCCCCCGTCGTACCAGGGGAGAGTAAGCTTTGCCAAAGCGATACGCGCCCGCCCGTCCCACACCAGTCTCCTCTGCAGGCTCTCCACCTCCCGAAAGTAGGCCACCGGAATGACGTCGAAGGAGTTCTGAAGTGCATAAAGGAATCTGGGAAGGGACATCATTTTAAACAGCGCTGCGCGACCAAGCGGGGACAAGGGCAGCTTACACCACCGAGCCGTATCCACCCTCAAACGCCGAAGTGGAAGCAGGAGGTTCTGCTCATAGCGAACCGCCGGATCCAACGAAACGTACACCCCCAGGTATTTAAAGCCGGAACGAGATATTTGGATCGGAAGCCGAGGCGGCAAGAGAGGAGGGCCACCAGAGATAGGATACACGCAAGATTTAGACCAGTTAATCGTCAGACCCGAATTTCTCCCAAAGGAAGTAAGGACATCAAAGAGAACATTAAGCGACTGCCGCGGCGAGGTGAGGTACAAGAGAATATCATCCGCGTACAACGAGACCCGGTCCTCGAAGCCCGGGGCCCACCGGATCCCTCTGATCGAGGGCTCCCAGCGGAGCCAGGCAGCGAGCGGTTCCAAGGCGAGAGCAAAGATCAGACGGGACAACGGGCACCCCTGCCTAGTACCCCTTCCGAGAGCGAAAGGCTGAGAAACCCGCCCATTGACAACCACCTGAGCCATTGGTCCAGCATAAAGAAGCTTCACCCAGCCAAGAAATCCCTCCCCAAAGCCAAATTTAGCCAAGACAGCCCAGAGGAATGGCCACTCGATAGTATCAAAGGCCATCGTGGCATCTAAAGAAACCAATACGGCTGGTTCGGAGAGGTACTCCGCCCTAGCGAGGACGCCGTGGAGACGCCGCAGGTTAAGAGCGGTATTACGATGAGGGATGAAGCCGCATTGATCCGGATGTATCAGATCACAGATAACGCTCAGCAAGCGAGTGGCGAGGACTTTAGCCAGTATCTTGGGCTCGGCGTTTAATAGGGAAATAGGCCTGTAGGAGGCACAGCGGTCTCGTGGCTTACCATCCTTGGGGATCACGACTATAGTAGCCAGACGCTGGTCGGTGGGAAGGGAACCCTTCTCGAGCGACTCCTGAAACATACGACGGAGGAAAGGCGCGATTTTATCCGGGCGTAATTTATACAGTTCAATAGGCAGGCAGTTGGGGCCCATAGCCTTGCCAGAGCGAAGGGAGCGAATCGCAGTGGCAATCTCTTCAACAGACAAGGGGGCGTCCATCTGCTCACGGTCCTCGACGGACAAGCCGGGCAGAGCAATATCCCGCAGCAGAAGGCGAGAGTCATCCTCATCCCTATCAGTCACCGGGGAGTACACCGCCCGGAGGTGGTCAGCAAAACACTCCACAATCTCACCAGGCTCAGTCACACACGCTCCATCCGAAACCCGAAGCTCCGGGACCACACGATTCACTCTCTCCTTCTTATCCAGCCAAGCAATCAGTTTACCCGCCTTGTCCCCGGCATCATACAACCTACCCTGCTGCTCCCTATACATAGTCTTGGCAGCGTCAGTAACAAGAGACTTGTATTCAAACTGCTTCAAGCTGAGGGCATGGAGCCCATCCGGAGTGACACCCGTCTCCTAGGCCGCCTCCAGCCCCGATATGTCAGTCTCCAGCTTCACCACCGCCTCATTCTTAATCTTCTTAGCCACCACTATCTGGGAGAGGGCATGTCCGCGGAGTACTGTCTTAAAAGCTTCCCACAGGGACATTGAGGACGACACCGACCCCTCATTCTCAAGGAAATATTGGTCAATCGACTTGACCAGGCTATCGCGAGTCGTGGGGTCTCGCAGGTACCAAGGGTTAATAGGAGCGATCCGCCCTGCAGACCGCGTCCCGGTGTCAAAGAGCAGCCACAGTGGGGAATGATCAGAGATACCCCGAGCCAGGTGCTTAACCTCTCGAATCCGGGCAGTCTGGGCCGCGGGCATAAGAAAATAGTCCAATCTGGAAAGACTCCCATGTGCCCCAGAGTGAAAGGTGTACTGACATTGTGTCGGATGCATTAACCTCCAACAATCTACCAGACCAAAGGTCTCCAAGAGTCCGCCGAGCCATGCCTGGGCAGCGGGGAGGGCCCTGGGCGGGTGACGATCCCGGTCGCCCGAAACCACCGAATTGAAGTCCCCGCCCATAAGCAAAAGACTGTCCGGAAGCTCAAGTAGCATGCGACCCAAGTCTGAGAAGGTGGAGTTCTGGAGGCCCGGGGGAACATAAACAGAGACCAAGGAAAGGGACTGCCCCTCCCACCTCCCAGTCAAAGCCACATAGCGCCCTCTATCATCCGGGACTACCCTGGTGATCTCTAACGGAAGTGAAGAGCGCAGGAGAATGCCCACCCCTCTACAACCAGTGGTGAAACCAGAATGGGCCACGAGGCGGTATCCCCCCCTGTTCATGGCATGACAAACATTACCAACCAGATGCGTCTCCTGTAAGAACACCACATCAGGAGTCAGACGACGCAAATACTGCAGCACAACACCCCGCTTGATACGGTCCCCCAATCCATTGACGTTCCATGACATCAATCTCAACCCGTCCCCCCCCTATCCCCTCCAGTAGATCAAAGGTCCCCCAGCAGATAGCGCAACACCCGAAACTGGACCAGAATCAGTACCTCGCCTTGAAAACAATAAACACACATCAAAACAACCCCTCCCACCCCCCAACCCCCCCCCCAAATCCAACTCCCCCCACCCTGCACCCCTGCGGTCCAAAAAACCACCCCAACTTGCAGTGTGCCTGTCGCCCTACAAACCCCATTCTACGAAAAGACCCCGGAGGAGGAAAGGGACCCGTCCCCGCCCGCCCCCCACACAGGTCATAGTGAAACAAAATGAACAAAAGAAGTAAAACCCAGCCGAACAGTACAAAGTGGCAAAGTCAAGGACCAAAAGTCACTCCGAAGGGGACCCGCCACCCTCGGTACCGGCAGAGGGCCCAGGCTGGTCACCCCGGTCCGGCAGCGAGTCCAGCCAGTCACTCACAGTCGCGGGAGAGTCAAAAAAGGTAGTCCCATCCTCGTGTTCCACTCGGAGCTTTGCGGGAAAAAGCATAGAGTACTTAAGGCCCAGGTCATGGAGACGACGCTTCACCCCCTGGAAACCCATCCTCTGTTTCTGGACAAGTTGGGTGAAGTCCGGAAAAAAGTTAATAGACGAGTTCTCATGATGAACCGGGCCGTGGACCCGTGAGGCCTGCAGAATCGCATCTCGGTCTCTGTAGTGGAAAAGTTTGGCTACTATAGACCTCGGGGGGGGCCCCCGGTCGCGGCCGACCACCCGGAACTCGATGGGCCCGCTCCACGGCAAAGAACTTACTCAGGCCAGCGGGGGCAAGCTGTTTGAGGATGAGCTCCTCGACCAGGAGGTCAACCGGGCGGTTGTCGGAGGACTCCGGAACGCCTATGACACGGATGTTATTGCGTCGGGCTCGTCCCTCAAAGTCCTCCAGCCGCCGGGCCATCTGATCGTTGGCCAGCTTGAGGTCGCCAAGAGTGGTCCGCAGGTCCGACACATCCGCACCAAGGGTGGACGTCCGCACATCAAGCGCTTGAACCCTCTCATTGGTTTTAGAGAGATCCGCCCGAATTAGTGTGACATCAATAGCCACCGTGTCGATTTTACGGGCCAAAGCCTCGTACTGCGTTGCGATGGTCTCCTTGATGCCGTTAATGGCGCCCATGATGTCCTGCAGGGACAGCTCCGGGGAGACGGATGTGCCACCACCGGCATCGTCTGGGGGGGCACCGGCCGCTCCAGGGGACCCTCTGCCATGAGTGTAGCGGTCCATGTTGTTCGTCTGGACCGGTCCCCCACGGAGGGATGTCTTAGTCTTACGCCCCTCGGGGCCCCCCTTGCCTCCCATGAGGACCACGCTCGCCGAAGGGGACCGCCGATCAAGTGCCGAAGGGGCACCGGCACAGCAGACAGGCGCCGCACCAGAGTCCGCAATGTGGCGGTGCGAGGGGACCAAAGTCAATGGGCACACTTGTAGCAGGCGGAGACAAAGGCCTCAAGCAGAGGCCAAGTAAACACCCAGCCGCACCAAGCAATTCCGCCGTCCAGCCCCTCAGAAGTCCAAAAGTGAAACCGAAAGTGATGGAGCGGCCACTGGCACAGCGCTGCTGCCGCTGTTGTTCAATTACGCCCCGGCTCCACAGTTCACCCTCGCACCGGGCACAGCCATCGGTTGGGCCTCAAAAGTTCAAACCACGATAAATCAGGATTCCCAGGTCCGATTTGATTTCTGAAAGGAGGTCAGTGTTCAGCCAGCCTTCATCTTCCAGATTCCGTAAACCAAGTCAGGATAAAATCAGGATATGTTCCGAGGAGCAGCGAGGGTCCGGGGAGCCCTGTGCTCACGCGACCATCTTGGATGCGCGCTAGGCTCCTCCCCTCTGGTGGCCATCTTGGAGATTTATTCGTTATGAAGTTTCCTAATTTCCTTATTTACTGCAGTCTCCTCAGTGGGAATACTTTCAGTTATTTATATTGGTTCCACCAAGAAGGCATTCAGATGTGTCACACATTTGCCATAAATTCTGAATGTTAGCACTCTAGTTGCTCATTAGATCACTGTAGTAAAACTACTGCTCACTAGGGAAGTCTACTGCTGGTAATTTTTGTTTCTGCAGAACTAATCATAATTTCTATGGCAAAATGAAGCCCCTCATTTTGTTCCTTTGTAAATTAAATGTTTTATGTGTTACCACTTTATTCCAATCAAGATGGCTTCAGGTGTGCCATACTTTTGTCATAAGTAAGACTGTTAGCACTCTAGCTGTTCGTTAGAACACTCTGGGACATTCTGTCATTGGGCTATACTTGGGCTACATCTGGGTGATATTTGGGCTACATTTGGACTCTTTTGTCTCTGGTGGCCATTTTGGGAGACCTATTTGTTATGATGTTTCCTAATTTCCTCATTTACTACAGTCTCCTCAGTAGGAAATACTTTCAGTTTTTTACTTTGATTCCATCAAGAAGGCATTCAGATGTGTCACACATTTGCCATAAATTCAGAATGTTAGCACTCTAGTTGCTCATTAGATCACTGTAGTATAGCTACTGCTCACCAGGGAAGTCTGCTGCTGGTATTGAAAGTGCATGTTTCAGTCTGCATGTCAGAATTTTTTAATGAAATAGAAGAGGATTTGAAAAGTCACTCAAAATGTGCCCTAATTTTTCTTTCTGCAGCACTAATCATAATTTCTATGGCAAAATGAACCCCCTCGTTTTGTTCCTTTTTAAATTAAATGTTTTAAGAGTTACCACTTTATTCCAACCAAGATGGCTTCAGGTGTGCCATACGTTTGTCATAAGTAGGACTGTTAGCGCTCTAGTTGTTCTTTAGAACACTCTGGGAAGCTGCAGTAGAACACAAAGTAATCAACTGACAGTCTCTGCCCTTGTTGGATGTACATGTTTTACTGAGAATGTCAGACTTCATTCTCACATGACTGAGAAAGATAATGTGAATTTACAGAAAATATGCCCTCAGTTTAGCTTATAGATCACCTTCCAAACCTCTGTGGGAAAAGCATGAGAAAATAGTTTTCTCTCAAACATGATTCCTGATATCACAGCAGAAGGCTTTTTCACATGGTTAAATCACCATAGAACACACCACAATTCCTAAAATGAGTATGGTACCATCAACAAATGATTTATAATGTAACTAAAGTCTTAAAACCTTCTATTAACTGCAATGCTTTTTAATGAGGTGCTATCATGTATATTGGTCCCAAGATGGCTGCCAACACTTCTTGGATGAAGTGCTGACAGCCAATCAGATCTCACGGTGAGATGTGTGGTTAGGCTCCGCCCAGATATATATGTGATTTTACTTTTGATTTTCTCAGGAACTACTGAACAGATTGACACCATATATGCAAAAGGCACATGCCTGACCTGAGGACTACCTCTTTGCCAAATTTCAAGTAATTCTGTTCAGCTGTTCGGACTGTACCTTCGACTAAAGGTCCTATGGGAAAATGCATGGGGAAAACGTGTTTTGGGACCCCCCTTTTTTCGCAGCCCCCGCTTGACGAATCACCCCGAGACTTTCAGGGTGGGAGCTGAGCAGAGCGCCCCATTAGTTTTGAAAATTTCACGAAGATAAGTCAACCGGCGCCAAAGTTATTCAAAATAGAATTTTCAGATTTCCTATGGGAACTCGGTCCTAACTATAACTATCTACTGGCGACCGCCAGTAGATAATATATATATATATATATATATATATATATATATATATACAGGCACACATATATTATATATATATTAATTAATCACAGATTGGCTGTAGCCACTTTATAGTTAGGATTACCAGAGATAAGAACGTCTCAGAGATTTTTGTCCCTTAATAACTTCGCACCCGTTTCAAGAATCTCCACGAAATTTCATTACATTGTCAGAGGATTGAATGATTTGCGGCGTTTGGCCAAGGGAGTGCAAAAAAAAAAGGGGGTCTCAAAACACACTTCAAAATTCAATGTGTTAGAAATGGGGTTTCTGGTTGGCTAGGGTATGCACCTAAGCCAGGCAGAACCCACCACTCTAGTCAGGGCAAGGGAGTTACACACCGAAGATAACCCCGCTCACCCCCTTGGTAGTTCCCTAAATGCTGTCCTGGAACTGCCTAGGATCGTTGATCGCAGGCGACAGAAGCCGGTGCTTCTTCTTCGGGCTACAAGGCCCCGCCCACCAACACATGCCAGTGGCAAAGTTATTGTGCTCTGCTCCTGTCCCTTGGGAGCCCCCGCAGTGGCCGTAACTCCTGAGCCGACACCCTGGTGCTTTGGAATTTGGGCGGAGCCACACTCTGCATAAGTTAGTTGCACAGCAACCCTTTGGGTGGGGCTGTAAGCCGGAGCCACAGAATCTGCTCCTTGGTGTAGGCAACCCCTTTGCTCACCACTCGACCTTCACGAGCAGGGGAGGGAAAGGGCTTCATCCTTCTCAGCTCCCCCCTCTCCACTCTCTGGGGATTGGAATCTCCTCCCTTGACGGGGCCCCCCACAGGCAATGCCGGATCTTGTCAGGAGAGATCCTCTGACGCTGTTTTCCCCGGTGGTTGCTGAGCAACCGGGACTCCGGGGTGGTCACGTCCTGCACTCTTCGTGCCTTTCGTCAGGCGGAGAGACCCAACACGCTTCCTTCTGGCATCTCCCTCCTTGGGTCACAGAATTGAAAGCGCTCTCCAAGTGCACTGTGACAATGATGAGCAAGGCGCTCCCAAATGTGCGAGCCTTCAGAATTCCAGACGTTGAGCAGCGCCTCACCATGCGCTGCCCCGCAGAGGTAGTCTCATTTCAATGCTCACCGGAGATTACTTGGGGCACGACTATGGATCAGGGTGCAGGCAGGACAGCACATCAGGATCTACTAGCAACGTTGAAGTCCTTCCAGTAGCCCCGCAGGCCCCAGATCAGCACACCAAGTAAGTCCAAGTGGTGGTTCCTTCTGCTAGCCCAACAGCTACTCGTCACCAGTCCCTCGCGGCGTCTTCTCTCCTACATGGGGTCACAGCCCCTTCACTTATAGTCCACATGTCCTTGTTCTGGGGCCACTTTAAAATACGTTTACAAGTGCACAACACCCCCATTCACAGTGTGAGCCTTGGTTCCAGACACACCACAGGGGGCGGAGCCAGCATTATGGAAGGCAGGCACAGCCCTATTCAGGTGCAGGTGCAACTTCACCCACCACTCCAAATGCAGAGCAGGTCAATTCAGGTGCAGGGGACAACTCCTCCCGCTACTCTAAATTCAGTCAAGTTCTATTCAGCCTAGCGCTGAGTCACCCAGGCAGGGCAGGACACGCCTCAACCACCCACCCACCCCAAGACTGGCTGGAATGAATGCACATCCCCCCTCCCCTGTCAGTACCAGACGTTCAATACACATCCAGGCAGGCACAAAGACACAGAGCACACAAAAATGCCCACTTCTAAAAGTGGCATTTCTAAAATAATAATAATAAATCTGCTTTCACCAATCGGCAGGATTTATCACTACTATTCCAAACATACCAAACATGGTCACGCTACCCTTCTCTTGTCAGGAATTACCACTGAAGCACATATCAGGGAATCCCCAATGCAAACCTATGAGAGGGCAGCCTCACAGCAGGGAGAAACCAAATAGGCTGTTTGTTTCTACCAGGACACGCCACACAGTTAAGGCACATGTCCTACCTTTTACCTACACCGCACCCAGCCCATAGGGCTAGCTAGGGCCTACCTTAGGAGTGACTGATATGTAGTAAAAGGTGGTTTACAGACGCGGCAAGCACTTTATATGCCACGTCATGGCGGCAGTAAACTGCGCGCGCAGGCCCTGAAGTGGCAGGGACCTGAGACAGGTTTGAAAGGCTACTTTGGTGGGTGGCGCAAGCAGCTCTGCAAGCCCACCAGTAGCATTTAATTTACAGGCCCTGGGTATATGGGATACCACTGTACAAGGGACTCACAGGAAAATTAAATATGTCAATCATATGTAGGTCAATCTTACCAAGTTCACCAGAGAGAGCACCTGTACTTTAGCACTGATCAGCAGTGATAAAGTACCTAGAGTCGTAAAACCACCACCAACAAGTCACAAAAAATACAGGAGGAAGGCAAAGAGTTCTGGGATGACCCTACAAAAAGGGCCAAGTCCAATACAATGTGTTTTACATTGCTTTTTGTATTTCATGTAGCGTGAAAATGGCAGTCGAATTTGGATGAAATTAGGCAGGACTGAAGATTTTGGTGTGTAGAATGATTTTTTGTGGTTGCATCTAAAAAGGGTAAGTATTTTTAGAGGTATTAGCATTTTAAGTGATATCTGTTAGCTCAGTAGTTTTGAGGTTCTACTGTGGTACATAGAGATGACCAGTTATTATCTGATTGAATAATTATTGTCTTAACAAAAATTGCAGGCGCCCATGTTGTTTTAAGGCCACTTTACAGATATTCTAGCTTAGGGCCTTTAATAAAGGTAAGTATTCGGCTTGATGGGATTTCCCTACCAATTACCACTTACTTTAAGTGGTAATAGGTAGGGAAATATAATTGAGTGTCTATATATTTAGAAAAAAACATTATGAAGTACCGAAGTACTCCCAAGGTACTACCTAAGTAGTACTGTGGTTCCTTAAAAAATGTACAAAAATGAAAAAAGACTGTAATACACAATATTTCACAAATATCGTGTTCTACAGTCTTTTTATAATTTTTTACATACAAGTCCATGCATTTCTGCGGTAATACCTTAAATTTACTGCGTTACTTTAAAAAAAAACCATTTTTTTTAAATGTACATTTGGTAAAAACATGGTACATGGCAAGTACTACTACGGTACTACATAAACTGGCTAAATAAATATATAGAAAATTATACAAAAATGTCCATGCATATTTCCACTTTAAGAAAATGGTAATAGGTTGAGAACAACAATAAAACTTACGACTTACCTGTTTTTAAGGCCCTAAGCCGCAACTATCCAAAAGTTAACTAAAAGGATTATGACAGTCTTTTAAATCTGTAAAGGCAGACATTTGCCAATTATACACTGGCTTGTTATCTCTATGTACCACAGTATACCACTAACTTAGCGCAGTATACTGTGGCACAATATATCACTAGGGGACAAATCGTGGATTCTCTGGCATTATGCATAGTGTCACAAGGTCAGTTCAATACTTATGTAACATTTACTATATTATGCAAAGCCATCAAACATCACCGACTTTACCTGGTGCATGTGCAGAAATGCAATGCAGCACAAGTCTCTGCCTTACGTTACTCTGCACACTATAATCTACAGTCCTCCTAAATTTCAACTTCATCCGTACCCCACGGAACTGTACGGCATTGCACTATACACAACTTTACGCTATTCCATTGTATGCAACTGCACTGTACACAACTCCACTAAGCGTAACTCAACTGTACGCAACTCCACTTTACGCTATTCCACTCTATGCCACTGCACTATACGCTATTCCACTATATGCCATTGCACTCTACTACACTCCACTCAACTATAATCCACTCTGCTATTTCACTGTATGGCACTCCAGTGCACCCTACTCCACTGTATGCCAATCCGCTCTCAGCCACTCCTCCATACGCCATTCCATTCTATGCTATTCCCTTGGATGACACTCCACTTCGCGACCCTTCATTATATGCTATTGCACTCTACCCCACTCCACTGTATGCTTCTGCAGTATTTGTGACTCCACTGTATGCAACTCTACTGTACGCACTACACTGGATGCAGTCCAGTCTACTCTATGATCCCTACTCCACTTTATGCTACCCGACTATACGCTATTCCACTGGATGCCACTGCACTGTATGCTCCGGCCCTCTATGCTACTCCACCGTGGCACTCCACTGTACACCACTCTAATGTACACCAAACCACTCTACAACACTGCACTCTATGCTATTCCATTGGATGCCGCTCCTTTGTATGCCATTCCACTATGTAGTATTCCAGTTTACCCCACTCCACGCCACGCCACTGTATGCCACTCCACTGTCTGCTACTCCACTGTGCGCTAATTCGCCGTATGCCACTCCTCTGTACTCCACTACACTATACACTATTCCAGTAATGGCACTCCTCTCCACAACACTCCAGTGTACGCTATACAAATTTCTGCCAATCCACTCTTCTACACTATACTTTTAGACTGTGTGGTATTCCACTGTCCGCTATTCTATTATATGGCACTCCACTGTACAGTACTCCATTTTACGTCAGTCAAGTGTATTCCACTGCAGTCTACGCGTCTCCACTGTACAACACTCTGCTCCCCTCTCTAGAACTGCACTCTCTAAAACTATATCATGCTTTATGACACTCTACTTCACTATATCCACATACAGTCCTTTGTCCAACTCTACAGTCCAATCTGTGCCCGTACACGCCATTGTATTCCACTAAACAACTCTTTCCAGTACTGTACAATACAGCCCTCCACTCTATCGTATGGAACAACATTCCAATTTCTAAGAGTTTACTTGAGTATATGCTTTGAAACTACAATATAATTCACTCTACGACACGACATGCTAATACACTGTATTATATATCACTCAACACTGTTACATAACTTCCCTGAACTGTACTCCACTATATGAGACTATACCTCTCTCTATGCCACTGTCCAATCATCCTCTCTAGTTAGCTCTACTATACAACACACTACTTTACTCTATACAACTCCACTCTACAACGCTCAACTACACTGTTTCCCTCTCTTCCCCACTATATTCTACAACACTGCACCCAATTCCACTATACAAAACTCCAGTCTACAACATTCGACTGTGACCCTCACCTTTATTTTAGTGTACAACACTCCAATAAATGATGTCTTAATAAATAACACTCAATGCTACAATTTGAAACACATTTTCATTAAAAACATAACAACCATTGAAATTCCATGAAAAAAACAAAGGTTACAGATAAGTTATAGCTGCGAAACATGATTTACTCTTTCCCTACAAACCATACTCAAGCTACACAACCATTAGAAATTCTAAAGTTATGTTTATAACTTTAATTTACAGTTCACACGACACCTTCACATTACTATAAGATGCGCACCTACATACACAGTGTTACTTATAAGTTACATTTTAACTTAATACACCCTCTTAAAATTACTTAGTTGCGCAGCTTCATACAGAGTTATCACACCTCACTTGTCATACTGCATTAACTATAACTCATGACGGTACCATGCACTGTGTTCTGAAAAATCATCTCAATTGAGACGTCATAAGTGTATGAAAGCTGTGATTTCAGTTGGTATAAGTAATGTCATATGCAAGGATATACTCAGAGCACTGAGAAGACTTGAGTTATAGTTAATGTAGTATGATGAGTGAGGTGAGAACACTGTATGAAGCTGCACGACTTGAAGTAAGTAATTTAAAGGTGGTGTGTTAAGTTAAAATGTAAGTTATGAATAACACTGTGTACGTAGGTGGGCGACTCATAGTAATGTGAAGGTAGTGTTTAAATTGTCAATTAAAGTCATAACTATAACTTTAGAATTTCTAATGTTTGTGTAGTTTAAGTATGGTTAGCACACAAATTCCATTATTACAAATATGGTTGGTTATTTAAAAAATACAGACCTATTGGCTTTGTGAATTTTTGTTATTGTTATTACTTAATGTTATATGATTTGGGTGTGTTATAATTCACAGATCTCAGGGTGTTCTGTGGCACTTTCCATTGTTGTGATATTTGGGGCAAATGCTGTTCGGGTCAGGAGCTATGCCTCAAACACCCAGTACCCCTAACAAGTTATGAGTAGTCCAAAATAAAATACCATATTGTGTAAATGGTCAGTCACACATCCTATGGGAGCCCAGAAAGAAATCTCTCTATTGATCTCTGACAAGTCTCTAGTTTGCTTTAAGTGGAGGAAAGCAATTAAATTGTGTTTGTTCGGTTATAAGAAAATGAATAGCATAGGTGGAAAAGAAGGGGCAAGAAAGTGAGTGCCTGATTCATAAAGGTAAACTTACACTTTTGTGTAAGTTTACGTTTGTTTGCTAGTCACAAAGGGATTTACTAGTAGCATCTTTACGAGTGCAGAGTGTCTGTACATAAAAAGATAAAAATTTATGTGCAGAGACTTTGCACTTTTAAATATACTATGCGTAAATCCGTTTGTGAATAGCAAGCAATCGTAGACTTACACAAAAGTGTAGTTTACCTTCGTGAATCAAGCCCCCAATATCCATTTGTTGTGTATTATATTGGCTAGTCTGGCCACACTTCACATTACTGAAAGAGGAAACATAAGTGGGAAAAAAGAAAATATTGCAAATTTAAGACCTCGTCAATTATAACTCACAAGCATACAAACATATCTCCAGCTTTAGTGAATCGATCCTTTTGGCTGAATATTGGGCTCACGCCAGTGACTCATAGAAGTATTTGGGTGAGGTACTGCATGTAAAAAACAAAATATGTCAAGTTTTAAGAACGAAACTGGTATGACATAACCACACTTGAAAATGGTTATAGAGTTTCTGTCATACAGTTGGCATGATCCTTGTTTAATGGTGTGCCGTTTTTATTTTGAACGCCTTAAGCAATTAGATCGAATTACTTCGGATTTAAATCGAATGGGAAGCACGTGCAGACACACAAAAAACATTGTTTTTAAACTAAGGAGTACGAGTAGAATAAGTTTAAATGTAACTATGTATTAGATTGTAGGGGGCTGTAATGGGCTAGGTGTGCAAGATTTTTTGGGGGTTCAAAGGTGTGTTTGAGTTTGGAATTAAACGTTTTTAAGGGTTCAGAATTGTGCTGCAGATTATTATTATAAAAAGGGGTGTATAGTGGTTTAAAAAACAAAGGTTATAGTGTAGTGACATTATAGTGAGGTGTTGGAATAATACAAAACCCACTGAAATTCACAAATTATAGTTTACTGTGCTAACTAGAAGTTGTGCAGTGGTGTTCCAAGGGGTGGGGGTGGTCTGCACTGGGCTCTTACCTGCGACATCGCATGAGATTGCCAGCACCCCCCGCTCCTACCTGTGGCCGACGCGGGGCAGCAAACTCAGGGGCCACCATGGGTGCCAACAGTCTAGCTACGCTACTGAAGTTGTGCCCTAAACCTGAACCACTTCTAACCTCACATATCACATTCCTCTTCACATGTTAAATGACATCATTGATTACATCACATATGACCTCTAAAATGACATCACTGATGTCATCCAAATGACTGCTCTTCAAATAGCTCTATAACCGCTTGATTATTTAACAAAAATATAAAAGTAGTAAAGGGTCCATAATCATATGCAGCATAGACTGACTTTATGTAGATGTGTTCATGTACAAAATCGAAACAGTGTACTACTGGAAACAAGTCTGATTCAGTATGATAAAAGTTAAATTATGCACACTTTAGCTATCAGTGAAGCTTTCATTTCAGGCAGTACTTTATTTAAACTAAGTAGAGACTGAGCACAATTATTGCAAATTCCAGATGTACTTTGCATGTAAATTGTGGTTTAACTCAAAGCCTTTTGCCAAAACGTGCAAAAAAACTAAAGCTTCTTCTTACAATACATCATTCACCCGTGGATTCTTAAGTAGTGCCATCAACAATTTCGATATAAACTGAAGATTTATAAGTGCAGATATTTATTTCCATATGCTCAGTGACACATTGTACATTGTTGTTGAATGTATAATCTATGGGTGACTCACAGACAGTTCATTGCAATATGATTGTAAGCGCTGTTAAAATAGTGTGAACTATTCTGCACATTTCAGGAATATGTATGGGATACTTTTACATACTTTGAAGCGTTGTCAATAGGGCCTGGTTGTGCATCCCTTATCATTGACTAATGTGTAGATGTGAAGCCGTTCATTGAATATTCTATGTTAGATGGGAAATATAACAGGCACACCTCAGTAATGTAAATAATGACCAAACACGGTTTTTGAACGGTGCTCAAGGTTTAATAAGTTGCTGAGCTCATTAATGCAAACAGGGCCATTATGTTTCTTATGCGCCTCAATACCAGTATAAAATAAAGAGCATAATATTTACTTAATATTGGCAATTTCACAGATATGCTTCATATTCTGCTTATTACAGAAATAGTGTTACAAAGGTAATGGAAAATTGGATCTACATGCACTTTACACAATAACTCCCAGTGTGCACAGCTTATTGCAAACTGTCATATCCGCTGCATGATGTCATTCATGACATCATTAGTGATGTCACAGATGATGTCATGTGAGATGTCATGTGAGATGTCATCAGTGATGTAATTTAACATGCTATTTGTGATATAATATATGAGTTCACAAGCAGTGCATGGAAGGGTTGCAAATTATAGTTAGTTCAGTAAATTATAACAGGTGAATTTGTGTTTTTTTATTTTTAAATGCTGTTTTTTGTATTATTTCAACTCCTAACTATACTGTCACTTTAACCTTTGTTTTTTTCAGTGAATTTCTAGGTTTTTAAACTTTAAGATAACATCTTATTACCTTAACTAACAATAACATCAATTTAACCAGTTTTTTTCAGTGCATTTCTGAGTTTTTTTTATGTAAGGTAAGATCTTTTTAACATACCTAATTATAACGCCACTTTAACTTTTGTTTTTTCAGTGACTTTCTGGGGATTTTCATTTATATTCACCCCACATACCTACTGTGCCTGGAATTTAGCCGGGAGCAGGGGTGGGTGGGCCATAAGGCGTGATCTCTGGCTAAGCCCTGTGACCAATGCCCTGCTGTGCACAACGGGCCGTTTACTATTGGGACTGGCTTGCGCAAGTCCCCCTGCCAGACATACCTCTGGGGCTGCCCAACCTTCAGCTGGTCTTGGTTGGGGGGTGGCCACTGGGCATGAGCTCTAGCTAAGCCCTGCACCCAGTCCCCTGCTGGCAGCCAACCCCCTGCCTTTGAGGAAGGTGAATGGCTACAGGTCTTGGCCTTTGGCCAGGCCCTCTGCACAACCTCCAGAGTGCGCCCAAACCCCTAAAACAGGCCTTTAGCTGTTTGCTGCAAACTAAATTGTGAACCAATTACTGTGGGAGTCCCCAAAGGGCAATATCCCACCCCACCCCCCTTGATTTGCGGCCGCAACATGGACAATATATTGTGGCAGCCATTACAGGTCTCAGGTTCATGGTCCCCATTGATCTGCATTGTAGTGAATGGAAGATTGTGAGGGTCACACAAGAGAGCACATTTAAAGGGTGATAACAGATAACTGATAGAGACTTCTAGCTGCAGATTCCTTACCTTTGAATTTCCCAGGCGTCAGGCTGGATCCGGAAACTTTTGCTGAGCAATACCCCTTGCACATGCCGTCGGGTGGCTCCATTCGGCTCCGCGTGACGTCGTCGGTGTCTGTAGCATCAATTATGATGCTGCGGTACCTATGTAGGTGCCACCCAGGCATGCAGACATCAGTTCTTTTCTTTCCATGACAGTTAAGCGCCGATCTGGGAAGAGCTACCCCTCTGACAGGTTTTTTCTCGACTTTTTTTCAAATTCGGAATTCTTTTCCATCTTTTTGTGCGAGGGATGTCTTTCAGGAAGACCGGTTCCAAGCGGCATTATGTCAGTTACCAACCCCCCCGCCTGTCTCTGGTGTCTCAAGCGCGACCATGACTCAAAGTTGTGCTCGTACTGCCTGGCCATGGCTCCCAGGCCTTGAGGGAGTGGGCGATGAAGCTCCTAGTGGCCCAGAATTAAACACTGTCAAGCGAGACTCAGTGGAGGTCCCAGTCCCGACTGAAGAAGAGGTCGTCACGGGACCACTCACAGAGCCCTACGTCCTATTTGTCCCACTCGAGGTCCTCGGGACACTCGGAGAAGAGGCTTAAGAACAAGAAGAAGTCCAAGCGGATTTCATCTTCACCTCGGCTGTCGTCCGTCGACGAGAGCGATAAGGAGTACTGACGCTCTAAGTACGGTTTCGTGTTGCTTGAGCCTGGGTCGACTTCGTGACTCCCTCCCTTTCTGGGAGCTGAAGTGACCCCATCTCAGGTAAAATAATTTTACGAGGCCATGTGCTGCGTATTTGAGTGGTCCAAACCTGCTGGTGAGCCCTCATGCCCCGTGGGGTCAGAAGAGGTCCCATTGGGTTTGATGCTGTCTGCTTCGGCCACGGTGGGGCCTCATAGATCCGATCCCGGACCCGGGTCGACACCGGTCGTGCTAACGCGACCTCCTCTGGCGTCGGACCCGAAGTCGGTGCCCGCAATGCCTCTGGTGCCCATCGGGGGTGCTAGCCCTATCCTCCATGACACGGAGTAAAAAGGGCAGCTGAGGTCCTTGGACTAGAACTACCCTCAGTGCAGGTCAGGACTAATCTCCTGAGCGAAGTGCTTGAACCTGGCACTTCCAATTCTGAACCCCTTTTGCCCTTTAATGATGCACTTACAGATGTCCTTCTAGGTACGTGGTCCAAGCCTAGCACAGGGGCTCCAGTGAAAAGGAGATTTGCATGCCGCCATCGCCCAGCACTGGGTGAATGGAAGTTCATCAGCCAACTCCCCACCCCAGAGAGTTTGGTGGTGCAGCCCTCTATTTCCCAGGGCGCGTTCCCTTCCGCCCCTCCGGTCAGGGAATCCAAGAGGTTGGATGCATTTGGGAAGAAATTGTTTACTTGCTCCAGCCTGGCATTATGGTCAGTGAATACTGCATGCTTATTGGGCCGTTTCTCCCACTCCTTTTGGGAGACAGTTGTGCAAGTGCTGCCACAGGTCCCAGAGGAGGCCCGGACTGTGCTCTCCCAAGCAGTCAAGGATGGGAGAGATGCAGCAAAATTCACGATTCGGTGTGCCCTAGATACGACAGATAAGCTGCGCAGATCGATTTCAACGACAGTGGCCTTAAGGCGTCAAGCCTGGCTTAAGAAAACTGGCTTCTTTGGCGATGTCCAGGCCAATCTCAAGGACATGTCCTTTGATGGATTCAGTCTTTTTGGGGAAAAGACAGATTCGGCACTGGTCAGGTTCAAGGACTCTCGAGCTACGGCCAAATCCTTGGGCCCCTCTTCTCCTCCTCATGGCTAATCTTCCTTTTGTGGCAATGAAAGAGGTTTCCAGCTGCGTTAGCCCTATCCCAGCCACCATCCTGCACAGACTGCCCAAGCCGTGCAAGGACGCGGTGCATTCCGATCCAGGAATAGAGGCCAGAAGTCACCGCCCACCCTGCCCCCGGAGGCCGCAGCCTGCAAGCACTCCTAGTCTGAGTATGCAAGACCACACTACCCCAGTCGGCAGGAGAATTCGGCACCATCTCCCCCACTGGAGATCCACAACATCGGATAAGTAGGTCTTGCAGATCATTCAGGAGGTTTATTCTCTGCCTTTCCTTTCTTTTCCTCCTTCTCCTCCATTCTGCCAAATCAGGAACGGCTGACGGAGGATCATCTGAAATTGCTGCAGGAGGAAGTTACAGCTCTCTTGGCCAAAGGAGCTATATAAAGGGTCATCATACAAAAAATACTGTGGGTCTAGAGTTCTGTGTAACAAAAATTGAATAGAGTGAAGCAGAAAACCATCTGGGGCTTACCCAAAAAGTTAAGTTCCCATTACCCACCAGAGGTGGCTAATCATCATCTGGGAACTATGGACTTGACCATAGAAACCAACCACATAGGTGATTGTGGTGGTTGTGTGGTAGTCCCAGTCGTGGGTGCCAAAGATCGGGTGATGGTTTGCAGTGCAAAAAGTATGAAATGAAAAAGTGCTATTAAAAATGGCTATCAAGACACAATCAATTTTATTCTGGTGCTGTCTTGGTGCCACTTTAAAAACAGTGCGTAGACAGCTTAACAAATAACTGTCAGGGTGTCGGTCTACATGTTTCGGCTACTGGACTAGGGAGTCCAAGCTCTCATCAGGACCATAATGACGCTACTGCAAAAACGTGTGAAAAGGAAACTTTATAAACACAAAAAAGGTTTAGGGTAGATACCCAATACAACCTGATTGTTCAAGTACGTTCCCGTTGAGTTTTTAAAGGGAAAGAAATCTAGTAACAATGAAAAGAAGGAAATCAACTCATTTGTATAAAATATCAGTGTTAATCACAGAACAGAGCTAGATATAATGTGCTAGCAACATCAAAACAATACTACACGATGTATTGTTTTACAAAGTGATATTCATATCAACATTCAACTGGTGCACTTACCCGAAAATTTTAGGGTACGCACCTCGCCTCGCCTGGCATCCGCTCAGGACTTGAGGCACCGCTCTACAAAAAATGAGAATGTCAAACAACAAGATTACCCCAAGGCGATTTAACCTGTATGGTTCAAGGAGGGGGGAGGAAGAGACTTCCAAACAGTGTCGTTTGATTAAGCAGTTATGGGAAACATGGCAGGAACAAACAGTCTAAAAAAATCTCTTAAAAACCACGATGTTCAGATGTAGATACACTAGTATGGTCAGAAATTGCTGAACCGCTAGTAGTGGATCTGGAGTTAGTGTACCATACAAGAGCATCAAGGAGCCAGATAGCACAACTTACCAATCACTTTTTGTCGCTAAGACACAAACCAGAAGATTTGAGATGGGTGATTTTAGAACAGCCTTTCATCTCTATACATGTGACAGACATCAGCAAATTTCTGTTCATCAAAGAACAGAAATGGGTGTTTAAACTTAAGAGTGATCAATTTGGCCTAAACGATGATATTCCATGGTCATCTCTTTAATTCTTGAGGTACCCACGCTTTGTGTACTTAAGAAAGTTACATTCATTTCCTGTTAAGACTACCATTTCAGTCCATAGAGCCCCCTCTTTTCTTTGGCTCTCACACCTCGAAGTACACTCTTTATTCAAACTAGAGCGCACTCCAGTGTCCACGAGTCTAGCATTACCATACAGATCCCACTATGTCAGTAACATCTTAGCAAGTGGTGTCCTTTTTCCCGTTTTTTCCATTATTATATCAACACTAACGGAGAACCAAACACGGCACTACATTTCCCAACTATCGAGATACACGTGACATCACACGTGATATTCTGTACCGTTTAGCGCCACTATGGTGATAACACGATGATACGCTTTTTTTGAGCGAGCACCGATATATCAATCTGCCATTAACCCTAACCCTGCTCGTTTCAGGACGAGTACATTATGAACTTTCATAACGATCGGACCTTGTTAGGAGACGTTTCAATATGTCGCCCGACATCCTTTCAGACTCCGCTCACTATAGGAGGAAACCACACCGAATACTACATTTCCCAGGTTTCCTTACTACGTGACATCACAGAAGGTATCTTGGACCTTCGAGCGCCCCGTAGCAAACAGCACGGAAGGACGCTCATTGGGGCTTATAGGGAGACTCCTCCTGTCGGTTCGCTACCTCCCCTTCCAGCTCAGTTGCCAGAGCGGGGTACCGACGGAGAGGTGAGTCTCGTACTTTGTTCCTCCGTTGTGTTTTATATGGGTTTCTGTAAAGGTGCTTCCCCTAGACGCCGCGCTGCACGCATTGTGACTTTCACTTTGTCCAAATTTACGAGACATTCTTTAAACCTAATGACAAGCACTGTCTTAACATAGCGATAAGCCTGAGCCCCCTCCACCATGGGTTTCCCGAGTCAGCGAGCACTCTAGACGTTTTCGTCCAGGCTTGAACGCAAAGTTGACCATACTAGTGTATCTACATCTGAACATCGTGGTTTTTAAGAGATTTTTTTAGACTGTTTGTTCCTGCCATGCTTCCCATAACTGCTTAATCAAACGACACTGTTTGGAAGTCTCTTCCTCCCCCCTCCTTGAACCATACAGGTTAAATCGCCTTGGGGTAATCTTGTTGTTTGACATTCTCATTTTTTGTAGAGCGGTGCCTCAAGTCCTGAGCGGATGCCAGGCGAGGTGCGTACCCTAAAATTTTCGGGTAAGTGCACCAGTTGAATGTTGATATGAATATCACTTTGTAAAACAATACATCGTGTAGTATTGTTTTGATGTTGCTAGCACATTATATCTAGCTCTGTTCTGTGATTAACACTGATATTTTATACAAATGAGTTGATTTCCTTCTTTTCATTGTTACTAGGTTTCTTTCCCTGTAAAAACTCCACGGGAACGTACATGGACAATCAGGTTGTATTGGGTATCTACCCTAAACCTTTTTTGTGTTTATAAAGTTTCCTTTTCACACGTTTTTGCAGTAGCGTCATTATGGTCCTGATGAGAGCTTGGACTCCCTAGTCCAGTAGCCGAAACATGTAGACCGACACCCTGACAGTTATTTGTTAAGCTGTCTACGCACTGTTTTTAAAGTGGCACCAAGACAGCACCAGAATAAAATTGATTGTGTCTTGATAGCCATTTTTAATAGCACTTTTTCCTTTCATACTTTTTGCACTGCAAACCATCACCCGATCTTTGGCACCCACGACTGGGACTACCACACAACCACCACAATCACCTATGTGGTTGGTTTCTATGGTCAAGTCCATAGTTCCCAGATGATGATTAGCCACCTCTGGTGGGTGATGGGAACTTAACTTTTTGGGTAAGCCCCAGATGGTTTTCTGCTTCACTCTATTCAATATATCAGTTTTTGTTACACAGAACTCTAGACCCACAGTATTTTTTGTATGATGTCTGTTGATTGGGGATTTATACTGTAGCTGGTCTTTAAACTTATCCCTCGGACCCCCCTCCCACACTCTCCCTTCATGTGTAGGGTCCTTTTGTATTGAGCTATATAAAGGGTCCCAGTTTCAGAAGTAGACAGTGGTGGTTATTCCCGCTACTTTCTGATTCCAAAGAATAAAAATGGGATACAGCCCATTTTTGATCTTCAAACCGTCCATCTCTTCCTCAAGGAGGAAACGTTCAAGGTGCTCACTCTAGCTCCGGGTTTGTCTACCCTAGACCAAGAAGACTGAATGGCAGCGTTGGATTTGCAAGATTTGTATTTTCACATCCCAATCCTGCCAGGCCACAGGCGTTACCTGCGGTTCAACGTAGGCTTGCAAGCACTTTCAGTTTACTGTGCTCCCCTTCGGCAGTGCCAGTGCCCTTTGGGTGTTCACCAAGGTGGTGGTGGTGGTGGTGGTGGTCGCAGCTCCTCTGCACAGGTTCAGGGAGCTAGTCTTCCCCTAATTCGACGACTGGCTGTTGAAGATGTCCTTGCCCCAGGCAGTCGTCTCCCACATTCAGACTACTGCGGACTTCCTGCATTTGCTGGCGTTCTCTGTAAAGGTGCCAAAGTCACACCTGGCTCCTTCTCAGATGCTCCTTTTCATTGGAGCAGTTCTGGACACAGTGCAGTTTCGGACCTATCCTCCTGAGCAGTGAGTCCAGGATATTCAGGTTATGATTCTGAACGTTTTTGCCACTATCCTGGATTTTGGTGAGACTGACTCTGAGGCTGTTGGGCCTCATGGCCTCCTGTATCCTGTTGGTAAACCATGCCAAGTGGCATATGCAGGCTCTGAAGTTCCAGTGGGCACAGCATTGAGGAAATCTCACCTACATGGTTCAGATCTCAGAAGGAACTGAGAGAGATCTGCAGTGGTGGTTGACGAACCGTGATTGGGTCAACGGCAGGCTCCTCTCCTTTCCCCTACCAGAATTCACGGTGGTGACAGATGCGTCACTTCTGGGATGAGGCGGCCATCTGGGAGAGGTGGAGATCAGGGAACACTGGTCTCTGGCGGAGTCAGGGCTCCACATAAATCTGTTGGAGCTCTGAGCAATTCGATTGCCATTGAAAGCATTTCTTTCCTCTGTCAAGTGAAGCTAGCTAGATTTTGCTGCTACATATATATAGGGAGCTTACATAGTGTCAGCATAATATAGACTGCTGTTTAAGTCTTGGAAAGGAAATGTGTTCAGACCAAAGCTTTACACTTGCAGGAAAAAAGCTAAGCAGAGATGTCTGTCCCTCTCCAAGTCTAAAAGGAGTCTGCCTGTCTAACTGTGGGAACACTAATTAAAATAACAGGAGGTTCAGAAACATCCTTATCTCCTGTCACGCCACCAGGAACCACCCAAATAGTTACACATCTTCCTTTAAGGTTTCCATCAGATTGAGAATTGGGCTGTAAACCGCAACCTTGAACATCTCACTGTTCTGGTACGTTATGAACAGAAGGCCTCTTTTTACTAATAATTCTCCACGTTCACTGCCAAGTTCTTCCCTTCAGGCCTCACTATCGATAGTCTAATACAAACAATACATAATTCTCTAACTAACGAGAATCATGATAATGCACCTGAAAATCTCTAATCCCTATGATGATTATATTTCATTAATACATTTAAATGCTTCACATACATTAAAGAAGTAAAGGCACACCATGAATATAATGTCAAATATGAGTATGTAATTGTAAGAATGTGACAATCAAAGGTGAAGCCTAAATTACGCCACTCCAATCCCACCTCTGATGGCCATGTTAGCCTTTTCAAAAACACATGAATCTCATCTCATGAGACCAGATCGCAACCTTGAAATTTTCATCAATTAAGTCTAGAGTTTTCCAAGTGTTTCATCTCATCATAAAATCTACACTGACTCCTCTAGTTCCACATCCTTTCTCTTTCTTTTTATTCCCCCTTCATGTAGCGCTTTACATTTTTCTTTTATACACTTGTACCGCTTAAAGATTAGAAACAAACAAATGGCAATGATTAGAAAGGGCCTCAAATCGGAACCCAGTATCTCACTTCCAAGGTTTTAAAACCACTTGCCTACTGCAGCAAACCCGTTTCCAATCACTTCCCGAATACCTGTAGCTTCCAACTCCTTTAAGTCTCACTTTGTCTATAATTTTCTGAATGTTTTTCTTCACCTCCTCACTCTTATTAAGAATATAAGTACAGCATTGATGAACTTTCAACATCTTACAGACTCCATCCTCCTTTGTGAGAAGGATATATAATACAAGGCGGTTCTGCATCAACATAGACCTTGTAGTTATCATTTCAAGGTCCATTGCCAACAATACATTTGCAGTACTAGTAGCTAACTTATCAACTATAGTGGATAGCTTTCTAATTTTGAGATCATTCAAAACCACTCCACCAGAAGGATCATTGCACCAAACATATCTTAAAGTATTTCAGAAGCACTGCTGCTCTGTTTGGTTCTAACTTGTGGTGCCCACAAGGATGTTATAAATGATAAAGCTTCGGGAAGACTATAGGCAAATAATGTGCCATACCACCCTTGAGGCAACATAAATGATGCTTGCCCCTAACAACCATAGTGGTCTCCAGGAATAACAGGATACTGACCTCCCATGAATAAAGGCCAGTTACCTCCATATTCAAAAAATGTGACCACAATCACTCCTTCCCATCAATTCAATGTGAAATACAGATTTACTTCTACGCACAAATAGTTTTCCCTTGAATTTCCAATTTAAAGTTAGCGCAGGCATAACACCTGACTCTTGATGTTCTAATTCCTCTTTAGCCCACTTATTCTTATACTTTTGATCCTTCCTTGTTCCATCTTGCATCCATCGCCCTTCTCCTTTCCTCCACCCAATCTAGAAATTTGTTTTTACCCTTAGGTAAGGAACAAGTCAAATTATGCCTATGAGCATAAGCAGTATCTAACATTGCTTTGGGTTTAAAGAAACGATCAGCTGTATCCATCACTTTAGCACTGGTGTGGCGATTCAATTGTATAAATACAAAGACTTCAAAAAGGACTAAATCATAATTCGAGAAATAATAGTGGAAATAACCATGTCCATATAAAAGACTCAATAAAAGGCTACAAGTAATGCCATATGTCAGAGGAATATGGTAATAGGTAATCCCTTCAACATCTGAAGCAGGTGAAACATTTGCGGAGAAATCCCCTCTCAATGCAGCTACATATAGTGCCCTAAACTTAAATGTATGCAAACTACTGTCAGTGGGAATCAGAGGTCTAGCAGTAGACTTAGGTCTAAGTTCAATTGATTTGGGAAGTGTAGGTGAATATAATCCTAAAAGCAAAACAAATAGTCCTACAACAATTGCTACTACTGCACCAGCTAATATAAACCTACGTCTATTAGATGATTTTAGTTTCAATGACCTCACTAGAATCAGACCATTCAGTAGAAAATAGCAGCAAACGGATTTCCTCTGTACGTTTCTTCTTGTGAAAATGGCAAAACCGAGTTTGTGGATCATAGGTTAAAATTATTTGCAAAGTCTTCATGAATCTTCCCTAACACTCCTCCATCTTCTTCTAAATGAGACCCTTATGCTCTTTCTGCAGTCTTGGGCCTAGGGAATCTTCTTAATTCTTTTTAAACAAAGCTCTCTTAATTGTCTTTTTCTTTTTTTCTTTTTTTATTATTCAATCCATAGCACAAATACATATCTATTTTGGTCAATGCATAAAACTTCCTTCAGTTACACTTACAATGCCAAAGAAAATTAAAAAAAACAAGAAAACCTATATCCATCACAACATTGCTTAACAACCAAGATCAGACAGTCACCTCATATGTTGTATCAATGATTCCCATATTTGCATTTCCAGCTTTTGCTGTCTAGATGATTTCGTACAGTAAAGGCTATATTCCAAATTAAAAATATTATAAAATTTAGCCCTCCACATCTCAAATGAGAGAGCCTCGCTCTGAAGCCAACATGTGGCTATGCATAGTCGCGCCACCGCAGCGGCAATAAATGTCATATATCTAAATTTATATGCTGGCTGCTCACTTAACACATTTCCCCAGATCCCCAATAACATCATTTCTTTTGTTATTTAAATTGTGGTTCCTGTAACCTCTAGCAGAAACAGCTCTATTAGTTGTTTTAATTGTGAAAGTACCGTACAATCAAATAACACATGCACAATATCCGCTCTATCGGTACTACACCTAAAGCACTTCCCATCATTATTTCCACCCCACTTCATCATCTTCTCTGGTGTATGATATAAATCAAATATGGTCTTGAGTGTTGTGTTTTCAAGTTTGCTGAAAGCAGTATCTTCCCTGCAGTATCAATAGAGCGCTACATAAACTCTCCATCTTGCCCTAATCGTACAGACCATTTAGAATCTTGAGCAGCCAAATCATCCAATTGAGTCTCGATTAATATGGAATATAATACCCCAATCTTTGCCCTATTCCTAATTGTCTCGACTATAGGTAATAAAGTAATACCCTCATGCAGATGATGTCTAACTAAAACATCACGAATTTGCAGATACTTAAAATATTCCTGATGTTGAAGTTCATAACTATCAGCTATGAAAATAATACTCCCCCCTTGAATAGATCACTCAGATGTGTAATCCCCTTAAGCCTCCATCACAACATCTAATAATCCCAAAATATAGCTGGAAACCTAACAGTTGAATTAAGAGGTGTATAATAATTAGTCTGTGGGATGACCAACCATTTGCATATCGCTTTCCATACCTTATATGCTGTAATCATAACCTTAAACAGTGTTTTCTTTATAGTAACTTAGCTCACTAAATTTTACTAATACATTTCTGGATTCCTCCCCTAATAATAACTGATATATGGACGGAGCTTCTGCATCTGACACATCCTCCCTTGTCAACAAAATCCACATATTTTGCAATAAGCAAACATAGTAATAGAAATAAAAGTTTGGATCAGACCACCATCCCTGTCGAGTGGTAATATCATAAATGTAAGTGATCTCCTCGCTTTTCGTTGTCCCCACATAAATCTATCACATATGGATTGGATCCTCTGTAAAAAGAAATTGATAATTCTAGCTGTACCGCCCTAAAGTAATAAAGTATTTTGGGGAGGACAATCATCTTTAGCACATTTCGGCTCCCCACCAAAGTAAGATGTAGGCACTCAAGCCGATCAAGCTGCTGCTTCACTCCTCAAACTATACTACCCCAATTAACCTCGATCAAGTCTTGCAAAGACATTCTAATCTTAATACCGAGCTATCTAGCTTCATTAGTTACACAAGCCTCACCCGGACAGGCCTGATTGGTGCAAACTATCTGGGTTTTAGCAGAATTGGGTCTGCCGAAGTTACTACAATATCATCCGCATAAGCTAGAACACACACCTGAAATTGCCCACATTCCATTGATCTGATACTCGCGCTTTGTTCTAATATGAGCACAAATGGACTAATGTATACCGCAAACAATAGCGGAGAACAGGGACATCCTTGTCTTGTTCCCCTACTAATAAAAACTTGCTGTGATTCCCTGCCCATCACACAAATCCTAGCTAGTGGCGACTTATACATGCTCTGAATTGCCCTAATATAGCCCTGTCCAAACCCCATCCTTCGCATAATGCCCCAAATAAAAACCCAAGAAACACGATCGAACGCTTTTTCAGCGTCAAAAAATATAAGCCCAAACTTTTTATGATGTACATTGGCGTAATCAATAAGGGTAATAACTCTATGGATATGATTGATCGTATTTCTGCCAGGTATAAATCCATGTTGGGACATGGAAACCAAGGGCGTAATAACTCTTGGTAGCCTATTAGCTAATATCTTAGCATAAACTTTCCCATCAGCATTTAACAAGGGTATTGGTCTATACGACCCAGGTGTTTTACGGGGCATATCCTTTTTTTCAAAACACAACTATGTTAGCCTCATCCCAAGATGGAGGCGGGTTCCCAAGCTGAGCTTCTTGAAAAACCTAAAATAGCAACCGATATATCTCCAGTGGCAATTTATCTGGTCCTGCAGCTTTCCCATTTGCCAACAATCCTAGTGCCTCTTCCAGTTCCTCAATTGTTATTGGTTCAGCTAGTAGTCCTTGCTCTTCTAAATTTAACCTATTCAGCTCAATTTCTTGGCAAAATTTCTCTATAACAAATAATTCTTGATAAAACTCATAGAAAACCCCCATAATACCTTCTTCTGTTTCAACCATATTACCAGCCGCATCAGTCATAGCCAAGATTCTCTGAGAGGACTGTCTTACTCTTAATCTCTGAGTGAGACATCGCCCAGTTGATTTTCCATATTCATATCTATCCTGTTTATAGATTATATTGAAGGGCGATTTCCTTGCACCAGATCGCATTTATTTTTGCCTTAGAGCATGCTATCTTGGTGTGTATATCCTTACCATCGAGTCCCTGTCTAAGTACCTGTATCGGCTCCTGTTCCGCGATCCTTAACTCCCCCAAAAGTCGCTGCATCAGCATTTGTCCTTGTTTCTGTTTAGCTAATCCAAAACTGAGTGCTTCTCCACGTATTCCTGGTTTGAGAGTGTCCCATACTATAAGGCTAGAGGCAGATCCCCTATTTACCTCCAGAAAATGGCCAGCCCACCTTAACATAAGATCAATAAACGCTTTGTCGTTTAATAGTTTCCTATTAAATGTAAATACCCTTCCAACCTTCCTCTGTCTTAAGGTATATAAATCTAACAGTAATGGACCATGATCTGCCGTAATCCGGGGCCAAACCTGCATTTTTGGTCTAGCTATATACGCCCTAGACATAAATACGTAATCAAATCTCACCAATTGCTGATGCGGATGCGAATAAAAGGTATATCCTGGATCTAGCTCATTTACAGTCCTCCATACATGTACCAGCCCGTGATCCCTCAACAATTGAATTAAAGCTCTAAAGACCTTAGGTTTTTGACCCATATATTTATATTTTGCATCTAAAACTCGCCCCTCCAAATGGATATTAAAATCCCCATATAAAATTAATGGGGTCTGCCATAATGCCAATTCTACATTTAAAGCCTCCAATATAGCAGCTTCATCACAATTTGAGCCATAAACTGAACAAATAGTACATTTGGTCACTCCAATAATACATTCCGCAATCGCCCATCTTCCATAATTATTTGTCATTATCCTTCCACTATCCGGACCCGGTGAGATGGGTAGGCTTGACTGGCCCTGACACGAGCAGTAGAAACCTGAAAGGTTATGGCTTCTCCCTTGATGTCAGTTCCACCGGGTACTGTTGACACCCTATACCTCTAACCCCTCTCCTCCCCGGGCGTTTGTCTGCCGAACTGGCAGTTCTGACTCCCTTTGCCCTTTGCTCTTCGCGAGCTCCACACAGCCGCCGCCGTGGCCGCCACTGCTGCTCCTCAAGCTCCACAGGTGTGCACCACAGGTAATCATGCCTAACCGCCAGGGCGTTTAGCTACACAGCTGTTTTATCGCGTCTTCCCATATCTTTGATCAGTTTATTTTTGGTCTTGCTAATCACTTTTCAATTATTCTTTTCTCCTTTTTTTATCTCTGCCGTTTTTTTCGTACTCCTGATTGCCGGTTCCCTGGGAAGGGGGAATGCACTCCGGAGCCCCTCACTCACACGTCCAGCCCATGGACGTTATCTTGCCTTGTCGAAACCCACTCTCTTAATTGTCTTTAATGAAAATAAAGATCAATGATCAGTTCAAAGACCATGCCGGTTGCAGCTTGGGTCACTTCATTCAATTGGAGGAGCAATTTTAAGTGCCTTTCAATAACGAACTCATATTCACGGAGGTTCAAATGATATCTCACTACTATCCTCCAAATCACAAGATCCCTTATCGCTATTATTTTCTAAAAAGTATGTCCATTCAGGGGTTGAGTACCTCCAACAAGGTGCCCTGGCTCTTTTCTGTCTCCTGGGCATAGATTGTTTGTCTTCACTGCCACTCAGACCAGAATTCCTAGTATCCTCTGGGACAATAGGATGTATGTGTTGTGCAGGCAGACTTAGTATCTCCCTCTCTTGCCTTCTTGGCCAGCTGTCTCCAGATTCCACTCTGCTTAACACATCACTAGACACTTTGCCAGGGTCTAGATCTTGCTCAATCAGCACCACAGGCCAGGACTATCTTCCTGACTCGACCTCAGACGCAACTCATCAAGACCCACTTCATGTCATAGTTGTGCTGTTGCAGGTTCTCGGACAGTTACCGAGCTCAGATTCTCACTGATTTTCTGCAGCTCATTCACCCTCTTCTCACTGCCCTTCAATTGCTGTCTGCACATCTGGTATAGATATCTTCACGTCATCAAGGGGACACACCACTTTATGAGTGTGAGCGGCATGCATCCTGTTGTAAAGCCCCCACATTTGACTGCAGTGTCTGTCACAAGGATCACCTGGAAGGGACCACTCCATCAAGGTTCCAGACATGTCTTCCGAACATATTTCTTCACCAAGACCCAGTCCCCAGGGCTGAGATCATAGCACTGCTCCTGATGCAGAGGGATTATAGCAGCTCCAACCTTGTGGGACACAAAATGCACCACATCAGCTAGTCTCTTGCAATAATCAAGTATCATGTCATCTGTAATGTTTACAAGTGCATTTGCGGGCACTGGAGGCAGACTCATTGCTCGACCCATGATAAATTCATGTGGAGACAGTTCTGTCCTCCAATCAGGAATTCTGCAAAGACTCATTAACACAAGAGGCAAAGTATCTGGCCAATTAAGAGACGTTGATGCACACACCTTGGGCCAACGTGAATTTCAATGTTTCATCCACCTCTTCCACAATGCCTGAAGCCTGAAGCGGATAACTCCAATGTAATCTTTGCTCCACTTGTAATGCTGCACATAACTTTTTTCAGGACCTCATTATTGAAATGAGTTCCTCTGTCTGACTCCAGTGAAGTCTAGAAGCCTAACCTGGGGATCAGTTCCCTCAACAACAACTTAGCTACTGTGAGGCTATCCTTTTTCCTAGTTGGGTATGCTTCAACACAACCCGAGAAAATACACACAATTACCAAGACGTATCTCAGCCTGTTGCATACAGCAACTTCGATGAAGTCCAGCTGTATCCTGTTGAATGGCCCTCCTGATCTCCCTATATGGCTCAATGTCACTGAGGTCCTTTTCCCTACTTTCATCTGCTGACACACAACACATCTGTGACACAATCTTTCTGTCATTAATCTGAATCTGAAGTTAAACCAATTCTGTTGAAACAACCTGACCATGGGTTCTATCCCAATATGTGTGGGACCGTGAAAATGTCTAGGCATTAGGGAGAGCAAGCTATCCAGCAATACAGGTCTTCAATCCTCTGAAACCCAAATATCGTCTTCTCTTTTTACACAACCTGCTTTGATCTAACCCTGCTGTTCTGCCTTTGGTACTTTCTCCTGCAACCTTTTGCTTCTTTATAAGTATCATCTGATGTCAAAAAAGCTTGTTATTAGTTCCATCTTCAAATTCATTCACATGTTCTCCTTTAGTGATTTACAAAGAGAGACTGAAGCAAAAGAATATCGGACTCATCACTATAGTGGGCACTGGTTATGCTAAGAATACAGTGGTGCACAAATCTGGAAGACCAGTTATCTTAATCTTCCACAATGAAGAAACTCCATCAACAACAAAGAAACATGATTCAGCACACACCCTTTGTCATTTTTTTTAATCATACACAGGTTTATTTAAAGTATGACATTTAGTCATTGCATTACACATATGATGCATACCATAGATTCCTTAAAATATATTTCTTTATTCATGCTCTTCTCATTATAAAAACTTTTTTTGTTTTGTAGGCTACTGCAAAATTAAAAGAAGTATTTATAATGAGAAGATCATTGGATAGGATAGGATAGGATAGTATTTGTAAAGCGCACTATACCGAAGGTGTCAAGGCATTGGGCAGACAAGAGCAGGGGGAGAAGCGCAACAGCTGATTAAGAGGGGAATAGCCATGTTTTCAGAAGTTTCCTGAAAACCGAAAGAGCTTGAGTTGGCAATGGAAGGAGGGAGTGAGTTCCAGAGTTTGACAGCGGCAACCAAAAAGGAGCGACCACCCCATCTGGATCTGCAAAATCTGGGCAAGAACAGTTTTTTCTGAGTGGATGATCTCAGAGTCCTCCCTGGTGTATACCATTGAAACAAGGATTTGAGTTGGGGCGAGCCTTTACTATGCATGGCCTTATATACCGTACTCAAGACCGTGAATGAAATATGCTCCCTGATAGGGAGCCAGTGTAAGGTACAGATCCCCTCTCTGGCAGACTGAAGTTTGGGAATATTTAAGATCAGTCTTGCTGCTGCATTCTATACCACCTGGAGTTTATTCAGTGATGTTGCAGTGATATTGAGGTACAGGGCGTTGCAGTAGTCATGGCGAGAGTTAAACAGTGTGATGATAGTGGGCCGATGCAGTTCAGAGGGAATGAGTGGAAGCACCTTTCTAAGGGTTCTTAAAATATAGAAACATGTACCAGCTGTATGATTGACTTGGGCGACAAAGGTCAGGCCCTCATCAAAAATAACCCCCAGATTTTTAGGTCTCGCCTGACCCAGTGCATGCGCTGGTCTGGCGAGACTTATTGAGAGGGCTCCAAAAAGTGCTACCAGGCCAGCCTAGAGCCACAGTGCATGTGCGCGGTCGACCACGCCGCGCTTTACCGCCATTACTTTTGGTTTTGCGGCCGCACTGCCGCTTTGCATAGCCAATAGGTCTCGCTTTTGGGACCTTATCAGTATTTAGTTATGCAACTGTTGCATGGCTAAACACTTATAAGGTCCCAAAGGCGAGACCTATTGGCTATGCCAATGCTTGTTAGCTGTTTTTCCTGGGGCTGGAAGAAGCCCGCATTCTGCAGGCCAACAGGCATTAGACCAGATGGAGTTCTGTGGTCCAAAGACTAATACCTCGGTCTGGTCTGTATTGATCTTTAAAGAATTCCCCTTCATTCAGCGAATGATGTTTGACATACATAGATTAAACTTCTCTGCAACTAAATGCGGGACGTTGGTGATGGAAACAATAATTTGGGTGTCGTCCGCGTAGGAGAGCACCTGGGATCCATAGGATCTCACCAGCTCGGCCAGAGGAGTTGCATAAAGATTAAAAAGAGTGAGGCTAAGCGTAGAGCCCTGAGGGACCCCGCATGGGAGGGCGAAAGCGTTCAATCTGAGTGCTCCGCAGCTGACTGTGTGCATTCTTCCTGTTAAAAAGGAATGGAGAAGCTGCAGGGCTTTATCATGAATAAAGAAATCTATTTTAATGAAACAAAATTCTTTTGAAATTTTTTACATAACGGAAGGTGCACTCAAAAGAACAAAGTCCAGATTGATATATATTTTCCAAATATTTCTTAGTCTTCCTGTATTGTTAAAGATAGCGGACACCCAACGCGTTTCGTTCCCTTAGCACAGGAACTTCTTCAGGGCGTATAGTTAGTTGCGTGAATATATACTCATTCCATATTGTATGATTCAAACTATTCACAACCCAGTGTGATGTGTCACACGTTCAACATTCAAAAAAGCATCTTCAAATACGAAGGTCTAGATAATACCCCTTGGAGGAGTTTTATGGATATATTACAAAGAGTAGTCCCTCAGAATAATAAAAAGTCCTTTGTTGGACCAAAAGATCGCCGAATTCAGCATATAACGGACGGCATGATAACCGACAGTTAACTGCCGCACGTTATATGCTGAATTCGGAGATCTTTTGGTCCAACAAAGGACTTTTTATTATTCTGAGGGACTACTCTTTGTAATATATCCATAAAACTCCTCCAAGGGGTATTATCTAGACCTTCGTATTTGAAGATGCTTTTTTGAATATTGAACGTGTGACACATCACACTGGGTTGTGAATAGTTTGAAACATACAATATGGAATGAGTATATATTCACGCAACTAACTATACGCCCTGAAGAAGTTCCTGTGCTAAGGGAACGAAACGCGTTGGCTGTCCGCTTTCTTTAACAATAAAGGAAGACAAAGAAATATTTGGAAAATATATATCAATCTGGACTTTGTTCTTTTGAGTGCACCTTCCGTTATGTAAAAAATTTCTGGACTTGCTTTGCATCTAACAACGACGGATGTTGGAAGTTGTTGCACCACACATATAAACTTAGTGTACATAATTGATAAGACAAATTCTTGGAATTTAAGTGTTTAACTGTGGTCCGTCGTTGGTGTTGCTTTGTTTATGAAAATTCTTTTGAGACTGTTCATCATATGTGTAATGTAATGCCTAAATGTCATACATATTCTCCATTGAATGTTTGAGACTCATGAGCACAATATCGCGGAACCTCATCAACAAATCAGTTGCCGGTTGTTGCGTAATCACCCCGTTTCTGTGAGTCGAGCACTTTACAATTGTAATTTTAGCAGGCAACTACAATGCCTCCATTATATGACATGTTCCCCAGTATGGATGGGGTCCCCTAATGACATAATGAATCCTCTCTGTGACCATACTGTCCAGAGTCAGAAACCACACCAAAGCCATACAGACTGTCAGTAAAAATAGTCACTCAGCTGTTCATAAACACAGCACGCTCTAGTAAGACCAATCAGTTCAGCCACTTGTGCAGAAGACACCCCTCGGAGCAAGTGGACTTCCACTACCCTATAACAGTACAAACTGCGTATGCAGCTCTTAGGGTTCCCCCATTGTTTTTTAGGCAAGACCCATCCACAGATAATATGTAATCGAACTCTGCCAGTGGAAGTCTTGGCGCATAGCTCCGTGACATTGAGACAGTCATGCTCGATGTCTACATCATCATTTTCATTCTCAGGCAAGGGTAACAAGGAAGCAGGATTCAGGGGAACACACCACTTCAGTGTGATGGTTTCTGTTCCAAGTATAATTTGCTCATATTTAGTCAGTTGGCTGTTGGTCAAGTGTTGAGTGCGTATACTCTTCAGCAATATTTCCTCTGAATGGGGTTCCATGGTAGTACGAGGGTGTTCCATGACAATACCCGCATCTTTCACTGCTGAAGTCTACTGCTGCTACAGCTTTAAGGCATCTGGGTATTTCTGCGGCTACAGAATCAAGAGTAGCAGAGAAATGAGACACAGGTCTCCATGCATCCCCATGTATCTGTGAAAGTCCTGAGAGAGTGCAGCCCTCCCTCTCATTGCAAAAAGCATAAAAGTTTAATTATAAACAGTCATTCCCAGACCCAGGGCATGACAGAGACTTTCTCTCAGCTCTAAGAAGGAAATCAAACAATCATTATCCCATGTCACCGCATCCAACACATTTTTGTGTGTCAGCCTCTGTAAGGGCCTGGCCATGAGGGAAAAGCTGGGTACCAACTGTCAACAGTAGCCCACCATTCCCCCCAAAAATCCTGACTTCTGTATGGAAGATTGGTGGATTCATTTTTAAAATTGCCGCCGAGATTCTTTCTTGTGACACATTCCTTGCTTCCTTCTCAATGTGATGTTAGAGATATGGAACTTCTCTTTGACAGTACTGCAACTTACTCAGGGACACTATGTCCACGGGTGAGGGACCGTCATGAGACTGTTGTGCTGAAAAGATTTCCATGGCTTCCAACCCCCACAATACTGACATACCCGTCAAATGACACCACACAGGCAACTGTACTTGCGTTAGTGAAATATCAGCATTCTCAGGCCGTATTTATTAAACTTCATAAACCCAACGTTAAGAAATTCAACAGTTTTCTTGATACTGCATAACATTTTCATATACATAAACACAAAATTAATCTAGTCATTTTATACTTCAACCAACATATTCTCACACTCCATCAGGAGTCCTGATTGACCACCCCACAGGTCCTCGTGGCATCGTTTACAAGGCACACTTTCCACCCACTTAAGCTGAGGGGGCTAGGGCCAACTGAACATCTGGCTCCTAAAAAGAACCATGCCATTTTGGGTTCCGAGCATGGCGGACGCTTCCTGCTAGAGCTCTGCCACCTCGGCTACCTAGCCGCCGATTATCCTGTATTTCTCCTCTCCCTGTGCCACCGCAGCGGGAGCGCTTATCTGGGGAGACGGCCGGGAGCACCGGACGCGCTGTGGAGTCGCCCGGGACGGTGGGGCGAGAAGAGCGAGGGGGCCTTCCCGGGCCAGGGAACGCAGCTACGCGAGGCCGTGGCTTGGGGCCCTCTGACGGCGCCCGCCTCAACAGGAGACCGAAGGCGGCTGGCGGCCCGGAGGACGTCGGCGCCCCTGATGCCCCCAGGGATCCTCAGCTGGGGGGCAGTGTCAGTGTTGGGGCCGGTCCTAGCCGAACACCACGCGCAGCGGGGCGCTGGGTCGGCGGTGCTGCCCTGAGCCCGCCGGGTGGGCGCGACGGCTGTCGGGCCAGACCCGTCCCTCCACACCATCTGGGGGTCGGTGGAGCGCCAGTAACGACGGAGGCGGCGTGGAGTGGATAGAAGGGGGCAGCTTGCAGACCCGGGCCTGAGACGGCGGTGGCCGCGGTTTCCGACTGGCCAGTGCAGTGGACGGCGGCGGCGGTCCCTGGTCGTCTCAAGGGCGAAGCTGCAGGTGTGGAGACGGGGCCGATCCCAGGAGGAGGCAGAGGAGCGGGCTGTGAAGGTCTGCGGCCGCGGAGGGCCTACGGCGGCGATCTGTGGAGCGTCTCTCCCGGCGGGAGGTGACGCTGGGTGTAGGAGCGGAGTGCCGGGGCCGGGCTGACCACGGGAGGCCCTACATCGAGAGTGGGGAAGCCGGATATCCACTGTGGCTGAGACGCGACGGCTGGGGCAGCAATATCCCTGGCCTCATAAGTGGTGCGAGGGTGACCGTCGGTATGGGGAAGGACAGACAGCTGGGGGGGGCGGCCAAACAGCCTACCCTTGATCATTTCGCAAAGCCACCGACGTCCAAGGACTCCACCGACGGCCTGTCCCACGACTCTGCTACCCTCCTGGCCCCCATTAACAAATCCCACGCGTCCCTTGAGGCCCAGATCGGCGCGGTGGGGTCGGAGGTCTCATTTCTGCGTCAGGACATGCGCAAGGCGGTGGAACGGATCACCGAAGCTGAGAACAGGGTCTCCTCCGTGGAAGATAATGTCGCGTCCCTCCAGGCCACGGTGGACAAACTGACGGCCACGACACGAGACCTGGCCGCCAGAGTGGAGGACGCTGAAGGTCGGGCCCGTCGCAATAACGTGCGCCTGGTGGGCTTTCCAGAAAATTGCGAGGGGACGTCCATGCTTCAGTTTCTGACGGATTGGCTCCTTCAGGTCTTCCCAGCGGAACACAGGTCGCCGTGCTTTGTGGTTGAAAGAGCTCACCGGGCGCTGACCCAAAAACCTCCGCCGGGCGCACGGCCTAGACCGGTGATTGCGCGCTTTCTTAATTATGCAGATAGAGACGCTCTCTTGCGACATGCCCACTTGCACGGAGACCTCATGCGATACGACTCCCACCCCATCATGATTTTCCCCGACTACACTAGGCTGGTACAGCAACAGCGGCAGTCCTACGTCGAGGTCAAGAGGCAACTCCGCCAACTGAACTTATCCTATGCCCTGCTCTTCCCGGCTAGGCTACGTGTGATCTTCCAAGAGAAAACTAATTTCTTTGACACGCCCGACAGTGCCCTTAGGTGGCTGGAGGAGCGCCACGGAACTCGGCCCCACACCCCACCGGCCTTGGACTCAGACTCCTCTCAGACTACCAATCGGCAGGCGCAGCAGGATGGGGCCTGTCACCCTAAACGCCACAGGTCGCGCACCAACTGGCGCTCTCGCTCCCCGGCTGCGTCGGCTACATAGATTTGGCGCCCGAGAGCTGCATCGATTATCACTTCCCGACGGACTGGTATCGTATGAACAGGCACACAGTGACTCCTAGCGGCTATGGTAGCCCGTCCCTTGTTTGGTTGTGGGAGGGAGGGCTTGATGGGGGGGATACATTGGTGGTCGCACATCTGGACTCAAGTTGGAGCCGATGGGAGATTGGCACCGCGGCAGATACTTCATGTTTGGGGAAGTATAGGGGGGGTTAGGGTGGATATGGGGGCTGGGGGTTCGGAGGGGAGGGGTAGGAGTTGTTTTGTTATGAGGGTTGTTGTTCTCGCACACACATCACCACGAAGGGTCCGCATCCCCCCGGGAGGGGGGCTTTTCCGGGTTTGTCGCTTGATTGGCTATGGCACAGAGTTCTACCGCCGGCCCTCTGGCCGTCCTGAATGTTGTGTCCTGGAATGTTCGGGGCCTGCTAGACAAGATTAAGCGAGGGGCGGTGCTGCGGACGGGCAAGGCATACGGCGTGGATGTTCTTATGTTGCAGGAAACCCATCTTCAGGGGTCCAAGGCGCCGTGCTTGGCTCGCTTCGGCTACACCACCGTCCTGCATTCCGGTTACACTAGGGGTTCCCGAGGAGTAGCGCTCTTAATTCACCGCAGGGTTCCCTTTCAGATTGACAGGCGATGGGTAGATGACGGAGGGAGGCTCATTATTGTGTCGGGAACGCTGGGTGGGGAGCCGGTCGCCCTTGGTAGCGTGTATGCGCCCCCGCCGCTCGGCCAAACGTTTGTGGAAATTATTACGCGGGTCTGGGGCGGGCTGCCGCAGGGCCTGGTGTTGTTGGGCGGGGACTGGAACGCCACAATGGGTGGGCTGGACAGGCTGCGCATGCAGGGGCGACCGGCAGCTCCCGTGGACTCCCGATTACATTCGCTAGCGGCCACCTTGGGCTGGGCCGATTCCCGGCGTGCACTACATCCGACATTGCAAGGTTATACCTACCTTTCGGCGGCCCACCCCACTATGTCCAGATTAGACTACATCTTCATTACCCATACTTATCTCCATAGGGTGTCCCATGCGGCGATACTGCCCAGAGGTCTCTCGGACCATTCGCCGACGCAGGTACATTTGCGCCTACTGACTCGTAGGACGCCGTATCGATGGCGTATGTCGCCATGGCTCCTCAAAGATGCAGAATATAGTGAAGCTCTATGCCAGGCAGTCACAGACTACATTCAGCATAACGTGGGTACTGCGTCCTCCCCGGCGGTTTTCTGGGAAGCCATGAAGCCCGTGCTCCGGGGTGGATATAAGCTTCCGAACGCACGCTAAGGCTGCCCGGCGGGCAGATATAGAGGAACTGGAGGCCCGGCAGACGTGGCTGCAGGCGCGGCTCCTCCAGTCTTTGGATCCCACCACCCAGCGAAATCTGCTGCATGTCCAGCGTCAGCTGGGCCAGTTGCTGACGGATAATGCTAAGACGGCGTGGCTTGCCACCCAACACCGCATATATCAATGGGGGGATAAGTCCAGCCAGATGTTGCACCGGCTGTGCCAATCTCGGGATGCCCAAACGCAGGTCCCGTTCCTCCCAACGGCTTTCCGGGAGATTTCTTCGGGCCCCGTGCAGCGGCATGGGCCCGCACCTTCTTGCGGCTCTGGAGGATGCGGTGGATCACAACATTCTTCCCCTCGACTGGCGACACGCCGAGATAGTAGTCTTTTTGAAACCGGGCAGGCCCCCGGAGGAGCCAGGCTCATATCGACCTATCTCGCTCTTAAACGTTGAGCCGAAACTGCTAGGGAAGGTCCTGGCGGATCGGCTGCGGACATGCATATCTACTCTAGTCCAACCCGATCAATCCGGGTTCATGCCCAATCGGTCGACCCGACATAATATACGCCGGCTTCACAATGTCATCGCCGAGGCCCGGCTATTGGATCGGCCCACTGCTCTGCTCCAGGCTGATATTGATAAAGCCTTTGACTCCCTTAGCTGGACCTACCTGTTCAAGCTGCTTGGGGCGGTGAACTTGGGGCCCAGATTCCTTGCGTATACGCGATTGCTGTACACGGACATTTCGGCATCGGTTCGGGTGACGGGCGCCTGTTCCCCTTCTTTTCCGATCAAACGGGGGACACGGCAGGGTTGCCCGCTGTCCCCTCTGCTGTTCACGTTGGCGATCGAGCCGTTGGCGGCGTGGACCCGCTCCGCTCCGATCCGGTTATTCGGGGTATGGACTGGCCCTCGGGCCACTCTGATCGTATCGCATTATATGCCGATGATGTCATCTTCTTCATGGTGGACCCGTGGGCCTCCGGGCCCCGGGTGCTTCAGATTCTGCGGGTGTTCGGCGAGACGTCGGGCCTCGTGGCTAACCCGGCTAAGTCCACTTTATTTCCCCTGTATGGAGACCAGAGAAGCCAGGCTTGGGCCTCCCAGTTAGTGCTGGCCCCGGATCATATCAAATACCTAGGAGTGAGGGTCACTCGCACACCGGATCTTGCTTGGACTTTGAACATCGCGCCCCTGATGACCCAAGTCCGCAATGAAACTATGGTGTGGTCACACCTTCCACTCTCCCTCTACGGCCGATCGGCCATCTTCAAGATGGTGACATTACCGCGTCTCTTGTACCATCTTCAACATTACCCCTTCCAGGTGCCCCAGGCGTGGTTCCGTCAGCTTAATGCGCTTTTGAATGGATTCTTATGGCATGGTGGGCCGGTGAGGGTCGCCTTGGCGACGTGTGTGCAGTCTACCTACTGCGGGGGCATAGCGGTGGCGGACGTTCAGGCATATTACAGGGCCGCGCATCTCCTAGTTATAAATGACTGGTGGTACGCCTCTCCCACGGATCCAGCCTACGCATTGGACTGGGCCGCATTGGCGGAGAAGCCTCTGCTGCATTGTCTCTATAGCCGCTCCTCGCTGGGACGGTTGCCCCCTGCGTGTGCCACGGCGGTCCGGATCTGGCGGCAATCGGTCAACTCCATCGGATGGCGCGGCAGGCTTGCGCGGGCCACCCCGTTGTGGCAGGGTACCCTTCTCAAGGAAACAGTAAGTTTGGAGGGCTTTCGTTATTGGGACCTAATAGGGATCTCCACGCTGGGGGATGTAATGAAGGGGGTGTCGCTTAAATCATTCCAGATGTTGCAGGTGGAATTTGAGGTGCATAAATCCCAGTTTCACAGATATCTTCAATTGAGGCATGCCCTCACACCTAGCATCCAACACCTAGACACTCTGCCAGAGTTCCAGCCGCTAGAGGGTAGACTGTTGATGGGGGACCTCGGGGATCACAAAATCCGACAGATTTATCAGACGCTGACAACATTCATGACCACCACCCTAGATAACACCAAGGAGGCGTGGCAGCGAGATATCCCCACACTCACGGAGGATGACTGGGCGGAAGCTATCGCGGGTCCGCGATATGCGGCGGTGGCCACCAAATACCCATTTATTCAATCCAAATACTTGCATAGGGCGTATTACACTCGGCACCGCCTTTGGTGCATGCACTTAATTGAGTCCCCCGCGTGTCTCCGATGCGGCGACGGAGACGGCACATTCCTACACATGGTGTGGGATTGTGGGCGGCTGCGCTCGTTCTGGGAGGCGGTTCTGTCCTGCTTGGGGGGGGTGCTGGGTTGGGAGCTTCCCCCCGATCCCCGCTTAACACTATTGCACTGTACCGAGGAGATAGCGGGCAATATCTATAAGCGACACCTCCTGTTTCTGGGTTTGACGCTGGCCAAACGAGATATTGCCCAGCATTGGAAGTCCTCTGCACCGCCCCCGGTTCAGGCCTGGAAGAAGGTGTTGGACCGCTGCATGTCCGCAGAAGAGGCGGTATTCTTGGCAAGGGGTTGTCCGAACAAGCATGGTAAAGTCTGGAAGAGATGGGCGCGATATCGGGGCATTGTATTGTCTGTACGGGAGGATGCAGTGACGTTGGACCCAATAGAGAGGCTAATCAGAGCCCAGGGGGCTTCCCCCTCCGAGGCCCCAAGTCCTATGAACTGAGGGAGAGTAATCAGAGTATGGAGCCTACGCTGATAGGAAATGTTGCATATCTATGTTGGACTGTGGGTTGGTGTGCTGTGCGGGAGGGGGGGAGGGTTTGGGGGTCTGATGTTCTGCAGACCAGGGGGGGGGTTGAACAGGGACGCCAATTCTCATTGTTCTTCTATCCATATTGGTACCATGTATGGGGACGAGTTCCCCGGTGTCCTAAAAATGCCAATAAAGTTTTTTGTCAAAAAAAAAAAAAAGAACCATGCCAGAGCAACCCTAATGAAGGGACACCCCCTGGCACCCAATTGGGGGTATGCAGCTGGGCAACCTGGCCATACCTTGGTCCCCTGGCGCAGTCAGCATCCGCCCAACTCCCATGGGGCATATCATAGGGTACCCTCCAAGGCCAGGGACAATTGCGGTAGCAGATGCCCCGGCCCTTCACCAGTGACCATGTCAAAAATCAACAATATCTTCAATCCGCCTGCGCTTAGATTTGTGATGCCCCACATTGTCAACCCGTTTTGTGGTCAAAAACATGACTCCTTAGCCGCAACAGGAATAGTTGGCTCACCGACCAACTATGACCAACTATGACTCCCCCTAAGCGTTACCACCTAGTGTTGTGAGAAATGCTGTATCGTGAAAGCAACCACGTTCTCCACAAAAAGTTCATTACCCTGAGCAGACAAGTGGACCCCGTCCTCCTGAAAGCATGCTCCCCCCGCAGGCAACCATGTGAAATTGTCTTTAACCGCGTTGTGTTCAATAATTGTTTTACTCTGTTGTTCAAATGCCTGACTGATTCATTGGAGCCCTTCACAGACCGCCCAAATTTCCAGACTCCTTAGAATTATATGTGACGATGCTATGGTTGCATTTGGGAATCTCTTAGCCAACCAAACAATTTCAAACAGCAGGGCCTCAAACAGGGTCCCTCTACAGAGTTGCCAAACAGTTGCCGCCGATGTGAAGAATGATGAGTGCGGGTGGCAGGTGGGTTCAATGAGTCCGCGTAGGCCCTCCAGACAAAGACCGCCCCTACCAACCCACCCAGTGAAATTGCAGACCCGCGTCCGCTGCCCGTTTGCACAGACGACTCCCGCTGAACACTGACCTTGCTTGGCGCATGAAGGAATGATACGAGTGAAAAAAGAAACATTACTCCCATGATCCAATGATAGCCCCTGTGTTTATAACATATATATATATATATATATATATATATTTATATATCAGCAACTCCTCTCGTACTGCGATTGACACAGATGAAAGACAGGAACCCGGACCGCAATTTTGTGCGAAGCAGTGAGTTGTTTATTGCAGCTCAATCAAACCTCAGCCATGACTCATTTCTGGTCCGTAGACACTTGATCACATGACGCGTTACATATTTTATATAGCTGCGTTACACAAGGACACAGAAAATTGCAGCCTTCCAAAAGAGCCAGCAGCACCACCCACTGGGTATACAATACTCTGTAAAAGATGGGCACAGAAAATTGCAGCCTGCCCCTCACACCCGATCACTCCCTCTTCCTTGCAGTAAACAGTGCTCAGCCCCCGCACACCGTTTCCAGAAACCAGCCCCACCACAGATTCCCTCCCTTACCTTACGTTGAAAATGCACTCCTGACCTCGGAGTCGCGCCAGCAGGCAGGCTGGAACCAGCCAGCAGAAGTTGCTTGAACAGCTGATAACCCCTGCCTGCACCGCTGCCCGAGCTCAGAACAGCAGGTTAGGGCTGGACCCTGTAGGAGGTCGAAAACACAGGCATGAGGCAGGCAGCGCCAGAATGCAGGAGAGAGGATCGAGGTAGCACAGAAGAAAAATCCGGTAAGAAAAAGAACTCCGTCCAAAAAGAAATTCATCCTGTGTGGGTGGCGTGGTCCTGCACTCCCCAGGGGCAGGCAGGCAGCAGGTGCTTACTACACCACACCCACACCCTTTTTAAGGGCTGACCTGCTGCCCCTGGGGGCTGCCCCGACAAGCCCGCCAACCCTCAGGCAACCAATCGTGCTCTCCGGTTGGAAAGGAGCCAGCGAAAATACAAAGACGCAGCCACCGTTGGGCGCTAGCCCCAGCCGATCAATACCGGCCCGCACCTGTCTCTAGCACCCTTGAGGTGGGTGCTGCGGCCCTTTGCCCATTCTCAGCCAAGTGGTTTAACAATGCAATGGTGTCTTGTTTACAAGCTTCCTGGATTTCTGATGCTACTAACAGGTCGTCAGTGTACTAAATCAAGAAAGAGTGGTATGGCATTACCATGGACTCAAGGTTCTTTTTAAGGATTTGATTAAAGATTGAAGTACTCTCGTATCCCCCTGTAGGACTTGGCACCATACCAAAACCAGACTTCTGGAACTGGAAGGCGAAAAGGTTTTGACTGTCTTCATGCAGGGGTATAGAGAAGAAAGCTTGGCATAAATCGATCACAGTAAGCCATTCATCCTCACATGGAATCTGAAATAAAATCACAGCTGGATTTGTCATCACAGGACAACAGAGAACAACAATGTTATTAATTTCCTCAGGTCCAGCACAATGCAGTACTTACCGATAGGTTTCTGCAGGCCCATGATGGGTGAGTTACATGAACTCCCCATTATCTTCTTCAAAATTCATTGTTGTATCATTGACTCAATCACCTGGGTAATCCCAGCTATTGTTTTTGGAGTCAAATTGTGTTGAGGGGTTCTTGGATATTCAGCATTAGGTTTAACATTTATACTGACAAGCTTAACTCCCTTTATGGGATCTATCAAGCACATGCATCAAGCAAAAAAAGCCATGCAAAAATAGCGAATTGCAAAAAAGGCTGTTTGCGTGTGCAATTCAGCCCTTTTCAATGCAGGAACCCAATTACCGAAAAATAAACAAAATCGCAAAAATAAGGACTTGCACATATTGCGAGAACCAAATATGCGAATCCTTATTTGTGATTTCCTTAACAGTGATTACGAATTGCGAATCCCTAATAAAAAGTTGCAAAGCAATGCATGTTAACTCGCAAATTGAGAATTGCATGAAAATCGCAATTTTGCAAGTGCAGAATAAGGGGAATCACAATCAGGTGGTTAAGTTGTGAAACAAAATTTCGCACTGGGGCAACCATTCAGAAACCTATTTAAACTGACCCAGAAGGCCCCTGAAGCTTTTCACAATGGCTGCGCTCTACGTGATGGCGAGGAGGAGGAGGATTCAGGCAGCAGCACAGCGCAGAATGGGAATACGGGAGCGGATTTTCAGAGTGCGCATCACATTGCTGGGGCAAACAGACGATGAAATCTATGATAAGTACAGGCTGAACGGTGAAATGATCCTACACCTAATAGCAGAATTGGAACCCCTAATTCAGCGCCAGACCCGTAGGACCCATGCCATCCCCGCTCATGTACAGGTCCTATGTTGCCTGCACCTACTTGCCTCAGGCAGTTTCCAGGGGGTAGTAGCTGTAGCTGGAGGGGTATCACAAAGCTCCCTCTCAAGTTTCTTCAAATCCTTTCTGGACGCAATGATGACAAGGAACAACACCCACATCACCTTTCCCACAACCCAACAGGATTTGAACAAGACAATACTGGACATCTACCAGGTCGCACAGTTCCCTCATGTTCTCAGTTGCATAGACTGTAGGCATGTTCCCATTTGTCCCCCAGCAGCTAATGAATACATTTTCCGGAACAGGAAATCCTATCATTCAATCAATGTTCAAGTAGTGTGCAATGCAAACCATATCATAACAGACACTGTGGCGCAATCCCGTTGAAGCACCCACGACTCCTACATATTTTGACACAGTGGCATCCACACCTGTCTGCTCAGGGGTGAATTTGGTGAAGGACATCTGCTCGGTAAACCCATATACTTATTCACTACACATATAGACAAAATGGAAATGCATAACAGTCGCTAACCCTTTGCTTACTACCCTGTAGGTGACAGCGCATATGCTGTGCGGAACTACATATTGACGCCATACCTCAACTCGGCCAAACCACATGAGCAGAGGTACAATGCAGCACACATCAGCACACGTAATGTTATTGAACGCACGTTTGGAATACTTAAGAGTCGCTTCCGTATCCAACACAAAACTGGTGGCCATCCTGAGCAGCAATGTTGGCCCTTGAACTGCGCCTCAGTCCTCGTCGGGCCTGTGTCTGGGGTGTAGGTGTTGTGTTCACACATGGCTGGCTAGTCAGAGGAGCGGGTGCAGGAGCCAGCTCAAATTCCATGGGCTGCAGTGATGGAACTTGGGCCCTGCATTGTGTTTGTGCGGGGGGTGTGATTGCTGGGGTAACAGGTGTCTCCACGTCAGCCTCTGCAGGATTCTCTGAGATGTGTAGACAGTCACAGTCTTCTGAGTCAGCTTCTGCTGCATCTGTGATGTGAAACAGTGCTATGTTAATTTGTGTTAAGGTTATTGTTGTGTGACATTCAGCATACTTGGCTCACATTAAATCACTGACTGCCATGCATTGTTGGCGTGTTTAATTTGCCATTGTTGTGTTTGACTACCCACTTGCCTGACATGCCTACAACTCCCATAATGAATTTGACCTGCACACTGGGGTTGGACTGAGGGTATGTGCATGATTGAACAGTATTTTGGAGTGTATGGTTGCATGCATCTTACCTTGTGTGATACTGGCCGCTCCGGATGTGTCCAGCTGGGTCACTCCCACCACCGCTTCTGGCTGGATTGTGTACTCCACCAGGTCCTCCAGGGCTGTGGTGTCATGAACTGTAGATGGGCCCCATCCAGTACTCCTGGCCTCCTTCAGGCTTTCTGCTATTCGCTCCTTGGCACGGCTGCGAAGGTCGTCCCATCTCTTCTTGAGGTTATCTATGCTGTGGTGTGTGACCCCCACAGCATTCACCTTGCTCTTGATACGTAGCCATATCCTGCGTTTTTCTGCCTCTGGCACTTTCAGTGAGAGCTTCCCTAAGAGCTTGTCATGGCTCTTGGACACCTCCTCAATGAGGTTTTCAAGTTCCCTCTCACTGAATTTTAACTTGCGCTTCCTGGGCGTGGCACTCTCCCTGATGTTGTTTGATTCATTCTGGTGTACAGAATGTTACTGCAATTAAAGTTGGATGGTGAATCTGCTGAGCTCCAGCACTCTGCTTCCTCCTCTCACTTTCTCTGGGCACTGACTGAAGCATGGGCTGGATAACTTCCTGGTTGTGATGTCATCAGCATGCTTCCAAACCGACATGGAATTTGCGATTTCACAATTTGCGAGATTGCTAAATGCGAAATTTCAAAATGTCTTTTTTGATATTAGCGCATTGCATTTGAGGAATCGCTATTAGCAAATGCGAATATTACCGATTCGGTGATTATTCGCTACGGGGTTCATGCATTGCAGATAGCGATGTCTAAATAGCGATTGCTTATTAATCGCTATTTAGGAATCGCTAAATCAGATTTTGATGCATGTACCCGTATGTCCTTTCTTGAGAAGTCCCAGACTTCCTATTTCACCATATCTTTGAGATCCAGTGGCAAATCACCAGTGGGTCCAATGTCTGGCCCCTGACTCACCAACTTGAAATCAACATCCTCGTCATGAGTCTGGAATTCCACACCTTTCAGTGGGTAATAAATGATGCAATTTAGTTTGCACAGCAAATCACGTCCTAAAAGATTCACACACCACAAACTGATGGCTTTCTTCAAAGGATGCTATTCTAACAACACTTCTTATGTTTCAGCGTTCGTCATCTGTTCATTTACAACTCCTACAACTTGAATTATATTTCCCAAGAGGGGTAGGTTCAGAACTGATGCTGTTCTAACAGTAGAGGGGGTAGCACCAGTGTCAATCACAAATGACACGGGTGGCCATCCACTTCACATTTTGCAAATGGACCACTTTGGTCTACCTCTAAGACTGAGCCATGTGCACAATCTTCCCCCACCTCAGACATCGTCCTTGGAATAGATAAGAACTGTAGCCCTCATGTGAGTCCAACATAGGTAATTGCTGCAATAGATTTTTGTTCTGGAAAGAACTCCGATTAAAATTGGACCTGGTTGGGATTAAATCTAGGACCATTCTCATTTTGCTGGGGCATCAGAGCTTGAGGAATCTGCATCACTGGAGCTTGTGGTATATTAGGAGCTTACATCCTTGGCCTCGACATATTTAGTGGCTATATGGGGTTGCTAATCTGGTTTACACAAACCCTGATTTTTTTAACCTGATTTTCACTCATTCTCCCATTGGCGTTGAGAGGGCACTCTCGCTTAATGACATGGATTAGATTTCTTTAATGTTGCCTCATCAATCCCAGTACTCTGGTCAGTCGGACACCTCGACATCTTCCCCTTTGGGTAAACGTTTCTACCCTGCATCACAGGAACTTCCTGTTGATGTGTGCCACCTTACAAAGCACTAACACCCCCTACTTAAGGTTGATTCTGACTTCCACTTTATGATGCTTTCATCTGAGCCAGCATGAACTTTCCGTCAACCCCTTCTGTTTCATGTCCAATTTATCTCTACAATATTTTGCATACTTCAATTGATTTATTTTGCCAACAAATTAAATGTTGTTGAATCATCAAAATAATCTCAGGACTCAACCCTGTCACAAACAAAAATACAAAATTTCCAATGTCTTTGGGATTTTCCATCCCACTATGCTGTTTAAACACTTGTAACAATCTCTCATAATAGGCATGCACAATCTCTTTAGGCTTCTGATTCATTCTGTCAATCTTAATCCAATCAATATCGTTCCCCGGCACCTTCCCTTTCAAAAGGTAATCACCTTTTTACTCTTTTTCATCACTAAAATCGACAGAGCATGAGATATTGGATTTCTCTGAGGTTTCTTCTAGGGCCACTCTATAGCCACTTTACACTCTGCCTATAAGTCACTCGGTACCAAAATGTTGAAACGGGTGGTCAAATCCACCCACAGTCGCTTGTATCTATCGCCAGCCCTCCGTTTTTGTCCATGAATCATCTGGATGTTTCAACTATTGACAAATATACATTATCTCTAATTGCCAAATCAATTGTGTAATCTAATTGTATAATCCAATTGTACTGTTTTTTCTCTGAATATATGATTATGCTGTACATATTTACCCTTATCTTGATGCACTATTCATTTTAACTATAAAATAGGAATGGTTTCTGATATTTGAGAAAAACTGAATACCATACCAAACATTTTAGGTATATAAAAAATAATTGAATATTGATAGTATTTATTAATAATAATGCACAATATTTTTTTAATAATTGGCATTATGTTGTCCTGGAACTTGTACATTTTGTGATTATCTTATATGTGTTGCTAGTTCCCTTTCTTTACCTTCAAATCCACCCACAGCACCTGAGAGATCTTTACAATGCAATCAAGCTTGGGTATACAACACTGTTTTTTCTCTCAATTTGGGGAAATTGTTTGTAAATGCAGCAAGTCACCTCTACTCAGCAATAGTTTAATGTAACAGGCTAGGGTTTGAGAGGGAACATGGCGGCCAGCTAATCGGCAGGTCGCGAGTCGTCCGCTTTCCCGCTCTCCCTTTCATGGTACTGGCTAAGTCAATGGTGGTAGTGCTTACCTAGCGGGTCTGGCTGAGGAGTTGATGCCGCCGCATCCTGCTTTGTGATTTTGCTGTTCTGAGGGCTTGGTTCTCCGTACGCTGTGTGTCCTGCTCGGCTTCGGCTGTGTTGGTGTGTTGCGGGTTCATCCGTCTGGTGGCTGTCCGAGACTGCTCCTTGTGGGGGGGGGTTCTCCCCGACGTGTCCTGATTTTTTTTTTTTGCTTCGCTGCCCTGGAGTTTGGGTTTTCTTTCATCCGCGTTGTGTCGTGGGGGTCGGGCTCAGGCGGATGGGTTGTCTCTGCGGCTCGTGGACTTCCGCATCAGGGATTGATTGCTCCCGTCTGGAAGTCGCCTGCCCCCTGTGTCGCTGGAGTCGGAGCGGGCGGACTCAGGGCTTCGGGGGGACGAGTTTTCAGGGGGTTGAAGCCTGCTGCTGGGGGGCTTTCGGGAAACCGCCCCATCGATCCTTGACCTCCGAAGCTTCACCGGTGGTTTTAAGGGCTGCAGCGGAGACAAAGGACCAACAGAGGGAGATCTGAAATCTCTCTTAGCCAGGTAAAAGAGTTTGGGTGTAAGCTTGAATGTGGGCAAGGCTGACATTTCCCCTCTTTAGGGCAGCAGGGGCATTAACGCAGAGTAGACGTGCACAGTGCTATAATCGAACGCAACTTACTAGCTGTCTCACTCTGGAAGTGTTAGGTGTGTTATGTGTACCCCCTGAAAAGCTGTCCCAAATATACAGAGATAGAGGCAGAGACGAGGCTCATTTTGGGAACTGCCTGCATGAGGTTCATTCTCCATACAAACACCGCAAGCCTTATACTATATTCTCTGACGTAGCTAAAGTAGGTAATGAGGATACTTACTACTACATGGAGGTAGATAAGCTACAGTCTGAGCAACCCGAGCAGAATCCAGCTTTATTGGTAAGGAGAAGGCAACAGCCGAATAAAGGGGTAGACCCAAATGTATTCAAACAGTCACCTAACACTGCCACTATTCAGGGACGGAGGTACAAATTAAGATCATGGAACTTTCTTGGGATAGAAGGAACCCATTGTACAAAAGCCAGCGCAGGTAATACAGTGTATACAGCCTACGCAGCCGCCTATGCCCACGGAGGCCTCAATAAGTGGTCATAAGAGTAAGAAGCCGACCTCTAGGACATGGAAACCTGCTCTCGTGAAGGGTAGGAAGAGAGAAAATCCAACCCCTTACAAAAATAACGCCTTCTTTAAAGGCTTACTTTATGTCCAATCCACAAGGGAAAAGGAACTTAAGTAAGGGGTTCCACTGGTAGACTCGGCTTTAGCTCTTAACCCTGCCGTCCCTTTATCAAATAGATATTCCGTACTGGATAAATCTAATGGTACATTCTCTGCTTCAATGGAAGATGGGTATGCAAATCGAGCTGACTTTGGGGATGTGAGGGTGGAAAATACAGAACCCAATTTGGAAGCCCGGAGGCAGAGTGTAGAAGGGGTCGAAGGAGTAGAGTTAAGCCCTGCTAGAGATTCAATACAAGAGATGCTAAGACAGATATCTGCAGAGATGAGCACACGATTCTCAACCTCTGAGGTTAATCAGAGGAAGATACAGGACACATTCACCAGCCTAGAAGAGAACTTAGATGCACTAACACAAAGGCTGGAGGCATTGGAAAACAAGGTGGAAGAACTTGGTCAGGAGGTCAAGGCTAATGCCCACGAAGTGCTCAGGCTAAAAAAGAGAGAGCGGGATGTTGATGAGAGGCTGGAGAGACTTGAAAATGTATCTAGAAGAAATAATCTAAGAGTACTAGACTTAAAAGAAGGATTGGAAGGGGATAATCTGAGAGCATTTGTAATAGATATCCTTGGTAAAGCATTTCCCCAAATTGCCTCAGCATCAATATGGGAGAAAGAAATACAACGCATCCATAGAGACCCCTTCAGGTTAAACCCCGCAAGAAAGAAGCCGAGGAAGATCTTAATATGCATCCAATCCTACCCGCTAAAAGATCAGTTACTAGGGGCAGCCCTTAAACTTAAATCCATTGAGGTTAATGACATCTCCTTTAAAATTAGGTCTGATATCTCTAAGGTAACGGAAGATAGGAGATGGGAATTAGGAAAACAGATGGATGCATTAAGAGAATTGGGGGCTCAGGTGCAGCTGAGATTTCGTGCCTTTCTGAAGGTTTTATGGGCCAACAAGATGTTTAACTTTAGGTTCCCGGAAGAGGTAGACACATTTCTAGAACAGGCCAAAGCTGGAAATTAGTTGGTACCATATATATCTTTATATTTTTTCTTTGTGGGAGACGGGAGAGCTACGACTCATATGGCAATGTTTATTGCCATGATTAGACAGGGAGGGTTCCCGGAGGGGGGTGCACTAGTAATTAGGGGCAGGGGATGGTGTGGGGGGGGGGGGTTTGCACACGTGTTGGTGGGGAGCATTGGGAAAAAATAAAAAAATTAATCTGTTAAACCTTTTTGATATAGTAACTCTCAGTATCCTTAGCAGGGGAGGCGAACAGGACAAAGATAATGATGGGGGATAGACCTCTACAGGGATCAAGTCGGGACTTGGGTTTCTTATGCTGGAATGTTAATGGGTTGAGAATTATGAGAAGACAGCATCTGATCCTACAGTATTTAAAAAATAGTTCGGCCTCAATCTGTATGATCCAGGAAACCCACCTTTTACAATCAGAGTGTAAGGCATTATTCGGCAAGGAAAGATGGGTAGATAAAATTATTGCTTCAGACCAACAGTGCTGTTCGAAAGGGGCAGCCATTATAATAAAACCAAATTCGGGGATTGAACTTATCAGATCTCAGGCAGATATAATGGGGCGTTGGGTCATAGCTGAAATAAAATCTCAGATGTCTAAATACACTATAGTTAGTTACTATGGCCCAAATGAGGATGATACTGATCCACTACATAATCTTTGTTTTGCCCTGGCCGACTTTGACTCCCCACTTATATTGGGTGAAGATTTTAATGTCCTTATGGATAACCGACTGGACAGATCCTCCTTTCGGAAACAGATTGCGGCTCCCCATGTTAAAGCCTATCTTAGGACTACTCTCAAAAATCTAAATCTATGTGATGTATGGTGGAAAAAAAATGGTGAGACGAGAGAGTACTCCTTTTTTAGTAAAAAGAATCTACACTTCTCTAGGCTAGATTATATATTTATGGAGCGTTCAGAGGTAGACAAAGTAAGCCACATAGAGTATATGCCGATTCATATCTCTGATCATGGGGCAATAGCCTTCAATCTGGAGCTCTCTCATAAAACCCTTATGAGGAGATGGACTCTAAATAGGAGATTCTTACTGCAACCTTCCACCCCTGATCTCTTGAAATCTAAACCGCCTGTTTCCTACAAGACAATCTAGGATCAACCTCCCTGCATAATGTTTGGGACACCTATAAAGCTTGGCTAAGGGGAACTCTAAAGGGGGCGGTTGCGGGCTGGTCAAGGGTGGAGAAGACGGAGTTAGCTGGCCTAGAGTCACAATGAAAAAAAATAGAAGCAAAGCTTAAGCACGGGAATACAAAGGTTGCAGAGAGAGAAGGTTTAGCAAGGAGACTCGAGGAAGTTCAGTTGAACTTTAGGCTTAAGTCTGAGGAGATCATTCTTCAAAAATGGGAAGCTAGTAAGATGTCTGATTTTGAGCAGGGAGAGAACTGTGGTAAGCTCTTGGAAATAAAGAGCCGAATTGATAGATCCTACAATTACATCAGTAGGATAAAACACCAAGCACACATCACTGAGGATAAAGATGCGATAGAACAGTCTTTTGTTCAGTTCTTTCAAGAGCTATATAAAGAAGACTCTTATACAGCAGAAGAACACATAGATTTGTGGCTTAATGAGAAATAGCTCCAGAAAATATCCGAGGATAGTCAGATTTTTTTAAAGTCTAAAATAACTGGTAGTGAGATTCTGGCTGTTCTGGATAAATCTAAGAGGGGAAAAGCCCCCGGCCCAGACTCAATTCCAATTGAAGTCTACTCCATATTAAGAGATCAGATTATTCCAGTTTGGTTGGATTTATTTAATGATATTCTAGGTCAGGGGTACCCATAGTACGGCCCGCGGGCCGCCAGCGGCCCGGCAAGCCTTCCTTGGCGGCCCGCGGACCATGCAGACATCGTACCTTGGTTTTATATTTTTTTCCAAAGTGTGTCAGCAAACACCGCCGGACTCCGAGCGAGACTGCTCTATGGGGGCCAGGAGATTCCAGGATGGAGTGGAGACAGGCCCCCGTCGTGTTTGGCTGCCCGGGATGAGAGAGAGCTTCCCCGCACCAGAGTACTTCACAGGTCTTTAAAAGACCTTTTGCTTGTTAACGAGGCTTTGATGGTTGCAGGGGCGCTAAGAAGAGGTGAAATACCACAAAGCCTCATTAGCAAGTAAATGGTCTTTTAAAGACCCGTGAAGTTCTCCGGTGAGCCCGGGAAGCTGTCCCAGCCCGGGCTGCCACACATGCAGGGTGAGGTGACAGAGGACAGCAGGGTGAGAGTGCCCAGTGAGGTGAGGGCGGGGGGGCAGCAGGGAGTGAGCCAGCGAGGAGTGAGAGCCGGGTGAGATGGCAGAGGGTGACGGGGGCAGCAGGGAGTGAGAGCCAGGTGTGGTGTCGGAGGGCAGCAGGGTCTGAGAGCTGGCTTTTACATTACACAGGGAGAGGGGGGAGTGGGGGGGCTGTTTATGGGCTGGTGTCGGGGACGTGTAGACACAGCCAGAGGCCCAGAGACAGAGAGAGATATACATAGACAGGGACAGACTGACAGATAAAGGCAGGAGGCAGGCAGAGGCAGAGGCAGGTAGAGGCAGAGACAGGAACAGACACGGAGAGAGGCAGATGGAGAGAGGGAGAGGGGGAGAGAGAGGGAGGGAGACAGAGGGTGGGGAGAGGGAGGGAGGGAGACAGAGGGAGGGAGACGGAGGGAGGGAGACGGAGAGAGAGATGGAGGGAGGGAGACGGAGGGAGAGGGGAGACAGAGGGAGGGAGACGGAGGGGGAGACGGAGGGAGGAAGACGGAGGGAGGGAGGGAGACGGAGGAAGTAAGATGGAGGGAGGGGGGAGATGGATTGAGGGAGACAGGGAGACGGATGGAGGGAGAGGGAGGGAGGCGGGGAGACAGGGAGGGAGGGAGACAGAGGGAGACATAGGGAGGGGGAGAGGGATGGAGGGAGAGAGGGGGACGGAGGGAGGGAGGGAGGGAGAGGGAGACGGGGAGAGGGAGACGGAGGGAGGGAGAGAGGGAGACGGAGGAAGGGGGAGGGAGAAGGAGGGAGGGAGAGGGAGGGCGATGGGGAGACGAAGGGAGGGAGGGAGAGGGAGGGAGACAGAGGGAGGAAGAGGGAGGGAGGGAGACGGAGGGAGGGAGAAGGAGATGGAGGGAGGAAGAGAAATGGAGGGAGAGGGAGGGAGGGAGACGGAGGGAGGGAGAGAGGGGGACGGAGGGATGGAGACGGAGGGAGGGAGAGGGAGGGAGACGGGGGGAGGGAGAGGGAGACAGAGGGAGGCAGGGAGGGAGAGGGAGAGGGAGACGGAAAGAGGGAGACGGAGGGAGGGAGAGGGAGACGGAGGGAGAGAGGGAGACGTAGGGAGAGAGGGAGAGAGGGAGACGAAGGGAGAGAGGGAGACAGGCAGGGAGAGGGAGAGACAGACACAGAGAGAGAGAGAGAGAGAGAGAGAGAGAGATGTGCATATGCCAGGTTTGGTGGCTCAGTGGACGAAGGCGTCCACTGCAGGGGCCTGTGTTCAACCTCATGGACACAGTGATTTTTTGTTCTAGCCCTGCCCCCTCTGCCACTGACCCCGCCCCCACCAGTGCGGCCCTCGGCCACAAACCACACTGTAAATTTGGCCCCTGAGAGAAAGTTTGTGAGTACCCCTGTTCTAGGTGGTCTTTGCCCCTTGCCAGACTCTTGGAATGGAGCACTCATATCTCTTATCTTGAAACCAGGGAAGGATCCGACTTTGTCAGTCGTATAGGCCGATATCCTTATTTAATACATATTATAAAGTATTTGCAGGGATATTGAATAATCGCTTGTCAAAAATTATTGGCCCCATTATACATCAAGATCAGAAGGGTTTCATTCCAGGTCGGCAAATATCAGCACTACTGTATACGCTAATTGGGGCAGCTGATTTGGCAGTGGCACAGAATATGCCTTTTTCCATCATTACTGTGGACGCTACCAAAGCTTTTGATCGTGTAAATTGGCATTTTCTAGGTAGGGTCTTGAAGGTTTTTGGACTCGGGGATGAATTTAGGGATGTACTCAAAAAAATCTATAGGTCACCTTATGCCCAGATACTAGTTAATGGAAGTCCCTCCCCAACTGTACAAATAAGTAGGGGAACTAGGCAGGGCTGTCCTTTGTCGCCTATTTTGTTTGATTTATATATTGAGCCCCTCGCCCAAAGTCTTCGCCAGAACCAGAAGATAATCCCCTTTTCCATAAACAAATTTGAGAGGAAATTTCCCCTGTATGCAGATGACCTGGTGTTAATGTCTCCTAATCTCACTACTGCACTCCCTGAGCTTATGGCTGAAGCACAGGCGTTTGGGAAACTTTCAGGGTATGAAGTGAATGTAGATAAGACCGAGGTTATGGCATGGAATATCCCAGATCATGAGAGCAAGTCGGTCAAGGAGTTTAGATACTTAGGAATTACAATTACCCATGACTTGGGGAAACTCCCAAAAACAAATCTAGAAAGGGTGTCTAAGGAGGTCGATGTTTTGTTGAAAAGGTGGCAGAGTTTACCTCTCTCACATTATGGGAGGGTGAACCTAATAAAAATGTCCATACTGCCAAACTTTACCTCCTATTTAATAATATCCCTTTAGCGTTTGCAAAAGCGGATCTGCTTAAAATCCAGGGTAAAATTTTGTCTTTTATATGGGCTAGCAAGGGGGTTCGTTTATCCTGGAAGAAATTAAGACGTAAATTGAAGCAAGGAGGTATGGGTCTACCTGATCTACAACTATACTGCTGGGCCTACCAGATAAAGAACTGTAGGATGTTACTGCTCTCCCCAGACAAATCACTAATTGGGAGTATGTTCTCCGCCATGTTAAACGGCATAGACTCATTTGGATTTATGTATACATTTGGTTCTTTCAAATTCTTTAAAAAAGTGCGTTTGAAGACTCTACAAATGGCGGCAAAGCTATGGGCAAGCTGTCGTGACTGTCTTGGCCTTTCGTATTATAGTGAGTGGGCCCCTGTGTGGGGGTCTCCAGGAACACCGGAGTGCTTCCAAGATGCTTTGGCTCGTCCTCTGCTTGAGGCTGGTGTCACGTCCTGGAAGGATATTGTCTTAAATAATGAATGCTTCTCATGGGAGTATTGGAGTTCTATCACTAAAGGCACTTTATCCAGGTTTAAATACTATCAGATTGTTTCTTGGTGTAAGAATCAATCCTGGCCGCCCTATGAGGAGTGTCAAATGGAAAATGAACTACAAGATGTGGCTCCCCGGAAAAAGGAAGTGGCTCTTTGGTACGGGCAGCTTCTAACTGCAGCCGACAGGAAGATTGATAACCCAAGATGAGTCTGGGAAAACTACTTGCCACAAGAGGAGTTAGATAAATTATGGCAAGTATCAATATATACTCTTTATTCGACTGTTAAATCTGCTCCAATCAGAAAGAACCATTTCTTTACAATCCACAGGCTGTATTGGTCACCCCGGAAAATTTCAAAAATGAGAGGCGGAGGAGAAGCAAGATGCATACGGTGTGGCTCCCTGAATGCGGAGGATGTTCATATATTTGCCTCCTGCCCTAAGATACAGGAATACTGGGAAAATGTGGGTACACCTTGAACTTGGGGGGAGGCAAGATATGAACGTACTGCAATATAAGTTGGTGTTTTTTATGATCCTCCTGGCTAGGAGAGAGATTTGTAAACTTTGGCGTCAGATGGTACCACCGTCTTGGAATGCCTGGTGGAATTCAGTTACTTATTTTAGAGCTCTGGATCAAAGGGTGAACATCTATAGAGGTAGGCCTGCTACGGGGTTATTTTGGGGTCTGTTGGATGGAAATATAACGTATAGTAGATTAGAGTAGGCTAAGGTTAAATACCAATGATTAAAAACCTCTTGGTCAGCTCATGATGTGCACTTTGGGCGGTCCCCAAAAGAAGAAACAACAGCTGAGACTGAAACCATCAAGTCATCTGCACCAGTGGTGGACCAGGTCAAGAGGTTGCTATGGCTACTGAGGTTATATGAGGTAAAAAAAAAAAAAAGTTTAATGTAACCACCACCAGGCACCTCTCTCAGCTGGAAATTTGAAACTCCTTCTCCATCTATCAAGGAGGGAGGTGGTTCCCCATGCTCTCTGTGATAGATACCACCTTCTGTTTCTTCTGGTCTTTTTTTCTTGGCCCACCTGCTTTCCTTCTTATCCAGATCACTTAATTTCAGGATACTACCAATTAACTCCCTCTTACTAGTTATATCACTTTCGTCAAAACATATGGAATAACTTTTCAGTAAGTACTTTGACCTACTTAAATCTACATCATACACTTGATCTAAATCGGACAGCTTATCATGAGCTTGTCCCGTATGCCTAGTACCATCCTTGCACTTGTACATAAGTTCATTTTCTTGATAGGTATCTAAGCTGGAAAGATTAAGATTTCCTAACCACATCCACTACAGTTTCCTTCCCCAGAGACTGGAATTCCCTGCTCAATTCCGAACCCTCACATTCTCATAGGGATGCATTGAAAAACGTAATCAAATCATCCAACTCTTGTTAATTAACATAATTTTGGACTCCAGAGGCATTGGATGCCAGCCCTTCCCAGGTACTACTGTTTGAAATACACCGAGGTGAATTCCAAATAGACAGGTGGGAACTTTCTGCCCTCTGAGCAGTTTCCTCTACAGGGGTGAGTTCTGTCCTATTCATTGTCGATGATACAGGAGCAACATATGGCGGTGTCACCTTATTCGGGACCAAATGAGTTCTTCCTGTACCCCCCAATCCAGAGGAAACAGGAACAGTAGTTGACGTGTTTCTCCAGTAGGAACTGTTAAAGCATGCATCGCTTTCCCAGACGACTCCGGTTTATATGAGAACTGCAGGACCAATAGTAATTGGAACAGTTATTGCATCTGGTGCATTAGAAAACAGGGGCACAAATCCCCAAATTTTCTCTCATGGGATTCAAACTTGTATTCACTGGGGTGGTGGCTCTCTGAGTCTCCACCGGTAACAGCAGTACTCATCCCTTCAGATTGGGTCGTGTTATAAGGCGGTGGGTGGATAATAACACATTCAGAAGTCATAACTAGAATCACTATCTTTGCCTGAGTACTCTGTACTCTCTATTGAAACCTCTTTTTTTCTTATTCTCCTTCTGAGGTTCCTAACTTATCAATGGAGGGTTTAGCCTAGTTCCATAAATTATTTCAGCACACCATTTTTGTTGTTCTGCATCCCACCTGATTTCGGCACAGCTGCGCACTGCCTTCCTGACCGTACCTTGATACCTCTTGTTGCATATGAAGCGGAAATGAACACGTGGATTATACATACACAAGTATAACTTGAAGAATAAATGCAAAACATTAATAAAAGAGTATATGATTCCATGCATCAACTAGACATTATTAAATCTCTAATTCCTAATTCCTATGACGATTACATTTCATTAATACATTTAAATGCTTCACACAAGTTAAAGAAGTTAGGGCACACCATGATATAATTCCAGATAAGAGTATATTATTGTAAGACAGTGACAATTAAAGGTGAAGCCAAAAGTACGCTGCTCCAGGACATAGCAAAAATAATTTATGGTCTCCACTTGTGGGAGGCGAAAATTATTGCAACAGTGTTGTGTAGTATGTACAAACCGACCACAGGGCCCTAGGTAATTAATTTCCTCCCCACAAGTGCTCTCTAATTCTCAGTCTGAGGACTGGTAAAGGATTCTTATGAGGGCTCTTGTAGGGAAGAATAACCTGTATGACATATGAGGTGAATCAGGGATAGGTTTTAGTGTTTAGGGTCAACGGAAGTGGCTGAGTACAGGGAAGACATTGATGGGTGGCGAGCACAGCCAAGGGGAGCCAGGAATCCAAAGATGCTGCAGATGGCAGGTCAAGAAAACTCGTAATAGTCTCAAGGTGCTGGGGGGGGGGGGTGCTGCTGATCCGTCTGGGCACAGGGGTTCAGTCAAAGAGCCAGATCCTGAGATCCTCCCTGAATTGGGTTAGCGGCAGGCATTGTGACGGGCATTGCCTGAGGTGGAGAGGATCTGTGGGACGGTGGACAGGGCCAGTTGAGCTAACCAAGATTTTCTGGCAGGTACCTGGAATGAGAGGTGGTGGGTCAGATATGCTGGTCCTGCATCATGGAGAGCTTTGTAGGCATGTGTGAGGAGCTTGAAGGCGACTCAAAGCCAGTGGAGTTCTCAAAGGTGTTTGGTGATGTGACTGTGGTGGAGGATGTGGAGGACCAGTCTGGCTGCAGTGTTTAGAACGTTCTGTAGTTATCTGAGGTGTTTCTGGCTGATGCCGGCATAGAGTGCATTGCCGTAGTCGAGTCTGCTGGTGACAAGTGATGGATTATGTGGGGATCCATCTGAATGTCTTTTGGAGTAGGCGGATTGTGTAGTAAGATGAGGATACGGCATTGATCTGGTGGTTCGTTGTGAGCGAGGAGTCTAGTATGATGCTGAGGTTACGTGGGAGGTCCATGGGGGGTCTCCCAATTCGGCGGGACACCAGGAGTCATCCCAGGCTGAGGGGGTGGGTCCCAGGATGAGTACTTCGGTCTTGTCCATGTTAAGTTTGAGGCAGCTATCCTTGATCCAGATGGCAACAGGCTTCATCCCGCTGTGGAGGTTGATTCCGGTGGATCAGCTCGGTGTCGTTGGCCTTGGAGACGATGTTGAGTCTGTGGTTCCCGACGATGGCAGTGAGAGGGGCCATGTAGACATTAAAGTGGTTCGGGCTCGGGGAGCAACCCTGGGGCATTCTGCAGCTGATCTCTGTATGTTCTAAGGGGAACAGAGGTAGTCTGACTCACTGTGTTTGGCTGGTAAGGAAGGAGTGGATCCAGTCCAGGTACTTGTCACGGATGCCGGCGTCGTGGAGTCTTGTGATTAGGGTGTGGTGGGAGACGGTGTCGAAGGCGGCCGAGAGGGCTGAGGTTTCGCCTTGGTTGAGGAGGGATCAGATGTCGTCGGTGGTGGCAACCAGCTGGCTTTCTTGAAGTGTTGCTTGTTTGGTGCCTTCTTGAGGGATGTCATAGTGTTGGTGCATTTGAAGATCGCAAGAGGAAGTTCCCTCACTTGCATAGGGATGTGGCCCCATTCAAATGAGGGAATCACTTTGCATCCTTGTCCACGCTGTATTAACGACGTGGGCACAGAGGGAAAACAAGCCTTCAATCAGGTAAGCTGGGTGTAAACAAGGAAAGAGTATCCTATCATGAAGAATTTGATGCCCACAGGGCAGCCATGAACTTACGCTGCCTCCAGGGCAGCGCATTCAAGAAAACTATGGAGCAGCTGTTTGAAAGCTGCTCAGAGTTTCTCTGTGCAGGTGGCAACCCACCTGCACTTTCAAGAGGGATTAGAGATCCCTTTGCAGGCTGGTGAAGTGCGTGACTGCATCTGTCTGCAGGGGATATCTGGGGGCTCAGAGCACCCACCCTCTTTCATTCTTCTTAAGGGCTTCCCTCAGGGGGCGCACTGACAGTGTGCCACCTTTTGTGGTGCACTTTCAGTTCACCTCCTAAGGGCATGTTTGCCTCTGTGTCCACGTCGATAATACAGTGTGGGCGCAGAGGCATAGTGATCCCCTCATTAGCATGGGGCCACACCCCTATGCAAATGAGGGAACACCCTCTTATGATTGCACTGGTGCAACATGTGCACATGCTCTATCAGTATTACAGAAGGGGCTGCACAAGTGTCTGTGGCCCCTTCTGTAATCCAAAGTGCCCCGGGGGTACACAAAGTGGAAGCAAACCTCGGTTGCACCCCTCGGGCCCTTTGTGCATTATGGCCTCTGAAGATCAACTATGTAATACCAAGTTCATGATACATGCCTATATTTCCTGTGCCACTTCAAGTCCCTCTTGAGCACCTGTCATCAGCCCTGCCCTCCTAGCGTGTAAAATTCTACTATTATAGATATATGCCTCTCTTTTCACCTAAATGCTGTGTTGCAATCCATCTTTGAATTCTAAAATTCATCTTCATTTTCCTAGAAGTGAACATGCTGACACTTCACCCGTGGTCACGTGTTTCAGTTATGCCAATGGACCATACCTTAGCTGCCTACGTGGAAAACACCACAACAAGACTCCTGAGCCATCTTCAGACTTGTAAACACCGATCCTGCTCTGCGCTCCCTGCATTGACTGACAGTGGCCGAATAAAACAAGCTTTTCATGATCTCAGAGAGGAGCTCCACAAGAGCATGCTTTGCTTCTGCCTTCTCAATCGACATCTTACGCAAGGACACTGGCAGTGTTCCCACGTTCCCAGGCTGCATTGGGACAGGAGGCAGCCCCACCACACCTGAGCCACAATGGTGAGTACTATATAGCGCATTTGGAAGCTCCACAGCACGGGACACCAGCATTGTGCCCATGACGGACTGCAAGTCCCCTGAGGCATCAGGACATGAAGCGGTCCCACCACATCTGAGCTGCATTAGTGAGCGCCATATAGCGCATTTGGAGGCCCCGCAGCATGGGATACCGGCATTGTGCCCACAAGGGACTGTAAGTGCCAGGCCTCATCGAAACAGGAGGCGGCCCCACCACACCTGAGCTGCATTGGTGAGTGCTATATATTGCATTTGGAAGTCCCACAGTGTGGGACACCGGCATTGTGCCCACAAGGAACTACAAGTCCCAGGCTCTATTGGGACAGGGGGTGGCCCTAACACACCCGAGCCACATTTGTGAGTGCTATATAGCGCATTTGGAAGGGCCACGGGACACCGGGATTGTGCCCAGTAGGGACTACCAGTCCTGGGCCACATCGAGACAGGGGCAGCCCCACCATGCTTAAGCAGCCCTGGTGAGTGCTATATAGTGCATTTGGAAGCCCCGCAGTGCGGTACGCGCCTGGGCATAACCCGATCAAAGGACGAGCCCATCCACACCCATCATCGGCCAGAGGAGGATAGGATGGGCCACCCCTGTTTCATCTGCTCTTAAGGTACTATTACATTATTATACTTTTCCCTGTGATATCCTGGTAACATGGGAAAGCATAAAACTTTAGTGATACCACCAGGGGCCTCAGGTCTACATTTGATGGATTCCTAAAAAATGTGTTTGGAGCCATCGATAAGGAAATCAAGCCTGCTGAGCGTCGTCTATCTCTCTCCTCCATTAACCCTCGCAAGCCCTGCTCCACCTATAATGGTAGCTCAAATCAGGGGCCATAGCACTAAAATTATACCCGTTGCTGTACAGCAGATCTTGGGACCACTAGCACCTTTATGGCTAGCAGCCACTAATGCCTTGCTTATGACCACGCTATCAGCGGAAGTAACTACACCACAACCCAGTGGCCCTAAAGCCAGATGCCAAGTGGGCAAAAGGAAGGGGCTGTTGCAGGGTCAAAGTCCAAGAGGCCTTGCACCCAAAACCTTGCACCTAACCCTACCACAGGCACAGCAGCTTGGGACCCCCTCTTGGCCCAATTGAAACTCATTTACAGTGACTTTAAGGTTTAACTGGAGAGCAAGCTTGAACCTATTATGCCCATCTAGGGCTATTAGAAGCCCAACTAAACAACATTATTTCACCCTACACTGCTTACGACCTGACTACGGCATCACATGCCGCCCCTTTCACAGGCCGCTCATTTAAACCTACCCCCCAAAACTTTAACCACTTGCAGTACAGCCCTGGAAGGGCATCCTAAATCTGACCTGGCAGTTTTATCAAAGGTTCTTGGCCCGGCATCTTTGGACCCTGACAAAGCTGTAAAGAAAGCCAGAGACAAAATACATTTGCAAGTGATTATGCAAATTCAGGATATTATTACAGGAACCGTGCAGTGACTGAAACTGATGGCAAACACTTCTCCCAACAATAATGTAGTGCGGTGACTGGTGTCAGGTGTTCAGTGTGCCTTTTGGGCCTTCTTCAGTTTCTTTGTATCTCCTAAATTTGTTAAACAGTGGATATTGAGTCCAAGAAACCTTAAGAAGCTCTGCCCACTGCCCCCCCTCCTCCCACTGCTCCGCCTCACTGTAGGCAGTGTAGATGCACCAGGTATTTTCTATGCCGGGACATTAGATACATTGGAGATGCAGTGTACGCGGCAATACGTTTTTGCAATGCTCAGAACACAGGAGTGTTGCAGTCAGTTTGCAATGAGAGGACACTCGATTAATTCTGGTGATGATGGCACTGGATCGGTAAACACAGCCCAGGAGCCCCAGTCCAGCTGAGCCATGCCCGGTCAGTGAAAGCGGATCTCTACCAGTGCTGCCCCAGAGATCGGCACGTGCACACACGAAAGCTCTCGCCGACTGCCCATATCAGTACACCATAGCTCCCAAATGATAACATGGCAGACCGGACCAAGGCCATCAAAGTGTCAAACAAGGGAGAGCAGCTTAACGCGGTGGCAGTGCGTGTCACTGCACCAACCAAGTAAGCCATTTACAACGCCAATAGCTCTAACATAAGCAAATGCGAGACCTATTGCATTTCCAATGCTTGTTACAAAACTGTAATTTTGCTGGTGACACTTTATGTCCATCTTTTGCCAAATGATTTAGTAAGGCAATTGTATCTTTCACACAGGCCTCTCGTGTTTTTGATGCCACTATCAGGTCATCAATGTACTGCACTAACACTGAATTTTCTGGCATGACCAATGACTCCAAACATTTTTTCAAAATCTGATTAAAAATCAATGGGCTCTCTGTATACCCTTGAGGAACTCGGCACCATGCCAAAACACGGTGTCCGAACCGGAAAGCAAATAAATATTGACTATCCGTATGTAAGGGTATCGAGAAAAATGCCTGACACAGATCAATCACTGTGTACCATTCTGCATCACAAGGAATTTGATAAAGAATCACTGCTGGGTTTGGCACTATTGGGCAACAAGGTACTACAATCTTATTAATCTTTCTCAAATCTTGTACTATCCTGTATTTTCCGCTTGGTTTCTTAATCCCCATAATAGGTGAATTACAAGGACTACTTAGTATCTCTTTTAGAATAACTTGTTCAGTCATTTGATTAATTACAGGAATTACTCCTGCTGTGATTTCAGCTAAGGTGTGTTTGGATATATTGCACCTGGTTTAACTGTAACCTGAATAGGATCCACACCGTTCATCAAACCACTGTCCATTCCTATAAAACCCCATACATCAGATCTTACTGTATTTCTCAACTCTGCGGGTAAATCTTCTTCTGTAAATAATGAATACAAGGCATTCACTTCTGACCCTTGCTTTGCTAAAATCATTTTAAAAGCAACATCCTCATCTGGTGTTTGAAAAGCAATACCATCTGGTGTACAATAGATGGTGCAGTTTATCTTGCATAGCAAGTCCCTATCTAAAAGGTTCACCGGACTTGTATCACATACCACAAACCGATGCATTTCTCTGAATTTTCCAATATGAACTTCTATTGGCCTTGTTATTGGAATCTTAATATATTTATTTGAGACTCCCACAACTTGGATAGTTTCTCCCGAGTGGGGTAGGTTTGGAATTTTTGCTGCTCTCACAGTAGAACGGGTAGCACCAGTGTCCACAAGGAATGTAACTTCATTACCTTCCACCTTTCCATCAACAAAAGGACCTGACTGATCTACATCTAGAGATGCGCCAAGAATGCACTCTTCCTCCTCCCTCAGGCACCATCATTGAGATGAGTCTGGATCACTCTGGGGACATTACAACAAGTATTGCGAAACTATTTGTACATTTTGATTCTTACCAACTTGTTCACTTGCGTGAAATCCAGTATTCGCACTGTCTCTCTGTACTTATTCACATTATTGCGCACAGGAGCTTGAGGCACCTGTACTTGTATTTATGGTGTAACTACCTGCTGCTGTTGCCGTTGTTGATTCACAACCACCTCATTCCACATCTGCGGATTGAAATTTTGATGCATTCCATTACTCTTCATCAAAGATTTACACTCATTCCTCCAATGTCCAAACTTTTCACACGCATGACAAGGAAATTTCTTTTTCAACTCTTCTCTATTCATCCTACCTCTACCGCCATTTGATACTTGACCATTCTGAGAATTTTGATTTTGTCCTTTCATCTGAAAATCTGTTTGAGAACCATTGTTTCCATCTTTCTGTTCTGACACTTTTACCTGTGCCCACATAATTTTCTCTTTTAACTTTTTATGCCTTGACTCAATATCATCACTACAATACTTAGCATATCTCAAAATCTCATCAACTGTTTTACTCTGCCAACAAACCATATTTTGCTGAATCATGTTACTAATTTCGGGTTTCAATCCAAAAACAAACCTGTATACAAAATGTCCCATATCTTTGTCACCAATACTCTCAAAACCACTTTACTGTTTAAACACCTGTAACAACCTTTCATAGTAAGTATGTACTGATTCTTTGTGTTCCTGTGTTGTCCTGTCAATTTTAACCCAATCTCTTCGTTTTGGGGAAATCTTACTTTTCAAGAAAATGATTACTTGATTATATTTTCTTATCACTTCTTCTGAGGGTGCTCCTGTTTTCAGATCTCTAGGATATTCTTCTGTATGCCAATCAACAGTAATTTTACACTCAGTCCATAAATCAGCTGGCACCACAATTTCAAACAAAGCATCTAAATCTTTTAACAAAACTTTTGAAACTTTCACAAACCTTTTTACTTGTTTGTACCACTCAACAGGTTTCTCCCTCAACCTGGAAAAATCATTTTTGAAGGATAATATATCCTGTCTTGACCAAGGAACGTGAACATAACCACCACCTGGAAATTCTCTCATTGGGCATACCATTTCAGCCTGTCCTGTTTCCCTTAATGGAAATAAAGACGCATTTTTATTTGTAAGCGTTTCTTCCTTCTTTTTCGCCCATCTACCTTTCCACCGTTCTAAATCATCCCATTTCTTCAAAGTATTCATTAATTCTTTTATTTGCAATGGTTTACCTGACTTATTCAAACTCTCCAAATCTTTATCAGTAAAATCCAGTCTATACATTTTCTGCAAAACTTTAGACTTTTCGTTGTCAACTCCATATTTTTGTGCAGCTTCTGCCAACCTCTCATGTAAATTCTTTGCTTTCCATGTAATATTCTTACACAAAAATAACAACTCTTCATCTCTGTACTTACTCAATCTCTCTGGCCTTATTGTACCAATAATCATCTCTTCCAGATCCACTCTTAGTCTACCTACATCCATACTCGAGTGAGACTTATTATTTTCCATTCCTCTTATCCAGTCATCAAACTCCTCTGGTGAAGGACCCACTGAACTCCCTGACACTGGATTTGTCCCTCTGACATTCTGCACCATTTTTCTAGGATCCATCTGTACACTTCTCTTTGGGGTTTCAGTCAAGTATTCACTAACTGGTAGATCAATCAATGAAGTACTCATCTCAACTTGTTCCGAATCACTAACCTTCCTGACATTGTTCACAGGAATTGTCAATGCATGTACCCTCGATATATTCTGACTCTCCCCATACAATGGAACTATAGGACCAATTGTTACTGGTACCGATAATGCTTCTGCATTTAGACTAATTTGCCTAATTTGGTGAGTTAACTCCTCTCTCGCCTTATTCAACATATCAATCTCACTCTCCTGCAACACTTGAGTACCTAATGAAACTTGTGAGCCTACCGGAACTTGTGTAACCTCTGAAACTTGTGGAGTTTGCAGAGTTTGTGGAACTTGAGGAACTTGTATTCCAATTAGTGGTGAATTCAGAATTGTCTCCCCTGAACTTTCCTCATATGGTGGAGGTCTCTTTAATAGTATTTCATCCATAACTAATCATCTATTTCATTCGGGTCTATTTCTAGTTCTGAAGTCTCCGTTATTCTTTTTCTCTTTACATTTGCCTCCAGCCGATTCTTCAGCAGCAACTATTACTGGATATAATCCATCTGCATTTACATTTCTTCTCCATCTTTTCATCTGATCATCCCATCTAGCCTCAGATTACCTTGATATTATATTCCTGTATTTTATTCAATTCTTGTCTCTCTCCCATTTATATGCCTCATGTTCCCATTCCTCAAGCGCTTCATACTGCATAGGTCTAGGATTTGGCGTTAATTAATTAATTTTTGACCTCAAGTTCTCCAGAACCCTTACGTTAAAGGTACCATGCTCTGGGAAAGCTAAAACCCCATCATTCTCCGTATAACTCATCCAATTCTCTAACCATGTGCACGTATGATATCCACGTTCTAACGACATAAAAGAAGCAGGGATTCTCGGAGGATGTACAGGATGTCCTTCTCTAGTAACTATCGGCTTGTATTTTTTAAAGAAATCTTTTATTCTTTTTACCATCTTCATTTTTCACTCTCTTACGCTAAATATCTCAGCAAACAAAAACTAAATCCTTCCGTAATTCTACTTATTATATTTGCTAGGGCTCGTCCAATACCAGCGCGTCTCACACCAACTAACCAATCACAGCACACTACGTATCTGCTATTCTAACCAATACCAGCACAGCTCACAGCAACCAACCAATCACGGCTCTCTATGCGCTCGCTGCCTGACCAATGCCAGCGCGGTCTTTTGTGACGTCAGTATCACTCCTGCTACTGACCCTCCCTTTACAAAATAATATGGCAATGTATTTCTAGGTTTTCTTAACTAGTTTTCTTGTTAGAAACAACACAAAACAATGCTACTTTGTCTGCTCCACTTGAAAAAGAGATAGTCTCATTATTCAAAAAGAAATTCTTTCACTTATAGTAAAATAACAACCAGCGCTACTCCACACTCAATCAAGTTACATGAAGACTTGGTATTCCTCTGGGAATACCAGCCAAAGTTTCAAAATAGGACTTTCCTTACAGAAAGAAGTCTTGGTACTCCTTTGGGGATGTAAGGCCAAAGTTTCAGAAGCAGACCCTTCACTATTTCATGCAATCTTCTTTCAAACAAGTAAGTCCCTAAATAACATCAACAGCCTTTCACTGTTTGATATTATGACAACAAAGTACTTCTGCAGTGTGATACCTTTCCACACCATTTCTCTGCCACATAGGCGAAAATAACATCATCATCCCGGGATCTTGGGTAACTCTATACCCGTATTTCCAGACAACATGAGACTAAGACACTAACTTTTCATATTAATAACCAGTATATCAATACTCAATAATTATTGCCAAACTAATCAATAAACAACCATCCTCTGCTACCAAAACTGATCCAGGGATCAATAATTTTGCACTAACAAAGGCCCATTTACACTACCTAACTAATCCCTTCAAGCTGGGGTTCAGTGTGATACAAGTTTATACCTAACTTACCAAATGCGCAATAGAACCTGCATTTCTCAATACAATATGCTTATTTAGTGTCGACTGATCTTTTTAGGTGTTGAGAAGTTGATAGCAATAATATGCACTTATCAATAACTACTAAATAATAACAGACTCAGTGTGTGTTTTTTGTGATGTTTATCGAAAACATTATGTGAAATAAATGCTCAATTAGTACCGTCATACAATACAAATCATAAACCATCACAGAGAACATTTATAAGCAATGAATAGAAACAAACTCTTATCAAATAAACAATGATTAAAGGAGTGGATAGGCGAAGAGAGAAAAGTTACAGAGACAAAATACATTTGCAAATGATTATGCAAATTCAGGATATTATCTATACTAACCCAAGTAAGGTTCAGGGAATTCTACCCTCTGACCAAAGGGCATAAGGCCCTTCGAGAAGGGGCGTGGCTTGGCGCGCGACTAAGATGGTCGCAGCCCTGTAGAGCTCCGTCGTGCTGGTGCCCTTATCCTGGGATTTCTCCTGCAGGGGAACCCCTCCTGGGTGCTGTGAGCTGTGGCGGGGGCGGCTCGCTCACCCCCCAACACATCGGCATGACAGTCGGCACGCGTGGGCATTGTACGTGCGGCGAGGGGCGCCTGCAAGTTGCGGCCGGCAGTCCCGGAGTGAGGCTGGAGCTCGGCGCCCGGCAGCGAGCCCGACTGGACACCGCGGCTTGGTGGAGGCCCACTGGGCCGCGGCAGTTACGGCGCCGGAGATCGTGATCCGGAGGTAACACGGAGGATCCGTAGAGGTGCCAGTGCGGTGCGCATGCTGTGAGGAGCCGGCATTGAGGACCCACGTAGAGGAGCAGGTGTCCGGTGCTGACGGTGTGCACGGCGGGAAACCCTGGAAGACGGACGACCTGGCCGGCTGCGGTGAGAGCGGGGTAGGCTTGACGACCCAGTGGGAGCCATCCTGCGGCTCGGAGCCCACCGAGGCGCGATCGCATTGCAGGGAAGGGGGAGGCGCTCCCCGCTGCGACCCCCGGCTGCCCGTGGTGAACTATGGCGCAAGGTAGCGGGAAGGCCGGGGAGTGAGACGCTGCCCGGGGCCCACAGATAGCAGGTCTTCCGCTGCTGCCCCGTTGCCCCGCTGTGTGTCCTGGGAGTGCGACACCTTGCCCTGAGGAGCCACGCGGAGGAGCGGGTGTCTGGCGCCGACGGTGTGGACGGTGGACAGCTCTGGGAGGCGGACGATCTGGCCGGCTGCGGAGAGAGCGGAGTAGGCCTGACACCCCGGCGGGAGCCACCCTGCGGTTCAGAGCCCACCGAGGCGTGATCACGTTGCTGTGGAGGGGGAGGTGGCCCCCGTTGGGGCACCCGTCTGCCTGCGGGGGACTATCGTGGAGGTAACGGGAGGACCGGGGAGTGTGACGCCGCCCGGGGCCCGCGGATAGCGGCTCTTCCACTGCTGCCCACGCGGTGTGTCCAGGGAGTGCGGCGCCTCGCGCAGGGTCATTGCTGGGAGCTACCTGGCAGTACACAGGCGCTTGACTACCGACGTGGAGGCCCACACGTGAGAGTCTGTGTGGGAGCGTAGCGAGTGGATCCACGGTGCTGCGGAGGGACAGCCGGCTTGGACTGGACAGGACGTGGTCGCCGGTCGCGTGGACTGCGGGCGGATGCCCACTGCACAGCAGCTGGTCATGGGTCGGCTGCGCAATGCCCAGAGGGATGGCCAGCCACCGGCGGCCGGCCCGGGCCGGGCTGCGGCGCCCGGAGACTCTGGCCCGGCTCCACAAACTGAGCTACTGGCGGCTAAACTGGACTCTGTGCTGGCCGCAGTGGAGCGGATAGGATCCTCGCTCGAGCAAACGAGATCCTCCTTGGAGGCCCGCATTGACAAAGTCACCGTTGACTTCACGTTGCTCCACGCGGATCATCGCAAGCTGGCGGACAAGGTGACGCTGCAGGGGCAGACCCTGCAAGACGTACGGCCGGTCGTAGCCACTCACACGGCCACCCTCCAGGACCTGCTTGACCGCGTCCATGCTCTGGAGGATCGCGTGGACGATGCCGAAGGACGTTCACGGCGCAGCAATGTGCGCGTGGTGGGCCTGCCGGAGGGGGAGGAGGGGCGGCAGCCGGAGCACTATGTGGAGGAATGGCTGCGCGGCCTGATCGGCCCCGAGAAGCTTTCGCCGCACTTTGTGGTGGAGCGGGCCCACAGGGTACCGGCGCGGCGGCCCGGCCCCGGGTCTCGCCCTCGGCCCTTCCTGTTTAAGCTCCTGAACTACCGGGATAGGGATGTGGTGCTCCGGGAGACCCGGCGACTTGGTAACATCGCTGTCGGCAATGGACAGGTACAATTCTTCCCGGACTATACTGCCCTGGTGCAGAGGAGTCGCAGCAACTATCTGGCGGTCAAGCGTCGCCTGCGCGAGTTGGAGATATCATACGCCCTTTTGTTTCCTTCCCGTCTGCGGGTGGTCACCGCCGACGGCACTCGCTTCTTCGATGCACCATCTGAGGTTTGGGACTGGTTGGAGGACACTGGGCGCAGCGATGGCCGGCGGCCGCCGGATGTGGAAGCAGCTCCGCGGCGTCGCAGGAGATCTCGGCAGCGCAGGGGGAGAGGACACTGGCGAGAGGAGGAACGCACCCTGGGAGTGGCCCCTAGCCCGGAGAGGAGCAGAATGGAACGGCAAGAGGCGCTGGAAGCGGTGGCCACTCTTGGGTCCCCGGACAACAGGAATGGGGAAGCTACCCGAGAGCAGGGTGGACTGGTGGCCAGCGGCTCCTCTTCCCCGTCCACTGTAATATCGGATGACCAGCTGCTGCCGCTGGTCACCCCACAGACATTGGACCATGTCATGTAGGGCATGGGTGGTGGGGAGGTTGGGGTCATCGCCAAAGGTACTCCCCAGCATTGGGCCTGACTCGTGTGGGCTGCTGCCGCTTGACCCGGGCCTGTGGGGTGGAGGGGGTGCTGGGGGGTGGACGGAGGGGGGGCCTGTTGTCGGGGTATTTGGAGGGGTTGGTGGGGAGGCTGAGACGAGGAAGAGGCGACCGGGCTTGTGTTTCTCTCTAGTGGGGTGCGCACCTGTTGTGCTGGACGTTCCCGACTGCGGGCACATGCTGTGGGGGCCGCGCGCTCCTCCGGCTCACATTGCACCCTGCGCAGGGGAGACCCTTGCACCGCATATACACAGGCACCTTTACAGGGGACCACACATACGCAGCGACCACCACTCGCCCGCCCCATCAGCCACAATTAGGCTCAGTTTAATATTGTGAGCGTTGCCTCATGGTTTGGACGAACGCCCGCAGAGGGGTTTGCCCTGATGGTTACTTTGGCCTGTTTGGTCTGGTTTTGTGTTTGATTGTACGTTTACATGATGTTGTTCTAACTGGTTATCAATGCAGCTCCCTATGTAATCTAGTGACAGTCCTCTGCCTCCCGCTCTGGGGCGGAGTCCCTGGCCCCGGTCGCAGATCTCCACTTTGGATCTACCCATGGCTGTTACCAATGTAATTACGTGGAATGTCCGAGGTATGCACACGCCGGCGCGTAGGTACTCGGTCTATGCATACATGCAGCGTCACGCAGTGGCCATAGCTCTCCTGCAGGAAACACATATGACACCGAGGGAACTGGACAGACTGCGCATGCGCTGGAGGGGACAGGTATACGGCACCACATGCTCGGCGCACGCTAGAGGCACGCTGATATGGGTGAGGGCGGGTACCCCATTTGTTTGTTTGGAGGTACTGGTGGACCCGGAGGGGAGGTATACCCTGGTACACAGGAAGATTGATGGGCAACAGGTACTGCTGGGGTCCCTTTATGCGCCCAATGTAGAACAGCCCTCTTACCTGGCCGGGCTGTCGACGGCGCTGGCGCCGTACGCTGGCCTTCCCTGGCTCTTGGGAGGAGATTTTAATTCCGTCCTAGATGTGCACTTAGACCGGTCCTTCCCACCCCTGCGGAGCACACAGGTGGGGTCGAATGCTAGGGCCCTGACCGCCTGGCTGTCGCAGTGGACCCTGATTGACCTGTGGCGGAGCATGCACCCCGGCGACCGCGTCTACTCATTCTATTCAGCGGTTCACGGCCTCCATGTTCGGTTGGACAGGGTGGTGGGTACCCAATCGGTGCTTCCGTGGGTGGTTCGGGCGGAGTATATGGGTAGGACGCACTCGGACCATAACCCCCTCATCCTGGGACTTCGGTGGCGCCCGGATAGACCTCCGGTTCCGACCTGGCGCCTTCAGACGGTGGCTTTGGAGGACTCGGAGTTCCGTGCCTCCCTGGGTACAGCGATCGAACAATACTTTGACCTAAATGAGGGCACTACGGATAGTGAGTTGTTGGAATGGGACGCCCATAAGGTGTATATTAGGGGGCACTGCTTGGGTGCGACGTGAAATATTCGTAGGCAGTTGGCGCGAACTCTTGCCGACCTGGAATCCCGCCTCCTCGCGTGTGAATTGCCTGGGGAGGGTGGCGGTGCAGGCTCAAGTGGCTTATTGGAGCTCAGGGCACGCCATGCTGAACTTCTAGAACGGCTGCGCTGCCTTAATTACGCGGCCCACTCGGCTAGGGTGCACGCTACGTCGGATAGAGCCGGGCGGCTCCTGGCCTGGCTGATTCGGCAGGAGACCACGCGGGCCCCTATAGGCGCCATTGCTGGCCCCGATGGTACGCTTGTCCATACCCAATGGGAAATTCATCAAGCATTCACGGCGTACTATACCTCTCTGTACCGGTCAACTGGAAGGAGGAGAGAGTGTGACTTAGATGAATTTTTGGGCAGTGTAGTACTGCCCGTGGTGCCGGAGGAGCACCATGATCTTCTGGAGGGCCCCCCCACGGTGGAAGAGATAGGAGATGCTGTCTCCTCGCTGGCGACGGGTAAGGCGCCGGGGCCGGATGGGCTCCCGGCGGAATACTATAAGGCCTACCGCGAGTCCCTGATACCAAAGCTCCACAGCCTCTACTTAACAGCTCTGGAGAACGGCACGTTACCGGAGTCGATGAAGGAGGCCTATCTGATTTCCCTGCTTAAGCCGGGCCGCGATGCTACCCAGCTGGGGTCTTACCGCCCGCTCGCCCTGCTCAATACCGACTATAAAATCCTGGCGAAGATACTGGCGGAGAGGCTGGCGCCGGTGGTGCCTGCGCTGATACACGGTGACCAAAACGGCTTTGTGCCTAAACGCAGCACCTCTCTTAATTTGAGGCGGTTCTTTCGAGTCATGGCGGAGAGCACCCGCCTCTGGCCCCGGGCAGGATGTCTGATTTTAGACCTGGAAAAGGCCTTTGATAGCCTGGAATGGGGGTACCTAGTGACTACGCTGTCGCGCTTCGGGATGGGGCTCGGCTTTCTCCAACTGGCGGCTCTCCTGTATAAGGGTCCGACGGTGAGAGTGCGTACTGGCCCATATGTTTCGGAACCCATTAAGGTCGGACGCGGCACCAGGCAGGGCTGCCCGTTGTCGCCTCTCCTGTTTGCGCTCGCAATGGAGCCGCTGGCGGCGACGCTTCGTAGGGACCTGGCAGACGGCATTCCGCTGGGGGATGCGGTGCACCAGGTATCCCTCTATGCGGATGACCTCCTAGTCTTTGTTAGGGATGTGTCTTCTATCCCTGTGGACTTGGAACGAGTCTTGTCCACTTTTGAACAGCTCTCGGGACTCCGGGTGAATGCAGCCAAATCCTGCCTCTATGCATTTCGAGACGACACTCAGGACCCCGCTTACCAGCTTGGTGGGGTGCGAGTGCGGTGGCAGCCGGACACCTTTCGTTACTTGGGAGTCCAGATCTATCGCCGGCCAGAGGACCTGGTGGAAGGCAACCTGGGGCGCACCGTGACGGCGCTTCGGACTCAGATGGCCTTCTGGAGTACGCTAGCCCTATCTGTCACTGGCCGTATAGCGCTGGTCAAGATGGTAGTGCTGCCTCGGTTGTTGTACTACTTCGCCAATTTGCCGCTGTACCTGCCGGCATCTTTCTTCGCAGGCCTCATGCGCTCCCTCCGGGATTTCGTCTGGGGAGCGGCACGCCATAGGGTTGCGTTGCCCAAGCTATGCCTTCCCGTTGGCCAGGGCGGGCTCGCAATGCCCTGTCTTGAACACTACTATTTGGCGGCGCAGTTGCAATGGATAGCCCGGTGGCTGGCGGACAGATGTCGGGAGGATACTGCAACAGCGGAGAGTCCTCCGATGGCGGTGGCGGAGCTTCTGCGGATCTTTCACCCGACGACGGGTGTTTCTCGGCCAGCACCGGCGCTGCTGGCGGTGGCGTGCAAATGCTACCGCAGAAGCCTCCGGCTCACCAGTACCAGGATCCCTTATGCCCCGGCTATGCCCCTGGAGGGTTCCCCTTGCGGCCGGGACACACTTGGGGCCGCGGAGCTGAGGGACTGGCATGCGGTGGATATCCACACGTTGGAGGATCTCTACCGTGAGGGAGAATTGTTGTCATTCGCGACCCTTGCGGAGGAGACGGGACTAGCACAGGGCCAGTTCCTCCGCCATCGGGCCCTGGTAGAGACGCTCACGGGGCACTGGGGAGACCTACGGGAGGAGCCGGAACAACACTTGGTGATGCAGTACCTCCATGTCTTGGGCCGCGGGGGACACCTGATCAGGTGGTTTGCTGCGGCACTGCGCGCGCATGCTGTGCCGAGTCTGGGTGCACTACGCGAGAAATGGGAGGGAGACCTCGCCCGCCCCATGACAGACAAAGAATGGGACAGGGTGTTGCAGGGGCCGAGGAGGGTACCTCGAAATATGAGATTTCGTCAAATACAGTTCTTCGTCTTGCATAGGGCCTACCTAACGCCTGCCGCCATTAATAGGTATTTCCACCGTGTGGATGCCAGCTGCCCCCTTTGTGCGGAAGCTGATGCTGATCTGCTTCACATGCTGTGGGGCTGCCCGGAACTGAGTACATACTGGCAGGCGATACACGGGATGCTCCGTCGGTGTACGGGACGGGAGATCCCTCCTGAGTGGCCTACTTACCTGTTGCACCTCTTTCATAGGTCGCCCCGGTCAAGGTAGCATCTCGTTTTATAGACCTGGGGATCATAGTGGCAAAGCGACTCATCACTAAACGCTGGAAAGCAGACGCTGCGCCACACGTGCGGGCGTGGCGCGGCTCTTTTCTTGTTTGGGCCAAGGCGGAGGAGGTGGCACTTCGGAGAGAGGAGACGCTGGGTCTCCGGATGACACCGATCGCATCCCAATGGGGAGAGATGCTGCAGGTCCTGCTACAATCTAATGTGGTGACTCTGGCTGGGGTCGAGGGTGAGCTGCAGGACCCAGGTTAGCTGCGGGGAGGTGGACCGATCTGACGGGGTGCCGCAGCGCTGGGGCTGATTTGCTTGGATTCTGGCATTCCTGCGCGTCGCAGCCCGGATGTTCCTACACATGACGTTCCTGGGGTGGGAGCCGGGGGGGGGACTCGACGGGAGGGGGGGTTTGAGGGAGAAGGACGCCTAGAATTGAGACAGGAGAGCTGCTGTTAGATGTTGTTTTCGTTGTTCTGTGGCAAGCAGGCCAGTTCCCCAGTTGCATCTTGCTGAAGCCTCAGCACACGTGACAAATATACGTGCTTAAGTAAATACACACATGAAATATGAGTACATAAGAAATATTTTCTTTTTTTGAAAAAACAGAGTACAATCTCTTTCTTGTCTTCTTTATTGAGACGATTCCAGGTGAAGTGTCGAGATTACAGCCAACACGTGTTTCGTCGCATCGGGAGTATGAACCCGCGACTTCCTCAAGGCTGTACAAATAAACAGAAAAAATGCCACCTCATACCGTGAAGGTACATACAGTAAATGCAATCCACAGTAATCAACATACAGTTTGGTATCGTGATTCCAAACATAGTGAGTAGTTGCGTGGTGGAAAGTGGTCTTTCCAAAAGATAGGAACCCATACGGGGAATGATGAGCAAAAAGTCTTGGAAGCAACCAAATATATGGAGAGAGAAAAAGGCCCGATCGTGAAACTACGTGGTTACTAAGTGAACTACTGTCTGTGCTCATTATCGGTAACCATATCGCCGTCGTGGGATGAAAGTGCCAAGTCATCGTTAAGAATAACGTGACTAAAAGAATAACACCCAAAATACCGAGGTGGGTTGTTTACCTTTCTTGGTATTCGCAAAATCTCTGTTCACACAAGGGAATTAAAACAAAATGAGAAGACATCAGATACAGATCAAACCGTCGTCTCGGTGAGCAAGTATACGTGTTAAATCGAGGTTAAACCTACTTTGATTGTGGTTGTAATTCCGGCCCACAAGGGGTTCTGTATTCAGTACGTGGAAACGAGGAATAACACGGAAACAACAGGGAGGTGTTCGTGTACAAACACTTCTCTATGGAGATGAGATGAGAAAAATATAGAGTAAAATATCACGGTCCCGGTTTGTTGTAGCGTGTTTGTGGTGATCCAAAGATACCACATTTCATCACTAAACTCTAAGTCTCTGTTTGACATCCCGTGTCGACTGATCCTGAATTCTCATCGTACATTAATTGCAATTCAAGCAAGGCTAAAATATAAGCCATGGTCTGGGACCATATTGCGCCTGGTTTATTCAGGTACCATTATATATATTATTTGTATACCTTTATAATATCGGGAAAAACGTTCTTGATTGTGGCTAAACAAACACTCACCATGCCCCAAATGCGGCACGTAACCAAAACAATTCGTGGAAACATTGTATCTTTTCCAACACACGTATTAGTCCTCGAGTCTCAGTAAGCGTATTTATCCTACCTGTCGTCTTTTCCAAATATCGTGCCCTCGTTCCTACACGAATCTTCTAGGTGCGAGACGTAGGTCCGCCGAGTGTGGCAACCCGTCCTCCGTATGCTAGTGTCACGTGACAGGAAGCTAAACCGGGAATATATCCGGGTTTACGTGTTTAGCACATTCGTCAGAAAGACTGACAAGGTAAAAAGACTACATGAAAATACACCGTCTTGCATCCCACGAGTAGGGACCCAAACTGGTTACTGTTAATCCCTACGTTCATATCTTAATCCAGTTGGACATTGGTCCCTGTGTCATCAGTGATTGACACATAAGCTACTATGGGAATTCTATTTGATCATTAAAATTCCGATCCAATGAGGTGTCAGAAATCATTCTCCTTCAATCAGAGCTTCGATGTGACCGTAAGTATGTACCTCAAGAGATCTCTATTGACAATCTGCGAGGCCTGTCGTTGCCTAAAAAATAGCAGGAATTCGAATCATAGTAGATTCTAAGAACAATTGCGAGCGTGATGTGTGCACGAGTAGGCTAATTTTGTGCCGGTTTGTGAGTTTCCTTAATCAAATGTCCTTCGGTCTCTCCATAGATACGGTTAACAACTGGTTCAGTCAAAGAGCAATCTAGGCTCTAACAAATTCAAAAAATTTCTAAATTTACACAGATATACAGTATACGCTGTAGGTATTAACAAATACCTGTGTTCGGAAATACACATACACAGCGAACATAAACATTCGGAGTCCTAGTTTAGTAGTGATTGGTCTGACCTTAGCGTGAAAAGTCAACATCGACTTATTTCATGAGTATAAACAGCACATCAATCAATTTTACGTAATATACATATATAAAAGACTGTTCAAGATTGGGGTAAAGAAAAGCGGTAACCTTGTGTGCCACATTCATTTCTCTCTCTCAAAACTTTAATATGTAACAACATTGGTAGTATACTCATGTATCATGCTTTATCTATTTTGTCTGAGGCGGTAGCCTTGTGTGCCCCATTCATTTTTCTCTCTCAAAACTTTGGTATACATAAAACACTGGTGGTATGTTCATGTATCATGTTTAAGCTACTATGTTTGAGTTGTCAGTTAAGTCTATCTGCCCAGGAAGTAATGGAGCTCATGGTCAATGTTCATCCCATGCTCAGTACTTCTCAATTTAAGAATCCAGAGTGCCTCTTTGCGTCTCAGTGTCAGTTCCCGATTGCCACCACGGGGGTGTCTAGGTATGTGGTCAATACCATAGTACTCGAAGCGTTTCATTGTCGTTTGTTTGGGGCAGATAGACATGTGAGCAGCTATGGGGTATCTCATATCCCCATTCTTAACTGCTCTCATGTGTTCTCCAATTCTTTCGCGTAGTGGTCTGATGGTACTACCAATGTATTTACGCTCACATTTGCACACAATAACATAAACCGTGAATTTGGTGAGGCAAGTGATGTTGGTCTTGATTTTGTAAGTTCTGCCACCAGGGCCTCTAAATTCAGTGATTCTAGTATGTGCCCATTTACAAGCCGCGCATTTACCACAACCGGAAAAACCACATGAGTATGTGGTCAGCCAGTTGTCTGTGTTCCTGGGTATGGGGTAGCTCGGGCTCAAAATATTCCTAAGTGAGAACCCCCTTTTAAAAGTTATGTCTGGTTTGTTGCTGATATAGTCGTTAAGTACTCTATCTGCCTTAAGTAAGTGCCAATGTTTTGCCAGGCTTCGTCTCAGAATCCCAGACCAGTCGTTGTAGTTGGTAATTAGTCTTATCTTGTCATCCTTTTTGTTAGGTACAGTTTTGTCTTTCAGAGTATCCACCCTAGTGACTGAGTCAATTCTTCGTTCGGCCCTCCTCAGAACCTCCTGAGTGTAACCCCGATTTTTAAATCTCTTAAGGGTGCTCCTTTTGTGTGTTTCAAAATCTGTGTCGGTGCTGCAGTTACGTCTCACCCTGACGAGTTCTCCATATGGGATTGACCGAATCTGATGTGGTGGATGTGAACTGGATGCATGGAGTACCGAATTGCACGATGTTGCTTTCCTAAATAATCTGCTCTGCAAGCATCCACCCTCCACATAAAATTCTACATCCAGGAATGAAATTCTGTTCATGCTCTGTTCAGAGGTAGAGTGAATATTTTGGTCGTTGGCATTAAGATGTTCTACGAATTCGGTGAGTCGTGTCTGAGACCCCGTCCAAATCATAAAACAATCGTCAATATACCTTCCCCAGTATAATATTGAGTCATTCCAGTTAGTGCCCAGTGGGCCCCAGATCATCATCGCTTCGAACCATCCCATGAAGAGATTGGCATACGAAGGTGAAAATCTGGAGCCCATAGCAACACCCTGCTTCTGTCTGTACCAGTCACCCTGAAATAGGAAAACATTGTTGTCTAACAGCAATGTCACCATTTCCATAAGCATTTCAGTGTGTTCCCAAGTGGTAGCTGATCTGTTGTATAGCATTCTTCTTACCGCCATCATCCCTGCCTCTCTCTTAATGCTGGTATACAGCGCTGTGACATCTAAAGTTACCATGATCATCCCATCTTCCCAGGTGAAATCAGCTAAAGTACTTAAAATGTGTTTTGTATCCCTAATGTAAGAGGGGAGGTTGACCACCATGGGTTTCAGAAATGTGTCGACATATTCCGAAATTCTTTCTGTCGGGCCTCCAATGCCCGATATAATAGGTCTGCCAGGGGGAAATGGGCAAGTCTTATGAGTTCCCCAGTTGCAGTATGGGTGCGCAAGGCTGTTTGATTATTGATCTGGGGGTACACTGGGCAGCACGCGTCTATAGTGAATAAGGCGGTGACTTGCTACCCTCAACTGACACAGTGACTGCAACAACACGCGTGATGGTAGTGGTCATTACAGACTCACGGGTCACAACTTTAGTCCATACTGAATGCTCCTCAATTGGCGTAAAGTGTTATGCTTATATGTGGCATGCTCCGAGTCCTTACTGTGTATCAGCTGTAATTATGCTCTTTGCCATTCTGCACTGCATTGTATAATCTTCTTGCTGCAAACTTTAAAATTCAATAAACAGATTTCTAAATAAATAAATAAGGCCCTTCGAGAAGAGTCGAATGGCAAAGATTAAGTCAGGAAACAGGTAGGCCTCTCTGGAAACAGAAAACCGACGACAGCGTCAATCTCCCACTAGCTAAACACCAGCCAACCCTAACCACACCGACCAGGGACTTACAATTATACCCTAAAACCTAAAGGTTCAACCCCAACATGTAACCAACTACAGATTTTCTTCACATTTGATTGGTCAAGGTAGGGGGTGTATAGTCACACCACTTTCAGCATGGCAGTCTCTCCAAATGTCCCTTGTTTTCAGTAAATCTATGACCTAAGCTTCCACCCCAGGAAATACAAATATACACATTTCAGGCTTCAGGTTCCTTCTCTCGGACAAATGTTTCATTTTGTGTTACTTCTTGTGCCACTTGTGCGCTTCTAGAGGAAATGTTCCTCACTTGCTGATTATCTTCGTATTCACGTTTAACTTTTGGCAGGCACACATCATTGTGAAGGTTGCTCACCTTTGCCTTCACTTCACGTTCTATCTGCTATTTCAGCTTATTTTGTAAAATTCCGTTTTTCTGTTAACCCATGCTTGTACAGAAGATAAAACAAACATCATTACTTATTTTATAAAGTGTTTAATTAAGCACCCTCCCAATGCTGCATCTAACCATGTGCAAACCATATTATTTTCCCTAATGAATGTTAATAATGTGCACAAAAGCAGCATTAGTCTTTTTATCAAAGCAATTGCGGCCTAGTTTTCATGCATTAGTACCCGCATTAATTTATGCATTAGTGTACGCATGCGCAAAAGCATTTCCCCTTATTTTAGCTTTCTTTTAATTAAATTTTTCACAGCACACTGTTAATATATGTTACTGAAGGTTTAATCTGAGCAGGTTTTATTTTCACAATACCATGCTCCATCAGATGAGTCAATCCACTGGCTTCGAAGAAAATCGGGGAGTTGGTGGTGGGGGGGGGGGCCTTCCCAACCTACCACCTAAAATAAGAATATTCAGAAAAACTCCTTGGATTGGCCCAGGCATAAATGCGGATAACGGAGACTGTGTGATTATAAATTTTAAAACTCCCTCAGTGGTAAATTCCTGCTGAACTCCCTTGAACATCCAAGCCTCCGTTACTCTCTGAGCTATATTCAGGTGGTACTGCTGGGATATTTCTAGAGGACCTCCTTGTTACCCAGAGTAAATAGCACCGGGACTAACATCCTGCACAACTTGAATAGCTCTCGGTTCACCATTCCGACACACAGTCATGGCCCGTCCCCTGCCAAAGTGATGGACTGGATGAGGGAGCTGGGGGCGGGGGGGGGCGCAGGGGGGTCAGGATGCAAAAGAAAAAAATAAACATACCTGATCGCCGCCTCCTCCGTCGTCTGCTCCATCATGCTCTTCCTGCTTCTGGGAAACCCATTTTATTATTGTTTTATTTGTGGGTGGTGGCAGGCGCTCCTCCACCCTAATGGAGGGGCCACTGCTGCCAACACGCAAATCATTTGAGCCTTGCTCACCTTGGAAAACGTGGATCGACGTTTTCCCAATATGCCTCTTGCTTCAGGGACAGGGGCTTAGGAGGCCCAGAAACAGGGGGAATAACATTACACAGGCATAGGGGGTGCATTTCTTCCTCTGATCCAGCCCCCTAGCAACGCACCCAAGATCGCAGAGCTTTCAAAGCACAATGAGGACTTGCCCACTACCTCTCCAGCCCACCATGTAGAGAGGCCCCTCACCCTTATCTCTTGTAACATTGTGGGAGCACGTTTAAATATCTTCAACCCTGACTGGCTCAACTTTGTTAACCGTTCAGACATTATCTGCTGTCATGAAACTTGGCTGATGGAAGATTTCCACATTGATGGCTATTGTGGCTTTTTTCAACCAGTACTACCATCAATTCTGGGAGAGTGAGGGGGGTTTAGCCACCTTCTTTTCTGTTCAATGCGCAGATTTCAATACTTCAAAGTGCTGGTCCTCCCCTTACTTTCTGGTTACCCTTTTAACTTACACTGTTGAATCTTTTATTTTGGTCAATACTTTAAATTATAATATCTTTCATCAGTCGTCATGTGATGTGATTGAACAGTTGGACATTTTTTAGAGGACTTTCAAAAAAATGTAAGACACATTGTACACATAATATGGGTTTGAGATTTTAATATTGGTTTATGTAATTATCATGATACTCGAGTGTGTGGTTTTAGTAACTTAAATAATTATGCTGTCACCCATTTCACGCACACGGTTAATGGTAGGGCTCTAAATGCTTAAATACTGAAGTACAACTTAAATTTCATCAGTGATATTGGCACCCTAGAGAGCACGTATAGTCCGTCCTTTCTAGGAAATCACGGGGAAAGCATTATACTATTGTCACCTAAGTTATTTCCACTTCTTCTTGACTCTGCCATAATAAGTAACTGTCCTAGTGATCATAACCCACTCATTACTAAATTAAACTTTTCGGTTAAAGATAGGACCCAGGCTAGAAAGGATAACTTAGCGTTCTCCAACAATAAAGAAATGAAGCTAAAAAAGGACAAGGTGGACCCCACTGCCTTTTGCTAGGATAGTGTGACAAATTCTGTAGACTCCTTTTTAGCCTGTTTAACGGCGGACCTTGGGGCCCAATACAATTCAGCTTGAATATAATAACATCTGTAAGTCCATCTCTGAAAATTTAACAGTGAACAGACCTGTTAATGAGCGCCCCTCACCCCATTGGTGGTTTAATGCAACCTATTCTGCTGCCCACAAACTTCTGTTAGGTACCTTGAATTGCCGCCCTTTGATGTGTTAGAAGTTAACAAGGCTAGAAACCTTAATAAATTGACATTGGAAGAAAGGAATTGTGAGATCGGCAAAAGGGCAATGGAAGATCTTATAGTGGCTGGGAAGCGAAGGGAGAGTGTACTGTTTTGGGAAGTCATCAACCAGCCCTTCTTTATGGCGATAAATACATCCAAAGTAGGAAATGTAATCCCAGCTGATGTTTGGGTGGCCCACTTCTCCAAAACAAATCCCCAGTTAGTCTGGAAGTACATCCAACCCCAGACTGCAGCCTAAACCCCCGGCAGTCAGACTCCCACTTTAAAACGTATTGAAGTCCACAAGGTTTCCCTAGCCATCAAAAAAAGTGTATATTGGGAAAATCTTCAGGACCGGATGGTGTACGGGCTGACATTTTTTAAACTGACCCAAATCTTTGGGCCCCCCAACTAACAAATGCTTTTAGATCTGCCTTGGATGGTCCTATCCCAGACTCTTGGAGGCTGGCCATTATTTTCCCCATTTTTAAAAAGGGGGGCAGATCCCAGCCCTCACGCTACAGGCCAATTTACCTTTAAGATTATATTGTAAAGATTCTGAGCCACCTTCTATTGTCGCACCTGGAAGATTGGGTGGCAGAAAAGAAGGTTTTGACTGAGGTGCAATATGGTTTTAGACCTGGTATAGGCACCATGGAACAATGTCTAAACCTTTATCTTTTTGCTGGGAAATATTTAAAGGCTAAAAAGGGCTCCTTGCACTTGCCATTCATTGACATATCAAGTGCCTTCGACCTGGTGAAGCACACCAAGTTGTGGGACTTTGTGAGCGGGTTTGGCATAGAGTCAGAACTCCTTCTCCTTATACGGCTCCTACACATGGACCTTTCTGTAAAGTGCCGCAGTATGCGCCTTCTAGAGATTGCACCCCTCACATTAGTTCAACCAGAGGCATAAGACAAGGGTGCATTTTGGCCCCTTTCCTCTTCCTACTATACATAAATGGGATTCACACATTTCTAGCAGAAAACTGTAAGGACATTCCTTGAATGGGGCATAAATAAATTCCTATTCTGCTCTATGCCGGTGGCGCGGCGCTTGTCTAAATCTAAACGTTTTATTATGGGGACTCCCTTTTATCAAAGGTAAACTCTTTTAATTAATTATTCTTTTTAGTGCATTTTTTTATACTGGACTCCTCTTTTGATCTCTAGTATACAGCATTTTAATAGAACCATAGTGTCCATTTTTAGATTTTCTGGTAGGTTGAATCATTAACCAATCGCTGAGCTGATATAAAAGTAAATGCGCTTCAATGAGATCTGAACACAGATTTCTGCGCAGACTGCTATCAGTTCCAGGGGGAACCGCCACTTTTATTTGCCTTTAAGAACTGGGGCCCTTACTGCCCCCCCTCCCCCCGGTAATGTGAATGTTGGGGAACCCCAGAGGCAGGGCGGCTTGTCAGAACTTGTATTTCTAATTGTATGTCACTAGATGCGGTAGACCATATCCCGTGGTTCTCATAGTTGAGAACATTGACATTCCCAAACTATGTAAACACCCTGTAATAAATAGCTCGGAACATAAAGGCCCGGTAAAAAAAAATGTTATCTAAATTATTGCATGAACGTTCGCCTCGAGAAAGCCCAGGTTAGAGAATCAATAACCACTTACTCATCGGTGTTAACCACGAGGAGTTCGGAACCCTACTTTACCCAGCGGTATCACATCACTCCTTTTAGGTTAAACACGTTGCACTTTCAATTCGCCTTTCCTGCCTCAGGGGTTTGGCAGCCTGACCCCCCCCCCCCCCCCTCCCCTGTTGTTGTGATAATGTCTCGCAGCAGAGCAGTGCCACTTAATTTTGTTTTCCCACTTATATTCAGCACCGAGGTATTCTTTTTTTATACCCATTTTACGGAAAACAAAGTTACGACATTCTGAGGAAGGGCTTGTGATTTTGCAGCGTCTCTAGACCTTTGTGATGCTCTGTTAAATATTTATAAAAGTGGTTTTAATATTAGGAAACGTTACGCTTTTTAATTCACTCAGGGAGCTGGACTCGTGTATTTATTGCGATGATGTTATAGGTTTTTATGGCTTTGGCCGAAAAGTGATTTCTTGTAATTATGTATTTGTGTTTATAATGCGATGACGTTTTGCTTTAATGGCCCTGGCAGAATACAGATATTTTGATGCCGATGATGACATCTTACACATTGCCACTTCTCGCCTAGTGTGAGTCACCACTTTCTCGAGAAACACATGTAGTTGGAAGTAGTAAAGTACTCTTTGTATGCCACTGCTTCTTACCACACCTCACCTTTCAAAAAGCTTAAATAACTTGGCTTGTCTCCTCGACAAACTCCTTTTAACACCCTGATGCTTGTTCCACAGTCCAGCACCACGACCAGGCTCAGGCATGGATAACCCATGACCCTCGCTGCCTCCAACCTTAACTGACTTACAGCTCTGCAGATCATCCCCTCCTCTACTGCATCCTTGATTACTGCAACCTGACACATAATCCAGTCCCTGCCCACCCACTCCGCCATGTAGTCACAACAACCATCAACTAACCCTTTGTAACCATCCTGACTGCTACCAGCACTGCCAGCTCCTGCTCTTCAACCCCTTCCTCGCTCTCAGAATAGTCGCTATCCAATTGGCCCTCAGCATCTATGCCATAGCAGCCGTAAACCTTGTGCGTCACAGAAACCAGTTAATATAGCATCTGTTGTTCATAATCTATTTTTTGAGACTGTTGTTAGGTTCTTTGGTCTTCCCAAGGCTGGTATTTATCGTGAGCTCATGACTGGGTCTTGGAATTTGTGTCTCAAAGTAGGGTTAGTGTTTTTCGATACATTCCATGCTGAGAATGAGCCTGAATCTTGCATCACCCAAAGCTAAAACAGCTTTCTGTAGCCTTCATGCAACCAAACAGATTATCTTCAATTCCTATATGCACCATTCCCAGGGCGGGGCTAAATTTGGGCTTTTGCCTCTGGCTCCTGGAACTGCACAATCAACAAGGTTTACAATTGGTGATCATTATTAGAAACTGGCATACCAGCCAACTTACAAAGAAGTTTCATGTGTGACGAGGGGGCAGGCCTCATGGAGAGAGCTACCTAAGAGGCAATCTGCCCCCACCAAGAAATAACAAACAAAGGGTACTTGATGCTGTCACCAGTGTCCTGGGGTGTTTTCATGCCCCTTAATGGACATTGGCTGCTTATTGCCTCTGAGGTTTTCAGCTCGTTTTCCCTGGCACCATGTGATTTTGGCTCCTCACTGGGTGGCCGTGTGAAGGGAGCCAAAACCGTGTGACACATGGTGGCACCGTGTGAGTTGTTAGGTCTGAACTGGTATATGTTTTAATTTTTTGATACCTTTCAACAATCTCCTTATAAATCCAACACCAAGACTGATGGGGGCCTCGCTTTATGTTGGAAGTTGGAACCCAGACAATTGGGAAAAGGTTTTTTATAAAAAACAGCATTGGCAAGTGTGTTTGTTGTGACACTTTGAATTTGGGCTTGTTTTGAGATTTTATTTTCCCGACCTTGCTGTGAGATTGTCTAAAGGACTGGGGCAGATGTATCATTACACTCGTCGCAATTTGCAACCAACATTTTTTAAACCAGTTTGGATTTATGTGAACTGATCTAAATACTAATAGGTCGGTTCGTATTATTCTGAATGGGAGTGGTTCACAATCCGACCTACTTTATTAGCATTCATTACCTTGGTCACAAGTTGAGACTCACTCTGATTGGATACTCACTAGGATGGCGGCATGCAAAGTGCAGCAGACCACCATGTTCGCCATTGCTTTTAAATAGAGAAACATTTTTAAACTAGTCCAATTTATTTAAAGGAAATAGGGCTGCTTTTCAATTTTAAATAGTTTTCTTTTTTACTAGTTTCAATGAGAGTTGACAGTGGCCTACTTGACCACGGCCTACTCTTCCAGAAACATTCTCCACCATTCACAATGGAAAGGAGCCCAATGGGGACTGCTTCCCTTTTGCAAATAGGTTACCACATCAAACTTAGGAGTCTTGAACTTCTCAACAGTTTGCAATTGGAATTCTGGTTCCAAACCATTGACTCATAGGAGAGCAAATCCAGCATTGCTGCCACCACCACCACCACGTCAAGGGACTGCCTTCCTTGCGCCAGGAGGCACCTTCTACAGGGGGTGGAGGAGGTCATGACCCTTGTCAGGGCTTGAAAGCCCGCCGCGGGCTCCTGCAGTTCGGGAGCAAATCCAGCATTGCCGCCACTACCTTCACCGTGTCAAGGCACTTGGAGTCCCAGCCTTCCTTGCGCCAGAAGTCGTCCGCTACCGGGGGTGGAGGAGGCCGCAACCTTGCCAGCGCTTGAAAGCGTGCTGCAGGCTCCCACAGTTGGGGAGCGAATCCAGCATTACCACCACTATCGTCACTGCGTTAAGGGACTCAGAGTCTCAGCCTTCCTTGCGCCAGGAGGCGCCTGCTACCGGGGGCGGAGAAGGTCACAAACCTTGCTTGGCTGGGCTTATCCTCACAGTTTTGGACTTTGGATCTTGCTGACTTTGCCGCTATTACATATGTTGCAGGCACCCTCTGGATACTTGATTGACTGGCTATCGCCCATTAAGAAATTGGGCCATTTTATCATTTAGCGTATCCCTGCATTTTTTATGCCGCTTTGTCCTGTATAATAAGGCTTCATATTGCACTTTTTTTTCTTTCTTTGGTGGTCTGATAGACCAACTATTATTTATGGGTAAGCGCAAAGCTGGTGGTGCTAAGACACCCAAAGACGCAAACACAATTCCCAAGCATACTATCATGGATTATTTTTTAGCGCGTGCCGTAGGAGTTATATTAAAAGAAATTGATTTAGTAGAAAAGCGCTTATCATTGAGTATGGCTGGATCAAATGGGGCAAATGATCATGTGGTGCATATTGAGGACCCTGACTCTGGACTGGGTAAAGAGCAGGAGATCCATAGTATCAGCGTTACCGAGGTTATGGACGGTTCTATTAATCGCCAACCACCTATTGTGTCTAGGTCTGTGACAGCTTCTTCTCTACCTCTCTTGGCTTTTACATCTCCACCTTGCCCACCTGTAGCAAAACGCAAGAGGAAGGTATGGAAGGATGTAGTGAGTAATTCCAGCCGCACAGACGTTTCTGCCTGTCATGGGGCTATTGATTATCTTATCCCTATTGGTGAACCTCTTTGGACTCCTTTTTGAAGTAAATTAACATCTACCATTAATAACCTATTGATGCCTCTTAGAACAAAGTTGGATAGGTTGGAGGGTGAAATGAGAAATGTAACTTCTTTTTGGAGGATGATTTTCTAAATCAGTTGGTGAACAATTTTAATCACATTATTAGTTCCATTGAAACCTATTTGACGCATTCCCCGAACGCCGTACAGGAATTTAATAGAGGATGGTTTGACCATACCTGTACCCAGGCCTTTCGGTCACTGAATCAGGCTTTGTTATTCCCCTCGGGATACTGCGGTTGTTAAGTCCCTCTGCCAACAATATAAATAGGCGGTGGCTACTAGGAAGAAAGCACTTCAGGTTGAAGCATGGAATAAATTGGCTTCTACTGCAGAAACTAAGGACACTAAGTTATTTTAGGATACTGTCAATGTACCGTTCTTAAAAAATGAAGATATCCTGGAGCTTTGTTCCCTTGTCACTTGTGACTGTTGGGTGGCACACTTTTCTGAAATTTTTAGACAGAACAATATTGATATTGAAAATGAAGTTTGCGAGGTGGTGCACGTAGGGGGATCCTTCAAACTGGACATTACTAATGAAGAGGAATCTTTAGCTCTCCAGGCCAATGTCAGGGGATGGACCCCCGGACCTGATGTGGTACCGGTAGATGTATATAAAATTGTTACTGAACTCTTGGGGGCTCATCCTTACTAGAGTGTTCCACGAAGCTGCTGTCAATAAGATCCCACCTTCCTGGGGAGTCTCTATAATTGTACCCATTCATAAAATGGGTGGCAAAGCAGACTCCAAAAATCATCACCCTATTTCTCTCCTGGATTAATCAGTGAAAGTAATTAGTAGAGTTTTATTATTCATACTGGAGGAATGGGCGCAAGAATAATTTATTTTATCCCTTGCGCAGTATGGCTCTAGAAAACAGATGCGGACCATTGAGCAATGTATAGCCAAGTCGGGTGCCCTATATCTTTATTTTGCAGATCACGATTTGGTTGCGTTCGCTCTATTGACGGGCCTGTAAAGGCACAGTATGGTTCCGGCTTTGTATTAAAGGATGTTTCCTGCGACCTATTCCAGTATTGTTATTTGCTGACGATGCTGTTTTGTTATCGAGGACCCCGGTTGGCCTGTAAAGATTGGTAAATGCTTTGGGGAGTATATGTCCGCTAAGAAAATGGTGATTAACAAATCCTAAACAAATCCGACTGCGCCAGTAGAAGAATGTGCTAACCAGGATGAGAGGGCAATAACACAGGCACATGTGATCACTTTGTTGCCCCTCGCGTCCCCCTGTTTGGCCATAGAGAAAATAAGAGACGGTTGTACAGGTCCTACCCAGTTGTACCAATAGTCCTGTGGTCAGAGAGACTGGTCTTATTACGAAAGAGGGCAATAAGTTCAGTTGCCTGTTTTGGAATGTAGCTGGGCTTGCGTCCAAGGTGAAAAATGATGACTGTTTAGACTTCATAAAAGGCTATGAAATTATCAGTTTCCAAGAGACGTGGGCCAGCGAGAAGATGCACATAGATGGCTTCTTATCTATCGACACTCCTTCTGTCTGCTCGCGTGGAGGACATGACCTGGGTGGCCTGCTCACTTTAATAACAAAAACTTTGGGCAACAAAATACGCTCTTCTAACCTGGACACTTCACACTTTCAATTTATTAATGTTACATATGAACTAATTGTCACACTCCTAATTGTGAATTTTTATCATGACAATTTTATTCCTTTTAATACAGAAATAGCGGCTAGCCTTGAAACATCATTAAGTAAACATATTATGGAACTGCACACAGATTACATAATATTATGGGGCGGGGATTTTAACTGCAGGCTTTGCACATCATCACAGGTTTCTGTTTGTACCTATATGGAAGACTCCCCTGAGGGCCAAAGCCATTTTGAACACACATCTTGTGGCAATGTCTTTAACTCTATTTTATCTAAATTCTCAATTTTTTTAACTACAGACTTGACTCTGGGGGCCGGGCAGGAGGAGATTACATACACTAGTGGTGGTCGGGGCATCCTCATTGATTTTATTGCTCTTTCTGACTATTATAAGCCCAAGTCGGTAAATTTCTCAATTTTAATGGTACTTTTTAGCAACCACTATTCACTTTGAAACACTAAACAAGAATCTGCTCCTAGTTGCGACCCACCTTATTCCATCATTGAAATAAGAGTCTCATGTGTAAATGGGCATCTATGAACCCCGAGGTGGTTTTGGGAAAACTGTTCGGAAAAAATAAGTTGCAATTCTTGAATTTCCTCTAAGACTAACTAAATCCAAAAACCATGCTTGCAGCGTTTACAGACATCTCCATAACTTTAAATGAAATTTAAAAATGTGACAGAAGGCCCACAGCCCACAAACAGTTTAAGTGGTTCAATAATGTTTGCACAAGGACACACATCGAGCTTGTCGAAGCCTTAAAACAAAAGTCCAGAGATTTAGCATGGGTAAGAGCTTGTAGATGCCAGTATAAAAAGACTCTAGCAGACGGAAGGGAGACTGTCAGGAAGGAGGCATGGGACTAAGAATAGCAGTCTATTCTGGAAGACCATCAATGCCCCCTTCTTCCAAGACAACCATAATAACACCACTGATGACACACTACCCTCAAACAAGTGGGTTGACCATTTTCATGCAATTTAAAATAATGGGGGGGGACCCAACTGGCACTATAGAATGTGACAACTACACAAAAGAGGCTGCGAGAAAATTAGATCCACTGACAGTCCAGGAAGTTACAAAAGCTTTAGGCTTGACAAAGAAAAACAAGGTTGGCAGTCCCGATGGCATACCGGCTGATCTCTTCCTGGCAAAGCCTGACCTCTGGCTCCTAATTTTAACCAACATTTTATGCTGTGTTACAGTCATGGTTCCCCCAGAATCCTGGTCAACAGCTATAATTGTTCCCATTTTTAAAAAGGGAGATAGGTCGAACCACAAATGTTACCGCCCAATATCACTGATTGACACCACATGCAAGTTGATAGGCAGTGTTTTACTTGACCGCCTTCAAAGCTGGATAGCAGAAAAGGGGACATTTTCGGACATCCAATATGGTTTTAGAAGAGGTCTGGGCATGGTGGAGAAATTCCACTGGGTCCACTTTTTAGTGCAAATGCATCAGGATGTCACAGGCAGAGTAAGATATGGGGCGAACAGAGAATCAGCCCGATTAAAATGAATAGTGGTGTCGGACAAGGGTGGATGTTAGCTCCCTTCCTGTTTTGCTTATATGTAAACAACCTGGAGAGTTTCTTGAATGAAGTGGTGATTGATGTGCCACCGGTGTGGCAAAGAAACCTCCCCGCGCTGTTATATGCAGATGACTGTGTACTGATTTCAAGAACAGGCGTGGGCCTGGAGACCCTCCTCAACAGATTTAATGAATTTATAAGCGAGTTAGGTCTGCAGTCCAACACCGCCAAGTCACAGGTCATGGTGGTGGGGAAAGTCAATTGTAAAATGAGACCCTGCTTTATTAATTAAGAGAAAATAGCCTTGGTGTCAAATTTCGGCTACCTAGGCATTCCATTTGATCAAAAAGGTTCATGGGCCTACCTCTTAGAGGTCAAGAAGAGGAGTTTTGATAGAACGCTTAGGTTTTCCAGGAAACTTGGCTGTAGACAGACGAGTCCCTCATTAATTTCTACATCGCCTGATGTTGTGCAGTGATTCTGCATGGAGCTGGGGTGTGGGGATTCTATAATTTGTCTACTCTAAATAGAGCACAAAATGTATTCCTCAGAAGATTGTCTGTAACCCCCCCCCCTCCCCCCCCAACTTGCCTTCTTTCGTTTTCCAACGAGAATTGGGGCTAATCCCCCGGCAGACCGTATACAAAGTGCTCCCATCATGTTATGGCGATCGATCTGGGCAATAAAGGCTGTCTAAACTGTGACCATGCACACAATACCATGGCTCAGCTATGTGAAGACCCAGCTGACCAGCATGGGAAGGCAGGATCTCTTCACAAATCCTCAGCTTATCACCTCTGTCACGAATCTCCATTTAAAAAGTGTTTTTTTTTTTAAATATTTTAAGTGTTTGCAGAGAATATAAGGAGCACAGTAAAAAGCAGGTAGCTGATTATCTACCTTGGATTACCACTCAAGGAATTGAGACTTATCTTTTGTATCCTTTTAGTCATTTATATTTTTTTATCTCACTAGGTTTAAATTCGGCATCGCCTACTTATTGGTCTCGTATCCCAGTCAGACATACCACGAAGCTAATCTGGACCCATGCCTCTGTGATTGCAGTTCAAGGCAGAATATGTTGCACTTTCTTTTATTTAGCGAGTTATACAATATACCACGCAGGGAGTTCATCCTACCACTCTTGAGGGTTTTGAACATCAAAAAATGTAGACCAGCGCTGTTTTATCTCCGACTACTCCAATCAGAATATATTTGCGAAATGATATATAGATTTATTGCTACTGCAATTCGCTTAAGGAGGTTAGTTGGAAAATAATAGGTCCCTCTTTTTTGAGATGTTCCTCTGTCTTTTACCCGCTGAGATTGTTTTAAAATGACTATTTGTAACCTGTGGAGGATTTTTTATTTCACACTTTGATTTTCCTTGCACTGTCAAAAAGCACCATTGCACTTTAAAAATTACTACTTTTTAAGGCAGTATTTGTCGGAACTCCAAATTTTACTTGAAAGTTACTGACAATAGGACAATTAATTACACTTGATTGAAACCTCTCAGTTTCTGTGAAAAGTTACTATGCAATTTATCAAATGTTTACATCCCCTGTTTACACACTGTTGCTAACCAGGAAAACTCTGCATTAACAAATGGCGCTACGCACTTTGAAAAATGATCGTTTTACTGCTGGGGTCTGGTGTTTCAATTTAAAATAGAAAATTGTCCTTTGCAGCTGAAAATTGACAATGTTTTATTTATGAATTTTACATGGGCTAGCTGCTTTCGGCTAGTTTTAAGTTTTTAGGCATTTTAAACATCTTGTACTTTTGAGTGTGTGTGACTTTTATGATTTATCAAAAAACCGGATAAAGTTTACGAACTGAACTGAAATCCAAAACATTTACTATGGTTGGTAGGCCAAAGCATAAACAATGTAGAATATTTTGTATCAATACTAACCCAATTGTTACAGTAAATTAATTTAGTTATTTGGGTGTTTTATTTACAGGCAATGTTTCAAGGGCCTGACAAATCTTAAACAATAAAGCCAAAATGAATACGGTTTCACAAAGGATTTTTAAATTTTCATCCAAGTTAAGTAGCTGTTCGATTAAGGAAATGGTTGAAATTTACAAGGCTATAGGGGTGTCCTCTGCCACATGCTGTTCTCTGGGGCTATGCCATCTGTACTGCCTTGCAAGTGGAGGAAAATAGTTTTTTTAGATTGCCACTTTGCTTAACTGCTTCTGTCTCAACTGTGATTGTCCATCAAGAGGTTGGCCTGCAGAATTAAGAAGACACACTCCTGGTAAGACCTTAGTTACTATGGCTATCCCTAAGGGCGAAAGAGGTTATCAGTTTTACCAGATCAATTATTTTAGATTGCCTAGCCTTGGACAAGGCTTCAAGTAGCCCATGGTTATAGTATATTAACTCCTCCATTAGTATGCTAATTAATTTACCCATATGGTGAGACCCCATACAGGTGCTATCATTAACCAAGATGACAATCAAAGATACCCTTTTCCAGTATAGATCTGACCGGAGAATGGCTGTTAATAACACCAAATTGCCGGTTGTTTTCTATATATCATATGATCTAGAGGAGGGTGAATACAGTTATCTTTCTGATGTAACAAGTATGCAGCATCGTTTTGTTTCTGTAAGACTAAGATGTGGTATTGTGCATCACTCAGTGGCCTTTCCAACTACGAAGTCATGTCCTCCTGATCAGACCCCTTGCCCATGTGATGCACGAAATAAGCAAAGCACGTTGCACTTTGTAATGTTTTGCAAATGTTATCAGTATTTTAGGAGTTTTTTTTTATCATAAACGTATCTTTGTTAGACAAAATCCTAGATGATATAAAGCTGCTATGAAATATTTGATTTCACTGAGTGAACCCTCTGTGTGTTACAATGTTGCCGTTTTTATTTTAAAATCCATCCATGTGAGGAAAAGCCTTTTGTATTAGTGATCCTTTGATTTTAAACTATGTTCTGTACGCATTTTATATAATGGATATACGTAATGTATTTTATTTTAGTGAGATGTTGTTTTTTAATGTATTTATTTCATGTTAATGCATTTTTATGGCTGTTTTAACTAGTCAAATAAAGTTTATGAACCGAACCGACTCATAGGTTACCAAATAGCAGCTTGGAAGGGACGCCCACTACACCCTCTCCCAAATTGTAATTTGGTAACCACTCAAGATCCCATTTTAGAAGTTGGTCGAAGTTTAAAAATAGGTTAGTACATATGGACAATCAAAAGTGCTTTGCATGCTGGGGCATGTTTGCTTGCACCTATAAATGAAAGGCCAAATGGCAGGCCTTTGAATACAACGCGAGAGGATGAGATGCTCAGATTCAGCAGCTAAACTGAGCAAATTGTGGCTCTAAAGTCTGCAATCCTGTATGCAAATGATGCATTATAGTATGAAGCGGCACATCACTAATGACTGACAATAGAATTCCTGTTTAGAAAAATGAATGTGATGCTCAACTCATCAGCTAGGCATCTGTCCCTTCTTTGTAAGAATAGAGAGCAGGCACAGCAGGCGCGAGGCAGTGCGGATGCACGAGCAGGTGTTCCCTTGCTAAGACTGCATATCATTTCTGTTCATTCAGCGGAAAGCCTTGATTTCTCCTGATGGGAATTCAGAAACAAGTCGATGTTTGAGAACCTTATGCAGGGCCGACGCCTACTTACGGAGGCAGAAGCCAGTAGGCGCAGGGCACCATAACTAGGCGGCGCCACCTTCAAATAAAAGGGCTAAGATAGAGTTTATATTCATTCAGAGGCTTCTTGCCAGCAACAGAATTATGATTTGCCATAAAGTGCAGAACATATTTGGCAAGTGATTGCCCGCGTGCTTCCATCACTCTTCTCAGCATATCTCTTGCTTGCTCCTTTTTGATTTTCCTGCAAATTTTCATCCTGTCCTCAGAAAATCTGTTCTTCTCTTTAGCCTTTTTCTTTTATCAACGATGGAGCCCCCTCTTCTATTGTCAGTGCTCTACCTCTCACCCATCCCTGCTTACCTTTCACTTCTCTGATCAGCTTGGTCACACTGGCCTCTTCAGCAGCTCCTGGTCCTCCAGCCTCACCTCGGCAGGCATTCCCCTAAGCAATTCCTGCTTTTCTTACTTCAACCTAGCTGCTTTCTCATCAGATCTCCCTTCATTTGCATTGTCAGTTTGTTTACCCAGCGAGCAGTTATTGCAACCCTATACCTGTAGATGCAGAGCTCAATAGCACTCTTCGGCCATTTCCCCACCACTTGCCATTTATCAATTGAAATGTATTCACTCAGGAGACTACAGAGTAGAGAACTCTGCAGAATGTGGGCAGGACCCAATCAGCAAGTCTCAGCATTCCGCTAGCTGTTCTGGTCTCCCAGTGCTTTGTGCACTTTCATTCTGGACCCTCACTCCAAAACATCCATTCATCCACCACTTGTTGATCTCAGCAACTTCCTGGACCATAGAGCTGGCCTAGGGAGATTTGAGGAGCTCCAGAAATTGTACTGGTTTCCCAGAAGGTAATTAGAATTGCTGAGAGTCAGAGACCACTCAATTTGTTGAAAAATGGCCAATCACGAAGAGTGAAACAATCTGGTGTTTGTCATTCTGATTTGCTACTCAAATCAATAATCTGAATTGACCGCTCTGAGGTCAAGAAAAGGTGTGGTTTTTTTAAACAAAGGATGGTGATCAACCATCAGTACTAGTGCAGTCTATGTTGTGTAGCAGGACGTTACTCAACAAATCCCACACATTTCTGTGTGCTGATGCAAATATTAGGTATGGTGAATCTTGCTGTCAGCCTACACCAGTGAGCCACAGGGAAAAAAAGCGAATTCCGCCAACACTTCATAGTGGCAAATGTTTCCTCATTACTTTACCGACCACAATGGCAAGTGTGTGACCCTCCCTAAGAATGCAGACCCATCTTTTCAAGGTGATGATAACATTGCCCACTGCCAAAGGTCTCTCAGACTGGCGCCTTCTATCAGACTGGATCTCTGTTGGCAGTACTATTAGGTCTTGGCAAAAAGGTTTAGTTGTCATTCAGAAAGGGAAGGACTCGCCATCATGTTTTAGCCTTAAATTTTACTTTAGACGAATTTTTTCCCTTCTGACATTAAAAGTCAACAAATCCTTTACTTTTGAACTAAAGTAAGTCATTATTACTCTGGCAATCCAAAACAGTTGCAACAAAACACATAGTTACTAAGAAAGCATATAAAAGACATAAAACACACCCACCCATCTAAGCCCAAAGACAATAGCATCAAGTACGTGTCATTGAATGCTGTAGCATCATTTTCCATCATTAAAAGTAATAGAAACAAAACATTTAGACATGCAAACATATATGTAACAAATCTTCAAAATAAACAAAACGATATCGATCATTATAACTCATCCAACCTACTGTAAGTATTAAATTTCAAATTTCATAATGGCTTTTAAGAATTTTTCTAAAGCGACGTTTTTATCAGCATAATGCAGTTGGCCAATTAAATAAACTGCCGTGATGTTTGATGCAACTGCATATTTTAAAAATAAAAACAAAAGGATGATTTACAAAAAGAGGCAGTCAATTATTATGTGTACATTCTCACCTTTAGATTTATCGTGACATATGCACCTTGCATTGTTAGTTACAAAATGGTCCATTAGACCGTTCACTTGCCAGTCAGGGTTGATACCGATTCGGACTCTTAGCATCTCAGCCTGTAGGTGTTTCCCTGGGAGATTACTCAGACATTGGAAGACACTGTCCTCTCCTGACCAATTTTAGGAGATGCTCGGATTGGGTTTATTTATGCTGTTTTCCTGCTCGTAAGATACCCCACATTCATATTCAGGTTTAACAATAGGCCTCATCCTTGAATATACTGACTTACAATTCGCAAAATGGCCAGCTAATGATGATACAAGCTGGGTGAACCTCTTTGCCACTTTTGATTCCCCCAGATTTGAGAGCTTGCCAACAGACTTGTTGTATTTTAAGTGTATATGTTTCTTTAAGTATTGTTGCTGTGCTTGCAGCGGCATGCGCTGTGTTATGTTTCATATGTGTTCCAAGTTCCAGTGTGGAACAAGGGACAGATTTGGCCAGTGAGGAAGTCAGTTGAGAGTCACCCTGCAGCTGGATGGATGTACTGCCGTGCTGTTACTAATAAAGAAGAGCAACTTATTTATTGTCATATTGGTGATTTAATAAGTCTCTTCATTGTTTTCCTGCCAGGCTGAAAGTCTCAATCCATTACTATTTATCGGACACACACTGCCACCCGGGTGGATTCGTGTTTTTCCAGAGGACAGAGAATTGGTTGTCAGCGTCATTACGTTGGCTGTGACTCTATGCGTGCCGGCTATTCAGTGGCCACTTTATACAGTTAACTTACACTTCTTCTTTTCATTTGGCCTTTTATACTGCTGTTTCATTTATATTTTTAAGAAGATTGCCAATCTTTTTTTTCTTCATTTTTTCATTCAGAAATCTTTATTCGGCTGTATTCCAAGACATAAAAGAATACATTATAAAAGACAAAGAATTTCTGATTTAGAAAAATAAACAATATGAACAATATTTCTTAAAAGGAAGAGAAAAACAATTTACAAATGTCCAAGTGAAAAAAAACCTCATGGAATTCATATCACCGCCCTAGACACAACAATAATGATACTAAGACAGAAAAAACACAAAAATCTTTACCTTCGTCTCCCCAGCCTCTTTTTGATACCAATACACAAATCAATGGTTTTTGTATCTGCCCTACTTAACTGTTACAGGTCTTTGTCACCATACTGATGCTTATGCGCATTAACTTATTGTGTTCTGCCTGCACCAGACCTCCCCTTATGCACAATTATTTTTGCTTCTCTCTGCTTTCAAAATATAACACCATTTTAATGCACCAGCCCTCATCAGTGCCAGCTTCAATATCATTATCTACCTCCATTCAGAAATTCTGTCATCCTGTACCATAACCCACACTTCGACAGGTGTCTCATCGATTCGTACCTCTGGCACTGGATAATGGCTTCAGGATTAACAGAGTGATCACAACCCTTCTTTTATCCTGATGAGGACCCATCAAGCAATTTATGGTCCTGATAATTATGTTATTTGTAGATTAGTTATATGTAGTTGATCTAACCAGTTTAATTTTGAATTAACCACAATCCGCAAATATTTATAAGACCTGTTTAGCCTTAGCCTTAACAATGACCAGGGCAGTACTCTTTGTGATGAGTCTCGGCTCCAATATTTTTCCCACACCACATATGCTTTAAATAGCTAAACCTCAAAGAGATGTACTTTACCTTGCACCTATTTATGAGAATACAGTCTGTAAAATGAGTAGTGAGCCATCTAAAATACTTAAACATTGGAACTTCACGCAAAGCAGACATGGTCAACCAAATCACCCCCTCCTCCCACTGCCACGCCCGCGCCACAAAAGTTGATAATATAAATTGCCGAGCCAGCGCCATTGACTTGTGGTCAGTAGCTCAAGCTATGATAAAACCTTTATGTTCCTAACAAATACTTCCCTCCTCGAAGCGGATTGGTTTCTTTTTGTGCAACTAAATCATGAGATATGACAAAATTATATTTGCAAGCCTTTGTTCTATGTCTTTCAAGAAAGAAATTAACTGATAAACCATTAGCTTGCTGGACTGCCTAGACCTCCTTTCTTATGAACTGGCTAAAGCATAGCACTATTGCAACTATCAGAGATTACAACTGCAAACATCCATTGAAAGTATGGGTCAGTAAATTGGCTTACCAGTCCAGATTCTGTTTTAGATGTATGCATGGCAGATTAACTGGACTGATCATATTTAATATTTTCCTCCGAAAAATGTTTTTTTAACAATCTTTGGTGTCCTTAACATTAATGGATCCATATCTACTCTGTATGATATGTTATCTGAAGAGTAGGGAGCCGCGCCTACATTACTGAAGAGATGAGTTAAATAGGTAACCCATTGAGCTTCAGAGACAACACGTTTCAATAGAGTGACATTTGTGTTACACAGTAATTGTCCATTTTCTAGAACCTTTGAGGATGAACTTCCAAAAAGAATCTTTGGCAACTGTACTGCCCTTTTCCCCTCAGAATGCATTACATTTACCTATAATTCATTTAACTATTCACTAATACACACGGTCTAAGTTTTACTGTACTTTCTGTAAAGTGAATTCACTTTCCTTTTTTATCATCAAAGATTCTGAATCGTACCAATAATTAGTTCCCTGAGATGGTACATAAGGAATGTAGTGAAACTTGTGTATTTGACATGTACTCAGCATTCATAATTAGTTTTAGCACATCAAACTAGACAGAAATCATGGTTACATTTCTGATTTCTAGATTATATCTTTGACATTGACATTCTGCTATTCTTCTTAGGCATATAGATTCAAGACATTTTTGTAAGTTCTGAAGATAATTTAGAAGAATGGAATTTTTGTACGTAATGTGGATCAAGTTGGATAAAGTTTACTAGTATCACAGTGATTGCTTCTTTCTTTTTTTAAAAATCTAAAATTATCAAAAGGACATCACAGATGTTGTCAATCAGAACCAATAAGGAACCCTTTGAAAAGAAAAGTCTTGCTGAGTTCTTAGTATAAAATTATCTTATTAGACAAACCAAGATTTGTTGAGATAATACAGATCTCATCTAACAACCCTTAGATTATTGCACAAACCTTGGAAAAATTTCTCTGTGTATGTTGTATAGTGTCAAGAATTCTTCGAGGTTCAGTCTGTAGTAGTCTGAACCACGCTTAAATTAAACTCTCTGAAAACCAAGATTGCTCCTGGATAAGAATGTCTTAAAAGACCTAAATCAAATTCCAGTAAAAATATTGAGTTCTTCAGACTGCTTCAGTAGTTGATCTAATATTAATATTTATCCAAATAAATATTTGAGTTTGAGAACCTCTGATTCATATGTCAAACAGATACAAAAACCCACCTACATTTAACTCTGATCTTCACAGCCCCTTTCATGTGTGTTGTTGATATCAGTGTTAACAACCACCCTACAGGATGTCCTCCTTTTAACCATGTTGCCAATTTTTTCAAACAACCCATACCCAAATATCTCAGGGCTATCCTGCATCCTGGGCTCCTGTAACGTGATAAATGCATATTGACTAAATAAACTGTTCATCATTGAAATTTTAACAAACCCTTTAAAACCATGAATATTCCAGCAAGACTAATCTGCAAAGGCATTGCCTCTCTCACTAGTGTATTCATTAGGTCTACAATGATGATTAAAAATAAACCCATCTTTTTCTCTACTGAATGATTGACCCTGCAGAGGTGGGATCGTGAATAATTCTAAGATTATTCTTTTGCATATCTTGCTGGTCATTTCCCTGTGACCCTTTCCTCTTATTGTCTCATGCCTAGTTGATGAGAGTCATTTTGATTTTCCCCAATCTGTAAAGGTATGGCAATATTGGGTAATCAAGATGAACATTCTTCTCAAAGTCCCTTTCTGCTTCAACTACGAGGCCTTAAGTACATAATTCATGGAAGTCATCGAACATCACATTCATGACAAAATGAAAGTGTGAGGACAACCTTGTTACCTCCGTATCTAATATGGTGAACAACCCTACTAGTTATAAATCATGTGTAGAAATATTTTGCAATACTGGAATCCAACTAAATATTTCTAGCAGTTTTGGTCTGTTAATTGGACATGATTTATTCCCCTGCTTTAGTTTTTTTGTTTTAGAGAGTTTTATAGAACGCGAACTTGACCCGAATCGGGTATCGGAGCGCTTTACATAGCACCAGTTGCATTACATGACAACACAAGTAGTTTGAAGGAAAGGAATAATGGCTTGTGAACAGCTTCAGCTGGCTTTGTATTGCTTGATAGAGGAATATTATGGGTAGGAGCCACATCTTGAATAATCAATACAAATTATTTAGCATATTAAACAAGAAGGTGGATCTTTGCTAGGGTTGCACGACTTTTTTTTATTTAACACTGAATTTTGAACTTTGCCTCTAGCCCTCTGTCTGCGGGGCCCTGCAGGTTTAAACTCCATATTCTTTGGATCTCTTCCATCTTTAGGTGATATCTTTAATAATCTTGACCTTTGTAGAGTCTATGCTTTGTGTTTTGTGGCAATGAAACAGACATTGTTTATGCCTTCCCAGCACAACCTACCTCTAAAACCTTATAATTAAACTTATTTCCCACCTTGTCATATCTAGTTGTCTGATTTCTAACTCTTCATTTCTTGAGCCCTCACTTTCCAGATTGGGTCTTCACCATGGCTTCTGGAAATGCTGCATTATCAGCATAGGTTTATACGATATATACGCAGAAGTATTTGTATCAACACGCTTTAATTTTCTAAGATCATCCCCCATTCACCCAGTGCAGGCTGCGATAGAAACATGTGATCCAATTGGTGAATCTGTAAGCATATTTATAGATGAATATGGTAAAGGAGGTGTCATATCAATCAGTTCAAACTCTGGTTCCAAAATATTCTATGATTTCCAGTCTGTCTTTGTTTCCCAGGTCAATTATTCATGCCATGTGGGGAGTCTTTTTTTTGTCGTCTTTGAGTGTTAAAATGAAAAATTTCTTGTAAAGTGTCCAATTAACTCCTGTGGTAGGGAAGGGCGGAAGAAGAAGCGAGGAGGATGAATGTGTTTCTTAATGTTGGCGTATGTGTATTGTCAGGATAATTATAGTTTGGTGTATTCGGTAAGAAAAGGTTCCTGTTTAATTCTTCCTTCTTCTCTCTACTTCTAGATTGTCTACTTCTTCCAGGAGGGTGTCACCATGAAGCTCAAAAGCAAAAGTATGAGGAGGTGGCGTTAAGTATATATGCTTTTAAAAAAATATTTGGCCAGAATAGATACTTTCACCCCACCTGTGTGACAGCGGGAATTCTAACCATTTGCCATAACGTGAATAACATTTAAAACAACAGAAAACATCTCCCCAAAGTAATGAATTTTCTTCGTTATACACTTGTCTTTTTGATATCTCCATTTGTCTGGGGAAAAACACCTTTACTGATCTCAAGTGGATTACCTCTGTCCACTTCTAACGGGCTCCAGTAGTTTTATCAGCACTCTTTTGCCCGTTTCCTAGTGACACCCCTTTTCTAGGCATCATTAATTTGTATTCTTTAGGAACACCCCTCTTCTAGGTGTCATTAACTGCCACAAATAACAAAAATTAGTATGCACCTGATTCAGACTAACTAAAAGTCTGTCGTCACCTTATGGCTGTTGAAATATCCCAAAAACAATAAGTGAAGGTAGAGAAGAAAGAAGAATGCCCCTGATCTTCCTCCCTGCCTCCCCGTATCACCGACCCACTCCCGTTATGTACCTCCTCTTCTGAGGCACGTACCGCGACTGCCGCAACTCTCCAGAGTTGTTGACGCTTGTGCGTGTCCTCCGTGGGCGTCCACCACTTCTCACTCCACTCCTCTGGAGTCTCGTCCGTTTTGGCTTCTTTGGTCCTGTGTTCATTTAGGTAGGGTTCCTCGGCATTTTCCAGCCACTCCCCTGCAGACTCCTTGATCTCTGCATCTTCCAGATTCCTCTGGCTACCCCTCCGATCTCCGTCCTCCTTCCTTCCTCCTTTGTGTCCATTGGTCTCCCTTTATCCTCCTTCCTGGTGTTTCAATTGGTTCTAGCTCTTTCCGACTCTGCTTTCCACCTGTATAGGGCAAGGGCAGTCCTCTTTTAGTTTTCTAACTTTTGTCCTTTGTTTGCTTTGTTGATTCCCGATTCTGCCTGCTCGACCGGATGGCTTTGGAAGAGGTACTGATGAGGGAGGTAAGTAAGAGGTGGTCTTATTTGAATTTCCCTGTCTCCCCTCACAACTCCCCACTGGACTGCACCCTCAACAATTCACGTTGTTAAGATCCAAGTAGGTGTTAGAAAATAGCATATCTATAGATGCCACAGACAACGCCAACTTCCTGTAGTATAGCTACTTGCATGTCTAATTCATCAGTCTGCAAATTAATTGGATTTTCAGTGGCATGCATGGTAAGACACATTGTTGTCATAAGGCTTAATATTGGCCGAGCTGTTCTAATAAACATTTTTCCTCCTTGACCAACCTGGTCAGTTAGGGAGGCAGGAACAAATTTTGAGTCAGGTAAAGAAAAATTTAAAGCATCTCATCAAGAGTTTCTAAACAAATACCAACCAAGCTTGGGGTACATCTTGGAGGGTGAGGGATAAGGAAGATAACTAAGCAGACACCCCAGCTTAGGGAATTTCCTATATTCCAAAATATATACTCTAGCGAGCCTCCACACAGGACGCAATCTGAGTAGGCCTGGTAGTGGATCAGTCACGAGCAGAAGTTGAAGGTCGCCTCCCTTTACTCGGCTCTCAACGTTTTACTGAAACAGTCAGTGATCATGTACTTCTGCTCTTGGGCATCCTTCATCTAACACTACAGAACTGGACTTGGAGATGCGCTTTAGCAATGCACCTTTTTTGTGATTGGATCCTAAAGGACACCTTGCATGCCACAGAGCAAGTTTCATGCTTTACACTGCTAAAGTGGTGTAGTGTTTGAGTGCTTATTATCTTGTTTGGTTAAAGATGTGTTGGTTAAAAATTGGTACGTATATTTCATATTAAAAAAATTGGATACAGCGCATCTTATTTCATTCCCTTGGTGTTATTCTGTTTTAACCAAATCCTATCCACACTCTCTTCCACATTCATACACTATTTATCTGACAATTTAATTTCATACAAAAATTCATAGCATGTATTGTATTTTGAGGCAAACCACTGTTTGTCCAATCGCTTCATTAGAAATCAGTAGTGATTGATGTTACACATGATTCAACTTGTCACCTAATATGGAATATATAATAATTTAATCAGGATGAGGTTTTACCAATTGGAATGTAGCCTCTGTTTAAATTGAAAAAAACAATCAATATAATCATGGCTAAGATCAGTCGTGTCCTACGCGCGTTTCGGCTTTGAGCCTTCATCAGGACGCCATGTTTGATGTGAATCCTAAAATTATACACAAATGCATATGGGTTACCAAATACAGGTCCTACTTCACATAATTATTTTTAACTATACAATTAAAATCATGGTGTGCCACACAAGAAAAAAGTGAAAAATGAAAGTTAAATATATGCGGTATTTCACTCTACGTGTTAGGAAAGTAGAAAATTACTTTCCATAATTCTCCAAAGAGATCTGATTCACAATTCCAATTAGGTACCTATGGATTATGTGCCACAGATTCTACATGCAATTTATAAATCAACCCCTAAAGGAAGAAACAAAGAAAAGGATGAATTTGAAACGAGGTGTAGGGACCTTTATATCCCAAGTCCTGAATGATAAGATGACAAGGAAACTCTGTTACCTTGTAGCTAGAGCTTGCAAGTATAATTTAAAAGAGGATGACCAAGTACTTTGCGTAATATAAATGGTATGTAGACCTAACAGAAAAATGAAATATTTGTGACGTGTTGCATTCTTGGAGTTTTCAAAGTCAGGCAAAGCTTGCAAATCCTTACCAAAACTCATAGTTTTCTAAAGCTCGAGTCGAGATAAAAGGTGAAATGCAGTAATATCTGCAAAGAAAAATCGGGAGAAGCTATTTAGTGCCGATGACTAAGTCTAAAGGAGGAATTTATATGGGCGACTCAGGGCCTAAAATCCTATTCCCCATTTTAAAATGTAAAAAGGTAGCTAAGCCTTTGTTACTATGCACATGAAGCTATGCGCCTATACTATGCTTAAAAGCAAAGCTGCGCATTTTCAAAAGCAGCGCAATAAAGTTCGGCGCTCATATATTATGCATGGACACTGGTTATGTAGTAACCATATGGAAAAGCTTATCGCTCCTTTTGCATGGACATGGGCTTACCTAAAATGTTTTAACGCTCGACTATCCGATGTTGGGTTCTCATTGCTCTGCCACAAAAGTACAATTTACTGCAAGGCGGCTTGGCGGTCCCGGATCATCCATCTATTTTGTAGTCCCATTCGCAATAGCCTGGGAACACGCCAGCACCGCGTATAGCGTCCGGCAAAACAGACCAGTTTTATGGTAGCAGTCAAGACCATTTGGGTTACGGCTGTAAATTTAAAAAAAAAACACTCCCTGATTGAATACGTGGAGAGGTGGAGCTGTGGGGGAATGCTAAACAGCATCCCTGACGCTATGTATTTTGTTGGCGACCATCTTAACATGGTGTTAATCCTCCGTGTATGTGCGCCTGAGATTGTTTAAACAGGAAAAACCAAAACACCTACAAAAACTGCTAAGTAACATGTTTATTTTTTTATGCATATTTTAAACATGTAAAATTAGTGAATGAGCCTCCATTAAGGATCTGAATATGATGGTGTTTATTACACGATCAATACCTCTGTCCTTAGAATGTCGAAAAAACGGTATGCGTTGTTACCCGCAAAACATCCCATACCTAGAATAGCCACACATTCCCCCCATATCACTACTAGTACCATAATGCATTGGGATGGTTAGTGTAATTGTGTGTGGTCTCATGATGCCTGACAACGAATCAAATCACTCGTGTCCTGTGGTCTCATGATGCCTGACAACTAATCATATCACTCGTGTCCTTTGAATAGAGAACCGCCCCTCTCATTCATTGCTTGGCTTCTCCAATCCGTTGGAAATCCTGCCTGTCCTGATTGCTACGATTCTTTCGTTGGAGATATTCGAGTTTTGGATCCCTGCACGCCACTTGCGGCGTTCTCCTGCACGCCACTTGCGGCGTTCTCCTGAAGTATCCTGTTACACCTGAAAGAGAACTAAACATCTATTTCCTTCTTGGACTCCGGTTGGAATCTTCCCGTATCTATAAAGAGTCCCCCGAGTGATTTTGTTCATCACGCCGGTTCCCTTTCTTGAACGGAACAAGAATGAACCCTTGAATATTTGTGCAACCTTTCTGAAATCTGCTACGAACAAACTAGCGGTTCTTAGAACAAGAGAGCCTTAATTTACTTTCGTATCCTCCCGGTGGTAAGCGGAACATCATTTGCTTGGATGGATTCGTTACTCGCCCCAATTCAAAAAACAGCACATTCGCGAGTGAACTGAACATTGTGGCAAACATTAAACTAAACCGGGAGCGATACTATTCTCTGCTGAGATTTAGCCTCGTAATACGGAAAACGTTATTACATTTCATTTATCCTCTTCACGGAACTTCCACTTCCTGAGAACTTTCTAAAGACACTCATTTTTTGACACAGCGTTTTTCTCAAACTCAGCCTTGCGAAGATTGCACAAGAGTATCCTTTACCCTTAAAATATATACGAGCAGCAAACCAAATTGCATTTAGACTATTAGTGCACAATTTACTCCTGGAGAAACTACGTCCTTACTTTTTGTTTGCTTTTTGGTTCGAGTTGCATATACAAAGGGTGAGTTGAGACTATACACAATTATACTGTTCTGTAAAACAAGCATTGACACCTCACCTTTTGTTATATATATTGTTTGAGGTTACTAATGTTGGATGTCCCTTTTTCATTCACAGTATCTACTAGTTGCTTCCTCGCCCATTGGTTACTCCTGCACTGTGTCTCCTTCGTGGAAGTTCCAAGTCTGCTCATCGCTCCCTGGGGGTACCTGTAGGCTTCCTGTTATATCTACATTGGAGGCTTACAGTATTCTCGGGGAAGGTGAGACCTAGCTTCGCTCCTGAGGATCATAGGTGGTCGACACCCTCTAGCAGTGACATGTGTAAAGGATAATTATGCTTGCAAAAAATCTCAAAGCTAAAAGCTAAAAATTACTTATGTATACAAAGAAACACTTGTGGATGTAATGTGTACTTTGTTTGTGTCCTACTATAGTGGCGTAGTGTAATAAAAAGACTACAGGTATTGCCTATACCTTGAAGGCAGTATGTCATAAGAGTCTAATAAGCAGAAGGATCATATTTGCACTAATAAAATTATACAACCTTAAAGGAAAAAACAGGTTTCTAGTTCAGCTATAGTAGTTTCCACAAGGTGGTGATATAATTCAGAGTTTTAAAGTGAATTTGTGACAAAGAAGAGGAGTCTTGCCACTCTTTTGCAGTAATCCTGTTCTCAGAACAAGCTATAATAAAAAGTTTGCTGTTATTGTATTTCATAGCATGATCCCATGGGATTTCATTATTCATCCTGTTTTTGTAGGTATCCAGAATACTTATCCAATAGACCTCTCTGCGTTTACAGATGTCTGTTCTTAGGTTCCCTGCATTGATGCGTATTTTCTCCAAGATTAGCCATTTTATGTCTTGAATAGTATGCTCCGCCTCCATAAAGTGTTTCACTAATGGGGCATTGATTTTCTTTGTTCAGATGGCTGACCTGTGTTCTGTAAGTCTGGTAGTCATAGAACGTGAGGTTTCCCCCACATATCCTTGATTACAGGGACATAAAATTAGATAAACAATGTTGGTTGTCTTACAGTTTGTCAAAGTTTTTAAGGAGAAACTAGTGCCATTCAGGGAGTAGTTTTGAGTTTCTATTGCAATTTGACATGCAACACATGACATACATTTATAGTTCCCAATCGGATGTTTGTTGCCCAATACAGATGTTTGGATAGAACTTTTGTGAGCCTTCGTCATCCGAGAGCGTACTATTAGATCTTTAAGGTTCTTGTTCTTTTTATATGCAAATAGAGGCTTGGGTATTTAATTTTCTTTGTCTGTAGTTGTATTTAAAATGTGCCAGTTGGAAGTGATGATCTGATGAATTTTTTCATTCATTGTAGAATGACGCGTAGCAAATACCAAGTTGGAATTATTTTTGGCATTGCGCTTAGTGAGGAGGTGTTGTCGGTCGTAGTAACGAGCTCTCTTGTACAAGTCTCGTACTAGACATCTTGGATATCCCCGGGTGATATATTGTTCCTTCATTATCGTAGCCTGTGCATCGAAGTCCTTAAGATTGGTGCAGTTCCTGCGGAGGCGCAGGAACTGCCCAATCAGAATACTTGTTTTTTGTGACTTCAGATGGTAGCTATTAAAATGCAATAATGTATTGCGGGGAGTGGGTTTTGAATACAAATCCAGTTCTAGATGTTGTGCATTATGGTTTATGGTTATATCCAAGAATTCTACACTGATCTTGCTGGAATTAGCCGTGAAAAACAAATAATCATCACATACATTTAACCAATCAATAAATTCAGTTAGTTGTTCCGTTTCAGCTGTCCTGATGAAAAAACATAATCTATAAATCTGGACCAGCTACTGATGGATTCACTAAAGGGAGCAATCTCATTGTAGATAAATCTGAATTCAAAGTGGGCCATATATATATTTGCGACCGTGGGGGCACAGGAAGCCCCCATGCTCACGCCCTTGGTTTGCTTATACAATGACCCATTGAATTCGAAAGTATTCTCCTGTAAAACAATTTGTAGACATTCCAAAATTAATATCCTAGGGCAATCTAGATGCCACACGTCCATGAACCGCGAAACAGCTTCTATCGCACCTCTTAGGGGGATATTGCTGTAGAGGGCTTCAATATCCATGGTTACCATGGTTTGTGTGTTGACATTAAAAGGTAGATTTTCAACGTTGTTAATAATGTCACAGGTGTCACGAATATAGGATTGTGTTTTATTGATTTGGGGTCTCAATATAGCGTCCACATATTTGGAAAGTGGCTCCATTACAGACCCAATGGTGGTAACTATGGGTCTGTACGGTGGATCCACACTATCTTTGTGGATCTTTGGAATTCCATAAATTGCAGCCATTTGGGGTTTTTCTATATTAAGAAATTCCCATTCTTTCTCACAGACTTGATTTTCAGTCATAGCCTTTGAAGTTATCTCACAAATTCACTTTTGGACTTGCTTGGTGGGATCAGTCTTGATCGGTGTATAATGAACCCTATTATTGAGCCTATTGTGCATTTTGAGAATATATTGGTCAGTATCCAACAAAACTATCGCGCCTCCTTTGTCACAGCTTTTTACCGTGAGTTCTCTGTTTTGAGTCAACTATAGTATTGCAATGTGTTCTTCACGAGATATATTGTAAAGAGGGGCCGGGATGTATTTCATAGCTACTTTCATTTTGTTAAACACAACATGTTCAAAAACTGTTATCTCGGGACCCACTTTCTCTAATGTGGGGAGAAAGATGGAAGGCGGGGCAAGTCCTGATATGATGTGAGGGCTTAATGTGTGATCATTCTGATTTTCAAAATAGACACAAAGCCTGATCTTTCTGAAGAAGGTCATTAAGTCTTGGAAAATTTCAAATTAGCTCTGGCAAGGGGGACAAAGGATAAACCTTTTGTAAGGAGGGATTCAGTAGATATATCTGTCGTATGACGACTGAGATTGAATATCGGTATTTGATCTAATCTCGACAATATTGGCCGAGTCTGGTTACCAGATATTGATTCTCGTTCTGGTATTGATTCTGCCCTGCCTGATACTGGTTTTGAGGTTGTTGGTGGTTGCCTTGAAACCTGGTTTGATATCTGGTTCGCCATTGGTTCCTTTGATTCCCTCGCCTGGCTAAAAAAGGAGGACGATCTCCCCAAAGTTCCTACTTGGGCCTTGCTCATAGCTGTTAGTATATCCTTCTGCTTCCGAATCTGAGGTATCTGAGAAGGTAGTAATCTTTCTTGGTGGTCGGTTATATGTGAGGTCATAAGCAGTGCATGGCAAGGGCACAATTTATAGTTAGCTCTACGCACCTAAACTGGTGAATTTGTGTGCTTTTTTTTTTTTAGTTCAAAGCGTTATTGTTGTCACTGACATGTTCATCAGTTATAACGTTACTTTAACCTTTTTTTTTGTGCATTTCTAATTTTTGTAACAAACCCAGATATTTTTATCACACCTAAATATAATGTAACTCCATTGCTTTTTCGGTGAATTTCTAGGTCTTTTCCAGGCCCTGCGGCAAACCATCCACAGGAAGACAACCCCACACTGCACATGGCCTTTGGCTGCGCACAGCAGGGAGTTGGCAACAAGGCCTGGCCTGGGGCCAAGCCTTGTGCCCAACCCACCCAGAGGAAGCCAACCCCACGCTGCACACAGTCTTTAATCACACGCGGTGTGGGCTTGGCCACATGGCCTGCCTTGCAGGCAGGCCCTGCATACAACTCCCCACAGGCAGCCACTCGGAGGCAGCTAACCCCATGCTGCTCACGGCCATTGGTGGTGCGTGTTGTAGAGTTAGCTACAGGGTCTGTCTTGCAGCCAGGCCCTGCTTCCAACTCCCCGCAGACAGCCAACCCCACACTGCACACAGTCTTTGGCCAGAAGGCTTGGCCTGCCACCAGACCATGTGGCCAAACCCCCAGCAGGCTGCTAAACCCACACGAGCACAGCCTTTGATGTGTGCAGTGTAGGGTTGGCCTTCGGGCCCCGGGGACCCCACCTCCTGGGGCAAAACATATATATTAAGGGGATTGGTGTGAGACCCCCCTCACCCAACCATTAATTTGATCCGGGTACCCCATCCTCAGAGCCAGTTCCAATTAAAAGGGAAGGGGTTGTGTGGCCTCCCTCCCTAAGCCTTTAAAGGCCTTAGGGGCCCTATCCCCCAGGGCCAAATACAGTTAAACAGGGGAGTAGGGCATGCACCTCCACCCCCTGACCCTTATTAGGCCTCGGTGATGAGGAACTTTGACCCGCCATTTTGTGCTCCGCCGCCATTTTGTGTTGCCATCACTCAGGCAGCACGGCGAACAAAGTCTATTCTGCTTTTTCTGTAGCCTGGTATCGAAATACGCTTTCTGCCTCTATTTGCAAAGCTGGTGTTAGAACTAGCCGAGTGCACTAATCCCTGTCTGGCTTTCCTAATCCCCGTCTCAACTATCTGTTGGTTCACACTATTCTTTCCTGACCTTATCTTATCGTCTGGCCTTCACTGTCTCCTGCTAGCATTCTCTCGTTTCACAACTGTCCTCCAACCCACACAAACGTATCTCGCCACCTGCAAGTTAGTTATGAGTCTATTAATAAATTAGATTGAGGGAGGGGTGACAAACATAGTTGGAGGAGAGGTTTCTTCGAGTCATCTGACACTTTTGTTTTCCAATTTCTCCTATTGGTTCTGTCCTGTTTTCCAGCTTTCCTTATTGGCTCTTTCTTGTGTGTTCTGGGAGTGCTTTTGGTTAATGTATATGAACATTATATGGTATATAACCCTGTGCACCACAGAGTGAAGTGGCAGTCTCCTGAGAACCTACTTTGTGTACTTCTAGGATAACTGTACTAGCTGCAGCTAAATAAATCTGATCAGCTAACGCCTACATAGTGTCCCGTATCTCTGTGTAGCTAAGCAGGAGAACTCCGGAGACTTGGGCGTACCCTGCGCCGCCAGGCCCAAAAGGTTCTGGTTCTTCAACTGGCGCCCAACGTTGGGCGGCTTCAGTGGTACCGGTTCTGCCCGAAGGTCGTGAGGAACCCCGCAAGAAAATTCCGGAGGGTTCGCGAGCCACATTAAGCGACCCCTGTATGTCGAAAGTGGTCCGAAAGTCTTTTGCAGCGCGGTTACTCCTTCCTGACGGCTACTGACGACCGCTGCCCTGACTGCCGCCTCGCTTTGGCCCTTCCTTTGATGATGTATGGTAAGGCGAGACGATAGACGGGCCTCTGTTGGTGGGAGAAGACGTCCTTAGTTAAGTATTTTAGTGGGTCGCGCCCACAATTTTGGTTCTTTGATTGATTTCTTTGGGTACTTAGATTTGTCTATTGCAATAAACAAAGCCGAGGGTAAATGCATTTGTGCTGCGTAAACTGAATTTTACTCCCTTGAAGTTTGTGAACAGTCTGGACACATCTCGAGATGCCTGGTCTGACTAAGTTTGGAAGAATTTGTTGTCTTGGTTGTAATAGGGATTCCCGACCTGAGGACTCTTATCCGATTCCTTCGGTTGGAACTCCCACATATGAGCTCTATTCAAAACATGGTATCGGCCCCATTGCCTTTAACGAGACATGGACCCGATACACGAAGAAAGATGGTGTTCTAAAATGGCCAGAGAATGGTAGTTTTGATCCTGATGTGCTAGACAATTTGGAAGCAGTTTTATTTAAAAGAAAAGCCCGGCCGGCAATGTTCGACTCTTTCCGCCTTTGGCGTAAGGAAGCCAAACAGAAAGAAATTAAGCAAGCAAAACGAGATAGGAAAGCACAGGGTATGACAATTATACAGGCTGCCCAACAGTTTAAAGACGATGAAATTGACAATGCAACTGAAATCGCAGAAAGACAGCATCGTATGGCGATAGATAAATGCTATCCGATGTTGCCTGTTTCTCCTTCTGATAATAAGAAAGATATAGAAGAAGATCCCCTAATGTCCCACTTATTAAGGTTGCCTCCGCCCTATGCACAAAGTGCTAATGCACCTCAGCCGTTACAGCCAGTTCAGCCGCCAGTGGTACTTCCGCCTGTTCCGGCTCTTCCGCATTTGCCTCCTCCAGTATTACCGCCCTTGCCGGTTTTACCGTTAGTCTCAACTTCTTTGCCCTCATCTCCTGATCTTAGATCTCCTTTGCCTTCTGCTCCTCCTGCAATTATCGGTTCTCCACCTGTCAGTTCTCCTAATACTTTGTCTCCATTTCTCATGTCTAATTCTCTGCCTGTGCGTAGCTGTCTCACAGACACTGTTACTGGTATTCTATCTCCTTCATTGAAGCTTTAAATGTGTCTCTGGCTTTTGCTCGAAGACAATCCCGTAGTCAGTTTCCAGATTTTGAGGAACGAGAGAGGTTGGACTCTCTTGCACGAAGATGGATCAAGAAGGGTCCACAATACAGTGTGCTTGATATTATGCCTACCTTTTCGCAATGGAATGCGCCTACGCAAAGATATGTTTTTAATGTAATGTGCGATACTCTCATTAAAGAATGGGAAGATGTGAGTTCGAGTCCGATCCCACAAGATCTGTTAAATGTTCAGACTGATTTTGATAAAGGACTTATTGTGGGTTCTAAGGTTGAGGAAGCTGTAAGGACGCTTATTTCTTATAGATCCTTATTGTTTTCTCAGGCTTTCCTTGATTCTGATCCGTCGATTAAACTGACATTGAAAAATTATCCTATGAGAGAGGTTCCTCCAGTATGGAAGGAAGAGGTTGCGGGAGTAGGTGCTAATGCACCTATTCCTGCTCATTTTCAGCGTATATGGGTACATGTCCCTTGGAAAAGATCTGAAGTTTTGGCCCTTAAGCAGACTCTACCGGAACCTCGTAAAAACCCTGCAGGTTATTATAAAGAATTATCACAGACAGTTGATGCTTGCATCATGAACTTAGCAGATATTGATATGCTAATGGGAAATGTAGTCCCACAGACAATATGGGCTAAGATTCGTAGAGAGGATCACGCGCAGGAACTAGGTGCTACTTGGGATGTTATAACTACTACAGATAGAGACCAAATGGGTGGCGCAAAGCCTGACGCTTTGATCTCGGAACATCCTGGTAGGATTATTACCTTAATGAAAACTATGATGCCTGCATTGAGAGTTAATTGGGATAAACTAGCAGCATGCAAACAAAAGAAAGATGAAAGTGTCTCTGATTTCTTTACTCGTTTCGAAGAGACATTTATCGATCACAGTGGTCAAGACATGGCTACAGAGGGTGGACAGCGATTATTCATGGACAAATTTGTATTCAATTTGCTTCCCGAGCTGTCACACAAATTAAAAGATTCAGAAAGTTCATGGGCTGTTTCTTCTTCTGCCCAGATATTGGCTACTGCGCAATATTATGAGAATAGGGACAAAGAAGAAAAAGAAAAGCAAGAGAAAAAGACGAAAGAATTAAAAACGAAGGTTCTCTTGCAACAAGCTTATCCTCCACGTTATGCTCCGCCTCAATTTCAACAGCCTCCGCAGTTTCAGAGGTTGTATCAAAAACCTGAGCCATACATTCCGCGACCTTTGTTGGGTCCTAATCAATGTGCCTATTGTAGAGAGGAAGGTCATTTTAAGAATAGTTGTCCGGTTTTATTACAGCGCAATGGAGCATTATCTTCTCCACGAGGTCGTGCTGGCCTCCAGTCAGCAAACAGAGGTAGAGGTCGAGGTGTGTTGACTCAAGAACAGCATGCCCTTCCTTCTCCCAATTCCATGAACTACTTTGATCAGCAAAATGTGAGATCTACTCAGTATTACAATGAAGACCATTATGTTGAAGGCGAGAATGAAAGTCTTCATGCTAACTAGGACAGCCATGGACAAAGTAAGGGAGTTGTGTCGATTCCAGTAGATCAGAATGGTCCTTATGTTAACGTCACTACAATGGGTGTTTCAGAGCCATTTCTTCTGGATACTGGGGCAATGAGAACTTCTATCATTCATTCTAAACTCCCTGGGGCACCTTTGTCTGGCTTAACGAATGTTTCTGTAGGATTTTCTGGCGCCCCTGTTCGCAACCCAGTTTCTTGCCCTTTGCCTATTTCAGTTGATCCTTATGATTTGGAAGCTCCACTTCTGTTGACGAATGGTTGCGGTGAGAATCTGTTGGGTCTAGACCTATTGAAAAGAATGCATGCTACGATATATTGTTCTCCTTCTGGTGTACATCTTACTTTAGGACAGAAATTGGTCTCCCCAATGTATTTGTCCAAAGATCAGTTTCCCCCTGAATTGCTTTCTCTTCCAGCAGCGCTTTGGGCCACGGGTCCGAACGATGCGGGTTGTCTTGAGATTCCACCTTATGTTGTCACCCTCAAGCCTAATGTTGAATTACCGCGCATCCCACAGTATAGAATTTCTGCTGTGCTGAAGGTGAGAAAGCGCTTTTGGGAATCATTCATGACTTGATTCAGAAGGGTGTGGTTGAAGAAACAAGAGGTAACACATGCAATAGTCCTATTCTTCCTGTTCTCAGCCTCCTGTGTACCGTTTTGTAATTGATTTGCGGGAGGTAAACAAAATTGTTGTCCCACAATTTACTGTTGTTCCAGATATCACTGCTTTGTTGACAATGATACCTTCCACAGCGACTTGGTTCTCTGTTATCGATCTAAAGAATGCCTTCTTTAGTATTCCCATTGCAGAAGAGAGTAGGGACATTTTTGGCTTCTCTCTTGGAGGCCGAAGCTTCCGGTTTAAGCGTGCACCTCAAGGCTATTGTGAAAGTCCCTCCATTTACAGCCAAGCTTTAAAATGTCATCTCGATACCTTTTATTTGCCGTCTGGTGCGGCTCTTATCCAATATATGGATGACTTGTTAGTCGCCGCTGATTCAAAAGATATCTGCAAAGATGTCACTGTTGCATTGTTACGCCATTTGTTAAAACTGAATCACAAGGTTTCACCTTCCAAACTACAAAATGTTTGTCGAGAGGTTATCTACTTGGGTCATCTCCTATCAAAGGAGGGACGAAGATTGACACCAGAACGAATTCAGGCGATTACGCAAATGTCTGTACCCTCCACACAAAGGGAAGTACGTGCCTTTCTGGGTATTACTTCTTATTGTAGACAGTGGATCCCTAACTTCTCTCTAATAGCCAAACCTTTGTTGGCACTCACTTTAAAAGATACGCCTCAGCCCCTTCCTTGGACTGATGAGTGCCAAAAGAGTTTCACTGACCTACGTACTGCTCTGTGTTCTGCTCCTGTACTAGGCACCCCAGATTACACTAAGCCTTTTACGCTCTATGTTCATGAGAGAGAAGGTTGTGCATTGTCAGTTTTAACACAGCAATTTGGAGACAAACAGCGGCCATGTGCCTATTTTTCGGCTACGTTAGATCCTGTAGCTAAAGCATTGCCCAGTTGTCTCAAAGCGACGGCAGCAGCAGCAATTTCTATTCGACAGTCTGCTGGAGTGGTGTTGGATAACACTCTCATTGTCATGGTGCCACATGCAGTGGATACTTTACTAAACAGAACGAAAACACAGCATCTTACGAGTGCTCGTCTAACTGGATACGAGCCGCTCGCAGCTGTGTGCAGAGTTCGTGACTTTGACCTTAACACCCTGTTCGTTTGCCTACAGAAGTGGTGGAGTGGAGCTTTGGTCATTTTACCGTGGCCGAGGAGAGTGTGAGGCGCTTTCAACAGGGGCCGGGACTGCGAGACCCAGGGTTCCGCGCAGGATCAACGCAGCGCACCTGGAGTCTCTTCCCGCCCCCTGCTCCTCCCCGTTTGCCTTGCCTGGCTTGCCCCTTCATAACAGCTCGCGGCCCCCGCTTCGCGGGAGCCGCTCGCAGCTGTGTGCAGAGTTCGTGACTTTGACCTTAACACCCTGTTCGTTTGCCTACAGAAGTGGTGGAGTGGAGCTTTGGTCATTTTACCGTGGCCGAGGAGAGTGTGAGGCGCTTTCAACAGGGGCCGGGACTGCGAGACCCAGGGTTCCGCGCAGGATCAACGCAGCGCACCTGGAGTCTCTTCCCGCCCCCTGCTCCTCCCCGTTTGCCTTGCCTGGCTTGCCCCTTCATAACAGCTCGCGGCCCCCGCTTCGCGGGAGCCGCTCGCAGCTGTGTGCAGAGTTCGTGACTTTGACCTTAACACCCTGTTCGTTTGCCTACAGAAGTGGTGGAGTGGAGCTTTGGTCATTTTACCGTGGCCGAGGAGAGTGTGAGGCGCTTTCAACAGGGGCCGGGACTGCGAGACCCAGGGTTCCGCGCAGGATCAACGCAGCGCACCTGGAGTCTCTTCCCGCCCCCTGCTCCTCCCCGTTTGCCTTGCCTGGCTTGCCCCTTCATAACAGCTCGCGGCCCCCGCTTCGCGGGAGCCGCTCGCAGCTGTGTGCAGAGTTCGTGACTTTGACCTTAACACCCTGTTCGTTTGCCTACAGAAGTGGTGGAGTGGAGCTTTGGTCATTTTACCGTGGCCGAGGAGAGTGTGAGGCGCTTTCAACAGGGGCCGGGACTGCGAGACCCAGGGTTCCGCGCAGGATCAACGCAGCGCACCTGGAGTCTCTTCCCGCCCCCTGCTCCTCCCCGTTTGCCTTGCCTGGCTTGCCCCTTCATAACAGCTCGCGGCCCCCGCTTCGCGGGAGCCGCTCGCAGCTGTGTGCAGAGTTCGTGACTTTGACCTTAACACCCTGTTCGTTTGCCTACAGAAGTGGTGGAGTGGAGCTTTGGTCATTTTACCGTGGCCGAGGAGAGTGTGAGGCGCTTTCAACAGGGGCCGGGACTGCGAGACCCAGGGTTCCGCGCAGGATCAACGCAGCGCACCTGGAGTCTCTTCCCGCCCCCTGCTCCTCCCCGTTTGCCTTGCCTGGCTTGCCCCTTCATAACAGCTCGCGGCCCCCGCTTCGCGGGAGCCGCTCGCAGCTGTGTGCAGAGTTCGTGACTTTGACCTTAACACCCTGTTCGTTTGCCTACAGAAGTGGTGGAGTGGAGCTTTGGTCATTTTACCGTGGCCGAGGAGAGTGTGAGGCGCTTTCAACAGGGGCCGGGACTGCGAGACCCAGGGTTCCGCGCAGGATCAACGCAGCGCACCTGGAGTCTCTTCCCGCCCCCTGCTCCTCCCCGTTTGCCTTGCCTGGCTTGCCCCTTCATAACAGCTCGCGGCCCCCGCTTCGCGGGAGCCGCTCGCAGCTGTGTGCAGAGTTCGTGACTTTGACCTTAACACCCTGTTCGTTTGCCTACAGAAGTGGTGGAGTGGAGCTTTGGTCATTTTACCGTGGCCGAGGAGAGTGTGAGGCGCTTTCAACAGGGGCCGGGACTGCGAGACCCAGGGTTCCGCGCAGGATCAACGCAGCGCACCTGGAGTCTCTTCCCGCCCCCTGCTCCTCCCCGTTTGCCTTGCCTGGCTTGCCCCTTCATAACAGCTCGCGGCCCCCGCTTCGCGGGAGCCGCTCGCAGCTGTGTGCAGAGTTCGTGACTTTGACCTTAACACCCTGTTCGTTTGCCTACAGAAGTGGTGGAGTGGAGCTTTGGTCATTTTACCGTGGCCGAGGAGAGTGTGAGGCGCTTTCAACAGGGGCCGGGACTGCGAGACCCAGGGTTCCGCGCAGGATCAACGCAGCGCACCTGGAGTCTCTTCCCGCCCCCTGCTCCTCCCCGTTTGCCTTGCCTGGCTTGCCCCTTCATAACAGCTCGCGGCCCCCGCTTCGCGGGAGCCGCTCGCAGCTGTGTGCAGAGTTCGTGACTTTGACCTTAACACCCTGTTCGTTTGCCTACAGAAGTGGTGGAGTGGAGCTTTGGTCATTTTACCGTGGCCGAGGAGAGTGTGAGGCGCTTTCAACAGGGGCCGGGACTGCGAGACCCAGGGTTCCGCGCAGGATCAACGCAGCGCACCTGGAGTCTCTTCCCGCCCCCTGCTCCTCCCCGTTTGCCTTGCCTGGCTTGCCCCTTCATAACAGCTCGCGGCCCCCGCTTCGCGGGAGCCGCTCGCAGCTGTGTGCAGAGTTCGTGACTTTGACCTTAACACCCTGTTCGTTTGCCTACAGAAGTGGTGGAGTGGAGCTTTGGTCATTTTACCGTGGCCGAGGAGAGTGTGAGGCGCTTTCAACAGGGGCCGGGACTGCGAGACCCAGGGTTCCGCGCAGGATCAACGCAGCGCACCTGGAGTCTCTTCCCGCCCCCTGCTCCTCCCCGTTTGCCTTGCCTGGCTTGCCCCTTCATAACAGCTCGCGGCCCCCGCTTCGCGGGAGCCGCTCGCAGCTGTGTGCAGAGTTCGTGACTTTGACCTTAACACCCTGTTCGTTTGCCTACAGAAGTGGTGGAGTGGAGCTTTGGTCATTTTACCGTGGCCGAGGAGAGTGTGAGGCGCTTTCAACAGGGGCCGGGACTGCGAGACCCAGGGTTCCGCGCAGGATCAACGCAGCGCACCTGGAGTCTCTTCCCGCCCCCTGCTCCTCCCCGTTTGCCTTGCCTGGCTTGCCCCTTCATAACAGCTCGCGGCCCCCGCTTCGCGGGAGCCGCTCGCAGCTGTGTGCAGAGTTCGTGACTTTGACCTTAACACCCTGTTCGTTTGCCTACAGAAGTGGTGGAGTGGAGCTTTGGTCATTTTACCGTGGCCGAGGAGAGTGTGAGGCGCTTTCAACAGGGGCCGGGACTGCGAGACCCAGGGTTCCGCGCAGGATCAACGCAGCGCACCTGGAGTCTCTTCCCGCCCCCTGCTCCTCCTATAAAATCGTGCCCCTGACGCATAGCGGGACGCGTGTGCGGGACGCCGGACGAAGCCCGGACAAAGGGCGGACAGTCTTAGACAGTCCGAGACAGGCTGAGACTGGACTGGACACGCTACTCAGCCCTTACTGTCTTCGTTTTGCGTGGTTTGCAGTAAGACTATTCATACTTGTTTCTACTTCTTGGATATACCGTCATCCATTATAACACTGTTGTTATTTGGTTATTATTACTAGTTCAAGAAGAATGCCTAAAAAGAATTTAGCGGCGGGAGGTAACTCAATAGAAAACTATATGATACAAGTAGTCTCTAAGATTAACAACGAGAGGCGCGAATCCTTAGGTCTTAGCCTGTCCCCTAACTTATCTCCCCTAAGCCCTTCACCTGATTCACCCTGGATTGATAAACCTTCTCAGGTCGAGGGAAGTGCAGTTTTAGACTCTGATACCTTAGAACATGGCATTTCAAACCTGAGTACTCGTACAACACAGGGTCAAGACATAGCTCGGGCTAATGACTCGGAATGTCAGGTAGTTGACACTGATCAAGACCAAGATCAAATTGTGCAGGAGAGTGAGCAGCCAAATAATGAAGCTGATCCCCCAGTTCTAGATCATGCGCCACGTGCCATCAGAAAATGTAGAAAAACTCAATTATACCGTGGTGGAGTTCTTTTAGGGAAGAAGAGGGTTGCGTCACCCGTGAGAAGTAGGGACAAAAGTAGGGGGAAAGTAGAAGAACCCGAGAAGTATAATGTGGATGAGGAGTTATTATCAAGATTAGCTGATTTAATTGACACTAAACTTAAAATCTTAATTAAACCAGTAGTGACCAAATTGGACAAGCTAACTGCTGATATAAAGAAACTAGGTGCAGATCAAAAAAAGTTAGTAGAAGCTGTGTCTAATATATCAGACACAGTTACCAGCCTAGCTCTACCCGTAAAAGAGGCTCTTTTTCCTTCATCTGAGGGAGGCACTACCTCAAACACTATACACGCAAATCTACAGGAACAGTCCTCAACTACAGCGACACATCATTTACTGCCAGGAGATACATTACCCCCAATTCCACCTGTAATACCTGCACCTACTACAGAAGAAGTTATGGTACAGTTTCTGGAAGATGCGGCTCCATTAGTACTGGTATTGGCTAACGTCCCCCCACTAGCCCCAGACCAATCAGAATCCCCCCCGGCAGTAACAAGTAAGGCCCTGCACTGGTTATCAGGCAATATGCAGCTGGCCCCGTGGGGGAAACAACAGCTAGCTGGTGACATTAAGTCAGCCAGAAGGGTCCCATGGATAGGTCAAAACCCTAAAAAATTCAAGGGTGACTGCATTATTATAAATTTTGCCAATTCTACAGTTTTACCAAACATCCTGCCAAATATTTTGCCGCCGCAGCGCAGAAGAGGTACCATCATTCCTCTCACCCTAGAATTTTTCGGCAAAAAACAGCGGAGCATGTCCTATCCTAAGCCTACCCATAATTTCACCAGGCCTATATGGCCAGCGACATCTAATGGCTGGGGTTTTGAGGTACCAACTAATAACTGGGGGTATAGTCAGGATAGAAGGGAACGTCCAATACGACCACCCCCTCCAGATCAATATTACTCTACTCATTTTAATAATCACTTTAACATCCCCATCTCCAATAGGTATGGCATCTTCTCAGATGAGGGGGGACTGGATGGGGTGGAATGACTACCTGACACATCTTCTAACCTCCTCCCCACCGACCGATTGCCAGAAGTTTCAGACTTTGGAGATATTCTACAAGGGTTAGAACCGCAAGGCAGTAAGGATGGGGGTTTGGTTGGCTGGAATCAAATAGATATACCAGGTTTACCCACTGATATAAACCCAGCCTGTCCTCAAGCTTGTTCTTCGGCTAATCCCGGGACAGATGGGGTACGCTGCTGTACAGGCTTAACACCTATCACTCAAATTGTATGTGGAAATGTGGCTATAATACAACATGAACCAATTAAATATATGGAGGGGCTATTATCCTGGAATATAGCTGGACTGCAGGATAAATTGTTTAATATAGATTGGTTATCCTTTGTTAAAAATTACCCCGTTATATGCCTCCAAGAAACCTGGGCAGTGGGGAAAAATATACACATTGACGGTTATGAGAGTTTTATAACTTCGGCAGTTCCTTCACCTAGTGGTAGAGCTAAAGGGGGTTTGGCAATCCTTGTTAACTTATCACCAATATGCCTTAAAACTGTACATCACTCTGGCAATAATAATATTCAGGTTGTCGAATTTAAGAGGGGCAGTACAAGTTTTGCTCTGATCAACTTTTATAACGCAGTGAGTCAGTCTGGCGATTGCAATATGGAGTCATTGCGTGAATTCCTAAGGGCCAAAGATGATTCCCTTCCCCGCCTTAAGATAATAGCGGGTGATTTCAACACTCATTTATGTGGGAATCCTAGCCTGAGTCCTGTTGGTCATTTGGGTTGTAACAATCTGGAAGGAATACACTTTGATCACTCGCGAAGGGGTTCATGTTTAAATGACTTAATGAATGAATATAACCTTTTCACTGCTATGTCAATAGTTGAGGAACAAACTGTATTTTCAACCCCTACTTTTAAAGGTCACGCAACAGGGTCATATATAGACCATATTCTATTATCGGCAGAATTTGTTAATTTTGTTGGGGATTTTTCGATTATTTCAAGCATTTTTAGCGATCACAATCCTTTATGTATTACTATGGGTGTGAACTTACTCGAAAAACATAACCCTCGAGAGGACTGTGGTACTACTAAATGTATTAATGGTAAGCGACGCTTAAAGTGGTCAATGGTGGACTGTAAGCAATTTTATTTTTCTATCAACAATGTATGCCATCATGATCTGATAACATGTACATCTACTGCTTCAGCACCATTACAAATTCTGACGTCTTTTAATGAGATTGCTAAAAAGGTGGAGTCACTTTTAACGTTACCTGCTAAGAGGATAGCTAACTCATCCAATAATCCAAAATGGTTTGACAGCAACTGTTCGAAGGCCAGTCGCGAGCTCAAGAATGCATTAAAAACAAACCAGAGAGATCCTTCAACCATCAGGGTGTTGCGGGCTGAGTACAAAAAGTCTCTTGCCATTCGCAAACGTGCTATTAAGAAAAGCGTTTGGGAGTCCTTGTTAGATCCAGAGATACTAAAAAATAGCTCTAAGTTCTGGGAGATCATTAACAAGCCCTTATTTGATCATCCCAGTATTTCAAGTACAGGCACCAAAATCCCAGAAGAAGTTTGGATTAACCACTTCAGTTCCATTTTTAAAGGTAATGGTTCCCAGGTACAATGCAGTCTAAAAGAATTTAGTGAAAAATCCCTGTTCTTCACAACTGATGAGGTAATAAAGGGCATAGAAGGCCTATCAAACAACAAGGCCCCAGGACCTGACGGTCTCCCTCCTGATCTTTTTAAATCTTGTATAACACTCTGGGCACCGGTCCTTACAGCTGTACTTAATGCTGCTGTGCTTTGTGGATGCCCAAAATCATGGGGGGTATCCACTATTGTGCCTATTTTTAAAAAAGGAGACCGCAGTAGCCCTGCCTGCTATCGACCAATATCTTTAATAAACTCCGTGGTTAAAGTTGTGGGAGGAGTAATTTTGAACAGATTGGTCAGATGGTCAGAAGAAAATAATATAATATCTTCAATCCAGTATGGATTCAGGCCTGGTCATTCTACGATTTCACAATGTTTAAACTTATACCTCATCATCGCGAAGTATACTAAGGCTCGAAGAGGAACGATCCATATGGCGTTCATGGATCTTTCCTCGGCTTTCGATTGTGTGAGCCGGGGGAAGCTCTGGGACGCCATGCTAAAAATGGGTGCGGATCCAAACTTAGTTGATTTGTTAGATGATATGCACTCGGACACCAATGCAAATGTCAGATTCACCCAAGACCTGAATGTGACCAAAGACTTTGGGGTGCATCGTGGTGTCCGACAAGGCTGCATCCTGGCCCCATTCCTTTTTAACTTATACATAAATGATCTGGAAGAGCATCTTTTAAGCACCAATACGGATTATCCGTACATAGGCCGTAGGGGGCTGCCAGTCCTTTTATATGCGGATGACGCAGTTCTCCTATCAAGAACAGCAAACGGACTACAAATCTTACTAGACTCCTTCCATTCTTTCATGACCTCAAGAGAGTTAAGCATTAATAACTCTAAATCATACATAATGAAGGTCGGACAGGGAAATAAAAAAGTAAACTGCCTAAATGTAAATGGTGTACGTATTCCTACTACACATACATTTTCCTATCTCGGGGTCCTCTTTGACAGTCAATTAAATTGGGGACCCGTGATTGAAAAAAAGAAGGGAGAAGTCACTAGGGTAAACGCGGCAATAATGGACTTTTCTAAGAAAGTGGGCAATAGTCCAGTTGCCGCCTTGCTCCAACTTTACCAAGCAAAAAGTGTCTCCACAGCGTGCTATGGAAGTGAAATTTGGGGTTATGTTCCTCCGGATCCCTTACAGACTGTTGAAAATAACTTCTTGAAATTAGTATTAAGGGTTCCCAGGGGCACGGCCAACTTCTCCGTGCACGAGGAACTGGGGGTTTCCTTCGTAAGTGACAAGATTGCTGTTAATCCCATGTTATGCTGGATGAATTGTTGGTTAAATGATAACATTCCACTAACCCAGCTTATTTTAAGAGAGTCACTCACATGGGACAACAGGATGAAGGTTCCCTGGTTAAAGTATCTTTTTAAGTGCTTTGCTGATCTAGGTCGCCCTGAACTCTTTTTATCCCCTGAATCGATCACTAAACAGGATGTTATAACGGTCAAGAAAGCTTTTATTGATCTTAGAATCCAAGATAGGGAATCACGTGAGCTAAAAAAAGAAAGTGTTCGTAATCATGTATTAGTAAAAAGCACCTTGCTCATGGAACCCTATTTATCCTGGCAATTGTCCAGTTATGACCGTTTCTTACTGATCAGGTTCAGGTTTAATCTGTTTCATTTTCTGCTGGCTGTACCTAGGGGATCTCATCGTGGACAAGTGTTGCCGGCTTGCGGCTGCGACGATATGTCTCCGCAAGACCTGGCACACTTTCTTTTCTTTTGTCCCTTTTATACTGTACCGAGGAATCTATATTTAAAACCCTGTCTGAAAAAACTAAATTTTATACAATATCGTCCTGCACTGCACTTTCTACAGCTATTAAGTTGTGAATATACCTTGTATCTATGTAGTTTTTTAAAATTGGCAGTAAAATTTAGAAATAGTATGGAAGGATAAAAATAATATATGAATTGCTATTACCTCTTTTTTATAATGGACTCCACAAAATACTCTGAATGCTTGTTGTATATTTGTCTTCACCTGCTTATCTTACAACTGTATTTTATCTTTATGTATTAATGTGTTCTTTTTAAATGTAGTGTAAATGCTTTTATGGTTGTCAATTCGCACAACCGAATAAAGTTTATTGACTTGACTTGACTTGGATACGAGCTGACGCTTTTGTCTAGTCACATACACATCAAACGATGTAATACCCTGAATCCTGCTACTCTGTTGCCCCTTCCAGATGAGGAAAGTGTTGAGGAACAACATGATTGTTTCTTCCGTACTGAGGAAGAGACAAAAGGAAGAATTGACTTGAAAGACACACCGCTAGAGAATCCGGATGGAACTCTATGGGTAGACGGTTCTTGTTTTAAAATGCCTAATGGAGATACAGTTTCAGCCTATGCTGTAACTACTTTACATACAGTTGTGGAAACTGTACGCATTAGACATAATTCAGCGCAAGCAGCAGAATTGATAGCATTAACGAGAGCTTATGTATTATCAAAAGAGAAAAGAATGAACGTATACACTGACAGCCAATACGCTTTTGGTGTATCGTTCAACTTTGGGCGTCTCTGGAAGGAAAGGGGTTTTCTCACTTCACATTGCACCAAAATACAACATGGTCAGTTAGTGACTAATCTTCTCGAATCACTTGCCTTACCCACCCAAATAGCAATTGTGAAGTGTAGTGCACACAAAAAGATCACGGATGATGTTGGTCGAGGAAATGCGTTTGCAGACGAAATAGCGACGAAGACAGCGAGAGATTCAACAAGTCGAATGTATGTGGCAGGTCCTGCGAATTGGGTCCGAGAGAGAGGAATGTATGAGGATACAGTGGAAAGTGTAAAAGCGATTCTGAAAGAGGCTTCAGAGAGGGAGATAAGCAAGTGGAAAGAAAGTACAGGAACGTTAGAGGAGATGGGTTGTTGGGTGGAATTATCTGAACATCAACGTTGGCTGTTACCAGATGCCTATGTTCTCCCAGTGGTTACTATGGCACATGGTCCAGCCCACTTAAGTGCAAAAGGTATTTGTAAACTTCTGGCTCCAGTATGGCAGAATGAAGGTATCCCAAAATGTGCAGACAATGTAGTGAAGCACTGTATTGTTTGTTTAATGGATAACCCGGGAAAGGGAACCCCAACTCCAGCGGGTCACTTTGCTCCTCCGACATATCCATTTGAGGTGTTGCAAATCGATTATATTCATATGGAACGATGCAACAACCTCAAATATGTTCTGGTGATAGTATGGCCTTTTCAAGATGGATAGAAGCATATCCTTTAAAGGACAACACAGCCTTATCCACAGCTAAAATCCTTCTAAAAGAATTCTTCCCCAGGTTTGGTTTGCCGCGCATTGTCTGCAGTGACAATGGGAGCGAATTTGTTGGCCAAGTCATGCAGAAAGTTTGTGCAGGTCTTGGTATCAAGCAAAAGTTCCATGCGGCAAATCATCCACAGTCAGCAGGTTTAGTAGAATGTTACAACGGAACCTTGAAATTAAAATTAGCAAAGGTTCAAGCGAGTACAGGACTCAATTGGCCCGATGCTTTGCCGTTAGCCTTGCTATCCACCAGAACTGCAGTACACTCTCGTTTGGGACTTAGCCCTTACGAAGTGGTTTTTGGACGTCCGGCTAACGTATGGGGAGTCCCTCGCCCTAAGAAATACTCAGAGTTGCCATATCCAATGCTGATTGACTATTTGCATGATCTTACGACTAAATTGCGTGTTCTCCATCAACAGGTTCAGAGTGCTCTGCCGAAGGCTTCCACAGACCCAGGTCAATCCATCCGACCAGGGGACTGGGTCTGTATTAAGAACTTCCAGAGGACAAGCAATTTGGAACCCAGATGGCGAGAGCCCCGAGTGGTTCTGCTCACTACGAGAACAGCAGTTAAAGTCGAAGGAAAGAAAAATTGGATTCACGGTGTGCATTGTAAGAGAGTGCCTTTGTCCTACGATCAATGGGTACGCAGGGGTATTGGTGACAGTGAAAGTGAAAAGATTCCACGATTCGGGCGTTTTAGCGATGCACACCTGAATGGGACACTGTCTGAGAAAGAGGACGATGACATTTTGCAGGAAGCAACACCACCACATCGTCGCTTGGATACAACTAATCCACGAACATTGTTTCAAGACCAGAGTGTTCCGGGGAAGGAACGATACGATCTGAGACCTAGACCAAAGAACACTTAAAAGATTTCTCTCTTGTGTAGTATTCTGTCCCGGTTGCAGGGTCACGGTAGGAGTCTGGATCACGACCTGAGTAGTGGCAATAGGCCTGCAGGACTTGTAGTGTCATAGGACGGCAGACAATCGTGATTGAGCGATCGAGGAAGATTGCCGTGAGCATCCATTAGAAAGATGGAAACTACACTAGGTAATAGAGAGGAAAAAAATTAAATGTAGAAAGCCTCCTGTAAAATAATGTACAGTCGTTCCAGTATAACTTTATGTATCATTATATCATTGTGTATTGTTTTGGCATTTGTCGGTTGGATTATTTATGCTTTGCAGCCAAAAGTTGCCTCCCCTTCTTCCTCTTCGTTCTCTTCTACTGTCTCTCCACATCTCTTTCATACTCTTCCTCCACATGAACTCATTAGAAGATCTGACTATTATAACAATTCCTTTGTCCAACTATTATATCAGCACCAGTTAGTGGTCAATACAACTGACTGTTGGGTGTGTGGTCTTATGCCACATACCACAGAGAAAGGAATGCCATATCTAGTTCTCCCGTTCTCTTATGAGGGTTCTGCTTGGGCTTACTTCGTCATCTTCTCCAATGCTTATCAAAGCAAATTCAGACGATCCATTAGTTCACATGTTAGTGATCCGGATTTTAGTCATAGTTCTTTGATTAAGGGAATGGTAGCTATGGCTAAAATCATGGAAAATAGTAAAATCTCTATTGACGAAAGAAAAGCGTACACTAACTGGAACGTTACCCAATATAAGTCTAGTCTTAGTGATAAAGTTAAGAAAAGAAAATCCGCACTGATTTGGACTATACCACATCAGGGCAACTTCTGCTTACAAATAAACGATCGTTCTTCTGACACCATACAAAGGAATAACTGCTCCTACACGTACGTTTATTCCTCTCAGAACTCGCCTCCTCTAGTGCCGTCTCAAGGCACCTATTTCATTTGCTATAATAGAGCTTATACTTGGTTACCAACGGGTTTCTCTGGTACTTGTTATATAGCCTTTCTTCTTCCCCCTACTTACACCGCATCCGCAAATCATCATCGAACCAGATATGGCAGTGGGATTATTGACTCAAAGAATACAGCAGGTCAAGAGGGAGGAGATTTCCTTAAAGGATTTCTTCCCTTCTGGGGTCCAATGGCTAACAGCAGAAAAATAAGGCAACTAGTCCGTGTCGTAGAGACTACAATAGACATCACTGTAGGAGCCTTAAGTAACATCACGGCAGAACTACAGGCGGACCGTCTTATGGCATTACAAAATCGAGTTGCCTTAGATTTTGTTCTTGCCGATCGTGGTGGAGTGTGCAAACTGATCGGGTCAAGTTGCTGTATTTTCATACCTAATGACGCTCCGACAGTATACCAAGCTATCTCCAAGTTGCACATAATCTCTGAGTCTATTCATCAGGACGAAGGAGATTGGTCTTTTACGGAGTGGTTTTGGGGACTACAGTCCAAATGGGGTTGGAAAGCATTGACATTTCTTGGTATAATTCTGACCATTATTTTCTCCTGTTGCCTTTGTATGCACTGTGGTCCCGCTATCTGTGACCTTTGTGCTACTATGTGCATCCCAAAACCCAAACCACAAGTAACAGAAAACATAAGAATGATGTTGCAGCAACAGCTCGATGACCTCATGGCTATCGACATTGACTCAGATTAGCATGAGTCTATCTTGCCTGAGTGCTGGCAAAAGGAGGGTCTGAGGAACTTCGATTTCTGATCGCGATCGAATCGACCTGCCATTTTGTGCTCCGCCGCCATTTTGTGTTGCCATCACTCAGGCAGCACGGCGAACAAAGTCTATTCTGCTTTTTCTGTAGCCTGGTATCGAAATACGCTTTCTGCCTCTATTTTCAAAGCTGGTGTTAAAGCTAGCCGAGTACACTAATCCCTGTCTGGCTTTCTTAATCCCCGTCTCAACTATCTGTTGGTTCACACTATTCTTTCCTGACCTTATCTTATCGTCTGGCCTTCACTGTCTCCTGCTAGCATTCTCTCTTTTCACAACTGTCCTCCAACACACACAAACGTATCTCGCCCCCTGCAAGTTAGTTATGAGTCTGTTAATAAATTAGATTGAGGGAGGGGTGACAAACATAGTTGGAGGAGAGGTTTCTTCGAGTCATCTGACACTTTTGTTTTCCAATTTCTCCTATTTGTTCTGTCCCGTTTTCCAGCTTTCCTTATTGGCTCTTTCTTGTGTGTTCTGGGAGTGCTTTTGGTTAATGTATATGAACATTATATGGTATATAACCCTGTGCGCCACAGAGTGAAGTGGCAGTCTCCTGAGAACCTACTTTGTGTACTTCTAGGATAACTGTACTAGCTGCAGCTAAATAAATCTGATCTTCTAACGCCGACAGAGTGTCCCGTGTCTCTGTGTAGCTAAGCAGGAGAACTCCGGAGACTTGGGCGTACCCTGCGCCGCCAGGCCCAAAAGGTTCTGGTTCTTCAGTGAGCCCATCCTCTAAGGCCAAACACAATAAAAAAAGAGAGGGGGCAGTGTGGCCCTCCTCCCCAAGCCTTCGTAGGCACAGGGACCCCCACCTCCAGGGCTAAAATCTAAGACAGAGGCGTGCAACTCTCCTCACCAAGCCCTAATAAGGCCCCATGTCTCCATCCATCGGGGCCAAATACAAAAAAGAAGGGGGGTGCGTGCCCCCACTTCCCTGAGCCTTCTCAGACCACAGGGACCCCATCCCCCGGTGAAGTCCATTGTTTGAAAGGGGAGGGGAGCCACATGACCCCCTTCCCCAAGCCTCATTAGGCCCTAGGAACCCCATACCTAAGGCTGTATTTATTTTAAAGGGGAGGGGGCCACGCGACTTCCCTCCCTGAGCCTATCATTACCCCAGAGGCCTGATTTTAATATAGTTGGGTGTCCGTTGTCCACCTGAAGGCACCCACAAACAACACATTGGGGGCACGGGGGAGCCTCAGGGCCCCCGCAACCCCAGCTGGCACTCCACATGATATGGGCGGCGACTTGCTCTCGCCCAGGGAGCAACTATTTATGCTGCTCCCTCTGGACTGGAGCAATATTTTGTTCTGTTTTGCTACCCGTAGCTGTGCAGGCAAGGAAACAAATGCAAGTTTACTCCCAGCTGGTTGGAGCACTTCTCAATGTTCCTGCCTGCTGGGAGCAGACTTTATCTTTGCTCCCATTTGGCAGTAGTTTTAAAAATGTCCCTCCAGAGAGGAGCAAACACGTTTCCCTGTCTGTGCAGGCAGGGAAACTGCGCTGGGACGTCCATTCAGCAAGCTGTACCAATGAAGGAGTTGACCGCCTTAAGATGTACCCAGTGGCTAGAGAATGAACATCACTCTTTCTGTCATCAGAATATACACGAGTCATCGCTACCCTGGACGCTTTTGATTTCTTGGTGGTCAGTATATTTTCATTTATTATCACAACCCTGCACAGAGTGACTATACACAAATTGATCTAGGTTCTGACGAATGCCCCGAACCCCATAGGGGTCATATTTGGGCAGAAACATGTTGACCCCTGATAGGGGTATATTTCATTTTAAAAAAAGACCTCTCTCCTTTTTAATTTTATCCCAGTGGGCCACTGAATAGAGTCGATTCAGCCCCCTGGAAATAGTTTTACTCATCTTCACTTGTTATACCTTTGTACTCCGTCCCTCATTGATCCCTTTACACCGCTCATCTGAAAACACCTCAGCTTTTCCCCGTTGGGAGTTGTAGCCCACACCATAGACCTTGCAGTCCGGGTGTGAGGAGGGGTCTTTATGATGAAGCATGTCACCCTCTGGTGAGTGAGGGTTCTTGTCCTAATGAGGATTACTTTTCTGGCAGCTTCATTACACATACACCAAGTAGCACAGGACACTATTTGGATATACAAATTTTGCCATTCAATATTCTCTTTATGTCCAGGCGGACATGTGAGTTTCAGGGAAACTGTTGTGTCCTGGGGGATGGACTCCCCGGGACACAGCAAGTGAGCTGGCCCGTGGGGATAAGGTCCCTGGGCCATTAAAGGTTCTATCTTTACTTAATACTTTGGGCCCTGGGGGATAGGGTGTCCGCGGCCTAGTTCAGCTCAGAGAAGGGGTCGGGCACCCCTCCTCATTTTAATTAAATTGCATCCTGGGGGATTAGATCCCTGTGGCCAAACACAGCTCGTAGAGGTGGCCCGTGAGGCCCCCTCCCCACAATAATTAATTTGGGCCCTGGGGAATGGGGTCCTTGGGCCATATTTGGCTCAAGGTGGGGGCCACACACCCTGCCCAATATTTATTAATTGGGCCACCGGGGATGGGGTCCCCTGAATTAGGCAGTGCGGCCCCAGCCCATCATTTTTTTTGTGCCATCCCGCTGGAGTCCTGCAGCATTGCGGAAAAAACACAGATTTTGTATTTACATTTGTGCCCCGGGGGAGTCCCTTTGAGTCCCTGCCATGGGGCCTAGAGGGGCAGGGTAGCCCTACCCTGCCCCTTATATCATTTATATTCATTTTTTCTCATGTTGCTGACAGTCACTCAGAGCGTTTGCTCTCCCTGGAGTCTGACTTCCACTGGAGTTATTTGGCCCAGGGGGAAACAAACTCCCTGGGCCAATCAGAACGCTGATTTTTTTTAAATTAGGTTTGAGGAGCTCTCGCCAGAGTCCAGATAAGCAAAGATTTTTACATTTTAATATCTAAAAAACTACTGAACGGATTTGCACCAAACCACAAAAAGCCCAATCTGGGGACCAAGATCTAGCTTCCTTGCCAAATTTTGTGTAATTTTGTTCAGCAGCTTTTGTGGTAGCCCTGCCTAAAGAAATCTATCGAAAATGCATGGGGATTTTGCATTTTGAAACCCCCCTTTTTCTCGCCCCCGCTTGACAGATCACCCCGAAACTTTTCTTGGCCTAACTAGGCAAAAAAAAGAGCACTTTTTTGGAAAGTTTAGGGCCAAAGTTATTAGCAACACACAAAAATGTATTTCCTATGGAAACACTGACCTAACTATCACTACCCAGTGGGGGACTGCCACAACATAAGCCTTTACTGCACAATGCAGTAGAAGGCATATGTTGTAAAGCCCTGCGTGGGATTACATTGTGCAATGCTATGGGCAACGTTTGGTAATGCCCACGGGGTAAAGACATGCCGGGTAAAGCACTGCATGTAACATCTGATATTCCTGTGCACCAAAGCTCCAACCGTTTGCACAAGGGTTCTGTTACATATCAAGATTCCTCACTGGGTGGACAATTCTACATGTTGCTTAAACCTCACCTGATGACCGTCATCGAGGTAATGTGAAATAGGGTTGTGGGCTGAGGAGTTCTGGTGGGTGGTTGTGGCATATAGCCTGTGGTGTTTGTTGAGAATGCCAACTTACTAGTAGATTGACAACATATTATAGCAGATAATAATATACCTCTGTTAGTTTAAGTGCCCTTAACTGAGGTGATTGAAGTTGTATGATGTGTGTTAGAGCAGATTTTTATAGAAAAGACTCCATTTGTTTTATGAATGATTTGCAACCTCACCATTTTTTTCCACCTTGCAGATCTGTGTTTTTCTTAGCTTGGCCAAACTAGGCCCATGTGCTTCATCTTCTTTTTCAATATGTGACCATGTTTTCATTTCACACTGAGTCCACATGCAGCAAAATGTGCACTGAAACATTATTGAATATAAGTTTTGAAATCCTCCCTTGTCCCAATGAATAAAAATGTTGCTCTATGTAAGCTCTAGCAGAATCTTTCTGCATTAATGTTGCTGTTTCTTCCATTCTTCCTGCCAGATCTCAGTGGGCCTTTCATTTCATAAATCTGTCTTTATTTTATATGCCACTAGATTAGTACTGTCACATTCTATAACAATAGGTCAGAAGGGGGCTCATTATTATTCATTTAGTGGATGGTGTTGGGAATCGTTGCATTTTATTCTGTATTGTGATTTGCTGAGCTTTCATTGCATTTTGATTCCCTTATGCCGACTGTGATTATGACTGTGTTTTTTCCTATAAAAGAGGGCTGATTTTGGAGGTGAGCCAGTGTTACTTTCCTAATTTTTAGAGAGCAGGCCCACATTGATTTATTGCATACTCAGGACTTGAAAACATTTGCAATTCCATTGAGGGAGACACAAAGTCGGACCTTATGCTGCATTACTGATTTCTGCAATTTATTTGAGCCTTATGCTAATTGCCTGCTTGCGATTGATTTTGACTGATTTTGACAATAGCAATATTTTGCCTCCTGTATTTAACTTTTAACTATTTAATAAACTTTCACTGTTTCTAGCTTATACCTCGCTTGAAGAAGGCTTATTAAATGGATTATGATATTTGATTTTCTAACAATCAAATCCATGAGGGGCACATGTCCTCATCGGCATTGAGGACAACACAGCCCCCGGTCATGTGTGCGCATTATCTTCAGATTATCGTGTAAAATAGCGTCAACACACGTACAAGAACAGTTTAATCAATAGGCGCAACCAACTGAGGGGTTAAGTAGGACACATGCCACCAAGATCCGTATTGTGTTCATTGGTTCCCGCCAATGTGTCTAGTGTGCATCATCTTCACTCAACCAACTGAGGGGTTAAGTAGGACACATCCCACCAAGATCCGTATTGTGTTTATTGGTTCCCGCCAATGTGTCTAGTGTGCATCATCTTCACTCAACCAACTGAGGGGTTAAGTAGGACACATGCCACCAAGATCCGTATTGTGTTCATTGGTTCCCGCCAATGTGTCTAGTGTGCATCATCTTCACTCTTTTGGAGGCCTTTGCTGATTGCAGACTGCAAAGAAGTTGCCTTTCTCTCATCGCCATGGCAATCACAGCAGGAGCGAAGGTCCCCGAGCCAGCCCAGGGCAAACAGTATATGGAGGGGGCTTCCTGTCAGGGGCGGGCCAGCGGTTCAGCTTCTGAAAGTGTCCTTGGCGCACCTCTGGGAGCAACACACACATCATCTGAACAACCACATTTTAGTCAGCACATTCTTCAGCCTTCCAATCTCCAGAGAAGCCAGTTTACTTAGATTTTAAAGTAGTTTATGTTCGGAATGTGAATTGTAGACAGGCGATAATATCCACTTGACATAGAATGGTTTGCTTTAACAAAGGCACATAAACAAAAGTACAACCCAGTTCTAAAAAGGTCACCTGCACTGGTACGCATGCCTGTGTCTGCTCTAACATGTGCACTTCACCTGAAAAAGATCTCTTATAGCCAGGGGCAGAATGGAAAAAAACTCATACTAGGTTATGCTCTGCAACTGGAATATATAGTCTTTCAAAAGTATTGAACATTCGACATTTTAGAAATGTCATGTGTTTAACAGAATTTGAATATTCAAATTGGCAATGTGCAAATGAAAATCAGCAGTTTCACTTTTTAGCTATCATTCCAAAAGGCTACCAACTGGTGCTTAGAAAATGAAAGGCTCCTGCTAGGCGTTAGTGATACTTTGGTCAGAAACGTAGTTTAGTGGTAAAGTTATATACTTCTGAATCAGAAAAGACCTAGATTTCAATCCCAGCTTCTCCATTTTAGGAAATTGTGTGATCCTCGGCAAAACACGTTGGTCTTAATTAGGAGCTACTCTTAATTTCCAACGGGCCTGGTAATTAGAGTTACCAAGCTCATTGGGACTACAAGTAATGCATAATCACCGCAGGCCCAGACTGCCATGGGTGCTTCAGGGGCCATATTATGCATAGTGCTACAGAGGCACAACGGGTGTGTGTGTCTGCTTTGTATGCTCAGGGGCTCTATGTTATTACAGAAGAAGCCGCAAACACCTGTGCGGCCCCTTCTATAATACTGATAGCGCCTGGGCATAAGTAGCACAAGCACTATAATGAGAGGGCATTACCTTGTTTGGGGTTGTGGCCCCATGCAAATGAAGGAATCTCTTTGCCTTTCTGCCCCTGCCCTGTCACGGATGCTGGGACAGAGGCAAACAGGCCCCTAGGAAGTGTACTGGCAGTGCACCACATAGAGGTGGCGCATTGTCAGCACATCTCCTAAGAGCAACCCTTTGGAATGGGAAAAGTGGGGACGCCCAGACTTTACCCTGAAGGCGAGTGCAGTCTCTCACTGTACTGTCCTGCAGGGGGAGCTATGTCCCCTCTAAGTGCAGGTGGCAGCACCTGCACTGTGAAACATGGAGTAGTTTATAAGCAGCCGCCCTTTATTTCACTGAAAGTGCTGCCCCCAGGGCAGTCAGGAGTTTGCGGCTTCAGCGCATTGATTGTAATAGTAATGCACTGTCCGTGCTTGCATAGTGCACCTGTTTAAAGGGACATTGTGCCCTGTCTATAATAGGACCCCAACTGCTCAAACCAGCTGTAATCTCTAAAATAAAAATATGGACAGGGATGAGGAATAACCTGGGAACTCAGATGTATGAAATTGTGTTCTGCCAGTTACTCTCCTTTTCTAAGTCGGTCTTCCTAATTGGTTGTTTTTTTTGACATCCGAGATACTGTTGTGACTTATAATGTTATCAACAGCCAGGTTTTCGCTTGCTGAGCAAAAAGGACTATGAGACAAACTTTCTATCCAACACACCAACAGGGGTCAGAACTTGAGCAAAAGAAAGCAATTATTGCAAATTTGACTTTTTGGGTGGTAAAATGTGCACAAGTCTTATTCATGCTCCTACCATAAACTGCTGGGGGACAGTTTTATCTACGGGCACCCAGGTAGTAGATAGCATGGAGGGATTAAGGGGTATAGTGCCGCAAGAGAGCTGTGCCCATGATCACTATTCTGTCTACTGGATTGAATTGTGTAGTATTGAGTACTATAAGATTAAAATGTACATTATTTTCTGGAAGACAAGCACTGGGCTGGACATTGATGGGATTATATATGTTGGTTGATAGTTGAGTTATGAGCTCATGTCCTGCGCACTACCTCCCTGAGAAGCCTAAGGCTGCTCACTCTCACTACTCTGAGAGTCCAGAGAGAAAAGGGTTGTATTTGGCCCAGTGCTTAATTTGTAAAAAACATAAGTGCCATTCACCTCTTCAGGTGTTAACTGCACCCTGCACCACCCATTGCCCCTGTCCATGATGCCAATGACAGTACCAAAAAAACGACTAACCATCACACTCCTACAAGTGTCAAAATGCAGACTCTTCTGGGTCACCCAACATTATAATAATAGCTTGGGTGGCATATTTAAATAATTTTTCAGGTATATTCAATTATTAAGCAAGTGTTGTGTTGATCTTTACATTTCACAATCAGCGCCACCATGTGGCAGACTGTAATAAGAGCTGGTGTTGACAATTAAGTGCCAGTGCAAGCATTAGAAACTACTGGCACAAATTAAGCACTGATTTTGGTCCAGTTCACAGAGTGATAATAGGACGAGCCCTAGGATGCCAGTGGCAAATGTAAGGCAACTACCGTGGCTGAGGCCCAGGAGCCCCCTGCCCGCCCAGTGGCCCCTAAATGAGGTCTGACAGCACTGGCGTAGCTAGGGGGGGGCGGTCCGCCCCAGGCGGCACTATTTTGGGGGCGGCGCCGGCACGCATCGCTGCCCGGCGCATTATTCACTTAGCAGCGCCATTTGCATGTCACAAAAGCGACCCCGAAGCACAATGATGGGTGGGCCGGGCCCGGAGAAAGCCTGCGCAGAAAGCGCAATCCTAGAAGCATGTTTCAAGTACAAGGTGTGTTTTCTTACACCTTTTGCCCCTGGAGGAAGCGGGTGATGTCAGTTTAAATGAGCTCTGTGTTGCTGACCTTAGCTTCACCCCGGGCGCGCGCTGGTACAAAAGGGAGGACCCGGGCGGTGCGGCCATTTGTCTTCATTAGTGCCCAGGCCAGACCCTCAGATCACAACATTGTATTTCCGAAGGATGGCAGGGAGTGGGGATGACGGGGGAGGGAGGGTCCGAAATATGACCCTGCTTCTTACTGCCTTACTTCCTGCTAGCCGAAACTGCCCACATCCAGGGATATACGTGCGTTTATTTCATTGCAGGTGAGATTAAATAGAATGAAGGTGTGAAAATAATCCTGCAAATGAACCCTCAGAGGCTGTAGTTAGATTTAAAACCAATAGGTTGACAATTACACTTAGGAGTGAACAAGCACTGAATGACCTCTCTAGAAAGCATTTTTCACATGTTTATATAGCGCAAACTTGGCCAACCGCTACGCGCTTTCGTTGAGAGTGGAATGGAGTCTGGGGAGACTGAAAAGACTGCGCAGGCTGGCATCAGACGGCAGCCCACGGCGCGCTTGGGAGATTAAGGGGGGAGGAGGGGCAAGCCGACACCAGACCACTTACTGTGTGTGAAAAAGGCCGCTTTATTGAAACAGGTGCATATCACAACTTTAACTCCTTGGCCACTGCCTTACAAAACTAACTCCTCGCTATACAATAACTTCCTGACCCCTTGGTCTTTCCCCCCACCCCTACGATCCCCACATCAGTTCCCCCATCCCCCAAAATACAACATAACATTCCATAACCAACATATAACCCAATCCTCCACCATGTAGCCTTTCTAACTCCCAAACTCCCCTGACCGTAACCCCTACCTGCCTTCTGTGCAACTGTAACTATCCAACCTCTAATCTAAACTTATCCAAACTGTTTACCCTTTCCCTGTACCTGGACCCAAACTACCAAACCTATAACAACAAACTCTAGCCAATCCCGGCCAACTGTCAACCACCCCGCCTGCACCTGTTCCAAGCGACAATACATCCACTGCCCCTATGTACCTGTTCCAACAAATGCTGCCCACCATTTCAACCCTAATGTAGTCCCGCCCCCCGGGACCTAACAGCCCCTCAACCCCTAACATTAGGGTGGGAGGGAGGGCAAATTTATCTAACTTTACTGCCAGCGCTCCCAGCCACCAGGTCACCAAACCTAAAATGGTGGCTGGGATAGCGCGTTGTTGGCATATATACCTGTTGGGCTACTTTTACTTCAATTGGGCTACATTTGGGCTATTCCCAAATGTAGCCCAAAAATTACGAAATGGCCGCTTCGGCCACGCCCCCTCCTCCCCCCTCCCAATCTGCCCGGGGAGCGGACCTCGCTGTGCTCGTCCGCCCCCCAAGCTCCCATTGGGAGATTAAGGGGGGAGGAGGGGCAAGCCGACACCAGACCACTTACTGTGTGTGAAAAAGGCCGCTTTATTGAAACAGGTGCATATCACAACTTTAACTCCTTGGCCACTGCCTTACAAAACTAACTCCTCGCTATACAATAACTTCCTGACCCCTTGGTCTTTCCCCCCACCCCTACGATCCCCACATCAGTTCCCCCATCCCCCAAAATACAACATAACATTCCATAACCAACATATAACCCAATCCTCCACCATGTAGCCTTTCTAACTCCCAAACTCCCCTGACCGTAACCCCTACCTGCCTTCTGTGCAACTGTAACTATCCAACCTCTAATCTAAACTTATCCAAACTGTTTACCCTTTCCCTGTACCTGGACCCAAACTACCAAACCTATAACAACAAACTCTAGCCAATCCCGGCCAACTGTCAACCACCCCGCCACCCAGACAAAAGGGGGGAAGTGTCGGCAGATACGCCCCTTCCTCCCTTTTTTCTGCCCCCCCACCCCGAAAATTTTTTCCCCCGCGGCACCGTCCGCTAGCCTTCACACCTGTAAACCCCCAGCAACCGCGCCAAGACCTCCCTCAACTCCCACAGGTAAAGATCCATCCCCATCCGGGACAAGTGCCCCCGTCATCCCGAAAAGCTCCTGCGCATCATATCGGATGTCCTTATGAGCCACCCGTCCTACCCCTATCTGCCTACAAAACCGCACCATCTCCGTGTTGAGCTTCCTCCTCGCCTTATCCACAGCCCCAGGGTTTACCGCCCCCCTCCAACTCCTCCGCGGAACAAATTCCATCCATACAATGGAACACCCGGACCATCTCTCCTTGATCAGGACCAAGTCCTTTTTCATCGCCCGCATCAGCGCCAATCCTGTCTCCCTGACCATGTCGTTCTCCCCCGAATGTAAGACCAACACATCCGGGCACCGCCCCCCCCTCAAAATCCCGTTCAATACCGTTACCAATTCCTTCCATCTCATTCCCCCCCTTCCTCTCCATGCCACCGAGAACAACTCTTTATTAAAACCCAGGCTGTCTCCGAAGTAACTCTCCTGGGCCTGGACCTGTGCCCGTCTCACGAACGAGTGCCCCACAATCCAAATGGCCATTTCCCTGGCGAGGGGTCCCATAACCAAACCTGCAAAGAAAACAAGAATGAAAACCCAGCACACACCCTTGAAACACTTCCTCTCTCTTGTCTCCCCCTTTTTTTTTTTTTTTTGTTTTTTTACAGCAACCCACCCCCCGTTTCGCTGCGCACATACCGCCGATAACAATTCGATGCCCACCTACCCAAGTGCATGATGTCCCCACTCTCCCAACCCCTCGCATGAGCCTCTGACGCCGCCCCCAAATCAGAAGGAATGCGTCCCAAAACCCAGTCTCCTCAGCGCCTTACGCAGCACGGCCAGCAACTGTGAAGCCTTAACGCCGCACCCCTGCCGATGCACAAAGACCAAGTCCCCCTGCCCCCCCGAGCATGTTCTCCACCGCAAACCCCACCGAAACGGACACACCGACGGCGATCTCCCCTTCTGCAACGCAACCCACTTCCCCCGGCTCTTTTGGTCCGTTTTTGCCTTTCTGAGCCAAATACTAACCACCTCCGCCCCGAAAGAGACCTCGCCCCAGGCCAGACCTCGATTCCCCTTAGATCCCAACAGTTCCGACACGCGAAAAGCCCCAAAGAACATCCAAGACATGATTGTGGAAAAAAGGATGGCCTCCCCGTCGTCCAGACAAACCCCTGGCAGAGCCCCCATCACCCCCTCCAGGAGCTCCCAGGATAGTGGTTTCCTCACCCGAGCCACGCTCCCGCATTCCCGCGCCCAACCTTCCAGAATCCGTGCCCCTAGTTCCCCAGCGGAGGAACAAACAGCTTCCCGACACACGCGATCCCCGCTAGCTTGCCCCCAATTGTCACCTTCGTCAGGCCTCTTTCCACCAAATCCAGTATGAACTACACCACATCCTCCTGTCTGTCCGCCCCGGAAGCCCGCCACCTCGCCCCCGAACGGACAAAGTCTTCCCATGCCGCCCGGTATGCCAACCGCGTAGACTGTGTTAAGGAGCCTAAAACCAATTGTAGCATCCTGTGTTGCCTACTTCCCATAGTTGGTGCGGCATTCTGGCTGGAGTCACGTCTGCGTCCTTGGCGAGCCCACGGAATCTCCCCCCACTGCGAACGAGACAAAGCATCTGCAATGTCATTGTCCACACCTGGCACATGCACCGCGCGAAACTCCATATCATGTCGCAAGCACCCCAGCACAAAAACCCTCAACAACTTGAGCACCTGCTCGTCCCTTGCCGACTGCCTGTTGACCACCTGCCCACAGCCATGTTGTCAATCCTGAACGTGACCCTCTTGTGGGCCAACAAAGCTCCCCACAAGGTGACGGCCACCACCAGGGGAAAGAGTTCCAAGAAGGCGATACTCCTGCCGCCCGCCAACCAGTCTGAGGGCCAGGGTTCTGCGCACCACCTCCCCTGCCAGTACAGCCCAAACCCTTTGCTCCCCGCAGCATCCGAGAAAATCTGCACGTCCCACACCATGTCCACATCCTTCATCAACGGCACCCCGTTAAACTGCTGCAGGAAAAATTGCCACATCCTCAAGTCTTCCCTCACCCCGGCAGACAGCCTCACACGGTGGTGCGGGGGCCTCTGCCCCTCCAATGCTCCCCAGTCGCCTACAGAACGTCCGCCCTACTCTGACCACCCTACAGGCAAAATTTAGATGTCCCAGCAACACTTGGATGTCCCTGACCGTCACTTTTTGTCGTGCCAACACACTCGCCAGGAGCTCCAACATGTGTTGTTTCTTATCCGCCGGAAGGCGTGCTTCCATCAAAACGGAATCCAGCTCAATGCCTAGGAAAGCCAGTGCCGTGCTAGGCCCTTGTGTTTTCTCTGGGGCCAGCGGCACGCCCATGTCCCTCGTGATCTCTTGGAAACTGTCCAGAGCCTTCTGGCAGTCCGCGGAGCCCGAGGTGCCGACAAAAAAGAAGTCATCCAAGTAATGCGTCACGCCTTGGTGACCCGTCCGTTCCGTAAACCACCATTGTAGGAACGTGCTGAAACATTCAAAAAGTGCGCAAGACATGGAGCAGCCCATCGGCAGTGCTTTGTCCACGTACCAGAGGCCGCCGAATTGTATTCCCAACCGATCCCAGTCATCTGGATGAACTGGCAGCAGCCGGAAAGCTGACTTTATGTCGCACTTTGCCATCTGCGCTGTTGCGCTCGCGGTCACCACCAGTGACATAGCCACGTCAACAGACGAGTAAGATACAGTGGCCGCACTTTCCTCAATGAAGTCATTGACCGATCCACCCTCCGGCCATGACAGATGCTGTATCAGTCGAAACTGACCCTGCTCTTTCTTGGGTACCACTCCAATGGGTGACACAATCAAATTCTGCACAGGCCATGCCTGAAAGGGTCCCACCATGCGGCCCTCCTGTACCTCCTTGTCCAGTTTCGCTTGCACCACCTGTGGGTGCTCCCGTGCCGATCTCAAGTTGTCTGCCGCTAGGTACCACCAAAATGCACTCTGAGCTCCTCCAGCCTGCCCAGCAACCTCTGGCAGCTCTTGGAACCAGTGCTAAATCCTTTCTGTGCCATGTATCCACAAAGTTGCCGATGGTACCGCAAAGGTCAACTCTGCACTCCTCGAAAATGCCAGTGCCGTAGTGGGCGACTGGTCAAACTAACCGCACTTGCTTTCTCACCATTAGTAACCAGGCCGCCATGGCCTCAGGCTCCATCTCACGGACCTGTATTTGACAGCCCCCAACGTGGGTCCAGCTGTATTTGACAGCCCCCAACCTGGGTCCAGCTGTATTTGACAGCCCCCAACCTGGGTCCAGCTGTATTTGACAGCCCCCAACCTGGGTCCAGCTGTCTGCTCTTGTGCCCCAAATCACCAAATCGCCTATGATCCCCTATTGTATTTGCTTTATCACTGCCATAACCAAACCTCCGTGGCCCCAGGTTAGATTTCCATGCTCTAAAACGTGTCCAGCTATCTGTTCCTGTGCTCCCACGTACCCAAAAACCCCCTTTATCCTCCTCATTTGAGCCCTCCTTAGCCCTGACCTCTCCATGCAGCAGTTTGAGCATCTCCACGTATTCCCCTTTCCAGATCCTCTCCTTGGTCGTCACCATCAGATGCGCCCCCAAAGGCTTCGTGACCCCCATATATGGCAACCGTTTGATCTTGAGCTCCTTACTTTCCAACTTCGTCTCCCCGTCCCCTGCCTTACCGTCGCCGGTCCCCTTCTTGTCCGGTACCCCTTTGTCGCTCTTCCCTTCGTCCCCGTCAGCGTCACCTGTCCCCTTCTTATCCGTCACCCTCCTGTCGCTCTTCCCCTCGGCCCCCTTACCTGCCCCTTCCGTGCCCACACCCACATCTACCACATACGCTCCCCTGCTCAACCTCCCCCAACCCCCCCCTCCTCAACAGGCCCCCCCCACTCCCCTGGCTACCATCACTGGGCGCCCGTGCAAAGTTCTATTACCTGGCGCCAGTGTCTCCGTTCGCCGATCCTGGCGTCCTGTCCTGGGGGCCGAGCTGGTCTCCCACCTCGATGTCCGACCCGTGGGCCGCGCCTGGCGTCGTGACACCTGCAAAAAACTAGTCACAGCATTACTCGGCCCCCCCCCTGTCCTCCACATCCCTCAATTCCCCTTCTTCCATGCTATCTTCCTCGTAGTCTAACTCTTCCTGTCCTACACCCCCAGCGTGTCCCGCTGGAGGCACCGACTGCTTTTTGAGTAAACCAGCATCCTCCGTTGTGTTGCTCCTCTGTCGCTGTCCCCCGGGGCGCTGTGTCTCCGTGGGTGTTGGGGCTGGCGAGCCCGTACCGGGCCTACTTATGCCAGCCGCGCCGGGATCCCCCGCCGGTACAGGATACGCCGCCCAAGGCTCCACCCTCCCTTCTCCTTGGTGCCGTCGAGCCACTCCCAGCCCTACCAAGTCTGGCACCCCGCGACGTTCCAGCTGTCGATCCCCCACCTGCAAAGAAAAGGAATGGTCCGGTGTGCTGGGCCTACCTCCTTTCCACCTACCATCCCATCCCCGCTTGCCTGCCCCCCAATTACCCGCTACCAACGCCCTCCCCACCGCGCTCAGGTCCCCCGTCTCCCCCCCCCGCACCGTCCCCTTCCTCCCCGTCGCTCCCTTCCCATGCCCCCGACCCCCCCACCCCGCGGTCACTCGTCCCCGCCCCTGCCGCGTCCCCCGACCAACCCCCGTAACCTGTTCCTCGTCGCCCCCCCTCTCCCCGCCCCACCCCACCCCGCGCCCCCCCCGCCCCGTCACCGTCCTTCCCCGCCCCGGACGCCCCCCTGACCCCCTCCGCCCAGGACTCAAAAATGTCCAATCCTTCCCAGTCCCGCTCGCTTCCGTCCGACTCGAACAGCACCGGGGATTCCCCCCCTGCTGCCATCCCAGACCCCCCCGACGTCCGCCTGCTCCCCCTCCCGGCCCCCGACGTATACCGCCAAGCCCGTACCCCCGACCTCTTGTCCGAACCCCCCCGCACCCAGCGCTCTCCTCTTCGCCCCTGAGCCAGCCTCTCCGCCAGCCCCCCTGCCATACTGACTGACGCCCCCTCTGGGGCCCGTGCCGTCCCCCGCCAGGGATCTCCGTCCCCCGCCCGCCTCTCCGGGGCGCCCCACAGCGCACCCCCCCACCTCGCCCCCCCCGCCTGTCGCTGTTGTCCCCCGTCTCCCTCCCTCTCCCATACTCCCCAGCACCGGGGCCGTGGCCCTACGCCCCGCGCTCTCCCACGCGGCCGCAGCTGTCCGCCCCCACGCCGCCACCCCGCCCCCACCCGCACCCTCCCCCTTCGCCAACACGCACGGGGCAGCGCTCCTCTGCTCTGCGCTGCCCCAGGATATTCCCGCTCCACACGTCCCCTCCTGCCCCTCTCCCTGCAACCCCCCCCTTCCCCGCCCCCCCCACTGGTCCGGCGCCTCCAGGGCCGCTCCCCCGTCCGCGGAGCGGCCCTGCCAAGAGTGTTCCCGCGCCCCTTCCGACGCCCTCGACCCGGCCGCACCCCGTGTTCGGGAGCGGCCTTCAGAACTTGCTGTCGTCCGCGGCGGGAGAGCCCCAGACGCGCTCCCCCGCCGGGGCGCTCGACCCCGCCCCTGCACCAGCGACGCCCCAGTCGGGCCCAAACACACAACTCCCGGGGCGGCGCTCCTCGCATATGCGCCGCCCCTGCCACTCACCGCTCGCCTGGGGGGCGAACATGCCGCGACGGCGGCCGCCACCCCCGCCGATGCGCGCCTCACGGGGCGCGCCGATATTGCCACCGGCGCCTCGGGGATCAAGAGGTCCATCCACCCCGCTTCGCCCCGCAGGCGAATTACCTCTAAAACACGATAGTCGCCTCCCGCCGCCATTATCTCTACGCTAACCAACCTGCAAATTTATCTAACTTTACTGCCAGCGCTCCCAGCCACCAGGTCACCAAACCTAAAATGGTGGCTGGGATAGCGCGTTGTTGGCATATATACCTGTTGGGCTACTTTTACTTCAATTGGGCTACATTTGGGCTATTCCCAAATGTAGCCCAAAAATTACGAAATGGCCGCTTCGGCCACGCCCCCTCCTCCCCCCTCCCAATCTGCCCGGGGAGCGGACTTCGCTGTGCTCGTCCGCCCCCCAAGCTCCCATTCAGTTGCAGCAGGAGTTGTTGCGGCCACGAGGCGGCACGGCCCGGAACCGGATTGCTGCAAATAAGCCTCGCAAAGTAAGTGCGTGACAGTGCCACCCTGAAGTCTGTATAATTTATCGGCTATTTCGCTGGCTATGGTATTGGTTTTTATAAATTAGCAGCAGCTGTGGCGCTTTCACGATCACCTGCCTTTTATTTTTTTGCATATTTATATAGCGCGAACTCGACCCAAAGGTATTGGAGCACTTTACATAGCACCGTATTTACATTACACATTCAGGCACGGGTACATTAACTGACCTCGAGGCTCGAACCCTGGTTTCCTGCACCAGAGGCAGCAGCGCAGCCGACGGACCACAGCCTGTGCCCTGTAGATGTTTCACCCAGGTTGCTCCGTTTCCCTCCAAACCCCTGCAGAGAGGCGGCTCCATGCCCTCCCCTGTTTCTCGGTTTGCTAATGAATAACCCTTTGGTGTGTGTTGAACTTACCACCACCCAGTGCAGACATGCCAACCCTCCCAATTCAGGTGGGAGACTACCGGTTTCAAGGCTAGTCTCCCGCCTCCCGATTCCTGCAAACAAAAACCCGATTCCTCGGGGTTTCAGCAGACAGGGCTTGGTATTGTGTAACGTGCTAATTCTTCCGGGAATAGTCTGAGTGGGGATGCAGGGGTTCTAGAAGGGGTGAAAAATCAACAAAGCCCTATTTACAAGCGAATGGTCTTTAAAGACCTGTGAAGTACTCGGGCGGCTATGTGTGTGCCTGGGAAGCGGTTTCAGCCCGGGCTGCCAGACACGAGCTGGGGGTGGTGTATGCACTGCCAGGCCAGTGCACAACACTTGCATCACCCTCCCTCTTCCTGCCATTGCGCTCCATGCTTCTGAAATGTAAGAAAAAAACGTGCATTTGTGCTTCAAATGTCCAGTCCTACAGCAGCACACTTCCAAAGCCCATACATGACAGTAACGCCATTCAAGGCCCCAGTCTCCCGAATTTTTTTTTTTTAAATCTCCCACTTTGCTCTTCTGAAATGTTGGCATGTATGCCAGCCCTGAAAGCTCCGCATCGGCTCCCAGGGAATGCAAGGATCAAATTCAACGCCCTCCAGTGTCCACATAGCCTACTGGCTCAAGGGGCCAGCCAGGATACTTCCAAAAATCCCTACCCCAAAATGCTTTGCAGCACCTTGGCAATGGCATGTCAGAATATATTCGCATCCTTCCAAAACTCGCTTTAGTAGTAGATTGACAGTTTTTTTATGAACACAAAATGGCAATTTTTTATTTATTTTTCTGAGCCTATTTGAACCTGTAGCTTTAAAACATAATGGGCTTTGATAAATCCTTTTGTAGGTGTTGCTGGGTTACTTATTCCCTGTGCTCATTTGATGCGCTGAATAAATATAAAATGTAGAGAGGTCATGTTTTTCAGAGCAGCAGTGCTTTGATGCCAGGCCTCTATGTGCTGCTTTTGTCTGTGGCTGTAAAGCTGTCAGTAGGCAGTCAGGGGAGAGTGCTTTGTTTGGTGTCACACCTGGGGCTCTGCAGTGGCAGACTGCAGGACACAGCAGGAAGGTGGCTGAGACAGGTGAAGAAGGGAGGCTTTAAGACCCCCGCATGTCATGTGACACTCGGAGAGTGCAGGGTTGTGCCACTATGCAGGAAACTGAACCCTGTAGTCTTCAGTGACACCTCATTATCCAGTGTACCTGAAAATGGAGAAGATGATAGGTGATCTAGAGCTTCAGGATGTGATGTAACACTACATCTATCAGGCTCTGGTGCCTGTGTAGACTAATGTATCCTCTACACAGATCAGTGTTTGACCTCATAGTCACACGTTTGTATCCCAGCGGGTACGCTTAGCCGGTCTATTAAATGAGAACCACTGAGTTGGATAACAATAAAGATTTGCTGTTCAGTGCGTAGATGTTCCAAGGTGTGATCATGCACTTGCTATGTTATAACCTTGATGACTGGAATCATGCCTTTCTGTGGCTGCAACATTTCCACATAATTATGGATTTACCATCCTTGCCACATAATCCAACTTCTGCTTTATAATTTTCAGATTTTAACAAAAATAATTTTGACCGTAGTTCAAACGGATTAAAAGTTTTTACAGCACCACATGTGGTAGACTATGCAATTGTTACCTGTTCGCTTTTCATTTACTGAATTCTGTATTTAGGTGTTAAATTGGTGCTAATGAGGTGAAACGTTTTCCCCGATAGAATACATGTCTGTTAAACACTAGCGTAGCTAGTGGGGGGGCGGTGGGGTTTAGAACCACCACTGAACATTACCCCAAAAGAGTTCTTTTCACAGGGCTCCATTCCCAACTACCTCAGACCAAGTGTCTCTGGGTTCAGCAGCAGCAAAATCGAGAATAGGTTTGGTTGGTATCTTTAGTTGCAGCAGTTTGCTCCTGTCATTGCTTGACTCTGTATGGTTTGAAGAGGACAGTGTTCTGCTTCCCCATTCCCAAGATATTAATAGGCGTTTAGTCATATAACAAAGTATTAAACCTTCCTTCATACACAAGTCCTCATTCACTTCTTCTGTTCTGATGATGTTCATTGGTTGAACGTGGAAACAAATCCTTTACACCTAAAAGTCGAATATTATTAAAGCTGATTTAAGAATAAAGCAATAATTCTTTGGGAAACCCATCGAAAGAGTAACATCATCATAGTGAGAGTATAAAAGAGCGTGGGCTATTCCCTGAAAGAGGACATGTAGAATAAAAGCAAAAAATTGGTCATAGGCTATCTGAATCCATTTTGTTATATATTAAAGGAAAGTAATAGAAACAAACCAAAGATTCTGTGGTAGAAATGCGGTTGGCCCATTACCATCACGGATAAGGCCGGGAGTGGAGTTTGATTGAGTAAAGTATACATCCTGTAGGTTGGTAAACAAATTCTAGAGCAAATACGTACCCCCCCCCCCCCGCTACCTGCCATGAGCGTCAATCTGAGGGATAGCCCCGGGCGCCAGAAGCTCTAGCTACGCCACTGTCTGACAGCACCCCTCTTCATGCTACTTCTGGTCCCAAGAGTCCGAAGCAGCCTCCATCTAGTCCCTCAACAGCATATAGGACACTGTTGAGGGGCTCTGATTGGAACAAGGATTAACTAGGGTGACCAACCGTCCGTAAATTTCATGGACAGTCCGTAATTTCGGCCGTCTGTCCATTGTCCGTGAAGGATTCTTTAACGGATGCCATTTGTCCGTAATTATAACTGGGCACTGGTCACACCACCCTAAAGCCGGCACAGCTTTCACCCACCTCCCTTCTTGACTCCGATGCTGTACCAAAGCTCAGATCCCCAGCAGCACTGGAGAGGCACAGTGACATGGCAACCCTCACACCTTCTGCCCTTGATGAGCTGTTAAGAGGGGCTTGAAGGTGACTGAGAGAGAGGGGCTGCAGCTTCAGGTGCAGGGGCATCTATTCAGATGCAAACAGCCCTGATTGCGTCATGTCTCTGTAATTTAGAGGGGCCTCACACATTCCCTTTCTGCCCAGGGCCCCAAAAATGGTAGAACCGGCCCTGATTACACCGAGGCAGCACGTGGTTCTCTTCAGAGCTTAATTACTGTTACTAAATTGTAAACAAACCTCGGTTCTTCAAACATGCAGTCTATAATGTAATAAAATAAAGAAATGGCACAGTCGCACCCACACTGATTAACCAAGTATGGAGGAAAATCAGTTACATCAGTTCTCTTGGAGCATCTCCTTTAAGTACTGTACATAACAGTGGGGGGTGGCAAAACTAACATTTTGGAAAGAGAGCCTGTCGTCTTGTTGTCTTTTCCAGGAGGGGGTGAGGAGCCCTACCCCACCCTGGAAGAGACCAAGATGATACTAGAATACTGCATGCCCACCCCTGTGCCCACCCTGGTGGATCCTGTTCCCCCTCCTGGGATGGCTCCTGCCCACCTCCAGTGACGGCTCCTGTCCCCCCATGTGGTGGCTCCTGCCCCCCCCCCCCGTGGTGGGTCCTGACTCCGCCCTGGGTGGCTTCTGTCCCAGTCCTGGAATGGCTCCTGCAGCGAGGGTGAAGTTCTTGATGGGCCTCTTCTCAAAAAGGCTCAGCTCAAAATTAATATGAAAAGGTGGGCAAGTGAGTAAGTGACGGGATGGCTGGATGAATTAGTGAAAGGGTGAATGGACGAATGCAAGATTGAATAGATGGATAATGAGAGAGGATGGATGGATGGATTGATGAGTGAGTGGAAGGATGGATGAGAGAAAAGGTAAATAGCTGGATGTATGGGTGGAAGGATAGCTGGATGGGTAAAAGGGTGGATGGATGAATGAAAGGATGGATGAGTGAAAAGGTGGATGATGAGTGAGTGAGTGGGTGGACGGATGAGTGAAATGATGGATGGATTGATGAATTGATAAGTGCAAGGGTGAATGGATGGGCGGATGAGTGAAAGGGTGGATGTAAGGATGGATGAGTGAGTGAAAGGGATGGTAGGTGGACTAAAGGATGAATAGATGAGTGAAGGAGTGAAAGGATAAATGGATGAGAGAAAGGATGGATGAGTGATAGGGTCAATGGATGGACTCATGAGTGAATGAGAAGATGGATGGGTGGGTGGGTGGATGGAAGGAAGGATGGTTAAGTGAAAGTGTCAATGGAGAGAGAAAGGGAGGATAGATGGATGACTGAAAGGGTGAGTGACTGGGTGGATGGATGAGTAAGTGAAAGGATGGCTGGATGGGTGAAAGGGTAAATGGCTGGATGAATGAGTGAATGGTTGGATGGGTAGAAGAGTGGATGGATGAGTGTACAGATGGATAGTGTGAAAGGGTGGATGGATGGATAATGGATGCATGGATGAGTGAAAAGATGGATGAGTGAAATGATAGATGGAAGGATACATGATGGATATGTTTGCAAATGGTTGAATATGTTTGGATATGGCAGGGCTTACTTATATACTATTGCGCGACCTCCTCCGATGTGTCTGTAAAACTTACCTATTGTCCTGAAGTTTTGTCCTGAATTTTGACCTCCTATCCTGAATTTGTGTCCTGAAGTTTGACCCTTTGTCCTGAATTTTTACACTCACCGTCCTGAATTTGCACCAATGCCAGTTGGTCACCCTAGGATTAACTCCTGATGTCAGAGTTTAAAGTGTGCATAATGTGACGTTTTCTACCCCTGGCATTTGTGTGCCTTGGCGTCCACGTTCTCCAGTAACTCCTCTTGTTCGTTCTATGCAGCCTTCCCTCCCTTTCAGAGGCTTGCTTCCTGTTCGTTTCGTATTTGGCTGCTGCCTTCTGTGAGCCATCGCTTGCTTGGTGCTGCTTTGGCTGTCGATCATTTAGGAGTAATTGCTGAGCTGGAATGTGGCTCCTCCTTCAGACTGCACGACATAATTCGCAGGTATCACCTCGATTTCCAGTGTGTAAACCTTCAAACAAAACATCCCTGTGAGTATGGATTGCAGCCGAAGCGCTGGGGGAAGAGTGCCCGTTTTTGACAGGTTTAGCTCTAGCCCTTACGCTTCTTTTAAACCTGTGCATGTGCAACATCCCCGAGTGGTTGAAGCCGGTCTGCTGGCAAACGGCGCGCGCTAACTCCCAAAGCCATCAATCCAGCACCATTTGCCAGTCGTAAATTCTCTGCAGACAATCATTGCTGGCTTCATCTTCGCAGTCTATTAATCTTGCATTATGAATATCACCAATATACCTTTATTAGCGATTGTAATAGATGTTTGCATCCCAATGGCCCGGTTTCCGATCTGTCTTGTGTAGCATTGATTTAACAGACGTCGTGACCAAGATTAAATACCTGCCAGGGAGGGATATGTTCTAGTTTCCTCCTTTCAGTTAGTTATGCGAACAAAGATGGCGCAGGGCCACTGCCGTCTGGAGAGCGTGGGGGAGAACTAAACACAAAGAATTCTTAAACAAACTCAGGGTGTCTAGAATCGATCATAAAATTGTATCATGAGCCATTTAATATTTGCTGTGACTTCCTCTCCAACCACAATTATAATGAGGTCGAGGGAACTCATGGACGAGGTTACAAACCCATGTGTACTGTACCCCCTCACTGCACACCGCATGGTGGTCCTAAAGTTGTTACTCACGTGTGTGGGTATTTGGTTAATGCCTGCACTCCGCGTGCAGGGTTAATAAAAGCGCTTGGGCAAGTAAGGCAGTCACACAAGAGCATTGAATCCGACAAGTGGGTCCTGTGTCATTATTGAACCTGCATGAACTAGGGCCTACAACACATGGAGCGACCACTTTACACTGACGATGAGGCGAGTATTCACACCCACGCCCCGTGGCCACGAGCTATGTGCCCACCAACACTTGAGATGCCCGCCTGCTGTTTCGGAGATGCATTATTGGACAACTTATGTGACCATGTCCCATGGGCTGTCCGCAGCCCTCTGTCAGCCCGCTGAGTGCGGTGTGCATCTGCCACAGCTGCACCAAGCCTTCCTGCCCCCACTCAGTGTGCGGCGTACTGGCTCTCCATGAAGTGAATGCCACCTTAGTGCCACATGAGGGCACACGAGGCAGCCGCCCAGTGTTGGGGACTCCCTGGGGGTCCGCATGCCCGCGTCACAAATACCTCTCCCACCCACTTTGCGTCCTCTTTGCCCACTACCCTGAATCCACGGTGGGCTGAAAGCAGGAAATGGAGGCACGGCCTTACTGCCACAGAGATAATTTGGCTGGGATACCCAGGCATGCACTGGAACTGCTTGCTGAAAAAACTGTAGCAGAGACTGGGGGCTAACTCACCGCCCAATGTGTTGGTCATACACCTGGGAGGGAATGATCTGGCACTTCTGGGGAGAAGGGCACTGCTGCAAGAAATGAGGTCCACAATGTGTAAGTTGAGCTACCAGCTGGGGACCTGTGAATTATGGTGGTCGGAAATAACCCCCCCGGCGGGTGTGGCAGGGGGTACGGTCAGGGGAAGCCATGGAGGCCTCGTGCAGGAGGGTTAACAGCGCCATGCGGAAATTCACCAAACAAAGGGGGTTTGGCTTCATCCGACATGGTTTACTGCACGCTAAGTACATAGGGTGTTTTGATGAAGATGGGGTACACCTGTCCAGAATGGGAATTGACCTGTTCTTGCTTGATCTGGGGGAGGCCTTGGAATCAGCAGGGTGTAGGTAATGAGGCCTATCTTGGTGGGGGGCCCTGGTTGTGACGGTTGCCACACCCAGAGCTGTGGCGGAGTTACAGGGCGATCCAGAGGCTGTAAGGTCTGCACGAGCACAACAAGAGTGCAAAGGCCATATATCCCCAGGGAGGTCCTCGCGTTTGACCCTGGATGAGCGACGGCGCCCGTTAGTCCTACGGACGGTTGTGGACCTGAGGAACCGGGGGTTGCCTTGAATGCTCCGCCCCCTTCTGGGGGCGTGAGTAATGGGGTGGACTGGCGGTCCACCGGTGGGAGGGGTTATCCTCTCCCCCAAATCTGGCAAACACCGATTGGCTATGGTCACGGTGTAATTTGGCTCATCAGGTGGGCAGGCGGTGAGGGGCTGCCTGCCCTGGGATCGCCTATAAGATAACCCACCATGTTGGCATATTTGTTATGCAAATAAACCTGCAGCAGTTTTCTCCATTGAATCCCTAAATCCTGCCCCTCCCCCCCAGTCCCCAAACACCCTAACGCAAACCCCCTACCACCACCCCCCCGGCATGCCGTTGATTCAATGAGATACCCACATGGTCAGCGAATCCCTGTGCAAACCACGCCAGGAAAATTGCCGCATAGACGGCATCCTAATGAGGTCCAGGGACACCAGAGGAATTCGTTGCCAAGTCACCCACGGACTCAAGCACCCATCATTTCATTCAACATCACTCAGCCAGTGCCCCCTCAGCCCCATCTGGCACTCCCTCGTCGTCTTCGATTGGGTGCTTAACTAGTTCCACAAGCACCACCCACGCCTGCGCCATTTCCATTGATTTCTCGCTCTCAGTGCGCTTAGCCTGGCGTAGCCTGCAGTTCCCTTCACTCTCTGCCCACCTCCCAATCTCCCCACGCCAACGCGCAAGAGAAGGCCCTCTGCACGCCTTCCAATGGCTAGTAAGTTCTCTTTTTGCCAGGACCAGCCCCAAATCAATGAACTTGCTGGTGACCTTGGTCTTAGCAGTGTGTGGAAGCCAATGGAGCAAACAAGCCCCTGGCGTCATGGCTATCTCCCTCTCCGTCACTGTCGTCAATGTACTCGTCACCCCTTGCCAGTAGTTCCTCAACTGTGGGCAGTCCCAGAACATGTGTAAAAACCCCGCCTCCTCTAAGGCACACTGGGGACATGCAGTCGACGCCCCAAAATAGTCGTTGATCTTGCCGGGAGTTAAGTATGCTCTATGTAACACATAGAATTGAATCAGTTGAAAGCGCGCATTCCGAGTGCTTTTCCATGCTCTCTCAACAACCTTCCCCCATGGTTTCTCCTCAATGGATGCCCCCAGATCCGCTTCCCATTTAAGGCATAGCGCCGTCAGCGGTTGACGCAGGTCCTGGGTAATCCTCCGATACAGACAGGTCACCGCTTTAATAGTTCCCGCTGCCATCACTATGTATTGACAAGTGAGAGACAGTTTAGGCTCCACCAATCTTCCCCATCAGTGCCTTCTAATAGCCTTCGTGAGGGCCGCATAAAATAGAAAGTCCCCATTGGGAGATCATGATGCTCCATGAGGTCATTGAAGGGAACGAGGTTTCCATCCTCGTAGAGATCCCCGATTGCAATGATCCCTGCCTCCTCCCAAGTTCGGAGCTTGCTCCAGTCTCCTCCATGGGGTAGCACCTCGCACATTCCCAGTGGGATCTCGGGTGCATATGGTACTCGGACGCGCAACCTCCTAGTCAGTCGCGTCCAGCACTGTCGCACCACTTGCAAATCCAGTGGCATTTCCCCATCTCTCAGCGGCGCCCGCAACAATACACTAGACAAAAGACGCCAGCTCGGATCTGCCCCCCCCTCTTCCTCTGGCTGCCGTATGCGTCCCGCCACCCATTTTGTGAACCATTGAAGCTGCGCCGCATGATAAAAGGTCTCGAGGTCTGGCAGTGCAAGACCCCCTTCCACCCTGGGCCGTTGCATAGTGACCAGGGCAATCCTCCTTCTCCCGTTCCCCCATAAGAACCCTGTGAACATAGTGTTGAGCTGTGTAAACAACCTACGCGGTATCAAAACAGGGGGTGTTCCAAAGTAATGGAGGAATCTTGGGAGGATGACCATCTTTACCAAGGCAACTCTGACCGCTACAGATAAAGGAAGAGTCCCCCAAAGGGGACAGATCCAACCCTTGCTGCTATCGCAAGGGGACAGATCCAACCCTTGCTGCTATCGCCCCATATCTCTGATCGACAACACCCTGAAGATCTTGGGGCGAGTCGTTTTTAATAAAATCCGGAACTGGGCTGAAGAAGAACAAATCTTAAACTGTTGCCAGCTGGGCTTTAGGAGCCACGTTGGCACAGTTGAACAGTGTCTAAATCTAAATCTCATATTGGGGAAATACACAGTAGCAAAAAAAGTACCCTTATATTTGGGTTTTATGGACCTAACTTCAGCGTTCTATTTTGTTAACCGTTCACGCCTATGGGAGATCCTCTTAAACTACGGATTGGACAATGCACTCGTACACTTTCTGGCATATCTGCACAGAGACTTGAAAGCACGGGTGAGGATTAACAACGATGGCGAGGTTTCTAGGGACATTTTAATCGGCAGAGGGGTCAGACAAGGGTGTGTCTTGGCCCCTCTGCTTTTTATTCTTTATATCAATGAATTGAACAACTCTTTGATCGAACTATCTAGTGATGTACATAAAATTAACGGCCAATTGTACCCTGCACTTTTATACGCAGATGATGCGGTCCTTATGGGCCGCACACCTAAAGTTTTACGTATTTTAATCTCTGGTTTTGTATCTTTTATGGGAGATCTGGGATTATGTACCAATTTTAATAAATCATTTATAATGTCCTGCGGACCTAAAAAATACTGTACAAAGAATATAAGGATAGGAACAGACCTCTTAAAAAGCACGAGCACTTTTCCCTACCTTGGTTTAGTCTTTTCTGACACAGGCTCATGGAAATCGCATGTAGCCAGAGGTAGAAACAAATTAGGCTTGGCAATTAACTCTATAATGAGCCTGGGACAACCAAAAAAGGCAGTTGTAGTGACCCCACTACTGCAGATCTACAGAACCCAATGCCTGCCTACTGCGACTTATGGCTGTGAAGTATGGGGGTTCGCGGACTGCAGCGGGATACAATTAGAAGAAAATAGATTCTGTAGAAGGCTACTTGGGGCACAAATCTCATCACCTACCTTTTTGTGTCACAAAGAATTGAATCTACATTATGTAGAAGATTTTATTAAATCTCGCCCTGCCTTATTCTGGCTGAAGATATGGCGCAATCCTGCAGCCATTTTAACACAACGAATTATAATGGATTGCTTGAGTTGCGATAGGGGCAAATACATACCCTGGCTTAACGCCGTTCATAAAAGCTTGTCTAGTATATATCTAGAACATAGCTTTTCCTCCCCCCTTGCCGCCGAAAACATAATCCTAAAATCAGCAAGGGACGCACTATACGCTCTATATCGCACTGACAGAGCAAAGGCTGAGTTTAGTAAGCCTTCTATTATTAGATATATGTCCATCCCGAGAACAGTCGATACCAATTATTCAAAACCACAGGAATATTTAAGGAAAAATATTGGGAGCTGGAATAGGTGTCAGCTTTTTCGCCTTAGGGACAACAGTGTAAAATATCTCCTATGTTTCCCTATCGGCTTTAATAAAAATCTGGAGGATACTGTCTGCCCATGTGGCAATGGCTGCAAACAAACCTTACTACATTTTTTGTTCTCCTGCAGATTCTACGTAAGGTACACTAAACATTACCTTATCCCCCATTTTAAAGCTCATGAGACGACTAATTATATCTCTGCATATGAAGAAATACTACAATTGGGCAGTGAGGATATGATTTTTCGTGTTGGCTCCTTTTTATCAGCAGCCGTAAAATCCCGAGCTTCTATGCTTACCTGCTGATAAATGTTATTAACTATTAAAAGGTGCTGATCATGGCTAATCAAGATATGCTTATTCTGTTTAAAACAGGTTATTGTAAATTGTCCATCTGTACTATAACTATGTTTTTATGCTTGCTATTTTGCACAGTAATGTTGAGGTTTTCTTTACAACTTACCTTAGATACATTATCGCCCATTTACTATTCAATAAGATCATTGTATACAGGGTTTTCAAATGTCCGCAATGACAAAATTCTTATTTATATAGTTGGATGTTTACAATTTGCCTATTTGCACAGCGTTCTAAAGTTTATAATTTGCGTCTTTGCACAGCTTGATTGATGGTCATTGTATGTACTACTGGTTAAACCCATTCCCCCCTTTTTAAAATTGTCTTTTTTCTTCTAGTTATGTATTTGCTCTATGATATTTATCTTCTTATTCTCTATATGTTTTATTTTTTCTCGAGTGAAGATTGTATGCTATATGTTTATAATAATGATGTACTTTTATGGATCTTTACTGAATCCGAATAAAGTTAAACTGAACTGAACTGAGTCCCCCAAAAATCGAAACAAGCCTTGGTACAGCATATCGCTCGCCCCACGTTGCCTTCCAAAAGGTCTTCAGAGTCATGGTAGATCCAGGTTCCTAAATAAGGTAAACAGTGGGCCTCCCATGGGACCCCTTCTACACTCTGTAAATCCATCCTGTCTGACTTGGTAGGGAACAAGCACGATTCACGCGGAGTCCCAGAATTCTCCCCAAAGTCTACAGCAAGTCCTTCGCTCCCTGTAGTGCTTCTCCCGAGTTGGCCAGGAACAGGAGCATATTGTCTGTGTACAGCGCTATGTGCTGCATCTGCCCCTCCACCATCAAGCCCAAAGTAGAATCTCCCGGTCCTTGCATGTGCAGCCAGGGGTTCCACCACCAGGGCAAACAACAGAGGGGACAAATGGCACCCCTGCCTCGTCCCTCGAGCCACCTCACAGGCAGCAGAGATCAACCCCCCCGTCCTAACCCTGGTGGTGGAAGCACTATATAACAGCGCGGTCCACTTTATAAAATTGTCCCCCAAGCCAAACTCCTGTAGAACATTAAAAAGGTAAGGCCACTCCAGGCTATCAAAGGCCTTCTCCAGGTCGACCGCAAAAATACAGGCCTCGTCTTTATCATAGGTGTTGGACCCCAAGATGCGCATGAGTCTACGAACATTCATTGCCGTATTTCGGGATGGTATAAATCCAGCTTGATCCCTATGAACCAGCTTTGTCATATGTGGCAATAGACGACTAGCCAGTACCTGACTCAAGATCTTGTAGTCCAGGTTAAGCATCGCAAGGAGCCTATAAGAGGAGCGATCCCAAGCGGGTTTGCCCGGTTTGAGGAGGGGGACTATGATTGCTTCTCGGGTGGAAGCAGGGAGGACACCCTCCTGCCGCGCTCTATTGTACATTGCTACTAGGGAAGGAACCAGGGCCTCCTCATAGGCCACATAAAATTCCACTGGCAGTACGTCTGTGCCCGGGGTCTTGTTCCTGGCCATATGTTTTATAGCACTCCGCCCTTCACCCGCCTCAATGTCCCTACCAAGATCTTCAACCTCATCCGCCTCAAGTTTAGGGAGACCTGCTCCCGGCAAAAAGTCCTCATCTCCGGGGAGCCCAGGGCCCAGTCTACTCTGATATAGCGTAGTATAATACTGCAAGAATTGGTCATTGATACCTCGTTGGGTATAAAAAACGTTGTCTCCCTGGCCTCTCAGTTCTAATATCACTGTCCCTCTCCGTGCTGGGTTGGCCAACCATGCAAGCAGCGCACCAGACTTGTCCCGCTCCGCATGCACCCTATCCGTATAGGCCTTATAATCAAAACATCGTAATCTCTCGACTTGAACCGCGATCTCTTCCTTGACCGCAAGCAGCTCATCATTCTTGTCTGGCTGCTCAGGGCGCACTTGCACTACCTCACGTAGCTCCTGCTCCGCCCATGCTGTATCCTGTAGCTGCACTTTACGCACTCCCACCACTTCTCCTATGCAGCGCCCTCTAATCACCGAATTAAAAGCATCCCACTCAACAAGTAGAGTGGATGCCGTGTTAGTGTTAAGCCGAAAATACTCTTCGATCGCTGTCCCTATAGTGTGACGGAACACTGACTCTTCTAATGTTTCCTGTCTGAGTCACTACGTGGGGATGGCAGGACGATCCCACAGCCAGTGTAGTACCGCCAGCAGTGGATTATGATCGGATTATGCTCTAGCTAAATATTCGCTGTGCACCATTTCCCCATGTCCTTCCGGAGAACAAAGGATCAAGTTCAGCCTAACATGCAGGTCATGCAGCGACGAGAAGTAAGAATAATCTCTTATCGGTGGGATGATGGGCCCTCCATGTATCAGTCAATCCCCACTGTTGCTGCCAGGCTCGCCGCGCCGCTGCCAATCTATGTACAGGGGCAACTACAAGAGGAGGATGGGAGCTGACCAATGAGACATCAGTTATACAGTTGAAGTCGTCCCCCAATAACACAGAGCCTGTCAGCATAGGTGCCAGGTTTCCAGACAGACGTGCAAAGAATGAGGCTTGATCAATGTTAGTGGCATATATACTCCCTAGTGCAATATCTCTCCCATCCAGGTGCCCCGTCACCACAGCATACCTAACCTCCGGGTCAATCAGCTGGCCAGTGCCCTGGAATGGGACCCCGGCCCTGATGCAAATCAGCACCCCACGTGCAAAAGCCGAATACGTGGTACCGAACACCTGCCCCCTGTCATCTACGCTGTAACGCCAGGCCCTCCTGTTTAAGTGCGTTTCCTGCAGTAGGGCAATCTGAACCCCTCTTCATGTAAGATATGTATGCATCTTGTGTCGGCGTTGCATAGTATGCATACCCCTGATGTTCCAGGACAAGCACTTAATACCTACGGCGGTTCCCATGGCGTATCCTCCCTTATGTTACCTTCCTCGTCCCCCCCAACAACATGCCTGGCCCCAGAAACCCCCTCCCCCCTATTCCCAATTTTCCCCTACTCCCGTTCCCCAGGACAGGTTCCCTTAAACTAGTTCCCATCCAAACCTGCACTACTAAACTGTGCACCCAAAAGACAAAAATGTAGTGAGGCATGTGTTGACCCCATGGGACCCACAGCTCCTTCCGGTCCCCTCCCACTCTATATTAGCTCGGGGTCCTACAACAATTCTGTTCAGCCAGTATCACCAGCCCCCTTCCAAAGAATATAGTAGGGGTGGGCGGAATTTGCGGAATTAACCTTCGCAAATTATCGCGAGAATGTTTAAAATTATCGCAAACAAGCAGAAATATCGCAAAGATGCGGAAGTTTTTTTCCGGCATGTTCGCGAGATTTTCTGCATGGTTGCGGGTCGCCAACTTACCCATGTGGTTGCTTGCGGGCGCGGCCATCTTGTTTTGAGTTGTTCTCGCGGTGCATGATCGCGAGAAGAAAGACGTGATCGCGCGACGCATGACGTCACTGCGGGCGCGAACTGTCGCGAGACAGCGCAAATGGCTAAAAACAATACAACATCTCATGGAGAACGCGACCGGATCAAGAAAACTTGTCGGCGAACGCAGGGATTCAGGTAAGGCGATCGCGCGCGCGCGAGAATGTATCATTTTACAGCGCGAGCAAGAAACAAATTATCGCCAAGCTGCGGAAACCGGAATTTTTGACATTTTCGCGCTCTCCGCGGAACGCAAAAATGTCAAATTATCGCAATTTCCGCGAACGGAACGAAATTTTTGCCCAGGCCTAGAATATAGCCCATTCACTGGTTCATTCTGAGTAGTGATGCAAGTCCCTCTCACCCATCCGACGGTCTGCAGGTTACACTATTGTATCCGCAGTCTGCGGAGTGACCACTGGAAATTCAGTCTCTGAGTCCCCTGCTGTGCTTCCAGGCGGAGAGTTCTCAGATCCACCCAGCCCTCATCCAGTGGAGACAGACGTTGGGCTGGCCGCACCCGACTGATCTCTGCAACTGCTTGCACCGTTCTGTCCCTCTCGAGGTGTCGCTCAAGCAACAGGAGGGCTCTCGGCGAACCCCCATGTATAGGTGACCCCCACCCTGTGCTGTCTGTCACAGAATTCCACCTGGGCCTCGTCTGGCGCATCTCTAGCCACTGCCAAGCCTCGTGCGGAGTGGTGAAGAAGTGTGTTTTTGTATTGTCTACCATCTGCAGGCGCACCGGGAAGAGCATGGCATAAGGTATTTGAAGTTGACGCACTTTTCGTTTTAGGGTGAGAAAGGAGGCGCGCTGCTTCTGGACCTCCCTGGTGAAGTCCGGGAACAACATCACCTTGGAGTTCTCGATTTGGAGGTGTTGCTTCCCCCGGGCCTGCTGCAAAAGATGGTCTCTGTCACAATAATGCAAGAGCCTCACCACCATCGGCTTCAGAGGCCTGGCCGGGACTCTATGGGCCCACTTAAGGGTGAAGAATGGTGAGAGGCCTTCAGGGGCAACCTCCTCCTTAAGCCACCCCTCCAGATACCGTACAGCGTGATCTCCTTCCGCCCCCTCCGGTATTCCCACTCTATGGATGTTATTCCTTCGGGATCGTACTTCGCTGTCCTCAGCTCTCACTTCCAAGACGCAAACTTTGTCCTCCACCAACTTTAAGGAGCTTTGCAAGGCGGATATCGTATCCGGGACCTCCTCCAGAGCTTTCTCAGTCACATTCACCCGCTCTTTGAGTTTCTTTTGGTCGTCCTTGAGTAGAGAGAGGTCCAACCCAATGGCATCAATTTTTGTCTCGAGAACCTCCCTTGACGAGGTAATGGCTTGCATTATTTCCTCCAGCGTGAGGCTCCCCGAGGCAGCTACACTGTGTGGCTCCGCCACTTCCTCTTCGTCGTCAGATTGGTGCACCGCTCCATCCATCCAGAGGGCCGCAAAGCCCTTTACTTTGGATACCCGCCCCATCACTGCTGGTCGCCGAGGGCCGTGTTGATTCTCACCAAGCGCGGGTGTACACAATCGCCAATGCCGCCCTGTGGCCCTCTCTGGCTGGTCGAACAGGTCGCCGTAGGAACGCAGGAGAGGTCAAATCGCACCGGGGTGTTCTGCAACAGAGCAGTCTGATCCAACAGGCACCCCCTCAGGTCCCTTGGAGCAACTTGGTATTCTCTCTTCCCTCCTGATCAGAGTGATAGCGCTCCCGCGCTCCTCAGTCAGCGCAGCACGGTGACTAATGCAGTAGTCCTAGCTTCCTTCACCCAGTGCCAACCTCCAGCATCTATGTCTCCTTCACCAGGTCTCCCCCGAGTTCAGTCTCCTGTCCCACAACCACATCGAATTGCTCCGCCGGCCCACTAGATCAAGGTCCCAGCCAGCGCCCAATGTAGTAGTCTTCCCAGATATGGCGCCTTACACGTGATAGCGCTGCAGCTCCTGGGTTAGGGCCCTTCCAACCTCTTACATCTTCTTGCTTGTAGGCAGCCACCAGGATCACGGAGGAGCAGATTCTCCCCGGTCCTCAGGTTCTCCCAGACCTCACTCTCTGTATCACCGGCCCGTGTCGGGAGAGGTTTCAGGATAGCGCAAAGTGCAGTCACTCCCTCAGTCAGTAGACAGCGGGGATGCTTCCCATGTACGGGGCAGACAGATGTCCTCGTTCTGTGGGGGTTTCAGGCTGTCACCCCGGATCACACAAGGGCAATCAGCAGTCACTCAGCGAGTCTGCGGCTCCTTCCAAGACAGCAGCATAATTCCAGTTCCCTGTCAGGGTGCAGTAGCACAGCACCACTCTCTTTACTGTTCTTATGGCAACGCCCAGCTCTGAAGCTACGCATCCCTCCCAGGCATCCAGGTCAACAGTCCCCAGTCCACGAGGTGTCAATGGAGCTTATGCCCCAGTTAGTCCAACGTGCTTCTCAGCCTTCTTTGAGTGCAGGATCCTGCACCGACAGTTTCGCATGCTGGACTCCATGCGGTACTCCCCCTGTAATTCACCGCAGGCTTGGGGTCTCCTTGGTCCACTGCACTTGCCACTTTGGCAGCCCTCCGCCTGCCCCGCTCTCTGCTACCAAACAGTTATATTCAAGTCCAGGTGCTAAGAGCAGGGTATGGTTGTCTGTTCAGGGGGGCAGGGTGCTACAATCGCCGCTCTCAATCGACGGCCACGATCACCCCCACGATCTGCCTGGGATATGTCGTGCCGCCATCTTGAAGTCAGGCTTCCTCTGCCGAGAGTGCCCCAAGCCTCGCCTCACCTCTATTTCTAGGCCGCCTGCCCTCTCACAGATGGACGCTCACTGTCCTCCTGCTCCCGCACTCCACCCCGCCGTTCAGCAGGCTCATTCAGTGCGTTGGGCTCCCTTACCGGCAGAGGCTTCTATGACGAGGTGCGGCTGCCATTTTGCCCGCGACCCAGCCAGAGCGCGAACAGGGAGAACAAATGCCGGTTTCTACGTTCCCCGGTTCTCCGGCGCTTCAAAACTGTACCCGGATGGGAACCAGGGCTTCCGCCTCCAGCTATGGTGCCAGGGCCCCCCCCCAGCTGCCCAGGATAGATTGCTGTGGAGGGAGGCCGCGGAGGAGCACCAAGGTCCGCTACTCCCTCATCGGCACCAAGCCACGCCCCTGTTGGCGTATTTGTTATGTAAATAAACCTGCAGCAATTTTCTCCACAAAGGAGGTTACTTGTCTGTTATTTCTCCAGGAGGTTGCTGTAGGGGGGATGGGAGTGTTGCCGATATTGGCACTTTGTTCATTGTCTCCCCGCTACACCGGCTCTCCTTTCTATGGCTGCGTGGTGCTCATATTCGAGCACTGCTGGGGTCTACCTGCCCGCCCTACCCCCATCAGCTGTGAGGGGACACGCCCCGCCCGCCTGCACCATTCTGATGCCATGCAGTCCAAGAGCACAGAACAGGGCGCACGCTTCGCCCGTCAGTGATCTCCTGATTGTGAAGAAAGGCCCTATCCTAGTGTACTTCCAGCAGCAGGTGCAAGCAAGGAATGATAGCCATATAAAAATACATAACAAGATAGAAGGCACAGAGACCATTTAAGGACAAACTAGACAAGGACTGGCCACACCATTATCAAGAGGTCACAGGCAGACTACTGCAAGCCACTCTACATGCCGGCAACTCTCAGACAGGTGGCTGTACCACCAAACATCACGAGGTGACAATGCTTGTGCTGCTAGGAACTCCAACATACAATCAAAGCATGTAAAAAACAAAACCAAATGCACCACTCAAGCAATGTAAATGAAATCAAGTCCGAATTCTTGGGTTGTTTTACGTTTCCTCAAAGGATTCTTCTTTTATTTCTATCAGGCAGACGGCTGCCTGATAGGATGGGTGGATTTTTGACCCCTTCTAGGAGATACGGATTCTGGTATCTTTACCACATTACAGCTGCCTTACCTTTTGAAACAATCTTTGAAATAGATCGTCTTGACTTTGGCAACAACCGGATGTGGGTTCTTCAATTTAATATTTGGCTATTTCAATTCTGTAGTTGCTTATCAGACACGAAAAGCACGTATCTCTAAACTTGACACTCTGGATACCTGTAATTGTGAGGGAACCGTAAAACGATGAATAGGACGTAAAGACATTTTTCAACCTATAGCTATTTTTGCCCTGAAGAAGTCCTTTGGTGGACGAAACGCGTCGGCTGTTCTGGCTGTTTTGGAAAATTGTTGCTTTTAATTGTATAAGTTACTGTAAAATAAAAGAAGAATCCTTTGAGGAAACGTAAAACAACCCAAGAATTCGGACTTGATTTCATTTACATTGCTTGAGTGGTGCATTTGGTTTTGTTTTTTACATGTATTTTCCAGTCACTGGAACGACATTGTGCTGGCGGGTGTTTACCAAATTTGCACACTTGGGGTGATTGGACCATATCACCAAAAGTTATATTGAGTGATCTTAAATCCGGTGCTGCTCTAGAGGGCTACCGCTAGCATTGTGTTTAGTTGTTTATACAATCAAAGCATCCCTGCTGCCAGTTTGACCACGCCACACAATGGCCTCAATTCCAGCAATTGAACCATTTGTTGTTGACGGTGCGCCGTCCACTCTGGCACCCGTCTGTGTACATCTTAGAATAAAAGTGTACAGTGGCCCGATACCAGAGTATCGAGTAACCCAACTAACCGTGTGGTGATAAACCATAAGTTGTGGTGATCATGGCAAAAAATGATCGACAGCGCGGGATGGCCCCCGGGATAGCACCTCATGTATACTTGTGGACTCACCCCTAAGCTAGTCGGTCTGTGCTGACAGGAGTAACAGAGCACTGATTATCACCATGCCCTTAGTTGGGTTACTCGATACTCTGGTATTGGGCCACTGTACACTTTTATTCTAAGATGTTCACAGACGATGCTCCTAGTCTGGGTGTTCGAATGCAATTTTTGGTCCAATTCGCCGCAATTTTAAGCTTAATTGCCGCATATTCGTGTGTCTGTCACGGTTGTCTGTGTGTTCCCTGAAAAATCATGAGGGCCCTCACTGCACAGGGATATAATGTACGCTATGGAATTTTCAAATTTGAGCATGGAGCGTCGTACTATGGTAACACCAATTACCTTCAGCACCCATACGGTCGTAGCACACTAGACCACCATCGGTGCAACCAACACCCCAAGTTTGAAAGTTTAGTCATTAGTACAAGCACTGTCTGATAGTAATTAGGCATGCGCTATGAACACTTTGATAACTAGACACTCACTGTGGTGATACTATACCATACATTATTCAGCATGTTCTTACATGCAATTTGACCTTTGCATTAGATCCTCCCTAACTGACCTATGGTTGTTCTTGTTGTTATCTCCCTCCCTTTCCCTTTCTCTCAGATCTCAATTCTCTGGGCCAAATTGGACCCGGTTTTCTCACTGCAAAGCTGGTTACTATCCAATGAAATGAATTCTAGAACCAGCATTGCGGTAGTGCTAGAGTATAATCAAACCTTTTACTACGGTCCTGATGAAGTGCCACCAGACCCGTTAGGGGCTACTCTTGGCATGAAACATGTCTACCCTATGCACCACACAAGCACTGTAGGATCATTACATCCAGTCGGGGCTCACTTCTTTTAGTTAGGCTAGTGCCCCCTTGGAATAAAAGTATTAGACAGGGTTGCTCTAGACCAATTTTTATTTTCACACTCACTGCACTACCTAGCCCACATACCCGCACTCACCCTACGGCTTCACCAACAAAAGATCTCCACCAAAGAGCCCTTTCGCAGGTGCCCGTCGGGCATTGCAGCTCTGGCCCAACGAGGAGCAGGCCCAATGATGAAGCATGCCATCCTTTGGGGTGTGTGAGGGCACTTTTTACAAAGACCCGATTCCTCTCTCACTCCTAGGAACTGCATACCCTTTGTTTTCTCAATTTCTAAAACAGCAAATTAGTTTCTTCAGGTATACCTTTTCGGCAGAAGAAGTAGTTCCTGACCCAGAGAAAGTACAAGATGTACAAGAATCCCCAACACCCAGCAACATCTCAGAAGTATGGAGCTTCCTCGGTATGGTGAATTATTGCAAGAGGTTCATCCCAGGCTTCAGAGGCCTCACTCAACCTCTTCGGGAACTCACCAAAATCAATGCCGCCTGGGAAGCAGAGCAAGAAGACACATATAGGAAGACCTAAGAAGCTCCATACGCAGACACCACTCTATCATACTTCGACCCGAGGAGGCCAAGAAACATTGCTATAGGCGCCAGCCCAAAAGGACTTGGCACTGTTCTCACCCAACAACAGCCACAGTCCTGTTGCCTTTGCTAGCAGATACCTTACCGAGACAGAGCAGCGATACTCTCAGATTGAGCGGGAAGCCATCGCCATTCACTGGGCATGCCAACACTTTCACATCCATGTGTATGGGCACCCTTTCGTGGTCACAACAGACCATAAACCCCTGGTGCCCCTATTCCAAGGATCTGCATCCAAACCGCCACCTCATATTGAGAAATGAATGATCCAGCTGCAAGAGTAGGACTGCCACGTTGAATACTAGCTCAGTGCCACCAACCCAGCAGACTACCTCTCACCACTCCCAATCGGCAACCCCCAAGGAGGTAGAGGAGGCAGAAGAGATGGAAGAATACATCCAATACATTGCAGAAAGATCCTGGCCACTCCCCCCGGCACTTGATACCATCTGACAGGCCGCCGAGGAAGACGAGTGCCTCCAAATAGCACTAACTGCAGTCCTGTCAGGAGAGTGGAGGACCTTGAAAGTGCACCTCTCGCAGAGGACCTCAGAGGCTAAGAAGTTCCTACAATCCTTATTCAACATTCGCCAAGAACTGTCAACAGACGCAAGTGGGGTGCCTGCTCAGAGGACTATGCCTAATAATCCATAAAAGCCTTACCAACCATGTTTTACACCTGGCCCACCATGACCACCAAGGGATAGTCAAGACCAAGAATAGACTCAGCACTAAGATATGGCTCTCCTGCATGGATGCGATGATGCAAGTAGCGGGAAGGTCATTCCAATATCCGGGGGATCCCCCGAGACCCCTGCCCCAGTGCTCACCGAAGAAGGTCCCCAGCAGCCTTGGGAATGCACCAGCCTGGATTTTGGTCACCTACCAGATGGGAGATACGCTATGGTTATGCTAGACAACTTCACCAAATATCCAGAGACTGAGCTCTTTGGATCGCAAAAGGCTGCCAAAGTCACTGCCAAGATTGAAAAATGATTACCACTCATGAAAGAGTTGCGGACCGACAATGGGCCACCTTTTCAGGGCTGAGAATTTGCAGAATATCTCCGGTCTATGGGCATCAAGCATCGCAAGATAACACTGCACTGGCCTCAGGCCAATGGAGAGGTCGAGAGGTTCATGCGCACGCTGAACAAGGTGATCCACATTGCTTATGTCGATCAACAATCAATGGAGAGAGGAATTTACAGATTCCTACATGATTATCGGCAGACACCATACTCAACCACTGGCCAAGCCCATGGGCATGCCAACATGGGGCGTGTTGTCATTGACACCATCCCACATCACCCAAAACGGACCCCAGACAACATTGACAAGGAAGGAGTTCTCAGCAGGAGGATCACAACCAACCAGCGAGCCAGTGACAAACGAAGGGTCTGTTGAACCAGCAGACTCCGTGTTCGTCAAGGACAGGAACCCTGGCAGCAAGCTCCGACTACCAGTAGCTGCTCGTGGAGGGAGTGCCGCGGAGCGGAGAAGCGGGGTGGTGAGGCTGGGCGGGGGAGGGGCAGGGTGTGGGTAGTAAACTCCGGCTCACGGCCGACCGGAGTAATGTAACTAAATAAATAAATAAAACAAATTTCATTGCGCGCGCTGAAACGCATTTGGCGTTTCAGCGCGCTCACTGAAATTCGGTTTTTAGGTCTCGCCTGAGACAGCGCTTTAGCGCTGCTCTGGCGAGACTTATAGTAAGCACTTTTGGAAGTGCAAACGAGTGCTTTCAGGCCGCCAACTACAGTGCATGTGCTCCGGGCGCGCGCACCATTTGGCAGCCTGAAAGCACTCGTTGTCTTTCACTTTCGCGGCCGCTCGGCCGCTTTGATGTTTGATCACTTTCACTTTCGCGGCCGCACTTTAACAAGCTCCCGTTATGCAATTTGGCAAGATTCTGTCACTTCGCGGTTAACTTCTGGAATGTACAATAATTTCTGTAAAAGAATAAATAGTGATTGCTGATCACTTTTGTTAAGAAAAACTATATGAAGAGACAAGGGCTTCTACTGCACCAACATTATGTACGGGGAATTGAGTGCACGTCTCATTAAGTATTTACCAGCCTCGCTGATCACTAAATGTGATGGCATCAGATGTAGAGGCATGTATGTCTTGATGACAAGACAGAAAACTTTTCACAGTTAGCCAGATGTAAAGAATGCATATGTGATTGTTATGACGTTACACTGCAACTGGCATAATACTGAGTCGGTTTATTAAATAAACTGAAAGTGCATCTCCAGTTTTCCTCTCTCTCTGGCTGCTGAATTTCAAAGCCGACAGCAGCAGGGGACCAAAACACACGAAGAGGCCCAGGCTGGAGGCAGCTGCACACTGGGAGTATGGTGTGGAAGGGGTGTCTTTCAGAGGCCAGCCTTTCTCTACAAGGTGACATGGAGAAGACAGTAACCTTTAATTATTCTAATGAAGAGCGGTGCGAAGACGTGCAGGGGAGAGAGGGGTCCCACAGGGGAAGAAAGAAGCCTTTAAAGTACCAAGCCTGCCTGGCAACAGCACTGTTAGCACCATTGGGCCAGTGGTCAGTCTGCGACCAGCATCTGCTGAAACACACTTTGGAATAGGAACATTAATCATGACGTCTACAGCAACGGCGGCACAGATCAAAACACGTGATCGATGTATTATATAAACAAAGGGATTATTAACTCGTTACAAAAAACTGAAGGCCAAACACGAGGTTATGTTACATTTTCCTGTTTTGGTGACGTCGCAGCTTCTCGAGGCCATTCCTCTTTGCTTACACAGTGGGCAGTGCCAGTATTAAACATCGGCACACCGGCTCCGAGACGAATGCAATATTGACCCATACTGTGACACTGATGAAGCCATAAACAGAAATGAACACTTGTTTAGATAACCAGCCTGATTTCACAATAGTTTAAGGCGCCCCTCACGTTCAATAATTATATCACACCTGAATCCATTCATATCTAAGAATTAGACCATTTCACTAAAACAGTAAAATAATAAATAGAAAGATAAAATAGCTTTACTTATAGTGGTATCAACATTAAATCCTTCTTATAGTTATTATCATTATTAATATCAATAATAACTATTGCAGTCCTATAATTATTGTATTGGCGTTATTATTTTACTTGTTATTATTACTGTTGTCTTTTTTTGTTAGTACTTTTTTTTGTCTCATGTCTTTGGCATGCTAGTCTATATTTTCAGCTAATAGGCAAATCTTTTTTTCCCGCCATTCTCTCTCTCCACTTTTATTACCTTTCATTCTCTTTGCCTATCTCAGCCTCTTCTTCCATGATAACTTTTCCCCTTCTTTCTTGCAGTCCCACTGCGCTCTCTCTCTCTCTCTGTCTCTCTCTCTCTCTCCCTTTGTCTCTGTCTCTCTCTCTCGCTCCCTCCCTCTCTCTTTCTTTCCCGCTCCCTCTCTCTTTCTTTCCCTCTCTCTTTCTCTCTCCCCCTCTCTCTCTCTCACTCTCTTTCTCTCTCTCCCTTCATTTCTCTCTTTCTTTCCCTCTAGCTCTCCTCTCTCTCTCGCTCTCTCTCTACCCCTCTCTCTCTCCCTCTTCTTTCCCTGTCACTCTCTCTACCCCTCTCTCTCTCCCTCTTCTTTTCCTGTCACTCTCTCTACCCCTCTCTCTCTCCCTCTTCTTTCCCTGTCAGTGTCTCTCTCTCTCTCTCTCTCTCTCTCTCTCTCGCTCTCTCGCTCTCTCGCTCTCTCGCTCTCTCTCTCTCTCTCTCTCTCGCTCTCCCCCTCTCTCGCTCTCCCCCTCTCTCTCTCTCCCCCCTCTCTCTCTCTCCCCCTTCTCTCTCTCTCCCCCCTCTCTCTCTCTCCCCCCTCTCTCTCTTTCCTTCTCTCTCTCTCCCCCCTCTCTCTCTCTCCCCCCTCTCTCTCTCTCCCCCCTCTCTCTCTCTCCCCCCTCTCTCTCTCTTTCCTTCCCTCTCTCTCGCTCTTTCTCTCTCCCACTCTCTTTCTTTCTCTCTCCCACTCTCTTTCTCTCTCTCCCCCCTCGCTTCTTCCATGATGACTTTTCTCCATCTTTCTTGCTGTCCCACTGTGCTTTGTCTCTCTCCTCCCCTCTCCCTCCCTCTCTCTTTCTTTCTTTCACTCTCTCTCTTTCTCTTTCTCTCCCTCTCTCTCCCTTTCTCCCTCTCCCTCTCTTTTTCTCTTTCTCTGTCCCCCTCTCTCTCTCTCTCCCTCTCTCTCCCTCTCTTTCTCTCCCTCTCTTTCTCTCCCTCTCTCTCCCCTCCCTTTCATTCCCTCTCTCATTCTGTTTCTCTTTTTCTCTCTCTATTTCTCTCTCCCACTCTAGCTTTCTTTCCCCCCTCTCTCTTTCCCTCTCTCTTTCCCTTTCTCTCTCCCCCTCTATCTCTCTCCCTCTCTCTTTCTCTCTCTTTCGTTCCCTCTCGCTCTACTCTCTCTCTCTCTCCCCCTCTCTCTCTTTCTTTCTTTCTCTATCTCTCTCCCCTCTCTCTCTCTCCCTCTCTCTTTCTCTCCATCTCTTTCTATCCCTCTCACTTTTTCTGTCCCTCTCTCTCTCCCTCTCTCTCTCCCTCCCCCTCTCTCTTTCTTTCGCTCTTTCTCTCTCTCTCGCACACACACACACACTCTTTTTCCCGAGATCCATATATTTATAACCACATCTTAAACTTATGGTGGTGCGATAGGTGGCACTGCCTCCTTGTGATTGCTCCCTGATGGAAAAAATGCAAAATGTAAAAAATATTCAGTCTCTAATTTGTATTCATGGCTACAAAACCAATGCTTGATTTCCAAAATGTGGTAAACCATACATTGCTAACAACCTTCCTCAAATATGCTTTTTACACAGCATAAAGTGAATATAAACTGCTTTCTTAGCACCACAAAACATATTTTTTTAGGTCTCGCCTAGGCAGCATTAGGGTTAGTAATGCTCATTAAGAAAACATTTATGGTTGTGGTTGAAGCAAAATCAGCTAATAATTTTAAGGATGTTGGATCACCAGCATGTGTCAGATAGCTAAGTTAACAGAAAATACAGAACATGAGTAGATAAACTGGTGGAATAATTTTTGGTTATAAATGGAACGTCGACAGATGAGGCAAGGATGAAAAAGCATGTACCAATGACTGGTAACAACAAGCATTTGCAATGCAATATGTCTCACATTTACGCGAGTTTAAGCTATTAGCATTGTAAATGACAATGCGTTTTATTTATATTTCAAAAAACAAAACATAAATAAAAGGCCTTTTTATTTACAATGCCAATAGCTCATGCTCAGGTAAATGCGAGACCTGTTGCATTGCAAATGCTTGTTTAATATATTTATTTACATTACTCCGGTCGGCCTTGAGCCGGAGTTTACTACCCCCCACCCTGCCCCTCCCCCGCCCCGCTCCACCACCCCGCGGCACTCCCTTCACGAGTCGCTACTGCCGACTACCCTTTGAACGCCGAACATGGTCTGTGATGGGACACAAGGGCACCATGATAATGGCTTGAAAAGGGGATGAAGAACTCACCCGTCATATCTCTTTCTTCAAAAAGGTTAGTGGGACACTTTGCTTAACTACCGACTTCTCTTCAGACACTGATCCTCTGTTGGAGACCGACGAAGGAGCGCCATCATTGCCTTTGGCTCCGAGGGGAGCCTCTCAGAGTTCATCTGAGACATAGCCAAACAAACCCCAGCTTAGAATATAGCTCTCCAAGCAGTGTTTCAGCGTCTGCATTCTCCACTCCGAGGTCCTCGAGCCGAAGAGCCAACCCTTCGCCATCGACCCTCCTGAAGAACTTCCTAGTCTGATGACCCGACGTTGACACCAGGAGCTGGGTATCCAGACACATGGACCGTGACTCAGGGCGTGGTAAAGTTATATGTTTTCAATGTATGGCATCATATTTAGAACTTAGTTATTGCTATGTGTTATTACCGTTGGGGAGGAATGTACTGTACCACCTCGCCGCACACCGTAGGGTGGTCCTAAAGTTGTTACCCACATCCGTGAGGTTTTTGGTTGACTCCTGCCCTCTGTGTGCAGGGTTAATAAAAGCACGAGGGCGTGGCCAAGTAAGGCAGTCATGCATGGCCATTGAATCCAACAAGCGGCGCCATGTGACATAGGGCCTACAACACGTGGGGCAACCACTTTACACCATTATCGTCAATGTTTATTTACGGTCTAATCCATACTTGGATTTTAATAGCCACTGGTTTGTAATGGACGATAAGTATGGCACATTTGCTTGTTTTTAATAGGGGCAGTTGATAGCCCCTCAACACTACAATATTACGTAGTAAAAGAAAGTAAGAAAGCTCAAGGATGTGGCTAGTTCTTTGGTCATCATGTATTCTTGGTACAGACTCCACTGGCCCAGTAGCAATGCCTTGGGATGCTGGGAAGAGCTGGACTGGGAACCAAGACCAGCCCAGACACAGTTTTCACATCAGCCCCGCACTGCACTGTCTGAGCCTGCCCGTCTGCACAGGGTTTAGGGCATGTTCTCCCCTAAACTGACTTATTACAGCTCGATTTTTAAATATAGAAGATAAAAAGCCATACGATTTAGAGGTGGTTCCGAAGGGGTGTTTATGAGATATTGCAGTACCCCAGGGTGGCCAAAATACCCATGAGCAATATTTATTCACAGTGCAAAATGATTTGTGTGTCTATAAAGAAATTGTGTGCCCCATACAAAAAAATGGATGCGAAGCTGGAAAAACTTCATTGGCACACAAGATGAGGTACCAGTCTGATATAGTCTGCCCTAGGAACATGTTCTAATTCCTGGGCTGAGGAATGCCACCATTCTACTATGATTTACATTATGCGCTTTACTGTCCGTGTGCCGGTAAAGAGTCCTTCAAAAACGTTGTGCTGCTCATAATATGATGCCAAACCTGTCATCATGCTAGGGGATTGCTCAAAATGGCAGCTTACCGTGTGAGATCGCTGATGATCTTGAAATGCCAGTCTGCCAGGGGTGTTTTTTTAGGTCTCGCCTGACCCAGCGCATGCGCTGGTCTGGCGAGACTTATTGAGAGGGCTCCAAAAAGTGCTACCAGGCCAGCCTAGAGCCACAGTGCATGTGCGCGGGCGCGGGCGCGCGCGCCGCGCTTTACCGACATTACTTTCGGTTTCACGGCCGCTTTGATGTTTGTTCGTGATCACGATCACTTTCGCGGTTGCAGGGCCACTTTGCATAGCCAATAGGTCTCGCTTTTGGGACCTTATAAGTATTTAGTTATGCAACTGTTGCATGGCTAAAGACTTGTTTTAGGATACCGCTCGTTGTGCGGATGAGCTGCTCCGGTTGCCAGGGTTCCTGTTCTGATGCTGGTTACTAATGATACTAACTCAGGGCCCCATACATTAGTGGTCAGTGGCTGTTGGTACATAGGGGACGCGGAGTATGCTGTAGTAGGGCCTGTGCACGCACAAGTGTCATACACCATAGTAGCCAGTGTAATGGCTTCTTGGCTCTTCTAGAAAAGCTAAATATTTTCATATCTTCATCGCAGGAAGGGATTAACTGGGTGGGCCCTGCCAGTCCTTATCACCGGTAGTAATTATAAATAGACATTGAAACAAGTCCCTTTCGGGCCCTAAATCCATGCATTTAACTTTCCAAGTAAAATACTCTCTCTAATATGTGTGCGAGAACCCTTAGGGTAATCCATTTTAGAGATTCAGTCTTTGTTACATTTTATACGATTTGCTTCATGTTGCAAGGTTTTTGTGGCACTATTTCGATTATAAGCTATGGAGGTGAGGCTGAAGGCGGTGTGAGTTTATCACATTATCTGTGACAGTGCCATAAAGGTCTTCAGAACACATGTTCCTTCAATCATTGGCATCCCTGCAGAATGCACAGAGCAGTGGTCACATATGTGTCAATTGTAATTACGATTCTATGCGAAAGCATGTGAAGGAGGTACACAGATGTTGAAATCGCCAAAGGAAAAGAACTGCAATGTAAGTGTATGTGTGAGAGAGAGAAACACACACATATATTTATTGTATTTATATAGCGCTTACTACCCCTGACGAGGCATTGAATGCAGCGATGGAGAGGATGACGATGAAGAGTGATACCTGCTGATGGCAGGATTTGGATGCAGGAATAGAAAACAAACATACAAGGCCCGGCATATATGTCAGATGGCATCCTGTGTCAAGCACATGTGACATGTTGAAACCACACCCAAAATTACATAGGCAACACCTATCGTACATTATTTGTAATTCCGCTTCTGCAGCCATGTCTCTCTCAGAGACCCCCTGCCCCCTTTATCATTCCGCTTAACAGACTGGTCTCAGGTAAAATGTAAAGACAGAATAGTTCATACAGACGTGTACCGTGTGTTGGTTTCCAAACAGACGTTGATTTAGTACCACATGCCAACACCACCTTGGCACATATAGGGGGAAGACCCTACAGTGTAATACGCTGTACTTTACTTGCTCATTCTTATCCAGGTCTCAAACAGGAGGTTTGGTGGTGGAACCTGGTGCCAAGCTTGATGGACACTACTCATCAGAGCTCTATTAACCGATATTGAACTTATGCCACTCTCTTTGGTGCACAGGATGCCTCAAGGTGAACCCCACAGGATTAAAAGAAGTTGGGGTTCAACAAGCATCACCCACTTGCAATGTGGAACAGTGGCTGGACATAAAGTAGACAAAGGAGGGTGTGGCCAAGATGGTGGCGAGATGGGACGTGTCTCTCCGTCTCTCCTGCCAGCGGCCTTGCAAAGCACCGGCCTTGGGCCGTCTATCGCAGTTGGACCATCGGGGGAAAGTACCCAAGAGAAGCGTCTCCCTCGGAGACCCAGGAGGCGTCCAGTAGATGATTGCTGGTGCCGCCATCCACCGCAGAGCGTGGAGCAATGGGACCGTTCTCCTGAACTCAGGCCGGCGGCCTAGCGGAGCGGATGTCTGAGCCACTGGCGCGGCGTGCAGAGGAGACCCGGACTGTCTGAAGACGACTGGAGTGGCAGCCGTTGGCCGCACTGTCGGCCTTGCAATCGAAAGGAGGCGGCACGCGGGACTGGGAGTGCTCCAGGCGAGGTCCTGCAGCCGCGGGACCCCGCCAAGGAGGTCTTGGAAGAGACGTGCCCGCCATTTTGTAGAGCGACCCTACGGTGGACCTGAGACCAGGGGAGCAGCCGGGTCCCGCCCCTGCGACCAGAGGCTTCCCCACATCGGGATAATGCAGGCAAGTGAGGGGGCAACATGGGAGACACGTAGTGCATGATCGGCACTTAGAGAGAAGGGTGAGTTGGACCAGCTTAGTAGCACACCCCTGGGAGCCCGGAGAGCAGCCGTTGCACGGCCTAGACCGCATCCCCCCATTGGCCTTATGGTGAAGGCCGCGAGGGACGATTGCTACTAGGAGAGAGGGGAACGCGGGCCGGCGCACCCGCGCATGGCACAACGGGGTAGACCCAGCTGTCTAGATACGTGCCGCGGCACACACGTACCTCACAGACACTGCAGCAATCAGGCGGGGCGATCTGAATCACCTTGGTGATGGTTCCGTCTCTTGGACCCATCTGCCATTAATAGAGTGGCAGTCCGCCCCCGCAGGAGTCCACGGCTGAGACTGGGTGTGCTCGAGCGCGGCTGCCATTAGAGGCGGACATCGAGGGTGGGGCCCGGCGGCCTACGGAAGCGGCCCAGTTGGCCCGGGTGCAGCTTGTGGGCGTGCTATGCGGGCCCCCGCACGGCCATGGCATTGGACTGGAGCTTCGGGGAGTGCTGGCCTGCGGCCTCTCCACTGGAACCGACCGGCCACCAAGCAAGGGGCACACGGGCCTTAGACCCATCAGCGGGCTGGAACAGTACAGCAGGGACCCAATCACCACACAGCAATACGTTTGCGGGGCCATGCCAGGGGTGAGGTTCCATAACCCTGGGCTAAGAGGAGCACTGGCGCTTTGAGTGGCAGAGATAGGAGGGCCCCAGGGAGAGGCGCTACCGGACAATCCTCAGCGGTGACCCCTTGTAGCACTTGGTGCCTGCCAACACGAGGAGAGACACAAGAGAGGTTGCTATAGCCTGTTAGCTCTCCACCGCGACATGCTGCAATAGCCCGGTCTATGCTGGGACTCCCAATACGCGTAGAGGCAGGTAATGACAGAGCAGACCGGCAGCAGTGTGTCATACACGCAGAGAGAGGCCACGCGGAGTTTCCACGCACCCACGATATAGCCCGGGGGACCCAGTCCTGGGCCCGACAGGTCCTGACTTACCACTACACACCCCATTTTACAGGGGAAGAATATGTCCTCTACCCAAGGGAAGAAGGACAAAATGCTGAAGGAACTCTTCGCACGCGCTCAGGGTGGAGCCGTGGCAGACCACTCGCCATCGGGCAACGCTTCCTCCTCACAGATGGGTGAACCCAAAGAGGAACCAGTGATACAGGCCTTCCTGGAATCCCTATTTATGGCACTACGCGACGATCTACAAGCGGTCAAACGTGACCTCACCTCTGAAATCAAGGACATATGCAAGGATGTGGACAACATTGTCGAGAGAGTTGCAGAGCTGGAAGATAGAAGTGATTGCAGGGACACTGTGATGACGGCCCTACAACAAGAGGTCATTTGCATTCACGATCAGCAAGTGGATCTGCAAACTCATCTCGAGGACTTGGTGAACCGCTACCGTCGTCATAACATCAGAATTCGCGGGATGAGAGCGAACGAGGAGGCTGGCGATATCTTCACTTACGTGAGAGAAATTTGTAATCACATCCTGGGTAACCCACTCGATGCAGAGCTTAAAATAGACAGAGCACACAGGGCGGGTCTTCCACGCTCTGACAAAGCTCCCCCGTTGGACATATTGGTATGCGTCCATGATTTCCCTACTAAGGAGGCGATCCTCCTCAGGGCCAGACTGATGCACCTGATCACATTCTGAGACCAGAACCCTGTTCTGTACCAAGACCTAGCTGCACTCACTCTGCAGAAGGGCTAGACCTTCTGGCCCATAACGGCGCATCTATGGCAGCGCAACATCTCATACTTTTGTGGACACCCATTCTGAATCATTTTCCGATTGGATGGCAAGCTCTACCAAATCTGCTCCCTCTCTGAGGCAAGTCAGCTGTTAGGCGTCGACATCCCAGATGAAGAAGATGGCAGCGGCAGCCCCACTCGTGGGTCAGGAAACACACAACCATGCTGGCGGCAAGAAAGACGGCGACACCGCACCGAAAGACCCGACCCTTTAGAAATCTCGAAAGGACAACAAGCAGTGTTGGATGCCCTGCCTGAGGCACTGGCAAAGACACAGACCTCGTGATCGGCATATGGTCCACCGATTCTTCCTAAATTTGCCAATGGGGCGGTTGGTGGGGGGGTGGCGTGATGAGCTCGGCTACAACATGGCTCTCGTGAAGACCCGCTGCCGATCGTCTATGGATGACGGACTGAACTATGACATTCAAACTTTTCTAGGCGCCTGTTGCGCCAATCATTTAAGGGTTTTTTGCTTTTTCCATCTTTCTCTTGTTTTTGGGGTTCCCCGTCCACTGTCCCCGAACTCTGTAGCCACGTCATGAGTATATTAAATGCATCTTATGGCTGCACAATAGCCAACACACTTGGGTTCTATTCCAGGGCCCCCATCACACGGCAGGCCTAACGTCCTAGATGCCACTCAACACTCTCAAAGCCCTCATGCTTAATGTGAGCGGGCTCAATAACCCCGTCAAATGCAGTGCAATCCTTTACTACTTCTAAAGTACCGGCGCTGATATTTGTCTCCTACAAGAGACGCACCCACTCCCGAAAGATTGCCATCGACTCAGGTACCGCATGTTTCACACACAATTCTTCTCATCTAGGCCCTCCAAGACAGCAGGGGTAGCGATCTTAGTCTCCAGGACATTTAAAGGGATGGTGATACACAAGGTGGCAGAAATTAAGGGCAATTTGCTCACATATCAGTTCACAATTGGGGGACACACTCTAGTCATAGGGTCCATATATGCAGCTAACGAAGGACAGGAGCCTGTACTTGCACAAGGCTCTGACCAAAGCTACTGCTACGACAGAGCGGACAACACCCTAGATAGGTTAGCCCAACGCAAAGTTCAGGTTGGAGCTCTGTTGCTATTACCCGCAGCTCCGAGAATACTCTTACTACTCTAGGGCCCACAAAACCTATGCATGTCTTGATTATCTGATAGGCTCTACGGCGCTCCGTGACACCACAAAGGCAGTAGAAATTCTAGTAGCAGCGTTGGTCGACCATGCCCCGGTGGTGGCCACCCTGACACAAACCACATCCAACAGCCAGTGCAACGGTGGCGCCTACGGGACACCCTCCTACAGCACGCAGATGTGGTTGCCCAGATACAGCGAGCACTTGAAGAGTATCACACAACGACAATCCTGACACTTCTCATGTCCACCGGATGGGAAGCCCTGAAGGTGGTAATCAGGGGCAAACTACTCGCCATATAATCTGCAGATCGCAAACGAAAGAGAGAGGACCTTACCCAGAAAGTGAGGGAACTGGAACAAATGCATCAACGCACCGGGCCCCTCGCACGTGGCACCAACTGACGGCAGCCCGGGCACAGCTCGCGGCCATCAACCGTGACAGGGAGGAATATGCTGCGCTGCGCCATTCCTTCTACATTGGGGGGGGGACAGGTGTGGGCAGCTCATCAATTAAGAGAGGATCAACCGCTCCAGGGTGTCCAAGAGATCAGGAACCAAGGGGGGACAGTGATTACTGACAACGCAGCCATTGCTGAGCCGTTTCAAGATTTTCATGCACACTTGTATGATGGGCAGCAGCTGGCAGAGGAGGACATAGATGAGTACATGAATCAGGCCCACCTTCCCACACTGAATCCGGAACAGGTAGAGCTTATAGGAAGGGAGATACAAATTGAAGAAGTTATAGCGGCCATTTCAAGACTTAAGCCAGCCAAATCCCCCGGCCCAGATGGCTACACTGTGGCCTTTTACAAACAATTCTGTCCCACACTTGCACCTCTACTGACCAGGCTTTTTAATTCCTTTGTGTCCCTAGGGGTGATCCAATCTATGCTGGAAGCTACAATTGTGGTCATCCCTAAGCCAGGGAAAAATAGGACTAGCTGCGGGCCCTACAGGCCTATTTCCCTCCTGAATATCGATCTAAAACTCTACACTGGGATGCTTGCAGCTCGGCTAGCTCCTTATATGCCCAGGTTCATAGACCCCGATCAGGCCAGTTTTATCCCCCAGCGACAGACCAGTGACAACACCAAGAGGGTCCTGCATCTCATAGAGAAGGCGTCTCGCATCCCGGGGGACTACATGCTTCTCACCATCGACGCTGAGAAGGCCTTCAATCGCATTCACTGGCACTACCTAGAGCAGGCCATGACCCGCATAGGCCTGGGGGAAAGAATGGGGACGTTCATCCTAAATTGCTACCATTCCCCCAGAGCCTGTGAGAGTTAACGGATACACCTCTGCTCCATTCCCCATCAGTAGAGGCACATGACAGGGGTGTCCTTTGTCACCCCTGCTCTTTGCCTTATACATGGAGTCATTGGCGCAGCAAGCCAGAGAGCACCCACAAATCATGGGCATCCATTTTGGGGGTGACATACACACTATCTGCTTGTACGCGGATGACATTCTAGTCACCCTAGGTGACCCGGAGATCGCCCTAGGAGCCTTTCTGGGGGAACTGGACACTTTCGCAAAGGCCTCAGGATTCAAAGTAAATATCACGAAATCCACGGCCCTAAATCTATTGCTGTCACCACAGGCGCAAACACGCCTCCAAAGTCGGCACCCCATACAGTGGTCTGATGAGACAGTCCCATAACTGGGAATTCACTTGGCTCCTACGCTACAGGCCACGGCGTCGGTAAATTATGCCAAACTACACACTCAAATCCGCATAGACCTGCAGTGATGGAAACACTACCCTATTTTCTGGCTGGGGCACATTGCAGCTATTAAAATGACTATCCTACCCACAATCATCTACATCTTCCAGACGCTCCCCCTGCAGCCACCCACTGGCTGGCTGTGTCGGGTACAGTCGGAGCTCTCCCTTTTCATTTGGCAAGGCCGCAAACCAAGAATGAAGAGGACTGTTAGCACTCCTAATGAAGGGGGCTTGGGGATTCCAGATATCACACTCTATTACAAAGCCGCACAACTGCAGCATCTGGTCGAATGGAGCCGCACTGAATTGGAGAAGCACTGGCTATTCCAGGACCGAGCAGTGGCGGACAGCTCTCTTATGAATATCCCTTTCCTTAAGAAATCGCAGAGACCACCCAATCTTTATGCGTCACACATCAAATGCACCACTTTATCAACATGGGACGAGACCAGTAGGAGACACGGGCTGACTACCTTCCCCTCACACCACTTTTAAACAACCCCGACTTCAGCCCAGGGATAGGCGAGGCGTCCTTTAAACAATGGAGAGCTACAGAATGCTGTGCACTGGGCCATTTATTTGATGTGGAAGGCATCATCCCCTTCACTCAGCTTAGATTCGATTACGGCCTGCCCGAGTCCGAAAGGCTGCGTTATCTGCAGTTAAGACATTGTGCACCACACCCGGACAACAGGTCGCAGGCCCAAAGACATCTAACCCCTTATGAATGGTGGCTGGTTACATGGTCCTCAAATAAGAAATTGCTCTCGGACCTTTATAAAATGCTACTCACTCTATACACATGCGTATATAATGCAGGCCGTGCACGCTGGGAGTGGGACCTTGGCCGCGAACTCGGTAGCAAAGAATGGGAAGGGATATATTATAGGGCGCGACATACCGCGAGTCATATGGGCCTCACAGAAACATTAGCCAAATTAGCATCCTACTGATATTTCACTCCTGAACAGCTACACCAGGTGGACCCCAAGCACAGCGCAGACTGTTGGAGAGGGTGTGGGAAAAAGGGAACGTTGGTCCATCTCCTATGGGACTGCAAGCATCTCCAACAATACTGGTCTCAAATCCTAGATGAAATTGACAAACACCTTGACACGGAATTCCCCAGGCTTCCAGCTTATGTTCTCTTGGGCGTCCCAAACCCCCTCACATATCCCCTGAAGTCTAGAAGAGGGCGGCAGATCGTGATAGCATTGGGTACGGCCAAACAAAATATATTACTACATTGGAGGACCCCTCGGATCCCCACACACACACAGGTTGGCTTCAGCGGTTGTGGCACATACTAGGGATGGAAAAGATCTCACTCATTCTGGCAAGGAAAGGCTCGACATTTAGCGAGCTCTGGCAGCCATTCTTGACTCTCCTAGCCCAAGGATTTCGGGAACTAACATGCCCCAGATACCTCCGCCTGCTACTACTTACCTCATTAGACACGATTACACGGCAGGATCCACCATAGCAGGGACACTTCACGTCACAACACGAGACCCAACATGCACTGGACGGGGAATGGGGGGGGGATCTTGGGAGTGGGGGGTATTAAAGTATTACTGTTAATTTTATGTTTCACCTCTTTTGATATTGTCGGCGCCAAATGTTCATCCCTGGGTTCTGCGTAACCCACACGCTGAGCCCCTTTTTTGCATATCACATAGCTATACTGGCAGCTGATTCAATAAAAAGATTTAAACCATAAAGTGGACAAGGGAAGGAACGTCTTAGAAGAGTTCTAGAGGTGACACGATGGTGGACAGATGAAACAGCTCAAAGAGAGGTGCCAGGAGTACGAACATGATGCCACCAGTGGCGTAACGAAACTTTAGGGAGCACATGGAGGTGCCCCCTTCTGGACACAAATAGGAGCTCTCAGGGGGGCCTCGATATTTCAACTATGATATTAAGGTGGTATAATATTCCTGTACTCGATATTCCAGACTACAACCGATAGGAACAAGATTGGCAAAGTGCCCTTCAAATACAGATAGCAATAGTGCCTTGAACCCTCTCATTAGGAACAGATATCCGGATAGGGCTATTGTGGGAAAGTTTTGTGTGTTACATTTAAGACCTGTGGTACACTATAAAGAGGTTAGATTTGCCCCCATTGCTTCCCATGTCTTTTGCTCCCTGTTGTCCATCCGTTCTTCATCCATCCCTCCACCCTCAAGTTTATTTCTGTTCCTTCTACAGTTTTGCATCATTCCCTAGAGGGTATTTTGTAATGATTTTTGTTTGAACGTTGGCTGCAGTGCAATATGACTCGGTTGGTGAAAAGGGCCCCCACGGATACTATTGCATTTGATGGGACGAGAGCCGAATAATGTTGTGAACTGCATCGTGTCTCTGCAGAGCTTGTTTTGTAACTGTATAATTAATACAAAGATTTAAACCATATAAGAGTAGGTGTACCCACTCTTGAGGCTACATTTCTATATCACAATAATGTCTTTCGACTTAGCCCCAACTCTTGATCTGCACAGCCCATCTCACGTGCCCTCACCCCAGATCTCATTTAATGTAGCTGTCTTGTGAGAAAAGGACTGGCAGTGGCTGAGCCAGCATTTTATTGCAATCTCTATGGAAATGGTATCTGGGCCCAGCCCTGCTTGATATGGTGAGGTTATACTGTAGGCTGGGCCAGGACCTAGGTTAGTAAAGTGCTTTTGTTCTACTCTCTATCGGGCCCGGTTCTAGAGGGTGGGCCGGGTGGGCAAGGCACATCATTATCATGGCCATGGATGCAAGGCACCAATAAAACATGTCCAGAGAACTGGTGATTAATGATCCTGCTGGAGAGCACTCCTTTGCCTGTTGGTAGTTTTGAAATGCAGATAAGCTGTATTTTATTTGGATAGCTCAGTGGGTTACTGCCTTTGTCACAAAGATTCTTGTGTTACTTGCAGTTCAAAAGTTACAATCCTAACATAGGACAGTGGCCTATGAACTGTCATCAAAGAGCTGCATACAAACATGAATGGTATAGTTAGAACTTCACTTTTTTTGTGTTACTATAAAGTTAGAAATTCCCCAGTCTTTCATTATTTTAATGTTGCTAAAAAGAGTTTGGGTCGATATACATTTTTATTAGTAAAGCCAACCCACAACCACTGGGGTATGCTTTAAATCCTGAGTTTTTGCTTCCCCAGCCCAAACCCGCTTAAAATATACTGCCCACCAGTATGGATGACATGTAATTCCTACACCTTATAATCCTCATTGGCTCATGTGACATTTCCTATAGACGGAATTACATACTTTTATGATGTTTTGTCTCTGTATAATGTGTGTGTGATGTAAAGTACTGTGACACCCTACACTGATATGAGTAGCGCTATACAACACATGAAATGTATTTGAGAGGAGGCTACAGAGACATGAAGGGTACTGTTGGAGGGTGGTAGTAATGGTATCTGCGAAGAAAAAGTTCAGCGGTGAGGCGCCAGAAAAAGGCGTTCGCACTAGCGATAAAACCGGCCCTGTCATTGCCTTTCTGTTTTTATTTAATTAGCAATCAGGTCATTAGGGCAACTGTGGAACATATTTTAAAGTGTGTGCTAATTATATTTAATGCTATATTCAATGTTTTAAGTTTGAAGGTGATTTTACTAATGGTTTTTACAGGAATAATAAAAGTAGAGCTGGATGGTGGCTGATATGGGGCTGGGGCCCGAAGGTCAGCTGTGAGATAAGGTGCACAGGAGAGGGATGGTCAAAGTGGATAATCGGGCCTGGAAGTACTTGTGTTGAAACCTGGCCTGTTGGAATTTGAGGGTTTGCACTTACATCCAGACATCACTCTTACTTTCAAATAACTCTCCATATGCTCTGTATACACACAGAAGTGATCCGTTGTATACTGGTTACTGTTTGCAAGTAAATATAATGTAATCTAGGGCTTGTAGGCAAGAAGAAGACAAATTGGGCCCGCAGTGGCCCACCCAAATGCACCCTTGGCCCACCCAACAAAATATTACTGGAGCCGGGCCTGCTCTCCAATAATGCCTACCAGGTTGATTCAACTCTGGTTATTTGGGCCCAGTCTCCACTCAGTCTGAGGCTAGCTTGAGAAGCGAGACTAAGGATTTTTCTCAGCGGCCTTGCTAGAATGCAAGTAGTGGGGAAATTGACCTCCAACCTGTGCACAAATTGATGATAATGAGGACTTGGTTATGAGAGACTGCCTGTCCCCGTTTTCTGGCCTATGTGATAGCATCATTGCCTTGAAACAGCAGTCTTGGCAATTAGAAAGAATGCTGGTCAGTCTCACGGACATACCTCCATGGTCCCAGAAGAAGTTTCCTTTGCAGATCATCTGGATGCAGGCTCAATCTGTCTGTTCAAGCTAATACTTATATTGTCATCCCCACTCAGTATCTGGTAATGGATGTCAAAGCCCTGTTGATGGTTTTTGCAGGCAGTTGAGGACTGCACATTGGAATTGGCGGACATGGATACACCAGCCATTTTTAGTTCGATGTAGTCGTTGCTGTGTTCAGGGCATCAGCACTGGCTCCAGCAGCAGTGGTGGCAGCTAGTAGAGGGGTCTGGCTCAGAGAGTGGGCTAATGCTTTTTTGGGGTCAGAAACTTTGAGTATGTGCTGGAGAAGGTGTACTTTTTAACATTCGGGTGTCGGAAAAAGTATTCTGAAAAGGGATGACAGCCACGTGATCAGAAGACCTAAAAAGGGAAATTGCATTAGAATGTCCGACTGTTCTGTCAGTATGTAAATGGGCAGAGAAGTTGTGGGAATTTCACTCATTGTTTTCAGGTCTAGCAGGTCTTCATTGTTTTCAGGTCTATGAGGTCTCACTCTCATGGCCTGGGTTCTTGAGATTGCCAGACTTGGGAACACTATCAAGTCTGCAGGGCTGCCATCTAGTTTGCACCTTGTGACTACCTATGGGCTTCAGAGCTCTGACAAGGCTTCTGCCCGATTGAAGTTATACTGGTTATACTAGAGTACAAAGGAGCACATCGCTTCCAGTTCTGACACAAAAGTAGAACCTTAGGGTGTATTGAGTGGTTTTCCAGATGATGAACTCCTTAGGTGACTATGGGCTCTAATTCGCGTGATAGGGGTTAACAGATTCACAGGGACGACACATTTCAAGTTCCTCCAAAAGGTCTGGACATGACCTAGAAATGCGAAATGGGAAACTACGACCTCAACAGAACTTCTGGGTCATGAATGATGTATAGGGGGCACTGCCCCAGTCTTCACTGTGACTCTCCTTTAAGTAGATGCAATGAGTAATGAGCCCAGACTGTATCGAGGCACCCTATTACACTTAAGTCCCAGGCTAGATGTGAACTTGCACCTGTCATAGGGGCAGCAGGTTAGTGACATACAGACCTTCTGTTTGATGCAACCGGTCCGTCTTTCACTTTGCAGGTGAAAACAAGGCCTGCCTTCTCAAAGGGGTCAGAGATCCTACTGCAAACTGGTGCAATGAGTGTCTGCGCCCACTCACCCTGCAGGGAGGTACCTAGGGTTCTATGGAACAACCTTTCAAGGGGTTCCCTCGGGGGCACACTTATTGTGCCACAGGTCTTATAGGGTGAACAATCAGTGCACTCCTGTTAGACCTAAAACTCTTCAGGTAGTGTTTCCCTAAACATTTAGCTTTTTCCTCCCAGGTTTTGCTGATTCTCTTGTAGTGGCCTTAGGGCTCTGGGCACTTTCCCACTGTGAAGGAGTGTGAAAGTGCGCGCACCCTTCCTACACACGTTTGGAAGTGGTGCTTACCTGATGTCTATAAACATAGGCCAGGTCTGCCATTGCAGACTGGTGTGCGCACTTTCACCAATGATGTGCTTAAACATGTTTCCAACCTGCCATCGCAAGTAGGTGTGCGCATATGCCTCTATGGTGTTTCTAAACAAGTGTCCTGTCTGCCATTGCAGGTTTCTGTGTGCACAATTGAGCTTCTACTCAGGCTGGCCTTTCTAAATCACTAGCCACCCTGAGAGGACCTTTCTCTACTGCTAGAACATCCCTAGGCTTCTTAAGGGGTGAAGCGAGTAGTAGGTGAAAGGCAGGGCAGGTACACATGTGTGTTCCTTGCCCAGGTAATGGCGAATGCCCATGTGTGTTTTCACTACCTATGAGGTTTGCTCTTCCCATAGGCTAATATGGGGAAATGGTTGAAATTACTTCAGGCTGCAATAGTGGGTTGCAGGGAAGCAGCCTCATATTGCTTCCTATCATTGGATTCGCCATGACGAACCCTTTCCAGTGGAAAAGGTTGTTGTGCCATTTCTAGTGTATAAATGCCACTTCTGGAAAGTGCTCTAAAACTATTTGTGTGCCTTTTGTTGGGCTCCTGTCTACCCTGGAGGCTGGGGGAGCTCATTTGGGCTTTCCCCAGTGCCAACTATAACATTTTGGGCACACAACTGGAACAGACCGACCTCTGCCATTTGAGGGCCTGGCTGGATAGATTGCAGTAAGAGGTTATGGCACTTGGCCTCTGGAACTAGATCATGGCCCCACTCAAGATTAAGATCTGCATTCCACAGCCTCATGGCAGGCAGGACTAAAATTTAGGGAGAACATCTGTGGTCGAAAGGGAGACCCTTTGAACCACCCCCAACTTCAAAGGCACACTATAGTATAACTACTGATGACATACTAAAGCAGGGCAGAGATACACTTGTGAGGACGTGGGACCGGAGAACCTGAAACTGCATGGTGCACACTGTCAGAGGAATCTGTTGTGCAAAAGGAGTATTACTGCCATTGAAAGGGACCGTGTGCCTTTCCTGACTAGTGGCTGGCCTTGGCTGATTACCTCCTCCTGTGTGGCACCCTGAAGTGTGCTCCCCAAGGGCTTGTTGGCTTGCCCCTGTACTTTTGGAATTCTCAGGGAAATCAAAGATCTCCTACAAGAGACCCAAATCATCTACTTGTAACACTTGGAGAGCAGTGCCCATATCGTCTGCTGGATCCCAGCTGGTAGCGCGGCGTGAGCGTGGAACTAAGAATTGTGCCTGGAGACTGGCTTGCCTTGTGCAGAGCCTTGAAGTTTTACCCGCATCTAAGACATGAGGGGTTTCGTTGGTGGTGAGTGGATTCACTGGCTGTGGGATCCTGCGTGGACCGGTTCGTCGATCATGCCGCATCTCTCTCGTGCGACATGCTGACTGCATGCTCATTGTGTGCGGTGTCCCAGTCACAGGTTGCGGCCCTCTAGGGTGGGGGCTTAACTGTAGTAGTGCCTTATTCTACCTCATAAGGCATTGCTAGACTTGTGCCTGTGTGTGTGACTGGAATTGCCTGGTGCGACCCGTGTCAACAAGCACCAGACGTTGTGCCTCATTTCCCGGGAGGTACGGGATTTGCAACTCATCATTGTGTGTGCCCTTAATTGTCTTGTACAACCCATATCAACACACATCGGATGTTGTGCCTCCTCTTCATGGAGGTACACAATCTGCAACTTTTCATTGTATGTGACTGGAATGGTATGGTGTGAACCATATCAACATGCACCAGACGTTGTGCCCGGATTGCCTGGGTGCAACTCTGATTGCGTACCTGACGGGATGCTTCCTTCCGAGAGGCTTCCCTGCTTAATTCTCCTTTAATCGATTGTTCCTTTTTTGGCCCTCAGCACTGCGAAGCAACTGCTCTCTCCTCACCGTTCCCCGACGATACTGTGTTGCCAGGTAGTATTGCCCGGCTCAGGCTTGGGTAGTGAGAGTAACTGACTGGGTTGGAGGAACTCTTCGGAGAGTGATCAGAAGTGGGTCAATAGACTGCGTGACCCCACTGTGATTAGCAGGACTGGGCTGGTGCCGTAAGGCCCTTGTGGAACTGTTTTGAGTGACCGACTAGTGCCCTCAGCCCACTTCTGCTTCGTATCCTGTGGGTGAACTTCCAGAGTGGCTGCTGAACTCCCTTTTGATGACTACCTCCAAATTATTCCTGCTTCCTACCTGTTTCCCTGAGACCCTGACTAAGTGCGACTTTGGCACATGCTCTCTACTATCCAGGGGGAGGGCTTTTTATGTTCCATCTGTGGGCGTATGAAAGTTGGGGTGAGCTGGAGGGTGGAGAGAGGCTGGAGGCACGAGATCAATTGACCTGCTGGGACCAGTTGCACTGCTTATGGTTCTGTGTGTGTATGTGTGTGAGCGCATTTCATAGGACCTGCCTGATATTCATTGCACTGCTTATCAGTGCAGAGTGAATGTGTGTGTGGGAGTGACAGTCTGTGACCCGCCTGTGATTCACGACACTGGCCAACAGTGTTGCTTTACACTTTTATTTCTTGCCATAAGAACACCAAGTTTGACATTGGTTTTACGCGCCTCAGCTCGCAGTACTGCTAAAAAGTGTTATAATTCTTTGTATGTACATATTTTTGATATTGTTCTGACCTGGAGTGCACCCTCTAACTGTGTGGTATAGAATTATAAAGATTGCTAGGGTGGGCCTGGGATTGACAACGTGTTGCACCGCATATGAGTGCATGCATGGGGGGGGTGTTAGGTTAGACTAGGATCTGTCCCAAGTATGCATAGTAATATAATTTTAACATGGTTGGGCCTAGTACTGCTAGTAATATTCCCAAGTGTGATTTATTACCTGAAATAGATGATATTCATGTGTGTTGATAATTGTTTGTGGTGACTACAAACGTTATTTACATCCATCACATTGCCTCTGCGATAAGTCTGACAGCTCAGTACCAAGCTACCCAGGGTGAGTGCAGGTTTTACAGTGTGTGTTATCACTTGCCCCTGACGGGAGTGGTAGGTTCTGCCTGGCTAGGGCATCGCCTCAGCCAACCAGAAAGTGCCAGTTCCAACAACCCCCTCCAGCGCCTTTGCTTCTGTGCCTGTGTTTATAATACAGATCAGGCACAGATGCAAAGTGTTCCCTCATTTGCATGAGGCCACGTTCATATAGCACTGGTGCAATCTGTGATGCAGAAAGGGCCGCACAAGCATCTGTGGCTCCTTCTGGAATACCAAAGTGTCCTGCATGTTGTTTAACACAGCTGCAGGTCCTTCTATCTTCATATTCCTTCGAGAGCCTTACACAAGTGGCTTCTAGGGTTCTGCATTCAGGGGAAAAAACCTGGTTCCTGCTTTTCAGGTTCCTACTTGGTTGTTCTACATTATCTGGCAGCACTGGTAGCAGTGTTACATGAACGGAGTGATGATTTGTCTAGTGGCTTCTAGATCCAACAGGCTCGTCTTGCACTTCTAGTAGTCCCATATTCCTCCATCGCTGGAATTTAAATTTCGACAGGGGATGTTTTTTACTGGGAGAAAATTCCGAGTAGCCACTGAGGCCAGTTTTGGTATCCGGGGCAAAAGCTGCCAAGCTGAAGGGGGAGCTATCTCCGCTACTGCAGAAGGATCAGGCTTCAGCCATCAAATTGCTTTGGCTGCAGGGATACATGGTGTATGTAATAAACATCATTGCCATAAGCAAAAACATGTTGAGTGGCTCCCTGGACTTTTTGTTGTACCTGTAAGTCGAGACCTTCTCAGGTTTTATAAGCCCTTTCTGGTTGTTCCTCATTTCTCTCTGCAAACTTCCAGTCTCTTTGTTGTTTTTTGGGTACAGTTGCATCTTTGGCGACCTGTACTATGCCTAGTGTAGTAATGGACACTGCCAACCCAAGATTGAGCAGCCGTGATCCCCATGCCCTGTTGTCCTCTCAAACCTTATGACACTTCTCTTTACTACTAGCCACCCATAGCTATTACTACAGTTACCAGCAGTCTGGCTAGGGGTCAAGTATTTAGTGATAGGTCAGCAGAGTTTTGCTAGCTGTCAGTCAGGGCCTAGCTGATCATCCAGCTGGAAAGAACTGGTAGTGGTCCTGAGGGCTCTGCTGAATGTTTGCCTCAACCATCAGGAGTCAGGCTGTGATGATCGTATAGACAGCGCTGTAACAAAATCATATGTGAACCAGCGTATTCCGACAGAATCATGGGATTTGCCTCTGCTGTTCCTTCATATCGTGTCCTCTGCTGAACTCCATCTCTTGTTCCAAACAGCTTTTCACCTTGAAGGTGCAACAAATAAAAGGTCAAACCACTTGAGCCAACCTTCTCATACTCTCAAAACTTTGGTCAGGTTCTGGTATATATCAAGGCAATTTACAAGATGTCCATGATTTTAAAGGTCAACTTTTTTGTTGAGTTGACCCATGCATTGTTCTCCCTTTTCATTTTTGGTTTCAGGCGATGTGAATTGGGTGTCCCCTTCTCCATCAGTGGTTCCACTTTTGCCTATGATTCCCATACTTCTGGCTCTGCTAGGAAGGTATATCTTCAATACTGATTTATCATTTATAATCATGTATTGTGTTGTTTCACCTGTGTGCAGTGAGTAGTGGCTCTGGAATGTTTTGGTTTAAGTTAGTGGCCCTTTTTGGGAGCTGTCACGGATCGGTGTAGAGATAGAAGTAATACAGGTCTTGGGCATTGCTTGCTCTGGGAGGTTGTACTTTGTTGTCCAGCGAGTATGCCTCATATCTATGGTTTTGGATTGGTTATGTCATGGGTACTCTCAAATATTTTCCCTGGGGCCAAAAAGTATGGTCAGTTATGTGACCGAAGGCTGCATTGCTGCCAGCGGGGAGGGGCCATGGAAGGCGGGCTTAGGGGAAGCGAACCATGTACATGGTGTGAACAGTAAGTCGAGGAGTTATTTTTAGGGTTTCATTCCAATTTGCCCTCTAAATTAGGCCTCTGGCTCTAGCAGAGTCACACATTTAACAGTACTATGTTATGCTGAATGTGAGCCGCTATCCTTCTGCCTCATCCTGGGGTAAATCTTCTCTATTTGCCAGTGCTACATTTGGTGAGCCAAGCACACAAAGGAAGTAACTTGATTATTGAACTGGAGAGAAATAGAATCTTAGGCCTCACAATAATCTTATGCTTTGAGCCTCTTACCTGTAAATATTAGGAGTGTTTATAAATATTCTCTTATTAAGATAGCAAGAGTTTTGAAAAATCAGTGACAAAGAAGCTCCAGCAAGATGTGTGATTCACTGAGATGGGTAGACACAAACACACAACTTCCACCACAAGACATGGGGCAGTCAGAAAGTGTTAGCCATGTCACTTTGAGACTTAACATTTAATCTCGGCTTTACTACTTTACCAAAATATGCTGGTAATGAAGTCTGTATTTAAAGTCTGGGCAGTTTCCACAGCACAGGTTTATTTATTTGGTGAGTGTGGTCCCTGAGTCTCACCACCTGGACCACTCATACCCCAGTTGTTGTGTAATTAATTTTACCAATATTGAAAAGATGACCCACTCTCATAATCCACTTGCTAAAACATAGTGTAGTGAGAAGGTTATGAATTTTGAAACAAAGAGTCCTGCCTGTAGTTTTCATAGTCAAATCATATCCTTCCTATGCCTTTGTCCCCTTCATTGTCAAAATGTGATAGAGGAAGTCGAGCCACTAAAGGCTTGAGCCAAGCTCAAGCCAGATGCCTGCCTCTAGCACAGTCTGAGGTTCTCTTGGATCCTGGGGCCCAAAACGAACTGAGCCTCCTGTCTGCCTCCTATGTTCTAACCTCAAGCATCAAGAATTAGAGAAAAAGCAATAACTTCTGATGTAAAACGAGATGGTGTAAGAGATAGATACCCAACCTTGTGGCTGAGTAGCACAATGGGAAACCAGAAAACTTTGGATCAAACCCTGCTGCCTTAATTGACCAAAATATGTGCTTCTAAGCAATTATTTTCTTTCACTTTGCCACCTTTTTCTTCATTATTACCTCTGAGAATACCTTAAAATACACGAGTTCAGGATGTGCACTGTACAAAACCTCATTTTTGATTTAATAAACCATAATGATGTTCCATGTATAATAACCTAGGCCACATAGAGGGTGCATAGGACAACTGACTTGCCTCTTGGTTCACTAATGGCATTGCTCTGAGGGCTTAGAAGTCATGAATTTTTCATATTTGATAACTATCACTTTTCATAAGTGTCTTTCCCTTCAGTGATATAATCTGATGCACTAAGGTGAAATGCTTCCACATGTTGATGAATTTTGAAGAGTCTTTATCATATTTTAACATGTTTGTTGCACAAAGTTTTTAAAAATGAAGGTGTTCCCAAAGGTACTTGGTATAGGACATTGTCTATGCTTGTTTTCCTATTAATTCAGTTAGTGGGAAACTAAATACTTACCACTTTGCAAGCTTTCTGAATATGAGTGCTCAGTGAAGTAACCACAGCCCAGGGGGCTGCATTTATTAGCGCCTTTCCTTTGTGCAATACTGGGGCCCATAAAACACTATTAGATAAATCGAAGTTCGCAACTGAGGCTTGTCAACAAATCCATACATTTTAATAATTGTGAAGCACATTCGACTCCATAAGAAAGACAGCTAATGTTTACGTTTACAAACCATAAAAGTTTAAAATGTTTACATAGACATGACCGCTGCTGGACTTGTGACGATACGAGCCTTCTATCATTTGGGCACCCTACTCCCCTTGGAGGAAATGATGACCCAGCACACTTTGCCCTCGGGCCAGTTTTTGGCCCTATGAAGCCCTGGTGAGAACTTTTGGGTATCTCTGGGGCAGGGGCCGAGAAGAGCCTGCGACCTATGCAGTGCTTCAGTTCTTGGTGTCCATAGGCTCGGCATGGCAACTAGTGACGGGGTTCTACAGGGCGACGAATGGGATGTTACCAAAGCTGTGGGTGGTGCTCAGGGCCAGATGGGGAGTGGTGTTGGGAAGCGACTTCACAAATGTAGGCGTAGGATACTGGCATATTCCAAAAAGGTCTCCAAGAATACAAGACAGAAATACGTGCAATTCAATTGTGCTCATATGACCTACTTGACACTTCACAGAATCCTGGATTCATTTACGGAGGGGGTCCATGTGGGGACCCCAGATATCACTACGCAGATGCAGACTTCTGTCACATGACTTGGAGCTGCCCCGCAGCCATTCTGGGGCGCTATAGTACACAGACTGAGCACCATGCTGGGTTGCGCGCTTCCATGTACAATAGAGACATGCCTCTGGAGGGGAGTGGGGGGTGGGGGATCCCCAGACCCAAACCTTGGAAGGTGGGCACTAGGTTCCTGGACCTAGCTCTTGTACTGGCCAAGAGATGGATAGCGATGGCCTGGAAGTCGGCCGTGGGGCATATGTTGGAGACCTGGTTGAGGGATGTCACCATGTGGGCTAGGGCAAAGGAGTGGGTGTTACTTAGAGAATATTCTGGGGAGTGAGACGACACCTGATAGCTTCTCTATGAACGGAGGTGTTGGGGACCTCTGATCACCCTGAGGGAGATGCTGAGGCAGGGCCCGAAGGGCGGAAAGCGCCAGCCGGTGACCAGGGTGAAGAATCGGGAGATGGAGAAGGGGCTAGTGAACATTAGGAGAGGCTGGCCCTTCCACCGCATGGCTGAATTCCCCCACCTGACACAGTCTCCCTGAAAGGTCTTGCCACCACTCACATCCCCCCCCCTCTTACCCTGGAACTGTTGAAATTGTCCCTGCAAACTGCGGGGATCCCGGCCTGCTGGGGGCTACCTGAGCTCATCTCCCTTCATACTTTCAATTACTAGTGAGCTACACGCACCCTGAGACAGCTGGGTTTTCTATTTTAAGTTTGTTCACAGGTTTTCCCTTCCCTTCCTCTTGGTCCAATATCTTACTGACCGCAAGATATATCAGAGTCATATGCAAATACAGAGGCTTGGTATTGACCAGATTGGTGGGCACACTCCGGGGGGTGGGGCGATGGGGGTGGGTCGTCAGGAGGGGTTGAAAGGAGATGGGAGGCCTGGGCTGCACAGCCGTGGGAGAACCCTGTAGCAAGGCACTCACATGGCTAGGAATTAATCTGGATTTTGTTTGCAGACCCCCCTGGGGTGGTCTAGGAGTCTTATATTTGGCACGTAATCACTTGTCCTAATAATGTTGAGATGTACATGCCTATTCAATATTTTCCTATTTTCCAGACAGACTTGAGGATGCAATGTCTTGAATACTGAATATTGATCACAAAAATGACAATATACACAATGCTTTAAAAAAAAAAAAGGTTAAAATGTTTATAGAAGCAGAAATCAACAAGTTTTTTTTATTTAATACATTAACATGTTAATACGAAGTTCACATCATTCAAAGTCATATAAGTAAGAGACAAAAGTTCATAAAGTCGACTCAAAGAAAAAGCTAAATAAAATCAATTCTCCCGTTAAGAGAATAGACTACTCTCCTCCAAGCTGTCTCGAAAGAGGAGAAAGCATGTCTAAACTATAATCTGCTCTGTACTAGCTTAAATCATCACACACTTCTAACATTTGCTATACCGACACGTAGTTACCATAAAATTATCACATCAGGTTAGAGTAAAAAGATTCAATCTTGAGCTCATTTGTTTCTCAGGATCCTCCACAGAACGGTTTCTCTAAGTGTTCTTCACACTTACAATCATCCGCAGCTAAAGGAGATATATTGGGCTAACCTGTACCCTGCAGGTGTTCTGTTTCCACCAATTATGACATTCTATGGTTATCACTTAAAATAAAACATTTTGCAAGAGAAAGAAAACAAAAAAACATTGCATTTGTTAATTTGAACTTCAGCTTTGCCTAGAAATAAAATGCACATGTATCACAAATCAAGATGGAAACCAACCTTAGCCATTTTAAACACCGGCCTGCATTAATCATGGCCGATCTAAATGTTATTAAGACACAGGTAATAACTTCTGAACGTTTGCATGTTAATGTTAGTAAAATCTAAAACTTTTAATATGAAAAAAACAGTTTTACATGTAAAGATCAGGAGGGCCGCAAACAGCCCTTGGCTGTACTTTGAGTATCCCTAGTTGTTAGAAATGAAGGGTCTCTAGTTGGCAGAGGGAGGTACCTTTGTAGGAACCCGTCTTCCTAGTCAGGGTAAGGGAGTTACACTCCTAAAATAAACCCTGCTCTCACCCCCTTGGTAGCTTGTCACGAGCAGTCAGGATTATCTCAGAGGCAGTGTGTATAGTATTTGCACATAACCAACAGTAATACAGTGAAAACACTACAAACTGACACCACATCAGTTTAGAAAAATATCCAATACTGTATATATTTTAAAAGAAGACCAAAATGATAAAAATCCAACATACAGTTACTTAAAAATATGCACTTTGGAAGAATACTTTAAAATATAGTTCCTTGAAGTCGGTAGCTCTATCCGGGGCTACCGTGGCACTGAAAATAACAGAATCCAAGAGTTCTGTCTGACAGCGTCAGTCGGGGATGTCGGTAGACTCGTAAACAGTACCTTTTGTGTTGCAGTCGACTTGTTGGTGCGGGCCTGTTGAGGCAACCATCGCTCTTGCGATGTGAAGTGGACCGGTGCAGCGTGTAGTGTTTCAAGTCGTGGTGCAGGCAGTTGCTCCGTGATGGTCGTCCAGCGGCGTTGGGGAGACCAGGGCTGCGGTGCGGAGTAAAGGTGGTGCTCGATGGGGCGCTGACCGATCACGGTGCAGGTGACCGAGCCGGTTACGGGGAGTTGGCGTCGGTCGGTCCAGACAGCGATGTGGTACGGGGCAGGATGTTGTGAGACTTACGAGCGGTGCCCCCAAGCCACGATGCGGTCACGGAGGTTGGAGTCAGCATGCAGCGATGGCATCGGTGAGACCTGGGTGGCAAAGTGAATTGAGGCGGTGCGGAGTGAGGTGCCCACAGGTCACGGTGCAACAGCGGCTCGGTGGCGTCGTCGTCACTGAAACCAGGGTTAAGGTGTGAGATGCAGACGGTGCCCTCTGCACTGCCTTCAGGACACAAAGCCAGCGACGGACTCGGTGACCGATTCAGCTGCTTTCCCTCCTCTGTGGAAACTGAAACAACAGTTCCAGAAGCGGTTTCCAGAGTTCGGTGAAGTCTTTGCTGTTCCTGAGACTTCGTGAACAGGAGGCAAACTCGATTTTAAGCTCTTGGAGATACTCAGCACAAGTGTAGAGAGTTCAGTCCAGTCCTTTCACTCCCAAGGCAGAGGCAGCAACTGAAGGCCAACCCAGCAAAGCAACCACACATCAAAGGGACAGTACTCCTTCCGACAGTTCTTCCAGCTCTTCTTCTTGGCAGGTTCCTTGATTCCAGTGAGATCTAAAGTTCTGGGATTTGAACCTCCCTATTTATACTCAGTTTCTCTTTGTTCTCTCAGGCAGAGAGACTCTGGGCTTATTTGAAACCAGCTATGTCCTCCCTGGCCCAGCTTCCCAGCAGGAAGTGGAGACAGCATTGTTTAAGGCAGACCAGGCCGATTCAGGTGCAAGGAAATTTCCTCCCACTACTCTAAATGCAGCCCAGGTCTATTCAGCCCAGCCCTGACTCATCCAGGAAAAGCACAACACACCTCAACCCCCCCCCCCCCAGTAGTTGTTTACAGTGAATGCGCATCCCCATCCCCTGTCACTCCAAAACCAGACAGTCAATCCACAAAACCAGCAGAGGCACACACAGAATGGCAAAGCAAGAAAATACCTACTTTTTGAAAGTGGTATTTTCAAACACAGAACATAAAAATCATCTTTACTAAAAGATGCATTTTTTCGTTCTGAGTCCAGGCATACCAAACTCCATTCCTTATCTTGTCCCAATGGGAAGATATGCTTATAAGATGTTATAAGCAACCTCCCATTCTATATTATGGGACAGATAGCCTTGCAGTGGTGAAAAACGAAATACACTGCAATTCACCACTAGGACATGTCACACGCACGTCCTACCTTTAACATACACAGCACCCTGCCCACATGGGTACCTTGGGCCTACCTTAGGGGTGACTTAGATGTAAGAAAAGGGAAGATTAGGGCGGTTGGCATGGCAGTTACAAACTGTGCGCAGACATTGCAGTGGCAGGTCTGAGACCCCTTTTTAGGGCTGGATGGGTGGGTGGTACACTCAGTGCTGCAGGCCCACTAGCAGCATTTGATTCACTGGCCCTGGCCTTCTCAGTGCACTTTACTAGGGATTTACCAGTAAATCATTATGCCAATCATGGAAACACCAATCCATAATAACAATTTACAACAGGAGCACTTGCACTTTAACATTGAACATCAGTGAGAAAGTGCACAGAGACATACAACCAGCAAAAACGGAGTCAAAACTGGGAGGTCAGAAAGCAAAAAGCCAGGGGAAACATGCCAAAAGATGCCAGGTCTAACATTGGTTTATGGAATTCGCCTTATGGTCCTGTGGTGACAACTTCTCTAAAATCATTAACTATTAAGTTCTCCCTTTTTGTGATTACTTTATACAGATAGCTAGGGGAGCAGGTATGCCAGACCCATATTTTAGTTTTTTTTTTACACAAGCATCCTCTGAATAGTGCTTGGACTTTCTATAGAACATTGCTTCCAAACTTTTTAGAACCAAAACCCAAGTTTTAGAACAACAAACTTTTGTGACCCACTTTGGTTTAATGGACATGAGGCAGGAGATTTTTTTATTTAACTTAAGTATCGTGTGGTAGCGCACTGTCATTTACAGATAGCATATTTTCCATTAAAATGGCCACTTAAGTTGCATAGATGGACAGTTTTACTGTTACAATATATTGCACACAAATGATAATCTGTGTTAATCAAGTTGCAGTGAATATTTGTTATCTGTGCATCACCAATTCAAGTGTATTGGTTTGTTTTGATCAAGTTAAAATCTTTGTTTCCAGCACAATTCAGATATCAAAACAAAATGTGCTTCATTATTGCTTTCCTCACCGCTGAATGTGTACAGTCCATTTACAAGTATTTACACTTTGTTGTGTGTTACCAAAATACCATCCTACAGCCTTTCCTTTCACACTCCCTGTACCTCAGAAAGATTGTCATATAATTCAATTTACCTTACTTTCTCTGACTGCACAGTGAGAGGAGTTTCTAAACACTAATCCTCATGATACAAAAACACATAAGCAGCAATGTGTCAATCAAAATAGCCACACATTTGATCTTTCTTGTTGAAGCACAACAATTGTGACAAGATAAACACATAATTTAAAGGCAATCCTTATTTTTTGCTTGGGCTTTAGACACACCTTCAAAAAAAGGTGCAATCCACACACAGTTTGGGAAATACTGCTCTACAAGGTAGGATTTTCCCTTTTCTTGAATCAGAAAATGATACTTCCTTTTTCTCCTCTGCATATTCTGACGCAGACAGACACTTATACCCGCAGGATTTACTAAGTGCAGTAACTATGGGGCCTATTAGCATGGTGGGCGGATCGACGCCGCCCAACCAGCGGTGGTGATCTGCCCGCCAAAACACCCCGCGGGATGGCCTGTTACCCCCCACCACATTACCATGGCGGGGGGTACTGCAGTGGACGGAAAGACCGTCCGCTGCTTTCCCGCCGGTAGGCAATCGTCACGGTTGCCTACCGGGAGGAAAAGGCCCATAATATGGTGGCGGTGCCTGCTATGATGTGTGCGGAGAAATACCTTTCCATGGCTTAGACTCCGCCATGGAAAGGCATGCAGAGTTCCCTTTGGGGGCCCGTTGCGGGCCCCCAGGGGTGGGGGGGTGTGGGCCTGCACTTAGGGGGTACCCATGGTACCCCCCCACATTGGCATGCACAAGGTGGCAGGCACCGCACGGTGCCTGTCATGTCGTGCATGCCAAAGCACAAAATGCATATATTGCATTGTTGCTGATGCTGCTTACAGCACCGCCCACCACAATGTAATATATGCTGGATGTCACGCCAACATGGCGGTGTCATCCTAATTGCCAGTGTGGGACCGCCGCACCACTGCCAGCGGGTCCAAGCACCGCTAGGGTGGCGCCCGCCATCCTAATGGGCCCCTAGGTACCTAGACATTTCTTTATCCTATCACCCTCACCCCACCCTTTAAGGTTCCTCGAAATTCATCAAAATCTTTCATACTTCAGCTTTGGGAAGTTGCTGTGTGCTGGGAAAAATGTTATCACCATTGACGCAGAAAATGTGCAGAGGTGTGCGTGCAAATGTATGTGTGTGTCTCCACAGATTTAAACGTGTTCACATTCAGCGTAAAGTGTGGTGTGTTTTTGTTTTGAGGTGAAGGGACTGAGATGAAGACACGCTGCTTAGATGCGCAGTGTGAGACGTTAAACTGTGTTGTAACACAGCCCCCGTAACGTGCATGGCAATCAGTCAATAATATGCCATCCTTCTCCCGTCACCTGCACTCCTCAAGTTGAGGGGCCTTTCATTATCAGGTGGTAAACTTGACACTCAGATGAGTCTGACTAGACGTTCATTAGTTCAGCTCCCCAGGCCCCAGTGGCGTCCCGTGTTCGGGCCATCGGGGAGGCGGTCCAGGAAATAGATGAGTTTGTCTTGGAGTCGAAGGAGTTCTCTGTACATAGCAGCGAGTCGCTTTTAATTACACCGGGGACACGGCGCTCATTTTCTGCTGCGTAATTAGATGTTTAATAATGCTTCTTGATTACAGCTTAGAGTGCAATGGGAGGGACGGATCACAGACCGCTTCTATTGCATCGCCATAGTTTTCTGCCAACCATGCGTTATACCAATTTATTTTCCTTTGCCTGACAGCCTAGGGCCGCCTGCTCCATCTTAAAACACACAAATGCCTTTTTTTTCATTCAGTTAATTGTAATTGCTTTCCTTTTTTGTATTTCACCCATTGTGTGTTTTCCTTTGTTCTCATCTCTCCTTTTTATTTTATTCTTTTTAGGTTTGACGTCCGTCTAGGGTGCTTGCACCTTTCATGATGAGGAAATGTTCATTTTAAGGAGCTATCGGTCAGTTTCTTTCAGCTGTTGACTTCGTTTTCTCAAAAACCTTCAGCCACTGATGTAAGACATTGTCAATCACATCTTGAACTTATCCACTGGAGTATTTTAGTCTGAATGGTTTTCTGTCGGCTGTTTGAGTCTGTCCTTCTATCTGTATTGTAATGCATGAGGGACTTTTTGACATCCGAAATCAGTCGGCGAATAGCCCAATAGGAGTGGAGAGCCAGTACTGATAAAAGCATCAGAAAAATGAGTGCTACAAAAACAAGCAGTGACAAAGTCGACAAGTCTCATCTTTGGGACCTAGGACTTCGTCAGTAGTTTTAGTCAGACCATACAGCTTTCCCAATGCTGTGCAACAAGGCTTTTAAAAAGAGAAAAAGGCTAAGCGGCCAGCCAAGTTATTTTGCAGGAGTGCACCAAGCATGCACGCCTACAAAATGATGCAAAGTTTTTTTGTCATTTTATTTGCTGATCCAAGTTGGAATGGTAAACAAAAGGAAAAAAATAGCTGGTTTTTGGGGCGTGAGGACTCACAACCTGCTGGGAAAGCAACAGAGAATGGGGTGGGTCGAAGCAACATGGGGGCATGGGTGGGGGGACGCAAAAGGAAGGGCAATGATAGGGGTAGCAACACAGAGGGAGCGGGTGGTGGAAGCAAAAGGGAAGCAAGTGAAGAGAAAGCATCATGAGGAAGCAAATGGATGAGAGTACACAGTAGGAAGCTGGGTAGGATAAGCACCTGGAGAAAAAAGCAAAGTGGGGAGGACATGCGCACAAGGACATCATGGAGGAGGAATATATTTATAAAATTAGGCTCTATTTTTCTGACCTGGTGTGGAGTGGGCATAGCATAATAGTAGAGAAGTCCAAAAGATATGCAGTTGATATGGCACTGAACAGAAGGTTCACCTCCAACACCATGGTTGAACTGGAATACTAAATTCAGTTCACACTTATGATCCCATTGTTGTCACCACTGTGTCTTACCCCTGTGAAATAAAGACTCCAAATTACAAGTAGATGAAGTACACAGTGATTTATTTCAGCCCAACCTGATGGTGGCTTCCAACTTTCTCTGTTCTAAATTTCCTCTCTGTAAGCCACCACAACCAAGATGAATATAACACTCAACACTGACATGTCTCACACATACACAATGACCAAAAGCAAGCGTGAGATTGCCCAGCGGCACCGGATATTGAAGGAATTTTGTATATAATTAACGGCCACATTTGGTCACTTCGTCTATCTTTCATTCGAGGTCTAACAAGCGTATCAAGAAAGGGTACCCATTTTATACACCTGATCTCATGTAAGAGATATCCAATTAAGTACACATACTGGAGGAAATCTGCACTCTCTGCAGGGTCACCCCCAATATTTTGCCTTCCTCCTCCTATTTTATCTGACCTCATTTTTGATTGGCTTAGGACTCTGAGCACTTTACCACTGCTAACCAGTGCTAAAGTGCTTTCTCCCCTAAACATGGTAATATTGGCTCATCCCCAATTGGCATATCAAATTTACTTATAAGTCCCTAGTAAAGTGCACTACATGTGCCCAGGGCCTGCAAATGAAATGCTAATAGTGGGCCTACAGCACTTATTGTGCCACCCTCTGGACCAGCGGTGTGTGTGTGCGGTTTACACTGCCATTTCGACTTGACAAAATAAACCTTTTGCCTTTTGGGTAGGGTGCAATGTACCCGAAAGGCAGGACATGTACTTTTAAGTTTAATATGTCTTGGTAGTGAAATACCCTCAAATTTGTTCTTTACTACTGCAAGGCCTATCTCTCCCACAGGACAACATTGGGATTACCTTATTACACTTTTTTAAGTGTAATTCGCAATTGTGAAGAGAGACACTTTTTAAGTTTGGCGTCTCTGGAATCATAATTTAAAATCACAACTTATGGTGAAGTCGGATTTTAAATTGCAATTTTGAAAATGCTTCTATTAGAAAGTTTACATTTTCTTGCTTTAGCCATTTGGTGCCTGCTGCCTGTCTCTGAAACATGTTTGGGAAGGGTGACAGCTGGGCTTTGTCTATTCCCCGTAGACAGCCACACACAATGGGAGCTTAGATGTGCCTTGATTGACCATCCTGGAAGGATGGGAGGGAGGAGCTGTACCCTTCCTCACTTACACTTGAAATAGGCTGTGTCTTTTCCAACACAAAGGTCTGCATACCCCCTGTAGCGCGCCTGGAGCCAGGGCAGGAAGGAAGGACCTCTGTGCATTTCAAAGGCATCTTGTTGAAGTCTCCCCCACATCAAAGGCACAACTGGACATAAGTACTGGACCTCTGACACCACCACTTGAGTACACTTCTGGACCAGTGACTACTCTGCCAGGAAGAGCAGCTGTGCTGTTGAAAGGACTGCCACTCCGCTGGGTTGCTGCTTTGTTGGGCTTCTGCCTGCTGTTTCCCTACCTGGGTGCGACAGACTTGACTTGCCTCACTTGAATTCAGAGTTACTCCAAGGGTTGGCTTGACTCCTTATCTGAAGGCTCAGGGACATAAAAGACTTCCTTCAATCCTGCTCCTACACCTAGACTCTGCAACCTGTGAATCTATCCTGCCAAGGGGTGCCATCCCACTCCTGAACCTTTGGAAGTGGGCCTAAGATGTTTGCTCCATTTGAACCGATGCATCCTCTGCTGTGACAGCAGAATCAATGCATTGCTGCTCTTGAGGGAACAGGACCCGTGCGTTGCCCTTTGACCTGATGCATTACATTTTGAACCAACGCTTCAGAACTGCCGCATTGCCACCACTGCATGGAGAAACCCGGTGCATTGCCTCCAGAACCGACGCATCCCGGGAGTTGGTGTGTCGTCTTTGGAACCGATGTATCGTCAATGTTGCAAGAAGAAATCTAAGGCATTCCCTCTACTGCGAGGCTCAATGCCGAAGCATTGCTTCGACTGCACTCGACATCTTCTTCGATGTCGACGCAGCCTGGATCAAGGTTCTTTTGTTCAGTGGAGCTCACTGGGTCCCTGTATCCGGCCCGCGCTCCATCGCAGTCAGCCTGAACTTTTGACTTTGTCCCGCTCCGGTGCAATCAGTTACTCCAACTAAGCTCATATTGCTTCAAAGCGCTATTTTACAGTTTGGTCTTTAAAAATTAATATCATGACTTCTACTTATTGGATTTTTGTTATTTTGGTCTTGTTATATTTATAAAATTAGGCTTTATTTTTCTAACCTGGTGTGAAGTCTTTTTGTGGTGCTTTCACTGTGTTACTCATCGAAGTGTTACACAAATACTTAACACAATGCCTCTTACATGATGCCTGACTGCTCTGTGCCAAGCTACCAGATGGTGAGCACAGGTTAATTTAGGGTGTGTTTGTCACTTACGCTGACTAGAATAGTGGTTCCTGCTTGGACTGGGTGCATACCTCTGCCAACCACAAACCCAATTTCTAACGTGCGTAGTCTAGTTATTTGTACACAAATGCATTCTACACCACCTGACACCCAACAAGATATAAAAAGACATCCAGTCCTGAAGAAATATCACAGACCTGATTAGGCTATTCGAGACATGAAACCCCAACGAATTATACAAAAAAGGCTGTAACTCAACCAGTTGTTTTTACATGTTGCCATGGAGTAAAAAGAATAAAGCTCAGTTATAGTCAACAGTAGGTAATTTTATTTTCAAAGAGGCTGTTACAACAACACACGTGTGTTGCTGCACATCAACACACTAGTTTGAGTGGTGTAGTTGTTAGCCTAGGTGGAGTATGTATGTACCTAAGAGCTGACATATCATGGGAGCCCACTCCAAACAGTTGCTAAAGATCCAGTGAGGTGAGGAGCGGATGCAATGATAAAGTATGCTATCTTACAGGTATTTGTCTCCAGCTGACTAAAGAACACAAACTTTTGTTGGGGTCTTTTTTCAGGTCATTCGGGGTAATGACAAACACGTTCTGTTAGAATGCATTGTTCAAAAGCACAATCAACTCCCCTACTGCCTAGTTGCCTTTTCCGACCTTGCCATGAAAATCATAGAATCAGTTGATTGATTATACCTGTTGTAGAATGTAAAAATAGGAACCATTTTAAACAGCAAGGCAAGTCCCAAATTAGTTTGCACAGTTTCCACTGTCTTATGATTCCGATTTGACTTTACACCGGTAGTTAAAGACTATTTATATAAGCTTGTATGTACTTCGTATATATTTCTTGAATGTGATACTTTTTCACCCTGAGGTACTATCCTTGGGGTATATTGTTGATCTGATGATGAGAGCGGCAGGTGGCAGCATGAAGTATACTGTTGCAGGCTGTTGGTTTTCTCAAAGTCCTGCTCTGTAACCTAGCTTCTGCAACATACAATTCAATGCCCAGAAATACAATATTAGTGGTGCTATATTGTAGAGACAGTTTTATATATTGAAGTCCTCCTCCTTCAAAAATCTTTGATACTGACAAGTTCTGGTAGAGTACCATTCTGTATGAAGGGAATACCATCAATATACCTTCCACACAAAACAATCTTATCATTAGTTAAGAATAAATCTTCATTCTAAGGATATGATACTTCAAAGAAACCCCATAAATAAATTGGCATGCGATGAGGTAAACAAGAACCCATCACTGTTCCCCTCTTCTGATGGTAAATTTGATCTTGAAAGAAAAATTAATTGTTGTTGAGCACAAACTCTGTAAGATCAACAAATGTGTGTATATTTACACATAGTCAACAAACACTAGTGAACACAAAACTTTCTAGTGCCTTAATTTCTTGGTCATGATTAATAATGATATACAAACTCTGTACATCCATCGTAGCTAGCACATAATTTGAATCCCAAGGCATGTTATACTTTTTCTTAAGCAGATCTTTCATATCCTTAACAAAAGATGGAAGTGATTGTAGAAAAAGAAGATAAATGAATATCAATATAGTCTGAGACTTTCTCTATAATAGACCCAATCCCTGAGATGGTGGGCCTACTGGAGGAAATGTATCAGCCTTATGAATCTAAGAAACAAAAGAAATAACAGGAGTCCTAGGATTCTTAACACGTGTCAGCTGTTTTGGCATTGTTTTGTGTTATTTCTTGCAAAATTATGTTTGCCACATTTGTGCAAATAATTTGTGAATTTGGTATCAGTGGAAACTAGATGATATTGGAATTTATAGTTACAGGGAATAAGGGAATAAGGATATTTCCAATAAATTAATGTTTGCTCAATCGAAGGTTACTGTATCTTGGAAATCTGTTCAGCTGCCTCGATTTGCCATTTGATTTATGCAATTTTGCAGTGATGGGTGTATCTTCACGCTGGACTAATTGACTCTCATTTGCACCATTTTTCAAGACTGAAGAAAAGCTTGCTCCTCTCCACTAAAACATCTCTCAGTTTCCCAGGTTGCCACACTTAATCTGTGCTGCCCAACCCTCACTTTTCCCAAATGCATCAGACCCTGTGCTCCATCACCATTCACCTGTTTTGAATTACTCTAGGCGCTCCCAACTTTCCCCATATCTTCCCTTTCTATCTACCTATTCCACCTCTCAGTGCCCTGGGATTCTGTTACTCCGTTATCGGAATTCACTTATCACTCTGCTTCAGCCACTACACACCCCCTGACCTCTCTATTCCCACTCAAAACGAATTACCCCTTAAATTGCCCATTGCATAATTTGCTCTTTTCATGTGCCTCCATGCACCCCCGAACTCTACATGCTCTATCACTACGTTCCAGAAGCCACCTCTGCATACCTGCTGACCCATCAGACGTAATCATAAACAATTCTTTCTCTGCCTACACCCCAACTACTCCAGATGCTGCGGCCCATCACCACTTGCTGCCAGTCTGTGTCCATATCACAATTATCCTCTGTAGGTTCCCCCAAGTACCCTCTTCCTCTCCATGCCTCCAACCCAAGTTGCCCCGTCCATGAACCAGCAGGCAACTCCACCCATATTTTGCCTGATATCCACGCATCTCAAGAGCTAACTCTACCCAAGACATCCTGTACCTCGGGGACTGACTCTATGCCCCCCACTCACTCCAAATTGCCCTCTCCAACTGATTCCATGTGCCTATTTGCTATGTGACACAGGGACCCTCTCTCTAATTCACATCAAAAATTGCCCCTAGTAACCATCTTGCTGAGTCCCTCACATGGTCGGACCTTCAAATTATCCCAGTTATGGCCCACCTCTTTAAATGACCAGAGGTTACTCCATCATTCTTTGTGAGAACCAATTTCTTTGTTCCATCACCAATCGTCTCCACAGTCCTCCTTTTTCTTTATCTCAAATTGCTGCATAACACTAATTACCCCTTTCTTTCCTTTCTTCCCCACTTGCACCTCTGTGTCACAAGGTTTGTGTCTTCCAGTCTCCCCAGTGACAGTCCCAATGCTTCACACATTCAGTGCCCCAGTTCGATTTTCGCCTCCCATATGCCCTCAGAAATAGGCTCCCCTTAGGCCCTCCATATAAACCACATGCTGTGCCTCCATTTTACTTGTCTCATCAACGTACTCTTTAGCAACCATTTTCTTTGTGCCCACATGCACCCTCTCAGTGCCACCCAGTAGGACCTTCTACTGCCTCAAGGTCTTTGC